>NC_072821.1:32843305-34164555 GCF_027744805.1 Dunckerocampus dactyliophorus
CATTTTAGCAAAATGGACCAGTGTGCTGCATCATTTTTTCACTTTCATTTTTGGGGTGTCTATAGGGTGATCATTTTCATTTCTATCAAATATGTGTATGTGTATATATGTGTATGTATGTATGTATATATGTGTGTGTGTGTGTGTGTCTATATACATATATACACACACACACACACATTATATATATATATATATATATATATATATATATATATATATATATATATATATATATATATATCCAGGTGGTGACTGATCACAGCCGCTAGTCGCCACTCGTGTGCAGCGCCCATTACACTTAGGTCCACCAACATAAACTGTCCGGGCGGCACTTTCGCTTTCCGCCTTTTTGTTCTGTTTTTTTGTTCTGTCAGCATTGATTATTGATATTTATGAATTGATTAATAATTGACCATGTCCGCATCGCGATGCATCTAAGAATCGATTATTTCCCCCACCCCTAATGAATATGCTGTTTTTCCTCAGGATGCTCCAGAACAATCAACTTAAGACTGTGCCTAGCCCTGCAATGAAGAACCTTCATTTTCTCCAGTCTCTGTGAGTGATCAAATCAGCACCTTTATTTGCATGCACAGGGGACGCTTGTCATTTTTTTTCGGTTGCAGATTAATTGATCGTTCAGAATTTGGTCAAAGTGGAAAGTAGAGCAGGCAATCCAGCTGCTGATGCTTCAGCTATTAAAGTAACCTCAAGAACTGGATGCTTCCCTTATTAACTCAATGGTTTTCAGCTGTGCAAAATACTCAATTAACTTGATTAACTTGGATTAGCAACCATACCAGCATGTGGACAGAAGTAGCAGTTAATAATAGGCTTCCACTCAAAAGGTAATTTCTGTTGTTGTATTTGGCAATTATAGCAACTGTTCTACAGTATACCTCCCTATCACTATTAAGTTATTGTTCACACATAATCAAAAATTCCCCTCTGTGCATATACACACAGTTGTGGTCAGAAACTGATTACAAAATGTACAAATTTATATCATTACTGACGTTTCTAGATTGTCTTGTAACTTGACAAGGCCAAGCCCTATTAACTTCTCCTTAATGATCATGTTTGACAGCACTCATTGGCTCAGCCAGTACTCTGTCGAACTCTGAGATGAATTGGTAATATAATTTATAATTTGCATTGTATTTGCATTTAACTCATTCCTGTAGAGCAGTGGGCAGCCACTGTAGCACACGGAGACTGAATCCAGATCTTGTTCATGGAGACTGACTGACTGGAAATTGACCTTACAAGATTGTAGTAGCGGGGGAAACTTGGAGAAAACCCATGCAGGCATGGGATGAACACGCAAACTCCACAAAGGTCGGGTGTGTTGAGGGGAACCAGGAACCTTCTTGCTATGAGGCTGAACCTAGTTAGGTTATTCAGGAAACAACCCAAGAACGGCCAAGGATCACGACTGCCATACGCGGGAGTGGGAATTAGTAGAAGAAGTATTAGGTATTTGATTTACAGGGCTTAAAGGTTCAACTGAGAAAATCTGCTTTTGCTCAGTTTTTTGTAACAGATTGCAACAGATGACTTCTTTCTTTTCTTTTTTTTTTATTCTCACAAGACAGAGCTGCCTGTGAGCTGAGATTGAGAGGAGAATCTAAAAGAACTTCTATTTGAGGAGAGCAATACGTGCTTTCATGTCAGTCTCCAATTAGACCAGAAAGAGTCACTTGATTTGCCGCTAGTTGAGTGTCTCGAGAGGTTTGAATACTCGCTAAATAAGCATATAAGGTAGCCACACTGATCCCTCCTGCTACGTTGTCTTGTTCTCGTGCGACCAGGTGCGTATGGTGTGTTAAGAAGCAGTTACACCGCCATCTACTGTACAAAGTTGTAACGACAAGCTACATTCAGATAGTCACAATAGGAGTGTTGCCGCTCCTAACATTAAATTCACAAGAGACAAAGACGATGCCAGAGAGAGGAGACAATGCTTACACCAACAAGAGGACACACTAAAGCTACAGAAGCTGAAATAAGTCACTTAAAAAAAAACCACAAAAAGTTATACAGATACAATAAAAACGTATACGTTTAATAAATGTCAGAATGAAGAAGACACTTTTATTACATGACATGACGCCTGGATGCATCTCTGTGTAGAAATGTATCGAGCCGCAATAGTTTAACACCAAAACTTCATTTTTGTATTCACATTAAATTAAAATAGACTGAAAATCACACGTGGGTATTTAGTCAGTCAGTGACTAACACAACAGCTACAGTCTCCAAGCTAGTCATAGTTAGTGTCCCGATGAAACAACACTGCTGTCAATCCACACAGGCATCATGTGATTGTAGTTGCACATTACTTTCAGAAAGGCAGATGCGTATTCAAGTATTCCATAACAAAAAGCATCTGGTATGGTCTGTATCGTTCAATTATTGTGCCAACCTGCATCACAAGCTCAACTCAATTAATTATTGCGGCCACTAGGTGTCTCCAAAAATCCGACCCCGACCCAATTTTAACTTAAAGGCAGCGCCTCTTAAATCAGGGGTGTAAAAAGTGTGGCCCAGGGGCTGTTTGCGACCCGCGTCTGTTGTTTTTGTTGGCTCGTGGCACATTCAGCCGCGTACCTTCTGCCTTTGTTCAGCATGTATAACAGGAAACAGGCAGTCCTGCACGAAGGAGATTGTCAATGGTCTACAGCTAATCAGAACGCAGAACACAATGGGCGGGTTCACCCTTAGCCAATCAGGACTGTTGTGGCTCTATATTTACTGAAACAACTGGACACTATTCAATTCTCCCATGAGTGTACAACACCCTCTACTGGTAGCAGTAGTAAATACAATAACGGACACATACAACAGAGCACCGATAAATCGCTCTAATACACCTCAAGGACGCAGAACACAATGAGCATTCATACACTGTAAAAAAAAAAAAAAAAAAAATCTGTGAGAGAGTGAATCCGTGAAAGGTGAAGTGCGATGTAGCAAGGGAACACTGTATGAGGAAAAATAACGTTAGATGTAAAGAAAAAAGATGTTTTTTAAAAGGGTAGTAATATTATGAGAAACAACTAAGCAACGAATAAAGTTGTAATTTTTGGAAAATTAGGTTGCAGGAAAAAGTTCTAATGTTGCGAGAATAAAGGGGGGGGCGAGCAAAGACCGAAGTTCATACTACTAACACGCTTTTTCACCTATATCGCAAAGCCAAGATGAAGATTTCAAGATTTTCTTTACACGTATTAAACTTGTTAGTTTATCCTCGTGCTGCTTTACAAAATATCCTTTCATTTTTCACTATGGCCCTCACTGGAAAAGTTTGGACACCCCCCATGTTAAATTATATACTGTATATACAGTATTTTCATATATAAGTCGGAACTGACTATAAGTCTTAGCAGCAGCCAAACTATGAAAAAAAAGAAAGATGTATTTTCCGGAAAATATGGCATGTATAATGTGTGTATAATTTGGCTCCTGTGTGAATGAATTAAAAAAAAAATCAAACTTGTGCCTCTAATTCTTGTCTGTAAATAACTAAAAATGTATGTTGTATAAATGTTCCACCCCGGGAATAAAAATGAATATGACATCCCTGCCTATGATGAGTGTAACTGTACGTTGGTGTGACTCCAAAGATGCTGACACAAAGTAATGACTGAGTGGATGCCACACACAGTATGCTAAACAAAAGACACAATGCTTGACAAAGAGTGATGCAGAAGAGTCTAATGAACCTTTAAAAATAGGCCAGGAATGTCCTGATGGCTCCTGGCAGCCCTCTAGGCAGCTACCTACTCTATGGGAAGTAGAGTGACACATAAGCCCTACAAAGCAATTTGGTTTAGCACATTCAGACACTCATATGTTGTGTCCTCAATGAAAGAGTTGAATTGCTGTGGGGGGTGTGCAATGAAACCCCTATGTAAATGTAGGCCAGTGTTCTTCATCATCGTTTTACCTAACGTGTGTGTTTGTGTGTAACTTTAAATGGTCAACCCTAAGAAGATTTCCTTCTCATTATGCGCAGTCTTTGTATTTTGAGCTCGGCAGCGACTAATGGACCAACGAGTCCGTATGGAGAAATGTGTTGACAATCTAACTTTGCATAGTGCATACCCCCCTTTTGTTTCCTTCTTTTTTTTCTTTTTTTTTTTTTGGACTCTCGTCGTTGTTTTTAACAGATGCCTCCTCTTTGTGAGAATTTGGGGTCTGTAGTTTAAGTAGTACACTTTTTGTGGAGCCAGGACTCACTTGCTAAAAAGCCTCAGAGCTAAATGTCAATCAAGGCTGTTTTTCTTCCAGCCCAGACACTTGAGGAATTTTGAGGGAGGGTGAGACACACACACACACACACACACACACACACACACACACACACACACACACACACACACACAGTTTGGTGATGTTCAAATGCACATTTACACATTCAGTACAAGGGTATTTCCTCTGGAAATGGCAATGGCAAATTTCTATTCATTTAAGAATTTTTTTTTAATTAACTGATAATGTCACATTGATCTATATCAGTGGTCAGCAACTCGTGGCTCCTGAGCCTCCTTGTTGTGGCTCCCTTTGCAATGCTCGAATATTTGTTTTACAGCCAAAAATGCACATTTGTCAAGAGTGTAAAAATACCCAACTTTCTGTAAGACTGTGAATGCACCCGGTAAATAAACATCTCAGAAGAAAATAGTTTTTAATTCTGCACGGCGGACAGACTCCTTTTGTCTTCTCTGCCAGCAATGCTGGTTTACCCTATATGCTTCATATGTAGCGAGAAACAAGAAACATGTTCCAAGACATTTTCAGAACAAGCGCTCAACACTTTCTCAAAAGCAGTCGTTTATTTCAAAGTAGACCTATATGTGTAAAAATGACCATCCCTGCACACGATGGGCTCGAACCGTGTAATGTAAGGAGAAAAAGCTGATACTACTGAACACAAGCTGTTGGTAATGAACAAAGATGATGTGCACTATGAGGGAATATTGCGTTGAGTGACTTCAGTGTTTCCACAGGAGTGCAATGCATTTGTGGTGGGGTGGTAGATGATGTCATCGGCTAATTTGCATCATTAGATACACGTGCATGTCATTTTTATGGAATTTCATGTTAGAGTCTCCAAAAGTGACCAGAAAAAGTCCGTAGATTTGTCACGAGCCAGTATTTTGAAAAAGAGCAACGGTTTGCCAACGAATCGATCAGTCGATCTTTGGGACTTTGCCGGTCAAACTAAAAAATAATAATTAAAAAAAAAAAAGTATTAGCACATCAGTGCCCTCCCCTCTCGGAGAGTGACCAACAGGCACACATTTTGACCCCTGAACACTCCCGTATGCCTCGCCACTCTCCAGACACGCACCCCACCAGCACCAGCCCTGAGCTCCCTGTCCCTGAAACCCGGAGATGCCAGTGCATGCCACACCAGCTCGCCCTGCGAGCAGCAAGTGTTGCATGACGTGCACCTCCAGTCCCATCATAACGTCTGAATGAGCGAGGGCAAACGGGTAGCACTAAATCCATTTGTGGTGTTAATGTATGGGAAACATTGCTCTCTTAATCAGGGACTGAATTAGAGTTCTGTGGTTAACAATGGTTAACATTCATTACAGTAGATCTGGCAAAAAAGCACCCAATGTGTAATTTTTGTCCAGTTATTTTATGTGTTTCTCTCTCCCATTCTGTTTTCTTTAGCCGACTGGATGCAAACCATATTACCACGGTCCCAGATGACAGTTTTGAGGGTCTTCAGCAACTGCGCCATCTCTGGTTGGATGACAACAACTTGACAGAGGTCCCCGTTGGCTCTCTGAGGCACCAAGCGAATCTACAAGCGCTGACGTTGGCACTCAACCGCATCTTATACATACCGGACAACGCCTTTGCAAACCTCACCAGTCTCGTTGTTCTGTAAGTTTTATCAGTCTGCTTTTGTAATTGTCATTTAAATTGAGGCAGAGACCTGTCACTCATAATGACGATGGTCATATCAGGGTTTGTACTTTTTTTTTTTTTTTTTTTTCCCCTAGTCGTGCCAGGTTTCTAGAAAGTATATGATTAAAAATAGTCCAACAGGAACAACCTGATGGCGTACTTTGCTAAACATTAATTAAGTGTGACACTGGCTGAGGACATTCTTTACTGAGCTAAGATGACCTCAGGCTGTCGATGCATGCTTGTGAGTGGCGACAAGCAATACAAACATGTACAGTGTATGTACAGTGGTGTGAAGAAGTGTTTGCCACTTTCCTGATTTCTTATGTTTTTGTATGTTTATCATATTTAATGTTTCAGATCATCAAATAAATTTAAATATTAGGCTATGACAACACAACTGAACACAAAATGCTTGTTTTGTGCAAGTTTTTAAATTAAACTTTTTATTATGAAGGGAGGAAAAAAAATCCAAACCTACATGGCCCTGTGTGGAGAAAGTGATTGCCCCCTAAACCGAATAACTAGTTGGGCCACCCTTAGCAGCAACAACTGCAATCAAGCGTTTGTGATAACTTACAATGAGTCTCTTACAGCGCTGTGGAGGAATTTTGGCCCCCTCATCTTTTCAGAATTGTAACTCAGCCACATTGGAGGGTTTTTGTGCATGAAGCGCCTTTTTGAGATCATGCCACAGCATCTGAATAGGATTCAGGTTAGGACTCTGACTAGGCCACTCCAAAGTCTTCATTTTGTTTTTCTTCAGCCATTCAGAGGTGGATTTGTTGGTGTGTTCTTTGGATGCTGTTGTAGGGTCTTTTGTAACTTTTTGGATAAGTCGTCACTGCGCTCTTGGGGTAATTTTGGTTGGCCGGCCACTCCTGGGAAGGTTTACCACTGTTGTGTGTTTTGGCCATTTGTGAATAATGGCTCTCACTGTGGTTCGCTGGAGTCCCAAAGCTTTAGAAATGGTTTGTAACCTTTTGCAGACTTGATAATCTCAGTTAAGTTATGTTTTAACAAGGGGGCAATCACTTTTTCACACAGGACCATGTAGGTTTGGATTTTTTTTTCTCCCTTAATAATAAAAACTTTCATTTAAAAACTGCATTTTGTGTTCAATTGTGTTGTCATTGAGTAATATTTAGATTTGTTTGATTTTAAACATTTAAGTGTAACAAATGCAAAAGAAATCAGGAAGGGGCAAACACTTTTTCACACCACTGTATGTCGGAATTTTATATTTTTTTCACCTGGCTTTGAAATCACACTTATTGTATTTATTATTAGATATTAACACCATATAAAATATTGGATAACTGTTCTAACTTCTCTTCTCTTTTTTTTTATAATTTTTTTTAGGCATCTTCACAACAACAGAATTAAGGAAATTGGCGGCAAATGTTTTACTGGTCTTGTGAACCTGGAAACTCTGTAAGTTACTGTTTAATGTGTAATGTGTGAGATTGGGAGTGCGTGTATATGTGTGCACGTGCGAACAGTTCCCCCACTCGTCTCTGCTCTGCTCTGCTCCTCCAGACATCATTGTCTCCACTTCCTCCTGTAATTGCCTGAGAATAAATAGAGCAAAGTACATGATGCTTATCAAATCTGCCCTCCCACTGTTTGCTTCTTCCTGTCGCATAGCCATTAAAATCATTTGATGACAGCCACAGTCTATCTGAAAAGCAAACTACTACTACACGCAACACGATAGTTAACTGGAGTAAAAATGTGCGCAGTCGCAAACTAATACGTTTGAAAAAGTCTGCTGGTGTATTCCAACGTGTGCATTTTCGTACACGTCAATGCAGCGCAGAATCTTTAATATTAAAAACGCAGATTTTCCTATTTTGTGTTTTGGCCTTTTGTCCACATGCAAACATCGGCTTTTGTCCTTTTAAAAATTGAGCTTTTGGGAAAACTCCGGCCGGAGTGGAAAAGGTGTTTGTGTGTGGATGGGTGAAACTGAGCTTTTAGTTTTTTGCCATGAAAAACGTGAGAAATGATCATGTTTTTAAACCGTATTTAACAACAGAACATAAAGTTATTGACTTATGGGTGTTTGTTTCATTTCGGGGAGCGGTTGATGCTCAGCGTGCTCCTTATGACATGCACAGACAATGTAAAATCTAAGTGTGCGCGCTGATTTTAAAGGTAATGTACTCATTGCACAGCTAATATATCACTCTACTGATGAACAGTTGCGCTATAATTCGCGACCAAGTCAGAGACCGGGTTGCTTTTTCAGGCTTTTGATTAGCCAAAATGCGCATGACAGCCAATAAATGTGTTTTTATGTGGACAGATTTTTTTTTTTTTTTTTTTTTTTTTTTACACTTTAGTGGGAGAAATGTGCATTTTTGAAAATGTCCATGTATTAGGGCTGTTTTTTTGCCTTTTCAATTTAACATAATTGACTGTCTTATGAGAAAGTCACTGAAAAGTGTGTTGTAGTTTGTTTATATTTCCCAACCTACTGACATCAAAATTGTAAGACCAGTTGAAAAATTGGAAGGATTTACATTTTGCACTGTTGCATGTTAAGCAGGTAGAGCTTCCTTCAAGCTGCAAAAAGGACAATTTCTTACTCAAGTTTTTTTTGTTGTCTCATTTTCCTTTCTTCCTTTTGCATTTTGAAGTACTACTTAGAACCTCCGTAAGATCCAGCAGTGCAAAATGTACATTTTTGCAATCTTTTCAACTGGTCTTAACATTTTGATCAGTCGTGTATTATTGTGTAATTGTACTTAAGGTACCTAGCAATACAATATCTCTTTCTCATTGCAGAGATCTTAACTTCAACAACCTCATTGTTTTCCCCAAAGCAATACAGACACTGCCCAAGCTGAAAGAACTGTAAGTAAATCATTCTTCTCATACTGTTTTTAAAAACTAAACATTATTCAGTCCACATTGTATTTATTGTAATGCTTGGACATTTAGGTTGGTTTGCAAAATACAACAAAAGAAAAGTTATTTAAATAGTTCAATACATCTAAAAGTGGCGGTGGTCCTAAGCGTAGTTATTACTGTCCCCTTCATAGGAGCAAAGGCTTTAACGTGCTGAAGGATACAATCTTACCCTTAATGATGGTTGTTATTGTCGAACATTTAATACCAAAAGCACTGCCAATATCGGTGGGTGTTTCTCCTCTCTGAGCTGTGATGTTCATTTTCCACTTCCGTGGGGATGGCTTTTCTTTTCTGTGACGTATTTTCACCAAAATAGCCTGCCTTATGCTTGGGAGACGTGCAAAACTTTAATTAATAAGCAATGTTATTCACCCTCTGTAGTTTCAAATGAGGCATGCATGAAGCATGCTCATAACCCCAGAACCACCTGTACAAACAGTCACATTTTGAAAATAAATGTAATTTACAGTGGGACACAAAACCTTTTATAATTGGAACCTGAGGGGATTGTAGACAAACATGTATGGTTCATATTGTTGCTGCCAATGAATGTTTTTTTTTCATCTGCAGGAGCAATATTTCTTTTGTTATACAGCAACATTTTGCATGTCACAATATAAGCCAATTCTATAAGACAATTTTAGAACCACAAACATAGTTCTGGGTTATCATAACTATGTTTGATACTGTGTGTGTACATTTTAATACAGCGGAACCTTGCTTAGCGTCATTAATTTGTTCAAGAAGGTCTGACTAACCGAAACGGACGCTTCATAAAAGACTGACATTTAGCCTTTAAGAAATAAACAAGGCATAGGTTTCAGATGGGTCCATGACCGTCATTACATCTGAATGGGATGCTAACGAAGGTGATACCACCCAAATGACCATTGTTGGTGGCCAGAGGCCCCACTCCATTGTATCCTAACGATCGTCATTTGACAGAACGAAAGAGCCAACTATTCCTTTCTGGATCTGCCTCCTCCTTTAGAGGATAAATAAATTGGATCTTGCACCAAGCTCTACACTAGAGCTGTCCAATGTAGTCTGACTGGTGTGTGTCCCTCCTAATCTTTAAGCAAGAACTGATGAAGCCTGCTCGGATGAGAGGCGAAACGTCTTCTAAGACAACCTGACCAGTCCAGTTGCGATCGATTGAATGCCCTGAAAATACAATGACCTGGATGAATGACAATATTCGCAGCCACGCTAACCAAATATTTTTTTCCCATAAGAAATAATGTAAATCCAATTTATATATAAATGATGAATGGAAAAGGATAAATGAACCTACAAGGTTACTTTTACCTTCATTATAGACGTGATTCTTGTTCCCAAAGACACTATGTGGCAGCAAGATCAACCTCCCTCTCCAACACCACCTTCCTGTTTTGCCATGAGTTATTTCATGGACTCAATAGTGTTTCTCACATCAAGTAGCCTAAAATAGAGCCAAAGAAAGTTGCAAGTGCCAGCATTTTGAAAAAGAAGGTGAGAAACACTTTTGAATTCAAGAAATAACTCAGTTAGGTGGTGTTGAAGGTGTTGATCTCGCTGTCACAATCACCCCTTCAGTGAAGGTCATTTGTCATTTATGTATATTTAGAATAGTTTTATGCATGTAAAACTATAAATGTGAAACTATGAACACATGCTTTGTGTTAACGTTGTTGAGTGTCTGCTATTGATGACATCAGAGACGGGGAGACATAGCTGACTTTCAGGTTCCGGTTGTCATATTGTTAGCAAGGGAAGGATGCTAACAGGACATAATAATAAAGACACATTAAGAACACAGTTGGGCACACACGGTGTATTAAAAACATGACAAGATGTGCGCCATATTGCACGCCAACTGGGAAATGTGCGCAAACCGAAGCAAAATGTTGGTGTAACTTTTTGGTGTAAACGCGCTAACCGAGGTTGCACTATGTTATGGTATACTGTATTGACAATAAGAGGTATATTTCCAGTGAACCATCAGCCCCAGAACACTTTGTTCCTAATCCAGGCTTGTTGACATTTGAGTCATGAAAAAGAAAGTATTCCTCTTCAGTGGAAGGGGGGAGGTAGAGTCTAAAGCAGAAGGATGTGTTTTGAGACAGTTCTAGTAGTGAATGGAGGGCATTCCAAACATGCATGTGTTACAACACATGGTTTTATTGGTTGTGAGGCTACAAACTTTTAACACAATCCAAATTCCAAGTCAGTTAAATGGTCTGAATCACAGATTGGCGATATGGGCTGTTCAGGGTCATAAACCATTGCAGTATACCTGGTGGGATACAGTGTGGTCGTTTGCGTAGCTTCTCACTCTGCATGTGGGTGGGCCTGGTTCTGTGTGGTGTGCAACACAATATATACACAGAACGGTGTAATTATGAGGATTGAATTTTGACGTCAGATTATAATCAATATGATAGAAGTACAAAATGAAAGTTTCATAACATGCAATGTCATTGGCTATTTGTGCTTTTCCTACAGGGGGTTTCACAGCAACGATATTGCTTCTATACCTGAAGGAGCTTTCCAGAACAACCCCCTGCTGAGAACCATGTAAGATCACACACACTGATCTACCTGCTCAAATCACGTTATTTACCGTAATATAGAGGGCACCTGTATATAAGCCGCACCCACTGAATTTAAAGAGAAAGAAAAGATTTGTACACACAGGTTGCACCTGTCTATAAGCCACACGTGTCCATGTCGTAACACGGGATACGTAGTACACAGAAAGATGTTAAACAGAAGTATTTTTTGATTAAATAAAGGCTTTCTTCCAAACAGCGCCGAACAGTGTGTATAATAAGGCCAGTAAAAAGAAAACTGCGCTTTTTTTGTGGAATTTTGCCCATTGTCCACAATCCTTACGTATGTGAGACATGTTTCTCTTCTCTGTGCATTCTAAATATATAAAAACACATTAATGCACGTAATGGGACACACCTATTTTGCATACAAAGTCCGCTATTAAAACACCTCCAAAAACCTCCAACAAGGTTTTATGATTTTATATCCATGCTGTGACCATGTAGTAACTGGTGCATTCATGATAACATGTAGCCTAATACTTACAGTATTTTGATGCGCTGTGAGTTAGTATGTGGTGAAGCTAGTCACTACCCGGCTAGTAGCTAGCCGGTGTGGTGTGGTGTGGTGAGGTGTCACTGCGCCAGTAACATAGTTTTTCGGTGTAACAATATTAATAACAATAATAACAATGTTGATGTAGCTCGGTTAATATGCAGGTCTTATGTAAATGGTGCGTTGCTGGCGCTCGTTGGAGGTTTTTTTTTTTAGAAGGCTTTATAGGTGGAATAAGTGCGTCCCATTACATGCATTCTTAGCTGTCTCTTTGCTGTTTTTACATCTTTTATATCTATATCTTTTTTTATATATAGAAAAGAGAAAGATGTGTGTTAATATCTCACATAAGGATTGTGGATGATGGGCAAAATGCCAAAACAAGTGCAGTAAACAGTGCATGTAACACGGCTTGTTAAATAGTAGCCTACCAGAAAAGTGATTCATTGCTGTTTTCATCCTCCTCTTGGGAACTAAAACCACTAAAGCCGTCTTCTTCAGTGTCAGAATTGAGCAGCCTCATAATTCCTTTGTCACGCACTTTGTTAATGTCTCTCGCTCTCTCTCTTTTTTTTTTTTTGTTCTTTGTTTGTATCACTTTTGTCTCAGGGCAAATTAGCCCTTAGTTCCCAGCATCTCGTCAGCTCCGATGATGAAACGCTTTTTTTTTTTTCATTGGAGTTGAACATCTGTTGTGGTCCTAGCACTCCAAATACAGGGTCAGGCAAAATGATCTGACACATTTGTAGGTTAAATAAAAGGCAAATAAAGTAAAGAAACAAGAAAGTGTTTTTATTTTCGAAAAGTACATATAATGCCATTCTGTTTCATTATGTTTTCAAAATTAAATCAGTCAAATGGGATCCGTTATTGTCCACACACTCAATGCAGATCCAGTAGCTCTGAAGTTGGTAACCCATAACAAGATCGTGTTTCGAGCTGGTACGGGATCATGTCTGCCAAGATTGAAGTGCAAACGGAACGCTCGTGTTGCAGTTACAGATTTGTTTGTTTTGATAAACGTTTCCACAACGAAAGCGCGATGCTCACCAGTCCAATTCATGGCAGCAACTGAAAAAGAAACGAAAAACAATGGCATTATATGAAAAAAATGGCATTACAGTATATGTACTTTTCGAAAAGAAAAACACTTTTTTGTTTCTTTACTTTATTTGCCTTTTATTTAACCTACAAATGTGTCAGATCATTTTGCCTGAACCTGTAGAAGCTGTATTAATCCTCCAATCGATCAAATTTACTTCCGATTTGTCAGATCAAAACACAGTTGCTGCATAAGACTTCAAAACATGATATTAGCTTCCACTTCACTCGTTCAATTCACTACTTCCTGAAGCTGCATTCTAAGCTTCATGGGAACTATAGTTCTTTTAGCCATAAATTTGCTGCATCACTATACAGTATAAGTAGCAGCTTTTACACTGGAAATTACAATATTCAAATTTGTACAAATGCTACGTGAACAACATACAAGTACAGTATAGCATGAAAGTGTCAAGGGAAGTGAAAATAGACATCAGAATATGCGCAGAATGTGGAGAGCGCAGTTGAAAATTGTCTGCATGCTCCTATAAAATTGACAGTGATAAATGAGCAGTGTAGTGGTCAATGGAGACTTCTCTCCCTCCCTTGCAACGCCCCTTGCAAAAAAATAAAAGGAAAACTCGACGTACATGGCCATCATAGGAGGGGAACATCCTGTACACACCCCACCGAAGCTCATTTGACACTGTCTAAATGATACAACCGTTCTTGTACAATAAATGGTTATCCCTCCTTGCAGACATTTCTATGACAACCCTCTGTCCTTTGTGGGTGCTACAGCTTTCCAGAACTTGTCTGACCTCCACTCCTTGTAAGTTACTTGTTTTACTAGCCTATTGCTGTCTAATAAATTTTGGGAGGCTTGTGTATATGCCTTCTTGTGTTTGTTGTTGAGTTTTCCCCCACCATGTGTTTTCAGGATGCTTCGAGGGGCCGGCATGATGCATGACTTCCCGGTCCTCACGTTGACTAACAACCTTGAGAGCCTGTGAGGGAGCCTGAATGCTGAATCAGTGCTTAGGCGGATTTGCGTCTCGCAGTGGTTGTTAACAACGTTTCTGTGTTCCCAGGACGCTATCAGGAACCAAGATATCGGCCATCCCCGCTGATCTGTGCGACGATCTCAAGCTGCTTCGGACATTGTGAGAAACGTTTCCATTCTGTTTTATTCCCTTGCTTGTTGAGTTTCCTTTGTCGTCACGCCTTCATTTCAAATTTTCCCAGCAAGCTAATTTAGCTGTCTGTGTTCCGCTGTTAGAGATTTGTCCTACAATGAGATCAAGGAAGTCCCATCCCTTCAGGTCTGCGTCCGACTGCAGGAGATGTGAGTTTTGGTGATGCCGTCATAATTCACATGAATGCGGTTTGAAAATGTTTTTAAATTGACAGATGCACATATTTTGACGTGGTCAAACAATGCAGTATGTCACTGGGATCTTGTTTTCAATTAACAGAAGCTTTCAGCACAACCAAATTGAGGAAATTGGCAGGGAAACCTTTCAAGGTCTTACTGCTCTACGTTTACTGTAAGTCATTTTAGTCACACATGCACTACTCACAAAAAGTTAGGTCTACTCGGCTTTGGGGGGAAAATGTAAGAATTAACTTCAAATCCACTGCAGTAATCCCTTGTTTATCACTGTTAATTAGTTCCAAACCTGACCGAGACGTTCCGTGAAGTAGAATTCCTTATTTAGAAATGGAATATGTTTATAGTTAAAGCATAGAAAACGTGTTTACAACCTTCTAAATACAGTTTTTAAACATTAGAGCCCTCTAGACATTAAATAATACCCCTACAGTCACCTTTACACTCATATTACCCAATATAATAGACACAATCAGAAAATAAGACATATGAGATAAATAAGAATTGTTCTCATGTGTGTTGCTCTAAATGTGTTCCCGTGCTAGGAGAGCTGAATGGGGGATGGACAGGAAATGACGTCAAGGGTTCAGAGTTGGGTTTTAGCTTGGCGTGGGTCCACAACAGTAGCCCATGTTAGGGATTGTTGTGCCTGTTGTGGGATAAGTAAAACCTGCAATAAAAGCCTGTTGATCAAGTCTGGTGCATTACAGTAACATTACTGACACCTGCTGACCAGCGTAGAATACTACATATCATCACGTCGTTGAATGCTTATACACTCCTGATGAAAAGTTGAAGACCAGTTGAAAAGTTGCAAAAATTTGCGTTTTGCGCTGTTGGATTTTAAGTAGGCTCTACGTAGAGTTTCAAAATGCAAAAAGAAGAAATGAGACTGAGACCAAAAAAATCTTGAGTAAGCATTAAAGTGAAATAGGCTGTTCATTAGCTGATCAAAACTTTCAGACCACAGCTTTTAAAAGCCAAAATCTTGCAAAAATGTGAATTCAGTGTCATTTTGTGTCACGTATTCCCATTGTCATGATCGCTCAATGGCAAAGGCAAAAAAGCTTTCTCTCTTTGAATGCGGTGGAATTGTTGAGCTGCATAAGCAAGGCCTCTCGCAGCGCGCCATTGCTGCTGAGCAAGGCCTCTCGCAGCGCGCCATTGCTGCTGAGGTTGGCCGTAGTTAGACAGTCATTTGAAACTTCATCAAACATCCTGAGGGTTATGGAGCAAAAAAGTCAAGTGGTAGACCCGAAAAAATGTCACCGACCCAATAACCATTAGACGGCATCTGCGAGAGAAGGCTTTTAAGAACAAAAAAACGTCTTCAAAGACTACGTCTCCTTCAACACCACAAAATGCCCGTTTGGAATTTGCACGAGATGGAACGTTGACATTCCTGACAGCTTCCAATGTAATTGGCATGACAAGGAAATCCCACCTGAGATGTTTTCCACACAGAATAGCGGAAGGGGGCCTTCAATGGAACAATGGAGCTTCAGGTTTGCTTAAATATGCATTTTTGTTTCACGCTTAGGCCGTATTCAACCACGAAACAGCATGTTGTATTAATTAATATATTTTTAAACAACCGTGATAGTGAAGCATTTAAAGTCGAAGCGCGAAATGGCGACGAATTTTAGGTCCATCCTGAAATTTTCCTCGAAAGCCGAATATCCATAACTTTTTGTGAGGAGGGTACCTTCACACACACACAAACATACTCACTTTATGCACGGAAATGTTGTATGCTCTGATTTGTTGTGGTTTTCCCCTCCAGGGACCTGAGTAGAAATAAAATCCGAGTTATTCACAGCGATGCTTTCCTCACCCTTGCTGCACTCTCCAACCTGTGAGTATAACTCATTAGCTTTGTGACAGAGAGAGTAATGTGAAATCAGTGATGTAAAATCATTCCTTGCAGGGATCTGAGTATGAACTCTCTGACTGTGCTTCCGACGGGTGGACTGAGTGCCCTCAGTCAACTGAAACTCTCAGGGAATCCACAGATGAAAAATGTGCTGACTGTGAGACAGTTACCCAAACTCAGGTGAGGAGAAACGCAATAATTATCATCCTGAATTTTGTCCAACAAAAAACTTCATACTGCTGCTTCTATGGTTTTATGGAACATCTCTTAATTTTTGAAAAGGCGGAATAAAAGTGAGAAATTGCAAATAAACTGATTTACGAGCATCAAGTGAAACTGTTACGAGAGTAAATCCAAACTGTTTTGGAATTTTGAATAATAATAATGGAACATATTAGGACATTTTCATAAAAACTTTTTTCTCTTCATAATGCAACTTTTTAGTTCAATTTTGTCAAAGTTACCAGTGCTTTATTTTCCAACATACATAGTATTAGTTTTCTAAAAATATACATTGCAGTCATTAAAATGACAACTTAGTTCTCAATCTTAATATATAACATTATGACATTAGTCTTATTATATAATTATTTTAATATTATGACTTTCTTCTCATAAATTATGGTTTTCTTGTAATAATAGGACATTTTCTTTAAAAAAAAAAAATCTTAATAATCCAACTTTTTTTCTTTTGATAGTCCAACTTTTGTCCAAAAAAACCAAAATTGATCTCCAACATTATAGTATTAGTTTTGTGGTATTAGTTTTAGAAACATTTACATAAATTTCAGTGATGAAAAATTAGAACTTAGTTTCAATCTTATTATGACTTTCTTCTTCTTAATTATAACTTGCAATATTAGGATTTTTTTATTTTTTTTTTTGACTGGAAAGGACGAACATGGCAAGAACTCTGCTGAAGATACTTGAAAACTATTTTTGTGCTTTCCTGACTACATTTCACGAACACACGAAGACCGGACCTGCTGGATGACTCCCTAATTCGGATAGGTGAAAGGTACAGATTCCTTGGAATAAACTAGTTACAAGCGCTGTTAGCTGCTAGCAAGCCAGGCTAACTGATGAAGTTCAAAGTGGTTGCCTAGCAACAGTGCCAAACACAAAGCAAAATTATACTGGCCCTGGAAATGTGGATTCTAAATCAGAAATAGGGTCAGTTTGGCTGTTGGAGGAGGAGGAGGATGACGCCTCGAATGAAAACCTGATTCAGATTTAGAAAACATTTTTGAGTGCAAAAAGTTGGTATTTTTTCACAACCTTGAGGTTTCCCCCGCCTCCCATCTTCGAAAATATTCTCTACAGCAATAATCTGATATTACATGCCTGGAAGAAGGAGACATGAGATACAAGTGCGTACTGCAACAAAAACAGAGAATTTAGGTGTCTGCAAGCACAAACAACGCATGATTTTTTTTTTTACAAACCAAGCATGAAATTAAGAATCTGCAACCACAGATTAAACGAACGCAGAACGACAGCCTCATCGACATGATCTTGGAGGTCCCTAATGATGTCAGAAACCTTATGGATACCAAGGCATTAAGAGAGGAAATCAAGGAGTTGCAAGACGAAAACACTGCCTTGTGCATTGCTCTTAAGGAGGTTAAAAACCCTATGGAAGAAACTAGAACATTATGCAATGATATCAACGTTCTATAGGATGATATCAAGGCACTATTGGGAAGATAATGCTGCCTTGCGCGCCACTCTTGAGGAAGAGAAAGAAGCAAAGGAAAAGCAGCCATTGAAAAATATAATAGATGAGATGGATCAGAATGCACGAATGAACGATGTTATCTTCACAGGGCTTCGAATTACACCCGGGTCAAAAGATAGGGCAGTACAAAACAGAGGCGAAACCAGATGGAATGGATCTTCCTTCAACAAAGCAACAGATTGCCAACTTCCTACAGTCAAAGGAGGTGGATGTAGATGTTTGCATCCCACTATGTGGCAGAAACAATACCACACCCGTCATCATTGTTAAGTTCATCAACAGAGAAACTGCATTGCTGAAACAGAGACAGAAGCTGATAGATACAAACGTCTATGAAACATGAATGAGCATCTGACAAAACACAATGCTGACATCGCCAAGAAAGCACAAGACTTGAGGAAACATGGAAAGATAATCTACAAGTTAAATGAAACTTTCTTCTCATGAATTTGAATTGTTCCCGTAATATGACTTTATTATTGAAAATGTAAAAACAAACATGTATTTTTTATTTATTTATTTTTTTTTTAAATACAACTTTTTTTACTTTTTTAAAGTTTTTTTTTTACAGATATATACATCTGTAGTCATAATATAATGCATGATTTTTTTTTTTACTTTTATTTTTCTTAGTTGTCTTTGTCTTTCCTATAGTACAAGTCCATATACTTGATACGTTGCCATCCTAAATGCCTTATACCCGCTTGTAGGTCCGTTTCGGTTCCTTACGCCTACCAGTGCTGTGCATTTGTTGGATGCTACTCGGTGACAAGTTCTTCTGAGGAAAGCGACATTAGGAAATCAACAGGTGAGACTTCTGCAGCCACATTTTCCCTTCAAATTGTCATGAATGTGTCAAGGAAGTAACTCCTGGGCTTTGTCCCATTTGCCGTGGTTCATCTTTCAGGCGGAGAGGAAGTGGAAAGAATCTCCATGATTATGCATTGCTCTCCCTCGCCTGGTACGCATTTGACATTTTCCCTCATTGATCCCGTTTTACATGATAACCTTTTTTTTCTCCCCGCTTTCCATGTTCAGGAGCTTTTAAGCCTTGCGAGCATCTTCTCGGCAGCTGGATGATTCGCCTGACGGTCTGGTTCATCTGCCTGTTGTCGCTGGTTTTTAACAGTCTGGTGCTGGCTGCGACATTCTTTCCTTCACGTTGCACCTTAGGCCACACCCACTGGCAGGCCCCGTCCGTCCCCCCAGCCAGGTTGCTGATGGGGCTTCTGGCCCTGGCTAACCTGCTGACAGGCCTGTACGTGGGCGTGTTGACGGTGTTGGACGTGGCAACGTGGGGATCCTTTGCCGAGTTTGGCGTGTGGTGGGAAATGGGGCCAGGGTGCCAGTTCACAGGCGCTCTGGCTGTCTTCTCCTCAGAATGGGCAGTTTTCCTGCTGTCTCTGGCAGCGGTGGAGCGCAGCGTGGCCGTGCGGGATATACTCGGCAAGGTGATGATGTCACCCAGAAGGAGCGGCCTCAACCGGAGAGGTTGTTGGAGAGGAGATCGACGCTTTGTCCTCACTGCTGGGCTGCTGGGGTTACTTGCCGCGACCGCGGCGTGCCTACCTCTCCTGACCTTCAATGACCGCTCTGCCTCACCGCTCTGCCTGCCCTTCGCCGGGGCTGAGAGTCCAACCCTCAGCGTCACCGTCGTTCTGGTCCTCCTCAACGCTCTGGCGTACCTCTTCACGGCAGCCGTGTACACACAACTGTACTGCCACCTTGGCAGGGTGGAACTGGTGGACCCCGAGCAGACAGGTGCCCTGCGCCATGTCGCGTGGCTCATTTTTACCAACTGCATCTTCTTCTGCCCTGTGGCGGCATTCTCCTTCGCCCCCCTCTTAACCGGATTGACCGCCGGCAGCCCGGAGATCGCCAAGTCTGTCACGCTCATTTTCTTCCCCCTCCCCGCGTGCGTCAACCCGGTTCTCTACGTTCTCTTCAGCCCGGCCTTCAGGGAGGACTGGCTTCGTTTGCGCAACTGCGGACGTTTGACCAGGGAGGCGAAAGCCGGCGTCGAAAGCCACAGAGACAACGAAGGTGGGGGATCGGAGCTCACAGATAGCCGCCGCTCCTCAGCGCATTTAGGCTTTGGCTGTGGAGTTTACTCTCAGCTTTGCGGTGAGACGGTTGTGTGCGAAAAGTGCGAGGCGGCGCTGCGTGCCAAGACCTGCTCTTCTGCCGTCTGCAGACACTTAGTGAAATCTCACAGCTGTCCCACCCTCCCGACAGGGGGGGCGGTGGCCACGTGCCAGCGCGCCGAGGGATTCTGGACAGAGAGCGTAACGCCGTCCGCTCAGTCCGAGTACGCCGACGAGGGAGACTCGTTCGTGTCTGACAGCTCAGACCAAGTCCAGGCGTGCGGCAGAGCCTGCTTCTGTCAGAGCAGGGGCCTCCCTCTGGTGCACTATTCATACAGCATACCTCGAGTCAAAGACTAACACGCTCTCTGTCACGTAACGTTAGCTCTGACAAGAGGACAGACAATGAATGTGCCAACTGTCCCGGTGAAAGACTACAGCAAGCACTTAGGTTGGTTTTGACTGCGTAAACAGACACATCCAATCATTTAAAGGGAACTTTTTGAGTCGCGTGTACGTGGAGGAGAAAATGCTGCCAAAAGGCGCTTGCGAGGCGTTGCAAATGTGCCTGCCCCTTGCCTTGGATGGGGCAGGACAAGCCTCAATTACTTTTTTAAGCTTTTCATGTAGTTTGAATAAGTCCTGTCAAATGTTTAAACTGTTCATTTTATACTGCTTTTTTTTTTTTGTTTTGTTTTTTTACGTAAATGTAGCAAATGTAATCATTGTAGAGTTTGAATGTACGAGTCGGGTGGTCCCCACCCCACAGAGGGAAATGTCTGGTCTTTGCCACGAGCCCGTGACTGGTATTTCTACCATACACGTGCTTGTATGAAGCCACCCAGACGATGAATGTGATCCTATATCACTGTTTAAAGCAACAGCTACGCTGGCTTGTTATGAGTGCTGTTGTTATTTATTGTTTGGATGGAAGATGTGTCCGTTGTTTGAAAGATGAACTTTTCAGTAATACACACTGTCACATTTCTTATCGTGTTGCAAATGGTGTTTCCTGGCAGTATATCAACTGGTACATCCAAACCTCGGTTTCGCAGGACAACCGAAGCAATTTTCCCTTAAGAAATAATGTAAATCCAATGAATCCCTTCCAGACATCCACAAATAAAACCCCAAAATACATTTTATCGAGAATTACATTTTTACATGCAGAAAATGTGACAATATTTCCCCTTTAAGAGAAAAGGTGTCGTGGGCACAGGGCAGCCAGAAGCCAATCAGACTGTGAGCTACGACATCGCTACTGTAAATGATAACACACGTGATGTGGGTCCAGGGTGTACCCTGCTTCTCGCCCTACTAGGCTCCAGCATACCCCGGTGACCTTAATGAGGATTAAGCGGCATAGAAGGCGGATGGAAGTCGGAGCCGCACATGAAGTGTTTTTGTTTAGGCTTGGGCTGCAACTATTTTTTTTTTAGTCTATCAATCTGAAGCTTGTTGTTTCCATTAATGGAGGAATCAGTTTGGCCTTGGACCAGGGGTGTCCAAACTTTTACCAGCGAGGGCCACATAGTGGAAAATGAAAGAATACATCTTTGTCACTTTGACATTTTGTAAAGCAACACATGTGGATAAGCTAAGAAGTTATATACAGTATATATATATTTATTTTTTCAAACTGCTTGTCAGCTTTGTCTTATAGGTGGAAATGTCTTAGTATCAACTTGCTATCTGCTTTTTCCCATTTTTGCTGTTTAAATATTCCTGACATTTCAACTTTAAGTAATCCTGGTACGCTATTTTTTTTTTTATTCCAGCTTTTTGTTTTCCCGCAATATTGCGACATGACATCTTTTAAATATAAATGGCATGTTTGTTCCTTAATATTTCAACTCCATGCTACTAAAATGAAAATTTTTCCCATATTACAAGTTTTTGCTCTGAAAATTGCATTTTTTTTCTTGTTTTACGGCTTTTGTTTGTATATATATATATATTTTTTTGTTTGTTTTTTTTTACTTTTTTCAGCTATTTTTCCCATTTCTGTTTTTTTTAATTTTCCAACTATTGCAACTTTCTTGTAAATTTTCTTGACTTTATTCCCATATTTTATTATATAACTTACTAACTTTATCATATTAGTTTTTTTTTCTCCAACGTACTGTAATTCTCCCAAATTTTTTTCTTTAACATTTCAACTTTACGCTACTAAAATGACATTTTTCCACACAATATTGCGAGTTAATGCTGTGAAAATTGCGGCTTTTTTTTTTCTTGTTACAATACGACTTTTTTCTCTTAATATTGTGACTTAACGCTCCAGAAATTAGAGCTGTTTTTTTCCCCCCAACTTTTTTCATGTACATTTTCTTAAATCACTTTCTCATCAAAATATTATGGGAATAAAGTCATAGTATTGCTATGACTTTATTCCCATAATATTTTGATGATGTTCTTGTCCAGCCTACCGGTCATTTGCCATTTTCCCCTAATATAATTTAATTAACTTAATTAAAATCGCATCACGTTTAATATTTAAACTTTATACTACCGAAATGAGCGTTTGTCCACATAGTAGTAAGAGTTTGAATGTTGCGTTTTTTTCTTGTTACAATGCAACTTTTTTTCCTCATATTTTGACTTTATTCTCCAAAAATAAGTTGTTTTTTTTCCCATTTGTTTTCTTTTTTGTTTGTTTTTTTTTTTTTTTTACTATTTAAACTTTATTTTTTTATGACTTTATGCTTAGATTTTGATATTATTTTCATATAATAATGTTGTATTTTTATAATGTCCTGCAGGCCAATAAAAAAAAAACAAACCCTGGGCCACACTTTGGACACCCCTGCCCTCAACAGCCCAAATCAATATGAAGCAAACACAAACAGTTGGTGGTTTGGTCGGCAACATATCAGAAAAGAAGTACAAATGTCCATCACTGATTTTGCAAAGTCAAAACTGATGTTTGTGAATATCCTCTTTTACCTAAAACACAAAGATAATAGGTCTGCTTTCATGGATGGCCAAGGACATTAAAAAATATTTCTATTCTAGAGGTCGAAATCAGGATATTTACATTTTGAAATCACAAAAACAATGAATCGAACACCAAAATAGGTGTCTAATTGGATAATTAGTTAACTATTGCAGCTCTAGCTTGATTCCGTGGAATAATACACGAGCAAAGTGACTCCTGTAGGTGGTTGTATGAGACAGTGTACGAAAACTGGGAAGGAAATGTTGTGGGAAACCGAGGTTTGGCTGTCCGTGCAAATCGCTCCGCTGTTCATTCTGTCCTCACCTACAGGTTCAATTTTCTAATTATTTGCTTCATACATTTTGCTTGCAATGTTTATCTGCCAGGATCAGGTTGCTTCGATGCAGGACGAGGTTCCAATATGCGCTTTTAGGAACACTCTGTTTGCACTTTGTAGTCATTTTCATTTCATTTCATTTCTTGGTGACTCAATCAATCAATATTTCTCTTAGAGGAATGTCTACTACTTTGATTTGTGTTAATTGGCCTTTCAGGAATGCAACCAATTAGACGTTGGCTCCACCAGCAAGACAGTATGGTCTCCTTAAGTGAATCTTAATGCCAGCATTGTGTAGCGCGCCTTTTGTGCTCTGTTGCGCCTGCCAAAATGTCCTTTTTGATTGTGTGACGTATCTCCTCTTCCAGCTCATGGAAATGTATCTTTCTGTAGTCGGAACTTGTTTTATTTTGGTGTAAATTATTTGAACAAACACATCATTGCAACTGGGATGCTACTTTAGGAAGCTACCTCCTCAGTTGGAGTAAATAGTGCCCCTCCCCCCCCGCCTTTCCCCACCGACATTGTTCCTATTCTCATGTTTGAACATAAGTGCTAATTATGGGAGGAATATATGTTCTGTATACTGTGATTTTTGGGTTTTTTGGATACGGTCTTGTGGGGAAAAAACGTTTAGCACAAACACAGACTGGGTTGCCCGTGCTCTTTTTCTGATATTAAATCCCCAAAAGCTTGACCTTGCAATTTCAAGCATCACCTTGAAATTTGGTACACACCCGTTGGGGACTGACCAGTACATGCCTGTAAAATTTTAGCAAGATTGGTCAAAAAACACGGCTGCCGTCAACATATGTGTTATAGTTTTAGGGCCACATTGGGGGGGAAACAAAATCTGCGATTTTGAGAATTAAGTTGTAAATTTACGAGGAAAAAGTTATAAATTCACGAGAATAAAGCCGTAAATTTACAAGGGAAAAAAAGTTGTATATTTCTGAGAATAAAGTCGTAAAGTTACGTTTTTTTTCCTCATTCTCAGATTTTAATACTCCGTAACAGGCATTTCCCCAGACAGCTATTTAAATGGGGGACTTACGTGACCTTTGGCCTTGGGCAAAGGAAATATTCCAACTTTTTCTCTCGTAAATTTACGACTTTATTTTTGTAAATTTGACCTTTTTTCTTGCTAATTTACAAATTTGTTAACTGACGGTTACGACTTTATTCTCGAGATCTCCGATTGCTTTCTTTCAATGTGGCCATAATATTCGGTTGTCGTATTACACGTACGCTCGCATGTTTTCCAAAGCATTTTCAACGCAACCCGTCGGGAACGCCACAAAAAGGGTGTGCTAGTTTTTCCCACGACTGTATACAAAAATAATACAAGGCAAGTCGATTTGTGTTCATTTCGCCCTTGTCTTTTTACATGTGAGATCTTCCCAGGCTGTTTTTTATCTGCTCATGTAGAAAGAATGTGAATAAATCTGGACGAACCCAACCATTTTCTACCAAGACTCTTTACAGGAGCAAAAAAAAACAACCAAAAAACGGCAACAATGGAAAAATCAGGAGTAATTTTCCACGAATAAAGTCAAAATATTGAGAGGAAAAAAAAACGTTATACGCAAACAAAAAAGTCAGAATTTTTACGACAAACTCATATGTGGAAAAATAGTCATTTTAGTAGCATAAAGTAAAAAAAAAAAAAAGTTGTGATATGAGAAACAAGGAAATTAAGTTGTCAAAATATTGTGGGAATAAAGTCATAATATGCTCCGATGAGGGTTTTATGCTGCCGATTCCTCTACCGACCATCCAGGACTGAAATCGGCCGATACGCATTTTCTATGCTATCCCAGCTGACTTGGGGCGAGAGGTGGGGTCCACCCTGGGCTGCCAGCTGGAATTGTACGAGAATAAACTCATAATATCATGAGTAAAAATAACATAATTTTAGTAGCATAGAGTTGAAATACTTAAGTTGTTATTTTACTGTTGTAATATTATCAGAAACACAAAATAAAGTTGTAATTTCTGAAGAACTGGGTTGACGAAACAGTTATAATACTTAAAAAACACAAAAAAACCCCAGCAAAAATGGGGGGAAAAAGAGCAAAGTTCGTTCTAATACGCTTTTTCACCCACAGAATAGAAGTGTGTATATATAACCTGTTAGCGTGTCTACAGTACATGAGTTGATTTACAAAATATCAAAGGTGCAAAGTTGCATCCTTTTTATTTTTCACGACGTTGCCCTCGCTGGAAAACCGTCTTGACGCCTCTGGGGTACAGGCAGTCCTCACGTCGTGACTTTTCATCGTTTTTGTGCAAAAAGAAACGGGGACAGTTACAGTACGTGTGTGGCAGAAGAATACGTAATCGCACATCGCTACACTAACGGAGGTCACTTCTGTTCTTTTTTGTTAACTTTCCCCCCCCCCCCTTCATTATGTCTCCCAAGTGGGAGACTGGCTCTACTAATGGCAGTGCGCCAAGGAAAAGGAAAGTGTAACGTGAATTTATTTATTTTTTTCATAAAATGTGAGGAAAAAAAAACATCGGGGATTAAAAGGGTGTCTTTGAATGTGTAAAAGGATCTGCTCCTATCAAATGAGCATTGATTTAGGCAAAAAATAAAATGTTCTTAAATATGTACACTTTTTTTTAGGCAGTGTTCAAAGCCGTGGAGTTGGAGCCGCGATGTGGTGAGGAAGGACTGTATAACCTTTCACCACATCCCTCTTACGCGCCACTCTACTCCACAACGTTGTCTAGCCCGTGTTTGATTCCTGTGTTGAAGCTATTTTTAACTCGTCAGGCCTCGCAGCTCTTACATGCTGGGAGTAGCTGGGGTCAAAAGTCACCCCACTTGAGAATCTTTTGCTTGATTTTCCTTCATGGCTTCTTTTTTTTAGTTTGGCAGCATTGCAGCCCTTTTTTTTTTTCATTTCATTAGTAACAAGATACATTACTGCGGTACCTTACTTTTTGCTATTTATTTGTTCCAAAAAGAACAGAAACATACGCAAACCAAATACATTTTTCCCATAAGAAATAATGTAAATCTAATTAATCCATTCCAGAAACCCAGAAACGTTAACACAAAACATGTTTTTATAGTTTCACATGCAGCAAACATTTGGAAATGCGTATAAAAACTGATAAATGATGAATAAAAGGGATGAATGAACATTTAGGTTGCTTTTACCTTCACTGAAGACGTGGTGTGACTGAAAACAAGAAGGTGACGGTGGTTGATCCCGCCATCACATCGTGTCTTTGGTAACAGTTGTCTTTAATAAAGGTAGAAGTAACCTTAAATGTTCATTTATCCCTTTACCTGTATTTAGGATTGTTTTATCATAAATATGAAGCTGTAATTATTCAACTATAAAAACGTGTTTCGTGACAGCATTTTTGAGAGTCAAACTGATGATGACAGACGGGCGAAGTAACTTCCGTCTCCGGTTGACATTTTGTTTAGCTAGGCGATAGGATGCTAACAAAGAAGGATGTTTTCTGATGAACAAAAAGTACATTAAGAACACAGTTGGATTCACACAGGGTATTAACAACACGCCATATTGTACGCTAACCGGAGAATGCATGCAAACAGAGCCAAAACTGTGGCGTAAAATTGGGGAAAAAAACACGCTTACCAGGGCAGATGCTAACAGCGGTTCCACTGTGTTTTGTAAACCAAGTACAGTTTTCCCTCGTTATTCACTTTTCTCAGACAGGCGTTAACATTTTCTCACCTTTCAAATTTCGTTTGAATTCTAATCACCGATCTACTAGGTTGAACACAAGAAATTATCAAGTGACTCACACGTATTCACTCCTCTGACTGTGCCTCGTCCCGGCGCCATTTAGCTGTCATGTTTTTTTGTATCCTTGTTAAAACATATCGCTCCTGCTCCTCTTCGTCGTCCCACTCCGTGAACCAGAGATTCATTTAGCCGGTTCGCTGTTTCTTCTTCTTCTGTTGTTTATTGGCAGTTAGCAAGCAGCTCACGCAGTTAGCGAGTTTGCTAGCGGCCATTGACCACAACGTGAAACGGCATGAAGGAGATTGATTGGCTGTAGACCACTGTCAATCAGGACGCACAACACAATAGGCGGGTTCTCCCTTAGCCCATAAGGACTGTTATGGCTCCATATTTAGCCGGCTCTTGCCTACTGTGGGTTCCTAATAGGCTGGTACAGGCAGTAAACACACACTGGGACGAGGTGGAGCTGCACTGTCTTCAACTCTCACATGAGTATATAACACCCTCTACTGGTAGAAGTAGGAAATACAATAAAATTTGGGTTTTAGAGCTCGATGTGTAAAACAGTGCCAGCTCCAGTCCCGCGGCTCGCGCATGCGTGATTCATTTGCACTTTCCATGCGCAGAGCTGCGCATCATGGCTTGTGACCGCCTTTGGGCGGGGCGGAGCTGTCAACAGGACCCGCCGCTGCTCAGTGAGAACACAAAATGCAGAACAATACGTGCTTTCACCATACCAGAAAGCAAGTCGCTAGATTTGTCGCTTTTGAGGCGCTATGTCGTCAAGGGGAGTTGGAATGTCGCCAGATCTAGCGACAACACTGTTGGCAACACTGATTGGGTGTGTGATTCAAGATGGCTGAATGGAGTATATAGTAATCCCTCGTTTATCACGGTTAATTGGTTGGCACAGAAAGTTTATGATTTTCTGAATAAGGTTTTTAACATTATTTGAGCCCTGTATACATGAAATAACACTACAATAATCACTTTTACACTCTAGTATTCTTTTTTTGTATCACGTTGTGCCGGCTACGGTATCACTGCAAGGACAAAAGACGGCTGCTGCTAGCATAGCAAGCTAGCAAACTAATTAGTTAGCCTCTCCAATTTACTTATTTTAAACTTAGTGTTTCAAACAGAGTGGGGAAGAAGGGCTCATGAGTCATGAACACTGACCTTAACTGAAGCAAGTGAGGCCTGCAGTTCTTTGGATGTTGTTGTGGGGTCTTTTGTGACCTCTTGGATGAGTCGTGGCTGCACCCTTGGGGTTCTTTTGGTTGGTCGGTCACTCCTGGGAAGGTTCACCACTGTTCCATGTTTTTGTCGTGTTTTGTTGTGAATAATGGCTCTCACTGTGGTTTGCTGGAGTCCCGAAGCTTTAGAAATGGCTTTATAACCTTTTCCAGACTGATAGATCTCAATTTATCGCTTTTTCACACAGGGCCATGTAGGTTTGGATTTTTTTTCTCCCTTAATAATAACAAGTTTCATTTAAAAACTGCATTTTGTGCTCAGTTGTGTTGTCATTGACTACTTTTGAAATTTGTTTGATGATCTGAAACATTTAAGTGTGACAAACATGCAAAAAAAATATATATATATATATATATCAGGAAGGGGGCAAACACTTTTTCATAACAGTGTGTACACACTGGTCACTAGGCGTCAGTAATGGTGAAACACACAAGCACCAGACTGGATCGCCGGAACAACAGGCTTTTATTGCAGGTCTGAATGATCTCACAGCAGGCACAATAATAACATAATAAACATCAATATTATGTTATTGCTGCGATAAAGACTTTCAGTACGTGCGTAAGAATTAGCACCTTGCGTTTGTTCTGCATTCTGCAAGTGTCATGAGGAAGAGCAGATGGACACACTTTGTTAATATTCATGGGAAGGAAGTGCGAGCCACATGAAAGTTTTATTTCATTCAATGTGATGTGTAACATAACAGTCTGCAATGGAGACAAAAAGAAAACGTGGCGAACGTGCATGCAGTGTGACAGGTGCCGCAGACGCTGGATCCTCCCACTTTACTTCTTTTCTTCTTTTGCAATTTGAGCTGCGAGGACGGCAAAAAACATACAAATCCATCAGCAATCCGGGTGGATTAAGGAATACAATAATCCCTCACCATGGTCACAATTTTTTAAATATATATTACTTAATAAATCATGCTGTTTCGTGGTTGAATACAGCCTATTAGTAAAAAAAAAAAAAAAAAAAGCATTTTTCAGCAAATCGTAGTCATTTTTTTTACTTAAATTCTGCATTTTCAAGCACAAAAATTGCTAAACGAAAATGCAAATATAAGGCATTCAGAAGACACATTCAAAGATGTTGCGATGACATGTAGCATTCTACACTGGCCACTAGATGTCAGTAATGTCACACTGATGAGGCAGTAGCCACCACAGGAAGTACTTTCTAGAACAGGAAGCAAAAAAAAAAAAAAACTCTCCTCGTGCTATTGTGAGTTTTTATCAGGGCTGCCCGAAGTGCAGCCTGCAGCACATTCTAAAAAAAATCTTTAAAAAACAAACAAAAAAAGTTAAAATCTGCAATAATTTAATTTTAAAGTCACAATATTAAGAGGAAAAACGTAATAATACAGAGAATAAAGTTTAAATATTAAATAAAAATAGTTTTTAAAAAGTTGTAATATTATGAGAAACAGTAAAACATTGAATAAAGTTGTCATTTTTGGAAAATTAGGTTGCGGAAAAGTTATAGTGAGATAAAGTCCAAATATTTTGGCAATAAAGTCATAATGTTACGGGAAGAAAATTTGCAAGAAGAAAGTTGAAATGAACATTGAAGAAATAACAGCAAATAACGGAAACAAAACAACCCTAGCATTACAAGAATGAAGTCAAAATATTAAGAGAAAAAGTTGTATTCTAACAAGTAAAAAAGTCCTTTTACAAGAATAACCTGGTAATATAACATACCTGTATATACATAATGTCATTTCAGCAGCATAGAGTTGGAATATTAAAGAAAGATGTTAAAGAAAACGTAAGTCCTACTATGAGAAACTATTTTTTGAATAATTAGGTTGGTTGAAGGAAAAATGTGTAAATAAAGTTCAAATATTATGGAAATAAAGTCATAATATTACGAAAAGAAGATTTCCAAAGATTATTTAAGAAGAAAGTTGAAATATTTGGAAAATCCCCCCCCAAAAAAAATCAGCAAAAATGAGCAAAGACGGAAGTTCATAGTAATAACACGCAAGATGTCAAGATTTTCTTAAAATATGCATAACTTTTTAGCACATCTCCATGCGTTGCTTTACAAAATGGCAAAGTGGCAACGTTGCCTCCTTTCATTTTTCACTATGTGGCCCTCACTGGAAAAAAGTTTGAACCCCCTTGGTCTATATTAGATCTTATTAGCTCTTATTATGTCTACTATATTGGGTAATAGGAGTGTAAAGGTGACTGTAGGAGTGGTATTTCATGTCTGGAGGGCTCTAATAATGTTAAAAAAAAACTTATTTAGAATGTTGTAAACAGGTTTTCTTTGCTCTAACTATGAAAATATTCCATGTATAAATAAATAACGAATCCTACTTGGCGGAAATTCACCTATCACGGCCGGGTATGGACCCAATTAACTGTGATAAAGGAGGGATTACGGTACTATGCTTATTTGTTGTTATTTTTGCTTATTTGTTTAAAGTTATATCCTCCCTAAACTAATCTAATCTTCCAAGAATGCTTCCAAGAAAAATGGCATAGTTTTTAGTACATCGTACATCGTACATCGTACATACATGACTGCAACAGTCATGTCGTATGGGTTTAATTCTGTTCCCATTTAAAAGATATATCGGTAAATTTGAGGACATACAATGCATGTAAACACGCGTTTCTTAAAAAAAACACATGTCATGTCTCTGTGTCCGGATACTTACGGCGAACCTCCAGCTTACACTCCACGACGTCTTCCCCGCTGTCGTTGACCGCTTTGCACATGTACACCCCTCCATCAAATGGACACGGCTTCCGGATCTCCAGAGTCAGGACACCTTGTTTACTGAGCATTCTGTACTTGGCTTCATTTGTGATGTCCATCTTGTTTTTGTACCAGGTCACTTTAGGCTAACGTCATACGAGACCGTATCAGTCGATGCAGTGATGCCACATGTTAGGGTTAACTCGCTGGATGTTATTGCAAGGTGACGTTAATTAGTGGATACAAAGAGTATATCCGTATCGAGGTTTGTTGTTCTGCTAGCACATGTCCTACAAAAAAGGATTCCTGGCATGATTCATCAAAATTGCTTATATATGTTATATATTGTTTGTAATTATGGTCTACATTGTTAGATTTTTTTTTAAGCGAAAAATACATTTTCAAAAATGATAGTTGTAGTTCATTTCCGGAAGTGGCGTCATCGGGGTGACGCCTCTCAGCTAAATCAGAGTAAACAAACGCTTCTCGGGGTAGATCGTCGACTTGATTCAGTATGTTTCTTATCAAAATAGTAGTCATGGCAAAATGTTGTGTTGCTGCTGGATGCTCATCGTATCCAAGTGATACTGTAAGTTTGTTTTCTTTTCAAACACAGGAAGGTTTAAGACAAAAATGGACGAAGCAAGTGCAGAGAACGAGGGACAGATGGACGCCCACCTCGAGTTTTGTTCTCTGCAGTGATCATTTCACTGATCAGTGCTTTGAAGGAACACCTTTGGCTTGAAAGTATGGTATGAGCACGTTATGAAAAAGGATCCTATTCCGCCGGTACACAGGAAAAAAATGACAAGAACGACATCAAAGTTGCCACACAGCAGAGTAGGTCATGTCTTGTTTGCATAATGTCTTCTAAACACTACTCCACGAGAGCGACAAGGCTGCGAAACATTATACATGTTATGTAAACATCGTTGACAGCAATACTGTGGGGGAAATATGGAACAAAAAAGGCTCTAAAGACCCTTTACGCTCATTAAGAAGCTGATTTAAAACATGAATTGAAGGATAAGCAACTCCAGAGTAATTTACACTTACCATTCTGTGTTTTGAAGGCGACCAATCTTCATCTCCATGTCTTAAGGCTTAAGTCCATGTTCTGCAAGTTCTCTATTTCACCTCCAAATGTTTCTCCCTTCTTTTCTCCTGGAAGACTATTGCCATCTTCGCTATAATCACTGTAAACATCCTCTGTCTCGTACACCGCTATGTTTGCATAGCTGAGTGACAGTACCGGTACTCCTACGACGTCGCTTCTGGAAATGCGAATGAACAGCGAGCGCTAGCTCGTCATGGCTGCCACCATGAACTATTAATGTAATTTTTGCCATTTTACTGTTCGCTTTCAAAAATCAAACAATGTAGAACATAATTACAAGCAACATATAACATATTTAAGCAAAGTTGAGAAATCATGTCGGGGTCCCTTTAACCTTGATTTTAGGTCGTCTTTTCCACCTCACTGACCTTGGGAATGCCTCTGACAGAGCAGCTGAGGGTGGCGTTGTATCCCGCAATCACTGAACGGTTCACTAAGGGATGTGTGAACTTGGGAGCCTCAGAGAAGTCGGGTTCCTTGTAAGTGGGAGACTTGTAGTCCATGCCTGCAGACATATTGGTTACATTTAGACAGCTTTATTTCATTCATGGCAATGTCTCTATGTCCTTACGGTCCCACCTACCAGTTTTCTGGATGTAGACGCCGTCCTTTGTTTGGCAGGGTTCTGGACTGTGACCCACCAGGTTGATGGTAAAGACTCGAAAGACATACTCGTTACCCATGATGAGGTCGGACACAACACAGTTGGTTCTGCGGTACTGGTCGAAGACTGTGAACCACTCCTTAAAAGGTAGAAATAAAACAAGGTCATGGCAAAATGATAAAAGATGGTCATTCAAAAATATACAGGTTCCATATGAAGTTCCATTCCGAGGATGCATAGTCACACTGTACACAGAACACATAAAGGACATTTAAAATCTAGTAATAAAAACGCTAAATACAATTATTACTGTTGCAGTCATAGCAGCAGATCCTTTAACATGCTCAAGGATCCTGCAGCAGTTTTGTGAAGCGTTAGTTTTGTGATCTCCGGCAGCTGAGTTTGCTGACGTTGTTTTGGCGTGGTCCAACCGACTTTCAGGTCGAGCCAAGTCCGAAGTCACAGGTTTGAAATTTTCAAGTCCTTACAAGTCATAAGCCCTGGTTTATTCCAGCAGTGTCCAAACTTTTTCCAGAGAGGGCCACATTGTGAAAAATGAAAGGATGCAACTTTACCACTTTGATATTTTGTAAAAATATGCTAATAAGTTCTATATATTTCAAGAAAACACCGCATCTCAGCTTTGTCATGTAGGTGAAAAAGCTTATTCGTATCAATTCACTCTTTGCTCTTTTTTCCTCATTTTTGCAGTTTTTATTTTTTTCAAATATTGTAATTTTCTTTTTAAATAATCTTTATCAATTTTCTTTTCGGAATATTATGACTTTATTGACATAATATAACTTTTTCCCCAACCTAATTTTAAAAAAATTCCAACTTTGTTTTGTTGTTTGTTTCTCATGAGAGTTTAAAAAATAGCATGTTTTCTTTAATATTTCAACTTTATGCTACTAAAATGGCAATATTTTTCCTCATAATATTGGGAGGTTATCCTCATAAAATTGCAACTTTTCTTCTTTTTAGGATACAACATTTGTTTTTTTTTATATTTTGACTTTATTCTTGTAAAATTACAGTTGTTTTTTTTTCCATTTTTTACATTTTCCAGCTATTTAAATTTTCTCATAATTACCTGATTCCCATATTTTTTACTTTATTCTCGTAACATTCTTTTTCCGCAATCTAACTTGCCAAAAAATTAACTTGAATGGTTCGATGCAGCAAATGTAACATTGCATTATTCATGTCAAATTACAACTTTTTCCTCTTAATATTTTGACTTTAATCTTGTAAAGTGACTCATTTTAACATTTTTGCTGCATTGTTGGGTTCTCTTGTTAAATAATATTTTTAGAATGTGCCGCGGGCCACACTTTGGACAGCCCGTCTTTAGTGTCTCCCAAATAAAATGCCCTTTTAACAATGAAACAATCTATAAAATTTAATAAATACATTGAATGCATTTGTCTTTTATTTTTTGCATAAAATAAGACCAGTGTGACAAGACTTAGTCACAGAAAAAAGTGCTGACACAGCGTCCAGGTTTTAGTCAGTGCACAGAAATGTAATCCACATTTGTGGTTTGTTCTTAAACCTGATTGGACATCAGTGAGGCTGATTCAAAGGGAAAATATGTTGTATAGCTGGGAATTACTGTATAAAATACTTTGAATGGGGACACGTTTATCTAAACAACATGTTCTCAAGTCATCAGACTAAAGTTGGAGTCAAGTCCAACACATTCACTGAAAATCTCAAGTATTTTCAAATCATCAGACTGAAGTCCGAGTCAAATCCTGAGTCATAGATGTCAAAGTACAAGTCAAGTTGCAAGTCTTTGATGATATTGTCAAGTCGAGTCCAAAGTCATCAAAATTGTGACTCAAGTCCTATAACTGTAGTCCTACAACTAGTTATCGAGCAAGTCTTGTGTTTAGAGAACAAAATAAAGTTTTTAATTTATTTATTGAACCACGAAACGTAACACGGAACGACATGAACCACCTGACCACAGATCTTCACCCTTCCAATGTTAAAGCCACACTTACGCCCTTCCCAACAGGGGATAAGTGTTCTCGTTTTTGTACCATTTCTTGTGTTTTAGACTAATTTGTCGTAAATCACAAACACAGTAAGCACTAACATTAATCATATCTAGAAAATGAGATGTACATGATCGAATCGTATTGTCATGACTCAGTAGGACACAGATTTCCTTAAAGGGCTCCGTAGGACCAACCACTGTAAAGTTAACTTCAGCTCTGCAGACAGACTGTCGAAATGAGGTTGAGGAGATTAGGACATTCCTGAAGGTGGCAGACGGGAGGTGGGCTCATAATGCTTTTAGGCCGCAGGGCAGCTTGTACTGTGTCCAATTGGATGTTAAACTACAAGCTGGCTAGTAAAGCTTGTGGTGACCAATCTGCAACTGAATGAAATCTGCTTTAATTAAATCGATACATTGCATACAGTGCATGTGTACATGAAAAAATACAGTATGGTACTCCTTCAGAGACAAAACACTTTACAACAGTGGTTCAGAATTATTTTTTGTCATGCCCTCCGTAGGAGACAGACATTTTTTTGCAAACATTGGTCGATTGTCAGCTTCACCAGCTTATTCCTTTTCAAAAAGGTACAGTATACGGCTTTTTAACATTTGTTTTTGTGGCGCAAAATCTGCGACAATGTTGCTTATATTGTATAAGTACTAAATTCAAGAAATAATTCTAAGATGGTGTCTGTATTTCTCGTCTTTGTCAACAATCATGTATTCAATGACGGTAAAAGTAACCTTGAATGTTCATTTATCCCTTTCATTCATCATTTGTATGCATTTCGAATTGTTTTATATGCACGGCTCAGATCAAGGGTACCCTTGGCTGTCTTCAGCTTCACTTGAGTAGTATTTGAAGTTGTTGTTTTAACAATGTGTACTATCCCTACCACTCTGACGTTTATAGAGTGAGGAAGCTTACCAAACCATAAATTAAGCCTGTTCATGTTTTTATTTTGCGCTAGCACGGCTATGTTGTAAAAAAGTGTCTATATCTGGACATTGAAATGTTACATGTAAAGCATGTCTACTTTTGTTGTGAAATTAACAATATTCTCTCTGATAATTTTGTCATGATTTCTACTTAGAATTAAAGAATGATGTCTGAAATTGGTTTCTAATGTGTTTTATTCAAATATTCTCAGTGTAAAAAAAAAAAAACTGTTGTATAATCATTAGTGAAAAGTACATAACCTTTGTGTCCGCCTGCTGATGAAAATTTTGAGGAACATAATTCGATGGAAAAACAAACCCCATGATGATTACAATGGTATATAATCATGGAATAATTACTCAACTCTGCAACAAAAATTATTTTTTGTGTATAAAAGACTAAAATAAGATAATTTGAACAACAGTCTAACACACCCAAATTTCGTGTCTGGCCCGTTATGTACGGACACTTCGAGCTCACAGCGTAGATTGCGTATTGCTAGTAAATATTGAATTTGAAAATAAAAAGAGCCTTCTTGGGCCAAACAAAACTTGTATCCTTCCGCCGGTTATTCGCCAAATACGCGTTCAGCAGGGGCATGTGTCATCGTGTCCGCCATTTTGTGTCAGCGTTATGTACGTTCAGTCACGATTTCGGAGAAGCAGTATCATTGAATTCGACGAGCAATCGGCGGTTTAACGACCATTGTCAAGTCTAAGGTAAGATTTTTTTTCATTTTTATATACATTGGAGAAGATCTTTATGCACTTTGAAATGATTTTTTTCGTCGGGTGAGTTACAAAGTCTGTGTTTATCGAGCAGTGTAACTCGTTTTGACAGCCGTTGTTTTGGCCTCTCGTAGGTAGCCGTTCGTGTCCTAGTTATGTACGTGCACAAAGCGCCAAAAAACCCCCACAGAGTTATGTACTTATGTAAGAAAGAGTGATCTTCGGAGGGTTGCTATGGGAAATGGAAGATGTCTCGAGCTCTGGTATGTCTGCAATGTTTGAAGTTTGTGTTGATAACATTACCAAGGTCCACCCACGAGTTTGAAATTTTACCCAAAATGTAACACTTGGGTACCCTTGATCTGAGCCATGCACTTATGCATGTAAAACTATTATTGTAAACCTATAAAAGTGTGTTTTGTGTTAACAATGTAGCTTTAACTGTATTAGTTAGCAAAGAACTGCTGACTGAGACTTCCGGTTCCTGTTTCCATGTATCAGCAACGTTTTGTGATATATAAATGAAGAACTCACGGAGTGTATTGATAACACGACGAGACCCGTGCCGTATTGTAGGCTAACCGGAAAACGTACGCAAACCGAGATTCCACTGTAGCATTTACATCCAGTTTGTTCTCGGAGTACTGCAGTAATCGGGATGTACAGTAGCTACGGCCATGGAGACGTGAAAAGTGTCATTCCTGTCTCTTGTTGAGCCGTAGAAAACGTTTCCTGAAAGTATGTTATGCTTATGCGTATGTTATGCTTGGAGGTGTTCATGTAAACTGCTAATGCTAATCACTTCTATGGGCTTTCCAATGTAAGTTAGCATCAAGCTTTGTTTTAATGCATTTCCTTCATTGTCTTGCTTTATTTCTGTTTGTTCCCTTTTATAGCGCTTCAAAGTAAAGCCTCTGAAAAGGAATTCGACCGACGCCTTTATTGAGAACCTGTTATCTGTTGGCTGCAAGTCCCCGCGCCCCTCACACCCCGCACAGGCCTCATCAGTACTCACGCCCATGCCTGGCTACACCATACTAACCATGGTCTTTTTGTCAGCTTTCTGAATGCGGTAACCGGTTAGCTCGCAGTTTCCATCATCTTTTGGAGGCTTCCAGTCGAGGGCAACATTGAAACCCCAGACATCCATGACCTTCAGAGCCTCGGGGTGTCCTGGGACATCTACAATGAAATATCCACAGTGTAAGTCTTTGGGCACCACCAACTTTGCTGTTTTATTGACCCGCAGTAGTCATTTTGACGTAATAAGACCAGTAACCATACACAAGATTGCTCCTTTATAGAGGGGTGGCACATATGAAAAGACTTTGTCTAATAGTGTCCTAAGTGTCCCTGCTCACCAACAACCTGCAGCATGACTTTGGCCGTGTCTTCCACGTTCTCTATCTGCACCAGGAGGTCATACGTCCCCGAGTGTTTCCGCTCGGACTTGCGTATGAACAGGATGGTGTCTGTGTCACTGTTTCTCACACTGGCGAGTGTGGAGTTCAGCGGCTGCCCATCTTTACTCCATGTAACTTGAGGCCTGGGCTTACCCTGGGTCAAATAAATGATTACACAGATGACTGGCGTTTATGTAATTGTTTTTACTGTCCATTGTGAATTAAGTTAACTTTTTCTCAGCAAATTTGAGTGGCTCAGACAATTTGAACACGTTAGGTGGCCACCTACACGATGAGCGCTACCCTAGATTACCTTACGAGACTGGCTTTCTCAAAAACGAGCATGTTAGTTATGCAGGCAGCACCTGGAAGGGAATCACCAGGTTGACTGTGTCTCCAACTTTCTTGATCAGAGTCTGACGGAGATTTCGGGGAAGCCAAATTTTAGGGCGTTCTGTTCAAGGAAAAAAAAAAAACATACATTAAGACACAATATTTAGACATGAATAAACCAATACAGTGGATTCCCCATTGTTTGGCGGTCCTTGAACACACCATAATTGTGTGCTGAAAAAGTTTGTTTGGCCTACGAAGCCACCAGCTTTGACAGTCAATCCAGCCTCAAAACGTGCAGTGAGGTGAACACAAGTTAATATATGATCTTAAGCCGTTACTGGAACTACAACAGGCGTTCAGTGTGGATTATGTGGACACGGCTTGGAGGAAGGCTTTCTACGCGCCTGCTAGCCTCTAGTGCTAGCCTGACAAGCAGGCTAAAGGCTGCACGGTGACTGATTCCATCAGTTCATGGATCATCTTACATTATCATATACAGTGGAACCTCAGTTAGCGTCCACGTCGCTTAGCGTGTTTTTTAGTTACCGTTCAAAATTTACTCCATAATTTTGCCTCGGCTTGAGTGTATTCTCCGGTTAGCGTACAATATGGCACACTTCTTGTCGTGTTATTAATACACTGCGTGAGTCCAACCGTGTTCTTAATGTGTTTTTATCACAGAACATCTTTGTTAGCATCCTATTAGCTAGCTAACAAAATGGCAACCGGAACTGGAAGTCAGGGCCTCCCAAATTTGTGTATTTTTGGGATAAAAAAAATCTCTATATTTTTTTCTCTCCAAAAATAGGCCTTTTTTCCACCAAAAACACATCTCATTTCCCGTACGTCGGTAATAATTGATCAGACCACCAGATTTGACAGTCAACCCGGCCTCAAAACGTGCTGTGAGGTGAACACAAGTTCCATATGATCCTATGTCTTTACTGGAACTACAACAGGCGATCAGTGTGGATCATTATCAGTGTGGCCTGCCAGCCTCTAATGCTAGCCTCTAATGCTAGCCTGACAACCAGGCTAAAGGCTGCACGGTGACTCTGATACCATCAGTTCATGGATCATCTTATATTATCATAAACAGTGGAAACGAGGTCAACGTCCACCTCAGTTAGCGTGTTTTGGTTTACCGTTGAAAATTTACGCCACAGTTTTGCCTCACTTTGCATGTATTCGTCAGTTAGTGTACAATATGGTGCATGTCTTGTCGTGTTATTAATACACTGCATGAGTCCAACCGTGTTTAATTAAAATGTTTTAAGTTTTGTTCATGTAATTTTATCACAAAACGTCTTTGTTAGTACCCTATTAGCTAGCTACCAACATGGCAACCGGAACCAGAAGTCAAATATCTTACGTCCGCCGTCTTTGATGTCATCAGCGATTCTATGTGTCAAAAATAGACATTTTTATGGCCGTATCAGCTACTCCCGGTAACCTCAGCAAAAAGCGGGGATCTACTGTATCTCCAGCTTACACAAATTTGCTCCTGAGGAGTCACTCACGCATGATCTCTCTGATGGTGACAGGTTGAGCCAGGGTTGCAGGAGCGCTCGGACCAGCCATGTTGAACGCCCGCACACGGAACTGCACCTTGTCTCCTGTGGTGAGCTCTCTGATCACCAACGAGGTCCTCTCGGTAAGACCCTGAATGGCTGGTACCCACTCATCCGCTGTGCGTCAGGTAACACACATTCAAATACACCATGACTCGTCATAGGATTAAACAGACAAAATCTTGGTGGCACATAAAAAAAATATTATTTCACTGTTTTTTTGACACAGGCTTTCAGTCACTCTCAAGGAAAAACAATATTTTTCTTAGACAAATCCCACTTGGGGAAGAGTTGATGAGTTTGTTCTGAAAAGTCATCCAGGTCATGGTAATCCGAGGCAACTGGACTCTTCTTGTTTGTCCAAAAGGCTTCTTTAATTCTAAAATCTGAGGTGTGGACTTTCCCTGCCTATGTCCCTGGTGGGTGCTTCCCCTAGGGGTGGTCCCAGTAGGGTTATTTGGGTTATTGTGGCCCAGCGTGGCTGCTGAACGACCATCCTGCATAACAATAGTTCATTCGCCTGCCTGGTAACAACACAACTCGGCTGTGGAAAATGTGGAAAAATAAGAGTACAGTCTGGTCCAATTTCTGCGAATTTCCTCAGGATCAATAGCAAAAGTGTTGTTGTTTTTTTTTTAACTAAACAGATTTAGCAAATTAATCTGCGAGCAGAACAAGAACATAAATAGGCCAAAACAACAACAAAAACAAAAGATACTTTCAGTCAAAAATAAGCGCTTTTGACCTCAATATCAGATAATCTATCTTAGATTTCCAATTTTTGTCTGTGATGGGACATGGCAGAGGTGGGTGTGAAGCTAAATTATGGCCCAGAGGTGCTGGGGGACGTGGCAGGTCAGTCAATAGATACAATCAATGCCCTCATTAACCAGGAAATGCTGACACACTCCTGCCTCTTGAGGCCGGAAATTGGCTCCAGAAGTTACCCACGTCCCCCTGAACGCTACCGTGTATGGTCCAACAATTGGTCTTAGGACAGGGGTGTCCAAAGTGCGGCCCGGAGGTCATTTGCGGCCCCTCTTCACATTGTAAAAACATCATTTAACAAGAAACCCTCCCAAAAAACAGCAAATATGTTGAAATCAGCAGTAATTTTTCAAGAATAAAGTCAAAATATTAAGAGCAAAAAGTCGTAATTTTCTGAGAACTAAACATAATGTTTGTAGCATAAAGTTGAACTATTAAAGAAAAATGTTTTTACAAGTCATAATATTATGAGAAACAACAACGCAACGAATGAAGTAGTAATTTTTGGAAAATTAGGTTACAGAAAAAGGTATAACGTTACGAGAATAAAGTCAAAATATTATGGGTATAAAGTAGGGATGGGCGATAAGGACCAAAACTCATATCTCGATATATTTAGGTTGAATATTGATATATGATATATATCCCGATATTTTTTTCCGCAAAGTGAGTTTAGACCAAGTCAAAGTAAAATATGCGTGTCAAGTTGTTTTATTAAAATAAATACTTAACAGAAGGACATTTTTTGAAATTTGAACGCTTCATGCAAGATGCACATAAAAAAATAGCCGCTAAAATAAAGTAGGCCATGCTGTTTTTGAAATATAGAAAAAGTAAAATATAATATTTTTGATAACAAACCTTCAGCTGTGCTCAAATCCTCAGCTAATAACAAAAGAACAAAATATGAAGGTGTGCCCGGTTTAAGAGGAAATGACAGCAACTCAAAAATACTTTAAATTGAGCATTATTTTTTTAGGTAAACATTTTTAGAAAACACAAGCATGTCCTTATTTTGTGCAGGGAACACTGCATCAGGCTTAGCAACTGTCTGTCTGACTTCCTTGTACATTTGTGGTAAAGCTCGTTGTGCTAAATAATTGTGACTGCGAAGCTCGCTAGGCATCGTGAGTCCATTGTTTTCAGCTGGTTTTTACAGCCATTTTTTTTTCCACTGTTGCAACGGGGACCATATCTTTAGCAATGCGATAGCACACCGCTTTAGTAACAGCACACCACTTTGCACTTTTTCTTTCATGAGGAACGCAACAGGAAAAAGAAGCAAGCAGTGAGCTTTGTATTGTGGCAGGAGTTGTGCAGCTAGAGCGCAGCGTCACCCATTCCTCGTATTGGACTTTGTGCCAAGTTTTAAGGTGGTGAAAAAGATTTTTTTATGCTCTGAATCTGAAGTACCTCAGAATTACAGAATTACTGAACCTCCATTTTCGTCGAAAGCTAAGCCGCCAGGCTTCTGGTTCACCCCTCCTCCTTCCTCGTGCATGCACGGACGGTGACGTGGCAGAAGCTCACACACAGTGCAGAGTGATGCATGAGAGAGCGCAAATCCGGTCTATATCGATATGAACTCTATGGTTGTTTTTGATATTGTGCATCAAAGAAATATCAATATATTAATGATATCAATGTATCGCCCAGCCCTAGAATAAAGTCATAATTACAGCAAGAAAATTTACCAGACGAAGGTTGAAATGGTTGGAATTTTTTTTTTTTAATTACCTGCAAAAACAGAAATAACTGTAATTTTACAGAACCTAACCCTAACCCTAAGAAGAAGAAAAGTCGCAAAATTCCGAGAATAAGTTCATAACATTATAGGGAAAAATAATGTCATTTTAGTAGCATAGAGTTGAAATATTAAAGAAAACATATGTTATTTTTTAACGTCCTATTATGAGAAACAAACAAAATAAAGTTGGAGTTTTTGGAAAATCACGTTTGGGGATAACATTATATTATTATGGAAATAAAGTCAGAATATTACAAAAAGAACATTTACAAAGATTATTTTTAGAAGGAAGTTGAAATATTTGGAAAATTTAAAAAAAAAGTAATAATCGTAGTAATAATCGGAAAAACAACCCTAGAAAGACCAAAGTTGATACTAATAATACTGTACTCTTTCACCTATATCACAAAGCCAAGATGAAATATATATAACTTCTGAGCATATCCTTTCATTTTTCAGCATGTGGCCACCCCTGTCCCTGTCTCGGTACTATCAGCAGTACTGCTGACTAGCCCGTGGGGATCGGTCCTTTTTTGTGGCGGCGTATTTGTGTTATCGCAATGGTTCAACACAATTAATGAATGGGGACGTGGGTTTTTGTTCACCTTAATGAAAGAAACGTTGCCTTTCCTGTTCATCATCAATGGTAATTTTAAGCATCACTTTTCTAACCAGTCATAGCAAGTTAGCAAGGACTAAGTCGCCAAAGGCACCCAATGTAAGTGCATGATGAACTAGGAAACTGAAAGCTCAGCAGCTGCTTTTTTACAAAGAAACTGGACCAACATGAGAGTAAGGCATCACACATTGTGTGTGAGTTACATTTTGGCTCAACGGAAGATAAACATTGCAAAGGGACAATTGGTAAACGGACTTTAGGGTCAGTGTCTCGCCCAAGGGTACTTCGACAGGGTCCAGCAACCTTCAGGTTGGGAGACGACAACCCTACCACCGGAACCATGCTGCCCCCGTTGTGTAAAGGAGCAACAGGGATCGCCTCTGATCATGAAAACAATGCCGTCAAAAAAACAGTTACTTTTTGGCACTTGAACCATGACCTGATGTTCATACAAGCACATTGTAGTCGATTAAAAACACCCTTATCAAAACCATGCAGCTGTTTGGCGCCATCACTTACTGCCCTCCTTGCAGTACTCAACCCCATAACCCTCCAGTTCAGCTGAGCCGATCCTTTCTGGCGCCCGCCACTTGAGCGTAATGGAAGTGTCACTAATGTCGTCGACGCACAGTCCGGTGGGCTCACTTGTCGGGGCTGAAAGAGGCACACAGGGCGGCTTGAAGGCCTCGTTAAAACATTCTGAGATCAGTTAATAAGGAGATCAACCTAATGAGCAGTTTGCAGTGAGTGAGGTAAACTGATGAGGGGAATCATTAGAATAGGAACGGGTACACGTTTGCAAAGGCATTCAGACAACTTCATTCTTTCCATCCTTGTCAATCGCACACTACAAGAAGTGTGTTTTTTTTCATAACAAAAGTGCTTATTTTGATTTTTGATTGTAACCACTTTCTATGTTTGACCAATATGCATATCTTAAGTCATATATTTGCATATACATACATATAATATCCATGTCCCCGCACATTCGCAATTCAGCATTCATGGCTTTGCAAATTTGCAGATTTTTGGTCTATTTCTTGTATTTATTTGTTTATTTTTAACAGTAAATAGGTTATTTTTTCCACAAAAAACACATCTCATTCAACCTCAACCTCAGTATTCATTTATGAATATGTGATAAGACAGGCTAAATGTTCTCTTCCTACTCGGCATGTGTTCATTGTCCAATTTTAAGTGAAATATCTGCGTTTGTGGTCTTTGATATTTCATTTTCATGCATTATTTGTACGCATGCAGATATCATGTTCTTCCTCGTTTCCTTGACAAACTGCCTTATAAAGTTCTCTAAAATGCACTTTGGACATGTAATTATGTGTATTAACCATTCAAAAGATGACAAGTGATTTTAAAAAACAAATACATTTGCTTGGTTTGACTTCAATAAAAGTATAAAAATATAAATAAAATAATGAAGGAATAAATAAATATGAAAATGACTGAGTTAAAAGTGTCAAAAATATAAATAACATAGTGAAGGAATTAAATATAAAATAATTTGGCTGAATAATACTAATAAAATAATGAAGAAAAAATAAAGAAGAAAAATAAGAAAATATAAAAATGTTAAATGACTTAAATAAAAGTGGGCTACAACTTAATGACCGTTGGAAAATGTGGGTCCCAGGTTGAGACCATTTGAGAATCCCTGATGTCAACAATCAAACAACTGCAAGAACAACAACAACTTCTAGCATGGATCTGGTCTCCAATCGTGTGCTAATGTGATAATCTGACCCATAAAAAGTCAAACACAATCAAATTCAGATGTTTACATGCGTTTTAAAAAGTTTCAATCGAATTTATGCAGAATATTATTTTTTAGTGCATGTAAGCATAGTGAGTACATAATGCCATTGAAAGATTTGTTCTTTTTTTTTTTTTGTAAAAAAAACTCACCAACTGGCACAAATGGTTGTGAGGCTGGACTGTGGCAAGACATGCCAATACTGTTGACAGCATAGACCCGCATTTCATATTCCACCCCTTCAATCATCCTCTTGGCCTCATAGGTTGTTTCGGTGTAGGGGTCAAAGTTCAGTCTCATCCACCTGTAACTCTTCTTCTTCTTTCGTTCCAGCACGTAGCCTGAACAAAGCAAACATTTTGAGGGTTGTCAGCATTTTACAGACGGAAAGCATTCCAGTTAGCTGTACCAATAATTGGTTGTCCTCCGTCAAAGAGAGGGGGGTCCCACTGCACAATACAGGAGTCTTCTCCTACACTGAGGACTCTGGGAGCCTGGGGAGGATCTGGAACATCTTGTGGAAATAATGTTTATGCAATCAGAAGACAAGTCCTATTTACATCCGTAATATTATGGCAAGATAATTGATAAATTCATAGCTTGCTCTTACCAACAACTTTCACATTGATGTCTGCGGTGTCCTCCCCAGCAGAATTGCGAACCACAACAGAATACATCCCTTCATCTTGCCTCTCAGCCCCTTCAATCGTGAAGATACAGTGTCCTTTGGTGGTTTCAACGTGCACTCTGCCATCTCCCTCTGTGATGACCTGCATCATGTAAACCAGAGCAGGGTCAATGGAAAAACACAAGTAGATTTCTATAAAATGACAATGTATTATCTTTGTTGGATATATACACCATTGTATATGTAATGTAAGATTCTGATGGCTTGACAGTTGGTTGAATCGACCACAGTGTTCTAAACAGGCTGTAGAAAAGCAGGAGTCCCACAGTCTGTGAGGGGAAATGCTTGTTACTGACTCGCCATATCCGTGACTGGTACACAGCCAAGGGATTCGATGTTTAAGAGAAATGGTTCCAGGACGAAACCTTGTGGGACACCAAAATATTTGGTGTAGTGTGTGGACTTTAACTACTACTATCTGCCCTAATGGTTGGACGGGACAGGGGGGAAAAAAGAAAAAACTACTACAGCTGGACATGCTTAAACCTTGGTCACAACCGAAGGTACGATTTTTTGGCAGATTTTTGCCATTCCCCAAATTGCAGAGATGTTTTGCATATGTAGCGCACAATACACACAAGTGCGTAAGTTTGTCTTGCAACCTGAAAAAATGTAAGCACCCATAGAGTTTGTTTGACACGACAAGGAACCTCTGCGGCCAGTCTACGATTCGAAAACCAGCACGTCATATGTGCGACCTCCGTGGGTTTCTTGCGTTCTTTTGCACATACTGCAGACCGGCCGTAGGAGCCCATATACTGTAACTGGTTGTAACATTGGTTTTAGAGAAGTTGGATAGGTATGAGGTGAACAAGATAGGTTGACCATCTTTTGGTTACCGAAAACCAGGACACATGGCCAGGCAATGAGATATGCAAATGATCTACCAACCAATTATGTTATACATTATAATTCCAATACATTTAAAGTATGCCTCCTCTGCATGGATGGAAAATTGTTGCATTATAAAATACTATCTATAACTATAATATTGAAGAAAAAATGTTGGTATTAGAAATATCGGACTGAAAGAAAAACATAACTCTTTTTTCAAAACTTACTAGAAAAATGAATAACTAAAAAATAGGAAATCATATTATGCAGTGCCCTAATGCCGGTCAATTGAATGGGCCAATGAAAAACAGTGAAAACCAGGACATTTTCAAAAAAAACAGGCCAGCGAGGACAGGACGTGAAACCCTGACATGTCTTTTCGTCATCTTTGAACAAGTGACAACAGAGGGATGGAGCTTTAGCAGTGTGCAGAAGATTCTGTGAGACATATCAAACGCACTCTGAATGGTTTTGGATAGAAGAAAAAAGCAATATGATATAAGTTGGGACGGCAGCATTGGTATTGACATGGTTCCTTGTCAAATTGGTATCATGAAACTTAAACTTACCGTAAAAGTGTTACTCCTAAAGTGAAAAATCTGAGATACCAAGATACCAAGTATTTGACAAGAGTCTCATCTGTTAAGCATTTTAAGTCCATACACAGGACACACGGGAGGGGCTTCGTCTGGCAGCTACTCTATGAACGGCTCAGTGTCCTCATGGTGGAGCTGGAGGATATGGTCACTGACACGAAAAGTCTGGGCTTCCCTCCTGAGACTACTGCCCCTGCAACCCAGACCAGAATAGGCAGAAGAAAATGGATGGAGATGGATGCAGTTCAGTCCCCTTGCTGCTATTACGGATTCAGTTATTTTGGGAAAAATTTCTGCAATCTATCCACTCTTTTGTGAGGTCAAAGGGAACTGATAATCTAATTAATTCCAAAAGTGTCAGATATTTGTTTTAAGGAGGATCATTGAAGAATTTAAGATCTCAAAGCAGAAAACAAGTATTGTATTTACAGATTTTTCCAAGCCATTTCTTCGTGTCGACAGAAAGGTTATGCTGCATATTCTTGTAACTACGGCTTCCCGGAAGAAACTGCAAATCATTGCTGTAATGTATGAAGTATGGATGGACCAACCAAAGAATTTGTCACAACAGCGGGTATCCACCAAGGAGACACCCTTGCCTCTTATCTTTTTGTCATAGCAGTAGGCTAAATTCTCAGGCAATCAGATGTCACCATTAAGGAGAAAGGAATTGTCATCAAGCCAGGGAAGTCAAATCATGACAAGTCCAAATATTTTACATATCTTGATTATGCAGATGATATAGCACTGACCAGAAGGATGCTTGGTAACTTCTCTTGAGAATGCTTCTGTTAAGCTTGATCTCTTTGTCAATGCCAAGAAAACAGAATACATGACAATAAATGAAGTTGAGCATCTACCAATCTTCTCCAATGATGGCTCCCAGCTAAATGAGGACTGAATCGGTTCGCAGCCAAATGTGAAGCCACTGTGATGAGAATCAACCCCTCCAAGTCCGAGTCCATGGTTCTCACCCGGAAAAGGATGGAGTGTCATCTCCGTGTCAGGGATGAGATCATGTCCCAAGTGGAGGAAATTAAGTACCTTGGGGTCTTGTTCACAAATGAGGGAAGGATGGAATGTGAGATTGACAGGCAAATTGGCGCGGCGTCTGCAGTGATGCGGACTCTGCGAAGTAGATGGGGATAAGGAAGTCTGTGCTGCCTTGCTTAGGCTGCGACCCGACTTCGGATAAGCAGAAAAGATGGATGGATGGATGGATGGATGGATGCAAGAGAAATAGGGCATGAATTAGCCAACTGATGATGGACAGAGGCATTGCGTACTCGATCTCGGAGACACTAGACTCACCCAACCATGCCTCTATGGACTTAGTTTTGTACAGTAGAACACAAAAGAGCCTTCCCAAAAGTGTTCCCAGTAGAAAGCACAGAATGATTCAAAATGTTCTGGTGAAGTGTGGAATTATGATACATGGGAACCCTATCACCTGATTGATCAAATAATCAACTAAGACTTCTCCATATTGTGTATGTGGAGCAAATGCACAAACGATCAATATGTACCTTTCCTCCTTTGGTCCAAACCACAGTTGGAGCAGGGTCTCCAGTAATAGGGACATCCAGCCGTAATTTATTGCCAGCCACAACCACAATGGTAGACTCAGCCGTGTGGCCCATACAGTCCAGGTGGATCTTAGGAGGGTCTTAGGAAGCAAAATAAATGAACACAAGCTGGTTTCGGAGGAGGCAATAGCTGCTGTGCAATTGTAACTAATATTTTGGGCTACTGTAGGTTTCCGAATGTGAATGAGCAGAGGCATAGAGGTAGAAGTTTTTCAAGTTACCTTGACGTGGCACATAGTCAATCTTTACCTCTAAAAAAAAATCACAGGAGAAAACATCACGTGTAAGTAAACAACAGAAAAAGATCTTATGAGCTTATGAAAGAAAGCAAGTACAGTATTACCCAAGAAATTAAGTTTAGCAGAGAGGTTGAAAGCGTAGCCATCTGGTACAAACGTGTAGTCTCCCTCATCCTCGGGTTTGACGTTATCAATGGTCAGTTTGTGGATCCTGTATGGGTCAAAAGTTAAGGCATCGTGGCCAGCGACACATTTGAGGAACTAAGACGTGAGTTTGGTCACCTGCCAATGTGTGTGATATTGATTCTGGCATTGGGCTTGACATCCACTCCATTTTTGTACCAAGTGCCCCTCACGTTCTCATCTGACACCTCACACTTGAACACTGCCTGATCCTTTGCCTTCACTGTGAGGTCAGCAATGCTCTGGTAGACCTCTAGTTCTTTCTCTGCACATTAAACAAAACAGAGTTTACCTACAGTATTTAGAAAGCCTTGTAGAAGCCAGATAAACAACACCTGCACCACCTGAACCATGCTCTTTATTTATTTATTTAACCCCTAATCCCTGGATTAATCAATTGTAGAGACATGCACCGGGTACCTGGAGACTAGCAATCGGTTGATAGCGCGTCTCTAAAACAATGTGACAGCCTGGGCTGCTGGCGAAACGATTGGTGCGTGTGCTCTGTAAATTACCATGACTGAAGAAGATAATGTATATAAATACAGTAGTAGCAGGGTGCTAGTGCTAGCTCGTCACCGCGAAATATTTTCAACACATCAGCAAAATAAAAATCAAAAGTTTGGAACGTCTTTGGATTTTACCAGAAGGACGGAAAACTCGACAAAAGCCACAGTATTTGTAAGCTACACAGCGCAGCTCTGAATTACACTGGTAGCACACCAAATCTTGACCAGTTTTTACTAGGGCTGCTGCTTACCTTTTTTGATTTGTGACTTGTTTACTTGTAAATATGGCACCTATGTTACCTACCTGGAGTCTTGAAAAGACTATGCTCAGGCGTTTGACATTTTAAGTATGTTTAAGTTTTAAGTTTCCAACTTAACACAGCATGTTACAGGCTACATTATTGAATTGTGGTGTGGTTTGTGAATGGGACTGTAGAAGATGTTTCTTCTCTTTAGCTTTCCATCCTGGTTCTTGGGACCCCCATTGCTATCAGAGAAGCAGTCATTGATCACACAATTTGAAAGGTTTTCACACTGTATTAAAAAATAAAAGCAACATATTTGGTTACAGCGCTGGATATTGATGAGGAAGATCGATGAAAGAGCCCAGAGTGAAAGTACAAAGTATAGAACTTGCCGCACCCCTCTGAAAAGTTTGTGTAGAAGTGAGAGTTAGCTTGTGTGAGTGAGAACAATGAATCTATTGTGTGTCTGCCTCTTCCAGTATTTTTCCATCAGTCACATGTAAGGGTTTCACAACTCTGATTGTGCTATGTGAGTGTGTGTCCTGATAAGTTTTACACTGATAATGCACTGAGCTGTTAGCCTGAATCTAAAGGTGTAATAATATCTAACAAGATTGTGCACATCTTGTAACTGACCCTGGCATGCTGAAACTCACCTTGCACCATGAGCTCGGCCATAGAATCTCCGCCGTTAGTTTTGACCTTGTAGTGGCCACAGTCTTCTTTCGAGGCCTCGTTAATAATGAGAACATGCTTGCAGCCATCTTTCTTGAAGCGATACTTGAAGGATTCATCTCTGGTTAGCTCCACACCATCCTTCTCCCTGCAAATATACGCAACTCATCAATCGGCATGAGAAAGGGCAATACTTTGTGTACAAATTAACATGGTGTATAACACATAGTGTATATCTCACTGGGATCAAAAACATTGCATCAAAATATTTCCCCCCAACAAAAACAATAATTAGAGATGCTCGATATTGGCATTTTAATAATATCCAGTATACCGAAATCACTTCAGTACCGATATTGATATAAACCAATCCCGATATTGATTGCAGATCTTCCCTAAAACTAACGTCAGCACACATCTTGCCTCATTACTTTGACTGAAAAGTCAAAAATAAGCAATGTTGACGTGATTTCAGATATTTAATCTTGCTTTGGTTTTTGTAGTGTAAATGCAAATTAAATCTGTTACACCTCTTAGTATAACAAATGCAATCCAATTTGAATTTGAACGGTAAATGATATTTTTGTGTGACAAGAGAAAAATCTGACCATTTCACGTTAGCGCCCTCCTCTGACACCTCGCACTCGAACTCCACGCGTTCACCCTTCATGACCATCTGATCCTCCAGGTTCTTCACAATCTGTACAGGCGGCTCTGGAGCAAACAGGGCGTCATGGTACAGTAATAAGTCCAGTAGATCGCTGCGGGTATCGAAATAAACATTTGCACACTAATATACACGCAAAACAATACTATCTTATACTAATGCATAACCCGCAAGCTATGCTGGGTAACTTCCTGTTGGAGTGTGCGTGTAAGCTTCCGAGCATGCCTTGCGGGTTCTAAATTAGTATTGTTTGGCATGTTAATTAATTGTGTAGGCATCTATTTCAGCACCTTAATAGTCCATGTGGTACAGTTACATTGTGTGTTCCACATGTCACTTGTGCTATTTCTGGTTGCATACATTCGAGTTTCTACCAATAAAGACACTCAGTTCACGAGACGAGACAAGATTTTAGCTATACTTTTAAGAAAAGTACAATGATGATAATATATGATGATATACCATGTTGCAATATACTACAGTAATATACAGTCAAACCTGTCTTAGCGGCCACCTGTCAATCACGGCCACCTGCCTATAACAGCCACTGAAAAATCCCCCACAGAAAATTTGCGTGTTGTAGACCCTGTGTATAGCGGTCACCTGTCTAACGCGGCCAGCGACCACCCATTTTGTATCCCTTGGTCAATATCTGACCGCATATAGTGGCCAAAATACCGACTCAAGCAGAAGCTTCATGCACAAAAGAGTTTTGTTTTTTAAGCAATGAAGCTGTCGTGTGAAGACTTTAATTACTGAGTCCTAGCTCAGTCACAATCATTCACAAGATCCACACAAACGTGTGTTGTTCGACATAAAAAAAAACCCGTCTTCTTACTTTGCAATGCCGCCCTGAAAAGATTCAATGACGGCCAAAACGGTAATCTTCCCACTTTGCAATGCCGCCGTGAATAGATTCTAAAATGGCCAAAACACCTGAATAAAACATCTAAAATTTCACTTGATTGCTGACTAATTAGAGATTAGAAGCCCATTCAATAAGAAAGGAGCAATGGTATTGTTAGTTTACTACGATCTTCGCACCTCCTCCGCACTCTATTGTTCACGTACACATCCATTCATGACGCGTATCCTGTTAGATCCCATTCCTTAGGCTCGTTCACTAAAATTTTTATTTCTTGCTTTTAAAATTGTGTTAAAAAAAATCTAAGATAGAAATTAATTTTTAAAAATATTTCTCCGCTACTTATATTTTTATAATTTTATTACCTTCTTTGATTTAATTTTTAAAATTATTTTTAAACACAAAATTTGTAATTTTTGTGAACATGTTAATATGTGCGCACGCAAATTCAAATTGGCCGCCAACCTGTCTATAGCGGGCACTTTTGCCGTTTCCCTTCAGCGGCCGCTATAGACAGGTTTGACTGTAATTTTTACTATGTTACACTCTTCTGCATGCTTTATGTCTGCTACCAGCCCTGCCTTCACTCACCGAGTCAAAGAGACTGTATGACTGACAAAAGGGCTCACTCTGCTCATACTGTTGTTCTATGGAACAAATGTGCCAAGGTGCTGAAACCAATTCACAGAGTGAATCCTCTTCCTGCTTGTTTGGAGGTGGGAGGTGAGGAAAACAGACACGCATGCACATGGCAATATACTTAGGCTGGCAAATTGAGTTCATTTATTGTGTAATTCCTTTTTTTATTATTGCCCTAGGCCTAGTGTGAGAGTTTTTTTTTTTCTGAATGAGAAATCTTGTCACGTTTTAATGTTGCGAGATAGAGATGATAAGAACAAAATGACAGGTTTTTGTAAAAAATAAAAATTATTTTTAAAAAGTGAATTTGCAGCATCAGGTATAGTAAAAAGTACAGTAAGTCGTTGCGGGTATCAAAATACATGCTTGCACATGAATATACACGCAAAACAATACTAATTTATCCACATTTAGAACCTGCAAGGCATGCTGGGTAACTTCATGTTGGGGAAGTGAGTGTGTGGTCTCTCCAGCATTCCTTGCGGGTTATACATTAGTATTGTTTGGCATGCATATAAATGTGTAAGTATCTATTTTAACACCCGCATAGTCCAATATGTAGTGGCACAGTTACCTTGTGTGTTCCACATGTTACTACTGGTATGTTTGATTGCATGCATTTGGCTTTTGAGATTATCAGCACAAAATGGCAGGTTTTCGCATAAATCTGTGAATTTGCAGGATCAGGAATACTGGATGGTAAATGTGTGGCGAGCCACTGTAAACCTTGCTTGGTTGATCGTTACACACCTTTAACAAATAGTTCAGTGGTGCATTTCTCCTCTCCCACCACACAGCAGTAGGCCGCATCATCAGCCAATGAGCAGTGGTTGATGGTGAGGTAGCGCATGTTCCCAACGCTCTCAAAAATGTACCTATAAAGCAGGAAAGCAAAATTCACAGACGTGTCCATTTTACATCTACAGTATATATAAAAAAAAAAGAGCACTTACTTGCTGGTCAAGAATAGAAAGGAATCCACACAAAAACAGGTTATTGAGAATCATTATTCAAATCATCCTAAAATGCATTTATGAAGATGCGTCCAAACCTTCCAGTTGGTTGAATTTCTTGTCCATTCTTCTGCCATTTAACATCAACATCTGCATTAGCCACCTCAACAGCTAGTTTTATTTTATGTCCTTTTGTCACTTGGTAGGCCGGGTCGAGCTTCTTGAGGAAAGCTGGATTCAGGCACGTTGTATTTTCTTAGTTAGAACCATTTCAAGTGCATTTTATGTTCATCTTTGCACAAACCTGCACTTTTCTTCTCCTCTTTCTTCATCTTCTTCAGTCTTTTGAGCATGCCCCTCAGATCGGTGATGCCATGCTGGAAAGCAATCTTCTCGTATTCGGATGCTGGAGCGTGGCTGAGAATATCCCAGACATCCACCTCCGGCTCAGAGCTGATCTGTACGGCTCTAAAACGTAGACAGCCGAAGAAGCACATGTTGGAATATGCTTGACATTGTATTCCTGTACATCTTCTTGTATCTTCAAAACTCTGCTTTCCAGGGAAAACTCCCGTATTTTTGCCCTTCTTTCCCATCATCCTCTTGTTTAAAGAGTTTCACGCATTTTAAGGCTGTTCCAGAAAAAAGCAAGGGGTCCTTTTCTTAAATTTGTTAATGATTGTTAATTATTACATTTGTTAACTCGTTCCCAATTGAAAAGCTGTGGCAACTTTTTATTTTATTTTCTACCTATTTATTTTATTTGTATTTATTTAATTTTTTTATTTATTTTGTCAGGGAATGAGGTGGTTTGAATGTGCTTGTCTGTGGCTACATACTGATAGATTGACTAATTTGACTGTTAGTGTTTTTTTGCATTTGATATTTGATTATCCTAGTCAAATTTTATGTCTTAAAACAACAAAAAAAATTCCACATTTTGTTCATTAAAAAATCCCTTATTTTTCGGAAACCATCCTATATTTAGTAGGTTATGTAACACCCCTATGGTCACCTTTACACTCACATTACCCAATATAGTCGGCATAATAAAAAAAGAAGACTCGTGCTCGAGTGTTCCAGTGCTCGGGGAGCTGAGTGGGCGGAGGACAGGACATGACATTGGGGGTTCAGAGTTCAGTTTCAGCTTGGCATGGGTAACAGCCGCAACATAGCCTGTGTTTTTGTTCGGGATTATTATGCCTGTTAACAACCCTGCAATAACAACCTGTTGTCCCGGTGATCACTTCTGGTGCTTGTGTGTCTCACCATTACAGTAACATTACTGACACCTAGTGACCAATGTACAATATTACATATTCAAGAGTTTTATTGTCATGTGACCAATGTACAATATTACATATCATCACAATGTCTTTGAATTTGTCTTCTGAATGCCTTAAATTTGTATTTTAGTTTGTTTAGCCATTTTTGTGCTTGAAAATTTTTAATTTAGGCAACAAAAAGTAATATTTTTTTTAATATGCAATTTTTTTGACTAATAATATGCCGTATTCAACCACGTAACAACATGATTTACTTAAAATATTTTTGAAAAAGCTGCAAAATTTGGGGGGTTTGAGGGATTACTGTATATGATAATACATAATTTATGTACAATAAAGCATGTGTTATTGTTAAAGTGCAAACGTATAAATACACGTTGTTAAAGGGAATTTGGTCTGCATTTTTAACCCCCTTCTTGCGCCATTTCCAGCTAAAAGACACCCAATCCACAAATTAAAATTGAAGAATCTGGATGAAATATACAGTGCATGCAAACATAAAAGGATTTGTGTCAGCAGTTCCTTACCGATTTGAAGATTTTAAGAAACTGCTGCTCATTCAGAAGTAGAAGCAAGCAGCAAATAAGCAAAACAAAGGTTAAAACACAGCATGTCAAAAGCAACTTTAAGCAATTTCAACAGCGTTTATTAGAGATATGATCCTAAAATGAAATCATGGAATGACATCAAATTAGATTAGTAGCGGTGGTTATTAAATTGCATTCAGGCTTTTTGTGTGGTCATTAGGAATATGTATGGATAGAGCAACTCATATTTACAGTAGAGGGATGTGCTGGGACATTGAATTGTCTGCTACTGTATACAGTATTTTAGTGTAAGGTTTTTGGCATTAACAGTGATATGAAGAGGTGCTGACATCCGTCAATGTTTTTCAGGGAGTTCATGTTATTCATGCCTGTCTTTCAATCACATTAGTTTGTGCGGAACATCGTGATTCTAGTATTTTGAAGAGGTTGCTTACTCTTTGTAGGTGCAAAAAGATAAACAAAGAGAGAGAATGCACTTTTTTTTTTTTTTTTTTTTTAACAAATGAAACTATGATAAAATGAACAATTTGTCCCTGCTCACCTTTTCCTTAGCAATGTGCTGAAGTCCAGTTCTCCCGAGTCTTCCCTGCCGTCGGTGCTACTGCAGACAATTTAGCCACACCAACACATTTGATTCAACATCAATCAGTGTTAGATATCAAAACTCGATCTAATTAGTATACTAGTATACAGTATATACCGTATGCATGTCTAAATTGTGTCATGTAGCAAGCATGTACTGTATATGAATGGTGTGAAGGTGGCTGAACAGACGACTTGAAGAGAAAAAGTGTGACTATTCATGCTAAAATGTTACTTATTAATATAGGAAACAACATATATAGGGGTGGGGTTGGGGGGGGTGATCTCCTCCTCCTCCTCCAAGGGACAGAGACGGTGAAGGGTGAACTCACATGCCCAGACACCAAAGGCTATTTGAATCAGGTGAGAAGCATGTGGAGGTCTTCTACAGAACATCATATGAGGGAGACTAGACACACTGCATTCACTATAAGGAATTGTTTTATAAGTGCAAATATAACACATTTGTCTAACAGGAATGATCAGGAATTAAACTTGCGCCACTTACGTGAAAGTCCGTTGTGTCAACCACTAGCTACAAATAACCATTATTCGTCAAATTGAATATATATAGATATATATTTGTTCAATTATTTTATGTTGATGTACAGTGGGGTTTTGCTCTCTGCTCACCATTTTGCTGTTTTTTTGGTATTTTATTTTGTTTCTGCAATGATGCAATGATAAATATGCCATGAGCCACGGATAGCCCCTAGGCCGCACTTCGGTCACCCTTGCTTTTGTGGATCTTTGTCTGGGTTGGGCATGTGGTGCCAAACCACCGTTCTATTTGGCAGAGGTGGGAGAAAGTCAGTGTTTTGCAAGTCTTAAGTCTTTCAACCCAAAAGACTCAAGTCAGGGCTCAAGTCACGACAAGACAGGTCGAGTCAAGTCCGAAGTCATAGGCTTGAAGTTTTCAACACACTCACTGAAAATGTCAAGTATCTTCCAAGTCATCATACTAAAGTCCCAATTAAGTCTTGAGTCATTGATGTAAAAGTTCAAGTCCGGTCGCAAGTCAGTTTGGACTATGTTGTCAAGTTGAGTTCAAAGTCATCAAAATCGTGGCTCGAGTCTGACTTGTGTGACTCAAGTTCACACCTCTGCTAGTTGGCTTGTTGGCTTAGGGGCTATCCACACGGACGCGTTTTCATGTCAATACGGCAAAGTATTTTATCGTTTCAGCATTTCATCCACACAAAAACGGCATTCTGGTTGACCTGAAACGGTATTTTTTTGAAAACGGCTTCCAGAGTTGGACAATCTGAAAACACCGGCTTGTTGTTTCCGTGTAGACTAGCAAGCTACTTCTTTTTGAAAACGATGACGTCACCGACCCATCGCTGTCACGTGACCAGAAGTGAGCTTTGATGACGACATAATATCTACATATTTCGACAAACATGACTCACCCGAGTGGACACTCTCCTGATATTTTATTTTCTTACTCTACAAAATAAATCATAGAAGTGTTTCCACTTTGTTGTAAGTCTAGATGAGCCTTGGAAAGCAAAAGACGGCAGACTTATGCGCACGCATTCTTTCTTCTTCTATAGTTTGGTGTGTCACGTGCTTCCGTCAGCTTCTGTTCACATCACCACAGACCACACAATATAGCAAGTGACGCTAATAGGTTCTGGTTGTGTCTATTTTTGGCAGATGGGGCTATCCAGTGTTGTCATGCTAAACCAACTGAATGAACACCTTCTACTGAATGCATGAACACAAGAGTTGTGTTGATCTCCTCATGCTGCAAAACATTTCCCCAAAATGTTTCGCACTAGGGGTGTCCAAACTTTTTCCATCAAAGGCCACAGCCACTTTGATATTTTGTAATATATAACTATCTATAGTTCCAGAAAAAACTCATCTCAGCTTTGTGATATGGGTGAAAAAGCAAAATTATCGGTATCAACTTTGGCCTTTGCTTTCTTTCCCCCCATTTGTGCTGCTTTTTTTTCCAAAATATTTAAACTTTGATCTTAAGTCCATCAATGTTCTTTGCCGCTTATCCTCACTGGGGTCGTGGGTATGCTGGAGCCAATCTCAGCTGACTTCGGGCAAGAGGCGGGACTTGGTTCTTAAATAATCTTCATAAATGTTCATTTTGTGATAGTAGGACTTTATTCCCATAAGATTTAGATTTTATTAACATATTTTTCCCTCAACAAATTTTTAAAAATTACAAATGAATTTTGTTTTGTTTCTCATATTACGATGTTTAAAAAAATACTTCAACACTATGCTGGTATAATGTCATAATATTACGAGATTATTCTTGTAAAATTGAGACTTTTCTCGTTAGAATGCGACTTTTTTCTCTTCATATTTGATTCCCAGAAAATTACAGCTGTTTTTTCCATTTCTTCTGCTGTTCCTTTTTTTAAAATTATACCCTTATTTACACTTTCTTCTTGTAAATGTTATTCTTGTAATTATGACTTTATTCATATTTAATATTTGGCTTTATTTTCTTAACATTGTAACTTTTTCCACAACCAAAATAAAAAATATATATATATATATATATATGTTTCTCATAATATTATGACTTCAAAAGAAATAATGTCTTTTTTCAAATTTATGCTAGTAAAATGACGTTTTTCCTTTTAATATTACAAAGTTATTCTCGTAAAATTCAGAGAAAATGACTGCTGATTTTCCATGTGCTATTGTTTTTTTTAAATTTTCTTTATAATATTTATAATATTCTTTTACAATATTATTTTATAATATTCTCTTTCTTCTTAAATAATCTATGTAAATGTTGTTTTCGTAATATTATGACTTTATTCCCATAATATTTTGTCTTCATTCCCATATTATACCTTTTACCCCAACAAATTTCCCCAAATTTATTATTTTTTATTTTGTTTTGTTTCTCATAAAATTATGAGTTTTTTTCTAAACAAACAATAAATAAAAAAACAAAAATGTTTTCTTTACTATTTACAAGTTTATTCTCACAAAGTGACAGTTGTTTTTTTCCATTTCTGCTGTTGTTGTTTTTTTACATTTTCCCTCTATTTTTTAACTTTCTGCTTGTAATTTTGTAACTATGACTTTACTCCCAGATGTTTATTCTATTTTTTCTCGAAACATTATAACTTCTCCCGCAGCCTAATTTTCCCAAAAATGTTTTGTTTGTTTGTCATGACACTGTGACTTAAAAAAAAAAATCAAACTTTATGCTACTAAACTGACGTTACTTTTCCTCATAGACATTTTCTCATTAGATTACAACTTTTATATTATTATATTTTGATGTTATGCTTTATGCTTGTAGGATTACTGCTGGTTTTTCCTTTTTTGCTGTTGTTTATTTATTTTTTTAGTTTTCGTGTTCAGTTATATTTTTTAGAATGTGCTGCGGGCCAATAAAAAAACACTTTGGACACCCATGGTTTAAGCCATGAGAAGCATCAGAATGCATCCAAGCACCAACACATCAGAACACTCATTCTCATCCACTTGAATCAGGAGCATGATTGACAAACCACCAAGAGTGGGCATGTGTGCATGACTCCTGTCTGTGAAGGTGATGGTGTGGTTTGTGCGGTGACGTTACAACACTCCATAACTGTGCTTCCTGTATGTGGTAACCCAGTGAAGGAGCTACCGTGTGTCACATCCAGCACACTCTGTAAGAACCCTGTTGTGACCAAGTCCCAGACGCAGATCAGAAAGAGCTGATGACCTAATACTACACATAGGAGGGACTGTACATGTTAGAACTGTTGTATGCCTGTGAATATCGATCACGACTGGACTGTTCACGTGTCTGCTCTCATTGGAGCAGGCTTTATGAGTTCATGATCAAAGACTTAATAGGACAGCTCCAAAGCGGTACTTAACATTTCTTTCACTTTACTGTAGCTTTTGTGTTCAGCTCTCTCGTCTCTTTGTTCTGGGTTCCCTCAGATATCAGACCATCTGATTTATCTGAAAGCAGGGAAGAAAGTGGCTCAACAGGAAGGAGTCTCCAGTCCTGGTACATCTTTCTCTGTTCTCCAACATTTTGCTTCCGTGGATGCAACATACAAATTTACTACCTTGCTGACGGTCCACTTCTCTTCGTGTCAGCGTCGCTCCTGATAGGTTAACATGTCCATGGTTATTCCACGCATAGTGATGTTTTTTTAATATATTAGTCACTTTCAGTTGTTTATAGTCCAAGTCTTACACACAATGATTGGCAATAACATACAGCGTGTGTGCACAAAGTCATCAGTACAAAAGTAATTGATATATGCTAATCAGATTTGCTCTGTGTACTGTTGCAAGACGACATATTTGTTGGTTCCTAAATCAACCAGTGGAATTAAAGGGATGGCCCATCTTGGCCACCTCTTTCACACACCTGAACTTCTTTCTGTGAGGTTATGCTAAAGATATCTTGTATCGAATAAAGCTACGGGGCATCAATGACCTGAAGCAAAAGATCACTGATGCTATTGTCACCATTGATGAGGTTATGGTACAGAGAACATGGCAAGAACTCAAGTACCGTCATGATATGCTATGTGCAGCTAATGTCAGCCCCGACGGTTTCCGCATGAACGGATTTGCGGAATTGGCCAATAAAAATGGAATCTACTGTTAAAGGACAGGCGGACAGGCGGGGACCGTGGCGCATGTCAAAATATGGCTGCAATTGCTGTGGCTGGCTGCCGGCCTGCTCTGAAAACACCTCCAGCCCCCCTTTTCCCCTCCCCTAGTGCAAGTCTTCCAGTTGTATTGTTGTAAAGTGTGCTTATTAGTGCCTGGGTTGCAGAGGTTTTTTTGCCAGTCCCGCACTGTACTCCCCCGTAGGAGCATAGTTTGCAGTTTTTTGTTTTTTTTCTCCTCCCCTCTTCTCTTGTTCTTCCCTTCCCTCTCCCCCCAGTTTCCCACCCAGTCATCCTGTGTGTTTACCCTCCTGTCATATTGTATGGTATGTTGTACTTGTACGGACGGGTGATTGCTCCCCAGTGGACCGCTCATTTGTGGCGCCATCTCCTCACAATCGCTAACCCGCCCCCCTCCAGAACTAAACAACTTGTCAAAGCAGCCACCTGAAACACGGCTAAGTCGGGGAAAAAAAATCCTCCAAAACTTCTCTCTTACTCATCAGCGAGCTTGAGTGGAAGCTGGCTGGATGTTTACTGTGTCTTAGAATAATCGACTATTTGACAATTGGATTCACTTTCATTTGACGATCAATCACGCAGTGGAATCATATGAAAATGGCGTGATCATGATTGTACCATTCTGGCTACACGGGGGTGCCCACAGCTGCTGCTCAGCAAACGTTTTTACATTGAATGTCTTTTTTTGGTTTTAAATAGACTATTCAGCCTTGTGTGTTAATGAAGCATTGAACATGACGTGCGTGTTGAACAGAAGACCTACACTTACAAAAGATGGCGGCACGTACGCACAGCAAAGCCAAGCATCTCTTCCAGATTTGCAGTTTTATTTTTACTATTTTGTTGATATCGGGTCTGGTTTAACATCTTACACTTAACACTCGACATGAACTTTGATATTGGATTTCTCAGTACCGGAGTCTACACACACACCCCAGCCGGGCTTAAGTGCTCGCAAGCGGTGGCGAGAACGTAAACAGAGGCTAGAAGGCGCGGACGAATATTATTTCCCCCACCCAAGGCTCAGTTCTCTACCTTCTAGTATTCTGGGGTTGTGCAGTAAGAATGGCTTACTGTGAGTACGCCCTAAGAAACAAGTCCATCAGACAAACCACTGCAATCATTGCAAATTACACTTTTTTTTCAAAAATATGATGTAAATACAATTATCAGCATAAAACCTGAAAAGAAAGACTGATGACTTTTAATAAGACACCTTACAACATTATGAGTAAGATCACTCACGTGCGTCTGAAAGCTGCTCTGATGTCGAAGCCCTCAGCAGCACAAGCCTCTGGGATGTAAATCGGGAGACGGAAATTTATTTCAGACACAAAACACTTTTAGAATTAAAGTAATTGTGATTTGGGAAAAGAAACCAAAAAACAGAAACGTGTTACAGCCAGTAGGTCCGGACAGAGTGATTCATATACATTACAGTGGAGCAATGAGTTGGGTCATTCAAATTGACCTGTTGGGTATATGCAGAAGATAAATACCACCAGCAAATGTTGAAAAAATCTCCGAAATCTTTACATTTGATGAAAAAACATTATCAGTGAAGCATAAAGACATCAACATGTAAAATATAAATATGCAAATTTGCAGGGTCATGAATGCTGAATGGCGAATGTGCGAGGACCCACTGTATTCTAGCAGTGATATGAAGCGGTGGGTGATGTCCTTCATCAAGTCAACCATGTTGTTACGGAAAGAAAACATAAAAGTACCGTAATTTACAGTGTATAAGCCGCTTTTTTCTTGTACCCAGCTTATAGAGCGGTGCGACTAATTGATGGCTATGTTCTAATCTCGTGACATGTCCTTTACTTCAGAACTACTGCTAATTGTTTAAATAATGTGCCGCTCGAGGGTCAGTGAGGAAATATTTGCTGGGGGAGTCAATCACGAGCTATAAGTGACCTCACGACAAGCTTGTCAACCCACTGGAAATCGCAGGAGGTCATTACTCAATATTACAGTCTGACTCACAGTATCATCTTACAAAGAACGCTAAAATCGTCACACAGTAACTTAAGACTCAAACGCTAGGTAAGAAATATACAGGGCAAGTACCAATACGAGTTAAAAAAAAAAACCTCAGCTATTTTAACTTCATCCTATAATGCATTTCGTCCCAGCAAAGCATTTCATTGGTTATTGCTGCCGGGGTGCTGCAATGCTGCCTCTGTCCACCAGAGGGAGCCAGAGAAGGCTTGAGCCCAGCGGGAGGCTGACATCATTTCAGCACCCTCGTAGCAATAACCAATGAAATGCTTTGCCGGGACGAAATGCATTATGAGATGAAGTTAAAATAGTTGTTTTTTTTTTTATTTTAAACTTGCCTTGCATATTTTCTCCCTGGCTTTTGTGTGTTAAGTTGCTGTGTGATGAGTTTAGTGTTGTTTATAATATGATACTATGAATCAGACTGTTATATTGAGGAATGACCTCCTGCGATTTCCAATAGGTTGACAAGCTCGTTGTGAGCTTTCTCATAGGTCATGATTGGCTCCTGTCAAATTAAGAGCTGCCTGGTCCTGCCTGGAATATTGTGTGCCCCACAATATGCCATTTTATGATGTGGACATGTGTGGCTTATATTCGGGTGTGACTTATATATGTACAAATCTGTTTTTCTCTCTAAATTGAGTGGGTGCAGCTTCAACACCAGTGTGTCTTCAACACCGGAAATTATGGTACTAACAGGGCAGACACACTCACCATGCACGGTCAGTTGAAAATTGCAGCTGTCAAATTTGTCTTTGGATAAAACCTCACATCTGTAAGCTCCAGAAAAGTTAGCCTTGGCCTCCAGGATGAGCATCTCAAACGTGTAGACCTGTTTGAAGGTTGACGCAGAACTTTGATATTTGTGTAACGGACAATGATTTCGTGTTTTACGGTTCGCATCTTGACGTGGCCTACAGTACCTTCGTGTTGCGGTCATAGGATTCTTTTAGCTGCAGGTGTTTCCCAGACTTGCTAGCGAGGTCCATCCACTTCCCTTTAAACCATTTGATGGTTGGTTTCTTCAGCAAGGATTCCGCATTGACTTTAGCCACAAATGTAATGTTTCCACCTGGACAAGGGAGTACATTTTTCTGTCGTATCTATTTATTTTACATATCTACAGTATATGCTTTAAAATTGACCTTTTTCATTCTAATTTTGGTCATATTGTACCTACATAAGAGACTCTGAACAAAATGTTCAACTTTCAACAGCAACAGGTTGCTCACCTACAGTAACCTCTCCACTTTGAGGTTTCTCTGTGAAGAGGCCAGTCAGGTCCTGTCTGGTGTCTGGGGGGTGTCCATCTGCATGCACGTGCAGTAATTCAGGTTCATTGCAAACATGCTAAAATGCAAATGCAATGTCGATAACGATTGATAAACTTGACCCATAAGAACCCAGACTAATAGCTACCTAAGGGAAAATGAAATCCAAAAATGACAATATGGTTTAAAGCAGGGGTGTCCAAACTTTTTCAGCGAGGGCCACATACTGAAAAATGAAAGGATGCAAGGGCCACTTTGATATTTTGTATAGATATGCTAAGAATTTATATATATTTCATGAAAAGACTGCATCTCATCTTTGTGATATACATGAAAAAAGCCTATTAGTATGAACTTCGGGTTTTGCTCCTTTTTTTCCAATTTTTCTTTTCACAATATTATGACTTGATTCCTATAATATTTATAATAATAATAATATTATATATATTATAATATTATAAATTTTTCCCCAACCTAATATTTCTAAAATGACAACTTTATTTCTTCTTTTATATTTCAACTCTACACTACAGAAATGACATTATTTTTCCACATAATTTTCTGAGTTTAATTTCGTAAAATTGTGCCTTTTTTCTCATTACGATACGACTTGTTTCTCTTGTAATTCTTTTTCTCATAAAATTACAGCTGTTTTTTCAACTTCTGCTGTTTTTTTTTTTTTATTTCAATTTCAATTGTGTTCTTGTCAGTTTTCTTCTTGTAATGATGACTTCAATCCCATAATATTTTTACTAACATTTATTATTTAACATGATAACTTTTTCAGCAACCTAATTTTCCAAAAACTTTGTTGTTTTGTTTGTTTCTCATGACGTTTCCCATCATGACTTAAAAAAAAAAAAGTATTTCAAAAAATAATAATAATTCAACTTTATGCTAGGCCACACAGTCTCCTAGTAACCTGGTTAGCAGGGTGGTCACACAGTCAGGAGAGATGGAAGACCTGGCTTCCAATCTCCATTGGACATCTCTATGTGGAGTCTGGTTGTTGTGTGTGCGGGTTTTCTCCGGCTTCCTCCCACATTCCAAAAATATACATGTTGGGTTAATCGGTATGAATGTGAGTGTGAAAAGTTGTTCGTCCATATGTGCCCCACGATTGGCTGGCAAACCCCGCCTCTCGCCCAAAATCAGCTGGGATAGGCTCCAGCATCCTCTCTGACAAGAATTAAGCAGTGTAGAAAAAGAAGAAAAACAACTTTATGCTATTAAAATGATGTTAGTTTTTCTTATAATATTGCAGCATTATTCTTGGAAAATGACAACCTTTTTCTCTTAATATTTTGTCTTTATTCATGGAACATTACGGCATATTTTTCCAGTTTTGCTCTTGTTGTTTTTTTAGTTTTATTGTTAAATTATATTTTTAGAATGTCCCGCGGGCCACAAATGGCCACCCATGCCGCACTTTGGACACCCCTGGTTTAAAGGTAGATGATGCATGTTTAATGGCACAGTTATATAAACCTCAAGTACACATTTTTAGGAAAATCTAGTCGTCACATGACTGACCAAATAACTGCTCGCGTTTATAAATGATACTGGTAGTAATGGCTCACCCTCTGATGGAGGGGCAACATGGACTGGGGCTGTGGAATCGTCCTGTGTGGATGTAGCAAGAGGCGGCACTTGCGACACACTTGGCTTTCCCGGTGCATCAACGCAAGCCTCAGATGGAGCTTCTGCGTTTGTGTCACCATAAAGACAAAACACATATCAGACATAAACTTGGGGTGGGCGGATCGAGCAAAATGTCAGTATTATCTCAACCAAAGGTAGTGATAGTATCGGCTCGATACTAGGATGACAAGATTTTCGACTGTTTTAATTTTTGTTGTGTTGTTGAAATTGTTACATGGTTGATATTGTTGCATTGTTATATATCAGTGTTCCCCACAGAACTGCAATTTTTTTTCCAGGTATCAGGTCGCACAGCTGCTCATATGGTCTGATGAATTCAATTATTTTTCGGGTTATTTGCTTTAGACTTCTGACTGTCACGCACCTACGGACGAGTACCCAACGCTGGCGACATTAGCTGCCGTTTGACTGATGATCACATCTCAAAAACTCCCCATACTCCATCAAGTGTTTGTTCTTCAAATGCCTTATTAAATTAAAGCTTTTTAACGCGCTATGAGATATTTTTCATGTCATGTTTTGCAGGGTGCAAAATTCATATCAATCTCACAAACGACATGGATGTCCCACAGGCCAGGCAAGGAAAGGAAAGTGGGCGGGAGACGCTCGCTACAAGCTGCATGCTGCAATAGTACGAGCCACAGGAGGTCGGCTTTTGTGATCGGTGTTTATCAGTTTATCATATGCCGATCACATGCTTTCTCACGGAAATCGGCCGATTTTGATCGGTGGCCGATCGATCGGAGCATCCCGACTCAAAACATTTTTTGTCTCACTCCATTTCCGCTTTTTGCAATTTAAAGCTCTACTTAGAACGTGCAGTGCAGTTCGATACCACTGCAAAGCACAGCCACAATAACACACGTGCCATTTGGACACGGCTCTTGAAACATTTATCATTCAAGATTCATCTGCTGTCTTATCGTCTCCAACTGGCTGGCTGTTTTTCCGTGTGCTATCAGCCGTCTCTCAGACCGATCCTGAGTGGCAGTGAAGTGTTGCCTACTCATGAGGAAATAATGTGCTTTGGAAGGTCAAGGTCACTTCACAGACGCAGTTGGGGGTGGGAGGCTACACAATGCAACCTTATCAGACCCAATCAACTGGCGAGCATGGCTCACTGATTTATTTAAAGAGGGCTTATTATAGATGCAGTATTTCCTTTAACACCTGTAGGATTGTTTGTGCATGTTTAAAATACTAAACAATATGTAACTATACAGGAAACAATAACCTCTTTGGCAGGGAATCTCCTTTGACAGGACTTTCAGCTCAAACTTGACCTTTGAGCCCCCAGCTATCACTGCATAGACATCTGCATCTTCCTGGGTAACATCTTTTACGGTGAGGGAGTGCTTGTTTCCGCCGGCCGTGATGGCGTATTTGTCGCTGCTGGCAAGGTCCCGTCCATTGCGCTGCCATTTGACTTTGGCGTCAGACTTCTCAGTTTCCGCTTCAAAGACCACTGCAGACCCCTCCTCTGCCTCCTGTGTCTTTGGCTTCTTGGCAAAGGCTAAAAATTAAGAGGAAAAATGGAGCTTAAGAATGATGTACTATGATTTGGACTATGAAAAGTGTTACTTTTTAGCACAATCCCAAAAGCAAATTCTCTAACATTTCTATTTTAAGGCATTCCGAAGATGCATTCAAAGATATTGTGATGATATGTAGTATTCTACACTCGTCACTAGGTGTCAGTAATCTTACTGTAATGTTGTGTAAAACACACAAGCACCAGACTTGACCGCCAGAGCAACAGGTTTGTATTGCTGGTTTGAATAATCTCACAGCAGGCACAATAATCCCTAATAAAAACATAAGCTACTTTTGCGGACGTAACCCACACCAAGCTAAAACTCAACTCCGAACCCCTGACATCACTTTCTGCAACACACACACACACGAGTAAAAGTCTTACTTATGTCTTAAATGACTTATTTTCTCTTATTATGTCTGCTATATTAGGTAATATGAGTGTAAAGGTCACTATCGGGGTGTTACTTTATGTTTAGAGGGCTCCAATAACGTTAAAAAATGTATTTAGAAGGTCATAAACAGATTTTCTATGCTCTAACTACAAAAATATTCCATTTATAAATAAGGCATCTTACTTTTCAGAAATTCACCCATCACGGTCTGGTCTGGAACCCATTATCCGCGATAAACAAGTGATTACCAAAATAACATGAACTCATTTAACTACATTTATCTTTGTTGTCTGTTGAATTTTTTTCATATGTTTTGGAATATTACAGTTTATAGTTTGTGTTACACACACGGTTCATTACGTGACATTTTTACACAAAAAAAATCCCAACATTCTCTTCTTCGATTTTAGGTTTTGGGTGATTTTGGACACAATACGTTAATACACTACGTCAAAATAGGAAAAAAAATTACTGTACAGTCACTCCTGTGAGGTTGTTTTGAAAAAAGAAAACCAATTGAGGAAAGATAAACAGTTTATAAGGTACGATATATAGTAGAGGTAAACACAAAAGTACGTAAAAATGCTAAAAACTACCTCGCACTCCAAAGGGTTAATCAGCTGATGGTTTGTGGAGGTTCACCTTAAAGAGTACGTTTTGGCATGACTGCTCTTTTGTTTGTTCAACAACCACTTGTGATTATTTCTGATGGTTTTATACATGCGAAGGGCGGTTCTGTTCTTCTACAGAATCCTTTGGGCCCACACCAAGGAATGCTTCTGGATGCCCCAGTGAGTTTAAATATAGAATGCTTATGGAGGATACTAAAAAATTAATGCAGCATGCTTCAGATGCACCAAGGGCACAGGTATTACAGCCGAGGGATTATCTTGAATCTATTTTTGCAGCTTTGGAGTCATTGAAATAATTATGGGCCATCAGTCTGTCTGTAGCCAGGTGGTTTATTTCCATTGGGTAAGGCTCCTTAAAAACCTTTATCATGTCACTGTCAGAGGACAGTAAGAGCAGCCCCTTGAGCCAAAATAGGGACATTTAACAAAATATTAGCATAGACAACAACTGAAATATGAGTAGTGGTGTATGTACTGTGTATAATTCAACCTGGTACTGTGTTTAATTAGAGAAAAGTGAAAATAAATTCAAACTTGTGCACCCAAACCGTCCTGCCATTGTTCACTCTGTGGAGGTTGATTTCTTTCTTTATCACCAAATAGTTTTCTTAGAATCTGAATGTACGGAACTGATTTTTTTTTTTTTTACATGATTTTATGCTGTAAATGCCATTGAATAAAATGTCATAAGTAAAAACACCTGCGTTTAAAAGTTCAGTTCATAAAAATTCAGTTTATAAAAATGTAATGTAAAAAAAAGAAAAAAAAAGCTATGCAAATCATTTTGATGTTTTAAAACTCACATATTCACAGACCCAGGTCACTTAAGTAAGGCCAACATGCTAACCACTAGGCCACCGCCCGTCCTGAATTTTGCAACATGGAATTTATTTCCACAGAATTTTTAGAAATTGAATTTCAAAACACTGCATTGGAAAAAAAGTGTTTAAACTCTGTATTTCAATGAACAGAAATACATGCATTTTGCTTCCAAATTTTCTGCATAAAATCATCGAGGAAAAGGCTTCTTGAGACGTCATCTGTACTTCTGTGAAGAAGGTGTCGGACGTTTCGCTCCTCATCCAAAGAGCTTCGTCAGCGAACCAGTAAGTGCTGGTAGCCTAGGCCTTAAATACAGTAAGAGTGAGCGGAATTGGTGTGCCAACACCCTCCTCCTATTGGTTCCTTACACTAAGCCTGGGCGGAGTAGTGGTATAATCCTCTCCTGCTATTAACACCTCCGATAAAAGGGAAGTGTCGCTCCCTGAGTTGGGTATGAACGACTCTGATACTGGCTAGTTAGCATCTATTGTTCTGGCTCGGCCCTGGCTTCACCTCATTTGCAAGACTGAGAGCTGTGGGTTTTGGTCTCAGTAACCTGCTGAACACAGGGTCCAAATTAAACCTGAGGTTTAATTTGGACACAGGGTCCAAATTAAGGGGTTTAATTTGAGGTTTAATTTGAGGTTTAATTCGTCCAGTGCCAATTCCGCCCACTCTTACTGTATTTAAGGCCTAAGCTACCAGCACTTATTAGTTCGTTGACGAAGCTCTTCGGATGAGGAGCGAAACGTCCGACACCTTCTTCACAGAAGTACAGATGACGTCTCAAGAAGCCTTTCCCTCGATGGACAACTCCTGTACGACTGAGAGCCTACACAGATGCATAAAATCATGTCAAAAAAAAAAAATTATGTTCACAAAATAAAAAAAAATCAATTACATAAATTCAATGTCTTAAAAAAAGCTGAGGTAATAAAGAAACAAATTTATATTCATACTCTCCCAACACAATCCAGTTATAAATACTCCTCACACGCTCATTAAACACATTTTAAAGTATAAAACACTCACCACTAATGGATTTATTAAGCTGTGGCTGCGCTAAAAATTCGTACAACTTAATCTATAAGTTTGTCACTTTGCAAAGTAGCATGCAACTATGGAGCATTTTACTGCATTTGACTGTCGAAAAAACTGCGAAATCTCAGCACATGGTCATTGAAGCATAAAGGCATACACATGTAAAATAATGTGAGCTGGTCCATGTATGCTGTACGTTTTACCTGTATGATCACATGAATGTGATGTGTTTTCTGTGGAAAAAAGCGGCCTATTTTTGAAGAAGAAACATGTTTTAAAATAATTTTAAGCAAATTTGAATGCTGAATCTGCCTACCGTATTTTTCGGACCAAAAATCTGTGAAATGGTGAATTATGAATGTGCAGGGAGCCACTGTATAGAAGTGTGTTTATTTTTTAATGCAAACAGATGCTAGATGCTTATAGCAGGGGTGTCCAAATACAATACAATTAAACAGTAAAACAAACAAAAAAATAAAACAAAAAAGAGCAGTAATTTTATGAGAATAAAACACCATATTTGGACAGTGAAGTCATAATATTAACAGAAATAAATAGCATCAAGTTGGAATATTAAAGACTAAAAATGTAGTTATTGTGAAAAAGAAAGCAGAGAATAAATTTTCAGTTTTAGGAAATTTAGGTTGGGTAAAAGTTCTAATATTGCAATAATAAAGTCTAAATATTATGAGAATACAGTAAATACATTATATCAAGAGAAAAAAATACATGAGAAGAAATATTTGTAAAAAAAAAAAATTATCGGTAAGTAAAAACAGCAAAAATGGAAAAAACAAAACGCTTTGTCACCGATAACACAAAGCTAAGATGCAGGCTGTTCTTTAAACGTTAAAAAAACATCTCAGCATATCAAAAGTGCCCCCCCCATCCTTTCATTTTTCAGTATGCAGCCCTTGGTGGAAATGTCGGTAATGTTGCTATAAAATAAAATAAAATTAAACTAAACTAAATAAAATGAAAAGAAAAGAAAAGTTAGCATATCTTGCCTTGAGATTACACAAGTATAAAACACATTTCTTTTTCTTTTTTAAAATTCATTTTAAAAGTTCAAATTTAAAAAAGTAAATGCAGATTACAACATTTGTGGGAAAGTCTTATCTTTTCAGGCGTGTGGTAGCAGTTTGTTTGTGGTTAACGTTGCTTAAGACAGCTGACGGTTTCTCTCACATTATTTTTGTGTGTAAGAAAATCTGTGCTTTGGCAAACAGGAAACAAACCAGTTGGCTCACATGCATCATGTTCTGGACTCAAGACTTTTTTTTTTAAGTGACAGTGGTTGAAAGGGGGACTATGCAACAAAAACTTCATTTTGTTCAGAATAGTCAAGCGCACTTACCTGTTTTTTTGACCGGCTCTGGCATCTTGTTGAATGATCCACTCTCCTCAACAGCGTGACTCTGCTGTCTACCGCTGTCCTTTAATAGAAGTTCCCCCTCCATACAGCACCACCTCTCCAGACACCTTTCAATCTCGGCCCAAACAACAACCGCCACCCCCACGCACTTCCCTGTCAAGGCCCATCCTGTCCCAGGAGCACGCCAGCAGATGTGTGTACACACACACACACACACACACACACACACACATGCACGCACACGGGCTATATTTCAACCATCATTTCCTCCAACACCTCGCCTGCATGACAGGCCTTGAGAGGGAGAGCCAGAGATGTTAGGCATTGGTTATATTTAGATCTTTAAATTGAAAAAAAAAGAAAAAAAAAGCAGTCAGCTGTCGCCGTGCTGTACAAGTACACCTATGCTTAAATTGTTGTGGTTGTGTCATTAAAATAAGGCTGGGTAAAGCCAAGACTTTGCTAGAATGTACAGACAGAACCTGATAATGCCAGAGCGTTGACATGTTGTTCGGACAACAGCATTTGGCTCCATTTCACCAATAAGAGAGTGAATCACCGCTAATGAATGATAGTGTAAGATGATCCATGAACACATGGAATGGGAGTCTCGGTGTAGCCTTTAGCCTGGTTGTCAGGCTGGCTCCAGAGGCAAGCAGGCTAGAGAAGGCATTTCTCCAAACCGCGTTCCATGATCAACACTCTAAGTCAGTCACGACTCACCATCATGTATTAACTTGTGTCCACGGAAGCTGTATTGACCGTCGAAGCTAGTGCTTCCGTAGCCAAAGGACTATGGTGCGTTCAAGGGCAGCTGAACAAAGTGCAAAATTTCAATGCTTGACGAAAAAGCATAAAGATATAAACATGTAAAAATTGGGGACTTTCCAACACTGCTGCAAGTATGCTGTACATTTTAACTGTGCAATTGTCCCTCATTTATCGCGGTTAATTGGTTCCAGACCCGACCTAGATCAGTGAAATTTCATGAAGTAGGATTTCATATAAAAAAAACTGAATATTTTCGTTGTTCGACCACAGAAAACCTGTTTATGACTTTCTAAATTCGGGTTTTAACATTATTAGAAACCTGTAGACATGAAATAACTAGGGATGCTCCGATCAGGGTTTTATGCTGCCGATTCCCATACCTTTCCATTCATCCATGAATGAATACCAATACTGATCACATGGATTAACTGCACATTTTTCAATTTATTTATGAGTGCTATTGGCCAGGGCCGCCAATAGACAATCCCAAGGGCCCCTGGCCAATAGGTAATGTTCATTAAGGGACAACACACAAATAGTATTTGGAGGACAAGACATATAGTATAATGACATCAATAGACACTTGAAAAAGTTAGTACGTACCCGATGGAAGTAACATACTTTGGTTCCTTCCCTCCCCAAGCTCCCCTCGGCACTTGAGACAGCTCAGCTTCTGGTCAACAACGTCTTCCGGCTTCACGGCATCCCTTTCGACGTGGTCTCGGACAGGGGACCACAATTCTCTTCGGCAGTTTGGAAGGCATTCTGCAGCACCTTGGGGGCGTCAGCAAGCTTGTCCTCCGGCTACCACCCGCAAACTAACGGCCAGTCAGAACGAGCTAACCAGGACTTGGAAGCCGCCATCCGCTGTGTTTGCCACCAGCAGCGAGCCTCATGGTCCTTCAACTTGCCGTGGATTGAGTATGCGCGCAACACCCTGGTCAGCTCAGCCACGGGCCTCTCACCCTTCCATGGGGCCTACGGGTACCAACCTCCGGCTTTCCCTTCGCTGGAGGGGGAGTCGGCGGTCCCTTCCGTGTCAGCCAACCTGCGCCTAGCCTGGTGCAACACCCGGACAGCCCTGGCACGTACTGCCGAGCGTAACCAGCGTTTGGCCAATCAACATCGTTCAGTGGCCCCTGAGTACAAGACTGGACAGAGGGTGTGGTTATCTACTCGGGATCTACCCCTCCACACCGACTTCAAGACACTGCAGCCCAGATACATCGGTCCTTACCCTGTGGAACGGGTCATCAGCCCCTCTGCCGTCATGCTTAGGCTCCCGGACTCCCTCAGAGTTCATCCGACATTCCATGTGTCCCACATCAAACCAGTCAGTGTCAGCGACCTAAGCCCTCCGGAGGTGCCTCCTCCTCCTCCCAGGCTCATTGACGGCCATCCCGAATTTACGGTCGAGGCCATTTTGGATGTGAGAAGAAGGGGCAGAGGCTTTCAGTACTTGGTCGACTGGGAGGGTTACGGTCCTGAGGACTGCTCGTGGATCTCTTGTGCCCTCATTCTGGACCCTCAATTACTGTCAGAGTTTTACAGCCGCTTCCCGGAGAAGCCAGGTAGGCCGCCAGGTGGCGCCCTTTGGTAAGGGGGGGAAATACTGTCACGTTCCATGGGCTCTTCTTTGTTGCCCCTGTCTCCTGTGCCCTTTGTGTTCCTGTCCAGATCCTATGTTCCTGGCTGGAGGCGAAGCTGCTGAACGCACCTGAACTTGAGTGCCTACGCCACTACTTAGGCTGACTACTGACAGCTGGGGAACGCCGAATTATTCCTTCGCTACACCACGCTCCAGCTGTATGCGTTCCTTAGCTCTATATACTGTTTTCCATTTATTTATATTTTGATTTTTCCCCCCAACTGTTTACTTGAGAACTTCATTTTATTCAGGGTCAATACATCATAATGTCATTTACATACATAGTAGTCTGTACATCAATTGTTGATTCCACATCATAGTGCTTCGTTTTTTATGCTTGTCTTAGCTTAGCTGTAATTAACTGTTCAGGAGGACAAGACACAAACAGTTGATTAAGTTTCTTTTTTTTTTCAAACAGAAATGATTACTGTAACCTAACAAAGTTTTAATTATGTGTGCTAACATCTGTTCACAGATGAAATTAACAAAAAACGTATGTCTGCTGGCCATGATAGCATTAAATATGGCATCCAAATATATACATGCAAAGGTACTATGACAATGAACAACCACCTAAGCAACTTAAAAAGTACCAAGTTCAAATGAGGAAAGGATAGAAATGGATCGGCCCTTTTTTTGAGATAAAAGTTGACACAACCAGACACAACCTCAGCCCTCCGTACTTGACTGACCTCCTCCTCATTGCCACTCCTGCTCTCTCCCTCAGATCCTCCTCCTCCACTCCACTCATTGTGCCCTCTGCCCGCCTCAGCACCGTGGGGAGCAGATCTTTCAGCCGCTCTGCTCCCAGAGTCTGGAACTCATTACCATCCGGCAACCGAAATATTGACTCACTCCCCATCTTCATATCAAGACTCAAAACTCATCTGACTTGTTTATGTTGTGTTTATCCTTTGTTGTTTTATCTGTGTCATGTGCAGTGTACTTGGGCTTTTAGAAAGGCACTTACAAATTCAATGTATTATTATTTGTCTATTTCCACAAGAACGTACTGAAGTCAGTGGACTAGCTAACAGTCCAGTGCCGTGTCCCAATTTGCGCATTGAAGTGAATCGGATAGTGAATTTCGAGTCCTCGTCGAGAGCCCGTGAGTCAGTGAAACTTGAGTCCCCATCGAGTGCCCATGAGCCACTGAAACTCAAGTCTTTGTGGAGTACCCATGAGTCAGTGAAACTTGAGTCCCCATCGAGTGCCCATGAGCCACTGAAACTCAAGTCTTTGTGGAGTAACCATGAGGCAGTGAAACTCGAGTCTTCATCAAGTACCTATGAGTTAGTGAAAGTCCAAACTTCGTTGAGTACCTGTGAGTCAGTAAACTTGAGTCTTCATGGAGTACCTGTGAGTCAATGAAACCCGAGTCTTCGTCGAGTACTCATGAGCCAGTGAAGCTCAAGTCCTCCTGGAGTACCCATGAGTCAGTGAAACTCAAGTCTTTGTCAAGTCACTAAAACATGAGCCTTCTTTTAATACCCATGAGTCACTGAAACTCGAGTCTTTGTCCAATACTCGTGAGTCACTGAAACTCCAGTCTTTGTCAAATACCCATGAGTCAGAGAAACTTGAGAGCTTGTCGAGTCAGTGAAACCTTAAGTCTTCGTTGAGTACCCGTGAGTCATTGAAACTCAAGTTGTCATCGAGTACCCATGAGTCATTGAACACTCGAGTCTCTGTCGAGTATCCGCGAGCCATTGAAACTCAAGTCTTTGTCGAGTACACGTGAGTCAGTGAAATGCCAGTCTCCGTCGAGTACACGTGATGGAGCCGTGAGTCACGATTCAGTAATAAAAAAAAAGTGTGACTTTTGAACGATTCATTCATGACTCCCACATCTCGGCCAAGTACTCAACACACCCAAATGGTGAGTTTGTGTAACGAGTATTAACCGGTGCGGCTGTGCGGAAGTGTGTAGCTAAACCTCACTCCCTGATGCCTTAAGAGTCGCAACTTGGACATCAAGTTTACATCTCGGGCTGTTAGCTCAATGCCTAGCGCTCCCGATTCTCTCAATCATCAAAAAAGAAGAAGAGGACCGTAATGGATTTGGGACAACACTGTGCTGGCAAAATTCACTCCCCCACAAACTAAGTACACTTAGTGAAGAGTACTGAAGGAAGTATTTTCCATTTGAGACACAGTGTCTCACCCAAAGTCAGATGGGCTAGACTCCAGTTTTCCTGAACAGCATAAATAGTAGAGAAAATGAATGGATGGATGAGAGACACTGATCTTTACATTGTATTTCTATGCTGTGGAAAATAACTGTTGGATATAACACCATCATCAAACAGTTTATTCCCTCTGTACACTTTGAATGACGTTCTTAATGCTATTTACAAGGAATGTTAACTTTGAGCGACCAGTGACACCACGAGTCAGCTCTTCTGCGTGATCCAGTCTTTGCGTTTACATGTACGGCTTTCTTTCCAAATGACTCTTCCCAAGCACCTCATCACTGAACTGGTACGTCAGTTTCTTCTTGATCTTTTTCACCTCTCCAGTTTTGCCATAGTTGCGCAAAGCCCGTGCCATCTTCTGATAGGTCATTTTTTTGCGATTGCCCTTCTGGACTCCCCAGCGATGGGCGAGAGCCTCCTTGTGTTTGGACGAAAACTGGAAGGTTCCTTTGTCTCGGTCCACCCACCAGATGCTGTCCTTCATATCGCCGTTCCTTAAAAGGTCCAGCAGGAACTGGTACAAACGGATCTTTTTTTTGTTGCCTTTTGGAAAGATCAAAAAGTTTCACAATTACTAATGGTGGACTTTTACGGCTTAATCTGTTCATGATACAAACATTTTGTTTCTTGGACACTGAAAATAACACACTAATATTCATTTGGCACAACCTTGTATCCTATACCTTTGCTAATCTTAACACAAAACACGCTTTTATAGTTTTAATTATAATTTCAATTAGAATTTTACATGGAGAAAAGCAGCATAAAAATGGTGACTAAAAAAGATAAACGAACATCACTGAAGACGTGACTGTTCCCCAAGACACTGTGTGGTAGCGAGATCAACGTGGACACCAGCTCCCTCTTTTGCCATGAGTTATTTCCTGAACTCAGTAGTCTTTCTCACCTCAATTTTCTGCTTTTCTTTTGATCACGGCTGCAAAATGGAGCCAAAAAAAAACGTTGCAAGTGGCGGCATTTTGATAAAGAAGGTGAAAAACGGTTGAATTCAAGAAATAACTCATGGAAAAGCAGGAAGGTGTTGATCTCGCTGCCACATTGTGTCTTTGGGAACAGTCACGTCTTCAGGGAAGGTGAAAGTAACCTTAGATGTTCATCCATCTCTTTCATTCGTCATTTATATGCATGTACAATTGTTTTGTACACGTAAAACTATAATTGTGAAACTATAAAAACGTGTTTTGTGTTAGGATTTTGTGGTGTAACTGTGTTAGTTAACAAAGAACTACAAAGTCATCTCGATGGAGCTGACTTCCGCTTCCTGTTTCCATGTATTAGCAAGCTAATAGGCTTTTAACAAGGATGGTTTGTGATAAAAAAAAATATATTAAGAACATGGTTGCACTCAGTCAGTGTATTAATAGCGCAACAAAATGCGCTAACTGAAAAATGTACGCAAACCGAGGCAAAATTTTGGCGTACATTTTCAATGTTAACCAAAAAACATGCCAACTGGGGTGTATGCCAACCGAGATGTCACTTTTGCTTCTCAGGATCAATTTGTCTTCTATTTGTTGGATTTATTAAGCTGTGGCTCACCAACAAGTCCGACCAACGGAGTATTCTGCGCTTTTTTTATGGGTGATTGGACCACAAAAAGGAGCGTGCTGTGTTTTTTTTGTTTGTTTGTTTACTTCTGGATTATTTGGAGTATTCCTGTTTATTTTGGTGTCATGTGGCTCCTTCTAGCACACAGGCTGGAGTCTGCAAATGCCAGTTTCTACCATCTGTTCCATGCTGGCAAACACATTTGCACAGGAAATCTGATGAGCTAATACACCCCAACTGCATTGTGGGTTACGATATCATTTACAAATCCCGCACAAAAAGCCAAGCTCGGGGAAAATCCACCTGACAATTCAAGTTTGTGATGATGAATGAAGACTAAAATAGAGCCTGAGCTGGATAATTCATCATCTTCATGACGTGTGGAGACGAGGTGTTCAAAGCAAAGAGTGCACCCCCAACCTTTTAAGCAATATCAACTGCTTGTGACAGCAGAATTTTTTAATCACAGTTCTCATGATGTATCTGAATAGATAACGGTGATGTGTTTTCTTACCCAGATCTCCAGGTGGGACATAAGGGACTTGATCTCTGAGACACTCCTCATCAGACACCTCCAGGGGCGGGCTTTGACCTCCATGCTCTTCATCGTCAGTGCTGCGTTGGGACACATGTGTTGGGTACACGGTCCGCGGGAAGAATGTTACCTTCAAAACAAAACAGTACGATTAAAGTCCCTGCTTCATAGAAATGTCTTTTTAAAAATTAAATATGTTATTATTTATTTGATTAATAAAGAACAAAAATAAAAAACAAAAAAAGCCCAGCTTCACCCCAGTCCAGCTCCACAACACCTGAAGAGACAGAAAACCACACAAAACAACCAAAAAAGACACACAACTATACCATTAAACCCCTCCCATTAAAAAACAGTTCTAACAACAACAACAATAATAATAAAAATAACAATAACTCATTACATTTTGGTCTTTTTTTTCTGTGGAATCGATGCGTAAAACGGTTGTCATGCTTCACTAAACAACTTTACATTTGTGTACTTTGGATTCGACTGAAACTTTTAGCTGTAAACTAAAATTAAAGCAGTTCATCGAACACAAAGGATCACTTCCTGATTTTGTAGAAGCAACTCTAAAATGGCACCAAATCCCAAAATGTTCACTCAGATCTCAAATGAAACGGGACATCTGTTTACGTTACACGTTACGTTACCAAAGTGTGGCCTGGGGGCCATTTCCGGCCTACAGCTTGTTTTTTATTGGCCGGGGGCACATTGTAGAAATAAAAAAACATGGCAATATGTAAAGATTAACAATGATATGTGGGGGGGGGGACGCTCTTTTCATTACTTGTGGTGTTTATGTTGTAATATTGAGAGACTAATATTGAAATTATGATTTGGACCAAGTTGGTAATAATATGATAATTAGGGATGTCCGATAATATCAGCCCACCGATATTATCGTTCCGATATTGGTATAAAAATGTAATTGGTATCAGATTTTTCCCTTATAACGAAAACCAATAATAAAAACTGCTGTATATCTAGGCTATGGGCTCCCGTACTTGTCGTCATCGTGGCACCCAGCGGCACCCATATGTGGAAATACTTCGTCACGTCCTGTGTTATTCCTCGCAGTCGGAACCGGGCTTGATATGTGGAAAGCACGGGTGTGGGTGTGCCGCAGACCGATGTTAGATAACTCGTTAGCTTGAAGCAACGCCGGCACGGCCTTGTCTGTGTCGACATTTTTACCCACGTCGAGGGTCACCAAATGTGGAGATGCGATTCACAATGAGACAGGAGTGGACGTAGGTGCCACCAATCAGTTTACTCTCCACTCAACTCAACAGCAAGCAACAATTCTTTAGCAATAGCTAAGTGGCTAGAATGACCTCATGACCCGGAAACAGAAGTAGACTTGGTAGAAAACTAGCTAGCTAGCTAGATAGATATTTAATCTCCAAGATAAATGTCTAAAACAATATCGTGGATCACCACAATGTGTTAATTCCATAACAGGAGACATGTGATCATACACATATTGGTATCGGTTGATATCGGACACAGAAATTGAGAGTTGGACAATATCGGTATATCGGTTATTGGCAAAAAAGCCAGTATGGGACATCCCTAGTGGTAGTACATGTACAGTCATCCCTTGCAATATCGCGGTTCGATTATCCCTCCGTCGCTATATTGCGGTTTTCCAGAAATTAACTAATTAATATTCTAGTCTATTATTAGTCAAACATATTTACATACAAGTGATATGTAGTATTCAGGCCACTAGGTGGCAGTAAGCATTGAGACGTCACCTTACGTTACATTACCTGAAAACTGCATAAAGTCAGCCATGGCATGTCCAACGTGAGTGAAAAAAAGTTCTCCTTCCGTTCCGTGTGGGCGTGGTAAGTTTTAGGCTTCTTAAGTTTAGAAGAAATAAATTAGAGAGTTGCGCAATGTGTCGTAAACAATGAATGATATGAGTGTAAAGGCGACTGCAGGCGTGTCTACATTGCTCTGATAATGTTTAAAGGCGTACTGAAAAAGTCAGAAACGGGTTTTCTATTCTCTAACTACAAAAACACTCCATTTACTAATATTGAATCCTGTATCGTGGAAATCCATTTATCGTGGCCAGTTAATCACTATAAACGAGGGACGACTGTACCGCTGTTTAAAAAAAAAACCATACATTTTACGTGTTTATGCCTTTATGCTTCACTTTATGTTCTTTTGTCAAGCGTTGAGATTTCGCACTTTGTTCGGTGGTCCTGGAACGCACCATAGTTGCCGTGAGCCTCGAAAGCGAAATGTATACACTCTCTCCGACGCTGCCACGTGGATCATCTTACATTATCGTTCATGAGTGGTGTGTACAGTCTGTTTATTTTATACTTTAAAATGTGTTTCATACGAGTGTGAGGCATATCGATTGGGTTCTGGATCTGAATCTAATCTGGGTCGAGGGGGGGAATGGGGGGGGGATCTACTGTGCATGTGTGGTTAAATGTACATACAGTATATCTGCATGGACTACCATATACATTCATAGCATGTCTGTACTGTCATTATTTAACTGCATTATAGAGACTTACAGGTTGCTGCAACATATGCGAATGCGCCCCAAGATTTGGATCCAGCAGGCTTTCGGCATCGTAGCGCATGGCGTCATGTCTGATGAGGCCGGGCGGGTGCAGCGATTGCACGCTCTGCAGTTCTGTGAAGTTTGTTTCTTGGAGGGTTTCAAACTCAACCGCGTGCACATGAGGGTGAGTGCGATAGTCCCAGTGATCTAAATAAACATCACAATGTCACACTCAGTTATTGACATGCAAGACATGCACCGTTTGATTTGTTCGTGTTTTTGTCTGGAAACCTAATCTTCTTTATTGACCTAAGAGGGCAAAGACGAGAGAAATCGACACAATAGGGAAATAATTGCTTGACAAGTAACACCACAGTTGTTGTCGGTGCTTTTTTTGGCTATTACCCTGCTGTGTTAACATTATTTAACTGCAAAATGTAAATAATAGCCTATCGTCACAATCCTGTCACTAAGTCTTACCCACTATGACACCTCTAATTCAAAGCAACGTTTATTGCTTGTTCATTTTTCCATTAAGTTTGTTTTGCTGGAATATTCAAAACCGTTTCTACCAAGAGAAAGTTGTGTGCATCAACAAAACCCCATGGGGCGAAAATTGTTCTATGTATGTAATTGCAGCGGCCGAAAGAAATAGCATCTGTTTCCTGTGCGCACGCATACAGCTGCACGCGCCGTATGCTGCTGAAAAACTCATGAATGACACAAAAAATATTTTTTATTGCTATGTTATATTTTATTTTCAGTGCTCTTGAAATATGTCACATTTTATTTTCCAATGTTTCACTTTTAATATATTTATTTGTGGTTACTTTTAATAATCAAATTTATTTGTATTTTTTAAATGTATTTTTATATGTAAATACTGATTAGAATTTTCGAAAATATATATTTATTTTTTGTGATAATCCAAACATATTTTTATTATTCCACTTTAATCGGTGTTGAAATACATCACGTGTATTTTCCAATGTTTCCCTTTTAATACATTTCTGATTATTTTTAATAATCAAATTTATTTTTGTGTTTTTACATTTATTTTTATATATAAATACTGCTTACAACTTTCAAAAATACATATTTTTTTCTTTTTGTGATCATCAAAAAATATATTCTTATGATTATATTTTAAGTGGTGGTGAAATATGTCAGATCTCTTTTCCAATGTTTTACTTTTAATATACTTATTAATGGTTATTTTTAATAATCAATTACATTTTGTAATTATTTTTGTATGTAAATACTGACAATTTCTTTTTGTGATAACCTGAAGACAAGAAAAGTAATAAGTAACTACTGGATACCAAATCAATACTGGAGTAAAACTAACCTGCCTGCATCTCTGCATCCAGAACATATGGATTATAATATTCTGGAATTTGTCTGTACATCTCTGGATCATAGATTTCCTCCGAGGGCTGTAATAGCAGACAAAAACAAAGCAAAAATCATGAATACAAATATTTTATGCGTTAGAACATAGGCCAGAAACAACAAACACAAAAATATATTCCTAACCTCCCAGGGAAGATCAGTTTTTGCACAAATTTCCACCTGTAAGTAATATTTACATGAAATATATATATGTATATTTTAGAAATTTATAATATAATTTTCATGCCACTGCTATTCTGAAACTCAGACGAACTTAAGAGTTTCATTTTCATGTCACCCGCGGTATAAAGGACAGTTACAGTTGGCATCCTGTGCATAAATGACATAGAGCTCACTGTTATCAAATATCATTTCATACAAGATGTCTGCTCTTACACTTGTTAACGGATTTGTTGTTGATGTTGAACGTAAAAAACACCAAAAAAAACTTGATGAGAAATAATACATCTCAGCGATACAGCAACAAAAAAACCCCAAACAAATAATACTTACAGGTGGGATGAGGTAGCTCTCCATTCTGTAGGGATGCAACATGGAGGCTTCTTTTCCAAAACAGCCTGCTCAAAGAAGCTTTGCAGACCAAATGCTCTCACAGCCTTTCAAAATTTTTGCAGCACCATTGCACAATGTTTCCAAATTTCCTCTCGCTCAACGATAACCAAAACCATCCATCTGTCTCTCTTATTGTAACGCTTATACTCTTGTGACCTCGACAAGTCAGCGAGGCCTTCAGTGGTAGTCAAATACAAATGGAAAAGTAGCAAGGCCCGCCGTTTGGCTGGGTAATGAAAAAGGAACTTTTAACTTCTGTAAATTGGCGTGGGTGGAAGCACCAGAGTGTGTCTACTGCTTGAGGGGAGCCCATGAAACTTCGCATTTATCAGCGTCTCTGTATTGCCACCTCCCTTGGTGGCCAATCGTCAGCGAGCGTTTCCACTTAAAACGTCCCACATTCACGGACCACTGCATCATTACATACACGCTTTCAAGAACAACACTTTTTTTGGGTGTCTTTTGTCACGCAAATGTCACATCTAATACTGTACGATGAATGCTAAGGGTGGGCGATACTGCAAGTAAATAAATGGACAGCATTACGGATACTTTTTTATTTTTTCATTGTTCAAGATCAATAAATGATTTTCCTTGTCATGTGTATAACCAGAACATACCTTTCAAAATAAGAGACATTTTCCAGAAAATAAAGGAAATTCTTTGGTGCAGCGCTTTGGCAGCGGGCAACATACAGGAGTTTCCCTGTAATAAAAAGACCCTCCCTGGAAAACGGGAGGGTTGACAAGTATGAATGAGAATATTGGACAATGTAACAAGATCAACAAAAGAATACCATGATTCCTTTAGATCAGGAGTTCTCAATTGGTCTCGACCTGGAACCCAAATTTTCCAGTGGTCATTAAGTTGCAAACCACTTTTACTGAAGTCATTTTTTATTTCTATTATTTTTTACAATAAAAACATACTTTTTTAAATTTATTTTTATTCGTTTTTTACACCTAAGCAATTTTTATTTAAATTATTTTTTCACACTTTCTTTGTTTTCATTTATTTTTAAAATAATTGTTTACACTCTTATTTAAATACATTTTTATTTTTTATTTTTTTTCTATTTTCACACTTTCACACAGCGATTTAATTTTTTTTTACATTTTGATTTAAGTCACTTTTTAATTATTTTTTTTAAAATAACTTTTTAATACTTTTATTAAAGTTTGGAATTTGAATTGAAAATATTGAACTTTTTACACATTTATTTAAGTCACATTTATTTATTAATTTACATGACTTTTGCAGTTTTATTTACATCATTTTTATTTTTATTATATTGTTTACACTTTTATTGAAGCCACTTTTGTTTTTATTTTTTTGTTGTTTTTTTACACTTTTAGTTATTTTTATTTATTTAAAAAAAATGTACACTTGTTTTTTCGTCATATTTATTTGTATTATTTTTTACACTTTTATTTAAGTCATTTTTAATTTTTTTAACACATTTATTTAAGAAACATTTTTTCTTTATTTTATTATGTTTTTTCTACTTTTAAAGATATTTTTATTTACATATTATATTTTATTTTTTTTTATTATTTTCTTTGCTTTTATTTTAGTCATTGGTATTTTGTATTTATTTGTATAATTTTTCCCCTTTTATTTGAAATCATGTTTATTTTTAGATTTATTTATTCCTTCATGCATTTAATTTATTTTATTTATATTTGTATACTTTTATTTAAGTCAAACCAAGCAAATGTACTTGTTTGGATAATCATCATCACATCAATAATTACTTGTCCAAAGTGCATTTTAGCTTGCATTTTATCAAGGAAATGTGGAGGAACATACAGTAAGTGCTTGCATACAAACAATGCAAAAAGTCAAATTAAATATAAAAAAGACCACAAAATCAGATACTAATAACTGTGCAATGAACATATACCGAGAAGGAAGACGACTAAATTACTTCTCACATTTACTTCAAAATAACTCAGACACTGGTTGTATATTATGATACTACTGATACGTACTGTATCGTACTCGATTCTCTGAATACAACTGCTGCGTTCTAACCGTTCTGCTAAAATATGCCAGGTCATGTCAGTTACAGCTAACAGCATAGAAAAGTTCGGGCTCAACCCTCAATCTGACATGACGTCACCCCATTGGCTTTCACCCTAGAATGACTTTCCTTGTTAAAGATAAAGAGCGAGCATACAATCACACACATGCTCACACGCGGCTGGAAGATAAGATGAGGATACGGTATCAGTTTTGGAGATTCTGATGAACGCAGATAGGCGATGCAGGAGTTTTCAGGAATGCCAGAGAAGTGTTGTCCAGAATTTGTTCTACATATGCAGTATTATACAGTGGAACCTTGGTTAGCGTCGTTAATTCATTCTATTAATTTTTTCCATGAAAAATAATGTAAATCCAGTTAAATCTGTTTCAAAACGGCAACAATTTTAACACAAAACACATTTTTATAGTTTTACAATTAGTTTTAAATGCAGACAACTATTAAAAATGTATATAAATGATAAATGAAAGGGTTAAATGTTACTTTTACCTACACTGAGACATGACACAATGTGGCAGCGCGATCAGACGGACACCACCTTTGTATTTTGCCATGAGTCATTTCTTGAATTCAATAGTTTTTCTCAACTTAAGTCTCCGCTTCTCTTTTGATCACGGCTGCAAAGTAAATAAATAATAATTAATAAATTAATAATTACATAACTATACATAAAAAGCAATTACAAATATTTGTGGGCTTACCTTTTATTTGTGTCTGAAGTACATGCACCCTATCTTTCTCCAGGGAAAGTTCAGATACTTTGTTGTAAAGGTCTGATCACCTCCTGGTGAGCTTGGATATACAATCATCCATCTTGGCAGTAAAATTCATTCATGCCCTCAGCAGAGCATAAAAATATCCTTAAAGCATTTGACTTGCTGCTCTCCAAATGGCGCTGCTGCTGCTGTCAAAAAAGAAAAATACAATTAAAACTGGCTTTTCCTCTCTATGGAAGGACGGCAGTGACAAGCACCTTCCAGCTCACGCATGCCCCCACCCCTTCAGGATGAGGCGAAAACTGCAGCGCCTCCGCATATGACATTTCTGTGTATTTTATTGTCTGAATCATACAGAAAATACAGTTACAAAACAGTTCAATGGACAAATGTTAAGATTTTATTTGTTATCATGATTGGTTTGGTCATTATTGGCTCTGCTTCAGCTACTGTATCTCCTCTCTGTCACTGCTATCGATCTCATGTGTACAGTATATGCGCCCTCCTTCTCTCGGGAGTAGCCAAGATAAGTTGAAAGTAAATGCACCATGATTATTACAAGGTCTGCTTTGATTGGTCACAATAAAAGGCCATGCTTAAATGCTCGATGTATCTTAAACACCTTTATTATACACAGAATTAAGGCATATTAGAGGGGAAGGCAGAGAACCTGTCAATCCACATAATCTAAATGTGCTTGGTACGTAATGATAGCAGTGGTTATGCAGGCCATGGAAGAACAGGATTTTTTTTTCAGCATCCAGGAATTGTGTCCAGATCCTTGCCAATGCCAACGCCATTCCCGCTGCCTGCCATCTGTCCCATTTAGCCTGAACTCTTATTATGTAACTCAGGTGGACGGTGGTTGTGAGGCCTGCTCCAATGTGCCAACAGCTTATTGAGAAATATTTTGGTGGTGAGGTAAACATTGAGTTCACAGGCTACACAGCCTAGGAGAGGTTCCGCAGGTCCTTCATACCGACCGCTGTCAGGCTCTACAACACCTGCACCACCTGAACCATGTTGTAGACACTATGCTTTCTTTACACTGTTCTCTTTACTTGTCTTGCTGCTGTAACAAGTAAATTTCCCCGCTGTGGGATAAATAAAGTACATACAATACAATACAATACAATACAATACAGCTCTGGTGGACACTCGTGAAGTTCGCTTGTCAATGGCCTGTAGATCGGCAGATCAGGGTGGTGGTTTCCCTTTTCAAAGAGGGGGATCAGAGGGGGTGTTCCAACTATAGTGGGATCACAATCTTCAACCTACCTGGTAAGGTCGATTTGGGGGTTCTGGAGAGAAGGATCTGCGGGTAGTTGAACCTTGGATTATGGAGGAGTATTGTGGTTGTTGTCCTTGTCGTAGAACTGTGGACCAGCTCTATACTCGTCAGGGTTCTTGCCCGAACATTCTACATGTGCCTGCGGACTTGGAGAAGGCATTCCATCATGTCTTTGAAAAATCCTGCGTGGGGTACTACTTGTGTACGGGATATTGGACCGCCTGAATCGGGCGATTTGCTCCCTGATTCGGTTTGGGATTGCGTCTTTGCTTTTTGTGGGCGATGTGGTACTGCTGGCTTCATCCGGCCGTGGTCTTCAGTTCTCGTTGGCTTGGTTCGCAGCCAAGTGGCAAGCGACTGGGATGAGAATCCACACCTCTAAGTTCGAGTCCATGGTTCTCGCCCGGAAACCGGTGTATTGCTATCTCCAGGTCGGCAATGAGACCCTAAACTTGAACCAAATTGTACTTCCGCATTAAGAGTTACGTTTGTGAGTGATAACAATATCCACTTACTCTTTTTCTTTGTCTTTCTGTTTATTTAGACCACACGTACACTCACAATAAAGAAATTGCTGTGATGATCGGAGTGTCCATGAATGCATCTTATGGTCATCTAGTGACAACGAAGAAGCGTCGTTGAGGTGGCGAGGGGACTAGAGACGTGTTGGTGAGTTGGAGATACATATACTCTATGTTGTTGGAATGGCACTGCTGTTGACGCGTTCAGGTAACGTTTTAAAAGAGCGTCAGACTCTGTGTGACTCTGCGGGGAGGCGTCTGCCATCATAACAAAGAGGCTTGGCTTGCCATGTTGCGTATGTGTTAATTACACAAAAAAATGTAACGTAATTAATTAGTTACCGCCTTTAATGCGCTATTTTAAAAAATGACAGCCCTCGTGATAATACAGGTCAAATGTACGGCATGCATGTACAACTATTTAAAAAAGGCCACAATTTTTACATGTTTATATCTTCATGCGTCTCTTATTATGTTTTTCTGTCAAGCGTTGAGATTTCGTGCTTTGTTCAGTGGAGATTGAACGCACCACACTTGTTGTGAGACACAAAAGTGAAACTTATGCATAACTTCTACACCGTGATTGTAATTCCATCCGTTCTTGGATCATCTTACATTATCATTCATTTTTGGTGAGTGCCCGTACATTTTAAAATGCAAATAAGTGCAGAATACAATGCTCAACATGAGAGGCATAAATGCAAAATGAGGAAGTGGAAACTTGTCTTCCGGATTCAGTTCTATAAATGTCTTAAAATGGATCTATGTGCACTTTGCATTGTTGGGATGATCCCAATTTGAATAACAATTGTTTGCATTCTTTAATGGAAAATATATATGCATAATAAATAAACAATAAATCAAAAAGTATCCAATATTCAGAGTATGTTTGATTGTTCAATTTTGCAAGCAGTTACTACATTTAAAAACTGAAGACAAGCGATCATCCTTCACTCATGTCTCAACAATTCAATCATACAATTATACAATTAAAAAAACCTGCCATTGTAAAGTGAAGTTCCGACTGGAATTACAGAAAGTATATTAACATAAATGTGTATTTTATACATCCTTGCACAAAATTGTGACCCCCCAACAGTAGCTGTGACAAAGCATTCTTCTTGTTTGGTCACACAGCAGGGTGTAACTTAACACTTCTCGGTTTTCTGTCCAAATACAGTCAAAAGATGAAGATCTTTGATGCTTATGGCGTGCAAACGTTTACATTGCAATTCATTTTTACCACATGCCGAGGTGTTAATGTTCTAATCGCCAGGCCATCAAACGGTTCACTAAATAAAGACAAAAACATGCAATGATATTCCTTGCATCTTTTTTGCCGTCAATTGTACACGCCTGATCAAAATTTTAAGACCGGTTGAAAAGTTGCAAGAATGTACAATTTGCATGTTTGGATCTTAAGGAGGTTCTAAGTAGAGCTTCAACATGAAAAAAGAAGAAATGGGAGTGACACAAAAATATTTTTGAGTGAGCAATTTATTGTAAACAAGCATTCAATAATTTAGTCAGCCGAAATTTATTTTTTTTTCCATCCGTGATGCCAGTGTTTCCAGGAGGCTAGTGGGAATGTTGGTCCAGGTGGTGAAGATGGCTTCATGGAGGGCATCCACTGTCTGGAACTGATGTTGATTTCCGTAAACTTCCCTAGCCATCCATTCCCAAATGTCGGTCCAAAAGAGTGAGCTTATTCCTTTGGAAGAAGTTCTTTGTCAGGCGGGCATTTTGAAGTGCAACGTTGTCCTGTTGAAAAAGCCAGTCTTTACTGCACAGACGAGGGCCTTCAGGCATGAGGGATGCCCGCTGCAGCATCTCCATATAGCCAGCTGCCGTTTGACGCCCCTGCACAACCTGAAGCTCCATTGCTCCATTGAAGGTAAAGGCAGCCCGGATGATAGCGCCCCCTCCACTGTGCTGTGAAGAAAACATCTCAGGTGGGATCTCCTTGTCATGCCAGTAATGTTGGAAGCCATCAGGACTGTCAAGGTTACATTTTTTCTCATCAGGGAATAAAACTTTCTTCCACCTTTCAATGTCCCATGTTTGGTGCGCTCGTGCAAATTCCCATCGGGCAATTTTGTAGCCTTGAAGAGGACGAGGCCTAACCCTAACCCTCAGCATCAGTCAGGCCCTTAATGTGGGTCAAGGATGGTTCAGTGTCTTCATAGACAAGCCTGTCGGATCCTCTGACTTATCGAAAGAAGAATTTCTAGGGGTTTGCCACTTGGAATTTTTGTTCCATAACTTTCAGGATCTTCAAAGAAATTGAAATACCATCCTGAGAGATTCGATAACTTAGCCTCTCGCAACTCACAAACACAACAAAGCCACTTGTGGCTTCAACTGAATGGAATGCTAGCAAGGGTGATTCCACACAAACGACTCTCGTTGGAAGCCTATGGTATCTCAACGACTGCCGTTTTGTATCCCAAAAGAGTGAAACCATTCTTTCTTGGGGCATGCCTCTCTACCTTAGAGAATAAATACTGTCCTATCTAGTTTTTGAGCATGAATCTCAACCCTTTGAACCTGAACAGTCCCGCTGCGATCGATTTAATACAAAAGACCTGGATGAAGGAGCATATTCACAGGCACATCGCAAAAGGCTGTGGTTGTGTCGTTCAACAGTCCTGACGCGTTCAAAGAAAGAAAGAATCTACACAGACAAAGCCTTTTTGCCTTTGCCACCGGGAAGGGGAATGTCTGACACAAAATGACATGAAAGATGTTAGCACAAATTTGGACTTTTTAGGACTATAGCAGGGGTGTACAAAAGGACCACCTACTGAAAAATGAAAGGATGCAAGGGTCACTTTGATATTTTGTAAAGATATTTCAAGAAAAAACAGCATCTCAGCTTTGTGATATAGGTGAAAAAGTGTACCATTAGTATCAACTTTGCCCTTTGCTCTTTTTTGTCCTATTTATGCTGTTGTTGTTTTTTTTTAACGTAATTTTCCAAATAGTTCAAGTTCTTCTTAAATAATCTTTGTAAATTTTCTTTTTGTAATATCATGACTGTATTCCCATAATTTTAAAATTTTTTCCCCAACGTAATTTTCCAAAAATGACAACTTTGTTTTGTTAGTTTGTCATTAATATTTCAACTCTATGCTACGAAAAGGGCATTATTTTTCCTCATAAAATTACAAGTTCGTTCTCGTACAATTGCGACTTTTTTCTTGTTTAAATACGACTTTTTTTTCTCTTAAAATTTTGATTGGTTGATTTAAAATTACAGCTGTTTTTTCAATTTTTTTTTTTTAATTTTCCAACTATTTGGACTTTCTTCTTGTACATTTTCTTCTCGTAATTATGACTCCATTCCCATAATATTTTGACTTTATTCTCGTATCACTGTATTTTTTCCGTAACCCAATTTCCCAAAAATGACCACTTTTTCATTGTTTTGTTAGATTTTCATAATATTCCAATGTTAAAAAAACTCATGTCTTTTTTTTCTGTAATATTTCAACTTTATGCCACTTTACTCACAATATTATGACGTTATTCTCATAAAATGTCAACTTGTTCTCGTTAGATGACAACTTTATTCTCTTCATATTTTGACTTTATTCTTGTATTTTTGTACTTTATTCTTGCGGGTGTATTTTGGACACCCATGGGCTACAGCCTATTTGGGTTTAAATGCAATTTTCAAAAAACTGTAGACTGTGGATGTACCCTTTGTGTGTCACCACCCTCAACCGTGTGATTTATTTCATTTAAAACTTGTCTTAGTTTGACAGCCTTGGTTAGAATAACAATATGATGGATCGGCGAGGACGCCTGCGCTACGTTGCGTTAGCAGTCACATCAGCATTGTGTTGCGAGCTGTGCTTCTGCAAACCTTGCTGCACACTAAAGTGATCACGCAATGCTCACAACAAATGAAGTCATACACTCGCTATTTCTGTTTTTGTGACAGCTTTTGGCAGTGTTCAGCACATGCATGTACTTGTTGGTGACTGCTTCCGTAAGCGTCTCGGTACACACCTATGGAGCGTTCAAAGACCGCCAAAAAACGTGCGAAATCTCAACACTTAACAAAAAAACATGACCAGTGAAGCATAAAGATTCTAACAGTGGAACATGCATGCTGTACATTTTACCTGTAGTATCACGTATTTAGCCATGATGACCAACTTAAGGTGAATGAGGTGTGTTTTTTGTGGGGAAAAAAATGGCCGATTTGCGGTGAAAAATATAAAATAAAATAAAAAATCTTTCACTGCAAATTTGCGAGGCTGCGAAATCACAAAGCTCTTGTTGTGATGTCACTTCCTGTGTGGACGGACTGAGAGAAGCTCTCCGCCAATCTCGAACGTTTTGCACTACTTCGGCACTTTTCCTGCCCACAGAGCTCAACTCTATTTGCAGATCTGTTGACTGACGCCACCAGCTTGTCTACCGTCTAGCGTGAGGAACTAAGAAAAAAAATAAGTTACGACGAGTGCTGACAATTGCTAACAAGACAAGCTGATTGTTGCTAACGTCTGCTACAGACAAGATGTTGCTCCAACAGTCCCAACAGTTGGAGCAACGTTCAAAGGGGGTGGATGTGGACGTCAACAACATAGTGATACATACATACAGTCATTTGTTTGGTACATTTGTTTGGACAAATACGATGATGATAACAAATATAGCTCATAAGAGTTTCATTTAAGAGCTGATATCTAGCAACCTCCATGGTTTTTTGGATGATAACCAAAATCATTCCAGCTCTTACATGAAAAGCTATTCTTATGAGACTCTTAGGAGATATTTTTGCTGTCATTGTTACATTTGTCCAAACAAATCTACCTTTAGTTGTACCAGGCATTAAAATGAGCAGGAAACTGAAGAAACAAAGGTGTTCAAAGCATTTTTTCCGTGACTGTACATCCCGGTGTTTGGCAAGAATAACAACACAACACCCGTCATCGTCATAAAGTTCAACAACAGAAAAAACAAGGTGGCATTGCTGAGGCAGAAGAGTAAGCTGAAAGAAACAAACGTCCACATCAATGAGCGTCTGACAAAACGCACTGCAAGGCACGTGACTTAAGACAGCGGGGTAAAACTCAAGAAAAATCTACATCAAGTTAAATGGAGGAAGTCAAAGTAATTGTTGTCAAAGACATCAACGAACTGGACAATAATGAAGATTACGTCGCGTCGACTGCAAGGAAATTAAAGACATAACCCACAAAGACTTGATGCAGCTTTGAAGTCAACGCCCTCATTTAATGTTTTACTGATTCAAATGTATTCCGATGTATTATTAACAGTGTATCGTTTTTCTCATTTTATTTATTCCCATAATACCGCACAAGGTTTATGGTGTCCTTATTTTTAACTCTTATTTGCTACTTGATTATTTTTTAACACCATCCTTTCATACAGGAAGTGGAAAAAAATGTGAATGACGAATGTCAGACGGTGAAATATTGTATAATATACGTTTTTTAATCATGTTAATGTCATTTTTAATCTTTACTCTTTCTGTATGTGAGTTGCCCTTTCATAAAATCTGTTTTAATACATTGGGCTTTTTTATGGTTGAGTTGTTGGGGGCGGAAGTGGACATTGATTGGCTGTCATTGTGGAGGTGGCGGGAGCGGTGAGTAGCGGAGAGGAGACCTGAAAATAGAAAAGGCGCATGTGAGTGTTGTAATTTTTTTTCTAAGGTGTGATTAAAAAAGATTAATTATCTCATTGATTACAGATCATGATTAATTAATCTCAGTTTTTTAAATGTCTAATTGGAGGTATAACCTGATGATGATGGCTATGTGTACTTTTTACCACCAAATACAACATCTAGTGTTTTCCAGTTAATTCATTCATGGGTCGGGTACATCGAGGACTTTGAATTTGCAGCCCCAATAAAAGGCTGGCCCCCTGACGCGTTGTAATTGTCAAATGACAATGTGTTGAATTGCAAAACCCCATTTGTGCTGACATTTAGAGACTCTCGTGTTGGAGTTTCAGACTCACAGCACAGAATCACGAGATTGTGCCCACGCAGGCTCGCAGAGGGGGAATGACACGCATGACCACTGACTGTGGAAAACAGGATACAGGCTACGTCGCAACAGGAAGTGTTGCGCTCCTCCTCTACAGAACATCAGTTTGGCCAGACTGAGGGCTGGCTGATGTCCACACTCCTGCAACCCCTGTGGTAGCGTGCATATTTCGTAATCGACCCTTCGCTCAACATTTCTTCTGAGATAGTTGAGAAATTCAGTTGGGGAGGGGTTGGAATCACAAAAAAGAAACCTCTTTTCTGTTAAACGCAATCATGTACAATCTTAGTTGTAGTAAACAGCTACAGCTAGCCTGTACATTTTTTTATTGAATGAGTACCATTTTTAAACTGCTCGCACTTGTCTATCTAGCATGCGCTCGTTGTCTTTGGGGATTAATTGCACTGCACTACCTATGAGAAGGATTTCAATGATGTTTCTGTTTATACATCATTTGCAGTAATCCAACGCAACCGCATGCATTCCTTGCTTCAGTCGCGATTCTACGGCCATGTCGCGCTGGTGTTATTTCTTTATACACTGCGCATTCCCTGTCAAATTTGAACACCGAAACCTTCACTAATCCTATTTAACAGCGGGTTTACAGTTGATGTGCATGTAGTGTGATAAAATAATCTCCAATTTGGGGTGGTTAATCAAAAGCATGATGTCATTAATGAATCATTTTAGGTGTATTTACATAATTTAAAATTACAACATATTTTATTGAAAATAATTAAGTATTTATTTCTTTATAATTATTTATAATTATTTATAATTATTTCTTTATAATTAATTAATTATTAACAAATGCACTTATCTCCAATTTGGGGTGATTAATTAAAAGCATGATGTTATTAATTAATCATTTTTGGTGTATTTATATAATTCAAAATTACAACATATTTTATTGAAAATAATTAAGTATTTATTTCTTTAGAATTCTTTATAATTATTTATAATTATTTCTTCATAATTAATTAATTATTAACAAATGCACTTATCTCCAATTTGGGGTTATTAATTAAAAGCATGATGTCATTAATTAATCATTTTAGGTGTATTTATATAATTTAAAATTACAACATATTTTATTGAAAATAATTTAGTATTTATTTCTTTATAATTATAATTTTTTATAATTATTTCTTTATAATTAATTCATTATTAACAAATGCACTTATCTCTAATTTGGGGTGATTAATTAAAAGCATGATGTTATTAATTAATCATTTTTGGTGTATTTATATAATTTAAAATTACAACATATTTTATTGAAAATAATGAAGTATTTATTTCTTTAGAATTAATTAATTATTAACAAACGACAAACAATGGATAAAATATAGTACAAGAAATTCCGTGGATGAAAAAGACAATAATGTGTAAACTGTAAAGTGAATAAGCAAGTTAAATACCAGAGATGTTCAATTGAAATCGAGTTTATTCAACTTTTTTTTTTTTTTTTTATAAAATATCAAAACTTACAGTCGTTTTAGAACAAAGAAAAGAAGAACAAATCCCAACAAAACATCCCCATGAAGCTGTGAAGGCCAAAAACAGGCAACTGTTGACAGTTTGTGTGTAATTTACAATCGGGCTCGACTGAATGATCAAGCGTTTCGTGTCATTAACAATAGCAGGCAGTAGACAACTCAACAACGGCAAAGTAACACTTAAACATTGTCTCACACGAGTGTGCCCCGCTAACTAGGTAACGCCCACAGCCCCCCGAGGAGCTAAAGTTGTTTGGTCTTACCATCGTGTCGTCTAAATCCTCCAGTGATGCGCCGCTCTGTTCCCACGAAAGTCAGTTCGTTAACTACTGGGAGCAAATTGCCAAAGATGGTTGAAAAATGCAGCTTTCTATATATCTCTGAATTAGCAGGGGAACTAAAAACTTCCTTAATTCTGCCAATTTAGGTAGGGTACCATAAGGCTTCTTCTCCTATTTCTTCTTCTTCCTTATTAAAAACAAGAAGGTGACAAACTTCCTACAGAACGTGTTTTTCAAGCGAACCTAGATAGTGTAATTCTACATACAGTATATTAGAGCACTATTATTCCTCTCCCGTTTGGGCGATTAAGCTGCAAATATGCAGCAGTTTTTGGCTTTTTGGCATACAACCGGTGCAATGATTCAAAAAAATACATTTTTAAATAACTACATCACATTTTATGTGAATGCATATCAATTTTGGACATTATTTTATTTTGAAAAATAATATACAGTTACAATCCCGTAGTTTTTGCACGTATATGTTGTTTGTTGCGAGCAGCGTCCTTGAACGCACCATCGTGTGTGTGCTAACTTTCTCCCACGCTGCACCATAATGTATTTTTACCTCATATTTGGTCCCAAATGCTGACACAATGTGGGAATGCATAAAGGTCAGTTTTGATGACGTTACTGAGCGCTAATGTGCGTATTTGTTGGTGCACAACCTCAAGTTAATTCACGCCAGCACGCTGCCTTTTGTCACTCACAACAGCGACGTCACAATCTTCTCTCTGAAGAACAAACTCCAGGCTCGTACTGGTGGATGGTGGGTTTGTGTTCATTCTGTGCTTTTAATTTGATGCTGCTACTGTCCTGGTTTTACACAAGACATAATAAATAAGACGCATTAGATTGCTATAATGCTGGAGATTTGTGGGAACCCGAGCCTGGCAGGGGTCTCAAACTCATCTTACCCGGGGGCTGCTGGAGATGGAGTCTGGATTAGGGTGGACCACCAAAACGGGTTTTAGTCTCTGCCCCGCTTACCATGTTTTTCAGTTAATGTCGAACATTCACGCCAGAATTTTGCCTACGTATGCGTGCATTTTCCGTTTTTTCCCGTGTTGTCGTCTTGTTAATATGCTGCGTGAGTTCAGCAGTGTTTTTAATGTATTTTTAATCACAAAACGTCCTTGTTAGCAGCTTGCTAATACATGGGAACAGGAATGGGAAGTCAGCTCTGTCTCTGTCATCAACCGCTGACTCTGTAGTTCTTTGCTAACGACAAGAAAATGGTAACGCAAAACACATTTTTGTAGTTTTAAAATTACGGTGCAACCTTGGTTAGCATCATTAATTTGTTCCAGAAAATCTGACGCTAACCGAAACGGGCGCGACCGGAATAGGTTTTTCCATAACAAATAATGTCAATCCAATTAATCTGTTCCAGAAAGCAAAAAATGTGAACACAAAACGCATTTTTATAGCGAAACAATTACAGTCGTCCCTTGTTTATAGCAGTTAATTGGTTCCAGACCCGACCACGATAAATGAATTACCTCGATACAGGATTCCATGTTAATAAATGGAATATTTTCGTAGTTAGAGCATAGAAAACCTTTTTATGACTTTCTAAATATGTTTTTTAACATTATTAGAGCCCTGCAGACATGAAATAACACTTATAGTCACCTTTACACTCCTATTTGTTCTTATTATTTACATCACATTGTCCAACTCTTATGCTGCAGGGACTCGAGGCGGCCGCTAACTAGCAAGCTAGCGAGCTAACAAGCTAGCGAGCTAACCAGTTAGCCTCAAATTTATTTCTCCTATTGCACTAAACTTATCACAAGGTACCCAGTCCATATACCTGTTTCACGAAATAAAATACCTTCTGTTTCAAATGTGATTCTTTTGACACAATAGCGAGAGTATTTCATTTCCGTGGCCGGACAGCGCACGAAGAGGGACATTGTTTCCTGAGTGACAGTCAGCGGAGGTTTCAGTGGCCATCGTGTGTTTCACAATGACATCCAACAGTTGCCTGACATGCGTGCAAGGGGACATCCAGCTCTCTCACTTCTTATTCCTGATTCCTCATTTTCTCCGGCCACCATCCCCCAAACCCCACAGCCGAGGCCGTGCGTATTATTAGACGAGGGTGAATCACATTCACAAGGCCCGTGGACACGCAAAATCAACAATGCGCACACAAAACGAGACATACCAAAAACAGACACTTGCAAAAACAAGCCTAATGTGATGTACAAATATATATATACAGTATATATATATATATATATATTTTAAACTTATACATGTACTGGATATTTCAGAAGCAAATGTATAGTGAGAATTGTATACCGATCCTTCCAAAGCAAGTTCCTCTTTTTTCATATTGCTTAAGCCAGACGAGGATGACTCAGTGCAGATATTAATCATGTTTTCTTTTTTTTGTTGCTGTTGTTATCTTGATATCTCACTCGACCGTGTTGGCCTGTCAGGCACAGTTATCTAATTTTAAAATAAGAGAAGTCAGGCAGGTAAGTAAAAAAAAACCCAAACATCAAGAAGTATGACAGGATGCTGTCAGCTTGACTTTACTGTACGTGGATTTACAGTAGCTACGTTTTCTTTTTTAAATGTTTCAGCCATGATGAATGCATTGTATGAATGGATAATGATGTGAAATACAATACGGGCCAAAAGTTTGGACACACACAACACAACCGATGGCCCCAACCCCATTAATAAGGCAAGAAATTCCACTAAGTAACCCTGACAAGGCACACCAGTGAAGTGAAAACCATTTCAGGTGACCGACTCATGAAGCTCATTGAGAGAACACCAGGGGTTTGCAGCGCTATCAGAAAAGCAAAGGGTGGCGACTTTCAGGGATCTAAAATGTATGACGTATTTAGTTAGTTCACACTTTTTTGTTCAATACATAATTCCGCATGTGTTCATCCATAGTTTGGAGAATCTACAATGTAAATAGTCATGAAAGTAAAGAAAACGCGTCGAATGAGAAGGTGTGTCCAAATAATTAATAAATAATTTATGCAGCGGTTAGAATGACAAACTGGTAGGCAAGGCAAGGGCTTAGCCCCCAACCTGCATTCTGTTCATGTATTCTTTTCATTCATCATTTATATGTATTTATATGCATTTTGAAGTGTTTTTGCGTTTAAACTATACTTGTAAAACTACAAAAACATGTTTTTTGATACGATTTTTGGTTTTCTGGAATACATGAATTGGGCTTACATTCCTTATGGGGAAAATGTATTTATTAGTTTGTCTTTGTTCGTCAATATAAATCGAAAGTAGGCATATGTTTACTCTTATACACACAAAAACCATTTCAGCATGCTCGAAAGCAGCAATGTTATGTGTGCCATTGCACACATTAAATTATACTTATCTAATGTGGAAATAACGGCACATAATTGTTACGTCATATGTCGGCAACAAGCCAAGAGCGTCGTCTTTGCCATCCACACGAAGGCAGAGTTTAAAAAAAATCATCACTCAGGCCAAAAGCTCAGTTTTTAAGGACAAAAACCTACGTATGCATGTGGATGAGAGATCAAAACGCGTAGAAAAATATACGTTTTTAAAAGTTCGTATTCGTGTGGACAGGACCTCAGTTGTCTTTATAAGTTGATGTTTACATTGTAACTTTTCTGTGGCAAAGGAGTGATAGGAGTAGCAGATACTGGCACACAAGCCTGGAGCACCCTCCTACAGCTGTCAGTGTGAAAAAAAACCTATACTGTATAAGTCACTCTGGAGTACAAGTCACAGGACCAGCCCAACCATGACAAAAGTGTGACTTATAGTCCGGAAAATACGGTAGTTAAAGTTTGTTTCAATTAGAATCACACCTTTCTGGAACGGATTAAAGACGCTAACCAATCAATAGTGTGAAATAATATTAATATAAGAATAATAACTACTCTTGGCTCTCACGGAATGGGTGGAGAACCTTTTTTTCACTCTATCATGTCGGACATGCCATGGCTGACTTCATGATTTCATGCAGTGTTAAGGTAATGCAATGTAAGCTAATGTCTTGATGTTTTGTGGCATTACTTCCATCTAGTGACCCGAATACTACATATCACTTGTATTTCAGTATGTTTTGACCAGTGGCGGAGACAGAAATTTTTCATCGGGGTGGCAATAAGTTGATACGTGAAATATCTAGATGGCCAGTGGAGTGGCCGGTGAGTGACCAGGGGCCATCACGTTGCTCCGCCACTGGTTTTGACCAATAATAGACCATAGTCTACCACGAAACAGCGATCATTTATTAATTTCTGAAAAAACGCAATATAGCGAGGGAGCGATGATCGAACCGTGATATTGCGAGGAACGACTGCAAGCAATTTATTGCAAACAAGCCTGAAATTGAAATAGATGATTAAAAGTCCATAGCTAAAATAACACCCCGACAACACCCTACAATAAAAATATAATGTTAAAAAATGACGCGGTAGCTGTGCAATTCTTGTCTATCGCTTCAAAAATGGGTTTGCCAGTGTTTCCAGGAGGCTAGTGAGAATGTTGCTCCAGGTGGTGAGGATGGCTTCACGGAGGGCATATCCTGTCTGGAACTGATGTCCATTTTTGTGAACGTCCAATGCCATCCATCCCCAAATGTTCTCAATTGGATTTAGGTCAGGGGAACATGCAGGATGGTCCAAAAAAGTGAGCTTATTCCTCTGGAAGAAGTCCTTTGTGAGGCAGGCATTGTGAACTGCAGCGTTGTCCTGTTGAAGAAGCCAGTCGTTACCACACAGACGAGGGCCTTCAGTCACGAGGGTTGCCCCCTGCAACATCTGCACATAGCCAGCTGCTGTTTGACGCCCCTGCACAACCTGAAGCTCCATTGTTCCACTGAAGGAAAAAGCATTGAATCCACATTTTTTGCCAAGATTTTGGTGTGAAGTCTGTGGTCTTGAACTTTTGATCAGCTGATGAGCAGCCTATTTCACTTTAATGCTTGTTTGTAATAAATTGCTCACTCAAAAAAAAACCTTTTGTCTCACTCCCATTTCTTCTTTTTGCATTTTCAAGCTCTAATTTTAACCTCATGAAGATCCAACAACGCAAATTGTAAATTCTTGCAATTTTTCAACAACATTTTTAAATTGCTATCTCCGCCAGCCCCCCTACTGCTACACATACTGTAGACATCATCAATGTTTTCCTTCCTTGCCTAAACTGGGAAATCATCCTCCTTTAAGATATCTTCTTTTTTTCAAATGTAATCTCAAATTTTGTCAGACTGGCCACAATTACGCAAGCATCCTCAGCATCAGCTCCAAAGTCACTCTCCCTTTGTGTTACAGTATTTAAGCAAGAATATTTTCCCCTACAAGAGCAGGACAGAACAGTACTGAATGAAGACTCCCCCCACATTTCAACCACAAATGTTTGTACAGTGAAATAAATGTTAATGGAATGGAATGTTAATGTGTCATAAGCCCATTCAGTCAACACGTTTATCTCTTGAATTCCTGTTTGCTGTTTTACTGTGTCATGCTGTATGTCGTTTGATCCGGTAAACTATTTTTGATTGTCTTTCACAATAAATCTGAAAGCTCTGCTGCTCAGTGAACTGTCACATTTATGGGTTCTCAGTCAATGTAACACATTTAACTCGTTCAGTAGTTACACTGATCGATACCAATATCAGTTTCTGCAATATTGGCCCTGTATTTACTTGGTATTGGATCGATAACAACATTTCGCAGTGCGCGGTGAGGTTAACAGGGCTTGGCCTTGTTAGTTTAAACACATTCTGTTATATACTGTATACAGTATGTATACTATCTACTGTATATATATTGTATGTATGCATATTGTATGTATAATAACCACAACCAAAGAAGAAAGAGGTCGATGTAAGGCTGAAAAGTACACTTTTGTCTCCAGTATGACAATATGTAGTGCCTGTGCATCAGGAAAGCTGTGCAGTGCTGCGTGTGGTTGCTGCCTCACAGTGGTAGCATTGTAGCTTCCACATTTGGCTCAGGACTCTTGCTCTCCCTCTGTCTATACACTGACCAGTTGCAAAAATGTACATTTTGCACTGTTGGACCCCAAGCAGGTTCTAAGTAGAGCTTCAAAATGCAAGAAAAAGAAATGGGAGTGAGACGAAAACATTTTTGAGTAAGCCATTTATTGCAAACAACCATTAAATTGAAATAAGCCGTTCACCAGCTGATCAAAAGGTTAAGACCATGGCTAAAAAAAAAAACAAATCCCCCTAAAAATGAAAATGAATCTTTCCACTCGTGTTATTCTATGTTTACACTACATTGGACAATACTGATGTGCAGGCTAGGGGGGTCAATGCTGCCCGCCGCCCGCCGCTCATATAGCAACCTGCTTGTTGGAGGCTAACTGTTTAGCCTCCAATTTATTTGTTCTAAACTTAAGAAAGTGTTTCAAACAGAGTGGGGACGAAGGACAAAGTCAGAAGCCAGAAACTTACCACTTCCACATGGAATGGGAGAACTTTTTTTCACTCTATCATGTCATACATGCCATGGCAGACTCCATTCACTCTTGTATCTAAGGTACTGTAATGTCTCATCAATGTAAAATTACTGACATCCCATGACCAGAATACTACACATGACTTAGTCAACCACGAAACAGCAATCATTTATGAAATAATTATTTTTGAATAACCACGATAGAGGGAAAGAGTGATGTTTGAACCGTGATGTAGCGAGGGACAACTGTATTAGTATGTTTTGTGCAGTGCCAGATACTCCAAAACATGCCTTGCTGATTTTTGTCATTTCAGCGATTCATTTTGAAGAAAAGCAGTGATATTTGACATTTTTACTGAATTCCACCAGATTCAGAATAGAAGAATTCCATTCATTTGGGAAAATTAGGTGGAGTAGAGTATAGGTGAAATGGTGACGTCACACAACGAATTGTTTTATGTCATGGCACTGAGATTAAAAAAAAGACTGCTGAATGACAGTCATTGTGCATGACCGCCAACGAACCGATATGTCGCATTTGTTCGAAAGTAGTGACGAGGAAGAAGGGGACCACGACCAACTTGTTTATCAGTTTTCCCAACTGGGAAAAAAACTGCCGCCGGAGTTGCAGCAGAGCCTTCGTCCCGACAGCCAACGCTTGCTGAGGCGTTTGGTCGGCAAAGTAAAGATAAGCGCAAAATGGTGCTGGCTCACAGTGTCGCTCGTTACATAACAAAAGAAATGCAACCTTTCAGTACGGTTGAAAAGACCAACATTTCGGGAAATGGTAGAAATGTTTGACAGACTGTACGAATTGCCTGGGAGAACATACAGTACATACATGTTTAATTTGATTTGAACGTGCATGCAGGTTACAATGGAAACATCTCATGAATCATTATTATACAGTTTATTATATATTATTATTATATTATATTATAATCAGAATAAAACACAGTACAAAGGTTTTAGGCCCACTAAAAAAAAATCAACACACTGACAATTTAACAATACTTAATACGACAATATAAGACAATAGAACAATTTGAACAATACAATTAATTCCTTTTATAACATAAAATTGTTTGAGTCAAATAAAGTCAATATTGCAAAAATAAGTAAACAAAACAAAACTACCATTAGCTCTTGGGAGTTTGTAATATATTTGAACAGTTCAGCAAAAAAGACAGATATTTGTGAAAATAAACCTAGAAGAGCACTGAAAAATATCGCTCTCATCACGCTAGTATCGATCTGATACCGACAATATCAATATTTGGATCGATCCAGCCACCTGTAGTTAACACAGATTCCTATGTGTGATGCGGTACAGGTTGTGAACCCTGCCAGCGTATGTTAGTGATGGGATTCCTTTTACTGACTCTGGTTCTTATGAGTCACTCACTGAAATGAATCGGGTACCTGCAGTGAGTTCTTAAAAGTGGCACCAGTGAGTCGGTGAAATTCGAGTCTTTATAGACTACCCGTCGGTCTTATCAAGTGAACTGTTTGTTTTGACGAGTTAGTGACGCAGCTCGGGCAAGAAGGGGAAATGAGAGTCGATTTGAGGCAAGGGCCACATCTGCTGCTTTTTACAAATGCATTTATGAGTAACAGTTATACCATTAATGACATGTTAGCTGGTTTCCATTTTTAATTTAGCAAGCAGTAGCAGGGGTGACAAAGAACACGAGTTAATGGAGACAAGTACCCGTGATCACGGGTACCTACTCGAGTCCTGTTCAGTAAAATCTTGCGAGTTTTGAACGACTTATTCATGACTGTAATTACTTGTAATCAAGTTTGACAAATGAGCTATGGCCCAAAAATGGCCTCTGGACCGCACTTTGAATGCCACGTCCCTGCCTATTTAGTTAATGTTGTTCCTCATCTTGGTCTTTTTTCCAGTGTAACGTGAATTCCCGCACTGTTTGACTAATAAATCACATGCGCGTGACAGTACTTGATGTTAAAAATGTAAAAACACTTTATTTATCCCTTGAACTCCAGGAGTGTTTTAGGGGGCGTGATCGTCCACGTCCCGAACTTCCTTCTTGTTTACCAGTCTTTTCCTCTCAGGATCCTCATACGTGGCTTCTGGAGTAGGAGGAGTAGGAGGAGGTGGGAAAAGGCAGCTGCAGCCGGCCCATTTCTGCCTTCTGCTGCCGAGGGAATCTTGACAGTTTGCGGAGCAAAGCAGCCTCCAACAAGTCGGGTTGGATGGCAGGGACACTCCGGTGTAAACCTCGTTTAAACCACAAGGTAATTGAACAGGGAAATGGCGGGCGATGTGTGGCTGCACTAACTTTTAAGTCATTGCCACTTGTATTGACGTGCACTGATTGAGCGTCCATGCTAATAGCATTAGCACGCAAGTGTTTTTGTCGCGCTAACGTTAGCTTGCTAACATTTACCCGCAAGAGTCAGCTGTTTTGGAGTGATGCTATCAGCAATTCAAATCAAAGTTCCTTCAATCCAGCCAAGATTTCGTTTTTTTGCATTTTTTGTGTTATAGTTCTAATATGAGTGAAGGCTTCATCCCAGTCGAACCTAGCATTCTAACCTGCATGGGTTGATGCTCTTATTTACCGCTGTGTGAAAATGTGTATTTTCGTACGGTAACTTTTCTCTGAACCGCTCAGAGGCAAGGCCACCTCCAGTCACAGGCAAATGCCACTTTTAGGTCTGTAGACTTTTACATTTAGAATACTTTCCATTCACTTTTTTCAGTATTCTACGGTGGCCGACAGAGACAAACACGTTGCAGCGCCCAAACGCTCCAAACACTGCAATTATCCTCAACTGTAAAACACATGCAAAGGACAAATGCTGTAAATTCAAATTGTGCAATCACATACATGCTACAGGCAGCAGATGTAGTATTTGTAAAACATTACGGCCAAGTGTTTCTGACATGTTCCATTTTTATTACAGGATTACCAGTTACAAGTGCTCTTTGGCCCGTGGGACGGATGAAAGCTGAAGGCTGTCACAAGCCCAACTGGGCTCTAGCTGCTCTGTTTATCATAGTCACCATATTAATGGTGACCTCCAAGGGGGCATCAGGCCAGAAGATGACACAAACAGCGATGGCTCATGCTACAGCCACAGCCGCAGGACCAGGCCCTAACCTTACAGATGATCTCCAAGGCCTCCAGGCGCTAGCAGACTTCCTAGCTAGTGAGCGCACTCATGTTTGGCTGTTGTCCCTAGCAGGATCAGTTGTTGTCGGCCTCACTGGGATTTTTCCCCTGCTCATCATTCCCATTGAAGCTGGAGCAGCCCTCAAAACCGAAGGTAGGACATGGTTACATGTATCTGACGGTTCTGTTCTTCATTTGTGCCAGTGACCCAATGGGAAAACTCCAGTGTGAAAAGGTGTTATGATAGTGGAAGTTCAGCCTCTGACTTTTTGAATGGATTTATACTATGACTGATATTCTTTATGAGTTATTATTGGCACCTTTGTTATTTTTTTCCTTGTGGTTGACTGGGACGGAGGTACATAGCAAGAGCTCTGCTGACGATACTAAAATTTTGAATTATTTTGGTGCTTTCTTGAGAGCAAAAATGTTATCCGCAGCACAAATATAGAGATTTTAGGTGTCTGCTGACACAAACAGTGCAAGATTTAAAGTGTCTGCTATCACACATTGAATATGCTCAATCACAGAGAAACATCCTCCACGCAATGCTCATGGGGACCCACGATGACGTCATAAACCTTAAGGAGGAAAATAAAGCACTGAGCAAAAATAACTAGGCATTAAGCGAAGATATCAAGGTATTACAAGACAATAATGCTGCCTTGCGCGCTGCTCTCAAGGAGAATAAACACCCTATGGAAGAAAATAGAGCATTATGCAAGGATATCAAGGTTCCACAGGATGATATCAAGGCACTATTGGAAGGTACTGCTTTCTTGTGCATCATTCTTTAGGAAAAGAACATAGCAAAGGAAATTACATTCATTCATTAATTTTCTGTGTCAAAACTGCACTGCTGTATCAAAGAAGCTGAAAGGTACAAAAGTATATTGTCCATGAAAGATCATCTTACAAAACACAGCGCTGACATCGCCAAGATAGCATGAGGCACGAGGAAGCAGGGAAAGATGCAAAAATCCACAGCCAAGCGTCGCTTTTTCCTACTCTGTTTCGGACATGTGGAATTGTAACATGAAGCATGCAATCTAAACTGTATGCATGTTCGATTAATTAATCCATTGCCATTCCCAAATGTACTTGTAGAGAGACGAAAATGAAATGTTCACTGATATTAATTACACTCTATTGTGTGTTTCTCAGCGGGATGCCAGAAGCTAAAGCAGCTTTTGAGCTTTGCAATTGGTGGTCTTCTTGGTGATGTGTTCCTTCACCTCCTCCCTGAAGCATGGGCGCTCTCTGGTTCCTCAGGTGGTCTCCCTTCTATCAGTACCATTATGTCTTTGACACACACTACCCTCTTTATGATGATACAGTGGAACCCGCTTATGTTGACAACCTTTGTATATCGACTAGCTCATCAAGGCCTGGTCCGCCGTGTTCTTCCGATTACTAAAAAGTGCAAGTTTAAGTCGATGTCTGCATAAAGTACATAGTTGTATTTCTTTTGTTGTTGTTTTTTTAAGTGTATTTTATATTTAGCGGCGACAATGTGTAAACACATTCATCTTTACAAAAAGAAGAGATGGTTTACGCCAGATTTAGCTATAGCTACTTTCCATCTGCAGGCCCTGGGCATGTAGGCTAAAACAATAAAATTAGGGCTGTCAAAAATAACGGTGGTACCTACTTTATTTCATTAATTACTTGCGCACCAGAGCAAGCATGCCTCTCTGTTATGACGGCAGATGGAAGGACAGTCCCCACACAGTCACACAGAGTCTGACGCTCTTTTATAACGTCATTCTGACAGGATGACAACTCCAACACCATACGCACCATATACTGTATGTATCTCCAACTTACGCACGTCTCCAGTACGTTCATCCTGGGAACGACACGTCGTCATTCTCATTACAAGAACGCGAGAGGCATTGAGGGACACTGTGAACATCACAAAAACTGCTTTATGATGCGGGTGTGTAAATAGGAAGATAAAGAAAAACATGAAGTGGATATTCTTATCACTCACTTTGTAGCTCTTAATTCGGATGTACAATTTGCTACATTTAAGTACGCTGGAAAATACACTGAAAACAAGTAATTGTGTTGCTCATAATAACACAGTTTAAAGTGTGAGTCATAGGTTCTGCTACAATTAGAGACTGGTGTTAGACAAATGGATTTAAATAGATCTTATAGACTTTTTAAAATATATTTTAGACTCTTAATAGATTTACAATTGATTTAAAATTTTTAATAATTTGACAGCTCTAAAGAAAATACAATCCATATCAATCATCGCTGGCCGAGATAAAATATTACAATGATTTTATTTTTGATGAACTGATTTTAAATTAATAAACCAAGAACCAAGTTTATTTGTAGTTCAAAACTTAAGGTGTGTTTGCTGGCTTCACATCGTAACAGAAAGGAGAAACAGGATTAGCCCCTCAAAGCTGGGGCACTTAGTTTGGTTTGTATTTTGTTGTGTCGTGTTTTGTTGTTGTGTTGTTTGATTGTAAATAGTTAGAAATTTGCATGCAGAGATTTGACCTTGTATTTTGGGATGGGTCTTTGTTTTTCTATTTTATAATATATTATTTAGGGATGTCCGGTATAAAATTGGCCCACCGATATTGTTGGCCTGATATTAGCATAAAAATGTAATATCGGTTGATATCGGTATGGGTTTTTTCCCTAGAATGAAAACCAATAATAATAAAAACTGCTCTATTTATATGACTATGGGCTCCTGTACTTGCCGTCATCGAGTCATCCAGCGGCGCCAATACGTGGAAATACTTCGTCACGTTATTCCTCGCAGTCGGAACTGGGCTTGATATGTTGACACCATGGTCGTGGGTGTGCCGCAGGTAGCACAGACGTTAGCTAACTCGTGTAGTGGTAGTGGCCACTTGTAGTGGCGCCGGCACGGTCTCGTTGTCTCTGCTGTCAGTTGACATTTTTACCCACGTGTGTGATGTTATACATCACGGTATATCTGTATCGGTTGATATCCTAACATTATTATAATAATTTTTTGTAGCTGTTCATTGAGGATTCAAATAGTAAACATTTGATATCATGTATTATTTACATTAGTCATTCAGTTTACACAATTTGCATAATTTGGTGCCCTGCGAATGGCTGGCGACCAGTCCAGGGTGTACCCCACTCTCGTCGAAAGTCAGCTAGGATAGGCTCCAACATACCCTCGCGACCCTAGTGAGGATAAGCGGCACAGAAGATGGATGGACAATACACATAATTTGGTAATAAATTAAGACAAAAAAATCTGACGAGCAACTTGGGAGCCGAAAGAGCCGGCTGTTTTTAGTGAGCCGAGCCAAAAGAACCGTCTCTCTAAAAAGAGCGAAAACGTACGTGAGAAAACGATGTCAACGGCCTGCTGTAGGATCAAAACTCCTTTTATCACACATTCTCCTTATGTCTCACAAGTAAATGTGCAAGCAATGGCTAGTTTTGGTTATGTTGACAACCACTGATGTCGACGTGCGTGAGCCGACCTCAGGGATGTCGACTTAAACGGGTTCCAGTGTAATAGATTTTGCAATCTTGTATTTTTGTATTCGAAAGAGTCAAGACAATTTTGCTTGAGAATGAAACTGTTTTTTTTCTGTGGCAGTACCAGTCACATTGTACACTCCTGATGAAAACCAGTTGAAAAATTGCAAGAATGTACAATTCAGTTGGATCTTAAAGAGGTTCTATGTAGAGCTTCAAAACTGTGCTAAAATAGAAATGGGGGGAAAAAAACAAGTCAGTAATGAGTAGTTGCGCCATTCTTGTTAATCAGCTAAGAAACGGTTTGGGCATGCTTGATGCCAGTGTTTCCAGGAGGCTAGTGGGAATGCTGCTCCACGTTGTGAAGATGGCTTCACAGAGGGCATCCCCTGTCTGGAACGGATGTCCATTTTTGTAAACTTCCCTTGCCATCCATCCCCAAATGTTCTCAATTGGATTTAGATCATGGGAACACGCAGGATGATCCAAAAGAGTGAGCTCATTCCTCTCGAAGAAGTTCTTTGTCAGGCAGGGATTGTGAACTGCAGCGTTGTCTTGTTGAAAAAGTCATTACCACACAGACGAGGGCCTTCAATCATGAGGGATGCCCCCTGCAACATCGCCACATAGCGATCTGCTGTTTGACGCTCCTGCACAATCTGAAACTCCATTGAAGGAAAAAGCAGTTGAGTTGAAGGTGACGAGGCTTTGGAAGACATTTTTTCTTCTTAAAAGCCTCCTCTCGCAAATGCCGCAGTAACAACCTTTATTTGCCAATGCGATCCAACGGGGCCCTCCAGCTCAGGGCCGGTGACATTTTTTTTGGGTCTACTACTTGACTTTTATGTTCCCTAACCCTCAAGATGTCTTACTGGGTCCAACCTCATCAGCAATGGCGCTCTGCTAGAGGCCTTGTTTATGCAGATCAACAATCCCACCGCATTCAAAGAGAGAAAGCTTTTTTGCCTTTGCCATCCATAGACAGTGGATTGAATGCCATTTTGTGTCAGGACGCAAAATGGTATTCAATCCACATTTTGCCAAGATTTTGTCTTTTAAAGGCTGTGGTCTTAAACTTTTGATCAGCTGATGAACAGCCTATTTCGCTTTAATGCTTGTTTGCACTAAATTGCTTACGCTAAATAGTTTGTCTCACTCTCACTTTTTCTTTTTGCATTTTGGCATTTTTAAACTTTACTTAGAATCTCCTTAAGATCCAACAGCGCAAAATGTAAATTCTTGCAATTTTTCAACTGGTCAAAAAATGTTGATCAGGAGTGTATTGTCGTGCAAACCTGCAGCAACTAGAAAACTCAAAATAAAATTTCTCTTCTACCCTTCCAGCCAGTAAAGGAAAGCATTACATGACACAAGGCCTGTGGGTAATCATTGGGCTGCTGGCCTTCCTTCTCCTAGAGAAGATGTTCCCAGACCAAGACGGCCACAAGGACACACCTTCTCATTCAGACCTGAATTTTAACTCCACTGTAAGTTCTGTAAGGATTTTCCACATGATTACACTCACCAGCCACAGCATGAGGTACATCAGCACAATCAATACAGCGTCTCCCACAGGACTGCAATCTATTTATGGTGGTGGTGGGTTGGGTTTGGCGGAATGACTTAGTTATCAAATTTGCAAAATTGGACATGATGCATTTGTAAAAACATAACGAGCAAATAAATGTTTAGAACTACAAATGAACTTTTTTTTCTGTTGCTAAACCAACAAAATAGAGCCGGCTGTGAGTGTTTCTAGATGGGGTAGGGGGCCAGAAGAGTAACTCTCCAAAAGTCTCTTCACTAGATTGGCTTTTTTGAGTATTTAGATGGTCTGATTAGTTGTCACCGCTTCGATGTAGTTAACTAGTAACACACTTCTTTCATATTAACAGTGTTGTACATGGCTAACTGCAACTACATTTCCCTCACACATACTGTAAGTTTTTAAAAACATTGTCAAACCTGAACATCTATATTTATGACTTCGCCCCCAACTGACTGAGGCTTAATTTGTCACACATTCCGAACAATTGATTCATGGGGTTTTCATCGTGTTTTAGCCAATCCTGTCCTGGTCTTGTGTTTGAATAATTACTCATCATTACTCATTGACTGTCTAGTGCAGACAGCTGCAGTCTGAGGTGCGCATGTTGAATGAAAGATGTATTTGTGTAACAGGCACTTTCTCGTTGTTGTTGTTCTGTTATCATAATAAATGTACAAATAAAACTTTTGATCTCCACAGACACATTCAAAATCAGTTTACAATGGAAAGCTTCCGAGTCTGCAGGGAACATCAGAAAAAGTCAAGGTATGTATGCTGGCAAGAAAACATTTCCAATGATATTTGAACTGAAATAAACAGTTTGCAGTCTGAAGTGCATTTTGGATGAATTTATTAATGAAATGATAACTCCAAGCATACAAATAATGCAGAAATTAAAATATCAAAGAGACTACAACACAAGATATTTGACTTATAACTGTGCAATGGAGGAAGGTGACAAAAATATTGCTCAATTTTACTTCAAAATAAGTCAGACGTCAGTTATACATCAGTTATCATTTTTTACATCAAAGAATTTTTGAATTGCTGTCTGTGACCCACCCAGAACTAAAATAAAATAAAATTTAAAAAAGCAGCTGCAGGCCACAAATGGCACACAGGCCACACTTTGGACTCCCCTGATTATAAGAAAAAATGCACTTTTTTGGAATTTTGCCCATCATCTACTATCCTTATATGAAACATGACCATGTGTCTTTCTCTTTTCTGCGAGTAGCAGCTAGTATGTGGGAGATAAACCCTAAAAAAAAAAAAACGCCAACTATGTTTTATTTACATAACTGACCTTTTATGTAAACCAAGCTACAGCAACATTGTTATTGTAGCAGCTAACATGAAGAACTGTTTTACTGGCTTAGTGACGCAGCGTCTCTGTCTACCGAGAGGTAACGGGCCAGTTTATTTTGGCTAGGTGGAAAAAGGTTTGTATTACTGCAGGGTTTGTTAGCGCTAACAATTCTTTGTTCCTTGTGATGCAATCTCTTGGAGCAATGTCTTCCTCGCCATACACATGAAGCATTTCCATCGATGGTAACACTCTATGCCACTCAGTGCAGCAGAGACACTCCCATTTCTGTCGGCATGGCTTGGGAAGCTACACATTTATACCACCAAGTCATGTCGGTGTCCTGACTTGCCCCCCATCTACTACGAAGTTTCACTTTCTCTTCTTGCAGGCTGCGCTTCTAAAACCTGTAGCTCATCCTCTGTATATTCAGACTCAAAGAGATAAGGTTCTGGATCCTTCTTTTTACAAAAGTGGTCGTCGGCGGCAGCTCTTGCAAGGTCTGCCATGATTAGTAGTAGCAAACACACGCTTGACATGCTGCTGTTGTAAGGAAAGAAGTTCCAGTAATGTTTAAAATGATCAAAATACGTACTGTAAGCATGATCATGAATGTACGTGTTACTGCATGGTCACAGCATGTAACCGTAAATTCCGGTGTTTAAGCAGCTACTTTTTTCTTAAACTTTGAGCCTTGCGGCTTATACGGTAGTACTAAATTCCAAATCTTGTTACATCTCTTTTACTTCAGAACTACTACTGTAGTTGTTTAAATACTGTGCCGCTCACGAGTCAGTCAGGAAACGATTGCGCTTTCTTTGGCAAGAGGCAATCACGAGCTATCAGTGTAGTGTATCAAGTTGTATGACATCTTCGTCAGCAGTGTATTACACAGCAACAATGACGTACACCCCACTTGGTCTGGAGAGTACAGTTCTGGTCGGATTTCCGTGACGATGAACGTAGTTCCGCTAAGTTGCTGGGGCAATTTAAGTAAAGAGTTTGGATTCTCAAAGCAATATGCGTTCAAAAGAGTCATAATGCCTCCTCGAAAAAAATCTGACATCACAAATCGCTATGCGTTATATTTGTCTCCCGCCGTATCTTTGCGCACTGTCGCCTGTCCGTTCTTGTGTATGTGGTGAAGACGCTCACGTCTTCTTCCGCAATGGAGCACCGCAGCCATCTTTTTTACGTGTGTGTTCCACAGTGGAACCACATTCCTCGTCACAAAAATCCAACCGGAACTGGACTCACAGGACCAAGTGGGGGGTGTAAGTCACTACTGATGTACCGCACTGCTGATGGGGGTGTCATATAACTTAATTTAAAAAAATTACTTTTAATGTCACAAACAAAACATGCTTTTAGAAGATGTCAGAAGCCTATTCACTAGATTTGTTGGGAGTATCTAGAGGGGTCTGATTACTTGATAAATATAGTGACAAAGTCGATAAGTAGCAAACACAAGTGACTGATTCCATCAGTGTTTTGTATCAAACCAGCCAAAACCAATCTGGAATTAGATTAAAACCAAACCATAATTGTTGAAGTGTAGCCACCAATCTCTTTATAACTAAAGATTCTGTTGTCTAAAACACGGCACTATATTTCAGACAAGCGGCTACCTAAACCTACTGGCCAACTGCATTGACAACTTCACCCATGGGCTAGCTGTTGCAGGGAGCTTCCTTGTCAGCAAAAAGGTGAGTGACAGTATGTGGGTTGCCTATGCATGTCATTCAAAATCTTACAGTAGATAAAATCATTAAATTGCGTTGCACGAATAGGTGGCAATTGCTTTGTAGGCCTGTCACGATAATCAATAAATCAACTAACCGCACGATAAATAAAAACAAGTGCAATTAACACATGCACACCATCTCAAGCCACCACCTCACTGTTATGACAACAGATCGGGGCGCAATGGTGTCCCCACAGAGTTTGATGCTCTTCCATCCATCCATTCATCCATCCATCCATTTTCTATACCCTGTTTTCAAGGACCACCGAAGTGCGTAATCTCAATGCTCGATGAAAAAAACATTATCAGTGAAGCATAAAGACATAAGCATGTAATTTTTTTTCAAACAGTGCTGTACATTTTGCCTGTCCATCCAAACCGCTTCTCCTCATTAGGGTCGCAGGGGTATGCTGGAGCCTATCCCAGCTGACTTGGGGCGAGAGGCGGGGTACACCCTGGACTGGTCGCCAGCCAATCGCAGGGCACATATAGACAAACAACCACTCACACTCACATTCATACCTATGGACAATTTAGAGTCACCAATTAACCTCACCTGCATGTTTTTGGAATGTGGGAGGAAGCCGGAGCCCCCGGAGAAAACCCACACTCACACGGGGAGAACATGCAAACTCCACACAGAAATGCCCAAGGGAGAATCGAACCCAGGTCTTCCCGATCTCCAGGCTGTGACTGTGCCAACATGCTAACCACTAGACCTGGGGTCACCATCGTGGTGCCCGCGGGCAGGTAGTCCCCCATGACCACATGAGGTGCCCGCAAGCCTGCTTTTCATTCAGGTTTTCAGTTAATAATGAAAGAAAAGTAGAAGGAAATGCATTCTGAAATACAAAATGTAAGTTGTGGACACCAGCATTTTGTTAATGTTCTGGTAAAACAAGCATATTCACTTTGTTTGGGTTTAAAATAAGCTCTGAAAATAAATGTTACAAAAATGAGTAGCTCTTGGCCATTTTCATTTTGTAAAAGTAGCTCTCACATGGAAAAACGTTGGTGACCCCTGCACTACACCACCGTGATGCTCTTATATAACTTTATTCTGACCTGAACACCTCAATAACAGTGCAATTCCAACGCCATATGTTTTTCCAACTCACAAACACGTCTCTAGTCCTCCTCGGAACAACACTTCTTCATTGTCACTAGACTACGGGGAGGTGCATTCAGGGACACTCCGAACATCACAACATCTTTATTATGCGTGTATGTTCGGCCTAAATAAATAGAAACACAAAGGAAAAAGTCGATATTCTTATCACTCACTAGCGTAACTCTTACTGTGGAAGTACAAAGCATGATTGGGAATCCCAAAAATACATTCTACATTCAAAACAGTGCTCTCAACTTAAAAAAATGTGTGGTGTCTTTGAACGCAACCTCTCATGGCTCATAAGAACACAATTAAGTGTGATTCAAGTTAGAGACTGGTGTTTTAGATTTCCCGACAAGTGTGGCATCTTTTAGCATGATTTAAATTTCCACTTCATTTGGAGTGGTTAATACATACAAATATATAAAATTGTTCTGTCGTTTATCTTTTTGTTCATAAAATACAGTAAAAAGGTATGTTTCACAAATGGTGATTAATTAATTTGAAAACTGATTAATTTGATTTAACATTTTTAATCATTTGACAGCCCCAATTATTTTAGAAGAAAGTTTAAATATTTGGGAAAAAAAAAACAACAGGAAAAATGGAAAAAAAAGAGAAAAGACCAAAGTTGATACTAATAATGTGCTTTTTCACGCATATGACGAAGCTGAGATGCATTTTTTTCTTGAAATATTTTTTAACGTTTTAGCATATTTAAATGTCTAAATGTGTTGCTTTAGAAAATATTAAAGTGACAAAGTTGCATCCTTTCGTTTTTCACTATGTGGCCCTCGCTGGTAAAAGTTTGGAAACCCCTTATACAGTACATCTTAAATACAGGCTATTCCAAAATTCTACACCCACTCGAATAATTCCTCATTAAACTCTAAACTTAAAAAAACAGAAAGAAAAAAACCATGCTTTGCAAATCCTGTTGATAATGTTAGGTCATTTTCGAATCATAATTATATTTTTTTATATTACGAAAGAGCTATTCAGCAGAACCATACCGCAAAGGAGTCCAGCTGGTGTGACATAAGGCTACCAGCATGAACTAGAATCGTATGTGCCAGAGAGGAAGTTAGCGAGATGTCTCAAACACATACACGTCATTTCACGAGTGTTTTAGTGCGCACTATTGCAGTACGGCACATGAATGTGACATTCTTTGCTGTGGCCTTCAAATGGTTTAAAACCACAAGGGATCATCTTTGTCATGCATAGAAATGCGATGGGAATTTACACGTAAAAAAATCATACTGTACTTTGTCTGCAGGTTGGGTTCCTCACCACCTTTGCCATCTTGCTTCATGAAATTCCACATGAGGTGAGATTTTTGGTTTCTTCATTGAAAATCTTCATTCCACTGTGTCATATTTAAATGAGTGTGCAGCCACCCCCTGCTACAGTCAGAAGTATACATGCACATGATGGGCTGGAATGCCATGCAGAATCCGAGAATTTCGGCCAAGAGGAAAAGACTGCAGATTTGCCCTATAGTCAACCTTGGGTATTTTATTAAAGGAAACTTACTGTTTGTTTACTTCTCTGAACAATAACGTTAAAGCTGCAAGCAGCATTGAGCGAGCTGTCACACCCCACACACAGCTCAGGGCTCACTTAAGTTGGATGGCATGCGCATTCCATTTCCTGTTGCCACTGGGTGGCTGTGTCGAATTCAGGAAGTGATCTAGGTATAGCTTCACTATTATATGTACCAATTATGATGAAGATCTGACCTCGTGGAACTGAGTTTTTAATGTTTCGACTTTAGATCAATAAAGTTTGTTGTCATCCTCCGCCTACATCTTCTGGAACAGCCTAGAATCTTTTGCAATGTAACATCGCCCGTCTGTCTAGCATCCGTGATTTTCATTTGGGCTCATTTGGTCAAAATGCATAGGCTAGTTTGTTGAAATACAACCCCCGATTTTCATCAATAGCATGGGCCTGTCAGGATAACAAAGTTTTGCCGGACGATAATTGTCCCACAGATTATTGCCAATAAACGCTATTATTGTTAACAGTATTTTGAGAGCATTTTTTTCCATTCATGTAGTGTTAACATATGGCATAATAATGCAAGTGCACCATACCAAAAGCAATAAACTTTAATTTCTAAAGAGTATTTAACATTTTTTAAATACAGTAAATTAAGCAAACAAAAAACCCCAATGAAAATAAAATACTCTGTCTCTTTTATCGAACATTGCACTTAAACAAACATCACAATCACACTATTTTAGATTTTTCAAAAAGTGTCATTTTCGTTATTGTTTGAATATTGGGGGGAAAAATGCAGACTTCAGCTCATTTTCATATACAGTATACTTCCATGATTTACTTTCTCGCAACGTGTGTGGAGTACGCTGTTTGCGTTGAATGAGGTGTAACGTTTTGTCGGAGTTTGGTCAAAAGTGTATGTTTTGGATGCAGCAAAATGCGTTTGGTGCACAATGAGGTGTCATACTTCGGTAATCACAGAAATGTCATTTCTACCGTTTTGTGTTATTTGTCTATGTCACAAACGTTTTCATGTAACAAAATGACAGGTTGAAATCGGCATCGGCTTTATAGTGGTGAGAAAAAATGTTTGCCCCCTTCCTGGTTTCTTATTTTTTTGCATGTTTGTCACACTTAAATGTTTCAGATAATCTCTCAAATTTAAATACACTGTAGTAGTCAGTGACAACACAACTGAACACAAAATGCAGTTTTTAAATGAAACTTTTTACTTTTATATAAAAAAAAATCCAGCCCTACATGTCCCTGTGTGGAAAAAGTGATTGCCCCCTCTATAAAAACATAATTTAACTGAGATGAATTGAGATCTATCAGGCTGGAAAAGATTATAAAGATATTACTAAAGCTTTGAAACTGCTGCAAACCACAGTGAGGGCCATTATCCACAAATGGCGAAACATGGAACAATGGTCAACCTTCCCAGGAGTGGCCGGCCAACCAAAATTACCCCAAGGGCGCAGCGACGACTCATCCAAGAGGTCACAAAAGACCCCACAACAACATCCAAAGAGCTGCAGGCCTCGCTTGCCTCAGTTAAGGTCAGTGTTCATGACTCCACCATAAGAAAGACACTGGGCAAAAACGGCCTGCGTGGCAGAGTTCCAAGACGACAAACATCACCAACATCACCAGTAAAGTATTGTGGTGGTAGTGTAATAGTATGGGGTTGTTTTGCTGCTTCAGGACCTGGAATACTTGCTGTGATAAATGGAACCATGAATTCTGCTGTCTGTCAAAAAAATCCCGAAGGAAAATGTCCAGCCATCTGTTTGTGACCTCAAGGTGAAACCATCTTGGGTTCTGCAGCAGGGCAATGATCCAAAACACACCAGCAAGTCCACCTCTGAATGGCTGATGAAAAACAAAATAAAGACTTTGGAGTGGCCTAGTCAAAGTCCTGACCTGAATCCTATTGAGATGCTGTGGCATGACCTTTGTGGCTGAATTACAACAATTCTGCAAAGATGAGTGGGCCATGTAGGTTTGGATTTTTGGGATTTTTTGTCTCCCTTAGTAATAAAAAGTTTCATTTAAAAACTGCATTTTGTGTTCAGTTGTGTTGCCATTGACTAATATTTAAATGTTTACTCTTTAGTGGGCAATCCAGCTCTGTCAAATAGATTTTTTTATGGGGTCCACAGAGAAACATCTGCAGTCTGTCAGCTGCAGTCAATCATGATGACTGATGACGAGAAGTTAATTCCTTCAGTACCACTTATTATAAGATTTAAGTGAATGTGGACAGCACTAGTATATGTTTGAGCCTGTATGTATCATTTTAACCTGTGTAAATTGGAGTAAATGCAAAATAAATTCCAACTTGTGCACCTAATTCTCGTTGTAAAAATCATGCAAAGTTTATGTTGTATAATCCCTCCACCTTGGGAAAAGAACAGTTCAAATAAATCATTAAGTGCCCAAAAGTGTGTTAAACTGCTGACCACAACTGTGACTATACTGTATGTTATGCGCTACAAAATACTGTAATCCATGTCGATATTTCCAATACAGTGGATGCCCACATAGTCACGATTCAGCATCCAATGCCCCGCAAATTCACCGGTTATTGGTTGGTAAAAAATTCAAAATACATGCTGATACTGGTAAAATGTGCAGCAATCATGTACCACTGCTAGACAATCTACGATTTTTACATGTTTATGTCGTCACACTTCACTGACACTGTTTTTTCTCATCAAGCGTTGAGATTCCGCACTTTGTTTGGCGGTTCTTAAACACACCATAGTCGTGTGCTGTGACTGGCTACAACTCCGATTCCGTCTGCTATCTGTCCATGTTTATAGTGCTAAGCTGTTACTGCTGTTGAGGTGTTTTTAACAGACATATATACGCTGAGTGGTAGTTGTTTTGTTTTAGTTTGCTTTTGGGTCTAATTGTCCTCAGGTGGGGGACTTTGCCATTTTGCTACGAGCTGGATTCGACCGCTGGAGTGCCGCTCGTCTGCAGCTGTCGACCGCACTAGTTGGTGTCCTGGGCGCTTGCTTTGCATTGTGTGCCCAATTACCAGAAGGCACAGGTAAAGTCTTTGTTTGTATTCATTATCGATACGGTAGGATCAAACATCCATTGATGTACCATCCACAGAAAATGCAACTGCTTGGATACTACCTTTCACATCTGGAGGATTCCTCTATATTGCCTTGGTGAATGTGGTTCCTGACTTGCTAGAGGAGTCTAGTTTCAGGTATGCTGGTAGAATATTCAGTCTTTTGGGTACCAGGTCTGAGTGTGAAGCTTTTTGTTTTGCAGACACTCCCTTCTCCAGATCCTGCTCATTTTCTGTGGCGTGGCAGTCATGGGTCTCCTGTCAGCTGTTTGAACTTTGGAGGACACTCCTCTTTCAGTAGTAAGAACAGTGTGGAAGTCATCGCTATTGCTTGATGCCACTCATACGTGACAGCTTACAATCCATCTTCACTGACAGTCACTATGCTATGGAAGCCTGTTTCTGCCACAGAAAGAAAAACAATATCCCAATGGTAATTCATAATGATGAGATAAAAAGTCAAAATTATGAGATCCAAAGTTGAAATTATGAGGGGAAAAAAAGTTATAACTATGCGATAGTTCAGTCAGAATTATTAACTTAAAAGTCGAAATTATGAAATAAAAACTCATAACTTGAAATTGTTGAAAGAGTTGAAATTATGAGATAGTCATAACAGATAAATATGAGGTAAGAAGTTGAAATTACGAATTAACGAGTCATAATTATGTGATAGGAGAGTCATAAGTAAGCGATAAAAACTCAATGAGAGAAAAAGTGATAATTATGTGATTTAAAAACTTGAAATTATGAGATAAAAAGTTGAAAATATAAGTTACAAACTGCGCATGTTCCTCCTTCGCTGGAGTCTGGATGGCACTCGGCACATACAGTTTCTATGTCATAATTTGGACTTTTTATCTTCTAATTATGACTTTTTATGTCATAATTTGGACTTTTTATCTCATAATCATGACATACCATTGGGATTTTTTTTTTTTCTTTCAGTGGCGGAAACAGGCTTCCATATTATTATGCTATACCTACACAAACACAACTAAAATAATGGCACTTTATGAATCGGTGACTCGGAAGATGACCTCAATATGCTGACAGGATGTTTTTTATTGGACTGTGGACAATGTGCCAGGCCTAATTATAAAAGGAAATAAGATATTTTTAAAATGGATTACTGTTACCGTGTTGTCTTATAATGTACATCTGACAATCTTGTTTTGCACATACAGTTATGGAAGTACATGCCCCACATCCAGTAGGGTTGCCCCTGTTTAAAATGTATCCAACGTAAAAATTGGATGCAATTGTAGCGGCTGCATATTTATTAAAGAGGAGACCAGCAGCAATCGGTATGCCACTCCAGCATTGTCTTTTGTTCTGAAATAAGTGCCGAGACATGCGTTACACTTGTGTCAGCTCTACACCAAAGTACATTTCATCTGTTTGTGTGTTGTAATTGAACCTTTTGAGCAAGTATTGTTCCTCTTAAACACTATTATTCATGACTCATACCGGTTTGTGTACTTTTTATCCCCAGTGTTTTCATGTAAAAAAAATATATATATATATATATCATCCTCACATGAGCAGATTATTCTTCCAGACAATTCTGTGTCAGAAGCATGGTGGTATTTTTCCGCAGAATACAGCAGGTAAGGTTTTCAACCTCTCTGCACAAAAATCCTATACCCCTCATGTACTTTATGCTAAGCTGCTATATGGAAAATGTCAGATGGAAATGAAAGGAGGAGGGGTCAAGATGGTGTTCACACTGGTCCTTTTTCTGCACAGTTTGTTTGGCAAGCTTCTGTTGCCATAACGACTCCGCCGCAGGTTGCCTACCTTAGTCATCAGCCTGTGAGGTGCCCATTGTCTGTGGGAGGCTTCCTCAGTCACGGCACATAAGGATGACGAACACTCGACACGTGAGAGGAATATGGTGCTAAATTAGCATGAAAGATGAAACGTGATGAGCAGTTATACCCTTTTCCCCTTTCTTTGTTCCCGTCATGCCGGCGTTAGTGCTGTAGTTTACTCAGGAAAAGAATCAACACAGTGAAGACTTCTTTAAATACAACAATTACCATGCAGCATTTGTGCAAAGCTTACATGTACTGCAACATGATTGTCCCATAACATTTAATAGCACTTGATGTGGCTTTAAAATAAAGTTTTCTTTAAGAAATACATTCTGCCAAAATGTATCTATTCTTTTTCAATCCACTAATTTAAGTTTACTTCTCCCAAAGGCTTTTGGAGGAGTCCCAATCTCATTCTATTTCGTTCAGCTGCTTTTCATACCAAGTGTGAATTAGATAAGACAGGCGTTCCTCCAGTTACCAATGAGTTCGGTAACTAGACTGATGTAAGTCAAATTTTAGTGTAAGTCGGAACTTATACCTAAATGAACTCCTACAGTAAGTCACTCACACTCTGCACGAAACACATGGCAGACATGAAATACAGCAGGGGTCACCAACCCGTTGATCGCGAGCTACTATTCGATCTTTGGGACTTTGCTGGTCGACGGCGAGAATATTAGGTGAACAAAATATTATATCAGTGTCCTCCCCTCCTAGGGAATAACCAACGGGCACGCATTTTGCTGAACACGATCGTACGCCTTGCCACTCTCCAGGCACGCAACCTGCAAGCTCCAGCCAGGAGCCCAGTCCCCAAAACCTGACCAGAGGTACCATAAACACACACACGTGCAACAGCTCGTCTCACGCTCACAGGTTGAGCGACAAGGAGAGTGTCCGAGAGCAGTGACGTGTCTGCTCACGCAACAGTAATTATTGCACGTTGTGGCTCAAAATCAGCCTTTTGTTACCTCAAAATTAAGGCACAAACGTAACTCCACAGATGTGCACTTTCAGAAAATGCTCTTCATTAGGACTGTTGTAACGCAGCCTCCGCTCCTCAACCACCATCGCTTTGCTCACCCACAACACTGAACCAACGATTAAAATAGATTTGTAGTTTGCGCATAGAGCCGACACCACAAGCCCGACCCCGACGAAGATCCACAAAAGCAGGGGTGCCCAAAGCGCGGGCCAAGGGCCATCTGCGAACCGTGGCTAATTTGTCATTGCACCACTGCAGAAACAAAGTAAAATGTACAGCAGACATGCTAAAAATAGAGCAAAGGGCACAATGCGTAAAAGCTAAAATGTTGACACCAACAACCAATAACGCTTTGTATTTAAATACAAAGCTTTAAATATCTATCACTTTTTAATTTACTTTAAAAAACCCTTTTACAAAATAAATCAAAGGTTGGTGAAATACATTAAGAAAAAGGTTAAATACAACTGGATCAAGTCATTTCAGTAGAATGTGCGTGTGAATGCTGACGCTAAACTGAAATGTGTTGAAATCTATTCACCAGCTGAGGATCCAACCAGCAACCATCAGGTTGGGAGATGCCCACTTTACGACTTGAACCATGCCACCGTGCACAGAATACGTAGAATGTTACATGTAATGTGGGACGTCAGAAAAATGTCCCAGAAAATTTTGAAATATTGGAAAATGGGGGGATTTTATTTGATTTTTTTAGGAAATTCCTGACATACATACTGTACGTCCTGTATACATGTCCCTATTGAGCGGAACCTTTTGATGTTGAAATGTTTTGACGTGGTTGAAAAATGGGGGAGTAGTCAACATACAAAAAAATGCCGGAGTGTGAAATGTTGCTGTGTAAAAAGAGAGAACGATTGCTGAAATGTAAAAATATGTTGAACAATTACACAAGGACTGAGGATTGAACCAGCAACCATCCGGCTGGGAGGCAATCTACCACCTGAGCTATGCATGCATGCCTATAGAATAAGTGTTGCAGTTACAGTTATGGAAAATGTAAATGGTTTTTCACCAGCGGGGGGGGGAATCATTTAATTTGTCCATTTCTTTTTAAGCAGACTAAAATAACGCATGGACATTTGAAATGTTGGAAAATAAAAATTGAGAGTTTACAGCCGGATTGAGGCTGAACCAGCAAACATTGGGTTGGGAAACAACCATGTCACCCTGTAGAAGAGCACAAAGTTACAGTAAAGGAAAATGATTTTCCACCAGTAGGGATTGACAAATAAATTGCCCATTCATTTTCAATGGGAAAACTGTCACAGTAAATGACTTTTTTTTTTTTTTTTTAAGTATGTAATATACAAAATGTAAAATGCACAGGATACACATACCACAATAAGAAAGCCCACATTTTTTTTTACATTTTATGCCTTTATGCTTCACTGATGTTTTTTTGTTGAGCGTTGAGTTTTTCCACTTTGTTTGGCGGTCCTTGAACGCAGTGTAGTTCTGTGCTGTGACTGACTACACCCAGACTCCGGTTCCATCTGTTCATCAATCATCCTACACTATTCATTAGTGGTGAGTACATATACAGTACATGTTGTACTTTAAATGTGTTTAACTGTGTGAGGCATATTTAGGCCTTAAACCTGGATTTTGTCACAAGTGAACAGTAGCATACCACCACAACCTGGAGCTGAGCACACTCAAGATGGTGGAGATAACGGTGAACTTCAGGGAACATCCTGCCAATCATGTTGCCCGAAAGCCGTATTTTGAAGTCCTTCAAGTTCCTGCACTACACAATCTCTCAGGACATGAATTTGGGAGACTGACAACAACTCCTGAAAAGTTCCAGCATAGGATGTACTTTCTGGGGAAGCAGCTGTTAGTGCAGTGACCTTGACTTGATGCATCGCAGTCTGGTTTGGTGCTGCGACACAGGAACACAAAAATAGAGTACAACAGACAGTAAGTATTGTATTTGTGTAGATATGTGAAATATATTATGTAAAGTATATTCTGCTAGAGTGACCACTATAAGAAACCACTACCTTGTGTATATCTGATTCCTTTTTTTTTAATTGGATAAAATTGTAATTTAATGAAGTCTTGTAATTTATAGGAAGCATCTGCCCTAATTACAGTATACGAATTTACGAAAGCAAGAAACCAGTTTATCTTCAAATACATCATCTCAAAACAACTACAACCCTCTACACTACAGCATCATCGGAAGCAGTTCAGAATCAACATTTTATCTAATAACATGATGACGTGACGCTGCATTCAAGCACACCAGTAACTGAATGTTAGTGCACAGGCTTTCTGACACCAACCAATCAAAGGACGGAACATTTCCAAAGTCACTGTGGGCCAGCTAGCCGGCCTTGTGACGTGAACTTTAAATCTGATTGGTTAAAGAAACAGCCCCATTGCTAAACGTTGCCACACAACATTGCCACAGCTCTGGGTTATAGCGTTAAAGTGGCATGGGCCAGCACTCCTGATTCTGAAGGCACTGGGCAGATTAAATTGACATGGCAACACATAGAAGCTGCAATGTGGAAACATGGCAACCAAGAGACACGCTACTAAATGAAGATAATAGACTGTTGGGAATAAATGAATACAATTTCATGGAACAAAGACTAGAGTTTCAGTTAGGCTACTGTTTCTTATTGTGTTATACGCACACACTATGGTCTATTGCTTAGAATTGGTACCACTGTTTTACTATAAAAGGTGGGCGGATTGATCCAAAATTCGTATGTCTTTGTGAAACACTTGGTTGTAATATTTTACGATGCAATAGGTCCCAGCATATTCACTATTCAGCACCCACATTCCCACAGATTTGTATTGTTATGTAATATATATGTTATTCCCAACTCTATGCTACTAAAATGACATTTTTCCTCATATTACGAGTTTATGCTCATAAATCTGTGACTTTTTTGACAATAAAATCTGACTTTTGTCTCTTAATATTTTTACTTTATTCTCGTAAAATTACAGCTGTTTTTTCATTTCTGCTGTTGTTTTAAAAAGAAAAAAATTCCAACTGTTTCAACTTTCTTCTTGCATGTTTTCTTCGCATAATTACGACTTTATTCCCATAATATTTTGACTTTATTTGTGTAACATTTTTCGCACCCTGATTCTCACAATATTACATTATTATTCTCGTAAAAGCATGGCTTTTTCTCGTTAGATTACAACTTTTTCCTCTTAAAATATTGATTTTATTCTTGTAAAATTACTGCTGATTTCTCCTTTTTTTAATATTTTTTTTTAGTTTTCTTGTTAAATTCTATTTTTAGGATGTGACCGCACTTTGGACAGAGCTGTTCTACACCGTGACTCCGAATCTATCATCTTAGCATTCATTAGTGGTGAGTTCCTATGCACTTTATACTTTAATGCCTTTAATGGGTGTGTGACGCATCATGAAAAGAGAGTTGTAGTGCTGTTTTTCATCCATGTGATGTGTTAATGAATTTGACTGTTTCTCCTGTCTGCGCTCCATCTTTCAGCAGCCTGGAGGAGAGAAAGGAGTACTACATCTCCGTGGCCCAGCCTCCTCACAGCGCTGGTCGCCATCCATCCCCTCCTCCTGGACCACAACAGATGGTGGCAACAACATTGCATCCAGCGCGGAGCACAACAACAGACCGCAGCATCCTGTCCGTACAAGGCGGGCCTCTCCTCCGCAATGTTCCAGGGCAGCACAGTGTGAGCCTGTGACTTGACGCACCCACGGCCACCGGGGAGGGAAGCTTCTCTTCTCGCCTGTCTCCATCGAGCGGGGAAGATGGCCGCTATGAAAATGTTAACCAGCGGAGGTCTCTTCCTGGCGTTCTGTGCGCTGGGGCTGCTCGCCATGGCGATCTGCACCGACAACTGGTACGAGACGGACGCCAGGAGACACCGAGAGAGGTGTAAAAACTACGCCAACAAACGAAACGACCCGGGATACATATACATCTCCAACCACAACCTCCCCCTCCAGATGCCTCCTAAGAAGAACGCGGAGGCTGGGCCTCTCTTCAGGGCGAAGCGGCACTTTGTGGCCGCAGCCTCCGCGATGGAGTCTCACTGCAGTCGGCAGTTTAACTCCACCGTGTCCGGCCTTTGGAGGAAGTGTCATCGGGAGGGATTCGACCTTGAGACGGAGGACCTTATTTACAAAGGTAAAGGTGAGCGGCAGCCTGCAGCTTGCTTGTGTTGTCTTGTGAGGAGCAGGCGGTGATGCTCACACCTTTTAGCCTGACAACAACAACAACACAAAAGCATGCAGGCCCTGCTGTTCATGTCACCCCAAGAGCATCATTTGCACATTTCAGTGTGATGATCACCTTTTGGAGTAGTCATTGTGCATGAGGCAAAGCTATATTGAATGTAATCAATCCAATTGCAGAAATTGTTTAGGATGATTTGTCTGGGGTACAAAGAAAAAAAACCTGGAATTTCAAGGAACAGTGCAGATTTAGGGGCTTTATAAAGCCTTAATAAGCCATTATAATTGTTCAATTAGGGCAGAGGTGTCCAAAGTGCAGCCCAGGGGCCGTTTCTGGCACGTTTTTTTTTTTTTAATTGACCCGAGGCACATTGTAGAAAAATAAAAGTAAACAAAACAAAACAAAAATCAGCATACATGGTATGAAAATGCCAAAGTCGCACTTCACGTCCTTTGATTTTTCAGTACGCTGCCCCCGGTGGAAAAAAACCCAGATTAAGGCATTATTTATCGCATATCCTGTACGGGAGAGCCCTGATTTGTCGAAAATCCTCAAATAATTGAGACGCCTCTCAAAAAATGTCTATTTTTGACACACGCCTCGCTCCAACCCCTGCAGGTCCTCCTGCTAGCTCGCTACTGTCTGCTGTGATTTCTGATCAGCGTTTGCAAATATTGTAATTATTAGATTAGATCCAGCCCCAGAACCCTCCCCTTTTCTTTCAATATGCCTCACACACTTATTAAACACATTTTAAAGAATAAAATGTATAGCTACTCATACTAGTGAATCACAATGTAAGGTGATCGATGAACAGACGAATCAAAGTCACGGTGTAGAAGTTTACGTTTTGTGTCTCACAGCAACTGTGGTGTGTTCAAGGAGCGGCAAACAAAGTGCAAAATCTCAACGCCTGATCAAAGACCATTATCAGTAAGACATAAAAGCATAAACATGTAAAAATTGTGGGCTTTCTTAACAGTGGTACCTGTATTATTTCTTATGTTATAGGGTTGTCACAGTTAACATGTTAATAACACATTAATTAATTGATTAATTAATAGCGCGATTAATGTGCACACGTCCTGTTTGACCCTCGGCGCACGCCGTAGTTTGAGGAAAACGCAGCAGTGGCAGTGGAGCTACAAGCGGGAGCAAATATTGAGTAGAAATGGACAAAGAAAAGGGTATTTTGATTGGTGAGTTTAGCTTCAAAGTCCTGGCAGATGGCTCTCGCTACTGTCGCTGTTATTTGATTTGTCAAGGAGTATGTCACCTGTCGGAAAGAAGCAAGAAATTACCGGAGAACTGTCGGTATTTTTTAATTGTCATTGATACAGTGGTATGTTGGCATACGAGTGTCTCAACCAAGAAGTGTTTTTTTTAGATGCGAGCCATCTCTCGGCTGATTTGTTTTGCCTTGAACTGCGACCTAAAATTTGGGTTACTAAGTGCTATTTACTGGCAGGCATAGCCGAGGACAGCTATTTTGGGGGCTTGTGTCAGTGTGACCACAGCTGAGGGCAAGAATGGACGTAAATAGCACTAGCAGCGCTAGCATTACCAGCGCACTAGCTAGTCACTGGGAAACATTTTCAACACGTCAGCAAAACATACGTACATTATAGCCATCTAATTGATCTCATTTATTTCTGTATGTATTGTGTAAAACTTTGACAGGAACAACATCAAATTAAAAGCACAAAATGAATACAGAGCCACCATCCACCAGTACGAGCCTGGAGTTTGTTTTTCACAGAAGTGCACCACACAAATATAAACAGTAGCAGTCAATAAGGTCATCAAATTTTACCTTTATTTTACCTGTGCAGCGTGGGACAAAGTTAGAAGGACCGTCAAACAAAGTGGGAGAAATCACCACTCACATTAAACATGCAAAAACTGGGGGATTTCTAACTATATTATTTTCTGAATAAAATAATGGCTCATCTTTCCAAAATTGCTATCCCTTTACATAAAATGTGATGTAGTTATCGTCGTATTTGCGTATCGAATTGTTGACCACATCCCAACTCATCATAGATAAAAACTTAATTTCTATCTGCGATTTGGTGTGATTAATTATGAGTTAACCATGGGCAAAATGCAATTAATCGTGATTAAATATTTTATACTTTATTACCGACTTATGGTGAATGATAGACGGCCTATTTTCGGATTTTTTAAAAATATTTTTGACCAAAAATCAGTGAATTTGCGGAGCCGGGAATGCTGACTCATATGAAACATATGCTTTTCTTCAACTGGCTCATCTTAGTATGTTGCTTGAGCATAGGCTTCAAATCACTTGTAAAACCCTAAAGCAGGGGTCGGCAACCCGTGGCTTTCCTTGCTGAGCACTTTTTTTTTTAACACCAAAGTAGTGGAAATGTGCATTTCCAAAATGAATGTGAAATATCCGACTCACCGCAAGTGTGACTGCTGATTGGATGGGCAAGGGAGGGGGAGGTCGGCTGGTGTATGCAGCGAGACTGCGTGGGAGAGAAAAAAAGGTGAGTTAGTTTTGAGTTGAGTCTGAAGCAAGTTAGACCGTGTAATTAACAGGAGCATAGCAATGTGTTCTATAAAGCGAAGGGCGCTGTCGCTATGTGCTCGGAGCCCGTGACACACTATCTGTGCTTTCACTTTCACGTCTCCAAATACCAGAAAAATCTCCCAACGATGTCAGGAAAAGTCTTTCCATTTGTCGCTAGTCGCTTTTGAGAAAATAAGGGTTTGGAAAGTCGCCAGAATTAGCGAGAATACGGCCAAGTTGGTACCACGGGGCTGCACAAGAGATGGAAGCCATTAGCAGATGGAGAATACCTGAAAGAATCATTCATAAAAATACCAGAGCATCTATTCTGCAAATTAATAAATTAAGAAAATGAAGGAATGCCTCTCTTTGCAAAGACAGTCAGGGACAGGACCAGTAGAATGGTTATTGATGACGATTCAGCGTTAGCATAAAAGGTGTTGAGCAAACAACACTGATGTGCAGGTATGTGAACTCTGGTGGACTTTTTTATCTTAAAGTTGGCTACATTTTGTTTTTTTTTTACACAAATATGGGAACCACTCAGTAAGACTTACAGAGTTAAGTTTTGACATTATTTCAGAGCAGAGCTACTACACATGTAGGTGCGCTTCTGTTTGTTGAATTTTGTGGTTGTAACGGGTAACATTTAAAAAAGATTACAATTTTTACAAGTTTGTAAGCATTGTAATGTTTTGTGGCTCCCGATTATAATTTTTTTGACTGGAAGAGGAGGCAAAATGGCTCTTTTGATGGTAAAGGTTGCCGACCCCTGCCTTCAAGCAATATGGTGTTTTCATTTGAGTAGCTATTTTGTTGGAGTAGACGAAACGGCAGTCTGCAGTGTAATACAGTGTGTTCCATAACATTGTGTTTACTTGGGCTTGTTTAAGCAGATTTACTTGAAATGTGCAGTGTCTCGTCTCAATATTTATGTCTGCATAAAACTTTCAGCAAAAGCCAATGTGCTTACTCACCCAACTCCACACAAGTGGTAAAAAAAAATGTAAACTTGAAGAAAAAACAGCTCTACATCTGCCATCTGTCCACTGCCACAAACAAGCACAACATGTTTGAAAAAGGTAAGTGGATTCCAAGAGACATGCACATAGAGTGGAACCTCAGTTTTCGTCATTTATTCTGTTCCAAAAGGTCAGATGAAAATCGAAACGTATGAAAACGGTGAAGCATAAAGACATAAAGACATAAACATGTAAAAATTGTGGGCTTTCTAAGAGTGGTATTTATGCTGTACAGCTTACCTGTCCATCCAGCCCAGACTTCCCTCTGCTTTGTCCAGCTCCTCCCAGCAGATCCCAAAGCATTCCCAGGCCAGTTGAGAGACATAGTCTCTCCAAAGTGTCCTGGGTCTTCCCCAAAGTCTTTTACAGGTCAGACGTGTCCTGAATACCTCCCCAGGGAGGTGTCCGGGAGGCATCCTGACTACAAGTAGATTCCCAAGCAGCCTCATTCTGTCTCCTCTCGGTGTGGAGGAGCAGTGGTTCTATTCCGAGTTTCTCCCAGATGACAGTGCTTCTCACTTTATCTCTAAGGGAGAGCCGAGCCACCCTATGGAGAAAACTCATTTCCACTACTTTTCCCTGCGATCTTGTCCTTTCGGTCACTACCCAAAGCTCCTGACCGTAGGTGATGGTAGGAATGTAGCTCGACCGGTAAAATGAGAGCTTTGCCTTTCAGCTCAGCTCCTTCTTCACCACAACAGACCGATGCCTGGTCCGCATCACTGCAGACGCCTGTCGATCTCGCGTTCGTGAACAAAACCCAGATGTACTTGAACTGTCCCACTTGGGGCAGGATCTCATCCCTGACCCGGAGATGGCGCGGCACCCTCTTCCGGGCGAGAACCATGGACTCGGACGTGGATGTGGCTGATTCTCATCCCATCCGCTTCACACTCGGCTGCAAACCAATACAGTGGGAGTTGAAGATCACGACCCGATGGAGCGAGCAACCAAACCAGATCCTCTCAATGCCCTGGCTGTGCCTCGAAATTCTGTCCGTAAAAGTAACGAACAAAATCGGTGACAAAGGTCATGTTACCTGTATTATCACATATTATATTACATGTTATTATATCACATAAATGAATACTAACTTATGGTAAATGAGGTGTGTTTTCTGTGTGAAAAACGGTCTATTTTCGAGGAAAAAAAATATATATATATTTTTTTTTTTACCAAATATCTGCAAATGTGCGGCGCCATTAATGCTTAAACGGTGCTCTATAAAAGTACATTTTAGAAGCTTTTTGTGAAATCTGAGCTGGTAAAAGCAGAATATGAAAATAACCTACACATTCAATCCAGAAGGCGGCCTTTTGGGTCGGAATATTTGAGTTAGTTCACATAATAAGTTGATAAGTGTGAAGGCTCACCGAATCGCACCAAAGTATCTTGGTTGAATAGTGGGTATGCACCAGTGTACAGAAACAAGAGTGAGTGTAACCTTGGTACCGCTTGGTACTCACAGAGCTGTAAACACCAACACTGTGACCGGTAAGACTTTGGATTGTAGCTGGGAAGGAAGATATACTAGGTGCTGGTGGGGGAAATCAAAACATTATTACTGGGTCAGATATAGAAGTGGTTGCATGATATGAAAAAAATAAGTCATATAGTGCTTATCGCAAATGGCGCTCTGTATTGATACCATTCAAAAACAACAGTGCACATGCCTCGGGCTCTTACCAAATAACATGCATGAACTGCTCAGAAACACATTTGAAGTTTGAAAAGAGCGTTGCCGTCATTTCCGAAGCAGCCTTAGGAAGCATTAACTCAAAAGCTGACAATCAGAGTGGTTGATATCACTAAGATGACTCCCAGAAGCAAAGCAAAGACTGGCAGTAGAGCTTAGCAGTTTATAGAACTGCTGACTTTCATTTTGGGAGCTAAAAGGCTGACACGTCTGTTATTATTTGCTCCAAAATATAAAATATTCTACTTTTCTTCCATATTACAACACCTCTCAACCCAAACTTTACATTAGTTTCTAATCCCACTTAATTTATTTATCAATTCAAGCTACCGTACCTGCACGCTCCGTGTTCATGTGTGTTTTTTTTGTGCTTTTTCCACCAGGGATTATTCAAAGATGCATCCCAGTAAAGTACCACTACACTTCCTCCATCCTTCCACGAAACTTACCTGTTAACATCACAAAGACCATACGACAGGATGAGTGGCATGCGCTTCGTAAGTACCCATATGTTTCTTGCAGTATTATGGATTGCTTTCTTCCCTTTAGCAATGTATGCGTTTCCTATTTGGACTCTGATGGTCTAGCCAGGGGTGTCCAAAGTGCGGCCCGGGGGCCATTTGCGGCCCGCAGCTGTTTTTTATTGGCCTGCGGCACATTCTAAAAATACAGTTAGATGAGAAAACTAAAAAAACAACAACAACAAAAAAACAACTACAGCAAAAATTGAAAAATCAGCAGTTATTTAAAACTAAAGTCAAAATATTAAGAGATAAAAGTTGTAATCTTACAAGAGAAAGTCGTAATTTTACGAGAATAAGGATGTAATATTATGAGGACAAATAATGTCATTCTGGTAGAAAAAAGAGTTTATTTTAAATAAAGTCACAATATTAGTCACAATATTACGAGAAGAAAATTTTCAAGAAGAAAGTTGAAATAGTTGTGGAAAAAAACAACAGCAGAAATGGAAAAAAACAGCTGTAATTTTACGAGAATAAAGTCAAAATATTAAAAGGAAAAAAGTCGTATTCTAACAAGAAAAAAATCGTAATTTTTCCAAATAATATTTTCTAATAATATTATAAGGAAAAATAACATCATTTTAGGAGCAATAAGTTGAAATATTAAAGTTCTAAGTAGTAATATTGTGAGAAGCAAACAAAACAAAAAGTTACAATTTTTGGAAAATTAGGTTATATTCTAACAAGAAAAAGTCATAATTTTATGAGAATAAACTCGCAATGTGATGAGGAAAAATAATGTCATTTTAGTAGCACAAGTTCAAAATATTACAGAAAAAATACATTATTTTTCAAAAGTTGCAATTTTGGGAAAATCAGTTTGGGGGAAAAAAGTGATAACATTATCCGAATGAAGTCAAAATATTATGGGATATGAATATTACGAGACGAAAATTTACAGTGTATTTTAGAAGAAAGTTGGAAAATTTTGGAACATTTTTAAAAAACCCAGCAAAGATGGGGGAAAAAAGAGCAAATTTGATACTAATAATAGGCTTTTTTTTTTTTTTTTGACCTTTTTCACCTCTCACAAAGCTGAGATGTTTTTTTCTTGAAATATATAAAAGTTCAATTTCTTAGCATATCTATTTGTGTTGCTTTAGAAAATATCCAAGAGGCCCTTGCATCTTTTCATTTTTCACTATGTGGCAGATGCATCCTGTTCTGTCAAATGTTTCTGTTTCTCTATTTTTTTTGGTTTTATTCTCCTTTTTGTTGTTGTTTCCACCTTTCATAGTGAGTTTATTTGCTAGCGTTAGCTCAAGGGTGTCAAACTCAAGGCCCGGGAGCCAGATTCGGTCTGCCATATCATTTTAGGCGAAAGCCTGGAAATTATGCACATCAAAAAGACGTATTTTATATTTATTAATTAAACAGGCACATAATCTTTCTTGCAATCTTTCTTTAAATGTATTTGCTCTGCACGCAATTGGAGTTTGTCATTTTTTGTTTGTCCGACCCCATTTAACAGAATTATACGATAGTCCTGCCTACTGCACCTTGCCTTCTGATGTCAATGTGAGTAAGTAAATAAAAAATGTAAGTAAATCATCAACCACTGCCACAGCTATTCTTCCTTTCCTCCTTTGTGATTTTGTACTTCTGTGCTTGTACGCTCCGTGTGAGCACGTCGCCTCAGGGTTCTGCCGGTTAACAGAACGTGACACTATGTGGGAAATATTATCGGTATTACATAGGTATTATAGGTAATATAGGTTTTCATGAAGATTGCTTATAAATTCTGTCGACACCATGATGGTTCTTGTATTGGCATGGACACAGTTTCGAAAAATTGGACCAAAACTGTGAGTGTTCGGTGGGAACACGCAACTCGCACTCTGTCCTTTATATATACATATATATATTGGTCAAACGTTAGAATCAGGTACACAAAAATACAGTAGTTACTGAGCACCTAACGCAGGACTTATGTAGAACCAATTAGTCTTTATAACCAAAACTAATGACTAAGGCACATAAATTTAAACTAGTTACTGAGGAACTAATAAAGAATGGGGAACTAATGTGTAGAGTAGTTACTGAGGAACTAAAGCACATCAATTTAGAGTATTACTTAGGAACTAATGAAGAACTAATGGGCAACTAATGAGTAGTGGTTAGTTAGGTTCGTTCCTCATTGACTACTGTAATTTTGTGTACCTTATTGTAAAGTGTTACCATATACAGTATTTCTATACCACAGAAAATATAAAATAAAAAAAATAATATTAACTCTTCAATGATAGAAAAATTAGGGAAAAAAATGTTTATTTTATATTAGCTTCACCACACACTTGCCCGCAGCATGCTAGCGCCGCACTCACAATGCATCAGGCCACTAGTGAAAGCTAACGCTACGTATTGGAGCTACCGCCGCTGCTAGTGTGTTTTTGTTTTTGAGTTTGGAAAAGTTAACGCTCGGTGTAGCGTTCCTTTCTATGTTGCTGTGTGAAATCAATGCGCCGATGAAGGACGTTCCGGTAATGGTTAAAATGACCAACCTACCAAAATACTGTAAGTATTACTGTACATGCTATCATGAATGCAGCTGTTACTACATGCGTGGTTATAAAACCATAAAACCTTGTTGGAGGTTTTTGGGGGTGTTTTAATAGCGGGCTTTCTAGGCAGAATAGGTGTGTCCCATTACGTCTATTAATGAGCTGCCTCTTTTTAGCTGTTTTTATATCTTTAGAACACAGAAATAAAGAGAGAAAGACACATGTGTTCATGCCTTGCGGATGATGGGCAACACTTCAAAAAAAGTGCAGTTTTCCCTTAAAGCTTACAGAAGACGAGGCTAAAAACTGCGACTGGTAAAAAGGTTAGAATTAAATATACTGATGTGAGCTTTCTTTTCCTCTGCCTTGGGACCAAGAATGGGACTCTTCCTTACTCGTGGGAGAATAATCCCTGAAAATTTGAAGTTCATTGTTGGAGAATCGCAAGCTTTAAGAAGGACTACTTCTGTATTTTTACTTATGCTCTTCTGGACACTGTATACGACCTGTACACAGTACACAGCTAAAAATTTTTTCTTGATGATATTGTCATTTCTGCTTGCAGATCTAAGAAGAATGACGGCTGGCTTCGTGGGTATGGCCGTATCCATCATTCTTTTTGGCTGGATCATTGGAGTGCTGGGGTGCTGCCAGCAGCATGACCTCATGCAATATGTAGCTGGGCTACTCTTTCTAATGGGAGGTACTGTAAAGACACCCATGACCCTGAACAGGCTAAGCCAGGGATGTCCAAATGTTACAAAAAAATCATCAAGGACACGGGGGGTCAAGTTAACATTTTTAATTTTGTAAACCGGCTAAAAAACAATCCAATGTAGACATGTTAAGAAAAATGAACTTGCATCTGAGCTTTGTGTTGTAGGTTCCAAAGTCTATTAATAGTATCGTAAATTCCGGACTAATATAAGCCGCACCCACCAAATTTAAAGAGAAAAATCTTTTCGTACAGATACAGGCTTCACTTGTCTTTAAGCCGCAGGAGTCCACGTTGTAACATGGGCTATTTACACAGAAAGACACACTATAAACCTCGCAATCCTACCTACACTCGGTGTTCCAAGCCTCACTCGTTAGCTCCGATGAGTGCGACGTGAGAGCTGCGGTAATCCTACACATGATGAAACTTACTTAAGAATTGTCAGATCAAAACACGATTGCTGCATAAGACTTCAAAACATGTGATTTTAAATCCAATACTTGAATTTGTAGTTTTTAAATTGTCATTTATCTATGTTTGGCGTGTATTTTTTCTACACGAATGGGCTTACTTTTATCTTGACTCTAGCCACATTGCTTGCAAACCTTAGCCCCCTGATAGCTCCGTTCTGCACTTTGATGACTGAAGCAAACCTTGTTCCTTCCATGCCCTTAGTCATGCTTTACGAATATTGACGCAACTCAGTCCATCTTGTATGTCAGTGTTATCGGGGGTTTCTGCAACACCGGCAGTGCAGGAATAGAAAGTGCAATTAACTGTGTTCTTTCAACAAACAATGAGTCGTGTCTTTTCTGCTCACACAGGAACATGCTGCATCATCTCTTTATGCACATGTGTGGCCGGAATCAACTTTGAGCTATCCCGCTACCCTCGCTACATGTACGGCCTCCCCGAGGACATCAGCCATGGCTATGGCTGGTCCATGTTTTGTGCCTGGGGTGGCCTCGGCCTTACGTTGCTGGCCGGCTTCCTCTGCACCTTGGCCCCCTCCTTGAGCACGCCGGCTCGCACGACAATCCACAAGCCCAGACAAGAGAATGGAACCGTGTGACAGGACCCTGCGACTAACACACAGAGCGCACAAATAACACAAACTACACTTTTCAAAACCTTGATGTGTTTAACTCGGAAACTTTTTTTTGGTCTTATCTCCGCCTCACCCCACCCTCGACATTCATTGCCGGCCCTCTCAGTGTTCATTGTGCCTGAGTCGTGATAGCACACAGTTTGGAGCAAAGAACCAAGAGACTTCACACACACGTTTTTGGACCTGCGAGGGCACCGACCGTACGTCTAACAGGCCAATGGCTTCCAATAGCACAAATGTTTGGTGTTTTCGTCTTTGACTTGCTGACTGAAAGTGACTGTTTTACAATGGTGCTCTCCTAAATCCATTTGCTAAAGGCACACGCTCATGACTCATGAGAGAAATTCTACAAACAGAGCAAATGAGGCAGAAACATGGTGTCAGCCTTGCTCCTTTCAGTAGAGTGATGTGGTTTTTTGCAGTGGGGGAAAAAAATAACATTATGGCAATGAGTGACCATTGTTTACTGTCGGTGTAGCACATTCATTGATACTTACAGTAAGATCGGCGCTGGCAACAGTCGATATTTGCGTTCTCTGCTGGGTGAATCCAGCGCTGTAGGCAGCACAGTAAAATACACAAATTTGCACCTGAAAGCAAATGATTGGATTATCTCCTGAAGTGTTGTAAATGTACAAACGTGTGTACGTGTAGATCATGCTTCATTTGACTTTGAATAAGGCTGTTTGTATCCGTTTGCGTTGGGGCATCGGTGCCTGACAGTGCGGAGGAGGTGCAGTCTCAGCAGGATCGTCTTCAAGTTTTGTGCTTGGAGGATGAATCCACTGTAGGATTTAGCAACATGATGGACATTTCAAGTGTTTTTGTTTTGTTTTTTGGGTAAAGAAAGCTGATGTGTGACTTGCAGCTCTTCACTACAAAAAGTGGAACTCTAAGGTAGATTCTACATATAAGTTGAGGTCAAAAGTGCTTCTTATTTCGCCAAAAACACCAGTCAGTTTAATCTTAGACCATACATAATATATATACTAAAATATGAGGCATATTACTCCCAATTTTTTGTATTTTATTTTAAGTAGTACAGTGGATCCCGGCATACAGTAGTCCCTCGCCACCGCACGCTTCGAATGTTGCGGCTTCACTCTATCACGGGTTTTCGAAAATGTTGTTTCATGGTTGAATGCGGTCAACAAATATGTTTATTTTAAAACATTTGACCTTTTGTGCCCAAATGAAGCGTTTTCAAGCATAAACATGGCTAAATGAAGTAAAATACAAATATAAGGCATTCAGAAGATGCGTACAAAGATGTGATGATATGTAGTACTCTACACTGGACACTAGGTCTTAGTAATATTGCATTAAAATGTAAGTAAAAATAGTAAAAACGGAACAAGGAACTCTCCTAATGCTAACGTGTGGGTCCATATTACATCTTATATACATCTTTTGCGTGTTATTTTCTGTTATGTCTCCTATATTGTTTACAAAATTGGGTAATTAGGTAGTATAGGGGTGTTATTTCATGTCTAGACGGCTCTAATAATGTTAAAAGCGGATTTAGAAGGCCGTAAACAGGTTTTCTATGCTCTACGAAAATATTAGATTTTTAAGGAATCCTACTTTGCTGAAATTCACTTATCACGATCAGGTCTGGAACCAATTTAACACCATAAATGAGGGATTACTGCAGCGCTTCTCAAATAGTGAGGCGTGCACCCCTGGGGCGTAGCAGTGAACTGTCATTGGGGGCGTGAGAGGCAGGGAGGACTTTCAATATTAGTGCGGACCTGCCAACCTGTATGAGTTTGTCATACTCAGCATGCAATTTCACTCTTCAATACGCGTGTGCGCTTCACGGCATCTTGCTGGTTTCAGTTTCGAGTCAGTCTCTACAGCACCGATAGATAATTAGAGATGATCAGTTTCTCAATAGTATTTCAGCCTATTATTACAGCCTATTATTAGTGAAAATATGTGTGTTTCAGCAAATTTTACTTTTTTTTTGCTTAAATGAAGCATTTTCAAGCATAAAAATGGCTAAATGAAGTAACATGCAAAAATATAAGGCATTCAGAGGACACGTTCCAAGACGTGATGATATGCAGTGTTCTGCGCTGGACCCTAGGTGTCAGTAATGTTACATTAAAATGGAAGTAAAAATGGAACAACAACAAGGAATTCTCCCTATGTTAACGTGCGAGTCTATATTATGTCTTACTTGTGTCTTATGTGTGTTATTTTCTGTTATTATGTCTACTATATTGGGTAATTGGGTAGTATAGGGGTGTTATTTCATGTCTAGAGGGCACTAATAATGTTAATTTAGAAGGTTGTAAACAGGTTTTATATGCTCTAACTACAAAAATGCTGAATTTGTAAATAAGGAATCCTACCTAGCCGAAATTCACTTATCACGGTCGGGACTGGAACCAATTAACCCCCATAAACGAGGGATTACTGTATTGCAGCGGATCCCGCATATAAAAAAAATATATATATTTTTATTTTCTGAGTGTTGGCCATTTTTTTTTCTCCACAGAAAGCACATCTCATTTGCAATAAAGTGTACAGCAGACATGTACCGCTGCATCACTGATAATGTTTTTTTTGTCAAGCGTTGACATTTCGCACTTTGTTCTTGAACGCACCATAGTTTTTGTTGTTGTTTTTGGTGAATTTATGTATGTAAATTAAGCAATAACTTAGGGTGATGATCACTGAATGAAATTAAATAATATTTAACGTAATTGCTCTGACATATAAGTATGCCGGGTAACAAAAAAGCTCCTTTTTAGATATAAAATCTTGCTTATATTTCCACTTTTTGTCATGTTGCCAGTGCCATTTTTTTTTTTTTTGCTGACAGCTTAATAGTAACATGACAAGAGACAAACGACTGCAGATGTGTTGTTTACATCGATGACTGGACTTTCTGAGGCAAAGAAAAAAAAAACATTGTGAAAAGAGTGTTATCAAGGCCGAGGTGTGGCTCAGACAGAGCCAAAAAAACCTTTTTTTTTTCACACTATGAGCGTGCATTGTCGCATGGGTAGTGAGTCATCAGATGCAACTATCGGCTGGATGTTGCAGCGTTTCATACGTAAGTGATTCAGTTGTTGGGAAAATGTCACTCTAACGTGAGGAAAAACATACAAGTGTTTGCTCTTTTCATCCAAATATGAAAAGCTATTGATTTCTGAATATGCGAGTTGCATATTTGATTTTTTTTTGTACAAGACTGTTTTTAAAAATACAGTGGATTCCCGCATATTCGCCATTCAGGATTCATTTCTTAACGCTTAACTCTTCCCCACCACTGTAAGTCTGTCATAATGAATAACGATGTTCATGACACCACAGGTCAAATGTACAGTAGTATTAGAAAGCACACGGTTTTTACATGTTTATGTCTTTAGGCGTCAGTGACCATGTTTTTCCCGTCAAGCGATGAGATTTCCCACTTTGTTCGGCGGTCCTCGAATGCACCACAGTTGTGTGCCGAGCCGGAAAAGTGAAACTTGTACATAGCTTTCTGAGACTTAAAAAACAACAACAACCAATCAACCAAATAGAAGACAAACTGCCGCATTATTGATGAGTATCTATACATTTTATACTTTAAATGCGTACTTGTGTCGTACTTTTCTACTTTCAAGGTTCTCAAAGCACTTTGACACTGTTACCACGTTTACCTACTCAACTAGGGGTTCAGAATCTTGCCCGAGGACGCTTCGACATGGAGGATCGAACCAGCAGCGTTCAGGTTAAACCTGATTTCTGTCGCAAGTGATTGATCGGAAGTCAAAAATAGTCGGAATTACAATTACTGGCAGGAACACGAATAGCGGGGATCTACTGTATACCGCACAGTGTACTGTATGTCAGAAGGGATACTACCAGGATTGCATAGCACCAAGCAGGGTATGTACTTGAACCACGAAGACACAAATGAGCTGATTTTGTGCTGGCCAGACGTGATTTTTATTTTTTTACCTGGCCACCACGACAGTTCACCGTTTCAGTTTTGTCCAAGTTATGATAGCACATTGTGGTCCCGTGTGATGAAGTTGTTTCAAATTGCCGGAGATGAGCCATCATGACGTGGTGTTATCAGCTGTGTCAGTTATTTATTTTTTACTTTTTTAGAAAAAAAACAAAACAACTGTTATGTTGTGCGTTGACAACGCTGTGTGCGTTGTTCAGTCCTTTTCACGTTAAACCTGAAGTGAAGCATGACTGGCAAGTGTAGCAGCGTTGGATGCTAGCACATTGCAGGAGGAGTTGGACAAGGTCACATTTGTCAGCATGGAACACACACTTTCTTGTGTCTTTTGCAAAGAGTTGGGGTTCATGCCACATTGTGTGTTTAGGAAGAGTCTGTCCAAGCTTTTATTGTGAAAATATGCCAGTAACAAGCAGGGAGGTGAATGTAAGAACTGGGTGACACTCTCCAACCCACGGAACATGTTTTGCTTTTACGAAGTTCACCACCCAAACTCATGCAGCAACACAAGTATTACTGTAAGGAGTGGTGAGTGTGGACGTGTAGACATAACAAGCAATACTGCACACATGTGATGTTTTTGTGTACTTTGGTGCAGTGGCTGACAGGAGAGTGCGGGGGCAAAAACGCAGAAATGATCCAAAGCGAAAAACACGCACAACACCCTCAATTCTGCAGTCACATAAATGTTGCAAAATCCCAAACAAATGCAGTTCACGGAACAAAGTGAAAGTTAGCCAGGCTACCATGGGCGCCAGACCTGAGGGATATCCAGTTATTGGTTCCGCAAAGTAGGACTCCTTATTTATTAATGGAATATTTTTGTAGTTACAGCATAAAAATACTATTTACAACCTTCTAAATACATTTTTTTTTAACATATTAGAGCCTTCTAGATATCAAATAACACCCCTATAGTCACCTTTACACTGCTATTACCCAATATAATAGGCATAATAACACAAAATAAGCCATTTAACACAAATAAGATTCATACTCGTGTGTATTGCTGTAAATATGTTATCAGACTTGCGTTCCAGCTTGACGTTCGTTACGGCCGCGCAGCCCGCGTTAAGCCTAGGTCACAACCGCATGTACGATTTTTTGGGCCATGCGATTTGTGGCGTTCCCCAAATTGCTGCGTTTTTCTTTGGGGTTTTTTCGTCATTGAGAACATAGTTGTGGTGACCATGAAGGAGTAAGATCACCACGCACCCAACGTGCAACCTGTAAGTCCGACGTGCGTACCGCGAACAAAATCTGAAGCTGCTCAGACGTACGGCTGTCGCTACTTACAGTGATATACTGGGGGATCTTTTCCTTAATGACGCTTATCAAAAGAGTTCGCCAGCAGGTAGATCGCTTTTATTCACCAGCCGAGGCCTCTTGCAGCACATGCACAGATGCACCACAGGCGTACACGTCATATTCGGCCACGTAAATAACAACATACATTGCAACAGGAATGAAAGTATTATATAAATATATATCGATAGAGACGTAGCAAACAGAGGAAAAAACACAACCATTCATTGATAAATACAAATACAGACGCAATAAACCTTGAAAACAAAGCCGTAGGGACGAAGACGTGCAAAGTGCGTGAGTTTGAACCTCTGCGGCCGGCCTGTGGCCAGTCTACGGCCCGAAAATCAGCCTGTCACAGGCGCGCCTCTTTCTCGCGTTTTTTTGCACGTAGACCCGCCGTAGGAGCCCGTGCGACCGGTTGTGACCTCGGCTTTTAGGGATTATTGTGCCTGTTGTGAGATCATTCAAACCTGCAATAAAAGCCTGCTGTTCCGGCGATCTAGTCTGATCATAGTAACAGTGTAGAATGCTACATATCATCATAACGTCTTTGAATGCGTCTTCTGAATGCCTTATATTTGTGTTTTAGTTCATATAGCCATTTTTATGGGTTTTGCATCACCTTTACTTGAATATGCATATTTTTGGACAAATAAAAGGCCGTGCTCATGCATTTTTGGAAAAACTGCAGTAGAGTGAAGCTGCAAAATTCAAAGCGAGTATGTGATTGTAGCATTTTTCCTTGTGTTTGTTTTTGGTGTTGGATCATTTTCGTGTTTCTGCGTGTTTGCCGGCGTCGGCCAGCGTACTTTTGAGGTAACAATCTGACCTTTTCATAGCCGATGTGCCGCAAGTCCACATTAGCGGGACATTATTAAGCACAAATGCAAAAATGCATTTCAAGTAACACAACAACACAACTTCTGGTTTCGTAAAACTTTATTATCAATACATTTCATTACCAAAACAGGCACTCAGCTGCAAGCTTAAAAAATGCTGTAGAGAAAGGATTTGTGTCTAAAAATGTGCTATACAGTATATATACAGTATATCTCCTCGAAAAAGTTCAACTTCCTGTGTTTTGATGAGAAATGTGTTGTGAGAAAAGGCCACCGTGAAGTGGCGCTCGTTTCAGTAGCACAGCTATGATTTTCTACATTTCTACCAGTTCAATCCACTGCATGTGTTTTGTGTGGGGATTGAAAACACATGGCGACATGACATGCATGTTCTCATTGCCTTTTATTTCAGTATTCAAAGCTGTCAAATTTTCAGATTATTTTAACAAAAATAAAAAACGTGAGTGGCTGATGAAGTGCACTTGTGTGAATTGTGGTCTTTTTGCAGTCAGCGTGCCTCCATCAGTGCGCCGATGTGGCCTTTTGTCACTGAGCGCATGGTGCCATCTAGAGGAGGACACTATATCTTATAAATATGCACGTGCTGTGTATACATACGGTATATAAATATGTCTTTTAGCAACAAGTACAAGAAATATGCACCAATGCTCTATGCATTACATAATATGCCATATTTTTGCATAATATTCAGCATTAATTGCGTTTAATTTCTATACATAAAACCCATTTTGAGACTTAAGCTGACTGAAGGTAGCATATAGGTCAATAATTGTATTATTGTTGTTATTTCTCACAGTAAAATACAATTCAAATAAATGCATTCAGTATGAACAAAATCAAATTTCTGTCATAAACCCTTAAAACTAAGCCTACAACAACAGCATAATTCAGACGGCCCATATTTACTCTCTTCCGGCACTATTATGTTGTACGAGAATTGCATTTATTTCCGAATTAGCAATGGGCCACATGGCTTGCTGCCCAAGGCATTCTCAGGTGCAGGGGTTCTCAAATGGTCTCAACGTGGGACCCACATTTTCCAACAGTTAAAAAAAAAAAAAAAAAAAAATCACCTATGCCATCTTTTTAAAAAAGTAATACACATAACTGCATGTTCAAAGTGCTTTTTAAGAGAAATTTATGAAGGCATTTTATTGACGAGATGTGTACAAATAGTGCATGGATTTAAATGAAATATCAATATTGCACTAAATAAGACCACAATATCAGATATTTCACTTGCGACTGTGCTATGAATATGTACCGAGGTGGTAGTTGACTAAAATATTGCTTAATTATGCATAAAAATAAAACATTGGTTGTATTTATTATTTTGTATTTTTTAAATATTTGTATTTACTTTTTATTATTCATGTATTTGTAATACTTGAATGTAATTCCTGACCAGCTGTTCCACCCAAAATGGATTTGTTCAGGCTCACTAGTTGAGATTGTCTGCTCTAGGGGGAAGAAAAGAAAAAGATTCATATTTATATTGCTCAGCGCTCATTTGCTAATATTATATGTGGGTGTCCTCTACAGGCGGGATACCAGCCGCCCTCTACTCTAACTAATGTAAGTCTCAAAACATTTTGGTGAACTTGAGTTGCACAGGAAATGGCCAGAGAAGAACTTATTTTAAGGAAATGCTCTGCCATCCATCCATCAATTTTCTATGCCGCTTATCCTCATTAGGGTTGCGGGGGTATGCTGGAGCCTATCCCAGCTGACTTCGGGCGACAGGCGGGGTACACCCTGGACTGGTCGCCAGCCAATGGCAGGGCACATATAGACAAACAACCATTCACACTCACATTCATACCTATGGACAATTTAGAGTCACTAATTAACCTAACATGCATGTTTTTGGAATGTGGGAGGAAACCGGAGTACCCGGAGAAAACCCACGTGCGCACGGGGAGAACATGCAACCTCCACACAGAAAATGCAGAAATGCTCTTATGTTTGCAAAAAGCAGCTTAGCAAACACTCACCCACACACCACAAAAGAACAAAGGGTCATCAGCTCGAACCACTAGCTCACTCACGTGTCGATCATTGCAAACACAAGGCATGCGGGGAAGCATGATCGCACCGTGAGTGAGATAGTCACACACAAAAGAACAGAGGGTCATTAACTTGTACCACTATGCCACTCACATTGCGAGCAACACAAACACATGCCCTGCTGGGAAGCCTTGGTCGCGGCGTGAGTGAGATCGCCTTGATCGCACCGTGAGAAAGGTAATCATACAAGTGACAATGATGACCATCTGTTCTTTTGTGCATGACTAGTACCCTCGCGGTGCGATCAAGGCTTCCCAACATGCCTTGTGTTTGTGTTGATTGCACTGTGAGTGAGATCGCCTTGATCACACCGTGAGAAAGGCAGTCATACAAGTGACAATGATGACCATCTGTTCTTTTGTGCATGACTAGTTCCCTCGCGGTGCGATCAAGGCTTCCCAACATGCCTTGTGTTTGTGTTGATCGCACCGTGAGAAAGGTAGTGGTACAAGTTGATGACGCGCTGTTCTTTTGTGGCTTCCCAGCAGGCCTTGTGTTTGTGTTGCTCGCACCGTGAGTGAGATAGTCATACAAGTGACAATGATGACCATCTGTTCTTTTGAGCATGACTAGTTCCCTCGCGGTGCGATCAAGGCTTCCCAACATGCCTTGTGTTTGTGTTGATCGCACCGTGAGCGAGCTAGTCGTGCACAAAAGAGTTGAGGGTCATCAACTTGTCCCACTATCTCACCGATGATGCGATCGAGGCTTCCCAGCTTGCCTTGTGTTTGTGTTGATCGCACCGTGAGCAAGATTGTGGTTGGAGTTGATAACCGTCTGTTCTTTTGTGCACTTCGATCAGCTAGTCGTGCACAAAAGATTGGAAGGTCATCAACTCGTACCACTATCTCACTCACGGTGCGATCAACACAAACACAAGGCATGCTGAAAAGCGGTGATAGCACCGTGAGTGAGCTTGTGGTTCATGTTGATGTTTTTTCATGCTGTTTTGCTAAGCTATCAGCTGCAAAGAAAAAAAAACACTTGTTTAAGCATGACAAAGTTTGACTGAAGTTGGAAGGGGGCGTCCCGCACAGGGTGCCACTGAAGCTGGAAGCGCCCCTGTGTGCCAATATTCTTGTGCAGTTTGCTTGATGACGTCTGGAGGATCAGCGTCTACTTCTTGCCACGGTAATGGGCGTTCACCACCATGTAGCTGTCGGGTGACATGTTTAAAGTGAGTGGCTTTGCTTTGACCTCAGCTCTGCTCACGGGTCCTCCTCTGCAGGGGTCGTGTTTCTGCAGGTAGCTTAAAAAAGTCTCCCAGCCTCCACCCACACGGACCATAACGTGGCGCTCATTCAGCATCTGTGACACAAAAACAAGGACAGCCACATAGGTCACGTCTTATTGCCACCATGTTGGATTATGGATTATAAGTGACATGAAAACGTGCAACATTGTAATATTTACAAGCTTCCCCTTTGCATGTGTAGCCGCCGCCATGAATGTCAAATGGTCTCTCAGATAGCTTTGTCAAAATCTCATTAAACCAAATGAAACAGCACCTCGTGGCACCAGCTGAGCTCACACGACAGACTAATCCATATATGAGCATGCATGCGCACACAAGCGCTGACGCACAAAGCCGTGTCCACACACAAACCACGCAGTGTGCACTTGTTTTGAATAAAAGCGCACAGCCTTGGCGTGTGCTGACAGCTGTTGCAGAAAAGGTCCGCTGTCTCGGAATCAACACATCCTTCACACACAGAAAGAAGCCTTAGAGCTGAGAACCCACTGCTGCCATGGCAACTGCTGCCATATAACGCCAAGAAAAAAAAGAAATTAAATGGGGATTGAGATGAATCCATCGCACACCCACAACTCCCAGGGGATGTGAGCGTTCCCGGGAGGCCTCGCAAAGCAGGCTATTGTCCTGTCAGCACCGGCCTGCCCCCCTCCCCGCCCCCTTCCGTGCTTTATCGCCAATAAAGCCTTCATTAAGGAGCCATTAAGAATGTGATCATACCAGCAGATATGCTCCCCTCGTGTGGGGAGACACATGTCACACGTGTGGGATGGAAAATCAATGGCTCAGCAGCCATGGCGGGAAGCCCATGTCAGCTGGCATCCTCCAGATTAAAATGTTAAGGGTTGGCACAGGTCGAGTCTGACATCCGTAATGAACAATTTTGCTGCCTTACAAGCTCAGAATATCATTTACAAGCCTCTTCTTCCTGGGGAAAAACACCACAATCACCCCCTTTGCTTGCTTTATGGTATTATTTACCATGCAAGCACAGAAAAAAGGCAAAAAGGAAAAAATGAATGCTTTTATTCACACCATCCTACAAAAAAAATAAATGTTGGACGGAGGTATCGAGTAAACACAGCAAAACCCGCTTAAATCGGTCCCGCTTATGTTGACAATCCGTCTATGTGGACCAACCCATCAAGTCTGGGACCACGGTGTTATTTTTATGACGTAAACGTGACCGCTTAAGCCAACGTCAATATAGATGCTCAACCGCTTATGTCGACATGAAAGTTGAGACCCAAAGGACTCGTATCTATGACAAATTGGCCCGTTTATGTCGACAACCCATCTACAGTACGTCGGTACATTATATTATTCATTGATGTCTCATCAAGTCTTGTTATTACTACGAAAAAGTGTCCACTTAAATCGACGTCGACATACAAGTCCAGCCGCTTATGTTGACATGAACTTTGAGCGCCAAAGAGGTCATTTCTATAAAAAATAGGTCAGTTTGTGTCAACAATCCTTCTATGTGGACCAACTCATTATGTCCCTGTCCTGCTAGTACTATTAAAAAGTGCCCGCTTAAGTCAACATCGACATACATGGCCAGCCGCTTATGTTGATATAAAATTTGAGTGCCAAAGAGGTCATTTCTATAAAAAAAATGGGTCAGTGTGTGTCAACAATCCCTCTATATGGACCAACTCATCAAGTCCCTGTCCTTCTAGTATTACTAAAAAGTGCCCGCTTAAGTCGACATCGACATACACGGCCAGCCGCTTATGTTGACATAAAATTTGAGTGCCAAAGAGGTCATTTCTATAAAAAATGGTTCAGTTTGTGCCAACAACCCCTCTATGTGGACCAACTCATCAGGTCCCTGACCTTTTATTACAAGTATTAACAAAAAGTGCCCGCTTAAGTTGATGTCAACATTCATGGTCGACCGCTTATGTTGGCATAAAATTTGAGAGTCAAGAGAATCATTTTATGAAAAATGGGTTTGTTTATGTCAACAACCTCTCTATGTGGACCATCTCCTCAAGTCTTGGTCCACCGTGTTCTTCTTATTACGAAAAAGTGCTTGCTTAAGTCGACGTCAACATACATGGTGGACCACTTATGTTGACATCAAACTTGAGAGAATCATTTCACTGAAAAATCGGTCCTGTCGAGTCCCACAGCAGTAAAACGTGCCCTGTTCAGTGCAAAGTAAGCTTCAAAATAAAAATGGCAGTATGAACCTGGATTCTACCACAGCAACTAACGCAATGCATGCATTCATTTTCTTTTTTAGATTAGACAGATTTGTGCATGTGTAAAAACTTTATTGTCATTGTAGCCGAGACATACAATGAAATTACCGCAGCAGCTGTTAGACAACAGTATCAAATATCCTATGAAAACACGAGAGTAAAAAAAATACATGCACAAATGGAAGAAAACCACGTCCACAAACAAAATCCATTCTTATTCTGTCTCTGGCGAAAGGCAAGCGACGGGGAGATTTAATTCTGGTTATGTCGGCGACAGCTTATGTTGACATCAGTCAGTCAGTCCAAGGGGTATCAAAATAAACGGGTTTCAATTTACACCAAAATCCCAGATTTGGTAATGCTAAGCGATGTGTGTGTCTGGGTTATAAATGGATATTAAAATGACCCCAGGTAGACAGGTTACTTGATTTGTGGCTCGACTATAAAGCCCCTTTCCCCTGCAGGTCTCCCCCCCCCCCCCCCCCCACACACACACACACACACACACACACACACACACACACACAGTGTGCTGCGTCTGCATCCTATAAACCATCCTGTGGATTCCCCCTGACTCCTCCCTGTCGGGCCCGCTGACTGCTCTCCTGCTGTTGAAAAATGAATGTTCTCTCAGGACGGAGGAGGGATTTAAACATCTGCCAGTAGGAGTCAGACTTGAGCCACATCCCCCAGCGTCTCAGGCTTTAGGGCAGGGTGGGCCCTAACACGATTTACAGTAACGGACACGATGCTTTTGTAGGCGTCTCAACATCATATTGGATGACTCATCATGGGAAAAGGCAATGGGATTTGTAGTGCTGATGTTTTCCTCCAGCACCACCATGTGGTGGGCATTTGTGGTTTCAGACTCCTCGGCGTGTTTTAGGGCAACAATCGGAAATCACAGACATCCTGCTAACCACAAGGGTGCAATGCAAATGCGAGTAAAAATGCAAACACAGAAAATATGACACTGCATGCTTTCTTCATCATATTGCTGCAGTTATTGCTCCAGCGTAATAAACAAACCGGCTTATGATGATTATTGGTGTATCGTACACCGTCTTTCCTCCCAATGACACAACCACAAAGCTAAAGGAGAGCCTAATTGGGCACAGAGAAGAAAGGGAAGCGTTCCTCTTTTTTTTTTTTTACACTAAAGAATGGCTGAGCACTTCAAGGCCACCATGATTGAATAGTCTCCGAAGGGAATAGACAGGATGGAGGGTGGGGGCCGGGCGGCTGGAAGTTTACACGCGGGGAGGGGCGGTCACGCTCAGTCGCTCATTAACAAGCTGTCCGATTAAACCCCCCCAGCCCTGCTAATGACTTTATCTTGCAAATCAATAGTATGTGCTCGTGACACAGATATGCTGACACGACGCTGAGGGTGCTGGTGGTGGAGAGCAGAGGAGGTTGAGGGTTTGTTTCTCTGCACAACCCGTGGCAGCCGTGCTCTTCAAGGTGATGGATGTTTGGGGTCAGGGGTCAACATTGGAGGCAAAGGTAGTGCAAATCATACCTTTCTAGAATTATGGAAAAAGAGTGTGCACAAAAAGACGGAAATATCATTTGGATTATGTCATATATGTTTAAAATATATATTTTTCTCCCATTTAATTTCACTTTAACGTAATGTCAAATTATTTTATATTTGTGTGAAATAGTGTCATTTTTTTTGTTAAAGAAAACATGCAAAAAGGCTGTAAATCAGTTAACTCATTCAATGCAGGACGTTTTTCAAAAGACATCCCCTTCAGTACCGGCCATTTTAGACGGTTTTGACTGATCTTTCAAGGTACACAGAGTATTGTGTTGGCTATGGCCATATAAACATGCTGCACGGTGGCCTCGTGGTCAGCATGTTGGCCACGCAGTCAGGAGATCTGGAAGCTCTGGGTTCCAATCTCCATTGAGTATTTCTGTGTGGAGTTTGCATGTTCTCCCCGTGCGTGTGTGGGTTTTCTCCGGGTGATCCGGTTTCCTCCCACATTCCAAAAACATGCATGTTAGGTTAATTGGAGACACTAAATTGTCCATAGGTATGAATGTGAGCGTGATTGGTTGTTTGTCTATATGTGATTGGCTGGCGACCAGTCTCGCCTGAAGTAAGCGTCATAGAAAACGGATAGATGGATGGCTATATAAACATGGAACAATTCGATTCGAACAATTAATCCAATTAATCAACAACTACTTTGCTATTTAATTAATCGTTTTTTTTATTTAAAAAATCAAATATCCTCTGTTTTCAGCCTCTAAAATGTAAATATTTTTCAAAATTTCCTTAGTTGTCCATGAATGTTTGTCTCAGGATAGGGCTGTCCTACCTAGTCAGACTAGTGCTTGTTCCACCTAGTCATTGAGCATGAACTGACGTAGCCTGCTCAGACGGATGAGAGGGGAAATGTCTTTTCCGACAACCTGAACAGTGCAGTTGCGATCGATCCAATGCCCTGCGAATACAATGACCTGGACCTGGTATCTTTTAGAAAACAAAACAGTGGTACAGTTTTGGAAACACGAATATTTGTCCATACTTGTTTTTCCAGTTTTCAGACTTTCCTAGACCTAGAAATGTATGAAATCAACCCTGCATTCATTCCAATAAAATGAACTCTAAATCTACATGTGTTCAATCATAGTCATAAAGTGGCACTGACTATGGGACTATTGGAAGGTGATACATTATTCTAGGCTCGCTTTTTGTGGGGGTTATCTTCCTGGACCACACGCACATAACACCAATACGCCCATAACCAACAACCATACCAACTTTGACTTTCTCCTACGATTTGGATTTGCATTAAAAGTGACTCTTGTAATTTACTCTTGTGATTCATGGGGTTGGTTGAAGGAGCCAGTCTACCGCACCAGACCAAAGAAATAAAGCAGTTACAAGCGTACCTGGTGAAAACCTGGGCGTCTCGAGAAGCTAGCGAATTCTGGTACTCATATGGGATTTAAATTAAATGTCATATCCGTTTCTGGTAAAAAAATATTATAGTTAATCAACAATCATTTTAAAATAGGGAGTTACTTTTCAATCAGGTAGGAGTAATTGGTTCTCTCCGAATCCTTGTGGACTATTCTTGTGGGACCAGATTGGGGAAGACCCTTAAAAACAAGACCGATGAAGACACAGCTGGATGGGTTGGGTGTGGAAGAACACGAGAGCCTTGGCCTCAACCCCATCAAAAACGTTTCGGATAAACTTCAATTTCAATTTGTGAACCGGCACCTCTCTCAAGTCCAACATCAGTGACCTGTGACCTCAAAGACAGAGCATCCGCCCCCTGGCTGTATCTCTATCGTAAACAAAGACTGACAGCATTGATTGCCATTTGGGAGCGTGTTAAGTCAATGGGGTTTTAAATACCGTGGGTTTCAACTGGTGACCAATTAGCCACTAAAGTTGCACAATCCTCGGATATTTTTAGTGGTTTGACTGCGTCAGAATGATTGCTGGTGTTAAAACAGTAAAAACAGTGGTGGAATATGCTTTGCTACTGTATTATTGTGAATATAAATGTCTTATATATATAATCATTATATCATTATTATATATATTATATATATTATATATTATTATATATAATAATGTCTGATATATCTTAAGATATGCTGTGTTTATATATTTCAAGAAAAAAAACAGCTTGAAAAAGCATATTATCAGTATCAACGTTGCTCTTTTTCCCATAAAATTATATTTTATTCCTCAACCTTTTTTCCAAAAATAAAAATTATATTTTCTTTTGTATGTCATAATATTATTACTTTCAAACAATAACATCTTTCTTTAATATTTCAACTTTATGCTACTAAAATGAGGTTATTTGCAATGTTTTTTTCTCGCAAGACTATTTTTTTCCTCTCACTATTTAGACTTTATTCTGGTAAAATGATGGCTGTTTTTTGTTTTTTTTATTTTAAATATATAAAAATTTTATTCTTGTAATATTCTGACTTTATTCCAATCACATTTTGAATTTATTCCCACAATATTATAACTTTATGTCAACCAAATTTTCCTAGAATTACAGTTTTATTTTTATTTTGTTTTTTTCTCATAATATTATGCCTTTAAAAAATAGTCTTTAATATTTCAATGTTATGCTACTAAAATGGCATTTTTTCTCGTAATATTGTATCGTTATTCTCGTAAAATTAGGACTTTTTCTCATTAGATTACAACTTTTTTTTCTTAATATTTAGATTGTAGAATTACTGCAGATTTGTTAAATTTCTGCTACTGTTGTTTTTTTTTTCATTTTCTTGTTAAATGCAATTTTTAAAATGTGCCACAGGCCAGTAAAAAAACAGCCGCTAAAGGCCCCTTTGGATGCCCCTGCACTAAGCTAAGTAACCAATAACCATACCAACTCGTCACACACACTCATGACAGCGTCAGCATCAACTAACACTTGGCAAGTCTTAGCTGACCGACATTATTCAAATTGTATTTTAACATGACTAAATATGTATATATTTATATATAATATGTATTTATTTCACAGACATCTTGTGATAACAAATAGGAGTGTAAGTGAAATAAATCTCTTCCTAAATCTAAAACTGACACTTCATCCTACATGGAAGCACACGGACTCCCATGAGGGCTGTCATTTGAACTGCACACAACGGTCGTATCTTTGCAAAATCATCCTGAAAGAGCCACGTTTGTTTTCCCCTCAGGTTTGAACTCTCTGCTGAAGGGCTGTGTACTGAATAAAATCATTGTCAGCCCAGTCTTATCCAGACCATTGGTTGCCAAGCAACCCTGCCTCCCAGAAGGCCTTTCCTTGAGCCTTTGTATTGAAACACACAGGTGGTGAAAGGCACCAACATCTCCAAATAATGGCAAAACAGCGACTCGCATTTCTCATACGACTGCACTGTACATTAATGAACATTTCTGAGTCGGGTTATGTTCATGCCAACTGTCATGGATCATTTTGGGTTTCCCCAATTGCCTCATCGGGCCAGATGGTTTGGTCCTATCAGTTTTCAAAGCTTGCTTCTACAGTTTCTTCGTTTGCCTATTTTGCTCAAGTCGGACCGCAAAGACCCTCCAGCTGGTACTAAATGCTGCTGCACAATTTTTAACCAGAACCAGACGAAGAGATCGTATGTCTCCTGTACTGTCTTCACTGCACTGGCAATCAATTTAGAACAGAATTCAAAATACACATGAAACAAAACACTAAATGGCCTGGCACCTTTATACCTTCCTCTCCCTCCCCCCTGTGGTAGGTGCTCCCGCTTACGAAGCTGCAGACACCAAGGCTGCTACTACATTTATTACCCTAGTAGTAGAAGTAGCTAGGCAGCAATAGTCCTGTTGAGGTGTACACCTTGATTGCTTATACAGTTGTACCTCAGTTGATGTCCGCCCTGGTTAGCGCATGTTTCAGTTAACATGCTTTCATTCGCCCACTTGTTTGGCGTCCAAAATACTGTCCGGTTTGTTTATGCCGCCATCTTGGATCACGGCGCACAAGACGAAATCTTTCGATACTTGCACGTTATAGTGCAATGCATTGTGGGCCGTGGGCGCCATTTTGGAGCAACAGCGTTTGTTTGTATCAGAGTAACAAACACGTGGACCGCTGAAAAGAAAAGGATGGACCGTATCGAGAGAGGGGTGCAAGACCTCAGAATTGTACAGCTTAAAGAGAAGACTGTTGTCAATTCAGAGGTATGTAAACAACACACTGCCGCGCTGTGGTGGCACGAAATAACCACACTCCTGCTACTGTTTACATCTCGTGCATGACAATAGTACGCACGAGGCACATGGGTGTCCACTACAGGTAAAATTAACTTCACCATTGTTTTTTGAACTGTGCATGTTAAAAAGCCTTTAATGGACCTCTCCGCATAGATTTTTTGGTGGCATGAGTGCAAAAACAGTTAAAGAAAAGGGACTGCCCTCCAAGCATAATCGCCTCTTTCCTCCTCCGTCTTTGCAAAACTAGGTAAAAGTGTTGTTAAATTTTCACTTGTCCATTCATTTGTCATTTGTAATTATGTTTGCATTATTTTGTGCATGTAAAACTATAAATTATTCTCTATAAAATGTGTTTTGGGTGTCTAGAACAAATTCATTGGATTTACATTATTTTCTATGGGAAAACTTGCCTTGGTTAAAGTCCATTTTGGTTCGAGTCAGACCTTCTGGAACAGGTTAATGGCGTTAACCAAGGCACAACTGTACTAATATTACGGTTACTGCTATTGATACAGCTATTGTTAGGTGCACTGTTCTCCCATCCCCATCCACAGTAGCTTCCTACCAGGGCATATCCCTCCTCTCTATTGCTGGGAAAATCCTCGCTCAGGTCCTTCTAAACCAACAGATCACCAACAAAAGCTGCCTCGACTGCTGACCCAGGTAACCCCAGGCAATTCCCTTGCCCCCACTGCACCCATGCGGGCCGCTGAAGAATCGGACCGTACAACCATCTGCGGTCCCACACCAGGAGAGGACGACGTCCGTGAGGACACTCACCATCGGACCAATGGACAACCACAATGCTTGGCAATAAATGTCACGGCAAACGATAAATGTGTTCCTTTTATAAAATAAGGCGTTCTGAGGTAGACGGTAGAAAAATGAAATAATGTAGAAATGTATGCACTTTACTTTGTGGTAGGAAACATGTACTATAAACACTTTAGTTGTCGCATCTGTCTACATCACATCCAGCAAGCGGCGAAGGGTGATGATGACGTTATGAGAATCGAGTGGCGTTCCAATTCTTCGTGGCTTCTGCCCCTTGGCCCTCGGTTTTAAGGAGTATGGGCAAGACAAGGGGTCAGACAAGGATGTCCAAACTTTTTTTGCTGAGGGCCACAAACTCAGAAATGAAAGGATGCAAGGGCCACTTTGACCAACACATGTAGACATGCTAAGATATATATTAAGATATGCTATATACAGTATATATACTGTATATTTGTCATATAGGTGAAAAAGCCTATTATTAGTATCAATTTAGCACTTTCTTCTTTTTTTCCCACATTTTTGCTGGGTTTTTTTTCCAAATATTTAAATTTTTTTCATAAATTATCTTCGAAATGTTCTTGTAAAATTAGGTCTTTTTCGCATTAGATTTGAACTTTTTTCTCTTGATATTTTGACTTTATTCTTGTACAATTACTGACATTCTTTCCATTTTTGCTGCTCCATTTTTTTACATTTTCTTGCTAAATTATATTTTCAGAATGTGGCCAATAAAAAAAAAAACTGCCACGAGCCGCAAACGGACCCCAGGCCGCACTTTGGACATCCCTGGGATAAGACAAAGGGGTACTGCTAAAGGGTGGAATTGGGATTCAGCCTTATACTTTGGCAAAACTCATAGTCCAGATAATTCATGTTTACATTATATGAAATTGTATGATAGGATAGGATAGGATAGGCTAGGATAGGCTAGGCTAGGCTAGGCTAGGCTAGGCTAGGATAGGATAGGATAGGATAGGCTAGGATAGGATAGGATAGGATAGGATAGGCTAGGATAGGATAGGATAGGATAGGATAGGCTAGGCTAGGCTAGGATAGGATAGGATAGGATAGGATAGGATTCAGCCTTATACTTTGGCAAAACTCATAGTCCAGATAATTCATGTTTACATTATATGAAATTGTATGATAGGATAGGATAGGATAGGCTAGGATAGGCTAGGCTAGGCTAGGCTAGGCTAGGATAGGATAGGATAGGATAGGATAGGCTAGGCTAGGCTAGGCTAGGATAGGATAGGATAGGATAGGATAGGATGTGATGTGATATGATATGATATGATATGTTATCATATTATATATGATATGATATATGTTATCATATGATATGATATGATATGATATGATATATGTTATCATATGATATTATATGATATGATATCATATGATATCATGTGATATCATATGATATCATATGATATGATATGATATGATGTGATATGATATGATGTGATATGATACATATGATATGATATCATATGATATGATATCATATGATATGATATGATATCATATGATATCATATAACCATGAAAATTGCCTGACTTGTTACATTGCAGTCGCACACAAAGAACATGTAGAAGGAAGCAAAGGTAAGTGTAGGTATTCATTACTTACTCTTATATAAAGAACTTTTTCCCCAACACGATAACAGCCCTTTGGCTGCTTTTCAATGGGAAATCTGTTTGGGCAGCTGCAGGGTGGATTTTCAATAATGTTTCTCACCTGAAAAAGGTCAGACAGACACAAAATGTTAATGTAGCACAGCCATGCAATATGCACAATGTACTGTACACAAGTGACTGAGATGCATACACTGTCATCCAAAATGTTCCGCGTGCCATTGCTCTTTCGGTTGCTGTATTTGGAGTGCCGGCTCAGGTTTGACGGCCGGGAGGATGTAGGGGGTGTGGGTGCCATAGCTATCTGAGTAAGTGAGGTTTGTGTCGAAGCCGTGGTTGTGCACCGTTTAGGGGCTGAGATGTAGGACTGTGGGGGGGATAAACATGAGGGCAATGGGTCTGCAGTGGCTGATGGAAGATCAGAGGTGATGGGGGTGGCATGGTCTTCACAGAGACAGGTTATGCTTGAAGTGAGGGGCGCTGGTGGAGAAGGGGTGGTGGCTGATCGTGAGGAAGGGAAAAAGGGGAAGGGTAGTGGGGACGATGAAGATGTGTGCCCTGCCTCTTCTCTCTCTAGCTCTCTCTCCAACTTCACTAGGCCTGGAGGTTCCACTCCGTACCTGAGGAGGAAAATATGCCAGCAATTATCACATATTTCTAAATAATAATTACAAATTAAAGCTACAAGCAGCTAAGGGGTACAAGCAAATAAGCCATTTCATGGTGCCACTGGGTGCCATTGTGACGAAATTCAAGAAGCGACCTACCCATAGCTTTAGGGTGCCATCTTCATCGTGTGCACCAATTATGACCAAGATCCAACCTTGTGAGGCAGCGTTATTAGCTTTTACATTTTTATGGCGAATTGTCAAACTGACCATCCAAGTTCGTCACCACGCCCCACCGCCATTCTATGGCGCAGGTTAAAACGCTTTGCATTTCGTCATCGTCTATGTGTCTTGTGTCTGTGATTCTGATTTAGCCTCATTTGGTCTGAGACGTTTGTCAAAAAGTGGCCGGTCCAAACCAAAATGTTTGTGAAGATGGGTTCTTGAGGATTTTTTTGGGGTGGGGTTTGTGCTCGGGACCTTGAAATACCAAATTACAATGTGGCTAGGTCGACAAAGTTGACAATCAAAAAGAAAAACAGCTATCTATGGGGAAAGGAATTGTGTGAATCCTCATGCCTGCACTCTCCTTCCGAGTACCTGCGTGATGCGTTCAGGGGCCTTGCTGGGGCGGATATTGGAAGCAAATGACAAACAAAATGTGTATGTTTGTGAGGTGAAAAGAGATATTTTCCTTGAACTCTTTCACGTTACTTGTCCATCATCCATCACTCAAAGCATGAACAACCGTTTGGTTGCAGAGGGAGCGGGGAGAAGGTGAGCGAATAGTGCCATCAAGTGGCCAAATGATGCAAAGACTAGATTATTTGTTAAATACATGCAGTAGTAAGTCAATTGTAACTGACTGAGTCCTCGCCTGGCTTTGAAAGTAAATCATTATAAATTCATTATTCTTGTAGCTGTTTGACTCCATTTATCTTTGTGGTTTGCAAAATTTGCACCTGGGTTTTGAAATGAATCATTTTGCACACAGAAGTGTGTAAAAACGCTAAAAACTACCCTGCAGTCCAAAGGGTTAATCTAGTTACCTGGCAGCAATCCGTCCCAGCGCCATCAAGCACAGGCACACCTCCCGAGGTTGTTTGTGGAGGACTTCACACAGCACACGCACAGAACATAAACAAAAGGAAAAAATCCAATAAAAAAAGATGTTTCTGGAGATACACTTGTGTCTAGTTCAAAGAGCAGAGGGGGCACGATGTGGGAAGTGCTCTGTCTCTATTGTGCCTGTCTATCTTTGAAGCAGAGCTGGAATTCCTGGCCTTTGAATGCGGAGCTGAGGGCATGAGGGCATAAATGCTTCATCTCCTTCCACCAGTCCACTACTTAGACATCAAACAATGTTCCTGTTTGGACGTATCACAGCCAACAGCATTGTGAGCATAGCGCACGTCAGATGTGCACGGAAGACAAACCGTGATGCACAATGATATCTACCGGTGAATACAATGTGAACACTAACTTGCTCATGTATTTACGTTACAATGAAAAGATGAAGTCACAACTCAGGCCATGTCCACACACAAACGGATGTTTTCAAAAACACATTTTCCCCTCTCCGGTAGCGATATGCGGATCGATACTGAAATATTGATACTTCCAATACCAGCTCAGTGCGCTCTACCATCGATTCTCAAATCAAAATATCGATACAGTCATTTGAGGCAATGTTTATCTGAAACGTTTGTTGAAACGATGACCGATTGTAAATGGGTGTGAAATGTGTGAAATGTGAATAAAGTTTTCATTTGAGTAGTTCTTAATAATTCAGCATTTATTTTAATGGTTTCATTATTTTACTTCATTTCCATTTTTATTGTTTAAAATACCATTTTCACATATTTTATGTGATTTTGTCCTGTTTTTCTGTTGTTTTATATTAGCTTGGCTGTACTGTAAATCACCCGCTACCTCAATATCATTCACGGTTTAAAATAAATACATTTTAAAATAAGTACATTGTTTAAAGTAGGTATTAAAATATGAATGTATTTAAATTAATACGTTCTTTAAATTAATAATTTATTTAATCAGTGAATTAATTTCATGTCTTGAGTTCTTTATGCTAGGATATGAAATACACAACTTTTTCAAATTTACCAGACACATTGGGTGAATTTGCAAGCATCGATATCACCACAATGATGCGGCTAAGTGAACAGTCATAGAATAATGTAGAGTCCTCCCCGGCCACTTTGCCCTTTTGTTCCAGAAGCGAATTTTACATATTTTTGCCAGAATTAAACATAAAAACAGCTAAATGAAGTAAAATACAACCTGAAGACATTCAGAAGACACAATCAAAGACGCCGGAGTGATATTTAGTACATTGGTCACTAGGTGTCAGTTATGTTACTGTAATGTTCGCTAAGACACACAAGCACCAGGCTTGATCGCCAGAACAACAGGCTTTTATTGCAGGTTGGAATTATCTCACAACAGGGACAATAATCCATAACTCAAGATACCCACGCCAAGCTAAAACTCAACTCTGAACCCAAGACGTCACTTCCTTTCTGTGCCACTGGAACACATTCACAGCAACACACACAAGAACGAGTCTTATTTATGCCTTAAATGGCTTATTTTTTGTCTACTATACTGGGCAATAGGAGTGTAAAGGTGACTATAGGGGTGTTATTTCATGTCTAGAGGGCTCTAATAATGATAAAAAACGCATTTAGAAGGTTGTAAAGAGAAGGTTACAAGGTTTTCTTTGCTCTTACTAAAAAAATAGGAAGTTTTTATGTAAGGAATCACGGGTCTGGAACCAATTAACCACGATAAACAAGGAATTACTGTATGTTGGAATGAAAGTAACAGCTTGTTCACACAATGAGGATGCAGCGTTACAAAGAATGCTACGTGGCTTCATCATCTCTTCAGGATAACAGAGGCTGGCAGCAGTCAAACCAAGACGGTCATAATTGCTGGGCGGGTCTAATCTTTCTTGAGGTATTAGAGTAGTATTCGCTCACCCAAATCCTCTGATTCAAAAAGGTGGGCCCTGTCAACACCAATCTTGCAGCACCAATAGAGGAAGTTGGCTGCGTTGTCCCTGGCAAAAAATGATCCTGAAGTTGCATCAGCTCTCCAGTGAATCACTCTTCTGGTGAAGGGCTGCTCAACACACACATACACACAACAATACACACACCAGTGACGTGCAGTCAGGGAGATGATAAAAAAGACAAAAACAAAAAATAACATAAAATGAATACTGTAAAATCCGGTGTAAAAGTCGCTACTTTTTCTTAAACTTTAAACCCTGCGGCTTTTACAGTAGTGTGACTAATCTATGGCTAAATTATAATCTTTTATTGCTATTACTATTACTAATTGTTTAAATACTGTTCCAACATGAGTCAACAAGGAAACGGTGGCTCTTGCTTTGGCAGGATCCAATCACAAGTTATCAGTGCACTCATAACAAGCCTGTCAACCAATTGAACACTGCAGGAGGTCAGTACATATACCAGCATAACAATATGACAGTCTGACTCACAGTGTCATCTAACGAAGAACACCCAACTAATCACACAGCAACTTAACACTCAAACGGTGCACCTGAGAAATATACAAACATGCACCAATACAAATTTAAAAGGAAAAGAGACAAATCTTTTGAAGCCCTACCACAATGCATGGCGTCTGAGCAAAGCAATGCAACGCATCGTCCCTCTGGGTCCCTCTGGGGGACAGGGGCAGCACTGCAGTGCCGTTTGTACGCAGCTTGTCCTCCAATTAAATGTTTGCTCAGACGAAATGCACTATGGGAAAACTTCACAATGTTGTTTTTTCCATTTTTAAACTCGCACTGGTACTTGTTTGTATATTTATTTTGAGTGTTAAGTTGCTGTGTGATCAGTTTAATGTTCTCCATTAGTTATATTGACTGTCATATTGTTATACTGTTTTATATACAGACCTCCTGTATTTTCCAGTGCATTGATAGTCTTGCTGTGAGTGTGATATGCCACTTTATGACATGGACATGTGTGGATTATACGCCGGCGTGGCTTATATGTGTACAAATCAGTTTTTTCCTCTAAATGTAGTAGGTGTAGCTTGTACACCGAAATTGAAGGTATTAATATTTGTCCATTGAATTGTATTATAAGTGTATTTTGTGTATGATTCCAGTCATTTTTAACATTTTCTTAAGAAAAAACGCTGACTGTGCAGATTTCCTGATCAAACACAGGGAAGAAACCGAAAGTGTGACTTCCTCGGTTTAGTGCGCAAGCCCCGCCTACCGTCGGTTAGAGTCAGACCTTCTGGAACGCGTTAATGACGCGAAAAAATCCCAAAGAAGAACTCTGCAGCTGTGTTGCAGCACCTTGCCGTTGCTGCTGTGGCTCATCTTGTCCTGAAGGAACTGTGCCATTTCACAAAGAAGAACGCCATTGTCCAGTCTGTCCATTAGATTGTCAGCGGTGAGGTCCACACCTAAAAAAAACACACACATATACTTGCATTTGTACTTGTAAAGAATTACTAATATTAAATTTGGCTTTCACTACCCTCCGCCCACAGGCATCTAGACTGGACATATCTATCCTTTTTGGAATTTGAACTCCATTTGGGGCATATTTGTGGACATTGCATAAAGCTGCTATCAGCTTTGTTGACAGTTTCCTTTCCACAATATTTTTCATCATACCAAGGCTATCATCGTCATCCCACAGAACCACTAATGTAATGAAATATATCATAAAAATGCACGTACATCCCTTCAAATGCAATATACTTTTATTTCTCGTGCATTTTCTCCCATTGTTTGTGGAATATCAAGATGTTTATACGTGACACTATCATTTGGTAGACTGTAACATCTGCGTGAAAAGGGTGGTGGTGGAAACCAGCGTTTGAAAAAAGTTAACAACATACAATAGCACAAGGAGCTACTGTGAAAATGTGTGAGTTGACATGCTTATAATTGATATATATATATATTTTAAATTAAGCTGAAAAATCAATGAACCACTCAAAATATTTTTAAACACTTTTTCCTACAAATAAAATGCAACACAAAGTGCTTGACAGAATTTTAAAACTGCCCCATTACGGCTTCCTGTGCATTTTAGAAAATGGGCTATGCTGACTCAATTATTGCATATGAGTGCCTTAGGCTGGCCACAATAAAAGGCCACTACAAAATGTGTACATAGAAAACGTCAACAACTTCGAGTTCATCTCATGAAAGCTGGCAGCAAAAACAAACGTGGTGCATTTACAGTAAGATTTTGTTCAGTGTATTTCCCTCAATCCAAATCCAAGTGATTTTAAAACCTTTATTAGGGCCCAAGCACCAAGTGATAGCTATGCGAAGGCTTATTATTTATTTTACAGTTTGTTTAAATTGCAATAAAAAAACTACCAGAAACCCACCAATAAAAAATTGTAAAGGGGTCAACTTACAAAACCAAATACTTGTTTTCCCCACCACGATACCAACAAATCATATCACAGAACAAACATTCAAAGGACAATTTGTCCATCAAGCTACTGTATATCTGTAAAAAAAATTAACAAAGAAAAATAAAAATACAACCACACAGAGCCCAGTAGGCATATAGAGTAGTATATTTTTGTGTCTCACAGCGGCTATGGTGACTTTAAGGACTGCTGAACAAAGTGCGAAAAAGCAACGCTTGATGAAAACCATGATCAGTGATGCACAAAGGCATAACATGTAAAAAATTGTGGGCTTTTTTAACAGTGGTACATGTATGCTCTACATTTTGCCCGTATTATCACCTATTTATGAATTATTACCGACTTACGAGAAAATTAATTAATTAACAAATGATTGCCATGGTAGACTATGGTCTATTATTAGTCAAAACATATTGAAACACAAGTGATATAGAGTATTCTGATCACTAGGCGGCAGTAACGGCAAAAAACATTGAGACATTAGCTAACGTTACATTACCTTAACACTGCATGAAGTCACAAAGTCAGGCATGGCATGTCCGACATGACAGCGTGAAAAAAAAGCTCTCCTTCCATCCCGTGTGGAAGTGGTAAGTTTTGGCTTTCTAAGTTTAGAAGAAATCAATTTGAGGCTAACTGGTTAGCTCGGAAGCTTGTGCCACCCTGAGTCTCTGCAGCATAAGAGTTGCAATGTGGTGTAAACAATGAATAATAGGAGTGTAAAAATGACTAGAGAGGCATTATTTCATGTCTATAGGGCTATAATAATGTTAAAAACCGTATTTAGAAAGTTATAAATGGGTTTTCTATGTTCTAACTATGAAAATATTCAATTTCTTAACATTGAATTCTATATCACGGAAAGTCATTTAACAGGGTCTGGTCTGGAACAAATTAACCTGTATAAACGAGGGATTACTGTGTGCGGGAAACCACGGTATTAGTAAGGCTACATGTAATTAAACACGGCGTTGAAGACTTTGGGTTTAACAGTATTTACATCAAACAGGTTTTATGCAGTAAACACAATCCTGTGTTGTCCTGTTACATAGGAAACCTTAATATAAAAAGGACACCAACATGGTTTGCTATGTAGATCTGTTTTGGATTTACAAGATACCACCGGCAGCCACAGGAATGCTTGACTTAAAACATGCAAGACAAGGTGAAATATTCAGGTTCAGATATGCAGTTTTGCCTTAGTTCCACCACTTCTCTACATCCTAACTCTTGCAGAACGAGCTGCTTGCATGTTAAATGTACTGTAGTAGCTCATTTGGGGACTATCCACACGGAAACGTTTTCAGAACAAAACGTCAAAAGTATTTCATTGTGTCAGCCTTTCATCCACACAGAAACGGCGTTCTGGGTGACCTCAAACATGTTGACAGAACCATGTCACACCTTGACGATTTATGCAGCACATGCCTCATTTTGATCATTTTGATGGCATACGTTGAACTGCCGACGTTTTTTTTTTTCAATTTTGGACGTATACATAGTGTATTCATAACGAGTTTGACGTAAACATGACGTATTAGTAACTTATATAGAACGTTTCTCTAACTTATAGACAATTTACATCAACGAATGCGTAGCGTGTTGCCGGTGTCACACCTTGACGATTTATCCAGCTTACGCCAACGTATGAAAAATTTGGCCAATACTCTGGCGTACGTCGAATAAGTTATGGGTAAGTTTTGTATATGTTAACAGCACGCGGAAGCACGCCGGTATACATCTAAGTCGTCCAAAAATGTTGTGCCTGCATAAAACTTTTTGACGTATGTCAACGTATGATTCATACGTCCCGCATCCGCGGGCAATAAGTTATGCCATCGTTGACACCCATTCACACACGTTATTTGTAAGTTACACACAAGTCGTAATACGTCAACATACATATATATATATAAATATAAGAAGTACTTTATAAGAAGTATTTGCCAAGTAAGTCCAAATTTTCCAGCCAAAGTCCTTTGGCTTTGCAGGGTGTATGAGTGTATGATTAAAGGTTACTAATCTCACCCATGATGGTGTTGAGCCAAAGAGCCAGGTCTTCTTTCAGTGGCAGCAGGCTAGCGTCATGGCGGAAAGGAAGCCACTGGTTGTACTCCTGAGGACTGGTGAGACCCGGCCCGCAGTGCCGATACCTCTGGCCGACGAGACAGCTCATCCCCAGTCCTGTCAGCTGGGTCGGACTCAGAGGACTCTCATCTCTGCTGTCCACTGACTCCACGTCGTCATCCATTCTTCAGCAGTGATTGGCTTTGACAAGTCCTACATGGAAAAGCTTTTAGTTTTAGTCTATTTTTGATTTATTATGCTGACCCACGTCATGTTGAACCAAGCTCGTGTAAAAACATTTATGGCATGGCAATCCTTTTGGGTATTTTGGGCAATTCACAGCCTGCGGTACATCCTAAACATTTTATTTAGAAGAAAACTAAAAAAAGCAACAAAACAAAAAAAATCAGCTGCAATTTTGTTGAAAGAAAAAAGTTGTAATCTAAAAAATTCATTTTGCGAGAATAATATTATGAGGAAAAATACTGTCATTTTACTAACATAGAAGTTGAAATATTAAAGAAAAAGGCCTTTCTTTTTTTAAGCCATAATATCATGAAAAATAAACAAAACAATAAATAAAGTGGTCATCTTTGACAAATTAGGTTGCGGAAAAAGTTATAGAGAATAAAGTACAAATATTACAGGAAGTCACAACTACGAGAAAAACATTTATAAGACGAAAGTTGAAATAGTTGAGAATAATGTCAGTGTGTCAAAAAAAAGTCCAATTTTAACCAGAATTGTTTTTTTTTCAAGAATAAACTGACAATATTATCATTTTAGTAGCATAGAGTTGAAATATTAAGAAAAAATAGGTTCAAAATATTATAGGAATGAAGTCATAATATTTCAAGAATATTTACAAGGTTATATAAGAGTAAAGTTTAAATATTTAAAATAAAACAGCAAAATTGGGCTAAAAAAAAGATCACAGAGCCAAGTTCATACTAATAATGGTCTTTTTCACCAATATTCAAAGCTGAGTTGCAGTTTTTTCTTGAACGGTTTATAACTTCTTACCATACCGTATGTTGCTTTAGCGTTTGGACACCCCGGATGTAGACCCACAGACCACAAATGGTTCTGTGTCTGAACAGATTAGAATATCACCACATCTTTGGTGATCCAGATCCAAAACAGCTGTCCGAAAACACTCCAAAACAGGACAAGATCAACAACCGATCTCCCTCCCACCGATTTTTGTGTATGTAGGCGCCAACACATCAGTAACAACAAGTTAAGGAGGACAATGCACAAAACAACACAACCACAATTAACTGCTGACCCCTTTTTGTGTTTTTTTTTTCATTTTATGATAAACAGTAGGAGAAAATTTGAAATCCAAACGCATCCAAGGACAACCAAGAATCTACTGCGCTACAAATGTTAAATTCCAAACCTATTTACAATAGTTTTTGGAATATATGATAACACTTTTGAAATTGGTGATTTTGTGTACATTTGTTTTACTACGTCTTTGCTAAGAAGCTTTTCACTCCAGCGTGTGTGAGTCGAGGTCAGCCTGACTCACAACATCGTTGCATAAACCAGATATAATAACGCAGATAGAACGGCGCCAGGCACATACGCAATTTATGTTGGGAGGTTATATAGCAATTCACATCATTGTTATTGTTCAGAAAACTTTTCAACTGAATGTCCAACAAATGGGTGCCTTCTCTTGCACTCTCTCAAGTGAGAGACACAAACAGTATTGGGAAAAATACATCAGTGTTAGCTGCTGCCAAACTGCAAAACACGGCTGTCAATAAGGTACAATTTCACGCAATTCTTCTGTTGTATGCAAAGGTTTGGGCACCCCTGACCATTTCCATCACTGTAATTAATAAAACATTGGGTGTTTGGAGGTACTATTTCGTTTTGATATATCACATGGACAGAGCGGTATTCCAGGAGTGAAATTATTGGATTATCACAAGATGTGCAATAAACATCAAAGCAAAATTACATGTGCAGAAATTTGGGCACCCTGTCATTTTGTTGATTTCAATACTTCTATCTACCTCGCACTGGTTATTTGGAGCCCAGGATGGCTTCGGTGAGCTCATTAAGCCTTGTCTTCCTCTTTGAATCTCCTGTGAAGATGGGCAACATGGGGTCCTCAAAACGGCTGTCAAAGGAAGATTGTTCAACATCATGTTTTACGGAAAGGCCACCAAAAACTAAGAACTATCTCAGAGATTTCAACTATCACTTTGGAATGACCTTATGGAAGAACATAAACACATTAACACGTTATTGTTAAGGCCAAAAGTCGTATGCCATCAAAATTATGAGACAAAAACAGTCAAAAACAACCCACAGACCCCTTCCAAAAAGCTACTGCAGATGGCATCTCTGTGCATTTAGAGGCCATGGGAAGCACTAGCAGCTATTATTTTTGCTCTACTAAATATTCATGTCATTTTTTTCTGTTGGGGTGGACATATTTTTGCACCTGTCTAAATTTGATTTGATGCATATTTCGCATCGATTGTCCATCCAATAAACCTTTGGTTATTTGATATATTAAAAAGAAAAGGTAGTCACAAACACCTGATGAGTTAAAAATGAATGAATGATGAAAATCGATTGGCTGGCGGCCAGTCCAGGGTGTACCCCGCCACTCCCCCAAAAGTCAGCTGGGATAGCCTCCAGCATACCCCCGCGACCCCAGTGAGGATTACGCGGCATAGAAAATGAATGAATGATGGAAATTCTCAGGGGTGCCCAAACTTCTGCATCCGACTGTAGGTAGATGTCTACTATGCTAGATAGGACAACTACAACTGTCCTATCTAGTCAAGCCTTATCAGTTTATGCCCAAAGACTGGATAGGAAAACTACACATGTCCTATCTAGTCTTTGAACATGAACTGTAGAAGCCTGCTCGGATGAGAGGCAAAACTAAGGATGGGAAGCAAAAAATCTCTTCCTTGGAAGGGAAATTAAAATTTCTTGGAATCCTTTGTCAATTTTGCAAATGATTCCCTTTTCTGTTTATTAATATTGAATCCTACTACGCAGAAATTCACTTATCACGGTCGGGTCTGGACTCATTTTAATGCCCGATACAACTAAAGGAATCAAGTCCTAATACTGCGAGAAGCAAATTTCCGAAGATTTTTGAAGAAGAAAGTTGAAATTAAAAAAAAAAACAGCAGTAAAAATGGGGAAAAAGAGCAAAGACCAACGTTCATACTGAAAATAGGATTTTCCACCTTTATCACAAAGCTGAGAGGCAGTTTTTTCTTGAAATACATGAAATTCAAAAATGATTACACTACCATTGTTTCTTCAGTTTCTTGTTCATTTTAAAACTAAAGGTAACTTTGTTTGGACAAATATAACAACGACAACAAAAATATCTCATAAGTGTTCAATTTTATGGCAGTGCAATGCTACAGCTATTCATGTAAGAACTTAAGTGATTTTGGTTATTATCACGAAAACCATGGAAGTTGCTCGATATCAGCTCTTAAATCTAACTTTTTTGAGCTATATTTGTTATCATCATGATATTTGTCCAAACAAATGTACCTTTAGTTGTACCAGGCATTAAAATGGATCAATAAACTGAAGAAACAAGGGTGGTCTTATCATTTTTTCCATGACTGCATGTTGTCTTGCTGGAAATTGCATAATAACTATCAAATTAGTTGAATACCTTGAATGGGGACAAATTTTGCTCAATACGTTCACTGAAAATTTCAAGTCCTTTCAAGTTTGATGATATTGCCAAGTCGAGGCCAAAGTCGTCAAAATTGTGACTCGAACAAGTCGCGTGACTCGAGTCTATCTGTTCAAAAAACATTCTAAAACTGTGGATTACCTACCCACCCATCACCTAGTGGGTTCTAGTTGGAAAACAACACAGATGTGCACACTGGACACTGACTATGCAGGTTGTAAATACATTTCTACACATGACGTGCACCGACCTTACACTTCCAGCCAAGTGACGTCCACATTCATGATAAAAGTGTATGAAACAGACTTAATAAGCTATCTAGATAGCCTCGTGTTGAACGTCTCCATCATGAAACTCTGCCCCACGCAGAGACAGGCTCTGTCTTTGGGGGAATACTCACATGGGATTAGTAGTTAGTAGCTTTTGTGATATAGGATGATTGTGTCTCTACGTTGGGTTAAAATAAGAAAGTAGAATAGTCAGGTAGAAGCACACCTGGCGTGCAGATGTCTGGAGTCCTGACAAGCGGCGTCACATCTGTTTTTAAGACATTTTATAGCTATAGTTTTTTGTTTTAAGGACCTGTAGAACTGGCGAGCATGATAAAATTGGGGGTGGGGGAAACAAAACATTGCATAGTGAACTGCATCAAAATGACGAATGTGCATTTTTTTTTAATGGGAGTTCTACTAAATGGAGACAGACAAGCACACAAACGTGAAGATGTAGACACAGTGAAAGAGCTCTTTTGTAAACACATCATGCAGACTTGGGACAGACGCAAGCTATGGGACGGGGCGGCCGGCCAGCTTGGAGGCTGCTTTACAGGGCGACTCGCATGCCATGAAAGCCCGTGTCTCTAACAAAACATCCAGGTGAGAAAATCGCACCTCTGCTCGAGGATGGCTGTGCTGGGAAGGGAAGGCAAAGGTCACCCACTGACCTATCTCTGAGACACTAGCGGCCTTTATGCTCCAGCAAGCGTACCTCGAGGTGCATGTCTGCAAACACAGCGCGCATGCACACGCACAAGTCCATGCATGTACTGTGTCTGTGTTTCTGTTGTGGCTTCCTTTCCTGGACCTCCAGTGGTGCTTACAGTAAAAGTTTAACAGTCACAAGAGGGAAACAGCTCCGATTACACACCAGTGGAGCTTATTAAATCAAGTTATAAAGCCAAAACTTCACCTTCCGTGTCACCTAACTTCAAATGGTTCATGTTTTATGTGGATGCAGAAGGTCTGCAGCAGGGGTGTCCAACCCTTTTCCAGCACGGGTCAGATGGTGAAAATGAAAGGTGAAAGGGCCATGTTGATGACATGTAGATGTGCTAAAAGGCTACATGTATTTCAAGACAAAAATGCATCTCAGCTTTGTGATAAAGGTGAAAAAACCTATTATTAGTATTAATGTTGGTCTTTGCTCTTTTTTCCCCATTTTTGCTGTTTTTTTGTTAAATTTTCTTAACTTTCTTCTTACATAATATGCGTAAATTTTCTTCTCATATTATTAGAACTTTATTCCCATAATATTTTGACTTTATCACCATAATATTATAACTTTTTCCCCAACCTAATTTTCCAAGAGTGACAACTTTATTTATTTATTTATTTTTGTTTGTTTCTCATAATATTAAGACTTTTAAAAAAAATAACAGATTTTTTCTTTGGTTTCTGATTAGAATATGACTTTTTTTCCCCCTTAATATTTTGACTTTATGTTTGTAAAATTACTGCAGATTTTGATTTTTTTTTTTTTTTAGTTTTCTTGTGGAATTATATTTTTAGATTGTGCAGTGGGCCAAAAAAGAAGAGCCGCGGGCCGCACTGTTGCACCCTAAAGAGCAGGCATAGAAAAGTGAGCTGCTATATATATATATATATATATATATATATATATATATATGTATATACTTTTTTTTTAAAAAGCTTCCTTTGAGTGTGAGGTAAATATCAAATAAACAATAAGAGCCTGAGAACCGTCTGCTGATGTACTCCAACAATTCAACATAACAGGGTCAAAATGACACTGAGAACATGTTCACCATGGAATAATAAAACGAGCAGCACCGAACAGCCCTTGTTGAAACACACACTTTCATGTAACGACACATCATTAGATAATATACTGACTTTTTCTCAGTAAAATGTATTTTGCAGAATGAAAACATCCATTTTAGCATCTGATTCTGACATTTTGAATCTAGTGGACTCTTTCTAGCAATGATCTTTCTCACCGGCAACATCACTACTGACAATGTAATGGAAGTGTTACTAATAATAACTGAAGGCAGGCGTACTTACGGTAATCACAGATGGTTTACTTCTTCATCAAACTTTGCTGCAGAGTCTCCTTGGAGTGCGCACACATGACTTAGAGCCCGATGGTCCTGGCCTCATGCTACCTCCTGTGCACACGCACACACAGTCACAGGCGGAGGTGGAACTCATCGCACAATACAACTGCTGGTGTCATCTTACACCACGTCCATTGAGACATGTCAGTGCACAGGCCATAATACAATGGAAACTCTCAAGTTCAATGCAAAATTTAGGAGTTTGAGCACAAATTTTAGTGAAACTTGCACAAAAAGGTCACTTAAAGACAACAGCAAATTTAACAAGACGTCAGCTGAGTGTGCATCTAAAGCGGGGGTGTCCAAACTTTAAAAAATCAGAGGATGCAGAGGTTGCAGGCGCCACTCTTACATTTTTTTAAACCAACCCATGTAGACATGCAGAGACGAAAAATATTTAACATTAAAAAAAATAATAATTAATGTAAAAATATATCAGGAATGCCGATTTCTGTGAATAAGCACGTGATTTGCCAATAAACGCATTGAATGCCGATGACAGAAGCCGATCACCTGTGGCTCGTACTATTGCAGCATGCAGCCTGTAGCCAGCGTCTCCCGCCCTTTCCTTTCCTTCACACTGCGCAGGCGTGCCAAACCCAAAACAATCACGTCTGCCGTGTGGGACTTACCTGACATTAGTGAGAGTTATATCAATTTTGCACCCCGCAAAATGCGACACAAAAAATATCTCACCGGTGTAGCACGTTAAAAGGCTTTAATTTAATACAGCATTTGAAGAACAAACACTTGATGGAGTTTGGTGAGTTTTCGAGGCTCACAATGTGATCATCGGTCAAACAGCAGCTAATGCAGCCGACGCTGGACGCTCGCCCGTACGTGCGTGGCAGTCAGAAGTTGAAAGCAAATAACCCGAAAAATAATTGAATTCATCGGAAGAGAAGACCATCCTTCGTCAGAGGGTGGTTCGCCGGCTGCTCTCTCACTTGGAACCCACCTACGGGCGACTGGAAGTCCTGTTCGAGCGCCACCAACGTACTCGATCTGACATCCAAAGTCTACTTAAAGAAGGTGTCTCATCCTCTGTAGGTTTCACCAGTGATATACAGTATGTTCTCTTGAAGAAGTAAGTCAAATATGTTTCTGTCTAAATGTGGGTGATTTTATGGTTCCCTTTTTCATATCATACAGCCAATAGTGCATTTTTAAATTTACACTTAATGTATGTGATCAGTATCGGTATCGGTAACGATTTCACTCCTGGATGATCGGTATTGGAATCGGCAGCATAAAACCCTCATCAGAGCATCACTAAAATCTAATATATATATATATATATATTAACATGTTTGCTTAAATTTTTTAAAAATGCCTTAAAAAACTGTTCATTCATTCTATCAGTGAAAAAGAGTATTATTGGTCTTTATTATTATGAACTGTTTATCCTTACTTTAGGCTTTTTTTGCTGTTTGTTTTTATTTTTACAAATATTTCAACATTCTTCTTGTACATTCTTTTCTCGTACTAGTATGACTTTATTCCCGTTATATTTTGACTTTATTATCATAACGTCATAACATTTACCTAACCTACTTTTTCTAAAATTGAAAATGTAATCTTTGTTTTGTTTGTTTCTCACATTGCGACTTTTTTTTTCCCCTTTAATGTTTCAACTTTATGCTATTTTTTCATCATAATATTAGCACTTTTCTCTCTGGATATTTTGCCCTTATTTTGGTAAAATTCCTGCTCTTTTTCTGTATTTTTGCTGTTGTGTTTATTTGATTGTTTAATTGTATTTCTAAAATGTGCCCGTAAAAAAGCTCAGGACACCCCTGGTTGTCTAAAGGATTGTCTTTTGCTTTCTACTCCACTGTTGCGCGTACACAGAAGCTTAGCAATTTTGGTGACGAGAAAGACTGTGATTATGAGCACATACCACAGAGTGGTGCAAATGCCTCCGTCCTGGCTGCTCAGTACGATATTTAATGGCTAAAGCATTAACAATAAAAGAAGATTGGAAAGAACAGCGCAACATCAGCTGTGTATCGCGTTCACACATGTAGTCTGGTAAAGATATTAAAAAGATATACTTGGTGGTCACTTGAGTGCGGTTCAGTTAATGACATGCATGAAATCACGCCTAGATTGGACAATAGTTGCACTTGCAACAAACAACATCCATCCATTTTCTATGCGGCCTATCCTCAATAAGGTCGCGGCTATGCTGGAGCCTATCCCAGCTGACCTCAGGCGACAGGCGGGGTACACCCTGGACTGGTCGCCAGCCAATCGCAGGGCACATATAGACAAACAACCATTCACACTCACATTCATACCTATGGACAATTTAGAGTCACTAATTAACCTAACATGCATGTTTTTGGAATGTGGGAGGAAACCGGAGTACCCGGAGAAAACCCACGCACGCACGGGGAGAACATGCAAACGGAGAGTCGAACCCAGATCTTCCCGATCTTCTGACTGTGTGGCCAACGTGCTAACCACTCGGTCACCATTTCTAACTATTATTGCTATTATTTTTTGGAATAAAATAATGGCCCATATTTCCAAAATTGACATCCATTCGCATATAATTCAGTGTAGTTATTTACACATTATTTTATGTTTATTTTTTTTAAGTAATCATTGCGCCTGAAAGTTTCTGCGGCCCGGTGGTTGGGGGCCCCTGCCTTACAGCATGGCTGATGTGCTCTTTTACACCTTGGAATATACCGTAAGAATGCCACCTTTGTAGAAGTGGCTTCTTTATTTTATAATGCAAGATAATGCCGACATCAACAAATGTAATCCCTGAATCGTATCAAATCGAATCAAATCTTATCGGCTCGTATCGCTTGTGCACTGTATTGAATTGTATCAAATCATTCTGTTTTTAAAAATATGGCTTTTGAATGGTATCTAGATGCGAATTGTCTGTCATAAAAAGATTTACAGCCTTATTATGTGTCATAAGTAGGGCTGTCAATCGATTCAACAATTTAATCACGATTAATCCCATTTTGTCCACAGTTAAGTCATAATTAATCACACTTAATTGCAGTTAGAAATACGTTTTTATCTGCAAAAAGTAAAGATGGAAATCTCTTTGTGGTAAACATTACGCAACTACAGCGATAACTACATCAAATTTTATGTAAAGGGACATCAATTTGGGTAATATGGGCCATTGTTTTATTCAATAGGCTCCAGCATACACCCCTGCGACCCTAGTGAGGATAAGCGGCATAGAAAACGGATGGAAGGATGTTTTATTTAAAAAATAATCTACAGTACAGTGAGAAAGTTTTTGCATGTTTAATCTGAGCTGCAGTTTGTCTCACTTTGTTTGACGGTCCTGCACAGACTACTATACTGTATTTTTCCTCTTTTCTTTCACCTCATATTTGGTCCCCAATGCTGATGCCATGTGGAAATGCATAAAGGTAAGATTTGATGACCTTATTGAGTGCTACTGTGTATATTTGTGTGGTGCACTTCTCTGGAAAACAAGGTCCAGGCTCGTACTGGTGGATGGTGACTCTGTATTCACTTCATGCTTTTAATTTGATGTTGTTCCTGTCTTACACAATACATAACACATTAGATGGCTACAATGTGCATATGTTTCACTGATGTGTTTAAAATCTGGTCACTAGCTAGCGCGCTGCTAATGCTATTTACATCCATTCTGGTCAAGTGTGAACGCAGTCTGATACTGTACTCTGTTGGTGTGCTTACGTCAGTGTTTTGCTGTGCGTTTCAGATGTGTGTGTTTGTGTGTATACAGTATGTGTGCGTGTGCGCATGTGCTCTGTAGCTCAGGTGTGACTGCTGGTTCATTTGCAGCCCTCTCCCAGGGGAGGTGCCTCGTGTCTGGCAGCCCACCCCCTTCCTCCTTAAGTGCGACTTCTTCCTGCTAATCTAATTCAGAGCAGCATGGCTGTGAATATTAATGACTTTTAGTTTGGATGCCCTTCAACCCATAATTCAACCTCACATGAAATACACACAGACACTTCCTGCTCGCTGCAAGTTAAACCGTTTCTAAAATGACCCATATCCTGTTTTATCCACAGGTTTTACAAAACCATTGAGCAATAATGCACCCATCGAGTTAATAAAACCTCTTTCAGCTTTTGCAGCAGCTTGGAACTTACAGGATTTGTGGGACGGGAAAATATCCTTGACAAGTCATGGAAAGCGTGTCTTTGTTAGCAGGGAGGGGCGTCAGCGAGGAAATGATTGAATTAAAACAATGTCTCAGCAACATGATGTGGATCAGCACGCACATGACAGATGGCGTTGTAGGTTGCCAAGACAATCGAGCCCCACCAAACACCCCTCGCGTGAACGGCGGGGTGGGGGGGATCGATAATGCCGCACGAGGCACCATGTGCTGCGTACCACTCAAATTGGTCCCCTGGGTCAGGAGGACCCGAGGCCCATCAGATGGGGACACACTTATTAGAGACTCACAAGTGTTTTATCTTACAATCAGATGAGAGCAGATATCAGCGCCAGGTCGGGGGAGCCGCTCTCATGTAATTGAATCTTTAGCTTCGAGCTCAGATTTGTGCCATTTGAGACTTTTTATTTGTATTTTTTGCTCATCCTGGACTATGAAAATGGACAACAATGCACAACTGAGGCAGCTCTGATGCCATTACCCAAACACAGGGCTGTCCAAACCTTTTCCCCTCTTAAACCAACCCATGCAGATATGCCGAGATGGTTTTTTTATGTTTAAAGAAAAAAACAGACTGCATCTCAGCTTTTTTGTGTTATTGTGGACAAAATGTGTTATTAATATGAATCTTTTCCCCTCCTTACATTTTTTTAACAAATATTTGACCTTTTTTTTTCTTGTAATATTTTGTCTTTATTCTCATAATAGTTTGACTTTATCATCGTAACATGAGACATTTTACCAAACCTGATTTTTCTAAAATGTTTTGTTTGTTTCTCATAATATTACAACTTAAAAAAAGACATATTTTAGCCTTTAATATTCCAGTATTTTTAGTTGAAATATCAATATCAGATTACAACTGGCTTTTTCTCTTAATAGTATGACTTCATTCTTCTAATATTTTGTCTTTTCTGCTCTGTTTAGTTTCCTTGTTTAATTGTATTTTTAGAACAGCTGTGGGGCCCGTTATGGTCCCCGGGCCGCACTTTGGACACCCCTGCTCGAATACGTCTCTGTATGTTACACCAAATAAATCACTGTCATCGTTGTTATTTATAGTTGAATATGATACATATAATATATGATGTGATATAAACAATAATATATGTTTTAAGTAAATAATAAATGTAACATGTAACATTATGTAACATAGACAATTTTACATTTAATTACATTTCATTTAATATATTATATTCCATTAAATGTATTTAACTATTTAAATACAAGTAAATATGTTTATTTATGTTGTTTTATTTCTTTTAAAATATATTGTTGTTTACCCTGCAATTGACTGGTGACCAGTCCAGGGTGGACCCCACCTCTCACCCAAAGTTAGCTGGGCTAGGCTCAATTTTTTTTTAGATTTTTAACATTATTCATTGGAATATAGTGTCCTCACGTGCTGTGCATTACTCCAACCTTGACTGTAATAATAATGTAATGAGAATATACTTCACCATGCCATTTGTGCCCCTCTAGGGAATTTAACTCATTGCATCCTCCGTCTTTGGCATCATTTTAATTACCGCTGATCATTCCTGCAGAGTATTAAACCTGCTGTCAGTGGGCGTGTGCCTGCCAGGCGTTCATATATAAAAGAGCGGCTAATAATATGTCAGCCACTTCTACACATGACGAATGAATGCTGGTGGTTACCTCGGATCAGGCTGGTGGTGGCAGGGGGTCAGTAGCCGCGGGGGTGGGGTGGCTCTGTGCTTTGCTTTAATTAAACTACCTGTCACATAGTAAATGTGGAGCAAAATCAGAGTGCATGCTACCTCCAGTGCTTTGCAATACTATCCAGAAAGTGGATTTTTCATGCAAAATATGCAGAAGGCGTCATTTTCTGTGTTGCAGTGTCAGCTTGTGTCCACCAGAGAGCAGCATAGCGACTTAAGCGTGGATGCAAGACAAAAAAAGGAGGGGTTGCAGGGGAGCCATCTTTACTTTCAATGGATTGCAGCCATTGTGTAGTCTTTTTATTCTTCACAGAGACAAAACACAAAAGAAAATCTATCCAGAATGAAATGTCACACTTTTAAATTCATGCAAATGGAAGGATGGACGCCTCCTTAATGTGATCTCAAGGACATACCTGCATTTTAAGGTGCATTTCATTACCTGTGTGTCTATGTAGCGCCATGGCAACGGCACAAAAGCTTGCCGCACTTCAAAACCTCGAGTCAGACGTGGAGGGCTCGGCTCGGCGGGTCGTTTGTCTCCCTGTCACAGCGATTCCAATCACTGGGATTTTAACAAGATTACCAGGAGGGAGTGGAAGCAATGGAGTAGCAGTGTAATGTCATTATCATGTGATAGAGTGCCTCCAATGTCTGTGTTATCACCATCCAGTCGCTTAACCCCTGTCAGCACGTGAGGGATCACAACCTCACGCCCGGATGATGAGAAGCCTCCATGGCGGCCATTATTGTCAGCTCTGCAGACAAGGGCGGGCCGCATGAATGAATGAACGGCTCCTCTTTCAGTTTGATTATTTGTCTTGGTGTGGTAAAGCGTACATATCGTTGAGGAGGAAGGGATGCTCCCGTCTCTTGACAACCACATTTCTCTGTCTTTCACTGCAACACAAGTGTCCATAGCAACTCACAGACGAAAGACACACAAAAGAGTCAAGGATTTTTACATTTCTTTCCCTGCACGCACAGCATTGCTGCAGCATAATGAATTCTTCTTACCTTGTCCACTTATGCTCATGGCTCCGCTAAAAATAGAGCAGTTTTGCGTCATGTTCTCCATCATACACTTAATTATTCAAGCATGTCCAAGGTGAGAATGACAAGATTTTGCACATTCACTCCTGTATCGTCTTGACCTTTTCATCGCCTATTCTTTCTATGTGTTTCTCCTCGTTATTTCTATAGTAGATTTCGAGAAAAGAGATCATTTGCATGAGAAGCCTGCTTGGGTAAATATTTTTGAGTCATGAACGCCCCCCCGCCCAAAAAAAGACAATGAGACCAGGGAATGCTTAACAATCTCAGCTTTGTGTGCTCGAGGAGGCGAAACAACAAATATTGGTATCAATGTGATACCAAGTAAATACAGGGCCAGTATTGCCAGTATTGACGATACAGATACTGATCCCGATACTTTTAAACATTGAAAAGTATTAGGGCCACATTGAAAAACAAAAAAAAAATCGGATAATAAAGTCATAAATTTACGATAATAAAGTCGTAATTTACGAAAAAAAGTTGTAACTTCACGAGAAAAAAATTTGTACATTTATGAGAAAAATAAGGCGTAATATTAACTCTGCCAAAGGCCAAAGGTCACATAAGTCCCCCCTTTTCATAGAGTAGCTGTCTCAGGCAATGCCTGTTACGACAGAGTATTAATATAATCTGAGATTTCGAGAATAACAATTTACGAGAATCAAGTCGTAAATTTGCCTGAGACAGCTATGAAAAGGGGGCACTTGTGTGACCTTTGGCCTTGGGCATGTGGAGGGGGCGGGGTAAGGAAGGCGGAGGTGAGAAGGGCTAGGCCGTGCTAATCTGTTTGTGCTCAACTGCTTTGTTTTGTTGCCACGTTATAATAAAAGCTTGCCTGAAGCAAGAGGAAGGTTTCCTTCCTTCCTGAAGAACTAAGCTCTAATTTCCCTCTGACACGAATGACAAAATGACACGTAATATTACCACTTTATTCTCGGAAATTTAGGACTTTATTCTCGTAATATTACGACTTTTTGCCCGTTACTTTATGACTTTATTCTCGTAATATTACCACTTTTTTCCCGTAAATTTAGGACTTTATTCTCGTAATATTACCACTTTATTCTCGTAAATTTAGGACTTTATTCTCGTAATATTACGACTTTTTTCCTGTAAATTTAGGACTTTATTCTCGTAATATTACGACTTTTTTCCAGTAAATTTAGGACTTTATTCTCGTAATATTACCACTTTATTCTCGGAAATTTAGGACTTTATTCTCATAATATTACGACTTTTTTCCCGTAAATTTAGGACTTTATTCTCGTAATATTACCACTTTATTCTCGGAAATTTAGGACTTTATTCTCGTAATATTACGACTTTTTGCCCGTTACTTTATGACTTTATTCTCGTAATATTACCACTTTTTTCCCGTAAATTTAGGACTTTATTCTCGTAATATTACCACTTTATTCTCGTAAATTTAGGACTTTATTCTCGTAATATTACGACTTTTTTCCTGTAAATTTAGGACTTTATTCTCGTAATATTACGACTTTTTTCCAGTAAATTTAGGACTTTATTCTCGTAATATTACCACTTTATTCTCGGAAATTTAGGACTTTATTCTCATAATATTACGACTTTTTTCCCGTAAATTTAGGACTTTATTCTCGTAATATTACCACTTTATTCTCGGAAATTTAGGACTTTATTCTCGTAATATTACGACTTTTTGCCCGTTACTTTATGACTTTATTCTCGTAATATTACCACTTTTTTCCCGTAAATTTAGGACTTTATTCTCGTAATATTACCACTTTATTCTCGTAAATTTAGGACTTTATTCTCGTAATATTACGACTTTTTTCCTGTAAATTTAGGACTTTATTCTCGTAATATTACGACTTTTTTCCAGTAAATTTAGGACTTTATTCTCGTAATATTACCACTTTATTCTCGGAAATTTAGGACTTTATTCTCATAATATTACGACTTTTTTCCCGTAAATTTAGGACTTTATTCTCGTAATATTACCACTTTATTCTCGGAAATTTAGGACTTTATTCTCGTAATATTACGACTTTTTGCCCGTTACTTTATGACTTTATTCTCGTAATATTACCACTTTTTTCCCGTAAATTTAGGACTTTATTCTCGTAATATTACCACTTTATTCTCGTAAATTTAGGACTTTATTCTCGTAATATTACGACTTTTTTCCTGTAAATTTAGGACTTTATTCTCGTAATATTACCACTTTATTCTCGTAAATTTAGGACTTTATTCTCGTAATATTACGACTTTTTGCCCGTTACTTTATGACTTTATTCTCGTAATATTACCACTTTTTTCCCGTAAATTTAGGACTTTATTCTCGTAATATTACCACTTTATTCTCGTAAATTTAGGACTTTATTCTCGTAATATTACCACTTTATTCTCGGAAATTTAGGACTTTATTCTCGTAATATTACGACTTTTTGCCCGTTACTTTATGACTTTATTCTCGTAATATTACCACTTTTTTCCCGTAAATTTAGGACTTTATTCTCGTAATATTACCACTTTATTCTCGTAAATTTAGGACTTTATTCTCGTAATATTACGACTTTTTTCCTGTAAATTTAGGACTTTATTCTCGTAATATTACGACTTTTTTCCAGTAAATTTAGGACTTTATTCTCGTAATATTACCACTTTATTCTCGGAAATTTAGGACTTTATTCTCATAATATTACGACTTTTTTCCCGTAAATTTAGGACTTTATTCTCGTAATATTACCACTTTATTCTCGGAAATTTAGGACTTTATTCTCGTAATATTACGACTTTTTGCCCGTTACTTTATGACTTTATTCTCGTAATATTACCACTTTTTTCCCGTAAATTTAGGACTTTATTCTCGTAATATTACCACTTTATTCTCGTAAATTTAGGACTTTATTCTCGTAATATTACGACTTTTTTCCTGTAAATTTAGGACTTTATTCTCGTAATATTACGACTTTTTTCCAGTAAATTTAGGACTTTATTCTCGTAATATTACCACTTTATTCTCGGAAATTTAGGACTTTATTCTCATAATATTACGACTTTTTTCCCGTAAATTTAGGACTTTATTCTCGTAATATTACCACTTTATTCTCGGAAATTTAGGACTTTATTCTCGTAATATTACGACTTTTTGCCCGTTACTTTATGACTTTATTCTCGTAATATTACCACTTTTTTCCCGTAAATTTAGGACTTTATTCTCGTAATATTACCACTTTATTCTCGTAAATTTAGGACTTTATTCTCGTAATATTACGACTTTTTTCCTGTAAATTTAGGACTTTATTCTCGTAATATTACGACTTTTTTCCCGTAAATTTAGGACTTTATTCTCGTAATATTACCACTTTATTCTCGGAAATTTAGGACTTTATTCTCATAATATTACGACTTTTTTCCCGTAAATTTAGGACTTTATTCTCGTAATATTACCACTTTATTCTCAGAAATTTAGGACTTTATTCTCGTAATATTACGACTATTTTCCCGTTACTTTATGACTTTATTCTCGTAAATTTCCGACTTTTTTACTTTAAATTTACGATTTATTTTTGGTTTTTTTATGTGGCCGCAATACAGAGGGCAAAGATTTTAGGCAAACAAAAAAAAGATGCTCTTGAAAAACAAGCATTTTGAAGAAGGGACAGACTCTTTTTTGTGACTTTTCGAGGACTGACCAAGGACGCTTTTTTTAGTGTGAGGGAGAAAATGAAATGACTGCGGTTCACGTAACGAGAATCTGCGTTAGTGCAGTGCTCTTGGGGAAAAAGGTTTTGAAAAAGGGACAGAGCTATGTGTAACTTTAGCATTAAAATCAGCTTGTTATTTAGGAACAGTGCGCAAATAAGATATAGACAGGATAGGCGGGGCATGAGTGTGGATTCAAAGCTTATGGAACAAGGATCTGTGGTAGTGCAGTGCTTTTGGGGGAAAAAAAAGTTTTGAAAAAGGGACAGAGGTACGTGTGACTTAAGTATTAAAAAATCCTTGTTTTTTATAAGTTGGAGTACAAAAATAATATATAGACTTGACAGGTGGATCATGAGTGCAGGTTCAAAACTTACAGAACAAGGATCTGTGTTAGTTCCGTGCTCTTGGAAAAAATGGTTGTGAAAAGGGGACGGAGGTATATGAGGCTTTGGTATTAAAATATGCTTGTCTTGTGTGAAAATAATATAGAGACAATGACAGGCGGGTCATGAGTCAGATTCCAAGTTTATGGAACACAGACCCGTGTTAGTGCAGTGCTTTTGAAAAATTAAAAAAAAAACATTTTGAAGAATTTTTGTGGCTCTCACATTACGATAAGTTCATTTTTTTAGTTAGACGGAGAAAATAAAATGACTGCAGATTCAAAGTTTACAGAAGGAGAATCTGCGTTAGTGCAGTGCTCTTAGGGAAAAGGGTTTTGAAAGAGGGACAGAGGTATGTGTCACTATATTATTAAAATTGGCTTGTTATTTAGTTAAAGTACAAAAATAAGATGTAGACAATGATAGGTGGGTCATGAGTCAAATTCAAAGTTTATGGAACACCCACCTGTGTTACTGCATTGCTTAAAAAAAAAAAACATTTCGAAGAAGGGACAGAGTCTTTTTTTGTGGCTTTAACATTAAAATCTGAAAATAAGAAAATAAGATGTAGACAATTGATAGGCAGGTCTTGAGATCCAAAGCTTATGGAACAAAAATCTGTGTTAGTGCAGTGCTCTTGAAAAAAGAAAGTATTGAAAAAGGGACAGAGTGTATGTGTGACTTTAGCATAGAAATCTGTTTGTTTTTTAGTTAGAGTGAGAAAATAAAATGAGCGCAAAAATTCAAAATTCATGGAACAGGGATATACTGTATGTTACTGCAGGGCTCTTGGGGAAAGTTTTGAAGAAGGGACAGAGTGTATGTTTGACTTGAGCGTTAAAATCGGCTTGCTTTTTAGTTAGAGTGCGAAAATAAGACGTAGACAACGAGAGGCAGGCCATGATGAGTCAGATTCAAAGTAACAAGAATCCAGGTTAGTGCACTCGTCTTGAAAAAAAAAGTATTGAAAAAGGGACAGACTGTATGTTTGACTTCAGCACTGAAATCGGCTCGTTTTTCAGTTAGACTGCGAAAATAAGATGTGGACAATGATAGGCAGGTCATGAGTCCGATTCAAAGGAACAAGAATCCACGTTAGTGCAGTGCTCTCGGAAAAAGAAAGTGTTGAAAAAGGGACAGAGTGCATGTGTCACTTGAGCATAAAGATCTGTTTGTTTTTTTGTCAGAGCGGGAAAATAAAATAGTGCGGATTCAAAGTTTGCGGACGTGCGTTAACTGTAGTGCTCTTGGGAAAAAGAAAAACCAAACTTTTGAAGAAGGGACAGAGTGTATGTGTGACTCATGCGCTCATTGAGATGTAGCATCTCTGCAGTGTGTGAGTCACCATGCAGCAGTCGCCCAGCCAGGGACAGCACGAGAGGGAGGGAGCGAGCTGAGAGGAGATAACAAAGGACGCTGATGTGATGAAAGGGAGATAGTGACATTACCTTATCCTTTTCATCACATTCTTCAGTGAAGGGAGGAGATGGACCCTTTTACTATTCATTCAGTAGAGATATCTTATCACCTTTTAAGAACACATCCAGTAAAGCCTGCGGCCTTCATCTTATTCATTATTTATGTGTTATCTTAATATGAGGGACACTGCAAGTAAAAGACGTTAAGGGGTGTTGATGAGGCTGCATCACGTTTATCTTATTTGTTTCCAGTCTGTGATGACTGTTCTCCAGCACTCTCTTCCCGAGGTGTCTGCTCTCACAGCTTCAGCTCTTAAAGGCACAGCTCATGAATACTTTACCGCAAAATCAAAATCAATTTGTGCCCTGTTAAGGTCTCATGGTAAATGGCTGCAGTTAGCCCACAAATATCAAAAATATCTGCTGGGCGTTATTTTCCTGTTCAACTGCAGAGCAATTACCTGTAATTGGAAGGCACTTTCTAGCACTAATGGGTCAATTGCAGGGTGTAAAGGGGGGTTTGGTTTGGCATCATTCACACCAGCTATTATGGTAAATTGTTTAATATTATGACAGGTTTCCGTGTGTTATTATCTAACACAAGTGGCATTCATAGAAAATGGATTTGTTGTGGTCACAGCCAATGTTTTCTAATGGATTGTGTTTATATTGATATTTTTTTCCAACAGTATACACTGGCACCTTTTCTGTATTAAATAAAGCTATTAAAATATGACTTCAAGCAAAGTAGTAGTAGTATTGTTACTCATACAGTTCCTTTAGACATGAAAGCTTATCCCCGCTCTCACTTTTTAATGAGATTTAGTGTGTGTGTGCGTGTGTGTGTGTGTCACCCCACTGCGAGGCCATCAGTGACAGGCAAGAGAACAAAAGGAGGCCTGATGCTTGGATTTTTGGGTGAAAAATCCCCCCGCCCAAAAGCTTAGGCACACACACTCTCCCATCTGGTGACATGGCACTCACAGGCGATGCAGTTTTCAATGCACATGCACACACATCTTGGTGCAGGATTAATTCATGTCCTCCTTGCTTTGTTTATCATGGAGCACAAACTTTTGTGACGCTGCATGACAGCGAAAGCGGGGCTTCTTTTTAAATGATATGATCCATTTCAAAATAAACATGAAGGACTTCATGTTGAGGACTAATTTTGAGTGAAATATTTCATGTTGTTTTTTTTGCTTAAAATTTGATTTTTTTTTTAATTACTTGGCATCCATTTCAAAATAAACATGATTTTTTAAAATGAAAGATTTCATATGTTTGGTTTTTTTTTTGCATAAAAAATGGGATTTTTTTCATTACTTGGCATTCATTCAAAAATACACATGTTTTCTTCTTCTTCTTCTTATTTTTTCATTTTGTTCTCTTGCATCAAGGAATGAAATATTCCATTTGTTTTTTTTCACATAAAAATGGGGATTTTTTTCATTACCTAGCATCCATTTTAAAATAAACATGATGATGCTGATTATTATTATTTTTAAATTAATTAAATATTTTATATGTGGGAGGTTTTTTTTGCATAAAAATTTGGATTTTTTTCATTACTTGGCATCCATTTTAAAATAAATATGATTTTTTTTTACATTTTGTTCTTTTAGATCAAGGAGTAATTTTACATTAAAAAACATCACGTCAGGTTTTTTCAGTGTTGGGCAAATGACTCTAAAAGGTTATTAGTTATAGTTTCGAGTTACTTTCCCACAAAAGTAACATAATTACCCTTTCATAAATGTAATTAGCTACCAGGGAAAGTAATTGTTGCAGTACTTTAAAAAAAAATTGGGATTGGGAAGCAAATATTATGTATTTTTTTGCCTAAATTAAGCATGTTTAAGCATAAAAATGACAAAATAAATTAAAATGCAAATATAAGGCATTCAGAAGATGCATTCGAAGACTTTATGATGATATGTAGTACTCTTCATTGGTCACTAGATGTCAGTAATGTTACGAGACTGTACAGAAACCGTAAGTAAACAAAGAATAACAACAAAAAACTCTCTCAATGTGAACATGTGTTAGTCTATATTATGTCTTAGTTATGTCTTACATGTCTTATTTAATTTAATTTTTATTTTATTATCCATGCCATATTGGGTAATACAAGAGTAAAAGTCACTATAGGGGTGTTATTTCATGTTTAGAGGGCTCTAATAATGTTTTTAAAAAAATGTATTTGGAAGGTCGTAACCAGGTTTTCTTTGCTCTAACTATGAAAATATTCAATTTATAAATACGGAAATACTACTTCACGATAAACAAGGGATGACTGTACATGAAATGAAATACATATGTACAGGTACATGTGTTTAAGCGCCTTTGGGGTGTTTCAGAGCAACCAGGTGTGCACGATTCCTCCCCCAACACGTCCAAGACTGCAGGGACAAAAGACAAACGCACACAAAAGGCTTTCATGCTTTCTGCAGGAGGCTCAGGTGCATGCACAACATCTTGCATCACATTGTTGTCTTCTAAGTGCCTCTGTGTGTGTGTGTGCGTGTGTGTGTGTAGGTGTGTGTGTGTGTGTGTGTGTAGTGAGGATCTGATAAAGGAGACTTTCTGACTAATTTTAGAGTGCCTCGCCCCAGAGGCTCCCTGCTGACGAGTTAATGACGCACTTCCTGACAAGGTGGTAGGAAGCTGCGTATGAGAGAAGGAGTGGGAGGAAGAAGAGGGAAGGGTAGGGGGCACTGAAGCTAAATATATCAGGTCTGGTGTTACTGCTGGAAGCTGGCATGTGCATCCAATCATGCTTCCTGAATCATGCAGGAGGAGGATCGTGTCTCCGCTGTCGTAGCCAATCGGCGTCGACCCACGCCCTGTTTTCGCAGCATCAACGTAGAAATTTGACACATAGAACTGCAAGATTTCACAAGCTGCGTGTTTGGCATTTCTATGGGGATCACAGTGGCGAGACTAAGAGCTTTGAGGACCATGGACAGCTCATGTGTGGGACTGCTGAAAGGATCAGTCATTTTTAATCGTTTTTTTGCAACTACTGTATTTTGCGCTTCTTTTTTAAAAATAGTTTCCTGCATTTTTTCCCCATATTTTTACTTTTATGAAAATTAGTTGAAAATATCGGTGGAACAAACAAAATTTCCCTTCTATATATTTTGTTTCATCCCTTTTTTACAGATACTGGACTTTCTATTATGCAGCTAATTATTTCAGGGGTGTCCAAAGTGCGGCCCAGCGGCCTTTTGCAGCCAACGGCTGTTCTTTTATTGGCCCATGGCACATTCTAAACATATATTTTAACAAGAACACTCATTTAAAAAAAAACAACAGCAAAAATTGAAAAAAACAGAAGTCATTTTACAAGTGTAAAGCTCAAGAACACTAATTTTTTTAAAAAACAGCAAAAATTGAAAAAAACAGAAATCATTTTACAAGTATAAAGCCCAAATATAAAGAGAAAAAATCATATTCTAACAAGAAAAAAGTTGCAATTTTATGAGAATGAACTCGGAATATTACGAGGAAAAATAATGTCATTTTGTTAGCATAGAGATGAAATATTAAAGTAAAAATGTGTTCTTTTTTAAAAGTTGTAATATTATAAGATACAATTCATTCATTTTCTATACCGCTTGTCCTCGCTGGAGGAGCGGGGGCATGCTGGTCACCAGCCAATCGCAGGGCACATATACAACAACCATTCACAGAGGCGTTCCCACAGAGATACCAACCCAGATCTTCCAGATCTCCTGACTGTGTGGCTAACATGCTAACCGCTACGCCACCGTGTGGCGATGACAAACAAACGAAAACCTAACCCAACCTAATTTTCAAAAGATGACAACTTTATTTATTTAAACTTTTTTTTAATGATAAATGAAACAAAATAAAATTGTCTTTTGGAATATTAGGTTGGGGAAAAAGTTCAAATATGATGTTATTTATATTATATTATTATTATATTATATATAAATATATATTGCAAGAAGAAGATTTACAAAGATTATTCAAGATTTGGAATGCTTTTTCAACTACATCACAAAGCTGAGATGCATTTTTTTTTCTTGAAACGTGATCTAACTTCTGAGCAAATTCTTGGCAAATTTGCATCCTTTCATTTTTCACCATGTGGCCCTTGCTGGAAAAAGTTTGGACACCCCTGCGCTAATTGGTTGTGTAGGCAGGGTGTGCAAATCAGGAGCTTATTTATGAGCCACATAACCTCTCAGGGGCCGTCACACAACATGAGCACAGCCCCCAAGTCATTAAAGAGTGATTTTGGCATCTATTTCCACACACACGTACATTTAAAGTCCCTCGGGGCTGCAGCAACACCTGCCTCCACCCTTACGATGGCGAGCATATGTGCCAGCCTTCAATGCCGCACACGCCCACATGTTATATTTCTGCATATTGCACGACGCAGATGAAAACATTGAAATGTCAAGTGAACATTTAAAGAATCGGTGACGTCTGTGAACGACTCGGTGACGTGAACTGCATGGCTGCAGAGTTGTGACATCCATCAATCTCAGGGGTTGGGAGTGGCCGCTGGGACAGTTGGGAGTGGCGTGTTTTGTGTAATAAGTGGATTGATGGTCACGGGAGGTTATGGGTCACCTCCCTCGCTTGCACCGGGACAGGATGACGGTTCTGGCTGGTTGACTCTGAGAAACTAGCATTTCGTGTGGCTGGTGACACGTCTATGGAGCTTGTCAAATTAACAAAACCAATAAAGCGAGGCACACACACACACACACACACACACACACACACACACACACACACAGAGCAAGTTTTTTATGGTCCCTCGTTGAAAGGTTGCACATAAGTCACCCCAAGATGTTTGTGTTGCTTTATCATATTTTATGTTGTGCTTTATTCTTTCACTAATGATAAAAAACATCTTTTAATTGGTCCCCCAATTGTAACATAGTTTTAAATGATTGCACGGTTGCTTAAATTGCTGACAGTTGTTTGTTTTTGTTTGTTTGTTTTGTTTTTAATAATTACGCACTGAAAGTCTAATTAACCCATAAGAACCCTGAAAGGAAAATGACGGTGAAAATACCACAGACCAAGTGGAAGACATAGAACTGATGTATTTTTTTGTAAAATACTCTTAATTAATGTCAAAGATGTGATATTACACATATGTTACATTGGCTGTTTTTAATAAATATTTTCCCTATTTGAAAATAACTCCACTTCACAGTGTTTTGTGCTTACCACCACAAATGTACTTTGAATTAGGGATGCTCCGATCAAGGTTTTATGCTGCCGATTCTGATACCGATCATTCAGGACTTGTAGCCGACAACATCTTCATTTAACGCTGCAAAGTCAAGCGCACATACATTTTAGTTCATTGAAAGTGTTTGTGACGTGGGTTAAAGCAAAACAGCCTATCTAATCAGATCCTCCTGCAACACAAACAAAGCCCATTTATTCCTACTTTGTTTTTCGAGGTGTTTGAGGGCTTTATTGGCAGAGGTAGGGGTTGTCTCCTAAATCGAAATAACACTCCCAAATAGCTCAATAAGCACTCCTCCTCCCTCTCATCTCCATTAAGAGGTTAGAGCTGTCAATAGGTCCTGCCGACCATTGGAGAACGACACTATTGATTTCACCAGCGGCGTGCAAGAAGGGCAGCCATTAGCTGAGCACTTCCTGTGGCATCGGAGGTGGAGTGAGAGCTCACCGACTACAAGAAACATCTACCTTAAAACTCTTGTCCATTGCTTGATATGCATTGGCATGGATGAAGCCAGGAAAACATTTCTAACAAGGTCCAGAGGCATGAAAGGGGGTGTTTATGTGTTTCCACCCTGAAAATTTGATTATTAAAAAGACTTTTATTTGCACACTGCGGCCTGTGTCTCTGCATAGTGGGGGTCAAGCATTCGACAGCCACACCACTAAGCGTAACAGGAAACCTGTTTATAACTTTCTAAATACGGTTTTTAACATTATTAGAGCGCTGTAGACATCAAATAACATCCCTATGGTCACCTTTGCACTCCTATGATTCATTGTTTACATCACATTGCGCAACTCTTATGCTGCAGGGACTCGAGACGGCCACAAGCTGCTAAGCTAGCGAGCTAACAAGCTAGTGAGCTAACCAGTTAGCCTTGAATTTATTTTTTCTAAACGTAAGAACCCAGAAACTTACCACTTCCACATGGAACGGGAGGAGAACTTTTTTTTACTCTATCATGTCGGACATGCCATGGCTGTCTTCATGGCTTCATGCAGGGTTAAGGTAATGCAATGGAAGGTAATGTCTCAATGTTTTTTGTCTTTAGTGCCGCCTAGTGACCAAAATGCTACATATCACTTGTATGTCATATTCGACCATAGTCTACCACGAAACAGCCTTCATTTATTCATTAATTCATGAAAAAACGCAATATTGCGAGGGAGCAATACTCAAACCGTGATATTGCGAGGGGCAAAATGGAAAACAAACAAAAAAATCAGGACAATAAACAATAAAGTAAAAATATTATGAGGAAAAAATATATTTTAGAAGCATAACGTTTTTTTTAAAGTCATAATACCATGAGAAACGAAACAAAAAATAACGATGTGACTTTTGGAAAATCAGGTTGGGGAAAAAGTTATATTGTGAGAATGAAATCAAAATATTTTGTGATAAAGTCATAATATCAGAAAAATGACTCACAAGAATATAGTTTAAAATTTGCGTGGAGAAAAACATTTTTAAACTCAAAAATAAGCAAAAGCATGTAATGTAAGGAGAAATAAGTTCATATTTATAATACGCTTTGTCACCTATTACACGATGCTTCAGATGGGGGCTGTTTTTTCTTTAGAAATATATACGAGGGGTGTATGAAAAGTTTTAAGCATCAGAAAAACTAAAAGGGATAAGGGATTTTTCATAATTTATTTTTCAACATAGTCCCCCTCAAAGGCTAAACACTTGCTCCAACGGCGCTGAAGCGCTTTTATCCCGGTGAAGAAGAACTCTTACGTTTGGGACTCAAGAAACCCCTCAACTGCAGCTATCATCATCACTGGCAAAATGGCGACCAGCCAAGGCTTTTTTTCATTTGGGGAAAAAGATGGAGGTCGGAGGGGGCCAGGTCTGGTGAATAAGGTGGATGGGGAACAAGTTTGAATCCACAATCGTGAATTGTTGCCATGGCAGCCATCGAGTACACTGAGCCACTGCACGAATTTCTGTTTTCTCCATTTTTCACTGAATCCTTGACGCTTTCTTATGCAAAATTCTGCAAAAAATATAAGAAGCATTTTAGAAAAACTTGGCAGGAACACTTACAAAAGGTTGAACTTTCAAAAAGTCATAGGTTTGACCATGCGTCACCGCTTCTTATACACGATGCTTAAAACTTGTCATACACCCCTCGTATCACATGGGTTGGTGTACAATGTGTACAACATCAAAGTGGACCCTGCATTCTTACGTCAGACCAGTAAGGTTTGGGCACCCCTGGCCGAGAACATCCTCATGTGGAGCAACAATTCTTTTCCCCATGTCCTCAGAGAGTTCTTTGCCATGAAGTGCCACGTTGAACTTCCAGTGAGCAGTATGAGGGAGTGTGAGAGCCATAAGACCAAATCTGACACACACGCTCCTTGTTAGTAGCTAAGACCTTGCAACACTATCTCGTCACATGACACAGGGGGAGGGAGAATGGCTAATTGGGGCCGATCGGTACACTTTAACAAAAGGTTGTACTCATTTTTGTTGCCAACGGTTTAGACATTACACATATATTATCTTATTTATGCAAACTTACGACACGTTTGTAATTCTCAGCTCCTTCAAACTTTGCACAATTATTATCTCATCGCTATGAATAATGTGTTGTTTCGTTTCACAAAAGTAGGACACAAGATCTTTTTGATTTTTTTTTTTTTAGAAAATGATGTAGAGTATTTCCTTTTGACACCAACAAACCTCTCAGTTTACACAGCAACAGAAGGCATAGAATTACACTTTAACTTTGGAGGCACAAAAACAGGAAACTTGAACTACTTTAAGTTGCACATTTGCCTTTTTTTTTTTTTTGGAAAATACAGAATCAGTTCATGTCCTTAAACGCCACTGACTGTTCAGACAATGAAATCAGGAAGTACACAAGGAAAAGGGATGGTACACGTGGGTCAGAAGGGAAACGGGCCATTGAGCAAACGAAAAACAGATCGAGAGAAAGAAGGGACACAATAAGAAAAACAAAAGAAGAGGAGCATCCGTTGTTCACGGAGCCCCGCTTATCATTCTCATCTGGTGAGCAGCCCCTTCGCAAACTCTTTGCTTTGTCACATTGTCAAAGATGTTTGCATCGGACTAAATATTCTATGATATATTCTAGATTATTATAGTTTCTTTTTTTTCTAATTGTGTGCATTTTTCTACATTTGTTATCACAAAAACACTCACTTGGAACAAATGCATAAAAAACTGTTACATGTTGAGGATGTTTGCTTGGACCAGAACTGTTACTATGGATTTATTGCTTTGTACAGTACAGGGAGATGTTTGGGTCCAGACGGCAGCCTGGTGGCTGTTGGTCTGTGTACTCTCTCTTGGAAAATGGAACTTTTCCGCTCAAACCCATTTTTGCTCGTCACCTTTGGTTAATTGTGCAAAGAAATGGAAACAACAGTAACAGTTTCTGAGACAAAAGACCACAGCAACTCGAAAGGAAAAAGACAAAGTTGCACCACAAAGTTCCATGCATTAATACACATTCACACACGTTTATATTGTGAAGTGCTGATGAATGGTCTTCATATGACAACTTGAACAAACTTGGCCCCTTTAGTGAGTCTTAGGTGGGGTGCATTGGCTCAATACTCTGAGAGTTTCAGACATGATCGGCCAATTAATCAAATGTATTAACTGTATTATCACTTATAGACAACGTGCCTAGATGGAAAATCATCAAGTATTGAACTGGAATGTCGCTATATACTATCTATTTGTATGAAAGCATCCATTTGTTTCATCATCTATTAACATATCTGTGAATATTCCCAGTCATCCAGGGTCATGGTAATCCGCAAAGATTGAATTGAGGCAAGTTTGTTGGAGACGTTTCACCTTTACTCCAAAAGTCTTCTGAAGTTGTTACCCAAGATGGCTGGTGAATGACCACCCTGACCGTCCCATAGAATGAGACAGTCTTTGGGGGAGCGATGTTAGGACATAGGAAAGAATAGGGAGTATCGCTGGTTTGAAAGAGGTTTGAACAAGAAAGGCCCTCTCTAATCAGAGGAAGTTTGCCATCTGCTTGCAACAATGTCCAAACATGTCTGCCCCAAAGATTGTCTCATTCCACGAGTGGCCACCAACCAGCTGCCTGGGGTGGGGGGTGGGGAATCAAAGCCACTCCAAGCAGCTGCCTCACCAGGTGACTTGCCTCAGACAACACGCTGCACGTCTTTGCCAAGCCCGCCAAGGGGACACAGCATTCAAGACGAGTAAGCGCAGCGCCGTCCCTCCTTCATCATCGTCAACAACAACAACAACTGAGCAAACTGGACCATGCCGGCTTCCAGGCACTATTGACGGCTGGCTGGTGGCCCACTTCCAGACTACACTTGTCCCACCTCCCTGGAGTCCCTCTGGGGGTGCATAACGGTGGTTGTCAAGCCAATTTTGGCCGGCCACCACACACTGTTGACGGCCTGCTGGAGGCCCACTTCCAGGCTACATTTGCCCCAACTCCCTGGAGCGGCCCTGGGCCTGCGTAATGGTGGTTTACACGCTGATCTCGGCCGGCTTCCAGGCACTCTTTACGGCCTGCTGAAGGCACATCTCTCCCCCCTACACTTCCCCACATCCATGGAGCCCACCCAGGCATGCTTCATGCACATTTACACGCCCATCTCTGCCATCGGTGGCCTACAAGAACCCGCAGTGACTTTGATACACATCAGGGAAGGCAAATTACCTACTGTTAGGCAGGACAGCCACAAACAACAACAACCCTATTGTGGTCACCCGCAAGAGACACACACACCAGGGACATAAATAGGATGACTCCACATCTAAAAATGTAGAACTGCAGAAGCCTTTTGGATTAAAGGTGAATCTTCAGCCGCTCTCTGAGATCGGGTTGCCCAGACTTCCCTCTCGCCAGCTACTTCGTCCAGCTCCTCCTGGCAGATCGCCAGGCGTTCCCAAGGCGAGTTGAGAGAAATAATTTCTCCAAAGCGTCTTAGGTCTTCCTCGAGGCCTCCTACTTGTCGGACTTGCCCTGAACATCTCCCTCGTGAGATGTCCGTGAAGCATCTTGACCAGACGACCGAGCCACCTCGTCTGGCTCGTCTCAATGCAGAGGAGAAGCGGTTCTACTCCGAGTTTCTCCCAGATGACAGTGCTTCTCACCTTATCTCTAAGCGAGAGGCCAGTCACCCTACAGAGACAACCCATTTCGACCACTTGTACACGCAATCTTGTCCTTTCGGTCACTGCTCAAAGCTCCTGACCATAGGGTAGGGAGGGAACATAGATCGACCGGTAAACTGAACGCTTTGCCTTTCGGCTCAACTCCCTCTTCACCACAGCGGACCGCTGCAGAATCTGCATCACTGCAAATGCTGCATCAATCCGCCTGTCAATCTCGCGTTGCATTCAACAAACCATTTACCTCGATTCAACCTTTCCGGAATATATCATATTTATACTAACTAAAAATGTGCTTTAAGTCATGTGCATCCTCTATTTTCATATAATATTGTGCTGCTCTAATATATTGATACTGTTATACCATTTGGCTAATTTGTCTCTGCATTGCACACGCGCCCTTCAATGAGAGTTTTTTTGGACAAAAAAAAAATGCTGTAAACACATGATTATCTTCCCTGTCTCATATTTCTATATGTGCTCGTTTGACGTCGGACCTTTTAAGGACTCTTGCGCTACACTGCTAACATCTCTTACCATGTCACAAAATGGATCAGAAAGAGACACATTTACCTTAATTCAGTGTTACCATACATAAACCACATTGCCATACATCAAATGTCCGAGTGAGGAACCAAAAAAAGTGTGCTTTTAGGAGTGATACGGTACAATCAACGGTGGTCAGTTTACAATGCTGTGCAGTGGTACATGTATAGACGCTAATGTCTGAGCTGCAGTGTGTGGTACTCGAACCAGAAGCAGGTCATGTGATTAATGATGGGAACCCTATACGGGCATCTCTCGTTCTTCAGGAAGCCTTTGCTGATGAGGATTTTCACATTAAAAGACAGTTTCACTCCAAATAATGATATCTATTACCCATATGCATAATAATACATTTACTGCCAATTTGATCAAATACAGTTTAGTATATTTTTTTGTTTATACATTAAGCTGATACTTCTTGTGCAAACACAACAATAGATTGTGATTTATCTTTTTTATCTTTCTAATTTGATGATATTATTTTGGACTAAATTGACACACACTCAAGACGTCTACACATGTATCGGTGTGTGTTGTGTGTTTGGTCTATGAGTAGCCCTCCTCCTGCCTGTATCCATAGCCTCCTCCCTGGGACTCTTCTTGCACGTACTCCTCGGTCTTCTCCCAGCTGGCGGCCCAGCCTCCATTCACCTGTGTGGTGGCACCGTACGACTTGGCGGGACCTCCTTGAGCGGCGTAACCCTGCGTGATGTCACCCGTCTCCTCGGCCAGCTCGTCCTCGTCGATGAAGCCGCACTTCTCTTCACTGGTGAGCTCGGGGTCGGCCCATGGCTGTTTTTCCCCTGATGCAAAGATGCCGTAGAACACAACGCCCCCATAGTGCACCATGGAGGCGATTAGGAACACATACTGCCACTCTTCCCGTGTCTGAAGGGGCAAAGAAGGAGAGAATTAAGTTTAGGTGATTTTCCTAAACACTTCAATTTGTGGGGTGGGGCCCCCTGGTGGGGATGGGGGGTTTCACTGACTCATGGGTACTCGATGAAGACTCGCTTTTCACAATGACTCACGAGTACTTGACAAAGACTTGCTTTTCACTGACTCACGGGTGCTCAACGAAGACTCGGGTTTCACTGACTCAAGGGTACTCAACGAAGACTAGTGTTTCACGGTACTCAACAAAGACCAGCCTTTCACTGACTGATGGGTACTTGACAAAGACTCGAGTTTCACGATACCTAACAAAGACTAGAATTTCACTGATTCATGGGTGCTCGAAAAAAACTCTCTTTTCACTGATTCAAGGGTACTTGACAAAGACTAAAGTTACTGACTCACAGGTACTTGACAACAACTTTTTTTTCTTTTAGTTTTTATTTGTGAAGAGTCCTAATTTGGCTAAATATTTTATATTTTAGTTGAAATATTTTATTTTACAGAAAAATAAATGTTTTGCCATTAAGAATTCTTGGTGTTTCCATCTACTCAACGAAGACTCGACATTCGCTGACTCATGGGTACTGGACAAAGATTAGCACTTCACTGACTAACAGGTACTTTACAAAGACTAGCGTTTCACTGATTCACGAGTGCTCGATGAACCAGCATTTCACAGACTCGAGTTTCACAATACTCGACAAAGACTACTGTTTCTCTGACTCATGGGTACTTGACGAAAAAATGCGCTTCACTGACTCCCGAACACTTGACGAAGACTTGAGTTTCCCAGACTCACAAGTGCTCGACGAAAAATTGTTTTTCACCGACTCACGGGTACTCGACAAAGACTAACGTCACTGATTCACAGGTACTTGACAACAACTTTTTATTTGTGAAGAGGCTTCATTTGGATAAATATTTGATGTTTCATTTTAAATATTTTATTTTAGAGAAATATAAATGTTTTGCCATTAAGAATTCTTGCTGTTTCCATCTTGGGAGGGGGGAGACAGAGTGTCTGCATAAGGAGCCGACAGGCAGAGAGATAGACTGAGGATGGCTTTGTTAAAAAAAACGATTTTAACTGCAGATCGACTGTCAATAATGTTGAATCTTTTATTTTAATGATGGGTAGTGTGATAGGCGCTCCTTGTGACGAGTGACTTGGGTGAATCGAGTACCCGGTTCACTTTAGCGAGTGATTCATAAGAACTTGAGTCACTAAAAGGAATCCAGTTTGTCATCACTAACAATTATCTTCCCAGTCCCGTGAATTAAAAAGGATCATGCCAATGTTGTGTTTCCAAGAAAAATCATGTACCTTGTTTTTTGTCATAGCACCAACAATCAGAGGACACACCATGCCAGACAGGGTACCCACTCCATTTGAGATGCCCATGAGGATGCTGGCATAGCGGGGAGCGATATCCAGATGATTGACATTGAAGCCTGAAAATAGCAAGGAATAGAAAGGAATATGAATGTGACCATCTTGTAGCAGAAATAGGCAGGAACTCCTCCCTCCCCCCCACTCTGACTGTCTGCCTGACAAATCTCTTGAGACCACTGGCTCTGAATTATTTAACACTCCAAGAGAAAGCTCGGGAACAACAGGCAGTAACCTTTTTTTTCACCGTCACAGAACCTCGGCATGCTTTTAAGCTAAATAAGAAGGTATGCGGAATTTAGGTCAGTCTGGCAAATGCCTCTGATGTCTGAATGACGTTCCACTTGCAATGATGTGTCACCAAATCAGATCTGCAGAAGAATTGTGAAATATAATACATGTCAGTGGTGTTAATGATTCTCAAGCATGGACAATCAAACAAAAACATGTGGGTGACCTTAATATGTACCACTTTTCCCACGGCATACTAGCTTCAAACAAATTAGAAACATATTTTGCTCTCTTCCATTTGCTGACATCTCCAATGACAACGTTTGAGTTTTGAGGCATATTTTAACACATAATTTTACACGTGTAACCCGCCTGGTTCATCTAGCCCAGCGTGAGCTTGAACCAAGGTCCACAGAATGCGAGTCAAGAGCGCTAGCCGTTGAGCTAAAAGCCAGAGGTGTCGACTCGACGTCCATCACGGCTGTTAAGGTGCGTCAGGGAGTGAGGTTTTGCCAACATACATCTGCACAGCCACCATGACAACTGGGGGGGGGTTCGATGTTTTCCACTATACTGTATACGTATTTTCCAGTTACTTACAGTTTGTCATTTAAAGTTTGTTCACTTCCTGTGTACATTTCATAATTTTGCTTATTTTTTTGCCTAAATTAATCATTTTCAAACATAAAATTGGCTACATCCACTAAAATGCAAACATAAGGCATTCCGAAGACGCATTCAAAGACGCAGTGAATAGTATTTATTGTTCTACACTGGTCACTAGTAATGTTACTGTAATGTTTGGTGAGACACCCAAGCACCAGACTTTTCTTGAAGGGTTCTCAGAACAGTCACAATAATCCTGAATAAAACTCCCCAATGAAAACATGATCTCCTCTCCTATCCGCCCCCCACTCAGCTCCTTAGCACATTTAAAGCAACACACACCAGCATGAGTCTTATTTATGTCTTATATGACTTATTTTCTGTTTTTTTTATGTTTATTATGTCTACTACATTGGGAAATAGGAGTGTAAAGGTGACTATAGGGGTGTTATTTCATCTCTAGAGGGCTTTAATAATGCTAAAACCGTATTTAGAAGGTCATAAACAGGTTTTCTGTGCTTAACTGCAAAAATATTCCATTTATAAATAAGAAATCCTACTTCACGGAAATTCACTTATCACAGTCGGATCTGGACCCAATTAACCACGATAAAGGATTACTGTATATGTTTTCTTATATCCACGTGTGCACAGTCAGGTTCATATCAACCACTAGAGCAGGAGCGAGGACCACATCATGAGAAATGAAAAGATGCAACTTTGCCACTTTGATGTTCTGTAAAGCAACACATGTAGATGTGCTGAGAAGTTATATGTTTCAAGAAAAAAATGCATCTCAGCTTTGTCGTATAGGTAAAAAAAGCCTATTATTAATATGAACTCCAGTCATTATTTGCTGTAGTTTTTTTTTTTTTTTTAATTTTCCAAATATTTTCAATCTTCTTCTAAAATAATTGTTGTAAATTTTCTTCTCGTATTATTAGGACTTTATTCCCATAATATATTAATTTTATCCCCAACCTAATTTTCCAAAAAATGACAACTTTATTTTGTTTTGTTTCTCCTAATATTATGACTTTTAATAAATAACTGATTTTTTTTCTTTAATATTTCAACTCTATGCTACTAAAATGATAGCAATAGTACGTGTTTATCCATCTATCACCTATGCCGCTTATCCTAGTACGAGTTTATTCCCATAAAATTGATTTATTCTCATACATTTTTTTCTCATTAGAATAGGACTTTTTTCTATTTTGACTTTGAATTTTTCCATTGCTGGGTTTTTAAAGTTTTCTTGTTAAATTTTATTTTTGCGGGCTGCGGGCCACAAATAGTCCCCGGGAGGCACTTTGGACACCCCTGCACTTCAATTTCTTGCTAGACTGTGGTGTCGTGTGTAAGATATTGTTTTATTCTATCTTTATTTACACAGTTTATATATAAGTTGGTGTCTACTAACCTGATATAGCAAATCCACTGAAGCCCACTGCCAGCACCAGGAAGGAGATGGCCACCCCTTTGCTGTGGGAGTATCCTACCACTAGCAGCAATGTAGCCTCCATGCCAAATCCTAACAGAGAGGGACGGCAGGTCTAACACACCAGCACACAAAAGTCCACAGGCTATTGGCCATCACGGTGCCAATTGAATTAAGCTTCACGGTCTGCTCTCAATTACATCAGTGACGGATATGAAATCAATGTGCAATGACAATCAGTATTGTATTTTACAAAACTACACTTGATTGCCACGCAGTGGAGACTAAAGCAAAAGAGAACAGTATCTACAAAACACTGTGACAGCAACACCCTTTAAATGTGCAGAGAGAAGTGTGAAAATTGATACTTCAGGCTCAGTCTTCTCACCTCCACAGTTCATGATTTTCCTGACTGTTGTTGTTGACAGGATGTTCTTGCTGCGCAGGTAGTCCGCCAGCTGGCCGCCAAAGGGCACAATGATGGTCATCACCAAGTGGGGCAGTGCAGACAGTATGCCAACCTGCAATCACAGTAACCCCATCAGCCCCATTAGGTTTGGCACTGCTTTATTTTTACATACCGTGGTGTGGAAAAAGTGTTTGCCCCCTTCTTAATTTCTTATTTTTTTGCACGTTTGTCACACTTAAATGTTTTAGATCATCAAACAAATTAAAAAAAATAGTTAATGACAGCTCAACTGAACACTAAATGCACTAAAAAACACTAAAATCCAAACCCTCATGGCCCTGTGTGCCAAAGACCCCAAGAGCACAGCGACAACTCATCCAAGAGGTCACAAAAGACCCCACAACAACACCCAAAGAACTGCAGGCCTCACTTGCCTCAGTTAAGGTCAGTGTTCATTGGATATTTTTTCTCCCTTAATATTAAAAAGTTTCATTCAAAAACTGCATTTTGTGCTCAGTTGTGTTGTCATTGACTAATATTTATCTGAAACATTTAAATGTGACAAACATGCAAAAAAATAAAAAATCAGGAAGGGCGCAAACACTTTTTCACACCACTGTATGTTGTAGTTTTTGACTGATTTTGATGTACAGTAAATCCTCGCTTTTTGAGGTGGGGGGCGTCTGGGACCAACAGCAAATGGCAAGTCATTGATACACCCATAAAAATAAATATTTGTGACACACGGCTTGCCCCCCTGCCCACCTCTCCATCAAAACACTCTCTGCTTTTGGATCAAAATTTGCAATAAAAGTGACTATTGAAATTATTAGATTAGCTTCCTCTCCAGAATCCTCCCCTTCTTTCAATCACACAATCCAGGTTTAAGCCCTAAATCATTTTGTGTTCCAAATGTGAGTATAAAATGTAGAGCTACTCAATACTAATGAATGATCATGTAAGACGATCCATGAAGAGATGGAATCAGAGTCAACCTGGTTGTCAGGCTGCCGCAAACTTGTGCTTACTTGTGCTCAGCACACAACTATGGTGCGTTCAAGTACCCAAGAACAAAGAGCGAAATCTTGACGAAACACTTGACGAAAAAAACATATTACCGGTGACAGGTACATTTATGCTCTACATGTCACCTGTACTATCACAAACTTACAAATGATTATCGACAAAAACAGAAAAAAATTAAAAATTTACTAAAAATACAGTACAAATTTGTAGCCAGTATGACGAATACTGAATGAATCAGGAATGTGCGGGTATTCAGTGTCCTGTATATACAGTAAGACTCTAACCCATCCTTGTATTTCTCTACAGTCTCAATATTATACCCTATTATACTGTACTCTACATTCTATTCAAGATTTTAAAAAAACAAGAAATAATGTTCCTCCCTGCCTTTTGCCAGCTTCATTTGTGTCTACCTGCTTGTATTCTAAAGTAATTACAATATCCTTTAATCCATCATTACATCTGTTCCAACCCTGTTCTTTTCGACTATTGCCATCATTTGTGAACTTTGTTATATGATACGTGCAGTTCATGGGTGATTGAGCTAACGATTTATTCCAAGAGCCAAATGCCCCATGCTGAAAAATAAAGCACAGTGGCCGACACATTAATGTCCAAACTGTAACAAAACGGAGCTTAGCTAGGCTACCAAACCCAAGGTATATCCGTTTTAAAGACTTAAGATGTACTATTTTCCAGTATGTTTCCCAACCTCTATTGTGCAATGGCACTTATTTTACATTAGAATTAAAAAATATATAAATTATATAATTTATTTTAAATGTAACAGAATAAATTATAAAAAAAATTACATTAAATACAAATCAATCTAAAAAAATCAAAAGAATGATCATGTTGTACGAATGGTAGGATATTTATGCAAGAGCATTTCATTACTCTGCCTGTCACTATACATCGCTGGCATAAATAAATGAACACAGATACATTCATTCATTTTCGATGCCACTTAATCCTCTTTATGGTCGCGGGGGTATGCTGGAGACTTTGGGCAGGAGGCGCGGTACACCCTGGACTGGTCGGCAGCTAATCCCAGGGCGCATATTGACAAACATTCACAGTCACATTCATACCTATGGACAATTTACAGTCACCAATTAACCTAACTTGCATGTTTTTGGAATGCGGGGAGTACCGGAGAAAACTCACGCACGGGGAGAACATGCAAACTCCACACAGAGATACGCAAACGGAGATTCGAACGGAGATTGTAGCCAACATGCTAACCACTTGGTCACCGTGCGGCCACAGATACATTGTAAATAACTAATACTTTTTAGACCGATTCAGTGAAATTGGATGATTTCCAGCAGAATTCCTGATGCTGTCTCACGGCACAGTGGTTCTGGAATCACTATTATAGAGGAACTGCTGGTGGAAATTTTTGTGGAAAGACCACAATTTTCCATATTTACGCTTGTTTTGAAATGCCAATGTTGACGGACATGCTGTGTGCTTTTTTTTCTCCATAACATTTGCAATCATGAAATGTAGGTTCACCTTGCTGATCTCAAAGCCAAACACTTCTTCAAAGTAGGCAGGTTGGCTGATAAGCAGCAGGTAAAATGTCCAGCTCCTGCAGAAGTTGGCCACGATGATTGCATAGACGGGCATAGAGGTGAAGAACTTTTTCCAGGGTGTCTTGAATTTCTGGAAGAGATTGATTGGATGCATTTCATTTCACTGCTGGTCATGTAGACCAGGACTAAATAGAAGTGACCTGAAACTACAGTATTGACTGGTTCCCTGTGATACTGTAATTATCGTTGACTGGTAGTGTTAGTCTCACCTCAGCAGGACCCATTAACATGGCACTCTCTCCAATGCTCTCCTCAATGTAGCAGCGCTCCTCGTCAGTGATGGTCGGATGTTCAGCAGGGCTCTCATAGGACACGAGTATCCAAAACATGTACCAAAAAATGCCAACGCATCCTGCACATAACAGACGAAAAAGAGGTCAAGATCATTGCAGAAGGGTTCTTTTCCCCATTTTTGGTCTTTAGTAGTTTGTACACACATTGTTGGGCAGCCCGAGCTTTACAAACTACCTAGTAATAAAACCCAGAAGCTGTTTCCAGCACAGAGAGAAACATGGGGGTTAAGTTACACTGAAAAACATCGGGGGAGGAAATCAATACATAGTCTGCCTGGATAAATCAATTTGACTTTCAGTGGTTACTATGATAGTCAACCCCTTTTGATTTGAACCCAGCATGTCCAAATATGTTTCCATGAATCCCTGAACGATACCCCCCTCAGTGTTGTATTACGCAATGCAGTAATGAACCGTACCATAGACATAAAATACTGAGGACCAGCCTGTGTATTGAACCAGGATCCCAGCCAGAGGCATTGCAATCACAGCACCAGCGTAGGAGCCTGAAACGGACCAAGACAACGCAGGTATGAAGAATTCCTAAACAGGAATATGTCATGATGATGAAAGTCATCCAAGCCAGTCTGCTTAATAGTACTTACCACAGAACGAGATGGTGGCCAGACGGCTCCTTTCAAGTGGAGGAGCCCATTTACTCCAAATGCCGTGACAGGCTGGGTAGGTGACTCCCTAAATAAAAATGATGTTCATCTGTATTTATCGGCTGTTTTACAAATGCAAGTACAGCAAAGGCTCCTCATTGTTTATGATACGTGATATTTACAGTTGTTAGGGGTGAGGGTTAGGGGTGAGGGTGAGGGTGAGGGTTAGGGGTTAGGGACAGAGGTTCACATCTACTCATCTTGGGAAAAATGTCATCTTAATTTTGGGCCCGAAATGGTTTATATGAACCATTCATTTTCCAGGGTGAAATGACTATGCAACATAACTCTTTCAATGTATCGAAGATTAACATGTACTTTTTTCCAGGTTTTTTCTCGACGTTTATTTGTAGTCTTCAGCAAGCGGTATAATTCTGGCTGAATATTTGACTCACTCTTCTTGGCGGAGGTCTTTTAAAGTGGTTGGTTTCCTGGCATGGAACCAGCTTTTAAGCATAATCCACAAATGTTGGGGAAGGCCATTCCAGAAGCGTCATTTCACTTATCCATTCCAAAACCTTTTTGTTTGTGTGTGTGTTTTGGGGGACCAGCTTGTCCTGTTTGAACAGCCATTTGTGCCCAAGCTTCAGCCATTTAGTTATTGATTTGAGGTGAATTTGAAGAATTTGGAGGTAGTCCTCCTTCTTCATGATTCCATCCACTTTGTGGAGTAAGCCAGTACCGTTGTCAGTACCATTGACAGTTGGTAAAGTGTTCTTAGGTTTGAAAGCATCACCTTTGTTCAAGCATACTTCTTGTCACGATGCCCACTTAGCTTCATCTTTGTATCATCTGACCAAAACACATTTGTCCACAAGGCATTTGGCTTGTCCATGTGGGCAACTACAAATTTCAGTTGTGCTTCCTTATTGGTCGACACTCTCTCATTCTATTGTGACATAAAACTGTCTTAACTATGGACAGTGACACTGGTGTTCCAGCAGTTTGTAGTTCATTGCACTCTTATTGATTCCTGGGTTGTGCCTGAACCTGCTAACGAATTTCTGTATGGGTCTTCCAACTGGTGACACAGTCACATAATCTGATCTCAGTTTAGGTTTAGGATCTTCTTTAGAAGTGGCTCCCAAAGACTTCTGTAAATCTGCAATTATCCTTCTTAGAGCTTTTTTGGACTTTCTCATTGTTCTGAGTATTGACTGATCCAAAGAGTGCAGTCAAACAAACAACAAAAGAGAAACTAACGGCTGAAGTCAATCATGACCACTAAGAGAAGTTACAGATTTTCTCCATTGGTTTGGCTCATTCTTGAAACAGAAATTACATTCTCAAATCACTAAGATCATTTGGCCAAACAGTCTTACAGTTCAGCACAACACCATTTGCAAACACCACTTGCAAAAGCACATATCCATCCCAAAATTGTTCACGCTTGCTTCCACGCCAATTCCTTTGCCATGTGACTAGTCAGTACCACCAAAATGCAAAGATCCTTCTCAGTTGCTTTGGCTCATTTCCCCAAAATGCATCATCCCTTTGGCATTATGTAAGCACTGCAAGTCAAAATGTTTCAATGTTTTCATATACCTCATGTCCACCTGTCAGTCTTAGTCCACTCCTTCTTTGACAATGGTTATTGTACTCATTTTTTTTTGTCTAGATAATATAATCCAGTTGTGTAACAATAGCATCCAAGGTTTGACATCACACATTGCACTCATACTACCAAAGAAACTGTAACTATTTTTATTCACAAACGTAAAGTAACTTCCATTGGCGTAATAAGAAAATGTGTTTAGTATAACATACTGTAATATAAACACATAAACAAAAAATGTTTGGAATGAATGAGAAACTCAATTTTGTTTCAAACAATTGCCAGCTTGTTTGGAGGTTTGTGTACGTTATTTTGAGAATGTAATTTCTGTTTGAAGAAATGACCCATACCAATGGAGAAAAACTGTAAAAGGGTTTTTCCTTGTCAAGTTAAAAGACCTTCTGGAACCCTCAGCTAGGACTTTGGGAAATTCATTTCTACACTCAACAAAAATATAAACCCAACACTTTTGTTTTTGCTCCCATTTTTTATGAGATGAACTCAAAAATCTAAAACTTTTTCCACATACACAATATCACCATTTCTCTCAAATATTGCTTACAAATCTGTCTAAGTCTGTGATAGTGAGCACTTCTCCTTTGCTGAGATAATCCATCCCACCTCACAGGTGTGCCATATCAAGATGCTGATTAGACACCACGATTAGTGCACAGGTGTGCCTTAGACTGCCCACAATAAAAGGCCACTCTGAAATGCACAGTTTTGTTTTATTGGGGGGGGTTAGGGTTACCGCTCACCCACACGACGCCACACACGCTGTCTGCCATCTGCCCTGAACAGTGTAAACCGGGAGTCATCCGTGAAGAGAACACCTCTCCAACGTGCCAGACGCCATTGAATGTGAGCATTTGCCCACTCAAGTTGGTTACGATGACGAACTGGAGTTAGGTCGAGACCCCGATGAGGACGACGAGCATGCATATGAGCTTCCCTGAGACAGTTTCTGAAAGTTTGTGCAGAAATTCTTTGGTTATGCAAACCGATTGTTTCAGCAGCTGTCCGAGTGGCTGGTCTCAGACAATCTTGGAGGTGAACATGCTGGATGTGGAGGTCCTGGGCTGATGTGGTTACACGTGGTCTACGGTTGTGAGGCTGGTTGGATGTACTGCCAAATTCTCTGAAACGCCTTTGGAGACGGCTCATGGTAGAGAAATGAACATTCAATACACGAGCAACAACTCTGGTTGACATTCCTGCTGTCAGCATGCCAACTTCACCCTCCCTCAAATTTTGCGACATCTGTGGCATTGTGCTGTGTGATAAAACTGCACATTTCAGAGTGGCCTTTTATTGTGGGCAGTCTAAGGCACACCTGTGCACTGATCATGGTGTCTAATCAGCATCTTGATATGGCACACCTGTGCCACAAACAAACAAACAAAATATGGTCAGAGCGCTTGGGAAAAAAAAATACACGGCAAGTTCCCAACAGTTTCTACAAAATATCAAAGACTGATCCAGATAATGGAATAATTCCGGATACTATGATCCAGAATATGAAAAAATAGGGGACCTTTGGAATTTTCATCATAGAAAGACAATAAATTAAGCTGTAAACATGCAACAAACACCATTATATATAACCAAGACACTCTGGAATCTGGAGTGTGCCAACAGATTTGTTGTATCTTCAAAAGCTATAGAGCTAGATCCAGAAGAAAACCGCCATTACGGAATATACGATTTTTGTGAATAACTACTGATCTACTATTGATATCATTATGAATCCAATTGCTAATGGCATGTTTTCATGGTCAGGGAATCTAAATATGTAGATAAAATAAATGTAGGACTAATATTTATGGTATAAATCCCAATATGGGGGGAGCTATGGCGCTTGGCGGATGTCTGCACTCTGTGAGTGCTTATCTAGTTTTTTATTTTTCCATAAAAGTTAAACATACGGGAAACTATGAAAATGGGAGGGCGACAGGAAAGAACAGCAGGAAAAGGGGAGGGTCGACAAGTATGACGCTCATGCCCATGATGTCTATGCAAAATTCTGACTGCGACCGTATTTCACAACAACATCATTGCACTGTATTGCGGGTATATGTGGCATTGTTACACATTAAATGGAAGTCTAGTTGATTAAGACAATAACAAACAAAGAGGAACATTTTCACTCTTGTAATCAGCCTGAACAAATTGTACGTATTGAAAACCGTGCAGAGCAAAGCATCATTGCAGCAATTAAATCTTCATCAACTGCTAATTTGAACTCACTGGGCAGGCGTGATTTGCAATGTGTAGGACAGCTGCATAGCTCTATCCTTATATGGAATATTTGCATATAAGATGTAAAGGTGATGCAGTGGCCACTGTTTCTTCTTCAAGCACATTTTCAAAATTTCAGCATGAACTTCAACGAAGCCAATGGATTTAAATGCATGGGCATTTCTCTTTTTATTTGCGTATGGATTTTCCTGTAGTGACAGTGGAGACCATGCATGCAGGAAAAGGAGTTGCACTTTGCCACAAAGCTGGCGTGGACTGGATCAATACAGCCCATCTCAGATTTCTACAGGCTGAATACCAAGTGCACTTTCCTTTGCTTTGCCATTGTGGAAAACACAAGCAAGACTGAGTGTCTGTAGCCGTTGCTATTCATAGATGTAAGCACAATATGTAGCATTTCTATTCATGAAAAAAGAGGCTCCTTACCTCCACCAGCCCTTGTAATATCCTAACGAAAATGACACAGCCATAATGGACACGAGCAGCCGAGGGAATAAACATGTTGAGTGTTGACGTTAGGACAATGGCTGCACCAAACACCCTAAAAAACAAGACCAAATGCGTTTTAAATAGATACCTCTGACTATATGACTGACTACATACAGAAAAATTTAAGGATGCAGGGGCCACTTTGATATTCATTCATTCATTCATTCATTCATCTTCTGTGCCGCTTATCCTCACTAGGGTCGCGGGTTTGCTGGAGCCTATCCCAGCTGGCTTCGGGCGAGAGGCGGGGTACACCCTGGCATCGCAGGGCATATTGAATTTTTGATTAAACAGGCTTTTCTAATTCTAATACACAGTCAAACCTCAGTTTTCGAGCTGCCCAGTTTTCATATAATTCGGTTTTCAACAAAAATGTTTGCAAACGTTTCGCCAAGGTTCTCGTACATTTCCTCTGTTATCGTACAACACTGCACGGAACAAACTTGGATTTTTCTCTTTGGTATACGTTGAATCTTGTGGTATTAATAAAGATGTGGATGGGTGACACTCGCAGCATTCACACACCCAACACCAAACCTTGCAATATTTACGGCCTGTCCACAGGAATGTTTTCAGGTCAAAACTTTTTATCGTTTCAGCCGTTCCTTGGCCCGGCAATGGTATTGTGGGTGCTGGCTTGTCTCCCAGTGGACATTTTTGGTCTTATACTGCCAAGTGACTCACAGACGTAATTCCACTTCATCGTCAGTCCGGACAAGCCTTTCTTCTATCGTCTCGATGTGTCGCGTCTATGCGTCGGTTTACAGCACCACATGTGGGTGCGCCTTATGTATTACATTGTTTTCTCCCAGTGATCCGTTAACGTGTGGACGTGACTATTTACGGATCCGACAATGTGTGGATGTGATTGATTTTCAACATACACCCCCCCCAAAAAACAAATCCTAGGAGCGTTCCCGTGTTGACAGGGCCTTAGTTTACACAATGCTACGGTATCTTGTAAGGCACATTATTTGGCAAACTCAAATGAGAATGTTCCATTAACTAGTGCGTTTGCCACATCAACAATAAGTTCCATCCTGGCGAAGAAAGAATCAACGAAGGAAGCAAATTTTGCGAAAGATAAAAGTGATGTTAAATATTCATTTATCCATTTCACTCATTATTCCTTATTTTGCATTGGTTTCTGCATGTAAAACTATAATTATTCTCTATAAAAATGTATATTTATTCATATTTTGGCTGTCTCAAATGAATGAATTGGATTCACGTTATTTCCTATGAAAAAAAAGATAACAAAAACCGAGGTAACACTTATTTTTTAATCGTCCTTAATTTTAGGTAAACCATATACTCTGGGGGCCCAGGCCAGGCTTGATCCTATCGTTTCCTGCACTTAAATCATCCAGCTTTCTCTCTCACTTTTTTAGAATGGGAGTAGGCCTAATTATTAAAACGTGCTCATGTAATTAAAGCTGCCCCATTTATAATTCCATAAGACTGATATTGATTTTCCTTCATTGGCTCAACAGTTGAGCAGACGCCCCGTCGCTTAGCAACCTAGCTTCCGGAGTAAAGAGCTCCAAAAAAACCCAACATTTTTTTAGACATCAGAAATATTTTTATGATGTTGATTTAGAAAAGGAATATTAAATGATGCATGTTTACAAATATTAATATTAAAAGACAAATACTGTGTGTTTATTGCTAGGAAACCACTATCGCTCATTCATGTCACGTGCAGCACGTGGGCGGGGCCAGCCCGTAATCCTTGAGCCTCGCGTGTCAGGCACGAGCGCAGTATGGCAGATATTACGTCCATGTTCGTCAATTTAAATTAGAAAACACACAAGCTTGGCCTTTTTACATTTAGAACTGCGCTATTTTTGCTCCATTTTGTTTTAAATTACAAAAAATATATATGCCGATGTGATTTATATTTTGTCTTCCCTTATAAAAACGATATGGTCAACTCTTGCTATCAAATACAAGCGAATCTCACGAAAACATCAGCGTTCGTGTCATGAAAGGCCCTTTATCTCCAGCACATGCCCCGCGGGAGAACGACTGCCCCCACAGGGAGCTCATTAACAGGTGGAACCATGCCCGCCACCTCCGCCAAGGACCCGCAGCCCGGCGGCCTCCTGCTGTACGCAACCTCCCATCACTTTTACACACGTGGCCTAAATATGGAATACACACACACACACACACACACACACACACACACACACACACACACACATATATATATATATATATATATATATATATACAGTGTATATATATATATATATATATATATATATATATATACAGTGTATATATATATATATATATATATACAGTGTATATATCCGTTTATTGTCGGAAGCCATATATATACTGTATATATAAATGAATGAATGGATGAATATATTGCTTACATGAATTAAAATGTATTTTAAAAGATGTATATATAAAGCAAGTCATGGAGGGTGGAGCTCATGCCGCCTACCTGTTTGCAGCCAGCCTGGAGGAGATGTACCCTCCTGGGATTTGAGTCACAATGTACCCCCAGAAAAAAGATCCATGAATCATCCCCACCGTCTCTGGATCCCAGTTGAACTTGGCTTTCTGGGAAATCAAGAAAAAAGGGAAGTTTTTTTAAATAATACACTTTTTTCCTGTATAATTTAATTAAGATATATGGTTTAAGGTCGTTTTTTTATGCTGTGTATTTCTTTTTATAAAATCAAATATGAACAATTATGAGGGAGTATTAAGGGGAAAAGCTGGGATATTGATAGCAATAATAATTATTATTTAATTAAGAGGTGCTTTTGTGTGATTAATTAACAAAAAAAAAAAGAATAAATGCCTTTGGACACCCCTGCTTTATAAATATGTTGTTTATTTGCGTTAATGTGAGGGATTTTGCATTTGGCTAAAAAATGTGATCTATAACCAATAAATGGCATTTTTTTGCATTAAATTCTTTGAAAATGTGGTCGAAAGAAATGAATAAATGACATAATGATGTGAAGGACCCCCCCCCCCCCCCCCCCCCCCCCCCCCCCACCGATTATATTACAAAACAACAAAAACAAAAAGATTCAGGTGTCGTGCTGACGTGTTAGCTCTTGGCCACACCTCCTTGATGATGATCTTTCCGTTCTGGTGGATGGTGCTGTTGTTGACCATGCCCACGATGGCCACGCCCAGGTTACACCTGATGCCGAAGGAGATGCAGAAGCCCAGGCCGCTCATGATGGCGATGATGTAGCGGCGCGGCAGGCCGAAGCACTTGCAGTCGCACAGCGGGGGCTTCTTCTCCGCGGCCTCCCGGGGCCGCCCGTCTTCCGTCAGCTCGATGACCTCCCCGCCCTTCTGCCTCTTCTCCATCACCCTAAAAAAAAATTCCTATTCATGAAAATCCTTCACTGGAGACCGTGTTTATGATATATATAGTAATAAATATAAGCTAGGGGGTTTTCTACATATATATGGGTGTGTGTTGTTACCACGTTTTTAAGCTTCAAGAAAAAAACAATGAGATGCATTAAAAAAAGGAATTACAGTAAGTATATTTGTACCGCATTGCAGCATCACTTTTATCCTCATTAGCATTCAGTGGACTGAGCAGCTCCCCACGCACATCAGTGGGCATCCCTCGCTTTTTTTTCACACACACACAGACACGCACACACACACATCATTCTGTTTCTTGGAATTATTGAATTATTGCACCATTATTGATAATAATACCAACACAATTACATGTGTTTGCTTCCATCATTATTATGATTATATTTACTGAATATTTCAATAAACCAACGTTCCATGCAGTGCTAAATATAATAATATAATATAACATATATATATATATGTATTTATTTTCAATATTATTGCATTAGTCATTCAGTCAGTCACTAGTCCTGTATTAATGGGCTGATGACCCCTGGCAATGCCATCACACACGCGCGCGCACACACACGCTGGATTGCATAATCTTCTCACTTGCCTGCAGCAGTGTAAAAAAAATAAATAAACATGCAGGTGTGACCTTACCTGTGCATGTGGCCCAGGGTCTTCCCCGCCAGATCCTTCATCCCCGCCGTGGCCCTGGTTCTCATGGACTCCATATCCAGTCTCTTGTAGGCCCGCGCTGCCGCCGCTGCTGTTATTCTAGTCTGTTTTTTTTGGTTTTGTTTTGTTTTTTTTTTACTGCCTGCTCGTCATGTTCCTCAAGCCAAGTTCAGATCTTCTTGGATGATGGATGCGCCGCCAAAAGGGAACGAAAAAAACACCCCCACCTTCTTCTAGAGAAGGTGATGAGACGACGTGCGCGCCTTCATTGATCCTCCACCTTAAGTCCGCTCCTCGATGGGGAGATGGTGAAGCAGGCGGCGGCAGTAAAAAAAAAAAAAAAAGGCACAAAAATGACTAGATGACGCCTTTGAGAGAAAGATGAGGCTGGAAAAAAGGGGGTAAAATGAGAAAGTTTAGCTTGTGGGTGGCGGCGGTTTGGAGTTGCGTGTAGAAAATGGAAGAGGGAGTGAAGCTCTGGTGTCTCCTGTGCTGAGCGCACGTTGGTCTGACGTCGTGTTCAGCAGCCAGGTCAGCCGCAGCACCAACATCTGGACACATGTGCAGCACAAAACAAGGCCAAAGTGTATTTTTGCACAAGAACACGTCTGCACTAGACTCTCTCTCCTTTTTTTGTTTGCTTTAATTTGACATCATCATTGCCTTTAAAGTAAAGGATTGACTGGAAATATTTGCATTTGCATCTGCTTTAAGGATGTGTATGGTGCAATTTTATTGCGTTTTTAAAAATCTAAATCGTACAGAAGCACAGAAAAGCCCTACATGAAAGCTGCAGCCCCCCCAAGGGCGGTGCTATGGAAACCAAACGAGCAGGAGTGGATTTTCCCTCCAACAAGCTCCACTCCTCCACCTAGAAATCCATCAATAATGTATGCGGCGCTCCATATTTCCATCTCCCAGACAACCACTGCTTCCTGCACAAACATGCACACATTTTGGGATTTAAGTATATATTTTTTAGTATCTTGTTTGTGGACAATTCTCTTGTTATAGAACAAAACTGCAGCGATACTACTACTATTACTACTACTACTACTACTACTACTATTACTACTACTACTTAGATTTATTTAATAATAATAATAATAATAGGAAGATGTAGAAGAAGAACATGTAATATAGATTTGTTTTCAGGAGCTGCATATGATGTGCAAAAGCATTTTTTTTACGTTAGCATTTTTTTTTATTTGTGGGCAGAGAGCACCACCTGGTGGTTACAGAAAAAAAACCACTCAGCATCAATGAAATCGACATTTTCCTCTTCGCTTCTATTTCATTTTGGTTTTGGAGGCACATGGTAATGTACGTACAGTATGTACTAGTATATTATTATGACAGTTAAGGTTGAAAGTTAAGGTTGTTATATTAAAAAAATCAACTAGACATGTATATTAATAATAATTACAGTACGTTTAAATAAGTAAATCATGTGTGCTTAAGAAAATATTCTTTTTAATGAGCTTTATGGATTTTTTTTTTATTTTTTAAATGATATTGGAAGGAAAGTGAGGATTTATTTATTAGTATCAACTTCGCTCTTTGGTCCCTCTGGAGCCTATCCCAGCTGACTTTGGGGTACACCCTGGACTGGTTGCCAGCCAATCACGGATTTGGACTTTGTTCTTGCAAAATTACAACTGTTTTTTCCAGTTCCATTGTTGTCTTTTTTTTAAAAAATATTTTCCAAACATTTCAGATTTCTTCCTGTAAGTTTTCGACTCCTAATTAAGACTTTATTCCTATAATAATATAAGTTTTTCCGCAACCTAATTTTCCAAAAACTTTATTTAGTTTTGTTTGTTTCCCATAATATTAAGAATTTTGAAAAATGTTATTTTTTCTTGAATATTTCAACTCTATGCCACTAAAATTACATTATTTTTCCTTTGTTTAGTTTTGTTTGTTTCTCATAATATTATGATTTTTTTTTAAAAGGGTATTGTTTTCTTTAATATTTCAACTCTATGCTACTAAAATTAAAACAAATTTCCTTATAATAATACAAGTTTATGCTTACAACTTTATTTATTTTTAGAGTGCGACTTTTTCCCTTAATATTTTGACTTTATTTTGGTACATGTATGTTTTTGTTTCCAGTTCTGCCAGTTCAGTGTTTTTTTTTTTTTTTTAATTTTCCAACTATTTCAGATTTCTTCTTGTAAATTTTCTTCTCCTATTTATGACTTAATTCCCATAATATAAAGTTTTTCTGCAACCTAATTTTCCAAAACTTCAGTTTTGTTTGTTTCTCATATTAAGAATTTTTACAAATAAGGCATTTTTTATTTAATATTTCAAGTTTATGCCACTAAAATGACATTATTTTTCCTTATAATATTACGAGTTTGACTTTATTTCCATAATATTTTCACTTTATTCTCATGACATTATAACTTTTTCTCCAACCGAGTTTTCCCCAAAATTACAACTTTATTCACAGGTTTTTTTTAATTCATATTACGACTTTTTTTTAAAAAAGTTTTTTTCTTACGTATTTAATCTTTGTACTACGTTAAAATTACAACTTTTTCTTGTTAAACTTTTTTCTCTCTCTCTCTCTTTTCACTTTTTTTTGTAAAATTACTGCTGAATTTTTCCATTTCTGCTGTTGTTGGTTTTTCAAGTGAGTTTTCTTGTTAAATTCTATTTTCAGAATGCGTCGTGAGTCAATAAAAAAAACAAGCCAATCAAACCAAAAACGCAATTGGGTCCTGGGCCGCACTTTGGACATCCGTGGTCTAGTTGATATTTTTGAAAGTGGTGAACATAAGTGGTGAATTATTGTTGCAACTTTTAATTCAGGTTGAACAGTAAGTACATTAGATTGTTACAGTATCTTTGCTGCAAGACAGAGGTTCTTTTTGTTTGGACACAACATAAAACACTCAAGCAACACACGTGGCAATCTTATAGCCCAGCTAAAGATCAGACTCGCATATTTATGATCCGTCGGAGTCTTTTCTACTGGATATCCATGGCTACAATAACACACCGTCAGCAATGAGAATATCTGTCATCAGCAGTACAGTACAACATACAGTATAACTTTTTTCTGACAAGTCCTGCCGTTCAACCTTGCACACTTTCTTACAAGTTAGCACATGCGGGAGATCAAAATATTTTAAATAAAAAAAAAGACTTAAATAGATGTCGCTTGGAAGGAAAGAAGGCATCTTCTAGACGCCTTTCACTTGTCTATGGCACACATACGCTACATGCACTCAAGAAGCAGATGCTCACATCCTAATATAGGAATATTTTATAGCAGGTGATTAAGCCCATTAAAAAAAAAACAAAGAAACAAGGCCAGCATAGTTTTCTCAGCCCGAGCATTTGGATGCCATCAGCAGGTGAACCTCAAATGTCCCTTCCTGGTATTCCCGGCTACAGGCACTCAGACAGCACTTCATGCTTGTCCAGCTCCGTGGATGTCTCCGTGACGAAGCTCGCGCTCAGCTGAAGTTTCAGCCTCTCCACCTCGTAGTTATGCAGGTACTCTTGAATCAGGTAGCGCTCCCGTTTAATCCGCGCCTTCACATCCGAGGGCACGTCCGGGATCATCCACGCCACGAAGAACTTCACCACGAACACCACGTGCTGCAGGAGGAGAGTGTGGAAGCTCAATCTGACGCATTCCCCTACAGCAGTGCTTTCATGTCATGTTCATATCAGCAATACAGCTTACTTCCATGATGATAATGAAGGCCATTTTGGCGGCCAGTATGTGCCAGAACTGCATGGTGTGAGTATACTCCTTCTGGTGGCCTGGAGGGTAGCGATAATCTCTGTATCTGCAAAAACCAGCAAGGATACAATAGAACAGAATCAGCTTTTAATAGTCCTGCAATGGGAAAATTCCAGAATAACACTTCCGCTAACAGCTATCATGACCATTCATTGTCGGTCCTAAGCTTTTAGCCCCATTTTTTAAACCAGGGGTGTCCAAACTTTTTCCGGCGAGGGCCACACAGTGACAAAAGAAAGGATGCAACTTCTCCATTTTGATATTTCGTAGAGCAACACACATATATATGCTAAGAAGTTATATATATTTCAAGAAAAAAACACATTTCAGCTTTGGGATATAAGTGAAATGCTACTAAAATGATTATATGATATTTTCCCCCATAATTTTATGCATTTTTCCTCATAAATTTCATTACTACTATGACTACTAATATGTATGACTGTTTCAATGCAGTATTATCATTGTGGTTGTTGATACTATTTTGTCCTTTCTGACATTTGCTGATGTAGTCCTGTTTGTTTCTGTTGTTTTGTTATTGTTGTCACAATTGTTGTTGTTACTGTTGTCCTTGTCTCTCTCTTTTTGTCCCCCTCTCATCCCCGCACCCCCCTCTCTGTTTTCTTCTCTCTTCTTCTCTGTCCCCTCCTGGTCACACCAAATTTGCATAACAACAAAACATCAAAGCCAAATACATTCTGTATAACAGGGGAAGTGTATCTCACACTTTTCCCTGGCAGAGCAAATCTGTTGAGCACGTGAGGGCATTTAGATCAACAATACTATCCGTCCTAATGGCTGGACAGGACAAAAAAAAAATCCTCCTTTGCTTATGACTTTTTCTCTCAATATTTTGAATTTATTTTAGTAAAACTACAGCTGTTTTTTTCCATTTAAACTGTTGTGTTTTTTTTCCCCAACTAAAGTATTATTTCAACTTTCCTCTTGTAAATTTTCTTCTCGTAATTATATGACTTTATTCCCATAATATTTTGACTTTATTCTCGGAACATTCTAACCACTCTGCAACATAATTTTCCAAAATTGACAACTTAATGAATTTTCTTCTAATAATTGTGACTTTATTCCCGTAATGTTTTGACATTACTCTTTTTCCACAACCTAATTTTCAAAAAATTACAACTTTATTAACAATAATAATATTACAATATTTTCTTTTTTTTTAATATTTCAACAATATTTGATTAAAAATATGTTATTTTTCTCATAATTTTAGAAATGTATTCTTCTAAAACTGTGACTTTTTTTTCCCTCTTTAGACAATTATTTTTTTTCTCTTAGTATTTTGACTTTACTCTCTATATTTCTGCTGTTTTTTTCCATTTGTGCTGTTGCTTTTTATATAATTTTCCAAAAACTTCAACTTTTCCTTGTATTGATGACTTCTTATTCCTATTATATTTGGACTTTATTCTCAAAACATTCTAACTTTTTCCCAAACCTAATATTCCAAAAATTTTAACTTGATTGTTTTGTTTTTTCCTCATAATATTACAACTTAATAAAAATATTTTTTTTCTTTCTTATTTCAACTTTATGCTACTAAAATTATGTTATTTGTTTCCCATAATACTGCAATGTTAATATCGTCAATTTACAACTTTTTTCTCTTAAAAGTTTGACTTTATTCTTGTAAAATTACTGAAGATTTTTCAATTTTTTTCTGTATTGTTGTTTTTTTGTTTACTTTTCTTGTTAATTTATATATTTTGATAATTTACATATTTGAAGTTATTATTTCATGCTGAGAAGTTTTTTATATTTCAGGAAAAAAAACAGCCTGCATCTCAGCTTTTATCGGTTATCGGTAACAAAGTTTATTATTAGTATGAACTTTTTCTCCTTATATTACGCTTTTTTGCTGTGTTATTTTTATTTTGACAAATATGTAAACTTTCTTCTTATAATTTTATTATGATAATATTTTTACTTTATTATCGAGTTTTTCCTCAACCTAATTTTCCAAAAATTGGAACTTTAGTCTTTTGGTTTTTTTTTTTTATATTATGAATTTTTTTCCTTTAATTTTTCAGCTTCATTACATTTTTTTCCTCTTAATATTTTGTCTTTATGCTTGTAAAATTACTGTTCTTTTTTTCCATTTTTGATGGGTTTTTTTTTAGTTTTCTGGTTAAATTATATTTTTCGAATGTGCTGCGGGCCAATAAAAAAAACCCAGCCGCGGGCCACACTCTGGACACCGCTGCCTCAATGTATTATTATTGCTCATTTTTAAATATGCTCTCTTTTTAGTCTTTCTGCGCTAAAATGTAAAGAGTTATAAATATATTCTTATTACCTGCAGTTGGCTGTTGAATTATCAAACCAGCTGGCTTGTTCTTCTGGCATGTTGTGTTCAGGGATCTGTGAAATGTTGTATACTGACAAGCTGTTGTTCACGTAACCCCACATGGAGGCCTCTTTACTGTATGCATAGAGGTAGACCAAACGGGGAATCATGTCTGAGGTGAATGCCATGATGAATGCCTGAAATCAATGTGAGCAGGGTTTAAAAAAAAAATGAGTACCAAAAAAAAGACAATGCAGTAATTGGACACTGAATTCCTCTTGTGTACGTAGGACGCTCACATTCGTAACAACGGACAATATGGCGACTGCATTGAGAATCTCCTGCCATGCTCCGATGTTTCTGGCCTTGGATGCCACCGGTCGTCTGAACTGGGTGGTGAACTTCCAAGCATCCACCCGAATCTCCAGAATGTTGTTGAAGAGAGCCAGGAGAGGAGCCAGAGGAAACGAGGCCACAAACAGAGTGATGAAGCCAAACTGGACAACTGAGAGTGTGCAGGGGCACGGGGAAAATAGACATAATAAATAATCAAAGCTGAAAAAGAAATAGCACAGCTTAGAAAGCATTCAATGATCGTACCCATCTCCAAGTACTCATAGAACAATCCCAGCTGGCTGAAGTTCTGCAGAACGTGGTCCTGCTCCCACCGGCTATAATGATTCTCAGGATGGTGGCGTCCTCTTCTGCTACTCCACCAGTTTCGCATCAACCTGATAGAAAGGTCATGAAGGTGTCAGGTGACATTTTGAGTCACGCAATCAGTAATTGAAGCCCTCGTGAACATGAAAACTAAATTGCAATATGTAATCATGCAAAAAAAAAAAAAAGTACAGGATATAAGGTATGTAAAGTTTTGTAAAATACAGTAGAACCTTGGTTGGCGTCATTAATGCTGACTCTAACCAAAACAGATGCTAACCAAATCAATTTTTCCCATCAGAAATAATGTAAATCCAATTCACCCGTTACAGAAAGTACGTTTTTATAATTTTACAATTATAGTTTTGCATGCAGTTAACAATTACAAATGCATATAAAGGATGAATGAAAGAATGAACATTCAAGGTTACTTTTACCTTCATCGAAGATGAGGCGAGACGCCACACAGACACCACCTTCCTGTTTTTCCATGAGTTATTTCTTGAATTCAATGGTGTTTCTCACCTCAATAACGCAAAATGGAGCCATAGAAAGGTTCAAGTGCCAGCATTTTGATAAAGAAAGTGACAAAACAGGACGGTGGTGTCCGTGTGGTGTCTCGCTGCCACATCGTGTCTTTGGGAACATTCACACCAAGAATCTTGCCCTCAGTGAAGGTAAAAGTAATTTCAAATGTTAATTTATCCCTTTCATTCGTCATTTATATGCATTTCCAATTGTTTTAAGGATCTAAAACTATAAACACGTTTTTTGTGTTAACATTTCATAAATAAACATTGTGCAAAAGATAAACACAGCACAACAGTATGCAGTATAAGTTACAGTATATAAAAATGCCATATTTATTTTAAACATTTGGTCTCAACTAAAGTCATTAAAACATCATGGCCAATTAAAGGAACTCCTTACTTCCTCCTCGCATAACCAGAGATTTGACTGCGAATTGAAGCCGTTTTACTGAGACCCTCATTTTGTTTTCTGCCTTCTGACAGGATGTAACGCTTATAGTTTTATAGTGAAGGCGGAAGTGTGCTGTCTTGTCTTTTTGGACTCCTGACGCCTGTATGGTGAGCGGGTGAGATGAAGCTCCATGCTAATAAGAGTGCCTGTCGTCCTTTCGTCGTGGTGAGCTTGCACAACGTAAGACCCTCGCTTACACATACAGTAATCCATGGTGGTTCGAACATAGCTCCATAACTCTATCTCAGTTTCTCAAAAATGCATTACTTGATAAATGATCGCTGGTTCATGGCTTGTATGCATGTTCAAATCAAATTAAACCATATATACCATTACCATATATATATTTAAGCACGTATTTAAGCAAATGTTGTGTATTCTTGGCCTAAAGATGCATTTTCAAGCATAAAAATGTTCTAAATGAACTAAAATACAAATACAGACGTACATGAACTGTATTACACTGGCCACGAGGTGTCACTAGTAACACGCACCAGACTGGGTCGCCAACGACAGGTTTTTTTTAATTATTTATTGAAGTTATTATTTATCTCACGACAGGGACAATAATAAGATCATAATAATATTAATAGTTATCATCATCCTCATAATAATAACACGAGCTCCACATACTCCAGTAACACTCAACACACGCTCAACCCCCGACGTCACTTCCTGTCTACACGTCCGGAAGACATTTATTGAAACACACTTATTTTCTCTGCTTATATCTACTATATTGGGGAATTTTAGCGTAAAGGTGACCGTATTGGTGTTATTTCATGTCTAGAGGGCTCTAATAATGCCAACAATTGTATTTAGAAAGTCAAACAAGTTCTCTATGCTACAAAAACTTCTTGGAAATTCACTTATAGATGTTGGGGTCTGTAACTTGTTAGCTGGGATAAATAAGGGACTGCTGTATTTACAAGACAAAGGAAACTTTGAAATAACTACAAACCACGGACACGCAGAGTTAGCAAGCTTGTTGCTGTGTGGCGCACATCATGACTCACACGCCGATTATCATTACTGGCAGAAAAAAAACGATTCCGATATGAACTGATATCTCATTTTTATGCCAATACCAATGTCGGTCGGCCGATATTATGGGACATACTTACGGTAGCAGGGCTTCCTGGATGTTTCCCCATAGTTGTTTTCCTGCCATGACAATCACCAACTGAGTAGTCAGCTCAATCAGACAGCCTCCAGGGTCACACTAGGATGGTAAAAAGTTTCAATACAATATTTTCATTGGCTTTTTACTACTGCTGATTGATTGCTGTGGCATAATCCTTCATGAAACGGAAGAAAACGGCGCAGTGGAAGCTCTGATGTCCAACTCAATCCATTCTGATTAGATTGGAAAACAAAACTGTTTTCAGGAATTTTATTAAGTAGGCCTACCTCTGTACAAGCGGTAAAAGTTAACCACTGTTGTACAATATGTACAAATATGGTTGCCCACCACTAATACATTTGGACCACCACAGATAGATTAGGTGCTACTATTAAAAAAAAAAAAAACAACCTTCCTGTTCACACTTACTCATAAACACACAATACCGGGACTGTCTCTCTGAAGCTTGTTGTTACAACTCCGTACAGTAGATGGCATTGTAACTCTGCTTCTTAACACACTTGGTCACGCATTATAATGCATCCGTTCATCAATGTAGTGAGATATTACATGTACAATGACGTGCACCTTATTTTTAAAACCAGCACACACTTACATAATCACCAATGCGCGTTGTAAGGCGCACGGCTGCATGTCTGCCACTGCAGGAAATGAAACCAACACCCGTAGGTCGATAACTTCATGTTCTGTTGTCAGCGAGGTTTCCAAACATGAGATAATATCGCACATTTTTTATGATACAAACCAAAGAGCTCCCTTTTACTCATCCACACACACAAACACTGAGTGAGAGTTGTGGAAAATCTTCACTAGTTCTAGTTTTGCATCATGGCCAATTATGCAAATTAGACAACAATGTCACCTAGGCCCCCTCCCCTTAGGTAGCTTGCAGTCAGGTGGGAAACACTGTGTTTATCACTGTAAAATAAAAAAACAACAACAATAATACACTTTCAAAACAAGGGACAAGGCATACAATGAAGTCTAAGCGCTTTGAATGTGAGTCTGCATAACATGCTGAATTGTACAACATGACAGGCGTTTGACTCTGGAGTAGGGGTGTCCAAACTTTACAGAAAAATCAATATATGCAGGGGGCCACTTTGATATTTTTATATATATTTTTTTGTTTATAAAAAATAAATAAAAGAAGAATTATGAGTATAGTGATACCTCGGTTAACATCCACCCTGGTTAGCATGTTTTTCGGTTAACATCCAAAATTTTGGATTGCGTTCGCCCACTTGTTGAGCGTCGAAAATACCGTCCACTTTGTTTACGCCGCCATCTTGTATCACAAGCCAAAGATGAAATCTTGTGATACTTGCAAGTGACTGTGCAACACATTGTGGGCCGTGGGCCAGTGTTTGCTTTGCTCGAGAGCGATACACGACGTAACAAAATACATGGACAGCACCAAAGAGGAAGGCGATAGACCCTACCGAGACAAGAGTGCAGGACCTCTGAATTTTATGACTTAAAAGAGAAAAGAGAGATGGTTTTGTGTTTTTTTTTTCCTCAACAAAACTAGGTAAAAATGATGTTAGATGTTAAGTTGTCCATTTGTCATTTGTAATTATTTTTTGCTTCATTTTCTGCATGTAAAAGTATAATTATTGTTGATAAAATGTGTTTTGTGTTAACATTTTTGGGTGTCTAGAATACATTAATTGGATTTACGTTATTTTCTATTGGAAAGTTTCCTTTGGTTAGAGTTCATTGTGATTTCAATCGGACCTTCTGGAACGGATTCATGACGTTAACCAGGGGACCACATTTTTGCTGTTTTATTTTTTTTTGCTCTATTTTTCCCATTTTTGCTGCCAATAATGCCGAAATTGGTCCCCGGGCCTCACTTTGGACACCCCTGCTTTAGTGTTTCCTCTGTATAGCCAACCATCCATTTTCTGTGCCGCTTTTCCTCATTAGGGCTGCGGGGGTATGCTGGGGTCTATCCCTACACCCTGGACTGGTTGCCAGCCAATCACAGGGCACATATAGACAAACAACCATTCACGCTCACATTCATACCTATGGACAATTTAGAGTCACCAACTAACCTAACAATCATGTTTTTAGAATGTGGGAGGAAACCGTCTTCATCGGTCCTCCCTATCTCCTGAGTATGTGGCCAACATGCTAACTACTTGGCCACCTTGCGGCCTTCCGCTGTATAATGAGTTGCAATTCAGGACCAAAGACACCCACCTCTTCATTCCTCAGTTTGCTCCACTTTCCAAACATGTACGAATATTCACCAGGGAAGCCCACAAATTTTCCCTTGAAGAACGCAACATAGAAGCAGGAGGAGTAATAGTTGACAAACTGAAAGAGGAACATCTTCATGGTGAGTCGGTTCTCATACTCCAAATGGGTCTTTGGAATCTCTGCATGAGTAACACAACGAGAGATGAACGCATGAGTAAAAGTCACCAAACAGTCATAAGATCAATTTACCCATATCTGTGATCCAGACAGCCACCCTCTCGTAGAAGAAGTTGAGGATCATGATGATGACAAAGTTAATGCAGGAGGCAGTCACGGAGGTGGCCAGTTGTGGAGTGATGAACCTGCCCACCACCTGGATCTTCCTCATGGGGTCTTTGATAATACTGGCAAAGGCAGCATACACAGCCAGCCTGTACGCGATGACGCCGATAATACAGGCCAGGATCAGAGAGATCTGTTTCGAGAACGAACATACAGTGTACTATTAGAAGTGCATGAGCAGGCATGGTCCATTGTCAAACTGTTTTAAACGGTCCAGATACCCAGAATATGACAGTGGTTCCGGAAAGGCAGAAGCGGGCACACTTGCTGGTGATGGGGAGATATGGTTCCATTTCCTGGAAGATTAATTCTTGTTATTGTACAGTGGAACCTTGGTTAGCATCATAAATGTGTTCTAACCAAAACGGATACTACCTGAATCCATTTTTCCCATAAGAAATAATGTAAATCCAATTAATCTGTTCTAGAAAGCCAAAAATGTTATCACAAAACTTGTTTTTATAGTTTTACAATTATAGATTCACATGCAGTAAACAATTCCAAATGCATATAAATACATAAATGATGAATGAAAGGGTTAAATGAACATTTAAGGTTACTTTTACCTTCACTGAAGATTCTTGACGTGACTGTTCCCAAAGACACGATGTAGCAGCGAGACAACACATGGACACCACCTTCCTCATTTGCCATGTGTTATTTTTTTAATTCAATAGTGTTTCTCACCTCAGTAACCCAAAATGGAGCCAAAGAACATTTCAAGTGCCAGCATTTTGATAAAGAAGGTGAAAAACGCTACTGAATTCAAGAAATAACCCACGGCAAAACAGGAAGGCTGTGTCCATGTGGCGTCTCGCTGCCACAACGTTGCCAATGAAGGCAAAGGTAACCATAAATGTTTATTTATCCCTTTCATTCATTTAGAATTGTTTTATACATGCAAAACTATTAAAACATGTTTTGTGTTAACATTTTGGAAAGTCATAGATGAGCTACGTACCTAGCTTCTTTGTTATAAGCTAAGGACATTTTGTGATAAAAATACAGTTGGACTCACAGAGTGTATTAATAACAGGACGAGACACGCGCCGTGTTGTACGCTAACCGCAAAATGGACGTAAACCCGGGCTAAATTTTGGCATCAATTTTCGATGTTAACTGAAAAATATGCTAACTGGGGCGGACGCTAACTGAGGTTCTACTGTATTCATATATTTAGATGTGATTGTTGAATGCACTAATCCAGATTAATTCATTTGTACAATTAATTTGATTACAATTGCTAGCAATTCCGCACACTGGCGCAGTGGTTCTCCAATGCTACTCAATCAAAAGCAACAAACAAGACAGCATAATTGACAGAACTTAAGTTTGCAAACTCTACATTAGAATAAGTTACAGTTATCCCTAGATAATCATTAATTGGTTCAAGACCTGACCGTAAATAGTGAATATCTGCAAAGTAGGATTCCTTATTTATAAATGGAATATTTTTGTATTTTGAGCATAGAAAACCTGTTTCCAACTGTCTAAATACGTTTTTTTTTAAACATTATTAGAACCCTGTAGACATGAAAATAACACCCCCGTAGTCACCTTTACACTCCTATTACCCAATATATGAGACATAATGAGATAAACTTGTTCACCTGAGTGATCTTGTTGAGTCTCCTGTTAGTACATCTGATTTCAAACTCAGGCCGGATTTGAAGCTGTTGCTGTTCCTCTTCAAAGTCCACCAGGTCCCACTCGTACTCCAACCGCGCCTGACGCCGCTTCCAGAACTCCAAGAAGAGAGTTACTGTCAACCGGAGATGGAAGCAAAGATCACTTCATTTATTTGGGAAGCAGCCCAGGTGAAGGTTGTGGTTATGCTATTTACACTCATTGGACATTTCATTAGGCGCACTTGACGATGCCTTGACAAAGATAACACAGTACTCAGTTTGACAAAGGTGAAGACATCAATGAATTTTACAGCGCTGTTTATGTATAATTGTGGTTGGTCAAAATTTGCAGCTAAATTAGAGTAAGAGATGGACTACCCAATATTGTAGACATAATAACAGAAAACAAGACATATAAATAAGGCTCGTGCGCGTGTGAATGAGATGTGTGCAGAAAAAAAAATTCTATTTTTGGAGATAATTTAATTGCTTTTTTTTTTAACAAAAAAATCTCAAACTTGCGGGGAATGCTGAATCGCGAATGCACATTTTTGCGCAAGCTTGTGGATTATTTTGGAGTCTTTCTATTGATTTTGTTTCTAAAAGGCAACGGCTATTGTATGTAACTGGTGAGGAGCGATAACATCGCAGTCATTCTGTGACTCGGCTATGTGTCCAAATGTTTATGTCTGTCAAAAATGTTGAATATCCAAGGCCAGGAAACCTGACTTGAACATTGGCAAGTTGATCTGGCCTTTAAGACGCACAAGTGCAATGTTATGCTTGAGTGCGAAAGACTTAACTGTGAGAAAATCCGTCCTCTATCAGTGTTGGCATGCTGAGTTTTTTTTTTTTACACAAATAGAGAAATCAGAGCTTGTCACTCACCCCAAATCCCCATGAATATGGCAAAGAACACAGTCCCCTCATTGTCGAACAGATGGGATTGCTGGAGGAGGAAACATCATATGGGATCAATTAATCATGTGGCATGATGCTGACTCGGCAGGTTACATTTCATTCCTCGCAGGCAGAAAATTGCCCTGAAATGTGAAACTGAAATACTCAAAGGAGAATTACGTTACCCAAGATGAGAGGCATGTAGAGTTGAGCTTCCAGAAAGAGCACTTTTTGTCACATAACGGGCACATGATGATACTGCCTCCAATATTACGGTCACAAATCTCTTTGCTGAAAGGAAAGAGTCAGAAAGAAGCATGCAGGTGTCAATTTGAATTTGTATTTATCTGTAAACAGACATGGACACCGCATCATTTATTATGGCTGCTGTATCCAATAATGGTTTCAACACATATGACTGAAACACCAACCTGGATATGTTGTCGTCATAGCTAAGCACCCCGTAGGTGAAACATATAAAGCCCATGACGGCTGCAAAGAACAACATCTCTGTGTAGAAGCCCAGCCACGCAAAGTAGATGCCAATCTTTTCCCCGTAGTACTTCCTGGAAGCACAGTTGACTCTTAAATGATAACTTCACTTTTTTGGGAATTTTTCCCCTCATCCACAATCTTTTTATGAGACATGAACACACATGTCTTTGTCTTTTCTGTGCGTTCTAAAGATACAACAACAGATAAAAGGTGACAGCTCGTTACTGCACGTATTGGGACACACCTATGCCGCCTACAAAGACCGCTATTAAAAGACCTCCAACAAGGTGTTATGGTTTTATATCCATCTCTAACCATGGAGTAACAGGTACATTCACGATAATATGTAATACTTACCGTATTTTGTCGTATTTTGGTCCTTTTAAGCATTACGGAGCTTCCTTCCTGGGCGCATTGATTTCATTTAGCACCTATAACACCTACATCTAGGATTAACTTTTCCAAACTCCAAAATAAAAACACAGCAGCAGCTTTACCCTTCGGTAGTCGGCTGAGGCGTCGTGAGCACGTTGTGACGCGTTGTGAGTGTGTGGTGAAGCTAGTTGCTAACTGGCTACACTGGTGTGGTCTGGCAAGGTGTCAATGCGCCAGTAACGTAGTTCAATAGGCCTAACAATGTTAATAATAATAATAATAATAACAATGTTGCTGTTGCTTGGTTAATATGCACGTCACATTATATGCAATGAAGCGTTGTTGCCGCTTTTTGGAGTTTTTTTTTCAGAAGGCTTTACAGGCGGAATAAGTGTTTCCCGTTACGTGGATTCTTAGCTCCATCTTTTTATCTGTTTTTATATCTTTAGAATGCACAAAAAAGAGAGACACGTGTGTTCATGTCTAACATGCTGGGCAAAATTCCAAACAAAAGTAGACTTCTCTGGACTTCAATGGTAATAAATGAAAGACATTCGGAAAACAAAGGAATGGAGGTGTCCCACCTGATGAGGTTAAGCGGCTGTTCTTTGTAAAAGCAGAGAAACCTGGCCCAGTGTTTGTACAAGTTGTAGCGCTCGCTCTCACATTCGGCATCTCTTGCCCTCTTCCAGTAACGACACTGAAAGGAGGAGCGACAGAAAGTTGCAAAAGGTGTTGGTTAATGTTTAGAAAGATAGATACTGTATTCCAGCTAGGGATGCCTATAGTTTTTTTTAAAAGCAGATACCGATACCGATAAATTCCTGCTTCTCAAGACGCTAACGTGTTCGGAAAGGAGAGCTAATGCTAACGTTTAGCAAGGAGATGGAGTGACGTTGCAGCTGAGTGCAACACTCGTCAAACACAAGTTTTTCGTGGTGGCACAGAACTAGGGAAGTTTAATACGACCGAACTCATCGCGCATTTGGAGCAGCATCACATGGGAAACTCCCACGGGACGTCAAGACGTCATTAGCTATAACAGAAAAGATGACCAACCCCTGTTGGCGGTGGGTAAAATCGAGTTGAAGCTCGATATTTTTTTCCCCATAGTTGCGGAATGTTTGCTGAGCATTTGGTGAAATGTCTTCATCTGAAACTGTGACAACTCCCACACGATCGACGCCATGGGGAGGTTACGATAGGCTGTTTGCACTGATCTGTACGAAAAAATCTGGATAGACCATACGTCGCATGCGGCCGTGCAAGCCGCTTAAGCCACAGAGAGGCCATCTTACCACTCACATCTCATACGTAGCAGACTACATTGGCACAGCGTACATAGTGTACAAAGCAGATGAAGAGGCTCGCAGAACATCTATATTTTAAATTCAAAAGCGGGGAGATTCTCCCATTCCTTCAAGTAACGCAACCTTCGTCCCTTAAAAACGATTTGATACGTTATTCTTTATCTTTTGGCAATATTAAATGTACTTTTTCCCCTTCCAATTCTCATTGCCTTTGGGACAAAATTCTACTCTGCACGCTGGCTCAGCACTCCCCTATAGCAATGCATAGTTTTACTCCTCTAGAAAGATTTTAATTTTAACTGCCTATCCCATCCCTTTTTTCCACTAAAATCTATGGTCATGATCCTTTACATACAATTCACTATGCTCTCGTCTGTACAAAATATGAATCATAAAAGACAGTGACTTTGGACAAGTTTTAAAATCATTTAACATTTTGCTGATTTTTTTTTCTGATTTTTTTTGTTTGTGTTATGAAATAGAAATAACCTCTTTTCTAATATAGAAATATATTTTAACAAAAACCACAAGAATAATATGTAATATAATATGTAATAATATATAAACGTTGTCTCATTGGGGGTTCATTTTGAATTCGGGTAAAAAAAAAAAAAAGTATTTTTTTATATTTGCAAGCAACCGCAAATTATTTAGTAGTCTAGTCGCGGTTGTTTGTTTACATATCCCCACTGCCCCCTATGTAAAGCCGTTATGACTCAGGTATGGTATGATATCGACAGAACTTTTAAAAATGATCATACCCGAGTCCTTATGACTAAGCTCAAGCACACCTGTTGTGTGAGGTTCGTCTGAAGACTAACCTTGCATTTAGTGTGAGTGGGTAACAAACTAACAACAGACTTAACAACTCACAAGTTCTGACATAAGTCATTGTCCGAGAAGTGTTTCTTGTGAGTGGTAATATAGCGGCCGCGTGGCTTCACAAGTCATTGACCAATGGCCTATCCAGATTTTTTTTGTACACATCAGTGGCTGTTTGCGGCACGTCATAGAAAAGGAGCACTTGATTTGCTCACACTAACCCACCTACAGCCCAGTACAGGTAATCTCACCCCTAATGTCACTTCCTGTCCTAGAAGCCGAACATCTTTATAGCAACACACACGAGCACAAGTCTTATGTATGTCTTAAATGGCTTATTTTCTATTATGTCGACTATATTGGGTAATACAAGTGTGTAGGTGACTATAGGGATGTTATTTCATGTCTGGAGGGCTCTAATAATGTCAAAAACCATATTTAGATGGTCGCAAACAGGTTTTTGATGCTGTAATTAATGAAAATATTCCATTTATAAACAAGGAATCATACTTTGCGGAAATTCACTTATCACGGTTGTTTCTGGAAACCATTAACCGCGATAAACGAGGGATTACTGTACACACATACGTGCACTCATCAAAATTTTAAGACCAGTTCAAAAATTGCAAGAAAGTATATTCTGCACTGTTGGATCTTAAGGAGGTTCCTTGTAGACCTTCAAAACACGCAAAGAAGACATGAGTGAGACAAAAACATTTTTGTGTAAGCAATTTGTTGCAAAGAAGTGAAATAGGCTTCAGCTAGCAGCTGATCAGAAGTTTAAGAGCACAGCCTTTAAAAAAGAAAATCTTGGCAAAAATGTGGATTGCATGTGATTTTGTGTCAGGTATTCACACCGTCATGATCTCTTGATGTGGCAAAGGCAAAAAAAGCTTTCTCTCTTTGAACGCGGTGGGATTGTTGAGCTGCATCAGCAAGGTCAAGTGGTAGACCCCAAAAAATGTCACCCATTGGCTGTCCGTCCAGACACGGGACCAACCTCGGCCCAAATGAAGGTTGTTACCATCATGTAACCATCATGTTACCATTTAACCATCAGACGGCATCTGTGAGAGAAGGGTTTTAAGCAGAAAAAACATCTTCAAAGGCCTCGTCTCCTTCAACGCCACAAACATTGGCCGTTTTGAATTTGCACGAGAGCACCATACATGGGACATCGAAAGGTGGAAGAATGTTTTATTCTCTGATGAAAAAAAATGGAACCTTGACGGTCCTGATGGCTTCCAACATAACAGAGATGACAAGGAGATCCTATCTAAGATGTTTTCCACACGGCACAGTGGTGGCGCCATCATGATCCCTTAATGGAACGATGGAGCTTAAGGTTGTGCAGGGGTGTCAAATGGCAGTGGCTTTGTGGAGATGTTGCTGGGGGCATCCCTCATAACTGAAGGCCCTCGTCTGTGTGGTAATGACTGGCTTCTTTAACAGGACAACGCTGCAGAAATGGACATCAGTTCCAGACAGGAGATGTCCTCTGTGGAGCTGGAGCAACATTCCCGCTAGCCTCCTGAAAACACTGGCATCAAGCATGCCCAAACCCATTTTTCAGCTGATTAACAAGAATGGCGTGTATAAATACTCACTACTGACTCCTTTTTGAACATTTTATTTCCATTTGGGGGTGGTTTCTGAGTTTTTGATCAGCTGATGAACAGCCTATTTCACTTTAATGCTTGTATGTTTCTTCTTGTTGCATTTCGAAGCTCTACCTGGAACCTCCTTAAGATTCAACAGTGCAAAATGTAAATTCATTTTTCAACTGGTTTTGATCAGGAGTGTGTACGTGTGCAACATGTACACAGTGAGACAACTTCACAGTAAAGCTACAATAATGTGCATTACATCAACAATTCCTGCACAAGTACATTTCCCTTACTTTTAAGCGTGTGCATACTCGTGTTCTTTCTTCCAAAGTGACTTACATCATGAAGTGGGAACGCTGCTGTGTATGTCCCGTTGCTGAGTAATCTCTTTATCCCTGTCTTGTCTTTATCTTGTCGCCTGTCTTTGTAATACGGACATCGAGCCAAGATGTAGAACACCTGGAAAAAAGAAAAGATTCGGTCTTCAAATTTTCAGGCCTAGACATTTTTAAATTAAATTTTTATTTTTACTTCCAATTACAGTATAAAGTATTGAACATGTCTCTACTTGCGGATGAATATGAACTTAAAGGCTAAACAGTATACATTTAACACAAATCAAAGAGAGAAACACTCACAATTCTGTTTCTTGTGGAAGGAGGGAAGAAGGTGTCCTTGTCATTAATGAGGAAGAAGTCAGTCTTGCGTTTGTCAAAGGGATAGGTGAAATAATCAGGCTGAGGGTGCATAATGTGCTCCGGCAAGCGGAAAGGATGCGAGAGCCATTCCAGAGGAACATCCTGGCCGTGAGGGATATCACTAGCCTTGAAAGGAACCTTAATCTTCAAAACGTCAGCGTAGGTGGCCAGAACATCCCATGGAGCATGAATCTTCAAGAAGTATGTCTTTTGGTCTTTGGAGTCCTAACACCGGTGTGGATAAGACAGGAGATAAAGGGAATAATGCTTAGTTCTTAATCAAATCAGTGGACAATCAATGAGATTGGCAGTATGTCGAGCCTCCCCTTTAAGACAATTTCCCTGTAACGTCTTGCACCACTATATATTGTCCTCTGGGTGGTGCAAGTGCTGTGTTTGATTCCCTTACAGATTTGTCTTCTGTCTCCAGCTCCAGTCCAGCTTTCTCAAGGTTGGCCTCAAACTCCCTCCTCCTCTCCTAAGGACAAACACACACACACACACACACACACACACACACACACACACAGACAGAGACAGAGAAAACCGCAAGAATGAGAGCAGAACTTAACAGGCTGACCAGGTTTCCCTTTTTCTTCTTTGTCATCCATCTTTGCTAATGCAACCCCATAAGGTCTGACCACGTTTGACCTGCAGCCACAATCTTGCAAGCGTATTTTAACAAAGAAAGTTGTTGGATGGGGAGCGTTATAACAGTATAGTGGTTGTTTCTTCAAAAAGTACAATACAAACATTACTGTGGTTGACATTCAGGAGCTCTTGTGAGTGATTTTGAGTTCTCTGCAAGGCCAAAAAACAGACCAAATAAGATTTTAATTGAAGAATAGTATGTTACCGTGCAGTAATCACCAAATAAATACATGTTAAAATGGTCAATGAGCAACAACAAAGTACTACGGTCTTACTGTGATTGTCACCCTGGTCACATCACTTCAAACTCGGCAGGCTAATATTTTCTCCACTAGGGGGCAGCAAGACGGATGACGTGATAGTGATGACAATGCACACCTGCAAATTGCTTAGTTGTTACAGGGCAACCTAATGATTCATTTGGGGTTGATCTTTTGCCTAGCATGCATTTAAACCCGAGCTAATCTGGACAGTAAGATACATGAAAGACACGACACCCAAGTGGAATGCCGAAACTCGTGTATCTACACATATAAAGACTTGTTGAACAAGACCATGTAGGATTGGAAAGCAAAAAGGACCCAGACACTCATTTAATTAAAAAGTGTACAGTATTGACCGGGTAAGTTAAAGGCTTGATTGATGTCAAGCAGGGGTCGGGAACCTATGACTCGCGAGGTCATTGAGTGGTCAAGCAGTAAACTTCCCGCCGAGCGGAATCTGTAGCAAGCGCAAACACTTTTGAGGAGAAGATGGCGAAAAAGAACGAAAGATGAGTACCATACATTTCAGCACGAATGGACAGAGGAATTCACCGTCGTGGGGACAGCAGGTTGGCGGTGGCGGTTTTGCAGCGGTAAAATGTCATTGATGAAACAGTCAAATATAAAGCGGCACTTCGACGCATTCGGGTGGTGAACTTTATTGTTGCCCGAGCAACATCACTGAATCAGCAGTAATTTTACAAGAATAAATATTAAAAGAAAAAAGTTGTGATCTAATAAGAAAAAATCTGAATTTTACGAGAATAACTTTTGTACCATTATGAGGAAAAATTAGATCATTTTAGTAGCATAAAGTTGAAATATTAAAGAAAAGGCTGATACTTTTTAATGTTGTAAAATTATGCAAAACAAACAAAGCAGGAAATAAAATAAATTAGGCCGGGGGGAATAAATATTACGAGAATAAAGCTAAATATTATGAGAATAAAGTCATAATTAGGAGAGGAAAATTTATTAAGAAAAAAAGTTGAAATGGGGGAAAAAACAGCAGAAAAACAGCAATATGATGAGAATAAACTCGTGATACTATGAGGAAAAATAATATAATTTTAGTAGCATTATGTAATATTGTGCGAAACAAACAAAACAACAAATAAAGGTGTATTTTTTTTTTAATAAGGTTGGAAAAAGGTCATAATACTACGAGAATAAAGTCAAAATATTATGTGGAATGAAGACATAATTACTGGAAGACAATTTGCTACAAGAAACGTAAAGAAAAAAGCAAAAATTGCAAAATCAGCATCAAGGATGATTCATGAGATGTATTCCATTGTAACCTTAATGCATGTTCAAATAAACTAAACCAAACCAAACCAAAACATTAAAAGAAAAAGTCGTATTCTAACAAGAGAAAAGTCATAATTATACAAGAATCAACTCGTAATATGAGGAAAAATTTTAGTAGCATGGGTGGAAATATTACAGAAAAAATATGTAAATGTTTGTTAAGTTGTAATATAACAAACAAAACAAAATAAAGTTGTATTTTTAGGAAAACTAGGTTGAGGGAAAAGTTATAATATTATGGGAATAATTTTTCACTGCATTTAAAGATGTTTACCTCTGACTACTTTAAGTGCAACTCGATGCTTTACCAATGTCGGGCAAATTAGATGAAGGTTCTACCAATAAATGGCCCAATTATGGAGATTAAAGGCACAAAATGGTGGAAAAAATAACGTTTTGATTTTTAAAAAAGCCTGCAAATTTGCAGAATTGTGAATTCCCAAGGCTGCCTCTCCATGTTTAATATGCACACGGCTAAGCTTCTCAGTTTTAATTCCCTTGTAAGCCCGATTCTCTCAAGCGACCACAAGACTGAACAAGTAGCTGAACACCAAGCAGCTACAGAAGAGCTCTCTATTGTACACGACGGTGGTCGTTTTAATTTACAACTTATCTCAAAGCTTACGGCAGATTGTTTTAAGTGCCAGAGCAGACATTTGTAATCAACCCAAGACAGCACTCTGATTATGAGGTTGGGGGCGGTGCCAGCACAAACAACACATTCGTTGGACACAGGCTCTGGTAAAGTCGGTAAATTGTTGCTAACAGCAACACCGGGTCTCACTCAAGCCCACTTGCTGGGCGCATAATAAACAGTCTTCTGATTTTCACCATGTAAATGAGCTCAACTCTTCAATCTCTGCACAACAATTGAATTGTCACAACATAAGTTTTCAGTGTTTTAGTCATTTTTTTTTGTGATTTGTGCCAGTGGAATTTGTGTTCCTACGATCACTTCCCATTTGCGGTATGCTGCATTGCTGTTGTGGATTGTGCAATAAAACTAAAAGCGGCACTGTTGGTCATCGGTCCCACACCAAAATGCTGACTAGTCAGCTGAAGGCTGACGGTTCTGTTACCTGTTTTTTCTCTCCGTCTTTGTCGTCCACGTAAGACAACACAAAGTCGATCCTCCGCACGCCGTCCCGAAAGAACACAGTGTCTTTGTTGGGTTGTAACTTCTCAGTCTGGAAGAGAAACAACAGCCAAGGCAAAACATGGTTACCTTTTTCACTGACTGCGAAGTACATGCAAATGTACTGTGTACCGTAATGTCACTGTACAGTACACTTCATTCTTTTTTGAAAAAGAGAATCTAAAGCAGGGATATCCAAAGTGCGGCCTGTGGCTGTTTTATTGACCCACGGCACATTCTAAAAATATAATTGATAATATCTTTAGGGTCGCGGGAGCATGCTGGAGCCTATCCCAGCTGACTTCGGGCGACAGGCGGGGTACACCCTGGACTGGTTGCCAGCCAATGACAGGGCACATATAGACAAACAACCATTCACACTCACATTCATACCTATGGACAATTTAGAGTCTCCAATTAAGCTAACATGCATGTTTTTGGAATGTGGGAGGAAACCGGAGCACCCGGAGAAAACCCACACACGGGGAGAACATGCAAACTCCAAAGTTGAAATATTAAAGACATTTTTTTTTTCAGGTTGTAAAATTCTGAGTATTATGTAGTATTATGTAGTAAAACAAAATAAAGTTGTAATTTTGGGGAGATTACGTTGGGGAAAAAGTTATTATATTATGGGAATAACGAGAAGAAAAATTACAAAAACAAAGTTGAAAAAACAACAGAAATGGAAAAAACATCTGTAAATTGACAAGAATAAAGTCAAAATATTAAGAGAAACAAGTCGTATTTGAACGAGTAAAAAAGTCGCAATTTTACAAGAATGAACTCGTAATATTATGAGGAAAAATAATGTCATTTTAGTCGCATACAGTTGGAATATTAAAGAAAAAATAGGTTATTTTCTTTAAGTTGTAATACTATGAGAAACAAACAAAACAAAATTAAGTTGTACTTTTCGGAAAATTACGTTGGGGAAAAACGTTATAGTATTACGTGACTAAGGTCATAATATTATGAGAAGAATTTACAAACATTATTTAAGAAGAAAGTAGAAATATTTGACAAATAAAGTATCAGCAATAATAATGATAATAATAATACTATTATCAGCACATTATGCACACACATAATATATTATATATGAATACTTATAGAATAATAATAGCAATACTATTATCAGCACATCATTATTATTATTATTATCATTATTAAAGTATGAATTATATAATAACAAGTTAGTACTAGCATTGCTACCACAGTGTTTGGGTGCTGCACAAGCAAACATTTCATGTTGTACAAAAACTGCATAAAAGAATCCTAAAAATATTGCAGTCTCGACATATTATTATAGCAAACATTTGCTTGAGAAGGATACTAGTGATTTTGCTGGCATTCTGTATTTTAATTTGTGTTTGTTTGTTTCTGCTGCTGTTTGTAAAACTAAACGGTATACTTAGTTATTACACCATTAACTTCTTAATCTTAATTCATGTTTACTAATCTTGCTGTTCTTTTATTTGAGTATGTAGTGTACATGTCTCACAAAGATGGACATATTTGTGTTTGTGCGTCTGCATACGAGGTAAAGAGCCTCCACACACACACCGACAGCAAATACAATGAGCTCCACTTATATACATTTCAACATTGCAATATGAGAATGAATAAGCACTCATATACAGAGTTGGTATCATGAGTGGAGGAGCAAGCAGTAGTGTAAAAAGCCCCACCCATCTTTCTTATCAAAGCAGCACATCCACTAACAGACCTTCATGTAGGAGAGCTATGAAGGCTGCAAGTGGAATAGTGTGGTATGGTTCACACCGATTCAACGCTCCATTAGAGCGCTCAAGTCAAATAAGCAGTGTTTTCAAAGAAATGAAGCGTCAATAGTCTGTGTCTGTGTGTGTGTCCTCTTTTTAGGGAAATGACAAGAGCTCTTTGAGTCACAGAGGTCTTGTGATTCAGTAATGAGAGCTGCGAGTCAGTAAAAGGCCATCCGAGCATATGCTGCACAAGCACCGTCTGCCGAAACAAAGGAAACCCCTCAGAGTGACAGTAAGGCTATTATACTCTTTATACACTATTCTGGACCATGAATATTACACAACATATTCATGACTATAACAATAAAATTGCCCGCATTGATGAGTCTAATGCTGTTAATATTGTAATCCATGCATCATCCTTGCTTATCTGTCTAAGATCTTGTCGATAGTCTTCTTAAAAAAAAATTTTTTGTTAAATGAAACCCAATAAATCTTGCGGGCGTATGCTGGAGCCTATCCCAGCTGACTTCGGGCGACACGCGGGGTACACCCTGGACTGGTCGCCAGCCAAAGGCAGGGCACATATAGACAAACAACCATTCACACTCACATTCATACCTATGGACAATTTACAGTCGCCAATTAACCTAACATGCATCATTTTTGGAATGTGGGAGGAAGCCGGAGTACCCGGAGAAAACCCACGCACGCACGGGGAGAACATGCAAACTCCACACAGAAATGCCAAAGGGAGAATCTGTGACTGTGAGGCCAACATGCTAACCACTAGACCACCGTGCGGCCCCGTAAACTAATTCGTTCAATATAATAAATGAATTACAAAATTGAATTAAAATTATTACAAAAGTAAATTGAATTAATTACAAATGAAATTCATTAAAGTAATTCAGTATTTCTGTTTTTTATTTACGTCAAAAAACACAAGGAACATTACAGTGTTTCCAACAATTTGCATAATTAGCCAGGACACGTGTACATGTGATTTTTATTGGACGCCGTGGGAAACAAAACGTGACGAAAAAGCATGCAAAGCAAATGAAATAAATGCCTCGGTTTTTCTTTATAATTTATTCCAAACGGTTCAACGAAAGCCGAGGCAATTTTTCCCCAAGGAAATCGTGTAAACCCAACTAATCTGTCCCAGACATTCAAAAATATGAACAAAAAATACGTCTTATAGAGAATGATTATAGTTTTACATGCAGAAAACGATGCAAAATAATTCAAAATGACTGCAACTTATTGTTGATGGGGACTTACCGTATAACTTCATGAAATTTACAAATGTCTCTCTTTCTTTGTCAAAACACTGGAATTGGCAAATTTCTTTGGCCCCATGGCAGGTTATTTACCAGTCGCACTGACCGTGAATCAGCAACGCGTAGATGCTGATGACATTGTACGATGACGAAAAACGAATCACACGAAAAATAGTCTCCAACAGCCTCCAATATGACCAGAAAAAGTTAATGGATTTGTCGGGAGAGTATCTTCAGAGGTCTGAATACTCGCTAAGCATAACGACAAAGTCGCTATCAATGGTCCCTCCTGCAGCGTCTTCTTATTCTCTGACAAACCAGGGACCATATGAGGCGTGCTAAGAAGCACAGTTACGATGCCATTTACTAGACGACATTCACAGACAGTCCCATTGTAATGTGTTTGTGAGCGAGCGTGAAGAGGTAGCCACCAAATCGTTAAGTGGCTGCTTTTCGGTCAATAACTACCTTGCGGCATTCGCGCAACAAACAAAAAGTTGACATGTGAGATGGAGATACGGTCTTGCTTACCTCAGTATGTCCTGGCAGTGTTTCTCTCTCTGATAGGGAATTCACACCATTTCCACCGTTTTCATCTGTTGGTGAAACATGTTGAGAAAAAGCATGAAAGATGTTTGAGTCTTTGTGATAAATAAAGAAAATAATATGCAGTATATTGCTAAACTAACAATTATGGCACCACATGTATTTAGGTACACTGACATTTGTCACACGTGTCTGAAAATCATGGAATGTTCAATCAGACAAACGTTTTTCGGCTGCATCATATAGTTTTCACCAACAGTACAGTAGCCGAAACGTATAATCAAAGTTACAACAATGAAAACGCATTCACAAATTGTAAAAGTCTTTTTATCCTCTTTTTTTTTAATTTTCCAAATTCTTCTTAAATAATATTTGTACATTTTCTTCTTATAATTTTATGACTTTATTCTCATAATATTATCACTTTTTCCCCAAGCTAATTTTCCCCCCCCAAAATTACAACTTTATTTTGTTTTGTGTGTTTTTCATGTTAGCAGCTTATTGTTTTCTTTAGTATTTCAACTCTATGCTACTAAAATGACATGATTTTTCCTCATCATATGTTTATAAGTTTATTCTCGCAAAATTGCAACTTTTTTTCTTGTTACAATATGACTTTTTTCTCTCAACATCTTGACTTTATTCTTGTAAAAATCAGCTGTTTTTTCCATTTCTGCTGCTTGGTGTATTTTGTAACTATTTCAACTTGTACATTTTTTGTCGTACTTATGACTTTATTCCCATAATATTTTGACTTTGTTCTCGTTACATTTGAACTTTTCCCGCAACCTAACTTTCCAAAAAATTACAACTTTGTTGTTTTGTCTGTCTCTCAAAATATTACGACTTTCAAAAAATAACTTTTCTCTTTAATATTTCAACTCTATGCTGTGAAAATCATGTTATTTTTCCTCATATTACGAGTTTTTTCTCGTTAGAATAAAACTTTTTTTCTCATAATATTTTGACTTTATTCTTGCAAACTTACTGCTGATTCTCTTTTTTTTCCATTTCTGCTCGTTTTTTTTTTTATTTTTGACTGACTTTAAAAAAGAGTACTTTTGTTTTTATTTGAACTCTATGCTACTAAAATTGCATTATTTTTCCTCATAAGATTACAAAATCTCACACTCGCACTCACACACGCCGCACGCAACACACGCACACACTCATAGCACTTTTATTTATTTACTTATTTATTTATTTATTAGTATTATTTATCTGTATTAATGTCTCTTCTGTTGTTGTTGCTTAATTTATTGGTATTTATGTTTCTTATGTTCTTATTCTTTGTTGTGTTTTCTTTCTTTTCTTGGGAGAATGAACAGAATAAGATTTCATTGCATAGTATAACTGCCTGTTGTACTATGCATATGACAATAAAACTCTTGAATCTTGAATCTTGAAATGATTCTCATAAAATTACGACTTTTTCTTGTTAGATTACAACATTTTTACCACTGATTTTTCAGTTTTTGCTGCTGTTGTTGGTTTGTTTATAGTTTTCTTTTTTAGAATATTTTTATAAACAAATAAACAAACAGCCGCGGGCCGCAAATGTCCCCGGGCTGCAATTTGGACCCCCCTGATTTGTTACAGTTTATTTCTGTTTTGTATTTCCTGTTGGTGTGTTGTTATTTCTTCCGTGCAGCGGAATGCATTTCAATAATTTTTACATCCACTTTTCGATCGATCCAGTTTATCTCTTTCTCCTCATCGGTTGTCGTCCATCCTGGCATAACACATAATCACGTCATTAATGTGTGTGCTTTGCTCCAACTCATCACCTCTATTCTTCTTTTGCGATATGAGCGGTTCATTCTCTCCATTTTCCTCCTTAAAAGCTGACATTTTTTTTTCTCACCCAGCACTTATGCAACATAGCTCCTCGACAGCAGCCTGGAGAACATTGGTTACCTTTCTTTGCTCCTTGGTTATTGATAAATTTGATCAATCGATACCTCACGCCAGACAATGGTGTTAGCATGTGACGAGCTGATAATTGTGGTCAAGCTCTGTGGCCGGGAAAAGCACCAAAATAATCCAAATCGCAGGCGGTAGGCTTCGGTACTTTGAAGGTTTGAGACTGCTTAACTTTGACACGTGGGACAGATCAATTAGGCTTGTTTTGTATCCTATTAGAAAATGAATTGTCCTGGAATGGATTGTGTTCAACTACTGTAATAATTCCTCAGGGAATAGTTTGTTTTGCATGCAAACAACTTTTGTAGCGGTCCGTGCTCTCTGACTGCCTTTCTGCTTCATTCAAAGCTGCTCCTGTCAACTGAGGTTAAATCGGCTTTCCCTTTAAGAGTAATCACCTGGTTAATATGGCTGCATGCGCCTCTAAGACAACCTAAAAAGGTCCTCAAGATAATCATGAATAGAATATGTGGGAGAAATGAAATTAGTGCCACACACATGCTCCTGTCTGTTTGCAATGCAATAACACACCGCATTCCTGCAGGGCAGCGTGGCAGACGCTGCTCACTGCCTCTCTCGCTCTTTTATTCCTGAATGGTGGGAACGTAGAACTTCCTGTGGGGGAGGTTGGAACGTGCATGAAGACGGCGAGGGGGAGGGGCTGAGCTTGTGCGTCTCTGCAGAGCCAGAAATCCCACGTGAACGACGCACACAAAAGACAATCCCCTGCCTCCTACAGACAGCGGCCTCTGATCGGACACAAAGATCTATGAGGACATTCACTACGGAGGAATGGAAATGTGTCATATCAGTACCTCCTCCCTGAGGTAGACAGTTTACATGCACTAAAAAAAAGTATTTATTGTATTAATTTGGTTGAAACCAGCTTTTTAAAATGCATGTAAACACCTTAATCAGATTGTGAAAGACTTTTAAGAAGTCGGATTAACACGCACAGATTAAACTACGCACTTCCATCAATCAATCATCAGAGTCTTTACTTCATAGCAGGGGTGTCCAAACTTTTTCCAGCGAGGGCCACATAGTGAAAAATGAAAGGAGGCAACTTTGCCGCTTTGAAATTTTGTAAGGCAACACATTTAGATATGCTAAGAAGTTACTTGTGTATATATTTCAAGAAAAAAATGCATCTCAGCTTTGTCATATAGGAGGCGAACAAGCATGAACTTCAGTCTTTTTTCTTTCTTTCTTTCTTTTCTTTTTTTAAATTTGCCAAATAGTTTAACTTTCTTCTTAAATAATCTTTGCAAATTTTCTTCGCATAATATTACAACTTTATTCCCATAATATTACAACTTTTTGTCCACCCTAATTTTCACCCTAAAAAAATCACAACTTTATTTAGTTTTGTTTGTTTCTCATATTACGACTTGACACTTCGCAAAAAACAAGAGATTTTTTCTTTAGTATTTCAACTCTATGCCACTAAAATTTCAGTATTTTTCCTCATAATATTACGAGTTTATTCTTATAAAATTGAAACTTTTTTCTCTTTAGAATACAACTTTTCCTCTTAATATTTTGACTTCATTCTCATAAAATGACTGCTGTTTTTTCTTTTTTTTTTGACAAAATGTTACAACAACGAATTAAAAAAAACGTATTCTTGAATATTTCAACTTTATGCTCCTCATATTACATTATTTTTGTTAAATTACAACTTTTTTCTTGTTAAATTACAACTTTTTCTTGTAACATTTTCACTTTATTCTTGTAAAATTACTGCTGATTTTCCCATTTCTACTGTTGTTTTGAAAAAAATTATTTTTCTTGTTAAATTATAGTTTTAGAATGTGCCGCTAGCCAATAAAAAAAATACAGCCATGGGCCGCAAATGGCCTCCGCGCTGCACTTTGGACGCCCCAGCTTCATAGTTTAATGTAGTAGCAAGATATTGTGACACTACAATGGCATCTGCATTTCCTTTCCATGCCGCTGAGGAATTAAAACATTAAACATTAAAATGTTACTGTAGAGCTGCAGAAAGCTGTTATCCATTCCACCAGCCAGCTTCAGCTAGTAACAGTTAGTCATACAGGTGATGTAGCATTCTCTTCCTTGTTAAGAAACCCCCACAACTAATTGTCCCCCCGTGTTTCGGAGGCACAAGAGTTTGGACAACATGGAAATTAAGCTAGTACATGTAAACTGGGACTGCACATAAAAGTGTTGCATCACTGACAAGGCAAACTATGGCAGTAATGCGACTAATGTGCGTATGTAAACGTACTGAGAGAAATCTTTCCACTGGGATAGTGGGAAGCAGTATTAACTCTGCACCTGGCGTTTTATTTTTGCCTGTGGTGTTTTCTTCTTTCCTTTTTTTGGGCCCACTTGACCTTATACACGGCTAGTTATCTGGGTTGAGCAAACAGAAGCAAAGGCTACTTCCACATAGACAAATAAATAAAGTGCTGCCAAAGGCAGAGTGACTGTTCAGCCTACACAAGACTTAAACCAATGCAAAAAATACACCTGAATGTTTAGTGATGGTACAAACACAGATACATATCACATGTGTCATAAAACAACAATGACCAAAAATAAAACATAATTAGCAATGTCTGATAATATCGATCAACCAATGTTTTTTCTGCCGATAACAGGCACGTGAGTGATGACGAATGATGATGCGCTCCACACATCAATCTGCATGAATACATTCTTATATGTGTCCTTCACTGTTTGGTATAGTGTGAGCTCCATAGCCCAGCCTCTGATGGTGTCCACCCGCTTTTAGCTTTAGTTTTAGCCGGATTTCATACATCTTTTCCGGAGCCGGCGGAATCCCCAGGCTACACCACACTTCACCACCGCCGGACATTCTTCTTAGTGGAAGACCTCGCCGTTTTAGCCAGGGTGATGCTCGAGAAGCCAGGAGAACCAGGGTAGAAAAGGGCCACGGACACCTCGCCTGTCCAGCTTTGAGCCATCACGGGGCGGCAGGTACAGTAAGGCATTTTCCAATATGTGGTGCAGACAATTCCCCCTCTTGTATATGTTACTTTTCCATGTTACTTTTTGTGCAACAGAGCAGGCTGTGTAATCTTAGCAGTATATTTATGGTGTTCATTGAATAATTGGGCACTTGGTGCATTTAGATGAAGCAGTGTGACAACATGACAAATCTATAGGATTATGTATAGTATTATGTCAGGGACCCTTTAATGACTTTATTTGAAACAATATGTTTAAAATAACTGTGGCACTTTTTCTGTAACTCACATTGCATATTGCAGTATTTGTTGAATTTTGCACAAACGCTGTTTACTGTGGGTGAGGTATAGTGGGGGTATTTGTCCACGGCAATGTCAAGCCATTGGTATGTAACATAGGACAGCGAGGATGATTTTGAGGTCACTGGTCAGATCTGTACATTTTGAGCCAGGAAAAATAAATCCTCATCTTTTTTTCACTTGTTCAGATACCTACTGTATATTTGAAATGATAGCTGAAATATGACCTTAGTAACTGAGGTTAGATGTATAAGTCGTATAGAAAATGGATGGATCTACTTCGGTTCCATGGATTTTAAAGTATTGTGATATCAACACAGTTATATACACACTAACAGAGGCCAACATGCTCTACTATGTCACTGTTCATTTTTGTGGCATATGAAACAGAGTATCTTTTTCCCCAGCTAGATATCAGCAAATGTTTTCACAGGCTGAACACTGCCTTGATGTGAAATGATGCGAAAAATCAATGGAATTTCCTCAAGGTGAAAACAAGTTTTAGAGGCGGCAAGGCCAAGGAGTCTGAGATAAATGTGCAGCGAGCCCACAAACCACACAAGCTACTTTCCACCAGGCTCAGTGTCAACAAAGCTGCACAAACTTTAGGTATTTTAGTCGGATCAAGGGACTGCGAGATAAGAACCTTGTGCATCCAAGGTAACATAGTCTTTTTTTCTCTTAAAGGAAAACTGTACTCCTTTTTGGAATTTTGCCCATCATCCACAATCCGTATGTGAGGCATGAACACATATGTCATTCTCTTTTTTGTGCGTTCTAAAGATACAAAATCAGATAAAAAGAGGCAGCGAACAATGCATGTAATGGGACCTGCATATTAACCAAGCTACAGCAACATTCTTATTATTATTGTTATCAACATTGTTATGTCGAAGGACTGACACATCGCTACACCACACTGGCTGGCTAGCTACTAACCAGCTAGTGACGAGCTTCACCACACACTCGCTCGCAGCGCATCAGGCCTCTACTGAGTGCTAACGCTACATACTGTAGCTGCCGCCACTGCTGCTGTGTTTTTATTTTTGAGTTTGGAAAAGGTAAGGCTAGGTGTAGCGTTCCTTTCTACGTTGCTTCAAAAGAGAAAGTCGTGTGTTCATTGTCGTGTGATTGTGGATGATGGGCAAAAACTCCCCCCCAAAAAAGGCAGTTCTATCAGAAACACTGTCAACCACTCACTTGCATGATTGGGGGTTGTCATGTCATTTTTGTTCTTAAAAAAGCCATTTACAGTATATTATATCTGCGGCAGCCCGTCGCAAATAAATTTGGCATTGTTCACCCCCGCCCCATCCCTGAATGTAGATTGTTTTACAACTCCATACAGTAGGTGGCGGTATCCATCGTAAAGCCACTTTTTAACACACCTCATACTAGAGGTGTCCCGATCCGATATTGATATTGGATCGGATTATATCAGCCTGCATCTAAAATCTCAAATATTGGCACTTCGATACAAGCAATCCATTCCAGACTCCGCACCTGCACTTCATTTGTGTCGGGACACCCCTATCTCATACGCACCTCGTCTGTCTGTGAATAAGAAGAAGTAGCAGAAGCGATCAGTGTTGCCAACTTAGTGACTTTGTCACTACATACATTTAGCGAGTATCCAGACGAGTGATCGACCGTCATTATCGGAATCTGCCTTTTTTTTAAAATCCAACAGCTGGTAAGAGATCAATTTAAAACTGGGTTATTTTGGCTCTGATGCGTGCGGCCGAGCCTCTCTGTCTGAACTGGCAAAAGTTGAAACTCTTCTCTTACGGAGCGTGAATGAAGCTAGCTCGGTTGGTGTAGTTTAGCAGAGCATGCTAGTTCGGCTGTGTGTGTGAGACTGTATGAGTGTGTTTACAACGTATTGTGTTTCACTGCGTGTTAATGTAACCAAGCCTTTTACGACGCCCGCTGACTTCATGCAAGTTCTGAGTGAAATAAGGACAAGAGGTTTTCAAAATAGGCGCTCACTTTAGTTTGTCAACAAAATAAGGGCGTCATAAAAATGATCTTACAAATTGGAATTGCATCAGTGACTGTGTCTTCCTTAACTACAAGCGCAAACGCTATTGCACTATTTTTGTGTTATTGATAAAAATGTTCTTCCCGACCATATATATTATATAAACATTTTTTGTTGTCAATAGTTTCGCTTTTACTGACAATTAATATCGGCTTTAAATATCGGTTATCGACCTCCTTGACTACTAAAAATCGGTATCGGCCCTGAAAAAATTGGATCGGTCAAGCTCTAATTCAGACCCCTCTAGATACCCCTTTTCCAAAAAGCTACTCGCTACAAATCTAGAGACTTTTTTGGTCTTATTGGAGACTTCTGCAGCAAGCATGTATCGCTCCTCTCAACGAGCAGCGGGTGCCCTCCTCCATCTAGAAGCACTACCAGGCCACCTCCGTCTTCTTTGTGACATAAACAACAAAAACAAGCAACAGAAGAAAGTTTATTTGTATTTCTAAAGATATTTGTTTTGCTTTTTAGTTTTTTTTTACTCGTTTTTCTGTTGTCTCTCCCATAACGCAGCATTACATTTACATGCACATGGCTATATCCTATAATGCACCTACGTTGCAGCTGGAAATGGACATAATTATGAACTGCGAAAGATGTCATTCAGATTATTTGGCTTCCTTGTCTTGAAATCTAAAATTTAGAATATAGCAAAGCATTCACCATTGTTATTGAAACATACTGTTGATCCCTAAGCTCTTTAAAGCGTCTAAACACCCCTGGCAGACCCATAAATATGAATGGTTAGCTATATTCTGAAGGTTCTGAGACAGAGACCCTGACGATGTTAGGATCAACACAATATATCACGTAAGGAAGACTAACAGGCCAATATAGCACAGGCGTGGCATGAGGAAAAACGGCACAGATTGTGCATTCTCTCTTCCAAGCACTTTACCTGAATCAGACCATTAAAGTTTCATTCATGCGGGGTTTGCCTCGAGGCAGGAGATGCAATAGCCCACTGCTTTACAGCTTTGTTTTTTTCTGCCTTTTTGCAAAAGGACAAAATATTCAATGACAGTTTAATAAGCTTGGGGTATACATACAAAACATGAATTCACACTAGGCTGAGCAATAGAAGCACGGCATCTTGTATTATGTACAAAACCTTGTGATGTGTCGTACATGTCAACATTTTCATTTCAAAACATGATCAATTCCGAGGACATTTTTTTTTTCATGGAATGTAAAAATACGAGCAAAATATGGGAGGAAAACGGGAGGGCTGACAAGTATAGTTGTGATATGTTATTCTGCTTGCATTTCTTTCAGTGTGGCGTAAATATGCCTTGATGATATTGATAACACATTTAGGGCAGTTATCGTCAACTGGTGGCTCAGAAGAGATTTTAACATTACTGTTAAGGAAAGAAAAAATATATGTGTATATGTGTATATATGCAGAGAGTGAACTCTCTTTGTGCCTGTTCGGAGGCAAGAGACGAGGAAAACAGGCACACATCCACATGGCAATATATCGAGGCCGGCAAAATTATCAAGTTCGTTTTTCATCGATTGTGTGATTAATTAATTTGTTTGTTATCGTCCCAGGACTAGCGCCCATGGGGCATTTTGTCACGTTTTAATCTCGTGCAATCTTTTGACACGAGATCTTGTGACACCCCTAGTGGTGGGTCTATGCCTGGGCAAAAAAAAATTAACGAACGCATCTGACATTCTTGTCTGTGCTGTTCCCTTGCTCATGTTTCTTTGCGACTTTGTCAGGTTTGAACAGGAGGGGAAGAACATCGAGGGGGAACTTAACGTGCCACCCGTCCGACACAGCTGCAGATATCTGCTGGAGAAGAGCACGCCACAGAGAGGACAGTATCGCACTGCTGCATCCCTATTTAATGTAAGTTTGATTTGAAAAAAATCCTGCAATTTGGGTCACTGCTTGTCATTGAGGGGTGATGGTGAGTTCCACAGCCAAACCAGTTGAGAACCACTGATTTAGAGGACTCTCACCACATTTATGGGCACTACACCTTCCTTTTGTTAGCATGCCTGACTACTATATGTGTACATGCATCAGTGCAGATGAGACATTTCAGCCATGAACACAGCACACTGTACAACCTGCAGTTGGGGGTGGGCGGCGACATGGAGGCAAACAGGCAAAGACGCTCTTGGGTGTGATTAGCACACATACTAGTGGAGAATTAACAGCCAAACAGAAGCAGCGTTATGCTTATCGATTGAGCAGAGCTTGGCACCATGGGAACAAGTAAATGAAATGAGAGAATAGGAGAAAAGTGATGAAAGGACGGACAGACAGGCGTCACAATAAGCCTCTGATCTGCCCGTACCTGTGTGCAGGTTGGTCCTGAATGCAGTCAGCACGGCAAGGCCATCTTTAAAGAGCAAATATAAATGTTAGCAACTGGTATTATTCTGTCAGTAAGAAGTAAACAAGCCTGCTTTTAAATACTGCTGGACAAAGTCCCAAGTGTATCAGCTTGGACAAATTGAAAGATGCGCAGCAAAGCGTTTTATTCCCATATACTGCAGGAACGACATCAGTGCTGTAACCGAGAACCTCAACATTTACTAATATTTGTAAAATAGGCAACAAAAAGGCTAATAGCTTGCTATGACTCAAGCAGGACGTGTGGGTGTCTGCAACTTCACAACAGAAGCACCAATAGCAGCCTTTGTGTTCACATCACTTTGGAAGCATTTCATTTTTAGACAGGAGTTGTGGTCTCACACTTGAGTAACCTCAGCTTGGCATCGTGTTGCAACACTAAGGAAGTAATACTGATGCTTGGTACAGATTTCACTTCCTCCTAAGTCAGAGGTAGAGATGACAGGCGTGCAAGAAAGAGAGGTGCTACGCTGTGCAGCACATGTATGGCAAGATTTGCACGATAAACTAAATCAGCAATTTTCAAATAGTGGGCCGGGCCGTGGTGAGGTGTCATAGGGGGCATGACAGGCAGGGGGGACTGTACTGTGATAAGTGAATTTCCGCAAAGTAGGATTCCTTATTTATAAATGGAATAGTTTCGTAGTTAGAGCATAGAAAACCTGTTTAAACCTTCTAAATATTATTTTAACAGAGCCCTCTAGACACAAAATAACACCCCTATAGTCACCTTTTCACCTATTACCTAATATAGTAGACATAATCAGACAAAATAAGCCATTTAAGTATAAAAAAATAAGGCTCGTGCTCATGTGTGTTGCAATAAATGTGTTCCAGACATGTGGAGGAGAGGAAGTGACATCAGGGATTCAGAGTCGAGTTTTAGCGTAACAGTGGTCCGTGTTATTATTATGATGATGACTATTATTATGGTTATCATGTTATTATTAGGTGTGCATGATAATTTGGGCCATTTATGACATCATACTGATAAAACCGATTTTTAAAAAGGCTCCAATGAGGCGAGCTTACCCGTACTGTGCTGATGAGCAAATCAAACGCTCAGTTTTCCTCCTGCCCGTGAGGTTAACAGCTTGTTGTAACTTCCCCGCCAGCTGAAATGCCAGCATCGCTACGGTTCCCAGGGCTTGTTCCTATCGCCGCTACTTTTGTCGGCTAGTCAACCCCTTGGAGCCACGCTTTGTACTTCTTTTACGTTTTGTTAATGGTACTGATGTCATGATGTTTGATTCGGACAAATCTACAGGTACGGTTTGTCAAATTCAACATTGTTGGAGTCGTTAGTCAGGTGTGCACAAAATACACTTACATCTAAATTAAAAAAAAAGATATAAAAAAGTTATCAGTATCGGTTTTGAGGAAAGTTATCAGCTTGAAAAAAAAATGATTGTGCATCCCTAGTTATTGGCGATGACAGAAAATAATGGAGAACTGCTGATCTAAAAGACCATTGACCAAATGACTAGCATTCATAGTAAAATGTATATTAAATCAAGTGAAATGTAAAAATGAAGCTTGATACTTTTCAGTACTTTCTGCAGACGGGCAGACAGACAGACTGATAGATAAATAGCATTTTCTTCTATCATCAGGATATTGTCATCCCAAGGCAGAGGTTTCCTTGACTATCCTCAGAGAAATCCCTAATTCAAGAAGTCGTCTTGAAGAAAGAGAAGACAATATCTTATCTCCGTGAGACGTGACTTTAAATAGTATTTTTGACATGGCCATGGAACACATGCGTCTAGGCTCAATGACTGTTTCCAAGAACACTGTCTGACACAGATTAAGGTCAATTATAATCACATTAAGACACCATTACCGGATGATTATGCTGGACAATAATATATGCATACAGTCAGAGAATTATATTACTAACAGGCTTATACTTTCTATTTGCTTTCTGTATTTTTTGCATAGGGCTTCAAGATTGACAATAAAGACCACGGTTAAAAAATTTTACCAGATCATCAATATATTGATTATGACACAAAACAATACTTATGTAGAGTATTTGAAGCTGAGAAGAAAGAGAAGGCTTGCTATGGGTTATTTAGTATCATGCCTCCATCGCAGGGGTAATACAATTACAGGGTCAGTTTCCATAGCAACTCTTTGGCTCGGTCTCTACTCCGACTGCGAGGTGACTTCATCTGGCTGCAGATAGGAGAGTGAGATCAGCTTTGAAGGAAGCATAGATGCTAAAACATCAATAACTGCTATGAAGAACTCATGAAAAGGGCAGAAAATTCATAACACTTGAAAATAAGCCATGATTAAAGGCTATCTTTTCACAATCGATGCCTCGAGACCTCAGCTTAGCCAATATCGAAAGCGGGGGTCTTCAAATACATTAAAACTCCACAAGGACATTTTGCATCGAGTCAAATGCCCATTGATTATAGTCGCTCAAGCCACAAGCCACAATATGGATATATTCTAAAGAAAATGCCCTTTTCAATCAAGATAGTAACACAAATACACTAAAATAAAGTGATATTTTTGACATTTAAACATAATTCCCCCCAAATAGTCAAAAAAATACGGTATATCAAGACATGTGTTAAATCCAAGTTGAATCAAGGATCTAAGGAATTAAAAAATGAACATACATACGAAAATAAAACAAAATATTCTCATGTGTCCCAATCTGACGGCCAAATTTTGCTTATTGTGTGCACCAGGGGTTTCCAAAGTGCAGCCCGGGGGTCATTTACGGCACATTGTAAAAATACATTTAAACAAAAAAATGTAAAAAAAACAACAAAGATGGGAACAAAACCAGTCATTTTTGTATTAAGAGGGAAAAAAATAGCATGAAGTTGAAATATTAAGGAAAAAAAGTCGACAAAAACGACAATAATAAAGTTGCAATTTTTTGGAAAATTAGGCTGGGAAAAGATTATTATGCTACTATTATAAAGTAAAAAATATTATGAGAATAAATTCATAATAATAAGAAAAACTGTACAAGGAGAATGTTGAAATATTTGTAAAAAAAAAAAAAGAAAAGAAACAGCAAAAAAGTGTCATGTAAGGAGAAAACATTTAGATGAATAATACACTTTGTCACCCACAACACAAAGCTAAGATGCAGGCTGGTTTTTTTTTTCCTTTAAAGGAAAACTCCACACTCCACAATCCCTATGTGAGACATGAACACACGTCTTCTTCTTTTCTGTGTTCTAATGATATAAAACAGCTAAAAAGAGGCAGTTAATTAATGCATGTAATGGGACACACCTATTCCGCTCGCTAGTAAAAAACCTCCAAAAACCTCCAACAAGGTTTCATGGTTTTATATCCATGCTGTGAACATGTCGTAACAGGTATATTCATGGTAACATGTAATACTTACAGTATTTTGCCGTATTTTGGTCATTTTAAGCATTAGCGTAACTTCCTTCCTGGGTGCGTTGATTTGACATAGCAACATAGAAAGGAACGCTACACCTAGCGTTAACTTTTCCAGACTCAAAAACAAAAACACAGCAGCAGTGGCCGCAGCTCCAATATGTAGCTTTACCTTTCAGTAGTGGCCTGAGGCATTGTGAGCGAGTGTGTGGTGAAGCTCGTCGCTAGCTGGCTCGTAGATAGCCGGTGTGGTGTGGCGAGGTGTCACTACACCACTAACGTAGTTCTTTGGTGTAACAATGTTAATAACAATAATAATAACAATGTCACTGTAGCTTGGTTAGTATGCAGATCACATTCTGCAAATGGAGTGTTGTTGGCAGGTTATGGAGGTTTTTTCGGAAGGCTTTATAAGTGGAATAGGTGTTTCCCATTATGTGCATTCTTAGCTGCCTCTTTTTAGCTGAACGCACAGAAAAGAGAAAAACGTGTGCTTGTGTTTCACTTAAGGATTGTGGATGTGTGCAGTTTGCCTTTAAGTATAAAAAAACGTCTTTGCATCTCTTCATGGGTCGGTTTAGGAAATGTAAGAGTGGCCCCCGCATGTTTTGATTTTTCCGTATGAAGTAAAACTTTGGATACCTCTGGTGTGTACTATTCAAGTAAACAATACATGCTAAACAATACAAGACTACAGTACTTGTTGTAAAAAGCCACCATGACTACTCTCCAAAATAAAACACTTCTCTCCACCCTGCAGCACGTGACAATATGATAAAAATAGCCAGAAAAATGTACAGTATGGGGCCTTAGTCGCTCACCACTTTGCACAGCAGAAGAGTTGGTGTCAATTTGCATTTTACATTTGAGAGTAAGTTGGAAAAATGAGAATTTAGCACACATGTTGACATCGCTTGTGATGAGCAGGACAAGGACACTGGAAGTTTGGACAAAAGGACAAATGCTAGAATAAAGGTCATGTTTTTCTAGTTGCTATAACTTAAGTTAAAGTGGCACATGACAGCGTTTATTGGGAGATATATACAGAAAAGTGCCAGTGTTGGTACTTGTGATCTGGAAATGGAACTTGGGGAAAAGGGGCAGGGCACAAACACCCGCGTGCGCGCATGATCTGACAATACAGACGCATCACAGCCGATTGCATTGCATTACATCACCCCGCAAAATCAAAATGAATACATGCCATTTAATTCATGTGATCGTCTCCTCGGCACACGATGGAGAGCAGATGACACACCAAGCATTCATTTATCTGTGTAGGAAAAAATGGACCACCACAGCCCCTTGACACTTTTTTTGGTGAAAAGTTGGTGATTTCTTCTCACTCTCGCTCACGTTCACATCGCAATTAACGCAACTCTGCATAGTCAGAAGCACTTCAAAACACAGTGAGCACAAACGACAGTTTAAACCCCCCCAAAAAAACACACAGCACAATACGACTACCATTCTATGTGGTTGACTAAGCGCTAACACAAACACGTAACTTTAACTGTTATTTACAAAGCGCCCACAAGGCATGCTGGGTACTCCAGCAGCAAATAAAATATGCCACACTACAATATAGTGACACAAAAGATTATCTTTAAAATCAGCACACTTAAATGGAGTCCTGAGATCCATCCATCCATCCCTCTTCTATGCCGCTTATCCTCACTAGGGTCGCGCATATGCTGGAGCCTACCCCAGCTGACTTCGAACGAGAGGCGGGGTACACCCTGGACTGGTCACCAGCCAATCACAGGGCACATATAGACAAACAACCACTCACACTCACATTCATACATAGAGTCGCCAATTAAGCTAACATGCATGTTTTTGGAATGTGGGAGGAAACCGGAGTACCCGGAGAAAACCCACGCAGGCACGGGGAGAATGGCGACTGGAACCCAGATCTTCCCGATCTCCTGACTGTGTGGCCAACATGCTAACCACTAGGCCACCGTTTAAATTAAAATTTAATTAAAAAATGAAATGTATATTAATTTGACCTTCTTGGGGGTGCGGAAGGTGCCGTTTGGAGGGCGGGGCACCCCCTAATATACTGGCAGGGGAAACAGTGGTCACTGTGCTGCCTAGTACAATACCCCATGGCCGAAGCGACAGTAAGTGGACATCACTAATAAAAGAACAGAATATACGCTACAACGTGGGCTGTGTTTAGTCTTTACATGAAGCAAATCACCTTCCAAGTACAAGCAGTTATCTCGCCCTGCAAGCGTGTCACCACATCTGTCCATTGTCATCAAATTGAATGTTGAATATACAATTTTTTTGTTTTTAAATTTCAGCTCTTTGCACTTTCATGTCAGTCAAGAGAAATACAGTGTTACTTCAGATAAATATCTCTTCTATGTTGGTTTGTATGTTTGACAGCTGCAGTTTGACCTTGGGACAGAATACAGTGGAACCTTGGTTAGCATCATGAATCCATTCCAGAAGTCAGAGCATAGAAAACCTGTTTACAAGCTTCTAAATACGTTTTTTTTGCATTATTAAAGCCTTCTAGACATGAAATAACACCCCTATAGTCACCTTTACACTCATATTACCCAATATAGTTCACATAATAATTTAAGACATTTTAGAGCAGGGGTGTCAAACTCGTGCCATGGAGGGCCGAGACAATGCAAGTTTTCTTTCCAGCCAGTCACTAAAGCAGGTGATTTTAATGATCAACACCTTCAGTTTGAGGGAAGGAGCTCATCAATTAAATCACCTGCTGAAGAAACTGGTTGGAGAGAAAACCTGCAGCGTCTCGGCCCTCCAGGGCACGAGTTTGACACATGTGTTTTAGGTGTAAATAAGACATAGCACAGAATCACACGTTAGCATTGACAGTGTACTTCCTGCGGTGGCTATTGTCTCATCAATGTAACGTTACTGACACAATACTACTGTAATGCCGCTGTTTGTGGTTAAGGAGAGACTCACGATGCACTTCAAAGGCATTATTTACAAACAGAGAACACATATCCAGTGAACATTCAAACAGGAGCTGTTGTCGGCCACAACTCACGCCAGTCACTGGCACGCTCCACACTGATAACCATGCTAAATACAGCTAAATACAGTCAACTCTAGCTAGTAAACGTCACACACGTCACTTCCCAGGCCCCGCCTCTTAAAGGCGCACACAACAAGTCACAGATATTACGTTACACATCAAGTCTGCTGAATGCCTTATATTTGTATTTTTGTTCATTTAGCCATTTTCTTTGGTTGAGAATGCTTAATTTAGGCCAGGAATATGTACAATTTTGCCACACGGTGGTCTAGTGGTTAGCATGTTGGCCAACACAGCAACAGTATGGAGATTGGGAAGACCTGGGTTTGATTCTCCCTTGGGCATTTCTGTGTGGAGTTTGCCCGTGTGTGGGTTTTCTCCGGGTACATAGGTATGAATGTGAGTGTGAATGGTTGTTTGTCTATATGTGCCCTGCGATTGGCTGGCGACCAGTCCAGGGTGTACTCCGCCTGTCGCCCGTAGGCTCCAGCATGCCTCGCGACCCTAAAGAGGAGAAGCAGTATAGAAAATGGATGGATGGATATGTACAATTTGCTTAATGCTTTTTAAAACTAATTATAGGCCGTTATTCAACCACAAAACAGTGAATGAATAAAATGAATAAAATTTTTGAAAACCACGGTCGCGATGTTCAAACCGTGACGTAGAGGCTCAACTGTAATACCAATTCTGCACTTCTTTCAGGCTATAAATTAGAGTTGTCCAACTTTTTCTAGAGAGGTAAAAAAAAGCCTTTTATTAGCATCAACTTCACTCTTTGCTCTTTTTTTTCCCTTTTTTTTTTGCATTTTGAAAATATTTCAACTTTCTTCAAGTACATTTTCTTCCAGTAATTCTGACTTTATTTCCATTTATTACCCCAATCTAATCTTATTTAACTTTATTTGTTTTGTTTGTTTCACATAATATTACAACATTATTCTTGTAAAATTATGACCGTTTTTTCCATTTCTGTGGTTGTTTCTTTAAAGTTTTCCAACTATTTCTACTGTCTCCTTGTAAATTTTCATCTCGTAATTAGTCCCATAATATTTTGACTTTATTTACGTACTATGATTTGCTTGAATCTCGTAAAATTACGACATTAAAAAGTAACTTTTTTTTTCTTAAATATTTCAACATTATGCTGTAAAATGCCATTATTTTTCCTCAGTATATTCCCACATTATTCTTGTCAAACTGTGGCTTTTTCGCGTTAGATTACAACTATTTTCCTCTTAGTTTTCTGACTTCATTCTTATAAAATTACTGCTGACTTTTCCATTTTTGGTGTCGTTCTAATTTTCTTGTTCAATTCTGTTTTTAGAATGTGTAGAATGTGCCACGGGCCAATAACACAACAGCTGTGGGAGGCAAATGGCCCCGGGGCCGCAGTTTGCACACCCCTGCTATAAATCCATGTTGGCCAGCTGACCCTCTGAACACAGAGAGAGAGAGCAAAGTGAGGAGAGACCTGTTCCCCTCCTTTCACATGTGGATGAAGGTCTGCTCTGATAAGATGCTAAACAAAGCCGTTGCAGTCTATCAACATACAACAGCCCTCTGGTAAACAAACTCTACTGTCTGCTCTCACTGCTCTTTATTAAACGCTTGTCAATAAACACTGTTTAGTGTTAGGAGTGAGCTCAGGTTGATGTTCACTGCGCTTCAATCAACACATTTTGCTTCAGCCTGAATGCTTCTTGTTTCCACTACCAGATAACCGTAACTAACAAAATGGGGCAAATTCAACCATGGGGTAAAACCACTAGAACTAAAAATAACGATCACAAGATTATTACATGGGCTGGGTTTGCCAAGAGGGGTGTGATCATCATGCCACTGACAGTCGACCCCACAGCTGTATGCTGTTTGATATTTTAAATGTAAAAATGTACAGATATGTCCAGAAATATATGCAAAGTGTGTGTGTGTTCACTTCATTATGCTTCATGATGTCTCCCATGTTGTGAGAATGCATAAAAAGCTCACAGAGAGGAGACACACCCACCAATATATTATAGTTGTGCATGCATAAACAATTCTAAATGCATATATCGGGCCCAAGGAAATCAATTTTATTTTTTGTTTTATTATTTGTTTCAAATTCAGTTTTCATTTATTAGAATTCCGCGTTTTACTTTTTACACTTATTTTACCAGCATAGAGTGTGCACTTTTGTGACAGTAAATAAAATGCCAGTTAATTAAATGCAAAAATCCTTGGACAATTTTGCCCAGTATTTTTCAGCTTTGCTAACTTTTCTAATGGGATGTCATCCTTTGCACACATTCCTACAAGCTGTAATGCCCGTGCTTGTGGTTAAGGAAGATGTAATCACTGATTCAATTCCAGTTGAGTTATTTATGTAAGATATTTTTTATGGCACCCATATTTTGTTTACACAATTAGACAGGATATGGAGAGCAGCTCTTATTTTTAAGGGGTGTCGTTGTGTGTTGAGATGGTTAAGACGTGGTTAGATGGTTAAGACGAGCTGGGTGCAAGACTAAACGTTCCTCTCGTCCTCATTTAGCTCAGCTCAGCGCACATCCTAAAAGACTTGCTATTAACAAGCGGTAAAACACAACGCGGTGTCAACACACTCATATAGCATAAGTCGGACACACGCAGCCACACTAGCATGCTCTGCTAAACTAAGCTAACCCCGCTAGCTTCCATTCAGTTTTGAGGGGGGTTTTTTTGCCAACTTTCCCCGTTTTTACATGTTGAGTTTGGGAGGGCAGGTTAGTGTTTGTGAGTAAATTTGGCCAGGATTGAGCTGTGGGCTGGGGAAATACTTCCCCACGCAAACATTCCTTCTTCTCACGATGACCTTCATTCTCACATTACGGCAATTTCCGCAAGATTCCGCTTTCAACAGTAGATTCTGTTTTCATTGGTTTCCGTGATTAGTTTAGTCACGTGATTAGTTTAGTCCGTGATTTTTAGTCACGTCAAGAATCATGTCTTCAATGAGGGTAAAAGTAACCTTAAGTGTTCATTTATTTTATTTATTTCAGTCATCATTTATATGTATTTACGTGCAATTCTAAAACATTTTTGGCTTTCTGGAACCGATTTACATGATTTCTTATGGGTTTACGTCTGTTTCGGTTAAAGTCGGCGCAATTGACGCTAACCAAGGTTCCGCTGTAATAAAGTGATTCATTGCTAATTAATACTTCATTGATGAAGCCTATGTAGGGGTATTTGGCCATTCCTAAATGGACCCCCCAGGATACCTCTCTCATTCCTAATGATGTCCCTCATTTTGCAAGCCATCTGTGATTGTTAACATCAACAAACAATTGTATAACAATGACGTTCCATCACAACAACACATGAAAGCACATCTCCTGCCCTTAATGGGTTGTGGAGGCTTTGCTCCAAACCGCGCTGTCTGCGTTTTGCTGTTTAGCAAGACTGATTGATGCCTTACCCTCAAGAAAATGAGACTGCATTAAATATGGATGTAACATATACACGGCCTGGCCAAAAAAAAGTTGCACGCGTTGGACCGCCTTTAGCTTTGATTTAGCATTTGCTGTGCTATCTTTTCCGCAAGGTTCCAGCACATCCCAATGATTCTCAATGGGCTTCAGGTCTGCAGCTGACCCTAAAACCCTTGACCAATTGCAACAGAGTAGGCGTGGTCAGGGGAGCAGGCGGCGGAATCTGAGAGTTGTAGCCAAGAGGAGAGGAGTGCAGATTTACCCTGGACACAACTTGAGATTTATGGGTTATTTCATTATAAGAAACTAGTACTCCCTGTGATTGGTTGCCGACCAGTCCAGGGTGTACCCTGCCTCACACCCAAAATCAGCTGGGATAAGCTCCAGCATACCCACGACCCTAGTGAGGATAAGCGGCATAGAAGATGGATGGATGGATGGAAACTACAGTAGTACTATCGTGCCCTACTGCGATCCAATATCATTTTAAAAGCCCCTGAAATGAGCAGGATGAGACCCCTTTAAATCCAGGTGGTGACCTTTTTTTTGGCCAGGCAGTGTATAGACAGCATGGTGAGTGCCACAATTTTTCTCTATTTTTAAAAAAGGCAGTTAGGCACAAAACCTACCTGTAATATATGGACATTATCTTATAATGATGATCAATCTACATGTTTTGGAAACACCTTCCAGGGTGCTTGTTTCTGAATGACACACACTCCAATAAGTCAGCTCCAGTCTGGTAAACTTTCCTACTTTACGTGACGTCATTGAACAGAGTCTGTGCCAAGAAGCGCACAGACTTGAATGCAACACGTTTGCACTAAAATGACAACTCAGTCATTCAGGCACTGGACAACTGAAACCTTGGAACCCCCTAACAACCTTAAATTGTTTATTTAGTTGACTTTTTGATTATATTATCTCCCAGGGTAGTGACTCTTGTGAGTGACTGCAATTTGGGCATGCTTTTTGACGTAAATCATTGAAGATGGACGATGACTGCGCAAACAAAAGGGCGCTCTTACCTGCTGTGTGAAAGTCGGTGGTGTTCTGCAGCTCGATCAAAGTTTCATCCTTCGCCTTGCCCGTTATTCTCCTCATTGCGGCCGACAATGTGCTCAGTCAGAGAGGCTTGTGACTGGGGGAGGGCAGAGGGTGCCACTGTGGCACTGTCCATCCACCACGTGAACGACGGCTTACCATTCACCGAGGATGATGATCGAGCCCGGATCAATAAAAGGATGATAGAAGCATCTTTAGCACATTTGCAAGGATCCCAGCGAAAGTGAACCCTTCTGGCTGCCAGACGCTACCCGATCAGAGGAGGCACACATAAAGGGGAGTGGCAAGGGTGTTTTCATCGGCTAAATAAAGTGATGGGTCGTTTGCGATGGATCCGGCTCTTAGAGCCGTCTTTTTGGAGCGAAGGACGGGAGTCAGCTCTTTGAAGCGAAGGAGTATAGAGTGTTTTCACGTGAAGTGACAAAGTCGGAAGTCGGCCACGTTGGAGATACTCACCAGGCAAAACAGTATAAAGCAAAGTTTAAATAAACTAGAAAAGCACTGGGGGAGCGCAGACCTCCACCAAGCGCCACAGTTCCCCCCATATTGTGATTCACACCAAAATAATAATCCTTTTTTGTATCAGCCTTTCATATTTTGTAGAACCTGTTAGAAACGTGTCCTGTATTTTCCCGCCCCCCCAAGTGTTCTGACCATTTTTGTGTAGTTTGTGGAGCACAAATGGTGAAAATGGTCTTGCAATGTTAAAAATTCCTGGATTCAGACGGTGATCCAGATCACCCTTAAAATTTCATCAGTTCTTTCATATCAAATTTCCAACAATTCCTGAAAATTTCATCCAAATCCATTGAGAACTTTTCAAGGTATTTTGAACACAAACCAACAGATAAACGCAGGCAAAAATAAAATGTCTGCACTGAGCTGTGCGCTGCGGTTGCCGGAGGTAAAAAGCCAAATGCACGTATGCTTCAAAATGTTGAAATGTGTAATATCATGCCTGTAATCGAACTAATCAGATGAAGCACCAAAATAGTGGCTAGCATATGTTACGAACCGTGGTTTAAAAGAACAGATGGTGAAAAAATGCCTGTATTTTAAGCAAAATTGCATAAAAATTGGCGTAAATTGTCATTCGGCCCGAATAAGATCACGGCTGCCTCGTAGTCACGTAGATTTCTGTAGTGCATCCACACGCACAAAAGCTCAAAAGTCTCTGAGAGTCACGCTGTTGTTATGATACATTCAATGATAGCCAACATTAGCAGCTAAATTTAGCCACATTGCTGTAATTAGCTGACAACAAATGTCACGAATTGCTGTGTTATGTCTGCGTAATTTACATATATTATGTCACAGCTCCCTATTTCTCATTCCGTGTGGAAGTGCTAAGTTTTGGGCTTCTTTGTCCTTCTTGAAACACTTTCTTAAGTTTAGAAAACCTAAATTGGAAAGGCTAACGAGTTAGCTCGGTACAAGCGGACAATTTAGAGTTGCCAATTTTACCTAACGTGCATGTTTTTGGAATGTGGGAGGAAAACAGACTACCCGGCGAAAACCCACGGGGAGAACATGCAAACTCCACACAGAGATGCCCACCGGAGATTGGAACCCAGAGCTTCCAGGTCTTCTGACTGTGTGGCCAACATGCTAACCACTCGGCCACCGTGCCACTACATTTACCTTGTCTTTCAATATTTGTCGACTAATAGGCTATAGTCAACCACGAAGCAGCCATCATTTATTAATTATTTTGTGAAAAAACACAATATAGTGAGGGAGCAATATTCGACAACTGCATCTTTCTTATTATTTATCCAAACTCAATGACATCTTCATAATTGGTTAATCAATTAGATAAGTAATTGATGATAATAATTGGAGCACATCAACCACAGAAACCAAAGCGTAAGTCATTTAAACACGCGTTAAAACATTACCCACAACACGAAAGACCTGTAAGGTGTTAGATGATCTGTTAGTCTTACAGCTTTAGCAGGGGAGGCTTCACAGCTAATATAGCATGTAGCTTCATCTTCTTCTACACACAAAGCCATTCAATGACCACAATTGCCCCCTAGCGTTTGTAGTGGGCGTAGTGCGCAGCAAAGAAGTTTGCTTCACTTTCATTTGCCGTTTGTTATTTATTTTTACTCCAGCCTCTTTTGCTCATTTGTTTTAAGCTTATTTCCCTCCCCCGCCTATCACGCAGTTGTTTCCAGAGGGGAAAGGAAAGGAATAGAAGTACGTAGAGCTGGGTTTTAATGTTGAAGACATTTCTAAAGCAACTGTGATGTTACAATACAAACAGTTGGATGTTGTTCTGATCAATTTGACAAAGTTTATTTATCGAGAAATACATACCGTATCGTAAATAAAAATAATAATCATTAAATTAGTAAATTAGCATTTATTACCACATAAACACACACAAAAGTACCAAAATTGACACCGTTGAGTATCGGTACCAATTCCCTGGTACCAGATATCGGTACCGTCTCATCCCTAAGCTCATGTATGCAGCATTTTCGCTCTGATTTCACTTGATGACTCGCCACAAGCACGCCTGTTTGCCCCCCCATCTGCTATCCACTATTTGAAGATGTTATTCTCAGATCATAACATTTCCTAACTTTAAAGATCTTTTGTAAACACATTTTTAAGTACATCAACACAGAATGTACCAAAAAGTTGCAGAACATTTTGGTTTCCTGAACTGAAGGAAACGCTGGCAGGAAGAGGTTGAGGAGATAAAAAGCTATACGGCTGTCAAGTGATAAGTTTCTGGTGAGGACACGTCGAAGCATTAGTGTATTTGGGAGCGACTGCCTCAGTATTTTTCAAGAAAACATTGTGCGTGTCTGTTATATAATCATAATAAAATGAAAAATGAAGCAGTAAAGTTATTGAAGCACAAAATGTAAGTGACTCCCAACGTTTTTGGCAATAACTACATGAAAACATACGACAAAGGTAAAAAGGTTGTTACTACAGTTAATTGAACATAATAACCTTCCACTGATATATACATAGTCTGCAGCACACATACTTCATTTCAATGCCATAGTGATAAGACTATTAAAATAAACAGCTCATTGAGAAAGACACAAACATGTACATTTTAATCCGTAGAAGGAAGAAATAAAGCAAGGAAAAATCGCAAAAATTAAAAATCGCATTGTAAACATTCATTCATTCATTTAAAACAGGGGTGTCCAAAGTGCGGCGCAGGGGCCATTTGTTGCCCACTGCTGTTCCTTTAGTAGCCCGCGGCACGTTCTATAAATATGATTTAACAATAAAACTTAAAAAAACAAAACAGCAAAAATGGAAAATCAGCAGTAATTTTACAAGAATAAAGTCAAACTATTAAGGGAAAAAAGTTGTAATCTGGCGAGAAAAGGTCGTATTTTTACGAGAATAATAACATCATATAATGAGGAAAAATAACGTCATTTTAGAAGCACAAATGTGAAATATTCATGAAAAAAGACGTATAATAATATTTCATAATATCATGAAAGATAAAATAACACATGAAGTTGTAATTTTTGGAAAGTTATATCGCGGAAAAAGTTACAAGGTTACGAGAATAAATTCAAAATATGATGGGAATAAAGTCATAACTTTGAGAGGAAAATGTACAAGATGAAAGTTAAGATGGTTGAAAAGTTTACTAAACAAAACAACGGCAGAAATGGAAAGCGCAGCTATCATATTACGAGAATAAAGTCAAAATATTACGAGAAAAAGTGTAAATCTAACGAGAAAAAAGTCGCAACTTGCTGAGAATAAACTCGTAATATTATGAGGAAAAATAATGTCATTTTAGTAGCAAAGGAGAAAAAATATTATAGATTTTTTTAAAGTCATGATATTATGAAAAACCAACAAAACAAAATAAAGTTGTAACGTTGGAAAATTAGCTTTTGGGAAAAGTCCTAACATTGAAAACATTACGAGGAGAAAAATGTATGAAGATTATTTAAAAAGGCAGTTGAAATATTTGGAAAATGTTTAAAAAAAAAACAATAGCAAAATTGGAGGGGGAGAAAAAAAACAAAAGTTGACAGTACTAATATGCTTTTTCACCTATAAGACAAAGCTGAGATGTTTTCTTTAAATATATACAACTTCTTAGCATAACTGCAAACAATAAACAATCCCGGGGACATTTGATCAACCTCTGTGGTCTGCTTGATTGTTTTGGCTCAATGAATATTTATGCTATAAACATCTTTTTCAAATCTCACTCAGCTATGTACACTACACTACATAATTAGTACCTTGGGGACAGAAATGTCCCTCTGAAACTTATTATACCCCTTCCTTTGCCGTTTTAGCATGCAATACATCATACCCTCCAATGTATGAGCTTTCATTTTGCACAACTTTGTTCAAAATGAAAAAACAATTTCACGTTTGGCCTGTGGGACACTTTGTTTACCATGTTGCTCACTGGTTCACGATAAATACCGCATGTTGTCGTGCATTTATGAACATAAATGTGGAGACATGTTGTTCTCCGATGTAACTGGTAATGGCAGCAATAAATGACAGCTGTGCAGTGTGCTGTTAAGGGTTTGACCTCCCTCCTGTGGCCAAAAAGTAGATTTTTTGCTACAACTATTTTAATAGTACACATTTGAGGAGATGCAGTGAATCAGCTCGATATTTACACCCTTATTCACACATCACAAAGCAAGCTTATCAGCCCAAATGCCTACCTCACTCACGGGGCGACCAAAAATAACAAAAGTAACACAATGTAAATACACCACATGGACTACTGCATACTCTACATCCAAATAGACGCTTGCACGCTGATATACTGTTGCTCCTCACCACTTTGTGGTTTTAATTTTCCGGCTGCACTCCATCACGGTTTTCAAATATATATATTAATAAATAATGCTGTTTCATGTTTGAATTTGGCCCATTATTAGTCCAAATTTTTTTTTTTTACCTAAATTAAGCAATTTCAAGCATAAACATGGCTAAATGAACTGAAATACAAATATAAGGTATTCATAAGACACATTCAAAGATCTTGACATAGTATTCTGCACTGGTCACTAGGTGTCAACAGTGTTACTGTAGTGTTGGGTGAGACACACAAGCACCAGACTTAACAGGCGTTTATTGGAGGTTTGAATGATCTCACAACAGGCACAATAATCCCTCATAAAAATCCCAAATAAAAACACGGGCTACTGTTGCGGCCGTAACCCACAGCGACCCCTGACGTCACATCCTGTCCGCCACTCACTCTGCTCCCCTAGGGAGCCCATTTATAGCAACACACACGAGCATGAGTGTTATTTATGTCTTAAATGCCTTATTTACTCGTATTATGTCAACTATATTGGGTAATATGAGTGTAGAGGTGACGATAGGGGTGTTAGTTCACGTCTAGAGGCCTCTAATTATGTTAAAAACCGTATTTAGAAGGTTGTAAACACATTTTCTATGCTCTTACTATGAAAATATTCCATTTATAAATAAGGAAATTCACTTTTCACGGTCGGGTCTGCAACCAATTAAGCGCAATAAACGATGGATTACTGTACATGACCAAAACAATACTATTTTGTACTAATTTATAACCCGCAAGGCATGCTGGGAAGCCCTCGCGCTCGCTTCCCCAACATTTTTTTTAATGTATTTGTATGTAAAATCAGTTTGCTGTATAATACTGTAAAATATTTGGTTTGAAGTATTTAAAGACGGATATCCCTCAGGTCTGGCACCCCTGGTAGCCTGGTAACATCTGTTTTGTTCCCTGAACACGCAGCATTTCTTTCATGCAGTTGCTTTAAGTGGCTTGTGTGTGTTTTGCATTTTGATCTGTATTTTTCATCTGTAGCCCCAAAGCTGCCCCAGGGGTGGACTGTATAGTACGGACGGAAAAGTGGCTGCCAATTTGTGCCTCCCTGATTACCACCAACATCTTGTAGGACAAAGTGGGTGAATTGTCTTGCCCAAGGCCACAACAGCAACAACTGGGATGGACAACGCAGGGCTCATACCGACAAACATCCACTTTATACCTCACAAGCCATATTTATGATGGCAGAGAGAAGCTATTCGAAAGAGGTTAACAGGACGCTTGTGAATACAAAAAAATAAAAAAATAAAATAATTTATTTAAAATGTAGACAAATAAATACAAATTTAAATGCTCAATTTATAATCAATCCACTTTGGGGAGAAAAAAAAAACACATTAAATGCCCATAACTAATGTGACATCCAAGGCCATGATGAGTGTATTTTTGTGTTTTATTTTTTTCTGAGATTACTAGCTATATTTATCCTCATAAATCAAATGAAATTATGATGATGATGGTGAGGATTATTACTATTTTCATTTTAAAGTACTGTTTTAGTCTTAATTCACATACTTAAAACTACATCAAAATGCGTAACCTATCACGATCGTTTCGACCGCTCCCCCATCCCATCTCACGCAATGCACTATTCCATGTTACTGCGCATGCTCAGATAGATCAGGAAGACGACAGGAAAACAAACTTTTTGGCGCAGTTTGGAAACAAATGAAGCTCAGTTACCCCAGTGGAGCTGAGAAGAGGAGAAGGTGAGCGGAGGGCAAAACAGATTTGAACAAAAGTACCGAAGATGTCGACCTTTTTCACAGTCACCACAAATGTTGACACATGACGACAGCAGCAGCTCTGGCACTGTCAGCCACGGAGAATGCAGTAGCTCTGGAGATGAAGCTGAGAGTGACGCTTTTCCTTGCAAAGATGTGAGTATGTGAGTAGATATTCAATGCTGCTTCATGTTCTTATCAATTACAGTAAAAGCGTTGAATAAAACTTTTGTCTGTGCAGTATAAGGATGTGGAGGGACCCAATTGCTGGGTTTACCTTGGGCCCCCAAAGGACTAAATACGCCCCTGGTTATGGTGTAAGTCTGCATATTCATTTTAGACAGAAAGGAAACTTTAATCATGATAATGCAGTATCCAAAGTGCAAAAATACATAGAACCAACAATAACGATAAAGTCTCATTTTCAGTGGAACCCCCACTCACAGTGACTGGTTTTCACCGCTGAGCCGTACTGAAAATGAAATCTTCAAGATGAAACACATTAGATTACTTTATTTGTGGGCGACAATACACTCTAAATTGTCCATAGGTAAGATTGTGAGGGTGAATGGTTGTCTGCGATTGGCTGTCGACCAGTCCAGGGTGTACCCCGCCTCTCGCTCGAAGTCAGCTGGGATAGGCTCCAGCATAGCCGCGACCCTAGTGAGGATGGTGAGGCATAGAAGATGGTTTTTCAGCTGTAGTACCCTGGCCATGACGTTAAAAAGGCAACAAAGTTCAGTACAATAAGACAAAACAATAAAACACAAAATACATGCAGATTAGAACAGTAAGGACATCAGAGAATAGTTAAAAAGATCATTTAGAAAAATAAAAGTACAGCAATAAACAAAGTAATTATATATATATAATAAAATATATATATATATATATATATAATAAAATATATATACTGTATGTAACAACACAAAAATAAAATGGGGTATACAACACATCAGATGCACAAAATAATCAACTTACTTATTCATTCATATGATCAGCTTCATGCTCTGTCTCCTTTCTGCTCCGTTCTCCTTGCGCCGCGAGGCGTTCAGGCGCACTCGTAATTGTGAGTGTTAGGCGCTAATTGTTTTTCATTTGTATTCCCATAAGCCCTTATGACAATTGGTGCACGCCATTTTTTGGACTTGGGCATTAGACTGCAGGCGGCCAACAAAGGGTTGTAACAGACATACACATAACTACCACTAGAGGGCACTACATTACAGCTGAAGAGGCGCTGCTTTGTTCTCGTGGAAGAGTTCCTTGTTTATCCGAACAGGTTCACTTATGCTCAACCATTAAACAAAACACCCTCCTGCTATATGTTATTTCTTTTTTGTTGTTGTTTTTTTGCCTTTTTGCTGCCTAAATAGCCCAATTTGCTAAATAATTGAATAAACAGCTGCCTTGTTTTTTTTTTAACTTCTTTGTTATTTATTTACTTCTTTGTGTGTATCCACAAAAAATACACATCTAGTTGTGCATTTCGAATGACAATACGTGTCATGTGATGTGGTCCATATGCCAAATTATTAATTGTTGCGCGACAGTAACTATTACTTTGCGTTGCATTTAATGACTTAATTTGTGTCCGTCTTTTTTTTTTACACAAATCTACTCGACTCTTTTGTTCTGTGGTGTGTGTGTGTGTGTGTGTGTGAGAGAGAGAGAGAGAGAAAGAGAGAGAGAGAGAGCGCATGGTTGGTTCTAGTGGAGTGGATGAAGAAGAGAAGGAGGAGGATAGGGAAAGCGGGATGCTGACAGATTCCTGATAGATGGCTAAAATGGCGAAAGCGTGTTCAGTCGCCCCGTAGGTCCGAACATGCACCTGGATGTTCCTGAACCTCATCTGTTAACTTCACCTTGTTTTCTGCAAGCGCCGGATTATTTGAGCGTTTAAATGGCACCCACCATTCGTTGCCGCCTTGCTCCGTGCTTTTTGGGGATCCTCTTAAACGCCTTCATGGGTAAGTGGTGGCATCATTGTCCACATCGATGTGGATGGAGGTCCGCTCGCCTCCGCCTGCGTATTCGAAGCTGGCTGCGTGCTGCAAGCCGAGATAAGTGCGAGGAGTGACCGCTAACCTTGAACTTGGCCCCATATATGGCTGTGGATGCCACTGTGTAGACATGGGACAGAGCTTGCATGAATATGATTGTGTCTTGCAATATGCTAAAAGTTTTGTCAATGTACACATCCTGTACCTTCTGTGCGTGTGCGTGTAGTTGAACGGGAACCACGTGCAGCGTCACACGGTCAAGTTTATTTTGATGTGAGCACGTTTAAAGCATGCAACAACCTCCTAATCCACACACTAATACGACTGCTTGTGTGTGTGTGATTTGTCTCCATAGACGGATCCCATCTCATTATTAGGGGTGGACACTGCAAACTTTGGGCTAGATCAGTGGTTCTCAACTGGTGGGTTGAGACCCAAATGCGGATGGCAAGCCAAAAATGACATTAGAAAATGTTATATTCAACTGACGTTTAACTTGTTTATTGTATTTTACTCATCTTGCTTTTTGGGTTAAGTTAAATAAGATTTATTGGCCTTATTTATTACACATTTTCAGATGTAATTTCAATTTATGCATTACAGCATTTGCATGCAGTTATCATTTCATTATCATTTATCATTTCATGACAAAATGCCTTAACAAACATGTAATTTTGTGTATTAGTGTTTCAAAACGTGACCCGAGCCATTTAAAACAATAAATACATTTACGTAGTTTGACTTACATAAAAGTATAACATATTTAAGTAATAAATAAATGAAAAATAAAGGTTGCACAGTGGCCGAGTGGTTTGCATTTTGGCCACACAGTCAGGAGATCGGGAAGATCTGGGTTTGAATCTCCGCTTGGGCATCTCTGTGTGGAGTTTGCATGTTCTCCCCATACGTCCGAGGGTTTTCTCCGGTTTCCTCCCACGTTCCAAAAAATTGGTGACTCTAAATTGTCCATAGGTATGAATGTGAGTGTGAATGGTTGTTTGTCTATATGTGCCCTGCCATTGGCTGGCGACCAGTCCACGGTGTACCCCGCCTCTCGCCCAAAGTCAGCTGGGATAGGCTCCAGCATACTCCCACGACCCTCATGAGGATAAGTGGTATAGAAAATGGATGGATGAAAAATAACTAAAAATATAACAAATTCAAGGGACTTAACATGTAAAAAAACCCCAAGAAGAAGTAAAAATAAAAATGACTGAAATAAAGATGGGTGGTGACTAATGACCGCTGGAAAATGTGGGTCCCAGGTTGAGACCATTTGAGAACCCCTGGTCTAGATCCCATACCAACACAAGACCAGTATTGCTGATACTGTTTGTGATACTTTTTACTTTGTTGAACGATTTGGTCATTTTTCTTGTAATTTGTTCATCATGGTCATGACAGTGTAAGTCGGAATTTATAGCTAAATTAACTCCTAAGTCACTCTCTGTACACAGAACACTTCAAGGAAATATAAAATACAGTAATAGGAGGATTAAATACAAGAACTCCGACAACAACTCCTTATTTTTATCCTGGAGGTTGTCTTAAAATCTTACAAGGAATCCATGAACAGCTTAGTATTCATTAGCATTCCATAATCTTTATCCTTAATGATGATCACCACCAATATTGGTGGGCGTGTCTCCTCGTTTGGAGCTTTTTATGATGTTCATTTTCACTTCCACGGCGTTGGCTTTCCTTTTCTTCCCGCTCGGGAAACATAATGAAGTGTACAACGTGAACTAATCAGCGATGTCATCCTTCCTCAGTGTGGCTGCTCAGGCGCACACTGCATTCTTTTGCCGCACGTGGCGTGTATTCGTCCACCAACAAGTGCTGCAAGTGGTTCTCGAGCGAGTTTCGTGTTTACGGGCCAAACGGAACGCCTGTGTATAAATGCAACAATATAAGACGATGTGACAAAATAAATCAATTAGTGAATTTGGCTCTCATTCAGATCCTTTGCCTTATTGCCCCCTGACAAATGTACTCCCTGACTTTGTAACCAATATAACAATATAGACATGTAACAATATCATGAACTATTAGTGAGAATAAACACAGAAAATAACTAAAAAATATAAATTTCTTCCTGCTAGTATCAATCCAACTCTGATCCTACCCCTGGTATGATACTATCGATTTATGGAGTGATCCACCCGCTCCTTTTTAATTATTATTCACCACTTATATTGCTGATTGCCTGAGCCTTCAAAGGAGGAGCATCATCAAAGTCTTTACATTATGTAATTAATGGTAATGATAAGAAAGTTAATGAGTCCTTAATGGGCTTATTGATACGGCATATGAAGGGTGGTAGGTGTCTTTAATATTCATTATTGATAGACGTCAAGACTTATCGAGGATGGTGCATTCAATGTCACCTGGGTGGGATTTGTTGACTGTTCAGCCTGCTTAGGTATGTGGACATGGTCTGAGGATACATGAAAAGACGTGTACGGTTATTTGCTGCTGCAGAGAATGTTTGGACATATTAAATGTCAAGACTGTCTTGTTCCTTTGCAAATTCTCTCTTTGGGGTGGGGTGTGGGGTGTGCGGGGGGGTTCTTTGTTCACTGTGAGGCCCCCGAATTGAAAGAGCGGAGGATATTGAATATTTGCCACACAGAAAGAAACCCGGCTGGACGGTCAGGGGACTGGGATACATCAGAGCAAGGCTTTTGTTTTTTCTTGTTTCAATTCAAATTCAATCTGCAAATTAGAGAAATGAAGACTTTTAGATTAGAGTCGGTTTAGATGAAGACACCCTTTAAAGACATTTCAATCACGTGGATAAGAAAGCAAGAAGATGAGAGTCGGTGTCACAGCTCATGAATGGCGCTGCTAGAACTCATCATCCATCAGATCTCGTGATAAGACTTTAACTCGTACAGTCTTTCCCACAGGAGAGCAATATATTTTGTGGGGGCAGGTTGGGGGTGGGTGGGGGGTGACGTCATTGTCTAATTTGCATAACAGGCCACGACATATGTGCATGTCATTTTTATAGGCGCAGCGGGAGACAGACGGGGAGCAAAAAAACCTGAGCAAAACAAATATGTTTAACAAATTAGGGCTGTCAATCGATTAAAATATTTAATCGTGATTAATCACATTTTGTCCATAGTGAAGTTATAATTTGTTGCAATTAATCACAGATAGAAGTTTTTATCTATTGTAAGTAGGGATGTAAATCTTTTTTTTTTTTTTTTTCCCCCCTGTCCTGTCCAGCCTTTAAAGCAGATAGAATTGTAGATCTAAATGCCGTCAAGTGCTCAACAGACTTGCCAGGGAGAAGTGTGATATACAATTCCCCTGTTATACAGAATTTATTTGACTTTGATGCTTGTTATTAAGCAAATTTGGAGTGACCGGACCGGAGCAGGAGGGGACAGAGAAGAAGAGAAAAGGAAACAGGGGGGCGGTGCGGGGATGAGAGGGGGACAAAAAAAAGAGAGACAAAGGCAACAGCAGCAACAACAACAATTGTGACAACAAGAACAGAACAACAGAAACATACAGAACGACATCAGCAAATAAATGTCTGTGACAACTATAAAGACGAACAAGGACATAAGGACAAAGGACAAAGCAATATCAACAACCACAATGACAATGCTGTCAATGACAATCACACGTAATAGTAGTCATGAAATGATGAATTATGATAGTGATCACAATGACAATACTGCATTGAAACAGTCACACATAATTGTAGTAATGAAATGATGAACTATGATAGTGATCACAATGACAATACTGCATTGAAACAGTCACACATAATAGTAGTCATGAAATGATGAAGTATGATAGTGATCACAATGACAATACTGCATTGGGGATGTAAATCTTTTTGTGGTAAACAGTTTGTTAAGATACGATTCGAAAACGATATATTTTAAAAACAGAACGATTCGATATGATTCGATACAGTGTACAAACGATATGATTCGATTCGATACGATTCAAAGGTGACATTCGTTGATGTAGACATTAATCTTCCATTATAAAATAAAGAATCCAATTCTATAAAAGCGGCATTCTTACAGTATTTTCAAATGCGTAAAAGAGCACATCACACCCCCAAGCATGCTGTAAGACAGGGGTCCCCAACCAGCTCGTAACCCAGATTTTAGCTCGCAGTTCAAAGCAAAAAATCATCCGAGAGATGGATCACATTTAAAAAACACTCGTTAGTTGGGACACTCGTATGCCAATGTACAACTGTATAAATGACAATAAAAAAAATACCGGCAGTACTCCGGTGCCTTCTCACTTCTCTCTGGCAGTCGACGTATTCTGTGACAACTCCACTTACAGCGACAGTAGACACAAATGACTTTGGTCTTGTTGCGAGATCCATCTGCCAGGGCTTTGAAGCTAAACGTACCAATCAAAATACCCTTTTCTTTCTCCATTTCTGCTCAATATTTGTTCCCGCTTGTGGTTCCACATCCAATGCTGTGTTTCCTCAAACTATGGTGTGGGCCAAGGGTCAAACTGAATGTGCGCACGTTGATTGCACGTAAAAAAAAAAAAATGCTGTTAAAGGAACCTTCCGTTAACATTTCTGTGCCATGACAGCCCTCATAGAAACACAAATTAACTTTTTGTTTTTGTTTGTTTTATGTCACAAGCAGTTAGTAGAATAGGGCTGAAATATTTTTTAAAATACCTCTTTTTTAAATCATAATATTGTGAGAAACAAACAAAAAGAATAAGCTGTAATTTTTGGAAAATTAGGCTATGGAAAAAGTTTTAATATTATGGGAATAAAGTCAAAATATTTTGGAAATAAAGTCATAATTATGAGAGGAAAATTTACAAGAATAAAGTTGAAATTGTTGGAAAATATACAACCCCCCCTAACCCCCCCCCCCCCCCCCCCCCCACTGCATAAATAAAAAAAACAGCTGTGCAAGAATAAAGTCAAAATATCAAGAGAAAAAAAAAACCCAACTTTTTTCACAACTTTTTTTTTTTTTATTACGAGTTTATTTGCTTAAAATTGAGACTTTTTTTCTCATTAGAATACACCTTTTTTTCTCTTGATATTTTGACTTTATTCTTGCACAGCTGTTTTTTTTATTTATGCTGTTGGTGGGGGGGGGTTGTATATTTTCCAACAATTTCAACTTTATTCTTGTAAATTTTCCTCTCATAAAAAAGTTGGTAAGGTTGTGCTACAATTAAAAAAATGTAATTAAAATAAAAAAAAACAGCAAAGGCATAAAAAGGAAAAAAGAGCAAAGGCCGAAGTTGATCGTAATAATAAGCGTTTTCACCGATATGACATGATGATATTTTTTCTTAAAATACAATATACTATTCTTAGCATATGCACACGTGTTGCTTTACAAAATATTAACGTGGCAAAGTTGCATTGTTTCATTTTTCAATATGTGACCCTTGCTGGAAAAAGCTTGGACACCCATGAGTTTTGGTTTTGCCGGCAAAATATCAGAAACGAGGTAAAAATGTCCATCACTGTTTTACCTTTCCGAAGTCAAAGCTGATGTGTGTGAATATCTTGTTTAGCCTAAAACTCGAAGATAACAGGTCTGCTTTCATGGATGATGAAGGAAATTAAAAAAATATTCACATTTGAGAGGCTGAAATCAGAGAATATTTACAATTTTAAATAAAAAAAATGATTAATCGAATACCAAAGTAGATTGAGGTTGATTAATTGGGTTGTTGAGTAATCAGAATTGTTCCAGCTCTAATTCACAGACAGTCCCATTATAATGTGTTTATAAGCGCAGATGGTGCAAAATAAATTCAATAAATGAATGTATGACAAACACTATCTTAGAATAGCCTACTTTACATGTTCTCACTAGATTGTGTAGTTCAGTTTTCACTCATAGCAAGGGCCGTACAGAAAAATAAATGTAACATCAACATCTTAGCTTTGGGTTAAGGTTGACAAAAAGAAATTTATATAATATGTAATAATACATCTCATTAGTAATGAGTTAACTTTATGTTTACCATATGCTGAGGGCCAATAAAAACGAGCTGCAGGCCGAAAATGCTGTCACTTAAAAGATGATTTCCATTAAAATTTCATCATCCTCATAAGTTTACATGAGATTGCACATGGACTGTTTCCCACTGTGCTAGCTGTAACATTACCATGCAATTTACTTGCCAGTACTTTGAATTGCACGGCCATACAGTGCATAGGTAGCTACAAGAGACCAGTATTGATGTCAAAATTCTCTAACTAAGTCTTATTGGGTGAAAATATAAGCACTGTTTGCACTTTTCTGCCTAGAAGGAGAATAAATATGAGCTTTTATGTTGGCACCAAAAGCTGAGTGAGAAAGAAATCGGTATGGGAAACCCTCCTCAATACCTACCGTAGTTTATTTATAGTAAAAAGAGACTGAGTAATACACCAGCACCATATAGACATAAGTATTGGGACAGCTGGTCATTACAGGAGCTGGAAATTGTAGAAAAAAATGAATGGCCTCCCTTTTTATGTTAATGTACAGAATGTTTTTGTTCATTATTTGTGAGGTCAGGTCACCAATGTGGCTCACGATCTTCATTGTATTTTTTTCCCCAATATTTTCATGGGGTTGAGGTCAGGGCCTCGGCATTCTTCCACACCAAACTCACCATGGCATACCTTTGTGCGCTGTGGCACAGCCATGCTGGACCAAAAACTGGCCTTCCCTCGACTGTTGGAGGAATATACTGTAGTTGTTGCGAAGAAGGATTGCCATTTTATGCCGCATGGTGGTCTAGTGGTTAGCACGTTGGCCAACACAGTAACAGCTTGGAGATCGGGAAGATCTGGGTTCGATTCTCCCCTGGGCATTTCTGTGTGGAGTTTGCATGTTCTCCCAGTGTGTGTGTGGGTTTTCTCCGGGTACTCCGGTTTCCTCCCACATTCCGGTTAATTGGTGACTCTAAATTGTCCATAGGTATGAATGTGAGTGTGAATGGTTGTTTGTCTATATGTGCCCTGCGATTGGCTGGCGTGTACTCCGCCTGTCGCCCGAAGTCAGCTGAGATAGGCTCCAGCATGCCTCCACGACCCTAATGAGGAAGAAGCGGTATAGAAAATGGATGGATGGATAGCCATTTTAATGCTTGAAAATGCTTAATTAAGGCAAAAAATAAGTAAAATGTGCTTAAAAATGCACATTATAGGACGTATTGAACCACCAAACAGCATGATTTATTAATTAGTATATGAATGCAATGCAGTTGTGCCTTGTTTATTGCAGTGAATTGGTTCCAGGCTCTATCACGAAAGTAGGATTCAATATTAATAAATGTAATTTTTTCATAATTAGAGCATAAACAACCTGTTCATGACCTTCTAAATGCGGGGTGTCATGATTGGACTCCTTTCCTTGGTGAATCCTTATGCGTGAGCCTGTTTTGTCCTCATGTGACTTGGTACTGTCAAAAATATGACTTGTGTCTGCTAAGTACGTGTGTCTGTCAGAGATTGTGTGTATGATCTCACTCAAACCGCTGCAGTAAAACCTTCTTGCCAGCCAGTCACATTAATCTGTCAATAGTAAAGCGGTGCATGACGCATCTGTGTCTTCCTCTCTCATGGTCAAAAGTTTCAAATCTGAACACATTTGGTAGTGTAGGCACACTTGTCTATCTCGCTACACAAAGGACCTTTACTCATTATTGACCTCAACTTCGTCCCGTCTGCTGGATGACTCAGTGTTGTGTGCAAAATAATTTCCTCTGACCTTTTCACACTTGCTGCTCGCATTGTATTAACTGTCCCTGTCGTCAGGCCTTCATTAACATTCATTAACATTGCTTTCTGCTGGCCCACACATGAAAGTGTGATTATGTAAATTCAAAGGGAAGAGCACGTTGCATCAATGAACTAACAACTTGAACACCTGGGGTTCCTCAGTGCACTACACCATTCGCCCGTCAAAGAAAATGAAAAAGATAATTAAAGCTGCAAGCTGAAGGGGCCCCCGTGCAACTCAGGGCTCATGTAACTCAGAGGGCATGCACATTCCATTTTCTGTTGCCACTGGGTGGCGCTGAGGCGAATTCAGGAAGTGACCTATGTATAGCTCCAAGGCGTCGTCTTCATTATATGTACCAATTATGATGAAGGTCTGACGTGGTAGAACTGAGTTGTGAACATTTAAAATTTAGCGGCGAATTGTCTGAGGGGTCATCAAAGTTTGGTGCCATGCCCCGCCCACATCTTATGAAACAGCCTAAAATCCTTCATCACCCGTCTGTGTAGCATCCGTGATTTTCATTTGGGTTCATTTGGTTTAAGTGCCTCCGACTATCTTATGAAAATAAAACCCCTGGTTTGCCGCCAAAATTGGAAACCAGACTAGCCAACGTCCTATGTGTTTTGGAACATGCGTTCTTCAGACTTTTTTGTGCATTCTGTCATGATTGACGTCACCACCAAATTTCGGGACGTTCTGTGAAACTGGTGGGAGGGGAGCATTTTTTCAAAATTTAAAGGAGGCGCGACTGAGTGAGTTTTGGTTGTTCGCGTTCGGCACCACTGAAATATCACATTTTTCACCAGACCTGACACGCTTGCAAATTTTGGTGAGTTTTCATGAATGTTAAGGCCCTCAAAAATGTGAGGAAAGTGCCGGATTAATAATAATTAAAGCTGCAAGCAGCGTTGCTACTGGGTGGCACTGAGATGAATTCAAGAAATAACCTATGTATGGCTTCAAGGAGTTGTCTTCATCATGTGTACCAATCATGATGAAGAGCTGACCTTGTGGAACTGCGTTATTAATCTATACAGTTTATTGGCGAATTGTGTGATTGATCATCAAAGTTTGTTGCCATCCCCTGCTCACATCTTATGAACAACCTAAAATCCTTCGCAATATAACATCACCCGTCTGTCTAGTATCCGTGATTTTCATTTGGGCTCATTTGGTCAAAGTTTAGACTAGTTTGTTGAAATACAACCCCTGGTTTTCGTCAGAAGAGCCAACTTTATAGCCGTTTCTTTTGGAACATGGGTTCTTCTCATGACTGACGTCTCCACCAAATTTCGTGAGGTTCTGTGAAACTGGTGGCAGGGTCTAATGTTTTAAAAGTTTAAAGGAGCACTATTGTGTGAGTTTTTGGGGGTTTGCACTTGCAAATTTTACCACCAAAATCTGAAAAAAAGTTGCAGAATATACATAATTAAAAATATATATTTAGTCAGGCCATCACTAGAAGCTAGCAAGCTAGAGAAGGCCTTTCTCCAAGCTACGTCTACATAATCCACACTGCTTACTTTTTGTAATTCCAGTAACAATTTAACAACATATATTACTTTCTGTTCACCAAATGACTGTCAAAGCTAGTGCTTTCATAGGACATAACTGTGGTGTGTTCAAGGACTGTCAAAACAAAGTGCGAACACGAAAAAACTATCAGTGAAACATGACGTAAGCATGTAAATAGTGTGCTTTCTCACAGTGGTACGTGTATGCTGTTAATATTTTTATCTGTATTATCACATGTTATTTTTAATTTTAATTACCGACTTTTGAGGAATGACGTGGTTTTTCCTTGAAAATTTTGGGAGAAAAATGAGAAATAAATGTGGCCAAAAATCTGTGAATGCCGAGTTGTGAATGTGCAGGAATCCGCTGTACTTACTTACTAGGATTTTAATATTTTCAGTTCATTACGTTTATTCATTCCTCTGAAACCTGTTGTTTGACGAATCGAGTAATTGGTCAGGCCAAGGGTGTCCAAAGTGCGACCCTAGGGCTATTTCTGGCCCGCAGTGTTTTCTTAGATGGCATTGAAAGCATTCCAAAAATACAATTAAATAGGAAAACTAAAGAAAAAAACAACAGCAAATATGGAAGAGATGAGCAGTAATTTTACGAGCATAACAAAATACTAGGAAGATAACGTTATCATATTAAGAAAAAAGCAGTACTCTTTCAAGAACAAAAATCATAATTTTACAAAACTAGAGTCATAATATAATGAGTGGAAAAATATATTTTACAAGCCTAAAGTTGAAATATATAAAAAAAAGAATCATGTTTTCTTTCAAGTTGTAATATGAAAAACAAAAATAAAATGATGCAACTTTTGGAAAATAAGGTTGAGAGAAAGTTATATTATAAGAATGAAATCAAAATATTTTGTGATAAAGTCGAAAAATTATGTTTGAAAAGCCTAAAATTTACATATTACATAATTTTTTTAAATTTTTGTTAAATTTGTACAAAAAAACCCCATAGAATAAAGGTGCAACATTGGCAAAATTAGGTTGGGAAAAAGTTGGTTGGTGTACAAAGTGTAAAATATCAAAGTGCCCCCCCGCATTCTTTAATGTTTCAATGTGTGGCTCTCTGCGGAAAAAGTTTGGACACTCCTGAGTTAGGCCCTAGACGGACCAAACCAATATGAACCAAACACAAACAGTTATTGGTTTGGTCGGCAAAATATCAGGCAAAAACTTCCATCGCTGTTTTGCAAAGCTAAACCTGATGTGTGTGAATATCTTGTTTTGCCTAAAACACAAACACAAAACACCACCTGAACCATGTTGTAGACACTATGCTTTCTTTACACTGTTCTCTTTACTTGTCTTGCTGCTGTAACAAGTAAATTTCCCCGCTGTGGGATAAATAAAGTACATACATACATACATACATACATACATACATACATACATACATACATACATACAAAGATAATAGTTCTGCTTTCACGGATGACTAAGGAAATGAAAAAATATTCACATTTGAGAGGCTGAAATCAGAGGATATTTACATTTTTAAATAAAAAAACAATGAATCAAATACCGTAATAGTTGTCGATTAATTAGATAGTCAATTAATCATCGATTAATTGTTGCAGCTCTAGTCTGGAGCATAATTTTTGAAAAGCAACAGCAGAATCTGAACCTGCCAGTTAAGGGTTAAATATTTCTACTACCACCCCCTTGTTTTTCACAAGTGGCAGCACTGATGTGTCTCTGACCCTGTGGTCCATTTTACTGACTGTGCTTTTTGATTGCGAAAAATAGCACGGGAGAAAAGGAATGAGGAAATAACTCTTTTCTTTTAGTCGTGATGTGATCATTGCGCTCATTCAGCTTCTCCTCTGAACCAAATGGGAAGCATTTTCTGGCTGGAATTTCAGGGATGAAGGTTTTCTGTTTTGACCCGTGTGCCCCCAGCCCCGCCCCCCATGCTGCCCTCCACCAGCCCCATCCCCTTCCACCAGATTCCAGGGCCTGGGGGCAGAGACTGGTAGTGCTTAGTTCATCAGCAGCTGAAACGTGATACCCGGAGAGCCCGCCAAGCTCCTCTTTTATAGAACCAAGTCAGTTTAAACTGTTTACATTCTTTATTTATTGTTGCCAGCCCGTCTGTGGCCACAGAGATACCACAAATATGGCACATTTGCTCGATCACGAAAAGGAAATCCTTACCTCAAACAAATATCAGGGATATGAGTGTGGTTTATTTTACGGCAGAATAAAAGATCCCAGGATGAAGGCGGTTGTCAGCTGTTTTAGCGCGCATGTTAAAGGTTGTCGGTAGGTTAGTGTATGTGTGTGTTACACATGCATTACCTGATTCAAACTGTGAATTCCCCGCAGACTTCAGCCCTGAGGTATTGTAACACAAAGCTTTTCATTCCTGTAGAGTTGCCATAAGTGATACTCCACACAGGCATACTGTACATCCTACTTGTTTGCATGTGAAGGTCGATATGGAAATGATTACTAAGGCCACAACTGCTGCAGTGCTTGCTTTAGAACCCAGCATGACTCAAATCAAAGGATGATGCAGCTTCTCCAGACATGCAACTTAAATCTATTTCAAGAAGCTGCAGGAGAAGTGTCAATTCTGTTCTTCCAGCCAAAGTACTATAACAACCTTAACTGTGAATATTCTCATTCACCCAGGTCATTTTACTCTCAGGGCACTGAGTCGATAGATGTTAACCGAAAAACATGTTAACTGTGGCGGACGTCAACCGAGGTACCACTGTTCTGGGAAATACTGGGAGAAGGATGCAAATGCAAATGTAGTCATTTTGCACACACAATGTGATTCAGCAAATCTGACACTGTTTGCGGTTGGAGTTTTGCGTCTATATTTAGCAACGTTTGAAAAGCAGGTCGGCCGCACGGTGGTCTAGTGGGTAGCATGTTGGCCACACAGTCACAGTCAGGAGATCGGGAAGACCTGGTTTCGAATCTCTGTTGGGCATCACTGTGTGGAGTTTGCATGTTCTTCCCGTGTGTGCGTGGGTTTTCTCCGGGTACTCCGGTTTCCTCCCACATTCCAAAAACATGCATGTTAGGTTTCTTGGAGACTCTAAATTGTCCATAGGTATGAATGTGAGTGTGAATGGTTGTTTGTCTATATGTGCCCTGCCATTGGCTGGCGACCAGTCCAGGGTGTACCCCGCCTCTCGCCCAAAGTGAGCTGGGATAGGCTGTAGCATACCCCCGCGACCCTAATGAGGAGAAAATGGATGGATGGATGAAAGGCAGGTGCAAACTGGTGCGTTACGCACAAATGGCTGCGGTTGTTGTGGCGAGAAGGAGGCATAGATGCAATACTGACAGATGATGGAGATGAAGAATAACAGTACATTTGAAAATTTTTTACATGACTATCGTAACCTAATAAACAGTCAATTTAATTGTTTAATAATGTTGTAGTCTAAGACATGTATATTAAATGACGAAATAGACTAATATGGCGTTATTATGATGTTGTGACGTCTCTGCTGGAGTTCACCAGTGTGTTTATGTGCATCCTCCACCAAGACCTCCAACTCCATGGCTCCAAACCTAATTTTTCATGTACGTCCACTCAGCTACCCTAAACTGTCCATGGTGAAAGCCGCTACCACATTCTCTTTTAAATAGGGCTGTTGGCACCACTTTTGCAGTTGTTCAAAATTGCACAAGCGATCATAGGAGCTCACTAATAGCACGTGCCATTTTTTTGGTTTGCTCACACAAGTTAACGCTCGTTATGTGGCATATCAGTAGATCAGGCCCATAGTGTATTATTGTATAACTATTGTATAACGGGCCAAAATTAAGTTTTTAATTGCTTTATGGGTGCGCGTTCGTAACAACGAAACATAACATGTAACACCGTAAACCGAGGACCACCTGTATAGGAATAGAGGCTGTATTTTATATTAATTTTACTATATGTTTTATACTGCTGTTTGGTTATTAGTGTTATTTTGTGTTTTTTTGCAGGTGTGTCATGTGATGCAGAGCTCTCCTTCACCCTGGAGCCCAGTGACATCATTGCAGTACAGCAGCAGCCCCTTATGCTCCACTGCCAGGTGGACGGCATCCCCCCTATCACAACACAATGGCGGCACAACGGCGTGCTTCTAACTCAGGACCAGTATCACACCACCTTCATCAATGGCTCCCTCCTCATTGGCCACTTCCTGAAGACCAAATCCGATAACTCGTCCGATGAAGGGGACTACGAGTGTATGGCCCAGAATTCTTTTGGGTTGGTGGTGAGCCGCAAGGCGCGGATACAAGCAGCCAGTAAGTCTTTTTGCCTTATTACTCGTGTTTTGTTTTGTTTGGCCATTCACTGAGATACCTCTTGGAACTCAAACACTAGGAGACTGCTTGTAACATAGTTAACTTTGATGTAAGTGTACAGAGTGCAATGTAAAAACAATCAAATACAGTAGAAAATGAACCTTTGGCATTAAGTTGATTTTAATTTTGGTCATTGACTTTTACACTTTCGCTCATCATTATTGGTATCTTTGTGAAAGTGTCTACAGTGGAACCTCGGTTTTTGGGAGTACACTCGTCCCTCATTTATCACGGGTAATTGGTTCCAGACCCGACCGTGATACGTGAATTTCTGCAAAGTAGGATTCCTTATTTATAAATGAAATATCTTGGTAGTTAGAGCGCAGAAAACCTGTTTACAACCTTGTAAATATGTTTTGTATCATTATTAGAGCCCTCTAGACATGAAATAACACCCCATAGTCACTTATACACTTGTATTACCCGATATAGTTGACATAAATAATGACACAAATAATAAAAAAATAAGGCGTCTTAGACATAAATAAGACATTACATAGACTCACATGTTAGCAATGACACCTAGTGGCCAGTGTAGTAGAATACTACTGCAGTTTTTATGATTACTATAGCCATTTTTATGATTGAAAATGCTTAATTTGGGCCAATAATATTTATTTACTAATAGGTCGTATTCAAACACGAAACAGTGATCATTTTTAATTAATACATTTGTGAAAAACCGCAATAGAAGGAGGGCATGATGTTCGAACCGATGTTAGCGAGGAACGACTGGAATCCGTTCCAAAAGGTCCGACAAAAAACGAATCGTATGAAATAAAGCAATTTTTCCCATAAGAAATAATGTAAATCCAATTAAACCATTCCAGACACCCTAACATCTGAACAAATAACACATTTTAAAGACAATAATACTTTTACATGAAGAAAACAATGCAAAAATACTTATAAGTGACGAATGAGCATTTAACATCACTTTTACCTTTTTTGAAGACTTGTTGGAGAACAGGCGAGGTGCCTTTGTACTTTGTTACGAGTTCTATCTTGAATTCAATTGTATTTCTCACCTTCTATATCAAACTACTGACATTTGAACCTTTCTTTGGCCCCATGGTGGGTTATTTTTTGTAGTCATAATAAAAAAGCAATAAGCAATAAAACATTCCACTTTGGCTTATCATTATTGATGTCTTTGTTAAAGAGTATACAGTGGAACCTCGGTTTTTGGTAGTAATGCGTTCCAAAACGTCTGACAAAAAACGAATCCTACAAAAATGTACGCATTTCTTCCCCATAAGATATAATGCAAATCCAATTAATCTGTTCCTGACACCCAGAAATATTAACACAAAGAGTAATTAGAGTTTTATTTGCAGAAAACAATGCAAAATCCTTATAAATGACGAAGGAACATTTAACATCACTTTTACCTTTTTTGAAGACTTGTTGGCGAGGAGGCGAGGTACCTTTGTGCTTTGTTACAAACTCTGTCTGGAATTCAATCGTGTTTCTCACCTTCTGTATCAAAGTATGGAAATTTGCAGTTTTTTTTTTTGGCCCCATGGTGGGTTATTTTGCACTCACAGTCATAGACTTGGTCAGCAATGCATGGGATGCTTTGTTTTGGGCACTCGATTCCATACGCGGATGATACGCGGGCAATGGTTTGTTATGTACAATGTATGACCATATGATAATTGAGATGGCATATGAAAATGTTCACAAAAAAAAATCAGTTGAAAACCAATAAAAGTGTGGCGTACTAAAACCGAGGTACCACTGTACATACAAAACATTTGAAGGAAACAGTTCAGTTTTTTGTGGCTTTGGTTCACAACCTATGCAAGTTTTAATAACGGTGTTTATGGCCTGCCTTGTCTCACAAACAGTTGTTCACCAGTTGCTGAGATAAAACATGAAAGTAACCAGGAATAAAGGATGGAGGAAAGTTAGAACTTCTCCAATCGCAGAACCGCTGGTGGTGAGGCGAGGCCGTGATGTAACCACATTTGCCACAAGCTACTGATGAAAAAACAATGTACTGTAATTAATAGAGCCCATAGGACTGTAACAGTGCAAGTGCAGCACCACCATTGGGTTAGGTTTGATTTACAGACCGATGTTCCTGACAAATGCATACACTGTAATTGAAATATTGCCTTGATCACATTTTAGCTTTGGGGTATTGCCGTGCATGAACGTGCACAGGCTATGAAGTCATTTGCATATTTTAATATGGGTGTAATGAGCTATCTGATGCTCACCTACAGGACTGCTGCTGCAGGCCTTTGAGCTCGGTATTAACAAGCCCACATGCTGAGTGTCTCAATGCTGCTTTGTGTGCTCTGCAACAAGCCTGAAGCAACACAAACACACATATTATTTAAGCATTATATCTCTTCATTTAAAGTAATTGTAATTCACAATTAAATAAAAAAAAACAATATAATGAAATAATCGTTGAACTCATTCAATACCAAAGACGTATTTATACTTTTTTATAATCCCAAACGCCCGATCCCAACAAAGTATTTGTATGTCTTTTGCGTTTTTTTGCGCAAGAGGTAAAAAAAGGTGATTACGCAGCCCTCCACTAATGCATTTCACTTTAGAGCACTTTTAAACCATAAAAACGGCCACAAGGTGGCAGAAGTGCATTTGATAAGAGCTCGGGCAGGGATCAAGTGAACGGAAAATCACACATGACAGGAAGCAGGAAGTGAGAGAGCCTGGAGGAGTGTAGCGTGCAGAAGGTGACGCATTGCAAGACAATTTTAACACATGCACACACACACACGTGCCCACGCGTGCGCACACATGCCCAGGCACACGCGTGCGCACACACGCACAGGCACACGCGTGCGCACACAGGGTTCAGTTGCAAATGTGAAAATTGTAAATAGTTCATTCCACATGATGTGGCCGCGACCCACCCACCAGTTGACAATCACGAATGTAAACGATACCCGACCATGGTGTGAACACGCTAAATTCAGATTAAATTTTTCATTCCAGTAAATTTGGGAAGAAGATAACTTTTTAAATGAACTCATTCAATCCCAGCCATTTTTCAAAAGACAACCCCTTCTGTACCGGCCATTTTATTTTGACTGATCTTTCAAGGCACACAGAATATTGTATTCTATGTTCTATAAACATGGAAGCTACCAAAAGAAAGAATAGACTCCCGTCCTTCCTTTTTCCGTTCTTTAGTAATGAGCAGTAGAACATAGGTAAGATTCAGGAAAATATCAGCTCCCGACTAGAAAAGGGAGAAAACCAGTGAAAAGATGCAAGCATAACTTTCGCTGTGGCACGAATATTTTTTGCTTTTATGACTATACCAACATAAACAACACAAAAAAGGGTTTGCTTTACATGAAAATACCAATTTATTTACAAATATAACACCATGAACTACTTACAATTTTCACATTTGGAACTGAACTATGTGTGTGTGTGTGTGTGTGTGTGTGTGTGCATGCCTGCGTGCTTGTGTGTGCATACGTCAAAATGTCCCTACAATGCGTAACCTTCTGCACGCTACATTCACCACGCTCTCTCACTTCCTCCTTCCTGTCATGTGTGTTTTTACCGTCCACGTGATTTCTGCCAACCTCTTATCAAATTCGCTGTTTTTATGGCTTAAAATTGCCCTGAAGTGAAATCCATTAGTGTGGAGTTGCGTCATCATCTCTTTTTGCCTCTCGCGCAAAAACAAACATAAAAGACATATAAATATGTTTTTGGGATCAGGCGTTCGGGTTTATAAAAACGTATAACTTCATCTTTGGTATTCAATGAGTTAATAATGTCTTAAAAAGCCATTTTAGAGTGGAAACATAAAAACTCGAGCCAAATTGTTCTCCAATTGTTTCCCAGTTATTGTGATCTTGCCGGTCTCTCACCTCTTTTATAGGGGGGAGAGCGTGCATCATTTAAGCTCTTTGAAACCACTGTTTAACATGCCAGACGTAGTCTGAGGTGAAAATAGGGGCCTTTGAGCTATTGATAAGTTCCTTCCTATTTATTACCAGTGAATGAAGAAAAGCTGGAAAAGGTCTAGAGGGAAGGAAAAGCATGATGAGTTGACCATGACTGATGTGAACCCTGAACGATCACTCAAGGAGATGTGTTCATTCACTGAATGGATGGGTTCTTATAGCACGTCCTTGAATTGAAAAAGGAAAATGTACTGAATAGCATGCTCAGGAGCGATTTGGTCATACTTTCATTCAGATACGTCAAACATGCGGCTTGAGAATCATCTCAGAAGTGTGCATTACACAAAGCACCAGCCACTGTATTCGCCAAAGTGGTCTGTTAGTGGTCTGTGGTCAACTGTCAGTTGAGTTTCTGTTACTCGGATGTCGCAGTGGTCGTATAAGTGCAAATGTAGGGGATAATATTCCTGTCAAGTCTCTCAAAACGCAGCAAATCTCTCAAGACCCCAGTTCAGTCATGTTCGGCCCGCCACTAATATATTTTGGCCGCTACAAATACATTCAGAGCTACCATTTTGTCCTCACACATAAACACGTGACGTACTTTGTACTTTGTGAAAAGATAATCTAAGAAGAAAACCACAAAAAAAAACAATAACAGCAAAAATAGAACAATCTGTAGTAATTTTACAAGAATAAAGTTAAAATATTAAGAGAAAAAAGTTGAACTCTAACGAGAAAAAGTCGCAATTTTCCGAGAATAACGTTGGAATATTTTGAGGAAAAATAATGCCATTTTAGTGGCAGAAAGTTGAACTGTTCAATAACAAGACATTATTTTTCTTAAAACGGTAATATTATGAGATCCAAATAAAACAACGAATAAAATAATTTTTTGAATTTTGTTATAATGTTATGAGAATAAAGTCAAACTATTTTGTGAATAAAGTCACAATTACAAGAAGAACATTTGCAAGAAGAAAGCTGAAATATTTGGAACATAAAACAAAAATAAAAACAGCAGAAATGGAAAAAACAGCTGTCATTTTCCGAGAATAAATCCAAAATATGAAGTGAAAAAAGTGACATTCTAGTGTGAAAAAAAAGTTGCAATTTTACAAGAATAAACTCATAATATTGTGAGGAAAACTAATGTCATTTTAGTAGAATAAAGTTGAAATTTTACAGAAAAAAATATATTTTTTTAAAAGTCGCAATATTATGAGAGACAAACAAAAGACCAAAAAATGTATTTTTTTTAATTAATAAAGTATTAATAAAGTCACAATTACAAGAAGAAAATTTACAAGAACAAAATATTGTAATTTTAGCAGCATAAAGTTGACATATTAAAGAAAAAAAGACATTCTTTTAAAAGTCTTAATATTTTGAGGAGACAAACAAAACAACAAATAAAGTTGTAATCCTTGGAGAATTAGGTTGCGGAAAAAGTTAGAGTGTTACGAGTCAAAATATTAATGGAATAATTACGAGGATGACATTAACAAGAAGGAACTTGAAATAGTTGGAGTGAAAAAAAACAGCAGAAATGAAAAAAACAGCTGGAATTTTATGAGAATAAAATCAAAGTATTAAGTGAAAAAAGTCGTATTCTAGCATGAAAAAAAGGTTCATTAAACAATTCAGTTATTAGCTTTGCCAACATTCATACAGCAGACTTTACCGTTCTGCGTTTCACTCGAGTATTACAATAAGTCATACTAGTGCAGGGGTGTCCAAGCGTTTTCCAGATAGTGAACAATGAAAGGATGCGACTTTACCACTTTGATATTTTACAAAACAACACATATAGATGTGCTAAGAAGTTATATATACAGTATTTCAAGAAAAAAAATTATTGGTATCAACTTCAGTCTTTTTTCTTTTTTCCCCATTTTTGCTGTTTTTTGTTTTGAATTTTCTAACTATTTCAACTTTCTTCTTAAATAATCTTTGTAATCTTTTTCCTTATAATTATGTGACTTTATTCACATAATCTTTTGACTTTATTCTTGTCATATTGTTACTTTTTGGCCAACTTAATTTTCCCAAAATGTTTAAAAAAAAAAGTCATTTTATTTTGTTTGTTCCGCATACTATTATGTGTTTTAAAAAATAAGATATACTAATAATATTCAATATAATAATATATAATATTTTAAGAAGTAAACAGAGTTTATTCACTTTTTTTCTCTTTAGAATATGGCTTTTTCTCATAATATTTTGACTTTATTCTCATAAAATTAGTGTTTTTTTCCAGTTCTTCTGTTGTTGTTTTTTTTTAATTTTCCAACTTTTAAACTTGATTCGTAGTTTTGTTTGTTTTTCACAACACTGTAAAAAAAAACTGTAAAAAACATCTTTTTTCTTTAATATTTCAACGTTAAGCTCCTAAAATTATTTTATTTTTCTTTATATTACGTTATTCTCGTAAAATTAAAACATTTTCTTGTTAAATTAAAACTTTTTTCTCTTAATATTCTGACTTTATTCTTGTAAAATTATTACAGATGTTTTCCATTTTTGCTGTTGTATTTTTTTCTTATTAATTGTTGTCTTATATTATATTTTTAGAATATGCCGCGGGCCAATAAAAAAAAAAAAAACAGCCGTGGACCACGGCTTTGGTCCACCCTGCTTTAAAGAAAACTTGTGACTTAGCTGAAGGCCCAGTGCAATCATACACAGGTGCGCTTCCCAGCTCCTTCTAGCCAGAGTAAAGGTGAAGCTTTCAGTCGAAACAGGAAACAAGCGTAACAAAATAAAAGCACAGAACTGGAATTAATGGCAGAAACAGACAAACCAAACCCACTTTAGTTTTTCCATTCTTCTTTTTTTTTGTTCAATCAACCTCTGCTCTAAAGGCATGACAATAACAGCAGCACATTAGCGACATGCCTGAACAGACATGCCTGTCAAATGAGGACGTTCTGTGCCCCACTCAAGGGCTCTGCGGCCGTATTCCTTCTATTTTCCATCTTCAACGTGTGGCTCAATCTTCTCGGCCCCAGAGTTTGAGTAAGCGATTGCCAGACAAAGATCCCTAACTAGTGTTTGTTAACGCTGATGTTCTCTTTGTGGTTGGGAGGTAATTTGCTGCGTTACACATGCTGCTACAACAGAGCTCTGACTTGTACCACTGCGATGCAATGGGTGGTGTGATTACTGAAGCCTCTTTATAGCCCTCCCGGTGGATAAAGCGTCTGTCTTACTCCACGCTACCTCCCTCCATAAATTTCACTTTTTACGAGCTTGACAGCCATTTGTGTGAGCTCACAGTCAGGGGTTGGTGTAGGACGGGCTCCCCGTTGCCCCTCTAAATCGCCATACAGCTCAGGAAACCCGTTTTCCCCCTAAATGTTATCTCTTTGATGGTGAATTTCACTGGCCTCCCTCCAAGTTAGCCTCCGATTCTAGGACCGTTCTCATTAGTTTGGACTCGGGAAGCTTTTCATCATTTCACTGAATGACAAGGCTGGTACAGTGGACCTCCCCCTCCCCCCACGGCACAACAGCGTCACCAGGCAACACATCACAAAAGCCCCCCCCCGTTACGAAATAGCTTTTAGTATCAACTGAAATGACTTTCTTTTGTATGTTTGCCTGGAATTGACGAGAAGGAGTCAGGGTCTTTTTAGACATCTTAAACATAGTTGAGCACTTGACTGAAGCGCTGTTACAACTCCAGTCATGGCGATAGCTTCCAAAATGTGTGTTTTACTGCGGCTGTAACTGCAGACTTCTGAGTGAGACCTACATGAAAAAGAGACGGTAGTAAAGGATGAAATAGGAGAAGCGAGAGGATGCTCGTGAAAAATTGCCTCCGTTTGTTCTCCGGCCCCTGCGTGGTGTAAATGAAACTTTCTGTCACGTAAATAAATGTTCGGCAGAGAGGAAGAAAGTGAGCAGCTTAGAAGATGAAATGTGGCATCATACTACGCAGTAGAAGGAGCACCTTCCAGAGAAAGTACAGGTACTGAGAGTGATTTATGGAGTGCCCGTGTACACATGTGTGTTCGTGCATCTCGAGTGTCAGTGGTAGCCGACTATTACCCTTTGACCTTCCTGTTCCAACCCCTTTCTTGGCTTCCCGCTGGGCTGGACGGCAAAGCGCCATCCCTACCTCTCCTCGCAGCTCCCTTTGTTCTTTGATGCAAAGCACACCCTTGCTCCGCCCCCTTTCTACCCGGTTCCTCTCTGCTCCCTGGCTATGCAGCAACTCATAGCTCTTCATATAGATTAGGCAGCCTAATGCCATATAAGCTTGTTTTGACATTTAAGCGTGAAGTGGCTCTAATCCTTAAAACTCGGGCAGAATATCCCAAACATTTCACACGAAAGCAGGGTGTTTCACGTTGTATCTATTCCATGGACGAAATTTGGTCGTCAGAGCTATACGCACATGCGCCCACGCACACAGACACAGATTAAAATGTTATTGTAAATGAAAAACTCTGATATTAAAATGCATCTAGCTGACGTGACGCAGGCGGAACAAGCGGCCAACATGTTAACAGCTTACACCAGCAGATGAACACGGACTCCTGGCCAACTAACAAAACATCGGTATGCAAGTCTAGGTACTCATGAAGTGACAGCAGGGACGGCCAATCACACTTGAGCAAGAAACGGCAGAGCCCACTGATGAGCTTGTGGGCCGTCTGAAGGAGAACAGGCTTCAGATTGAGCGGCTTTTGGCCGCTTGGCCGTAGTGCTTGACCCGTCTCTGCGTAACATTGCGTACTGTATAACAGTGCATATGAGATATTCTGCCCATTTCTTGTATTGTAGCTTGCCGTAGAGCGCAATTTGTTGGTCACTGTTTCCGCGCCAAGGAACAAAGAATATCTTATGTAATTTGCTTGAAACTATCCTGCCCATACAGAGGAAGAAAACCTCTGAACTGTCGTGACTGTATTGCCTGAGCTACAGGGCATGAATTAGCCGACTGTTTTGTTCGGATGATTCATAGGGGTTCTTTGGTCAGACAAAAATCTAAATGTACTAAAACCGAAGTCATCTTTCCCGTAGGAAATAATGTAAATCCAATTAATCCATCCAAAAATATTAGAATAATTATAGTTCTACATGCAGAAAACAATTAAAAATTAAAGCTGCAAACAGCGTTGAACATCATATGTGTCATATGTGCCAATTATGATGAAGATTTGACCTTGTGGAACTGAGTTATTAGCCTTTACAGTTTGTCTGACTCGTCATCAAATTTTGTTGTCACGCCCCGCCCGCATCTTATGGAACAGCTTAAAATCGTTCACAATATATCATCGCCCGTCTGTCTTGTATTCGTGATTTTCATTTGGGCTCACTTGGTCAAACTGCCTGGGACTAGTTTGTTGAAATACAACCCTTGGTTTTCGCCCAAAATTTCTGCCGAAAACCAAAGTGGCTGGCTTCCTGTTTGTTTTAGAACATGGGTTTTTGAGACTTTTTTGTGCGTCCTTTCGTGATTGACTTTGCCACCAAATATCGTGATCTTCTGTGAAACTTTTTTTCAAATTTTAAAGGGGGCGCTACTGAGTGAATTTTGGGGGCTTGTGTTTGGGAACCCTGAAATATAATTTTTTTTGCCAAAACTGATGCGTTTAAGTCACTTTCTGAATTCATCTCAGCGCCACCCAGCAGCAACAGGAGATGGAATGCACATGCTCGATTCCGTCGAATGATTGTTTGTTGTGGGCTACATTGTATGATAACAGACCAAGGTTAAACCAAGGTTACATTTTTGTCAAAAAACGAATCATACAAACACTGGTGCATTGGGAAACCGGGGTTTAAATTTATATGTAAAGGGCGAGTTGGTTAATGAATTTGATTTGTTAGCGACTGAATTCTGTGAGTTAAACACTCAGTCTTCAAATATTTTTTTTCATAGCATTTCCCATGTTTACATTCTTGTCGAGTAGTATTACTGGATAAGGACCTGGCCTGCCGCCGCTCTGAGCCATTCCTTTGGGCTGGCATGTGTGCTAAGGATGTTAAAAAGCAGTATTCCCTCCTGCTGTGTCGTCAGCACCTTTCCATCTGTATGCCATTGTGTCAGACGGAGTGAGGAAACATGGGATTTTTATCTCTACCCGGGAGCTTTGACCTCTTCTGTGCAATTACACAAGCTTCTAGGTAATTACTGATGGGGCTCAATGCCATATGTTTGATTTGAGGAACATGGGGAAACCATGTAATGCGTCAAATTTTTTTACATGACAATATGTTTGCCTCTGAGGGGGCGTAGCAGATATACTGCGACTATGTAATGGCATTTTTTATTTAGAAAAACAAAGCAATAGGACTCTCTCCAACTAAAATCGCTTCCAACAGTAACATTATAAACACGCCTGCCCATACCATAACCCCTTTGCTGCAATGAGTCGCTCAATCCGCAACACAGGTGCATTTTATCGATGGTATTTTCCCCATTATTTTACAGAAGATTTCCATGATTTTCAAATGCAGATGTTGACAGGCCTGACAAATAATCTATTAACCAATTCCCCAAAGCGAGTACTTCCACAAAAGATAGGCAAACGTGAAGCAAGGATGTACCGATGGCAGCAAAATGCAGATGCAGCGTGATAATTTATAAAGGAAGCCATCATTGTGGAACTGAGGTCTGTCAAGGTTGTCAGCATTATAAATGAGATGCTTTGCCACATTAGCTGTCCCGTTTACAGAGATAACAACATAGCATTCCGAGGACAGTGGAACCTCCGTTAGTGTCCGCCCCGGTTAGCGTCTAATCCAGTTAACGTTGAAAATTTACGCCAAAACTTTGCCTCGGTTTATACGGTACATTTCTTGGTTAGCGTACAATCCGGCACACGTCTTGTTAAGTGATTAACTCATTCAATACCGAAGACGTATTTATATGTTTTAATAATCCCGAACACCCAATCGCAACAAAGTATTTTCCTTTTTTTTTTGCGCGAGAGGCAAAAAGAGGTGATGATGCAACTCTGCACTAACGCATTGACATTTCAGAGCACTTTTAATCCATAAAAGTGGCCACAAGTCGGCAGAAGTGCATTTGAGAAGAGATCGGCAGGGTCGTTTCAATGGAAGAATCACACATGACAGAAGGAGGAAGTGAGAGAGCGTGGAGGAGTGTAGTGTGCAAAATGTTGCGCATTGTAGGGAAGTAGTGGTTCTTTGGAGCGTTGTTGGCTGTTTTTGGAGTTTCTTTCAGAAGGCTTTATAGGCGGAATGGTTGCGTCCCATTACGTTCATTCTTAGCTGAGAAAGACATGTGTTCATGTCCCACATAATGATTGTGGATGATGGACAAAAGTCCAAAAAAGTGCAGTTTTCCTTTAAAGTTTGATTAACAATTAATCCTGCCAATTGTATCGTATTTAAAAATGGTTCATGAAGACAAAAAGCTGCTTGTTTGCTTTGCTGAGTGATGGGAAATGTTCCAGATTTCAAGAGAAAACAGCCAATACAACAAAAAACTGCGCAAGCGATGTCTGGGTGCTTTCATCTTGAGCTCTGCTGACAGGTCTTCAGCCACGCGCTCGTGGAAAGCCACAACAATCTTCGCTTTGACAGGAGCCAGCGTGAGGGATGAGCTCCTGTGTGTGGAACACAATGGGAGCCCCGGGGCTCTAAAAATACCTGCTGGTGCAAACACAACTACTTGGTAAGTCAAGCCTCTAAAGGGAGCGCAAGAGTTGACATTTAACATAAGAATGACAACCAAGGCATACTGATAAACGTCTGCATCCCAACGTAAGCATTGTGGAGAAACTCTCCAATAATGATGTCAAATTGTGATATACAGTAATCCCTCGACACTACACACTTCCAATTTCACGGCTTCACTCTATCACGGTTTAAAAAAATATATATATTAATGAATGACTCATGCTATTACGTGGTAGAATGTGGCCTATTATTGTTAAAATATGTATCATATTTAAGCAAATATGATATATTTTTTGCCCAAGTTAAGCATTTGCAACGATGAAATATATAAATTCACTAAAATGCACATACAGTATAAGGCAAGGGTGTCCAAAGTGCAGCCCGGGGGCCATTTGTGGCCCGCAGATGTTTTTTTTTGTTACTGTCCCGCGCCACATTCTAAAAATATAATTAAAAAAGAGGAAAAGTAAAAAAATAACAACAGGCAAAAATGGAAAAATCTGCTGTAATTTTACAACAATAAAGTCATAATAATAAGAGAAACAAGTTGTAGTTTATGAGAATGGCGTAATATTATCAGTTTTTTAAAAAACGTCATTTTAGTAGCAAAGTTGAAATATTGAAGAAAAAAGACTTTTTTTTTAAGCTGTCATTTTATGAAAAATAAACCCAACAACGAATAAAGTTGTAATTTTTTGAAAATTTGGAAAAAGTTATAATTTTACAAGAATAAAGTCAAAATATTAGGGGAATAAAGTCATAATTACGAGAACAAATAAAAAAGAGCTGTAATTTTACAAGAATAAAGGGAAAATATTAAGAGAAAAAAATTCTAACCAGAAAAAAACGTCTCAATTTTACAAGAATGAACTTGTAATATTATGAGGAAAAACAGTGCCATTTTAGCAGCATAGTGTTGAAAAAACAAGAAAAAATGTTATTTTTAAAAGTCGAAATATTATGAGAAACAAACTAAAAACTTGGAAAATTACTTTGGGGAAGAAGTTACAGTGTTAAGATAATAAAGTCATAAAGAATAAAGGCATGATTATGAGAACAAATGGAAAAAAGAGCTGTAATTTTACAAAAATAAAGTGAAAATATTAAGAGAAAAAAGTCACAATTTTACATCAACAAATGAAAATTTTATGAGGAAAAATAATGTAATTTTGGCAGCATAGAGTTGAAATAGTAAAGAAAAAATATTTTAAAAAAAGTCATATTATTATGAGAAACAAACAAAACTACATCAAGTGGTAATTTTTGGAAAACGTTACAATGTTATGGGATTAAAGTCCAAATATTATGCGAATAAACTCATAATTACGAGAAAAAAATGTACAAGCGGAAGGCCACTACAAAGCTAAATCCAAACTATTTTACATATTTGACATTTTTTCAAAAAAGTAACCAGTTAAATTTTTGAATGTGTAATTCTGTACCTAAATCAATTATGTATTTTGGAAAAGTAACCATAAATGATCATCTTTTTAATGGAGCATTGTCTGAGCTGCAAAGGGGGACTCTGTTAATGAAATGGGTGTTGATCCCTGCCTCTGGACCACCTTTGGTTTTCTCAAAAAAACAAATAAAAAGGGGGCCTAAAATTCCTTTGGTCTGCTTTTAAGGCTCGTGGGAGGAATTTTCATTAATAGAGGTGAAAGGTGAAAAGAGGGAGAGCAAAGGCCAAGTCATTGGCTGCACCAAATGCTTGAGCCTTGCTCTACAGTCTGCGGCAAACTGCAGGGGTTAAGCCTGTTTAGATATGTTTTGTCTTCAACTGGAGCAATCCCCTCCTGTGTTCGCTATGGATTGAGGGTCTATGTAGTTTCAAGATCAGAATCAAGATGGGAGACCCAGATGAAGTTTAGGTTAACAGCATGTGGCGTCTACTTGGTTCGCCCTCTGTCCCTGCTCCACTAGACTTTATGATCAGATAATGCCGTTAAAAAAAACTTTACATAGTCTGCACCATCCACCAATAAAAACACCCATACAAGTAGATTTGAGTTTTGCGCTGGTAAAAATGCTTGAAAAGGACAAAGACAGATGGGAGTTATAGTCCGAGACCATAATGAATTATTAATAACACTGCAAGTGGTAATAATCACTTAAATATTAATGCATTTGGCGAACACTGACCACTTAGAAATTATAATCAGGAGGAAACAAAACCACAATTACACATACTGCTAACAATCCAACGTTGATTTATTTCACATGTTTGTTTATGAGGAGAAAGTGAACTAGAAAAAGTTCCACGGAAATTTTGAATGCTTTGCAAAACGGAAGCGTTCCTGGGATTTATTTTTTCTTTTTGTCAGTTTGTGTCCACACAATTAGTAAATATTTGCATCACTAGGTGAAACGGACGTAATACACAAGGCACACATACGTGTGGCGCCGTAAACAGAAACGCAGATGGAACCACGTGACACACCAAACTACCGAAGAAAAGAGAACGCATGCGCATAAGTCTGTCGTCTTCGACTAGTTTAGACTGACAACGAAGTGGAATTAATTCTGCGAGTCAGTTTAGAGTAGAAGACATCAAAATATCAAGAGAATGTCGACTGGGGCGAGTCATGTTATTCGAAATATTCAGATATTATGTTGGCGTGTCGGCTTGTCACTTCTGGTCAGGGGACGTCATTGTTTTCAGAAAGTAGAAGTTTGGTTGTCTACACGGCGACGACAAATCAGTGTTAAAAAAAAAAATACAGTTTTAGTGCACGCAGAACGGCATTTCTGTGTGGATGGAAGGCTGAAACGATAAAATACTTTGCAGTTTTGACCTGAAAAAGTTTCCGTGTGGACAGCCCCTAAGTTTCAAGAAAGTAAAACACATCCCGTTGTAACCAAATTTTTTTTTTTTCCTAAAAAGATCAGCAAAAATATTGACCAGCAATTTTCACCTGAGAAAAATAATCGTATATAAAGGACGTATCGCTTTAAAAAATATGCTTCCCATAAATCAGTTATTTTTTATAATAACAATCTGAAAACTTCATTTGGATTATTCTTTAGCAGCAGATTAAGAAAACTTGTCCTAAATTAACACCAAAACTGGCTCAGGTATTGTTTATGACAATAGGTTTATAAGGGAATTTTAGACTCTGACGAAATTAGGTGTTTGCTGCATGGTGGCCTAATGGTTAGCCTGTTTTCCGCACAATCAGGTGACCTGGATTCAAATCTCTGTGTTGAGTTTGTACGGTCTCACATTTCGAAAATATGCACGTTTGGTTAAGTGGCAAAAAAAATTGTCCGTAGGTGTGAATGGTTGTTGGTCTGTGGTAAAACCTCTGGTGACCAATGCAATGGAAATGTTATATATTACCATTAAAGAATATAATAATAAAGAACAGTTTAAAAAAAATATAGAATATATAATCAAATGTTGCTTAAATATAGCCTCATGAAAGCAAATTTGATCTCAATGTATGAATCTTCTTAGAGCATTTGGCTTAATTCTTACCTTGTATTAAGAACATTTTACTTAAGTCTAGCTATGTGATCTTGCACAATTTTCCACTTTTGCTGGGTTTTCAGTGTATTTCAAATCTGCAATGTGCCACAAGCCTATGGGAGGTGAGCCACAGTCCACAGATGGCCTCCAAGCCACACTTCGGACACCATTGGTTTGTGTGTTTCCCCAGGAAGGCGAGGTGTTGCCAGTCGAGGGAGGAGTGTCTCCAAGCTTTCATTTCTGCTAGAAACTTGGAGCATTAGTAACTAACTTCCACCGGTGATCGCCGGTGCTTGTAAAGTTGGCGTCAAGCCAAATGTAACAAGCGCAAATAGAACAACTTGCTGATAAACACTTCAGACAACTCCAAACCTCTACACTAAAATATTATCTGGAGCAGTTCACAATCAATACTTATCCAGTAACATGACCAAAACATCAAACCTCTAAGTAAAATACATCTACACACCAGAGATTCCAGTTCATCCTCCTCAGTCAGCCACTGTTAAACAGTTTTGCTGTGACAAACAAATCAGAGGGCGGGAAAATGTTGACATTATTGTAGAGCCAGCCAGCTGGCCCTGTGAAGCTAATCTGAAATGTAATTGGTTAAAGACAGCCCCATTGCTAATAGTGTGCATCTGACGGGGGCCAGCACTCCTGACTCTGAAGGCCCTGGACAGATTACATCGATATGGTAACACATAGAACCTGAAATCTGATTGGACAAAAAAAAATAATAAATTAAAGGAATACAACTTCATGGAACCGATACTAGAATTGAAGTTGTAAATGTCGGTCAGGGCTTCTGCTGGCCCAGACTGAACACCACTGAGTTACACAGAATGTTACACACTATAAATAGCACACTTCCCGTCATCGAGACCTTTCCAGTGATGTAGCACGTGGAGGTCCTTCGCATGAGTTGCTGCATTGAAGCAAGACTGTAGTCAAAACCAGTTAGGGTGAGGTTATGACTAGGCATGGGCCGGTATGAGATTCTGACGGTATGATAACCTTGGGCAAAAATAGCACGGTTTCACGGTGAACGAGGAATAACACAGGACATGACAAAGCATTTCCACGTATTTACTGTGCTGGAACTCCAAGGCAAGGCAAGTTTATTTATAGAGCACAATTCGTGCACACAATTCAAAGTGCATACGTTTGGCTGCCGACCAGTCCAGGGTGTACCCCGCCTCTCGCCCCAAGTCAGCTGGGATAGGCTCCAGCATACCCCCTGCGGCCCTAATGAGGATAGGTGGCATAGAAAATGGATGGATAGATGGATGGAATTCAAAGTGCTTTATCGGAAAGAAGGGTAAAGTCACTTCATATAATAATTTAATAAAACATAACCTCATTCTAAAATCATGACAAAAAAATCAATAAAATCATCAAAAATGAATTAAAATTGAGTGCAGATAAAACAGTTTCAGTTGTCAAATGCACAGTTTTCAGCCTGGATTTGAACATTGCCAACGTTGAGGACTGCCGCACATCTCCTGGAAGACTTTTCCAGATTTGGGCAGCATAAAACTGAAACACAGCCCCACTGTGTTTAGTCCTGACTCCGGGCACCCGCAGGAGACCACTCCAGGAGCGTCTCAGAGTCCGAGATGGATTACGTGGCTCTAACATGTCTGAGATGTACTTTAGCGCAAGACCATGAAAAGCCTCGTACAAAACAGAGCTGTTTTAAAGTCTGTTCTCTGAGCGACAGGAAGCCAGTGCAGAGACCTTAGTACTGGACTAATATGGTCATATTTACTGGTTCTAGTCAGGACTTGAGCAGCAGCGTTCTGAATGTGAGAAGGCCGTTAGAATAGTCTAGCTTGCTGGAGACAAAGGCATGGATTAGTCTCTCTAAATCTGGCTTAGACACTATTCCCTTGATCCTTCACTTTCTCTCATACCGCAGGAACGGTAACATTTTTTTGAAACCATGACTTTTTCGTACCATACCTTGAAACCGGTAACTGGCCCATGCCTAGTCATGACACGTATTTAGACAAAAAACTACCACAGAAAAATATGCCCACTCTCCAAAGTGTCGCCTTAGTCAGGGGTAAGGGTTAGTGAGCTCTACTTCATTTTACGCATCAAGTTATGTAGAAACGTGTGGGGCCATGAGTCCAGTTGTGTGTTTTGTTAAAGCAGGGATCATTTCGGCAGCAGCTCCTCTGTGGGCCTCAGCTGCCCCTCTCTCCTCTGCGTGTTTGTGTGTGCTGGTACCTCTGGGAGCGGAGCAGCGCCTATTGTTGGCGCTGAACTCCGGGGCAGCTGAGTGGCTGGGAACAGGCGAGGCTGTGGGGATGTGCAGTCCGTGGTGGCTCTGCTGCGTGGTGGTGGCCTGAGCGTTTTGTTCTCCTGACCAAATCATCTCGCTAAAGCTGAGGCCTCCTTTTGTTGCCGCTGACTTTGGGTGGGTGTGTTTCCCCTTGTGCCCTCGCTCACTCTCCTTCTCCTCTGTTTCAGCATTGACTTAGAAACAGAAGGGTCAGAGGTGTTTGTGGGTGGTTGATGGAGAGGTGGGGGGTGTAGCTGGGAAATGGTGACCTTTGTGTGTGCACGAAAGCAGAATACCCCCCACCACACCCCCGCCCTCCCCTTTTATCCATTAAGGCTCTCCTCCTCCATTGCTCGGCCTCCTTCTCATTCCCCAGGGGAGGCCCACTCCCCTCCCTTGATGGCCCCAGGGCAGTGACAATGACCTTGGCTTTGGCAGTGAAAAAAGGTGGCACAAACCTCAGCATTGCTACTTTAACCCTGAACCAAACCGGCTTAAAGCAAATAAGCATCATGCCAAAAGCATCAATCAATGAATGGAGTGGAGGACGGGACGTTTGCAGAGTCAGAAACAGAACCACCATCAATTAACAGTTGAAGATCCACGTGTGTATGTTTTAATTACAGTTTGCTTGGGAAACGTCGCTGTTGAGCGGGGGTTGCTGCACACACATACTACTGGAAAATGAGGAGGTTTTGCAGAGCAAACTTTCAGGATGGGTCAGTAACCCGCTGGGTCTGGGTTACATTCAGTCAACCGCGATTTAACGTCATCGCCTCGCTCTTCATTTGCGGCCAACTTCAAATCCTACCATGCGCCACTGAAGCGATTGTCTTTCATTGTTTCCCGAATTTTAAAGTGGAGTTGTAAGTCGATTTCACAAACTCGGAGCCTTTCCCCTGTCACTACGTCCACGCAAAGTGGATCAACAGCCTGTATAAATAATAGCATCAGTGCTCTCAACTGGCTCTAAGTACATTGTGAGCAGCTAAAACTGTTATCTTCGACTTTCCATTCCAGCGGATTTACTTGACGTGTGCAGGCAGAGTGTATTTCTTTGTTTTGTATAGTTCTGTTTTGTTATAATGCATGAAATGTAGAATGTAGCTAATGTACAAACTAATGTACACACACAATAAGAAAATACAATGAAATTAATGTAAGTGAAATAAAATAAAAATAAATAAATAAAATAAAATTTGAAGTCAAAAATACAATAAGATCCAAAATGTTCTCCCCATGTGTGCATTCGGCTTTTCTCCAGGCTCTTCCCCCCCACATCCCCAAAACATGCATGCAAGGTTAATTGGAGACTCTACATTGCCATTGACAACGTTTGTTTGTTTATACGTGTCCTGTGATTGGCTGACGACCAGCTCGGGGTGCACCCTGCCGCTGGGACGTGCTACAGCTCACCCGTGACCCGAATGAGGACAAGCAGCATAGAAAGTGGATGGATGGATACAATTATATTATATTATAAAATAAACTTCCGATTGTTAAAGTCTTCCTTAATTCTGTGTGTAATTTTTTTTGTGTCTAATTGATTAAAACATTAGAAAACACACCTGAGCTAATTAATTAATTAATTGAGTAAAACAGCCATTCAGTAGGGCTATTTATACTGTGTATTTTTTATTGTATTTATTTATTTATTTATTTTCTCCACCTTATCACATTTTTATTTTTATTTTTATTTTTATTTTTATTTTTATTTTTATTTTTATTTTTATTTTTATTTTTATTTTCACTTTGGATTCACTTAGGTGAGCGATATTAAGAAACAACACAAGCAGTCGATGTTTGCAAAATACAAGGAAGAAGAGTCTTGAAGTTGTTATGTGATTTATTTATTTGTATTTATTATTATTTCTTTATTATTATATTGATTATTATGTATGATTACTATTTATTATGACTGTGGAAAAACCTTGACAATTATATCACCCTATTGTTAGATAGGGTGATATAAGTGACCTTATCACTTTTTTATGTATCAAAAAGATCACATATGAAATACAGGAAGTGAATAAATGTACAGCAACTGATGTGGGTTAGGACTAAATAAGCTTTGCTTCTTCCTTCTCCTTTTGGACATGTGGAACTGTGAATTGAATTATGTGATGTATTCCACCGTAACTTAAATAAAATTAGACCCTTACCATTACCAACTGCTCTACTTTTAATCACTTTTAAATGCTAATTACAGTTTGCACATTAATGGTGATGCGGGGGTGACTCAGCAGCACTCGTGACGAGCTTGCAGGCCGCTGCCAAACGGGCTGCCAACAGTGAAGCCGGCCGCGGTTTAAATGAAAGAGGAGAGTGGTGGGGAGTGAATAGTTGGTCTCAAATGATCTCTTGGCCCCTCTGGAGGCTGGACCTTGAACCAGGAAGGAACATTCCATTCCACTGCTTTGTTATGACCTCCTGACCCCTGCAGCTCTGTTTCAAGGCCAGCTTTAGACAGGCAGCCGGATGCCAAGCAACCGTGGAGGGCATGCTTCTGCTTTTAGAGGATGTTGGAAAAGTTGCTCACCTGACCCCACGCTTGTAAATGGTTTTTGCAGCGCTTACCTGTGCTATCTTCAAATAGATGTATTGATGTATTTGCACATAGTGACAATGGTTCGTGGTTTGCGGTTGTTTATAAACACTGGCGACTGAAATATTTATGAAATCCCTCTGCCAGTGATGTAGGAGCCATTTGAGGATTCGGGGAAACGCGCAGCTACTCCAAGGGATGAAAAGTGCTTTTTTGATAATAACACAGGATTTGTATCATCCATCAAAATGCAGCCTTTAATCATTTTTATGAACGCGTCTTGTTTTTCTTTCTTTGTCTTTTTTTTTTTAAAGTGACTTCATGTCATGCGTTAGTAAGTCACGTGTTGGTGAAGCATTTCATTGCCTCGACGTGAAAAGAAGACACACGATGCTCGTTGGCCAAGCAGAGGCATTATTTGTGAGTGGGAAGACAGTTTTAGAGGCTGAGCTCGCTGATGGCAGCTTGAAAGAGGCAATGATATGTGCTGATGTCCAACGGCTCACAATAGTGTCCCCTCACATCCACGGTGGGCAAGAGAACGTAGCTGTCACATACAGTACACTACACTCATTGGTCACAATATTGCCATAGTTCCCCCCATAACGTGATTTACACCATAAATATTAGTCCTACATTTATTTTATCTACATATTTAGATTCGTGACCATGACAAAATACTTTTAGCAATTGTATTCATACTGATATCAATGTTAGTTCAGTAGTTATTCACAAAAATCACATTTTCTGTAATGGCAGTTTTCAAAGCTTTTGGAGAAACAAATCCGTTGGCACACTCCAGATTCCACAGTGTCTCGGCTATATACTGTATCATGGTGTTTGTTGCATGTTTATCGCTTCATTTGTTGTTAACTATGATGAAAATTCCAAAGGTCCCCTATTTTCTTTTTATATTCTGGATCATAGTATCCAGAATTATTCCATTATCTGGATCAGTCTTTGATATTTTGTCGAACCTGCTGGAAACTTGTCCTGTATTTTTTTTTTTTTCAAGTGCTCTGACCGTTTTTTGTGGAGTTACAGGGACAAATGGCGAAAATGGTGCTATCTCGCAATGTTAAAGATCCTTTAAAAAAAATGCTGGATCCAATGTGTTGGGGGTGATCCGGATCACCCCCAACATTTATTCAGTTCTTCCAGATCCCATTTGCGACAATTCCTGAAACTTTCATCCAAATCTACAATATTCAGAACTTTTCAAGTTATTCTGAAGACGAACAAGGAGGTAATTAAATTTCAAATAATTACAAAAAGAATTTAAAACATTAAAAAAATTGTTAAAATGAATTAAATGAAACTTCTCTGACAACTGGAGCAAATGGAGCAGTAGTATCTCTAGAAGAATATTTTGACAGCATTCGACGTGCCAACTGTGGTGGCTCGTGACTGTACAGCAGGAGTGTCCACATTTTGTGAAAAATGAAAGGATGCAACTTTGCCACTTTGATATTTTGTAAAGCAACGCATGTAGTTATGCTAAGAAGTTAGATATATTTAAAAAAAACCTGCATCTCAGCCTTGTCATAGAGGTGAAAAAGCCTATTATTACTACCAACTTCGGCCTTTGCTATTTTTTCCCCCATTTTTGCTGTTAATTTAAATTTTCCAAATATTTCAACTTTCTGTGTAAAAATACAAAAAAAAGTTCTTTTTTTAATATTTTCACTTAATTTTGTTTTGCTTGTTTCTCATAATAGCACAGCTTCTAAAAAATAACGTTTAGTATTTAATCTCTATGCTACTCAAATTACATTTTTTTTCCCCCATTATTCTCGTAAAATTGTGACTATTTTTCTCTTTTGAATACTATTTTGTCTCTTAATATTTCCACATTAGTCTCATAAAATGACAGCTGTTTTTTCCGTTTCTGCTGGGGTTTTTTTCCAACTGACTCTATTCCCATAAAATGTTGACTTTTTTCTTGTAACATTACATTTTCTAACCTGATTTTAACCTGATTTTCCGAAAATTACAACTATAATTGTTGTTGTATAATAGTATTAGGCGACCAGTCCAGGGTGTACCCCACCTGTCGCCCAAAGTCAGCTGGGATAGGCTCCAGCATAATAATGAGGAGAAGCGCCATAGAAAATGGATGGGTGAATGGATGGATGGATAATAATATTACAACTGAACAAAAATGTCTTTAATATTTCAATCTTATGCTACTAATATGAAATGCTATTAAGTTATTCTCATAAATTTACGACTTTCTTGTTAGATTACAAGTCTTTTCTACTAATATTTTGACTTTACTCTTGAAAAAATTACTGCTGATTTATCCATTTTTGCTGTGTGTTGTTTTTTTCTTTTAGTTTTCTTGTTAAAATATTTTTAACAGGCCAATAAAAAAAAGCCACGGGCCGCACTTTGGACACCCCTGCTGTACAGTTTTACTACAAGCAGCCTAGCCCTCTTCTGCAGAAAATGTATTCATTTATATTATATATAGGTGTGAAACAATTCCTCAAGCCATTGGAGTACCTTGATTGCAAGAAATGATGGAAAAATTTCAGCCTGGAAGAATTGTCACATGTGCTTATGTCACCCACGCGGAGAAAGAAGTGGATGTTTGTTTGAAGGAGCGGGAAGATGGAAGAGGTGAGGGATGATGACAACGGCAAGGAAGAGAAGGAAAACAAAATAATAAAAAAAAACAGACAGAAAATGTCCAAAGTGTGGGAGCTTTTTTAGTTGTTCCACGACGTTTACTGTACATACCACAATAGTGCAGCATTCATGTTGCAGCAACTCCAAAGACACCCAGAAAGGGGCGGAATATCCGAGACAAGGTCAAATTACGTAGCGCAAATCAATGAGATAAACGTCAATGTACCGTACTAATTATTCATATTAATGAATGTGTGGCTACACTATCATGATGGTTTGCCCTTAAGGTTAACGCGACTTCATCCAGGGTTTATTTCATCTGCAAAAAGACAAAGCTGTGAGTTAAGAAGATGGAAAATCAAAACATTTTAGCTCACTTATCAGTAGCTTGTCATTTGTAGCAGACATTAGTGTGTAATCGAACAAGGAAGTGTGTGTCTCACTCGCTTGGTTGAAACTAATGTGTTCCACTACATTAGATGTCTCATTTTGGTTTGAACGCTGCAAAAACTCTAAATAAAGGTTACTAAATAGGGTTTATAAACGCACAGAATCAAATGAATGATAATTATGATCGATAGAGCAGATAAATTGGCGTTAGTGCTGCAATTGAACGATCTCAACGCTTGATGAAAAAACATTGTCAGTGAAGCATAAAGACATCAACATGTAAAAACTGTGGGCTTCCTGACAGAGTATATACATACCTTTTACCTGTATTGTCACGTATTTATAAATCATTGCCTATTCAGACTGAACAAGAAAAAAATTTCTGTGGAAAAACCAGCCTATTTTTGGAGAAAAAAAATATCTTTTGAGTCATCCCTCACTACATTGCAGTTCGAACATTGCGCCCTCACACTATTGCGTTTTTTCAACAATTAAATAATAAATGATCTCTGTTGAATGTGGTCTATTATTCGTTTTTAAAAATGCATATTGAAAATTGTACATATTCATAGCCAAAGTCAAGCATAAAAATGGCTAAATCAATGAAAATAAAAATACAAGGCATTCAAAAGACATGATATGAAGTGTAATACAATATCAGTGACTTGTTGAGTGCGTCTTTAAGAAGCAGGGCCTGGGAAGTGACGTGTGTGATGTCAGCCAGCTAGAGTTGACTGTTAGCTGAGTTCAGGTTGGCCGTGTAGAGTTGGCGACAGCACTGCATGTGTTCTCTGCTTGTTAATAAAGCCATTGAAGTGCATCGTGAGTCTCTCCTGAACCACAAACAGAGGCAGTAGGGTAGTATTCTACACTGGTCTCTTGATGTCAGTAACATTACATTGATGAGGCAATCTCCACCAGGAAGTATGCTGCTAATGTGTGAGTCTGTCTTATTTTATTTATGTCTAAGATGGCTTATTTTCTATTATTATGTCAACTATTTTGGGTAATACATGTGTAAAGGTGACTATAGGGGTGTTATTTCATGTCTACAGGGCTCTAACAATGGTAAAAAAAAGTACTTAGAAGGCCATAGAGAGGTTTTCTATGCTCTAACTACAAAAATATTCCATTTATTAATATTTACTCATACTTCACAGAAATTCACTTATCGCGGCCGGGTCTGGAACGGATTAACTGCGATAAATGAGGGACGCCTGTAGATATGTTTTTACAAAAAATATGCGGGGCCGTGAATGCTGAATCGTGAATGTGCGAGGATCCACTGCATTGCTACACGCAACCTGGCCCCATTTTGTAGAAAATCTATATGTAGTGTGTACGTACTGTGTATGAATATGGGAATTCTGATGACCATGTAACTGAGTGAAAAAGATGAACGTCTTACCTCCTTTCATACAGTATATATACGAGAATATATCAGCCCAAAAGCACTTGCTGAATCAAAATGATAAAATAATCCCTTAATTCCTCTCAGTGGGTAATTTGACAATAACACCTCTGCATAAGCAACAACTAGAGGTTCATCTTTCTTTCTAATCTAACCTAACCTGAAGTCAAAGCAGTCATTTTTCAAATGCTGGACAGCCACTTTACTTCACCAGTCGACCACATTACATCATATTCAGTGCCAACGTGAGGGATTTAAATCACATAATCACATAATTTTCCTTATTCCGAATTCTGAAGCATTGTTTGTGGTTTTCCAGACAAAAACTAGGAAATTAGATGTTCAATTTATGTAAATCCAGAGTGTCTCTTTGTTTACTCAAATCCTGTGAACGATATTGGATTATCTGATTGAGCAGATCCTCCAAATGCAGTCTGAGTTGGCGAACACACTGCAGGTAGAGAAAGACAAAGGACTTTGATTTATCACCCGGCGTAGTATCGCACTAAATGGTTATGACGGGTACTATGTTTGCTTCTCCTCTGCTCCTCTTCCTCTCTGCTTATTTTCCTTTGTGCACTAGTGTGACCTAGACGCTGCGCGGTGGGCGTGGCACAGATCGCACATGTGCACATAAAGAGTCCTGGGGGGGGTTTACCGACTGCATATTAACATAAATTCATCTGGATTTGGCAATTTTGCAGGGAGCAGGGTGCATGGTCCCCGGGCTCAGCAAAGGACAATAATATCCCCAGTGACTGCATACTGCTGGAGAAGAGGGATGGATTGAGGGAAAACAGTGATAAGAAAAAACATTAAATCCAGACCTGCTATACTGATGTCACAAAACAAGGTGATTCCAATTCCCCAATGGTACATACCGTCCCTTCCGTGTGCATTTTTTTTGATAGCGTTTTGGCTCCTGATGATTATATAATGTGATATAGTATAATATATAATATGATATACTTGTAGTATATCCGTCCATCCATACTGCTTGTCCTAATCAGTTGACTTTGAGTGAGGGGCAGGGTACAGGGCACCTTGGACTGGGCGACAGTCAATTGCAGAGCATATATATCGACAAACGTGTTGTAGGACGAAGAATGTTGCATTGGATATTCAAACCCGCAATTTCATGACTGTGAGGCAGACGTGCTAACCACCATTCCATCATACTGCATAATATGATCAGTGGCGGCCCGTGCATTTGGTACTTGGGCCTTCAGTGGGGACTTAATCTGCCTCTTAATATCACTTAATATCACGTCGCAATTGTACAAACCATAAATAATGTACAAAAACGCAATATACAGTAACAAGGTGTGGGATTACACAAAGAGAGGTATTTTCCGCACTGGGGATGAATACCATTATTACTATAGCACAATTCCCTGTTAACGAGACGTGGGAGTTAATTTCTGCTAGTAACTTTGGCGCTCGGCCGAACCTCTGCACCACAACATCATCTGCAGCAGTTCAGAATCAATATTTATCTAATAGCATGACAAAAACATGCAACTTTTAAATAAAATACATCATACTCACCACAAATGCTGATTATTTATCAACAAAATCCATGCCCTTTTCCAGATCGCTACAGACAATTTGACAAGTTGACGTTATTGTGAGCCAGCTAGCTGGCCCTGCGAGGGGGACCTGAAATCTGATTGGTTAAAGAAACAAACCTATTAATAGTGTGTATGGGCCAGCGCTACTGATTCTGAAGGCCCTGGGTGGATTGCACTGACATGGCAGCACACAGAAGCTAAAATCCGATTGGGAAAAAAAATCAAACATACACATACAGTCATCCCTCGCTACATCGCAGTTCGAACATATTGCGTTTTGTATGCTGTCAATGCTAATGTGTGAGTTTTTCTTATCTTTTTTATGTCTAAGATGGCTTGTTTTCTATTATTATGTCTACTATATTGGGTAATACATGGTAAAGGCGACTATGGCGGTGTTATTTCATGCCTACAAGGCTCTAATAAAACCGTATTTAGAAGGTTATAAAGAGGTTTTCTATGCTTTAATTCCGAAAATATTTCATTCCTGACTATTGAATCCTACTTCACAGAAATTCACTTATCGCGATCTAGAACCAGTTAACCGCGATGAATGAGGGACGGCTGTAAACGTACCAGAAGCAGTGCAGCCAATAGACATGCTACGAAATGAAGATAATAATAGAATTTTATGGAAGAAATACTAGAGTTTAAGTTGTAAATATTGGTCAGTGCTTCTGGTAGTGTTTAGGCCAGCAGAGAAGGCCTTGCAGGCCCTGACGACACACTACTTAATATAAAATTTAATATACAGCATTAGTGGTTCAATATTACTCATTTTTCTTAGGACTTGACTATAGATATTATACTGCTGCAGGTGAATGCTTAGAAATGCTTTGAAATGCCTAAAACACAATGAATTCAGGAATATAACGGTGGTTGATAGATCAAAAGTCATCACGTCGATCAGAGAAATCTTGGGAATCTAGGGAGCAAATATGGTCCGTAGGTGCATTGTGCACGCTGACCTCGAGTCAAAGTGATTGACTTATGCTAAGTTAGGACAGATGTCTTAGAAAAATGAGTTAGAATCCTTTGATATGCGCTTAAACATTGGTACCGTGCCTCATCATTACACTCTCTGATTAGATCCCTATTTTTTGCTATGGCGTAATCTCCAACCCTCAACCCCCCCTCTGCCAAGGATCCATGTTTGCCACACATGTGATGGCACAGCGTTGCCTGGGATTGTGATTAATGGGTGCTATTCAGCCCGAAAAATTCCCTTGAGTGGTTGCCAGTTGGCTTACTCGGAGAAGAAACTCATTACTGCTGTCAGTTGAGCTGACGAAGAAGGGCGGGGTGTAAGTGATTGAATGCGTGTCTGCATGTGTGTGCGTGCGTGTGCGTGTGCGTGCATGCAAGGAGGAGAAAAACTGATTTTGTGCATGTCAGTCAGTGCATGCATGTCCGTCCACCTTTGGCATATACGAGCCATCATGCGTGAATAAGTGTATCCACGGGTTGAGTGGCAGGGCTCACACATTCATGAGGACAATTCTTTAATTTATTACCTCCCCACCAACTTCACGCGTGCACAGTACTAGCATATGGATCATACCTAGCCTCTCTTGTCTGTGGTAAGTTAAATTCCACAACATGTCAAATAATATTTCTTATTGTCAGGGCATTGTTCAAGTTGTCTGAGATGTTCCGCCCCTTATCCAAGCAGGCTCATCCGTTCATGCTCAAAGACTAGATAGGACAGCTTTAGTTTGATATACACTCCTGATCAAAATTTTAAGACCAGTTAAAAAATTGCAAGAATTTACATTTTGCACTCTTGGATCTTAAGGAGAGAGCTTCAAAATGCAAAACGACAAAATTGGAGTGAGACAAAAAATGTTAGTAAGCAATTTATTGCCAAGAAGCATTGAAGTGAAATGTCCATCAGCTGATCAAAAGTTTTACACCACAGCCTTTCGAAGCCAAAAATGTGGATTGAATGTGATTTTCTGTCAGGTATTCACACTGTCATGATCTCTTAATGGCAAAGTCCAAAACCTTTTCTCTTTTTGAGGTCGGATTCTTGAGCTGCATAAGCACAAAGATCCTGAGGGTTATTGAACAAAAGCCAAGTGGTTGACCCAAAAAATGTCATCAGAGGATCCCATTGGCTGTCCATCAAGACACATGACCATCTCCGGACCAATTGAAGTTTGTTACTGGTGCCGAGTGCAGTCCAATAACCATCGGACGGCATCTGAAAAAGATGGCTTTTAAGAACAAAAGACGTCTTCAAAGCCCTCGTCTCCTTCTTTGCACGAGATATCCCACCCATCTTGATCTGGGCTGTTTTTTCCTTCAACGGAACAAGCGTCAGGTTGTGCAGGGGCGTCAAACAGCAGCTGGCTTCATGACTGAAGGCCCTTGTCTGTGTGGTAATGACTAGCTTTTTCAACAGGACAAGGCTGTAGTTCACAATGCCTGCCTGACAAAGGACTTCTCCCAGAGGGATAAGCTCACTTTTTTGGATCATCCTGCATGTTCCCCTGATCTAAATCCAATTGGGAATACTTGAGGATGGATGGGAAGGGAAGTTTACACAAATGGACATCAGTTCCAGACAGTGGATTCTCTCCGTGAAGCCATCTTCACCATCTAGGGCATCATTCCCGCTAGCCTCCAGGAAGCACTTTTTTGAGGTGATTAACAAGAATAGCGCAGATACTTATTATTGAATCCTTTTTCTAACATTTTATTTCTATTTCAGGGGGTTTTGCTTTTTTTTTACGTATGGTCTTAAACTTTTGATAAAGTGGTGAACATATCTGATATGATTTGCATTTGAGTGCCTTCTGCTGTCATGATTGGCGGGGTTGTTTCAACTGGTTGCAGTTACATCCGCATACTGTGCAGCCAATCATTGTATTCTGTTTCGGAGCCTGTCCCTCTCCAGGTGTGACTGTTTGCCGTGCTGATGTTTGCGACACCAGATGCTTTTTTGATCCTCAGTTTGATATTGTCCACATAGCAGAGGTTCGCCACCTGATCTGAGTCAGATCGTCCTTGCTTGAGATTGTTGAATATGCTGCAGCCGAGGCACACTGGCCCTCTTTTATTTGACAATTACCAAGGGCAGATGCGGGAGGCCTGGCCTGCAGAGATTTACACAGCCGTTTCAGCCATTTGGGGAACCCCGTTTTCAGCGTGCTGTGAAATGCACTGGAGCGCACGGTCCAGTCCCGCCCTGCATTGTTTACATATCCCGTGGGAGTGCCAGATGTGGGGTCAGAGTTTTACCCCTAAGTCAGAATAGTAGTCCCTGTCTATTCTGAAAGAATTTTGGATTGCGCACGTCATAAAAGGAAAGCACATACGCATATTTTATCAGTTGTATCTTCTAAGATTTCTTTTATTAAATTATTTTTTATATATCGATTCAAAATGAAAGAAACAGTGGCACAAAAGGAAAAAGCCTCCCTAAAGCTGCCTTCCAACCCAACAGTTGTTCTCTAATGAGGGGGAAGTAATGAGTGTTGCTCCGAGGTGAATTGTGACCCTAAATGTGTGTTCAGGTTGTTATTCACAGTCTTCGCCGTCTGCGGGCCTCACTTATTCCTGGCTTCACAAAACAAGAGGCGTTGACAAATCCAAGGAAGAATGTTATGGCATTTCCATTTAAATATAAGCTACATTTTACCCCAGATGTCTCGCAACGCTTTCAAATATTTCAAGTTCCTCCAGAGACAGCGAGACAGGAATAAAGCATTTTTAAGGTTTTTCTTTTGTGCAGGGAGCCTGCACTGAATGATCTGAATAAAGGCGGCATATAATTTATGTGGATAAGAGAACATATATGCAGGTAGGATGATGGGAGCCCCATCTCATTTGAATTCTAAAGCCGGCAGTTGCAATGCCGAGGTATTGGCGATATTAATTAGACATGTGGCCTCTGGGCATTATAGTGAATGGCATTGTGAAGGCGTCACATCTCCCCAGCAACAATCAGGCGCAGGAAAATGCAGGTCTTTCTTTGCTGTTTTTGAGAATCATTATGCTCCCAAAATGCAAAGTAGATTCTGGAGATGAAAAAAAGACTCGTTTACATTTGGAGAGAAACATAAAGCTTTAATGAGACATGTAAAAGAAAAAAATGTAGTTTGTCACTACTTCTACTTTTCTACCTCGACAATGCCTGGTTTAAAGATGTGTGAGCAATGAACGAGTCGTTCTCTGCTGACTCGTTCTATTACTCACCCCTGATAGTCTTAGGTAAATTAAAAAAGGGAAACAAGCAACATGTCATTAATTGTGCAAGCGTTACTCTCACTCCATTTGTACAAATGTCTTAGCCTTAGTGGAAAAAGCAACAGATCTAGTCCTCACCTCAAATCATCTCTCCTTCACCCTCCCTGCCCGAGCGACATCACGGGTGCTTGACAATGACTGGAGTTTCACTGAGTCACAAGGACTCGACGGAGACTCGAGTTTCACTGACTCACGGGTACTCAACGAAAACTCAATTTTCACTGACTGAAGGGTACTTGACAAAGAGTCGGGTTTGACTGATTCAAGGGTACTCGTTAAAGGCTCGAGTTTCACTGATTCACGGGTACGCCACAAAAACTCAACTTGAATTAACTCATTGGTACTGGACGATGGCGTGAGTTTCACAGACTCACAGGTACTTGACGGTGACTTAAGTTTCACTGACTCATGGATACTCGGCGAAGACTCGTGTTTCACTGACTAACAAGCCTTGAGTGTCACTGACTCATGGATACACAACGAAAACTTGAGTTTGACTCACGGGTGCTCGATGAAGACTCACTTCATGGGTTCACTTGACAAGGGCTCTGGTTTCACTGAGTCACGGGTTCTGGACAACAACTCGAGTTTCATTGACTCACGGGTACTCTACAAAGCCTGGAGATTCACTGACTCACGGGTACTCGAAAAAGCTGGGAGTTTGACTGACTCACAGATACTAAGCGAAGATTCAGGTTTTGCTCACTCAAGGGTACTCGACGAAAACTTGAGGTTCACCGATGACGAGTGCTCAACACAATCTCGAATTTCACTGACTCAAGGGTCAACGACGAAAACTCAAGGGTGCTTGACAAAGACTCAGGTTTCACTCAGTGACGACAGCTTGAGTTTCACTGCCTCACTGACTTGGGTTTCACTGGCTCACGGGTTCTCAACTACAACTTGAGTTTCACTAACTCACGGGCCCATGACGAAAACTCAAGTTTCACCCACTGACGACAACTTGACTGTAACTGTAACTGTAACACTGACTCATGGGTGTTTGACAAAGCCTTGAGTTTCACTGACAAAAGAGTGCTCGACAAAAATTCGGGGTTCACTGACAAAGACTCTGGTTTCACTGATTCAAGGGTTCTCGACAACAACTCAAGTTCCACTGACTCAAAGGTACTAAACAATGACTCTAGTTTCACTGATTCACGGCTACTCGACCAACACTTGAGTTTCACTGACTCACAGTTACACAACCAAAACTTCAGTTTCACTGACTCACGGGGGCTCGACGGTTCACTCAACAAAGACTTTGGTTTCACTGACTCACGGGTACTCAACCATTACTCGAGTTTCATTGACTCATGGGTACTTGACAATGACTCGAGTTTCACTCACTCACGGGTACTCGACAAACACTCAAGTTCCACTGACTCATGGGTGCTCGCCGAGTATCTACAGCTCAGCTGCCGAACTTGTTGCGCATGTGCGAATTTCTGCTCTCTACTCTCAGTGAATCGAGTACCCGATCACTTCAGTAAGTGACTAGAGTCAGTAAATGGAATTCTCTCGTCACTGGCCTGGTTTAGGGTGAAACAGCTTTAAATATGGACGTAGCAACATCCTAACTAAGATGGTAATTTGGCAGAGAGATAAACTAAGTAGGGGGTGTGTTGGGAGGAGATTGACAGTTCTTTCAAGTGGAGGATTCTAGGCCTCAGCAGTGGGAGAGTTATGCACTGAGCTGTCTTTATCTCCACAATCCTCTTGTTTCACTCTCCCCAACACACTGAAAGAAAGAAAACGGACTCTCAAGAGTATAAGCAGGTAGCAAAAATTGAAAACTATATCTGAACAAATGTGTTCTCAAGAGATGACGAGAGATAAAAGCACTCTCCTCATCGCAGCGCTCACCGGCTTCTTCTTCTTTTTGCCAAACACCAATTTCCACTATGCTGATGGAGAAGCTTGATAAGGAGCGTTTCAGTTGTCGCGGTGCCTGTGGGTGTGTCCGGAGAGGACATGCCACACAAACCCCATGAGACGCTCGAGACAGAAAAGCCCACTTGCATGTTGAAGATGTCTTTGTTGGACAGCACAGAATACATTTGACAGGATTTGTGGATCAGTATAGTGGTGGGCAAAGTCTTTAGAGGCTAGATAGATGTGTCCCTTTGAGTCCATTGGAGCCATTACTCCGACTATCATGGGAGAATCTTTGAAGTTTGTATAATGATGATGGGGTTTAAACCTAGTTAGTCCCTCAGTGACACAAAAGACCCTCTCTTTATTGTTCACACACATCAAATCCCCTCTTTGTTGCCTGTGAGAAAACAACATCATTTTTTCCTTAAAAGACAAGACACTATTTTCAAAGTTAGACCGACAATGTCTGCTAATTCAAATGAAAGGCTACTTTTAATGACGGCGGTTTGTCTTGTTATTTTCGCCCTCCCACCAATCACACACACAAGCACACTCCCTTACACACTCTGTTTTGCCTGTCTCTAATCTTACCCAAGCTACGCCTGCAAAATTTAAATAATCCCTTAATTTCCAGCATCTGCTGTGCTTTAATGGCTCTCTCTTTAATTAGGCCTGCAAGCTGCAGCAAGTCCAGGAGGCTTAGTGCGCAGATTTGGGGCTACCGGGGCAGGGCAGGGTGCCGCAGTGGGAGGAGCAGCAGTCTGATGGACAATGGGGCTGTGGGGTGTGGTGGAGGGGGACTTGAGGTGGTGCAAGAGAAATGGGTGGGATGGAGGCCCCCATCTTTGTTCTTGGAATGGTGATGTAGCAGAATGGTGAGCGGGGTAACTAAACAGTACCTTTAGCATCATCCTCTGTGCAAACATAATAGCTATCATTTCCTTCCTTCAATTACTTTGATACTAATTCATGCTGGCGTGCTTTGTCTGAACACTAATATAATCCAGACTGTGTAATTATGCTGTTTGAGTGTTGGTTCCACTTCAGCCCTATTGGCAGGCACTTCCTTTTTGTTTTGCTTGGACCGCTCACCCTCGACCCACTGCTTCCACCCCTTAAAAATGAGCGCACAATTGCCGAGCTGTGTTGATATTAAAGTTGTGAGTGGAAAAAAATGGGCCATTTAAAAAGGTCACAGCATCTCTGCAAGAGGGTAGCGGCTGAGATGCACAGACCATGTGTCATCTGTAATGATTGTAAGCGAGACAGCTGTTAACTAAAAGAAAAAAAGAAAGAAAAATAAGTTAAATGAGGTGACAATGGGAGTTGATTGGTTTATGTGCTGAATTCCTGCACAGTGAATGTTGGTGTAAATGTAAACGTGAACGGTTGGCAACCGATCCAGGGTGTATAGTCAGCCTGGGTATTCCAGCGGTAACTGGAATACCGGTCATGAGGATAAAATCGGAATATTATGGAAAAAAATAATGTCATTTTAGTAGCATGGAGTTGAAATATTAAAGAAAAAAATTTTGAGAGTTGCAATATGATGAGAAACAAACAAGACAAAATAAACTAGCAATTTATGGAAAATTAGGTTGGGGAAAGCTATATTATTATGAGAATAAAATCAAAATATTATAGGAATAAAATCATAATATTACTCAAAGAAAATTTACAAAGATTATTTAAGGAAGCAGTTGAAATATTTGGAAAATGTAAAAAAAAAATGCAAAAATTGGGGAAAAAATAGCACAACGGGAAAACTTCATAGAAATAATACACATTTTCACTTACATCACAAAGCTGAGATGCAGTTTTTTTAAGTGTACATAACCTCTAAGCTTATCTACATGTGTTGCTTTACATCAAAGTGGCCCTTGCATCCCTTCATTTGTCAGTATTGGGCCCTCGTACCCCTGCACTGTAGTGAGATATGAGGGAAAACTGCACTTCCGTGGGAAACGCTGATGCATTCTGTGTTACATGCAAACATAAGCGTCACTGCACTGTGATGAACAACATCATCAGTGAGAACTTTTTTTTTTTAATTTGACAAAATTCGAAAGAATTTGTGCTGTTGATTTGTTGGGTTGTTTTTTTTCCCCTCGCATCAGATTTTTTTATTGTATTATTTTTGTGTCAACGGCCTAGACCAAATGCGCGCTCCATATATCTACCATGACCGTGAATGCAGCCGTCCATGTTTGATATTCTCCGTTCAAACACCGCAGGTGTGCAGAGGTACATTGTAAAAGTGAATACAAGATATAGCGGTGGATAAAACACATTCACAGATAATCTCACTGCTGTGAAAAAGCCATGCCACACACTTTGACGGGATGACGATAGATCGTCAACTGGAAGAAGAGCAATCCTCTGCAGGAAATGATATTGCTGTCTGAAGGTGCAGAATATGGAGAGGTTAAAATAGCACCCCTCATCGGCTGTCGGCGCCAGATAACACCTGTGACTTTGCGAACAGGTGTACCGTAGTTAATGTTGCACACACAGCCATGCATTTTAAGAATGACAAAAAAATCGAGAATTGAAACAACAGCGATGATAAGCTTTGACAATCCCAAGGTACACCAGGTTTTTTTGTTGCAAAGATATGTGCCGTTATCTTTATAGCAGCAGGTTGTAATTTGCATGCGCTTTCATGAGGCTAAACCATCTGCTGTGGTACTTGTCACATATCAGAGGCTGCAACCTAATCAATACATCGGTCCTGCTCATCAGATGCATGAAAAGGCTTTAGAGCAGCTTCAGACATGTAGTCCATTTTGGATTTAAAAATTTAAATATCCCCTGATTTCAGCCTCTCAAATGTGAATACTTGTTGTCCTTAGTCATTCATGAAGCAGAGCTGATATTTTTGCGTTTTAGGAAAAACAAGACATTCACACACATCAGCTTTGACGCTGGGAAACAATGATTGAAATTGTTGCCTCTTTTCTGATATGTTGCAGACCACACCACTTATTGTTTGTGGTTGGTTCATATTGATTTGGTCCGCGTAGAGCCTAACTGATTACTCAATTAATCGAGTACAATAGATTAATTGACTAAGGAAATAATCGTTAGTTGCGGCCCTGCGCCACTGTATCTTAACGACTGTCGTTTTGCACCACAAAACAGTGAAACCAGTCTTGGTTGCGGTGTGACTCTTTGTTAGAGGGTAAATACTTGGCTCTTGCACCATTAACCTCGGACGAGAGCTGTCCTATCTAGTCTTTGAGCATGAGCCGATGAAGACTGCTCATCAACTTCTTGTCTTAGACCCCAGTCCAGTTGTGATCAATTCAGTTCCCTGAGAATGCAATGACTGAATAAGAATATTCACAGATACAGTCGCCCCTCGCAATAACGCAGTTCCATTATCGCTCCCTCGCTATATCACAGTTTTTCAGAAATTGATTAATAAATGATAGCTGCTTCATGGTAAACTGTGGTCCGTTATTAGTCAAAATATATTGAAATACAAGTGATATGTGGCGGCAGTCATGACACAAAACATTGAGACATAAGCTTACATTACATTACCTTAACACTGCATGAAGTCATGAAGTCAGCCATGCCATGTCCGACATGATAGAGTGAGAAGTGGCAAGTTTTTATCTTAAGTTTAGAAGAAACACATTTGTGGCCAACCAGTTAGTGCGCTAGATTGTTAGCTCACCAGCTAGCAGCCATCTCGACTCCCTGCAGCATAGGAGTTGCACAATGTGTTGTGAACAATGAATAATAGGAGTATAAAGGTAACTACAGGATTGTTATTTCATGTCTACAGGGCTCTAATAATGTTTAAAAAATTGCATTTAGAAACTCATAAACAAGTTTTCTATGTCGTAACTACGAAAATATTCAGTTTATTAACATTGAATCCTATATTGTGGAAATTCATTTATCGTGGTCGGGTCTGGAACCAATTAACCGCTATAAACGAGAGACGACTGTATATGGGGTTCACACTTACAGGCGCCCCTCTATGATGCGGCCCATGATGACGAGTTTGACGCTCTGATACAGTATATTTAAATATTAATACAGTAATCCCTTGTGTATTGCAGTTAATTGGTTCCAGATCCAACCAAATTTCCAAATTGAAGTAGGATTCTTTATTTTTAAATGGAATATTTTTATAGTTAGAGCATAGAAAACCTGTTTAGGACCTTCTAAATACAGGTTTTAACGTTATTAGAGCCCTCTAGACATGAAATGACACCCCTATAGTGACCTTTACATTCCTATAACACGATATAGTAGACATAAGAGTAAATAAGCCATTAAAGACATACATTAAAATTAAATCGAATTAAAGACATAAATACCACTCACATGCGTTACTGTAAATGTGTTCCCGAGGCGAGCTGAGCGAGAGGCAGACAGGAAGTGACGTCAGGGGTTCAGAGTTGAGCTTCACCTTTGCGTGGTTAACGGCCGCAACAGTAGCCCATGATTTTATTAGGGATTATTCTGCCTGTTGTGAGATAATTCAGACCTGGTGCTTGTGTGTCTCACCGAACATTGCAGTAACATTACTGACACCTAGTGACCAGTGTAGAATACTACATATAATCAACATTTTTGGATGTCTCTTCCGAAGGCCTTACATTTGTATTGTATATTTAATTTAGCCATTTTTATGCTTGAAAATGCTTAATTTAGGCAATCGAAATACATAACATTTGCTTAAATATGCGTGACCGTGATAGGATGAAGCCGCCATGTACGAAGCGCGCATTGGCAAGGGAGGCCTAGCGGTTAGCATGTCTGGCCTCACAGTCAGGAGATCATGGGTTTGTATCTCCGTTGGAACGTCTCTGCGTGGGTTCTTTCCAGGTACTCCAGGTACGGCTTCGTCGCACATTGCAAAAATATGCCATAGGTGTGAATGCACGTGCGAAGGGTTGTTTTTCTATATGTGTCCTGTGATTGGCTGGTAACCGTTCCCGGGTGTTCCCTGGGTGTACCCTCACCCGAAGATAGCCGGTGTAGGCTCCAGCATACCTTTGACCCTAGTGAGGACAAACACCACAGAAAATGGATGGATGGATAGATGGAAATGGGCGTATATTTGTAGCATACTTTGAAAATAACATCAGTCTTTACCAGCGCAGCAGAATTAGATGCGACCGAAATACCAGCTGAAACTAATATGCAGATGAACATACAGATGGTGGATGAGTGGTTAGCATATTGGGAGATCAAAGGTTCAGAATCTTCATTTGGGTATCCCCATCCCAAAAACATGTAAATGTGAATGTGAATGGTTGCTTGTCTATATGTGCCCTGTGATTGGCCGGCAACCAGTCCAGGATGTACCCAGCTGGGGATAGGCTCCAGCTCACCCGTGCCCATATGAGGACAAGCGGTATAGAAAATGGATGAATGAGCAGAGGCATTGACTTTTTTAGCAAAATAAAGGGGAAAACAACTTTTTTGACTGATAAGTCCGCTCCAACCCCTTCCACCTCCTGTAGAAAACCTTAATAGCATCCATCAATCTTACTATGTTTAACTTGTGCACAAGTGCTGCTGCATTGATCGACACAACAGAATAAGGATGCTCACTCTGCTAAAAAGCCGAATGCAAACAAGCGTGTAGCATGATTTGCCCTTACACTGCAGGCCAATTTTGTAATTTTAAGTTTGATTTTAAGTTTAATTTGAGAGAGGAACTATAGTCATATCTTTATGTTCCAGTCAAACTTAGCTAACACACAAGCCAACTGAGGTGCTGTTGCTTCCTCTTGATACCAAACTAATGTCATGGATCAGGAATCCATTTTCTGCCACACACAGTTCATGCGGCAGCTGTGCAAATCACCTGATACTCTTTTTGCAATGCAGGTAGCGTCTCTGGAGGGTTTTGATATGGTGTATCGTTAAAGGTGGGGAATGAGTGAGCGCGCGCGTGTGTGTGTGTGCTAGACGTCGCTTCATAGGTGATAAGCATCACGCACCAGGAAGCGGCAGATTGATCACGGGAGTAGTTCAGGCTTGGATGCGGCACGAGGACAAGGGAGGAGTGGCAGGAGGGGCGAGCGGGGCAAGGAGACAATAAAATATCACATCTGCATTAAAATACCATCTCTACTACACAGCCTGCTATTTCAGGGACACCCGTTTAAAGGCATGAAGGCCGAGCCTTCTATGCTGGAATAATAGCATGCAACAACTCCATTATTTATTAGCTGCATCTCTATTTTACTCTCTTACCATGGTGGGGGGCGGGGAGGGTGCAGCAGTCATCACTGCAACCGGAGTAACTTGCACTTAATGATATCGCAGGCTTGAGAGGACACTTGGGGGTGGGGAATGCCAACGGTAATGGCGGTGGCGTGGGGGGTATGGACGGGAGGTATAGTGAGGACATTACAGCCACATTTACACTCGTGCTGCAGGTTATGATTGGCATTGTATCACAGTGTATCTACTTGCATCATTAGCTCTGTAACGTCCACATTAGGGGTGGAATAACTTGAAAGATGATACTATTGCATTATTTTGCCAGTGATGATATCACGATACAGCGATTATGCCGTAACTAATACACTGGAAGAATGATACGATACTTGATTGAATTGGAGACTCGAAATTGCCCAAAGGCTGCGAATTTTACCCACAGGCCATCAGGCTCCTCAACGAAGCACTCGCACACGCCGCACGCAACACACGCACACACTCATAGCACTTTATTTATTTATTTATTTGTATTATTTACTTGTATTAATGTCTCGTCTGTTGTTGTTGCTTAATTTATTGGTATATATGTTTATGTGTTTATGTTTCTTATGTTCTTATTCTTTCATTTGTTTTCTTTCTTTTCTTGGGAGAATGAACAGAATAAGATTTTCATTGCATGGTATAACTGCTGTTGTACTATGCACATGACAATAAAACTCTCTTGAATCTTGAATCTTGAATGTGAGCGCGAGTGGTTGCTGCCAGTATGTCCCCTGTGATTGGCCTCTCGGCTCCAGCTCACCTGTAACCCTCATCAGGCGGTATAGAAAATGGATGGTTGAATGGATAGATATGGTTAAAATGGAATATTATTGCTGTAAATATGAGTAGGCTTGGGTATTGTTTATATATTATCCCATATCTGTGCCAAATCGATACTTTTGAATTGGTGCCGCTGCTTAAAAAAAGGAAAACATACACATTTTGTTAAAAAAAATTATGCCTTTTTACTTTTACTGAATTTTTGTGACATGCAAGTTGCAACAGAATAATCATTTCAATACTTAAAAAATGTAAATACCATGATAAGTGAGTCATAGGTGCACCATTTCAAAATAAAATCCACAACAAATTGTCATAATTATCACAGCACACACAGCAGCAAGACAGAACACACTGAACGTGCAAAAAAAAATTGCGGTAAAGTGGACCATCTGGTTAGCGTGGTTTTCTGTTACGCCAAAATTTGGCCTCATTTTTCAGTTAGCTTCTTGCCATGTTTTTCATACACTGTGTGAGTCCAACTGCGTTCTTAACAGATCACAAAACGTAGCTTGCTAATACATGGAAACAGAAATAGTCTATGATGTCATCGGCGGTTGACGCTCTAGTTCTTTGCTAACACCGTGGCACCGCGAGTCGCAACAATGTTAACACGCAACACGTTTTTGTAGTTTTCAAAATATACTTTTACATGCATAAAATAATTCTAAATGCAAATAAATGACAAATGAAAGGGATAAACGAACAATTAAGTTTACTTTTACCTTAATTGAAGATGCAATACCACCTTCCTGTTTTGCCATGAGTTATTTCTTGAATTCAGTAGTGTTTCCCACTTTCTTTATCAAAATGCTGGCACTTGCAACTGTTGTTTTGGCTCCGTTTTGGGTTATGTTACAGCCGTGGTTAAAAGAAAAGCAGAGACTTAAGGTGACAAACACTCTAGAATTGAAGACATAATTCATGGCATGACAAGAACGTTGTGTCCACATTGCGTCTTTGTAAACAATCACCTAAAACTCCCTTTCCCTTTCATTCATCATTTATATGTATTTATATACATTTTCAATTGTTTTCTGCATGTAAAACTATAATTGTATAATTATGAAACATGTTTTGTGTTAACACTTTTGGCTTTCTAGAACAGATTAATAGGATTTACATTATTTCTTATAATTCTTATATTCTTATAATGTAATGTAATGTTGATGTTATGAATTTCGGTGTTTGTGAATGCACCTCGATTGCCGTGAGTGTGATTGGTGGGTAATAAGAACTGTTTTATTGTGTGTTGGTATGGAGAGCGGAACTCAGTGTTGCTGTTGGCGTGTTAAGGTCGGTGATAAAATTAAAAAAGCGCGTGAGACTCTGTGTTCCTCTTGTGGCTCCGTCGAAACGCAACATTACTTACAAGACATTCAGTATCACCTTACAATGCTCAACATCACCTTCGCCCGGGTCTGCATTAATTTAGTACCCAAATGAGGCACCGATCGCTACTTAGGCTCTCGTGTGCATCGCCACCAGTGCCATTGTGTGAGTTCTCATACTTTTTTTCTTGGATGTTCCTTGTTGAAACTGGGCATTCATTTGCATGAAGTTAGCCACAAAAAGCTAAAAAGTCAAATTCAGAATAGTACAACTGCAGGGGCATTTGACCTTAGAGCTTGTACTTTGTGATGGAGTTTAAAAACAAGTCAAGTTAGGTGAAGGCGTAGGTCAGGGTGTAAGTGTGGACTGTTACAATAATCCGCAGACTGGTCGTTCTGATAATGGCGATTTGATTTCTTAATTAAATGGATGAGAGATGAGCTGTTCCATGGAAAAAAGGAGAGTGAGCCCGCCATTCCAACTTTCTCTAGTGCCAGAGAAGTGGGGTGGAATTGATGAATGGAGAAATTAATGGCAGTGACAGCACTTTTACCCTGACACTGGTTCTCAAATCCAATAATCACTATTCCAGTAAAGCTGTAGTCATATTTCATCCTTTGTGGCGGTACGAGATTCCCTTATTCAATCGACTCTTCTTGCGTTTTCTTTTTGAAGTACGGTAGTCACTTTGCTATCAGTGTCCCCCCGATACCCGTCTTTTCTCATTTCCTTCCCTCTCATTCTTCTTTAGTGGTTGTCAACTTCTGTGTATGGATTTTTGTATGGAACCAAAATAATCATTATTGTGGTTTTACAGTTCACTACAACATAATGAGAAGTGTGCCTAAAATGTTACAAATAAGATCACCAAAATAGTACAAGTAGTCCTCGGGTTGTGTACGTGTGTTCCGTTCCTAGACGAAGTAAGTTAGACCGTATACATTCCATGTCCCAAGAGCCATATTTGACTGTTGAAAACCAGATGCCACCCAACATACAATTCCCCTCCCCCAGGCCTGGCTCCAGGGTGAGACCCCAGTGTCCCACATCCGGGCGAGGTGCAGTCTCCCCTTTCATCGTTTCTCATAGGGTCTTCTGAATCACTCTTTGTCTGGCCCGTTACCTCGGACCTATTTGCCTTGGGAGGCACTACCAGGGGCATATAGCCCCAGAGAACATAGCTCCTAAGGTCACTCGGGCACTCAAACCCCACGGAGGGTGTCTGCATTAATGCGGTCGCTGTACCAGACCGTCATGGTGAAGAGAGAGCTGAGCCCAAAGGCAAAGCGTTTATCCGTCGGTCTGGGTTCCCACCCTCATCGATGCTCATGAGCTTTCGGTTGCGGCCAAAAGAACAAGAACTTGCACACTGGGTGGTGTTAGAAAGAGAGGAGGAAATCTCAGTTATGAGTGTGCTACACTGCTTATGCTGTTATCACTGTCCATTTCATAGGCACAGATCCTTTCACATGTTCAAGGATACCGTCTTTTAACCGTCATGATGGTCACCCACCGCATTTCAGCGGCTTGGACGGGGCATACGACCAATGTTGATTTCTACACCGAGCGTCCCACGGTGTGTGATATCACTTTCACTTTTACAGACCACCGGCCAAGTATGCCTCACTGCCTTGGGAGTCATAATGGAGATTAAGCTTAAATTGTTAACTAAAAAGAACAAACTGAGCTCAAACGCAAAGCTCTCAATTTGCCAGTCGATCTATGTTCCTACCCTCACCGATGGTCATGAACTTTGCGTAGTGACCGAAAGGACAAGACTGTGGTTACAAGCGGACAAAATCTGTTTTCTCCATACGGTGACTGGGATCTCCCTTAGAGATAAGTTAAGGTGTCATCCAGGAGAAACTTGGAGTAAAACGGCTCCAGATGAGGTGGCTCGGCATCTAGTCAGGATGCCTCCTGGATGCCTTCCTGAGGAGGTGTTCAGGGCACTTCTGACCGGTAGGAGATGTCGGGGAAAACCTAGGACACGTTGGAGACACGATGTCTCTCAATGGGCCTGGGAATGCCTCAGGATCTGCCCAGGAGGAGCTGGACGAATTAGCCGGGGAGAGGGACGTCTCGACCTCAGATAAGTGGATGAAGATGGATGGACGGAAAGAACAAACAGGTTGTTGTCCTTCATGTCAGTGTAGCGACGCGACCACGTGTTACTCTGCCAGTCCGCCAATGTATTCATCCACCGACGTATTACTTAGCTGTATGCACGTGACTCATTCCCTTTTTCTTTTTGTACAATATTAATAATAAATGGTGATGACATAAAATGAGGGCCACCTGTACTATAAACAGCACCCAGTATGACACAGTGCATGACTTACCACTATGCAAAATCCATCCATCCACCCATTTCCTTCCGCTTATTCTGTTCACGGTGACAAGTGAGCTTCAGCCTGTCCCAGCTACCTTAAGGCGAAAGGGTGGACACCCTGGACTGGTCCCATATAGAAAAAGACAACCATTCTCACTGACATGGAAGGCACCAGTGACTTCTATTCAAAATCAATTACAATAAAAATAGCACATCCATACTTTACATGTCGATACAAAATCTATTTTCTTCGGCCTGCAGTTGCTGATGCATCACTCTTCTGTTGATCTATAATCCCACCGTGATTATTCTATTGGGGTTGCTACTTGTGTGTCAATAGTGGCAAGGGCGTGGCTCATGTGCTCTGTATGATGGGCGGGGTCCAGTAATGTCAGGAAGATCAGCCAAATGAGCAGAAACTATAGTGTCTTATTATTTAATGCATTTGTTTCACATGAACATACCTGTATAGTGCATGCTTGTGAGCACCTTTATCGCCGAGCTTCTCATTTGTGTGACTTGTGTTCTGAAGGATTTTCAGTACACCTAACCGCCGCATCATCAGCAGCAGCAGTGATGCCTTCAGGGCTTTAAGTCAATGCTGCAGTGCACCTGAACTCTACAGCAGTTCTGTACCACAGAAAATATTGGCTTTTGTTGACACGCACCCCCGGATAAGAAATGACAAGCCTGAACATTATGGGCGAAAAGTATGCATTGATTTCACAACTTTAGTTGCAGTGCATATATAGGCTACCCTATACCTGACTGTGATAAATGAATTTCTGCAAAGTAGGATTCCTTTTTAGAAATAGAATATTTTCATAGTTACAGCATAGAAAACCTATTTACGACCTTCTAAATATGTTTTTTTAACATTATTAGAGCCCTCTAGACATGAAATAACACCCTTATAGTCACCTTTACCCAATATAGTAGACATAATAAGAGAAAATAATAACATGCTCGTGTGTGTTGCTGTAAATGTGTTCCCATGCCAGGGGAGCTTAGTGAGGGGACGGACAGGAAGTAACGTTGGAGGTTCAGAGTTGAGTTTTAGCTTGACATGGGCTACAGCCGCAACAGTAGCCCGTGTTAGGGAATATTGTGCCTGTTGTGGGACAATTCAGGCTTGCAATAAAAGCCTGTTGTTCCGGCGATCAAGTCTGGTGCTTGTGCATCTCACCAAACATTACAGTAACATTACCGTGTGTAGTAACCCTAAATTGAAAAAAAATAAATATTAAATTAACATTATTACCACATAAACACACAAAAAAAGCACCGAAAATTTGTATCGTTGAATACCGGTACCGTTTCCCACATGTGTTCCAATGTGAAAGGCGCCCATCCCAATCTTGAATAGAATAGTTAAATGATTCAAGGACCCCTCTGGTGGAATACTAAACAGATGTGTTTAAATTTTCAACACAGCTCCTAATATGCATTGAGAGATCTAAGGTCATGCTGGAGAATACCACACTTCTCATTAAGCTATGAAATGGAATAATCACAGCGTCACATTTTCCCACTTACAGCCACTTTATATCAGCCACCTCTCTCTAAAGCACTCTGAATATGTACTCTATTTGTGTAGCATGCGCTTAGTTCTGTTCCAGTTAATACATTTCAAACAGTACGATAATCACCCCACACAAGAGCATCAAATGGATAAAAAATGACTTCACAGAGATGAATCAAAACCAAGCCGAACAAAACTTTACTTATTAATAAAATATGTCATGTGTTTCTGTGGTGTACAGCCTGCAAATTGTCCATCCTCTGCGGAATGAATTCACGCAAGCTACAGGTTGTAGGTCATAGGTGTCCAAAGTGCGGCCGGGGGCCATTTGTGTGCACGCGAGTATGTTTTTATTGGCCCGTGGCACATTCCAAAAATATAATTTAACCAGAAAACTGAAAAAAATAAAATTAAATAAAAGCAAAAATGGAAAAATCAGCAGTAATTTTACAAGAAGAAAAAATACGCAATTTAACAGGAAAAACACATTTTGTACGAGAATAAGATTCAAGATTCAAGAGTTTTATTGTCATACGCACAGTAGAACAGGTAGTTATACTATGCAATGTTGAGGAAAAATAACATGCATTTCAGTAGCATACAATTGAAATATCACGTTTCTCCTAATATTATGAGAAACAAACAAAACAACGAATAAGGTTGTCATTTTTGAAAAATTTGGTTGCGGAAAAAGTTATAATGTTAAAAAAATAAAGTCAAAATATTATGGGAATAAAGTTATATTAGGAGAAGAACATGTGAAAGAAGAAAGTTGAAATAGGTGGGAAATTAAAAAAAAAAAAAACAACAGCAGAAATGGAACAAATAGCTTTAATTTTACAAAAAGAAAGACGAAATATTAAGAGAAAAAGTCTTACTAAAAACATAGCATAGAGTTGAAATATTAAAGAAAAACATGTTTGGTTTTTTAAAAGTTGTAATATTATCAGAAACAAACAAAGCAAAATAAAGTTGTCACTATTGGAAAATTAAGTTGGGGAAAAAAATAAATAATAATAATGTTATGGGAATAAAATCAAAATATTATGAGAATTAAGTAATAATAATACAAGAACAAATTTTACAAACATTATTTAAGAAGAAAGTTAAAATATTTTGAAAATTAAAAAAAAGAAAAATGGAAAAAAGAGCAAGGTTCATACCAATAATAGGATTTTTCACTTTTTTTTCACACAGCAAAGCTGAAATGCAGTTGAAAATTGAGCATATCTTTACAGAATATCAAAGTAGCCCTTGCATCCTTTCATTTTTCAGGATGTGGCGCCCGGTGGAAAAGGTTTGGACGCCCCTGCTGTAGGTTATGAAATAATAAGAGATGTGCTTTTGCTGAATGTACGTGTGTGTCCACCCTCATCCAAGTTAATTGTGGCTGACATTTAAATGAATACGCGTGCTGGCGAAGTCGGGAACAATGTGGATGAAGAGGGCTTCTCTAATTGAGTTCGCTGCTGAATTGGCCGCCGATGCCGCCTTTGTTTTGTCAGGGGAAGAAATGTGAAGTGTAGCTGCTGGAAGCGCGGTGTACGAGGATATTGATGCATGTGTCTGTCTTGTGTTGTCTTAGACGGTGTTGGGCATGAATTTTTTAAAACGCGCCTGACCTACATACTAAATCGCTACATATGTCAGGAAATCTATGGGGTTTTTTCACAGATGTCAGCAGAGATCACATTCCCCAACTGTTCAACATGAGTGTTCTACGATTAGAGGGTAATTGTTGTGTTTGTGTGTAACGTTGGCCCACAGATCAGGTAAATCCTCACCTATAGCCCCTCATGCCATGCCTTTAGAATCCACAAGGCTGTATATGCCGCAATTTCGCTTTAGTAAAGGTCATGGTGCTTTTAAGCAGCAGTTAAGAATAATTGGGTTTGTGTTGTGCTCCCAGGTCCCCAGCCTAGCGTAGCAGAGATCTTACAAGTCGTAATGCAGACTGTTGCATCTCGATGATGAAGATGTCTTGGTTGGTATTATGTTCCAGACACTCCCCACAAAGCACACATTTATGTTAAATATTAGCTCCCTGTTCATCAATAATTCCCTTAGTAGTGAACGTCTGCTGAATATTAAATATCTACGTAAATAATTCCATGTTCAAAGTTGCCTACTGTATGTGGGGTATTTTCATTTGTGGGGTGATTTGCTGGGATTATCTCAAAAACAGCATCAAAGGATCACTAAAGCACTAAAGCTTGCGATGAAAATAACAGAGAAGCTCTTCATCATATTACAACCCAGTTTACCGTGAAAAGCTTTGAAGCTATTATTTATTTTAGTCAATTCTCGTGGTGTGCGGATTGATACTGAAATATGCAAGGGATATTCAATATTGGCATTTTTGACGAAAACCGATATTGTCCAACTCTCAATTTCCGATTCCAATATCAACCGATACCGATATGTGTAACATCACATATCTTTTTCTTGTGTAAAGTTGTTGTAAAGTAACAATACTCTTTCTTTTTTTGTCATGTCCAGCCATTAGAGCTGGAGATAGTATTGTTGGTCTAAATGCTCTTAGGTGCTCAACAGATTTGCTCTACCAGGGAAAAGTGTGAGATACACTTCCCCTGTTGTACAGAATTGATTTGACTTTGATGTTTTGTTGTTATGCAAATTTGGAGCGGCCGGACCGGAGCAGGAGGGGATAAAGAAGAAGAGAAAAGAAAACAGAGAGGGCAGTGCGGGGATAAGAGGTGGACAAAAAAGAGAGAGACAAGGACAAAAGCAACAACAGCAATTGTGACAACAAAAACAAAACAACAGAAACAATACTCTTAAATGAGAACAGTTGTTTTGTTGGCTACTCCACCCATCTCTTAGTAGATCATTTAAGTATTACATATTTTATATACGAATACATTTGCGTTTTTTGTGCCTTGATTTGTTATTTTTGGAAAGATTTAATTTATTTTTACTTAAAGGGTTATTGTTTAAAATACATGAATTTACTGATTATTATTTTTGATTGATAACTTTCATGTTCTTATTTTACATTCTTATTTTATTGCATTAAAACTACTCATTAAAGCTACTATGTATTTATACATATGTTTCCCAAGTATTTTAGTGTGTGTGTGAATGTATAAACGAGAGGCATTAACTTACATGTCTTTGTAGAAAGGCGCTTTATGGAAGTGTCAGGTTCAAACACCAAACATTATATCACCAACTGTGAAAGAAGACACAAAGACGTGAGTACAGTTTTACTTGCAAGGAGAGTGATCAGAGACTGCTCAGTTACAATCCTCCAACCCACTCTGAGTCAGCCTCTGTCTCGTTGCCCTTTTATTTTGCTTTGGGTATGCCCTAGTTACATGCAGTTTCAACCGCTAAAGGGAGGGAACATTCTTGGCGCCGGTTGAAACTGATTCTTCTGCTCACACAATCAACCAGAGACAGGGCGTCCTGTCTCCACTCTGCAAAGCAACTGATTCACACATCCTGCAGCGAGACGTCTGGCCTTGATACTTTACTGCTGCACACACACACATTTTATTCAGCACAGCAATTTGGATAATATTGTATAAAAAGCATAAATGTATGTACATTTTCCCAACATTTCCCTCCTGTTTATCCACATTGCTCATCTGAAAAGAGATCATTCAACAGTCACTTCCGAGGATTTTCGACTGCGAAATCATAAGGCAATGATCATGTGATAATTTAGGGGGTCGTGCGTCCCTCATAATCTCCTGGATCTGGGAAAAGATCAGGTGTGTTAAAAGATGTTTTATTGTCAGAGTCCATTTTGTCGTCGTCCGATAGGATGACGTCGTCTTGTGGAAGGAGGGCGTACAGTTCCTGCAGGTTCAGCTGGATGGGTGTAATGGCAGCAGATAGCATCTGGGTGCAACTACGTCTAATGATAGGAATACAAATACCTCCACATATTGCCAGAAGTACGACAAACGCCGCTATAGCCAATGCAATTGTCATCAGCAGTGGTTTCCACTTGCTGAAAAAGTCACCAAACCCAGACCATATAGAGGTATCTACCCCTGAATGCTCTTTCATCTTGACGTTGAGGGACCGAAGTCCGTCCAGGGCCCTGGTGAGGCTGCCATCGGAAGCCGTGTTGTTCGGGATGTACGTGCAGCACTGGTCACCAAAAAGGGCACAGACATGTCCTTCTTTTGCAAGTAACATGTCGAGAGCAATACGGTTCTGGAAGGCCATCAGTGATGTTGCTGACAATTGCTCATGAATAGCCTGAAAACCAGCATGAGTATAATTTCCCAACTTCTGCACATTATAGTGGATGTAATTGATTCTATCAACATTTTTATTTATTGTTATCCAAGGTAAAATTGATTCAAACCCAGCTGCTACCTGATGCACCAATTTATATTCGTCAGGAACGCCTCGTGGAATTCCTATGGCGTCGATGTAGGTGGGGTCATCTGAACTCCATTCCCTGGCAGCTCGCTTTGTATGATGCCATGAGCTTGGGATGACGGATGATAATATGGAGAAGAGCTCAGGCGCAGTCATCTTGTAAATGTTCACAGGTAAAATGAGTGTAATAGATGCACACAGTCCAGTAGTATTGTAGGGCAACCTGTCATAAATCATACTTCCTCCACACCACCACCAGATGTCACTACGAGATTGAGGCCTGAAAAATAGTTCAACAGTGATAATATACATACACTGAGTATCATTAAGAGTACTAATTGATTTACCCTCTCCAGTTCGATTAATACAAGTAAAGTTGGCCTGTGCCACCCTGGTCGAAAATATAGGTTTATTCTTTTCGTATTTGGTCAGTGGATAAACAGAATCAAACTGACTACAATTTTCTGAGGGGTTAGTTTTGTTCATTACTTCTATGAGGCAAGTGTTAGTAAGCACAGATGGTACGACCTGTAAAAGAGGCCGTGGGCCCATACATACAACACAATCATAATGAGTAACGTTTGCTGCTTGCTCGACCATCAATAACCAGTTATTATTTATACTTGACACCCCTGTGGTCGCCCTGAACCACTCATCTACGTTCGTTATTAGAGATACTATTATACCAGCTGTGCGAGTATAATTACTTAAGATAGGGTCGTCTGTTTGTGCCATGGTTGTATTTTCGCAAACAATTATAGGAAAATATGGATCTGCTCCAGAGGAATAAGCCCATAGTAGAAATGCCCAACATGATGTGTTGAAGATGCTTGCTAGAGGTGTGTCGTAGGGATTCAGTTTACTTGAACCAAAAGCAAATGTCATTTTTAAGTTTGCTCCATACTTTAATAGAATGACCTTTTTATGAAAATGTTTAGCTTCTTTAGTGGAACCTGGACTCCAGTAATCTCCTTCTTGCGTTGTGATAAGGGAATTCCAACTCAAGTCTAACACATGTCCAGTGACATACCACCAGTACTTGTCCCACCCGGTTCCGGTTATTTGTTGCCTATTTTTGAACCCCTTCAGTGCAGGTATGGGTATTTGTAGTTCTGTGGTTGTATTGGGGGCTATTGTGAATCTAACGGAGTTGTTATACGCCCACCATATGATCCATGCAATTGGGGTCTCGCTTTGCCCTTCACGCTTTTTCCTCACCTTTCCTTCATCCCTTCTTACTATAGGGGGTGCAGTATTTGTTACCGTAAGCAATGATGAGGTCTTATTGTTGTATGGTGTCTCCCTGCTGGTGATGTTTATATGTAGCTTCACTAGGTCTACACATTGTATCCATGATCTTCCTGTTTCATCCATACATTTTTTCAATCTATTTTTAATTGTGCCATTCATTCTTTCCACTAACCCTGCACTTTGCGGATGGTACCCACAGTGTCGTTTTAGATCGATTTGGAAGGCTTTTCCAATATTGTCTACTATTTGATTGACAAAATGAGTACCATTGTCACTATAGATTTTTTCAGGTATACCGTATCTAGGTATGATGTCTTTACACAATGCTTTGGCTACTGTAAGTGCATCTGGATGTTTTGTGGGAAAAATCTCAACCCATTTTGAGAATGAATCTATTATTACCAGGCAGAACTTTTTGCCTTCGCTTGGGCTTAGCTCGATAAAGTCCATATGGATGTGTTGAAACGGGTAGTCTGGTTTTGGGAACTGACCTCTCTTGGGTCGTATATTGCCTTGTGAATTATGCCGCGCACATATTAAGCATGCTCTACAAAAATTTTTCGAATAAGAATTAAATCCATATGTTGTGTAAATGGTGTTTACTAATCCCACCATCCCTCCTGTTGAGACATGGGATGTCCCATGACTCACTAATGCAGCCCATTTGTACAAATTTTTTGGAAGGATGGGTTTATCTTCAGGTCAGAAGTAAATTCCGTCTTTTAAGTGAGCGTTTTTGCGTAACCACATATCAAGTTCCTGTTTAGGAGATTGTTGTTGCATCTCCCGCAAAGTGTCAGCAGCCAAGGGTGAGATTTGCTGTTGCTGCAAGTTCAAAACTTGTATGTCACCATTAGCGGCTTGTTTGGCTATGTTATCAGCAAAGGCATTGCCTTGAGACACAACATCTGTTCCGTTCGTGTGAGCAGCACACTTGCAAATGGCCAATTGTTTTGGTAATTGGATAGCTGCCAGTAGATTAGTCAACAATTGGGCATGTGTAACAGGCTTTCCTGTGGAGGTCACCATGCCTCTGTTTTTCCAGTACATAGCAAAGGTATGTGTTGTAGCAAAGGCATATTGGCTGTCTGTGTAAATCGTGGCGGTTTGATCTTTCATCAATGTGCATGCTGTGGTTAGCGCAATGATTTCCGCTGCTTGAGCAGAGAAGTGTGAGGGCAATGCCTCTGCTTTCAGGACTTGATCTGTGGTTACCACTGCATATCCTATTCTTGTTTTACTTAGTTCGTCTTTCCGTGACGAACCATCTACGAATAACACGTGTCCTGTAGATAATGGGGTATCTAATAAATCAGGTCTACTTTTAGCATTCTGTTCGGCAAGGGACTGACAATCATGAGGGATACCATCCTCCTCAGTAGGTATAAGTGTTGCTGGATTCAAGGCTGTACATCGTTCTATCGTCAAATGTGGTTGGGACAACAGATTAGCCATGCATGACAGATGTCGTGCAGGGGAGAGAAAGGTCATTTTGGTTTGTAATAACAGTGCAGATACAGCATGTGGCACCTTTAGGGTTAAAGGGTGAAATAGTACCACTTCTGCACTTGAGGTAACAGCCAAGGATGCAGCAATCACTGCTCTTACACAATGAGGCATTGCACATGCCACTGCATCTAATTTGGTAGAATAATAGGCTACAGGTCTCAATTTAGTTCCATGCATTTGGGCCAACATTGATGTCATAAAATGGCCTTTACAATCTACCATTTGGATAAAAGTCTTTTTATAATCTGGCAAAGCTAGAGTAGTTGTGCTCACCAGAGCTTGTTTAAGTTTACAAAAGGCTTCTTCAGCCTCAGGGGTCCAGGTCAGGGCGTCAGACATCTTAAGTTGTTCTGAGTACATCAACTGCTGCAGCGGGGCTGCTATTTCAGAATAATTTGGCACCCATTGTCTACAATAATTTGTGAGACCTAAAAAGGACATCATTTGTTTCTTAGTTAGAGGTTTAGGTGCCTGTAAAATAGTTGTCTTTCTGTCTTCCAAAATAGTACGTCCCCCTGCACTCAGCTGATGACCCAGATATTTGACATGTTCTTTACAAAATTGTAATTTAGCTCTACTGACTTTATGTCCTTCTTCAGCCAAATGTTTTAGCATTGCAATTGTGTCAATTTCGCAGTCCAGCCTAGTTTTTGAAGCTATTAAAATGTCATCCACATAAGTCAAGACTTGACTGCCCTTTTTAACATCCTCACTTGTCCATGTCCTAAACACTCTTACAACTGGACCCTGATTGGGTTCACCCGCTCTTGGATTTGGTAGTTCGATCAATGGACATAAATCAGCCGTTGCTACATCCCTCATCCCAGATACTGGGCCACATGCACTTTTTACCCAGGTCTCAGACTGAGGGGTAGCAAGGGGTGATATAAGTGTCTGCGGGGGAGGCGATAACAGGCCTCCTTCTGCTCCTGTTACCATTGTTTTTGTCCAATTCCCTACAGGACCCTGTGTTCTGGTGTAGGGTCGTGCCGGAGCGCTGGGTATGGACATTTTAGCAGCAGCAGAGGGAGTGTAGACCGGCGGTCTATCCTCCTCTGGTGCTGAAGGTGGCTGCTGTAAAAGCTGTCTTGCCTCACTATATGGTCCTACATACTCGTCATCTTCCTTCCTGTGAAACATTATCTTTGTCTCTTCCTGATCTGCCTCCAATTTTTTTTAATCCTTTCCTCAACATTCTGTTGCTCCTGTCTCACTTTCTCTTGCCTTTCTTTATCCTCTTTCTCCTGTTCTGCTTTTTCGCGTTTTGCTCTTTTTTCACCCTCTTCCCTTTTCCCTGCTATTTGCATCCAAACCGCAATATATTGATATCCTTGTCTGTTCATTTCCTTACTTTTACCTTTAGTATTGTTCCTAATTTTTTGTTGTAAGTCTTGTAACCCTGCGGTGATAATTTGCCATTAAAATCGTATTGTTTTATCCAGTAATAAAGAGGTTTTATCGCATCTGGATCTTGTTTTTCTACAAACGTCCAATCTTTACAGTCTAATTTATCAAGACATTGTTGCTTACTTTAACTTTGGGATTTACCCATTTTGCAAATTTGGTCCCAGTTATTATGGTAACTCCTAGGGAGTTCTAATAACTGGGGATGTTCTTCAGTGAGGTGGTGAATTGGCTTATGTGGTAATCGTCAAGCTTCTACCCCGGTGAGGGCGGACGATTCTTGCCTGTGCTTCCACAAAAGTCACCACGTAAGGTCTCACTGTTTTGGTATGGAGTTTGGGTTCCTAGTGGTTCCTTTACTCCCACACACACTCACAGTCATACACTCTTCTAATACGTGATCCTCTTAACGTATTAGGTTAACATGTTAACTACTTTTGCCAGAGGTCTCCCGCAACGACCTTGTATTTGACGCGTGTTCAATTCTTCTGCACGGAGTTAACTGGTCTTAGTTTACCTGATAGAGTCTAGAATTGTCAGGGTTTTACACTTTGGCACACTGGCCCTTTACTCTTTGGCACACTGGCCTTGGCACACTGGCCCACACACACCTTTTGATCAAAAGGCTACTCACTCGTCTTTATGTCCCGATGTCCCCGTCATCCATCCGACTCCAGTCCAAGAGGAGAAACCAGTCCCGAAAAGGGTGATAATGCTGTGGCCACAGTCTTACCTGGGTCTCACTCGAGTGCTGGAATCGTCAGGAATATTGGGATCCGGCTCGAAGGACCAAGTTAATGTCAGGTTCAAACACCAAACATTATATCACCAACTGTGAAAGAAGACACAAAGACGTGAGTACAGTTTTACTTGCAAGGAGAGTGATCAGAGACTGCTCAGTTACAATCCTCCAACCCACTCTGAGTCAGCCTCTGTCTCGTTGCCCTTTTATTTTGCTTTGGGTATGCCCTAGTTACATGCAGTTTCAACCGCTAAAGGGAGGGAACATTCTTGGCGCCGGTTGAAACTGATTCTTCTGCTCACACAATCAACCAGAGACAGGGCGTCCTGTCTCCACTCTGCAAAGCAACTGATTCACACATCCTGCAGCGAGACGTCTGGCCTTGATACTTTACTGCTGCACACACACACATTTTATTCAGCACAGCAATTTGGATAATATTGTATAAAAAGCATAAATGTATGTACATTTTCCCAACAGGAAGTAAGTACATTTACTTGTATTCATTTACAGCGCAGCCTTGCCACCTCCAATATGGCGGCGACGTCGACGTACAGCTCAGCGATGCGGCGTCTACATATATGGTTTTGACAACAGCGCTTCCTGTTTCCTGCTCTAGTGTTGTTGTAAATGGCGGCTAAGTTACATGTTTAGGCCTCACATACAGTAGTTGCTGGTTATTCTGCATTATTCGTTGGTAGTGTCTTGTCAGTTTATCTACCTACCAGTTACGTTGCTGTGTGATTTTTTTTTTTTTTGTAGCTCTTTTCTTTCTTTCGCGATTTCTATGGAGCTGGCAAGTTCATTGTGAGCTCTGTTGTTACTGTGCTTGCTAACTATAGAGTTACTTCTCACTCACGGAATTGTGAACAGCACAGTATTATCTACACGATGCCAGTATAATTATTGGTGGCTGACATTATCGGACATCCCTAATCGATACCTCCGATATCAGATCTTTACGCTCTAAAATTGATTCTCAAATCAAAATATTGCTACTTTGACACCTCGCCCATTTGAGGTAATATATATCATTAACAGTGCTGGAAGACGGTCTGAGCGTTCTCTAAAGTGAAAGTGAGTTCCTCTTCCTCATATGCCGTCTGTGGAGGCGGTCCCAGTGATCAGGAAATGTTCTGTTAAATGTTGTTGTATTGGTCTGATCTGGTTTCAACCAGTCTTGGTCAGGTGGCTAAGCGTCTCAGCCAGGCGACAGGTAGGAGACTTATAATGAAACGGTTTGTTTGTTCCAAGGGAAAGGCCTCGTGATCGCGTGTTATCGCTCTTGTCGATAAGTACGAACATGTTACGGTACAGTGGTGTTTACTTTGAAACAAAATAAATGCCGTTTCAAAGAAATGCAACTGGCGGACGACATTCAGATGCAACTGTGCCGCCGTCAATACACGCACAAAGAAATTAAAAAAACTGTAAGCAAAGCTGGGCTATCATCTCTCCGTCCTGCTGTGTGATGCAACTTTCTTTTTTTGGACTTTTAACTGATTTGAAATGCTGCTGCAATGCAACTTATTTTTATTTCGTGCACTTTTGTTTGCTTGACATGACGCTATGAGTTCAGTGTTTGCGGAATGCTGTGATGTTTGCAAGTCATATCAAATAAAAGCATTCAAAATGTGGTTACTCACTCAAGTGAACATAATGGGAAAGCGCATATCTGGTCCTTGGGCCCTGAGAGGAGCCAGTTGAGTGTTTTGATGGATAGATAGATTTTTACAAGGAGTTATCTTCTAGTCGGCTTGTTAAGAAGGAGCTCTCACAGAGAACTCGTGGTCACAGGATTTGTATGGTGACTGTAACATACAGAACATTCCCTGAAAGACACATCAAATGCTTTGAAAAGAGAAGTTGCAACGTGCTAACAAGTGCATGACCAAATGTATCAACACCCCCCACTCTGCTCTTCCCTCAGCCATGGCCGACTTTCATGTACAACCAGAGGCGGTGCATGTCGAGGAGTCTGGTGTGGCCAGATTCCAGTGCCAGATTCATGGTCTGCCAGAGCCCGCTATCAGCTGGGAAAAAGATGGCCGTCCTGTGGAGACCAAGGACAAGAGGTCGGTATTGCACTACATCAAGACACATTGACGTCATGTCACTTTATTAGTGATTTATAGTTTATGACAGAAGTAGAAAGTATGTAGACACACATCTTAATTGATCAAGTAATCAATCACGGTCTCACTTGTTTGTACAATTCAGTGTTTCTCTGGAGTGAACAGCGTCCGACCTCGCAAGTGTTCCTCAGGATGAACGGACAACAATTCTCACTCCCACTCCAAAATCTTGTAGGACATGAAAAGTGTCAAATGGAGGCCCGATTTAATTCATCCATGCATCCATCAGTTGTTGTTTGCACAGTGGAGGCAGCATCCTAAGGTTTACGGTTTATGCTCCTGCGTGTACGCTACGCTGCCTCGCTCCTCCGCCTCCAAATGTGCACCTAAAAACAACAAAATCAGACACAAATCGCACGTGCTGGGTTTTAAAGGAAAAGTGCACATTTAAAAAAAAATTTATTACCCCTTATTTATCATCCACAAACCTTACGTGAGACATGAACACACGTCTTTCTGTTTTCTGTGCATTTTAAAGATATAAAAACAGCTAAAAAATAGGCGGCTAAGAATGCACATAATGGGATGCACCTATTCAGCCTCTAAAGCCTTCTGAAAAAACCTCCAAAAAGTACCAACAAAGCCCCATTTACATAATGTGACCTGCATGTTAACCAAGTTACAGTGACATTGTTCTTATTATTGTTATTAACATTGTTACGCCGAAGAACTACGTTAGTGGTGTAGTGACACCTCGCCACACCACACCGGCTAGCTACTAGCCGGCTAGCAACTAGCTTCACCACGCACTCGCTTGCAGTGGTGTGCTCACAGCACATCAGGCTACTACCAAAAAGTAACAGTACATATTGGAGCTTCCGCCACTGCTGCTGTGTTTTTGAGTTTGGAAAAGTAATGTTAGGTGTAGCGTTCCTTTCTGTGTCGCTATGTGAAATCAGTGCACCCAGGAAGGAAGTTCCGCTAATCCTTAAAATGACCAAAACACGGCAAAATGCTGTAAGTATTACATGTCATCATGAATGTACCTGTTACTACGTGGTCACAGCATGGACATCAAACCATAAAATAATGTGGATGATGGGTCAAATTTTAAAAAAGTGCACTTTCCCTTTTGTATATTACACAATAGATCATTCCCCCCGCCCCCCCAACATTTGCATTAAAAGTGACTGTTGTAATTGTTAGATTAGATTCAGCTCCAGAACCCTCCCCTTCTCTCTTCAATTGCCATTGTTCACTCACAATACAAGCCCTAAATATGCCTCACACACTAAATCATCATTTAAAGTATAACATATATCGATACTCACCACCAATGATGACAGTAATAATAATAACAATAATAATAATAATAATAATAATAATAATAATAATAATAATAATAATTCCACAGATGGAATTGGAGTTATGGTGTAGAAGTTTTGCGTCTCACAGCAACCATGGTGCGTTCAAGGCCAAAGTGTGAAATCGCAACATAATCAGTGAAGCATAAAGACATAAACATATAAAAATTGTGGCCTGTTTTTTTTAAACAGTGGTACATGTATGCTGTACATTTTACCTGTCTTATCACATGTTCATAAATTATTACAGACTTCTGGGTAATGAGATGTGTTTTTTGTGGAAGAAACCTTTTGGAAAAACCTTTTTTTTGGTGGGGAGAAAAAGAAAACAATCAAACTTGACATTGGTTTGTTCCAGCTCCAGTAACAACTCACTCACGATGAAGGAGGCTAACAAGCTCAATTCAGTCGTAGTCGATTGTCATGGCTGCTCACTGAGTTGACTGTTCAGAAAAAAAAAAAAAACGCTTCTCGCGTTTTGGCAGAGAATTGCACGTCACACGCTCAAGCCCAATGAAGAGCTATAAACTGATCAAGAGGTTCAAAAATGTGGCCCGGGGGCCACTTGCGGCCCGTAGCTGTTTTTTTTATTGGCCCACGGCACATTCTCTTAACAAGAAAACTAAAAAATATATAATAGCAAAAAGGGAAAAATCACCAGTAATTTTATGAGAATAAAGTAAAAATATTGCCAGAAAAAAGTTGTACTTTAACGGGAAAAAGTGATTTTTATGAGAATAACATTGTAACATTATGAGAGAAAATAATGCCATTTTAGTAGCATAAAGTTTAAATATATAACAGAAAAAAAATGTTTTTCTTTAAGGCGGAATACAATGAAAAAGAAACAAAACAAAGAATAAAGTTATAATTTCTGGAAAATCAGGTTGGGGAGAAAGGGTGTATTAGAAGAATCGAGTCATAAAATGATGGGAATAAAGTTATAATATCACGAAAATAAAATTTACAAGAAAGTTGAAAAATGTGAAAAAACATTTTTTAAATACTCTGCAAAAATGGGAAAAAAACCAACAGTAATCTTACAAGAACAATGTCAAAATATTAGAGAAAAAAGTTGTAATATAACAAGAGAAAAGCTGCAGTTTTATGACAATAAAGTTGTAATGTTATTAGGGAAAATAATATCATTTTATTTGCATAAAGTTCAAATATTAAAGTAAAAAAATATATACTTCTTATGCCCAACAATCAAAACAAAGAGGTTTTTTTTTTTAGATTGGGGAAAATGCTATAATATTACGGGAATAAAGTGAACATATTATGGGAATAAAGTCATAATTACAAAAATAATATTTATAGGAGGAAAGTTGAAATATTTGGAATTTAAAAAAACAACAGCAAAAAAATGGGAAAAAAATGATGAAAGGCCGAAGTAAAATGAAAGTGGCAAAGTTGCATCCTTTCCTTTTACACTATGTGGCCCTCGCTGGAAAAAGTTTGGGCACCCCTGGACTATGCAGAAGCATAAATCAGCCAGGACTCTCTGTGTTTCCCACATCCTCCAGTTTAATGAAGCGCTACCAGGCCAGCCGTGAGACGTGTAGACTGTGTCCAAACTCAGGGTCTGCATCCTTCTGAGGGCTGCTGCCGTCATCGTGCAATGCAACGTGCAAATGCGGCCGGCAAATGTATCCTCTTGTGGGCATTGAGTGGGCATTTAGAGCAGCGTTCATTGCCGCACATATCCCAGGATTCTTTTACTCACCCTTGAATCATTGTGGTACAGAGAAGAAAGGTCTAAGTATTGATTTTGTTTACTCATTATTACATTGAACGAACGATATGTTAAGCCTTGTGGGACCTTTACAACCTTAAATTTCTGTTGACGTTCACTACTGAGCCTCCTCCTAGCCTGGCTGTGAGTGCAAGAAGCCTGATGTGCAGAGCTTCTTTCATTTCAGCCTTTGGAAGTTAAATACTTCTCTTAATCAATTCTTCGACGCAGAGAGATTGACTTGTGTCTTATTAACCGGTGGAAATGTTGTTGACGTACAAATATGCACCAAGGAGGAATCATTATTTTTCTCTGTGGCCATCACGTATACATGCTTTATTGGCAAATGTTGTGTTTGTTAGCGTTTAGGAATGTTTGCAACCCTGCTGTTTATGTGATCGTCTTCTCTAATGTGTTTACCTTGTCTCTTGCTGCTCACAATAACTATCCTGGAGGAAATGGGCTCATACAAAAAAAAGTATGTCAATTAATAAATATTATGCTGAAACTGCTGCTGTTTGACGCACCTATTTTCATGTGCTGACTAAATTGCAAATATCCACCCACCAAGAATAGAGAGCGATTCCCGCATGTTTACAATTCAGCATTAACGGCTCCTCAAATTTGCAGATTTTTAAATCTCCATAACGATAACGATTCATCAATACGTGCTCTTAGAAGAAGAGGAGGTACAGCATACATGCACCACTGTAGGAAAGCCCACATATTTTATATGTTTGTGTCTTTATGTTTCACTGACAATGTTTTTTTTAATCAAGCATGGAAATGTCACACTTTTTTCGGCGGTCCTTACATGTACCATGGTTACGTGTCATCGGAAGCACTAGGTAGCATGAGCCTAATGACCAGGTTGACTTTGATTCCATCTCTTCATGGATCGTCTTACATAATCATCCATTAGTGGTGAGTACCTACACATTTTAGACTTTAAATGCGTTTGGTAAGTGTGTGAGGGATATTTAGGGCTTCATACTGGATTGTGTCGTGAGCGAACAATGGCAATTGAAGAGAGCAGGGGACGGTTCGAGCCATTCATTGGTGGTCCCGGAATGTCACTCGGGCGAAAAGTGGGTTCTACTTTTAACAGGCCATGCAAATGGAATGAAAAATTATCGCTATATCGCGGTTCAGATATTGCTCCCTCACTATATTGCGTTTTTTTTTTTTTATTTTTTATAATTAATTAATAAATTAATAGATTGCTGTTTTGTGGTTGACTATGGCCTATTATTAGTGGGAAAAGTATTGAAAGCCCAGTTATATGTATTATTGTGGCCACCAGGCATCAGTAATGTTATGAGACATGACATTACCTTTCACACTGCATGGAGACTGGCTACTGAGCCAGCAGAGCCCAGTGGACATGCCATGGCTGAGATCGAGTGGAAAAAAAAAGGTTTCCTCTCATTCCGTGTGGAAGTGGTATGCTTTTGGATTCTTTGCCCTTCTTCCCCACTCCATTCGAAACACTTTCTTAAATGAATTCTAGAAATTCTGAACATACGGATGTTCTACATGAAACATGTATTTCAAAAACAGCTGAGCATGACTGCATGGCAGTGTTGCTGCACTGCATTCTCACAACAAAAATCGTACTTCTGCCCATCAGTACAACATCATCTGGAGGCAGAGTGGATAATCATGTCCTGCTCCCCATCCTTTTGCTCGGAGTCGGATTCTCAAGTCGGAAATTGAGAGCTTCACCGTTTGGAAGTCTAATACATTACTCTACCAGTCTGTCAATCTCATCTTTCCCCAGTCGAGGACAAGACCCCAGAATACTTACCCCCTCTACTTGAGGCAGAAATTCTCTCCCAACCACACAGGGCCACCAAACTGGAAAGACACTGTATCTTGTCTGTATACCTAGAAATGAAAAATAATACGGAAAGAGTGACAGAGGGCAGTTTGTAACGATATTGTATTATGTATATTGAATTTGGCCTTGTTTTCTTTTTCAGGTACACCCTTTTACCTACGGGCGTTCTGCAGATTACAGGAGTGCGTGAGCAGGACAGTGGAAAGTTCTGCTGTGTGGCTCATAACAGTGCAGGAGTGAAACACAGCGCTGAGGCCCTCCTTACCGTTTCAGGTTGTTACATTTCCCAACCCTAACGTCCACGTAGCACCAAACAGTCCTGCTTTTTCCTCGTGGAGCACACTATAGATTAATAGCTTTATGTTATATGGTCTGGATCCTGATCTTTTGTGTTCACTGTCACCACTCCAGTATATTCCCAAGATTTTCCGAAGCTATTGTTACTCTGCCGGATCTAAGAGATACACTATATCGGTCTGAGGCACTCTAGAGAAATTCAATTAAAGGATGCCATCCATCATTCTCATTCCTATCTTACATGTGCTTCTGTTTTCTTTCCCGCAGGTTCCCAGTCTTCTGTTTACAAAGAACCAATGATCCTAGTTGGGCCGGAAAACCTCACCCTCACTGTCCACCAAACCGCCATTTTGGAGTGTGTTGCCACAGGATACCCTCGGCCCATCGTTTCTTGGAGCAGGCTAGGTAATATGAAACTAACGAAGGTTTTGTCCACGTCAACACAAATACTTTCAAATACGCACATGTGAAAAAATGTCCATCCACCACCAGTGGAGTTTAAAAAAAAATGTCTGTCAAAATAAAAACACATTGACACATTGCCTGAAAAGTCAACTTGGTTGCACATCATAACGCTGCTGTTCATCTATGTATGTGTGCACTATTGTTAAAATCAGCGTTCACTTACACGGAGCCCAGAAACACAGCCGGCTAAAATGCTAAGAGCGTCGTACATGATTACAGTACTTCCTAGTTTATCGCTATTGCGGTTCATTGCTTCCAGGCCTGACCGAGATCAGTGAATTCACGCAAAGTAGGTTTTCTTATTTCTAAATTGAATATTTATGTAGTTAAGCATAGAAAATCTGTTTACAACCTTCTAAATATGCTTTTTAACATTACCAGAGCCCTGCAGACATGAAATAATACCCCTATTGTCACCTTTACACTTGTATTACCCAATATAGTAGACATAATAAGACAGAATAAGGCAAAATAATAACACTTGTGCTGCTGTATATGTGTTCCAGTGGCGTGGACAGGAAGTTACATTAGGTCTGGTGCCTTAACATTACTGACACCTAGTGACCAGGGTGGAATACTGCATATCATCACAACTTCTTTGAATGCTTCTTCTGAATGCCTTGTATTTTGTATTTTAGTTCATTTAGCCATGGTTATGCTGGAAAACGCTTAATTCAGGCAAACAATATGTACGATTTGCGTGAATATGTTTCTTTATTGGTAATAATAGGTCGTACTCGTGGGCAGCACGGTGGCCAAGTGGTTAGCATGTTGGCCACATAGTTAGGACATCTGGAAGATGCTCCGTTGGGCATCTCTGTGTGGAGTTTGCATGTTCTCCCCGTGCGTGGGTTTTCTCCGGGTACTCCGACTTCCTCCCACGTCCAAAAACATGAATGTTAGTTAAATTGGCGAGTTTAAATTTGTTTGTCTATATATGCCCTGGCTGGCGATCAGTTCAGGATGTACCCTGCCTCCCAGGCATAGGATCTGGTATAGGCTCCAGCATACCCCCGTGACCCTAAACACAGAAAAATGAATGAATGAAAGGTTGTATAAACTGCATGATTTATTAATTCAGATATATTTGAAAAATGGGATGCAGTGAATCCGCAAAATTTTAAGCGGGATTACTGTACATTAAAACTAGTTATTAAACACTCACATTGATTCAAACATGAAGCAATGCCCAATTAGTACGCACGGGGAGAACATGCAAATTCCACACAGACAGTTTCCAACCCAGATCTTCCCGCTCTCCTGACTGTGTGGCCAACATGTTAACCACTAGGCCACCGTGCGGCCAAATTGCCCGCTCATGCATTAGGTATCTGTATGAGTGTCTGTCCACGTTTGTTCGTGCAACACAGCCTTGATTTGCCTTGTATTGTCTGGTGTGTCTAGACACGTGATGCAACGGGACACATAAGGAATAAGCAAACATTGTGTTGATAACTACGTGCCTCGTCTCCTTATGAAGCCCAAGATGAGATCCTGGGGAATAATTGCTATGTGGGGCTGAGGCATATGCAATTAGCTTCCCCCTCCCTCAGCGCATATTTTTATTCTTGACTATCACTCGCATCTGCCTTGATCAGTTCTTCAATCTGGCATGTGTTTTCTTTAGCAATTATCAAATCTGATTTGCTGGCCTTTTGGTGCCCCTCCCCTCAAGCCGCCGAGGCATAATCACATTGACGGTTCAATCTTGCACAATGCCTTCAGAATGAAATGCTAACACGATGGGATTTGTACGTATTAGATTACAACAGGGAGGCTGGGAAAAGCCACAGAACGAATCTAATAGTTTCACATCAGTCTCTGCTTAACGCCGCTGTTTGTTTAGCCGGTTTTTCATTGAGCCGCACCACACCCTGCTGTAGCGCCAGCTCTTTCTTTTCTGACACTAAGTTAATTACTTCCCGGCGAAGGGAAAGTGAGAACGGAAGAAATGTAGTAGTAAAAGGAGCAAAAAGAACAAGACTGCTGTTGTTGAGACAAAGCTGGACTGTTACTTCTCAGTCCAGCAACTTTGCTAGTTTGTGGTGATGGAAACATCACAACATCACAAACGAAATTTAAAGTAATCATTTTCTTTTCGATTCATCAATACAAGATTACATCTTTTCTAAAAGCAAGTGTACGGTATCCCCCTAGCGACCCGAGTCTGACATGTGTTGGGTTTAGTTACTAGTTAGGACATTTTCAGAGTTTTTCACCTTATATTTGCTTTTGCACATCAGTACAGTGATCTTGTGCTCTCCGCGCACAGCAAATCCTGCGCAACAAAATAAAATCCACCCTGATAAAATAAAATAAATACATAACAATTTATTCTGTGCCGTTTTGCAACGCAACTCTGTGAGTGACGGGTGACAACAAGGGGTAACAACACCTTGACGAACACTGTGCAGCCAATGATGAAATACATACAGTACTTAGCACATCCCGGTGTTTTGCAGGTTAGTGTGTAGCTAAGTTGGTGCAGCGAAGGTCTGCTCTGAGCCAGTTTTCTGCGTGAAAAGTGTGGATTAAAATGAGTGGCTTAACCGTGTATGTGGTACTGGCATGCTTTTATTTTGATGGTCGGACTTACCGAATACGGGAAGGGACCGGAAGGTGGTTGTTTTTTTGGGGTTTAGACAAAAGTAAACATACAGCAAATATGGCATCACTTTCAAGTAAATTTCCAAAATGAAATAGTGCCAGAACAGGTTGCAGAAGTAGACATAATTAACCAAAATAAATGGTAAAAAAGAAAAGAAATGGAAAATGAAATGATAAGCTAGGTGTTTCCTGCAAGATTCAGATCGTTAATCGGATGATAGTTCCACAGCTTGTTTTGTCTGAGATGGGCAAAAAAGAAAGCTACATTGTGAAATACGCCTTGCTGATCTTTTGAACCCACTCGAATAGAAGTTGGACTACCTCAGGTTCTCAGGTGTGACACTACAAGTGATGGCGCTCACAGAGGTCGATGCTCAGGTCGTTTTTATGTATTAAGGACATATATTATGTGATTATTTTTTCACTGATGAATTTGTTGTACTGACATGTCTATGACATGCTTTGATCAAAAGACCCCAAGCATCCAAGCTTATCGCACACCTAAAACCCTCCATAAACAACCCTGTTTAGAGCAGCCGGTTTTTTGGGACTGACCTATGTCATGTAAAAGAGCCACTGCTCACCCAAGTAGGCTTGGAGACACATTTTCTGACATAGGCAGCTAACATAAAAAAGACATGCTTGTGTAATTACAAGACTTAATTATGACCTTGCTGCCTGACTTAACTCTCTATTTGAAATATATTAGTTTGTATTCAATGCTATTGACCAAAGGGGTTTATATTGGCCTACTGTAGGTGACTGCAGGAGGCTCCTGCCTCTGCATGTGTCCGGCACAATTCACATTCTCTGCATGGCCTTTTAACACATAAAACGTGAACCTAACAGACTCCAGATCGAAGTCTAAAAGGGATTAAAATGCCCCCTTGTCCCTTTAGCTAATAGCAGAGACAGACTCAAGCCATTGTTGGGGCTGAGACGATAGATAGGGAGCACAGGAAAGTGTGAGCTTATCGTGTAAATACCGATAGAGCAGCGGGGAGAACGGAGGGAAGGGGTCGATTGTGACCATAGATGTTACAGTAGATTAGACGTTGCAGTTAGTTTCTGGTGCCATCCTGGTGGTTAAACACCTCATTCACAAACATTCACATATGGCAAATTCAGGGTTAAACATTCACGGCCCTGCAAATTTGCTGATTTTTGGGAAGGGTGCAACAATACATGTGGTTCGATACAGTGGTCTTTGTTCGATACGCACTACAGTATGAATCAAATGACACTCAAAGCACTGGTCAAAGTCCCTTACTGATTTGCTGTTGCTCCCCCGCTGCAAAGATCCTGTCTCGAGCGGCATAAATGGTCCTCATTGCATATGTAGCAGCTACTTCCATGCAAAACCTTAAATAAAAACTCAGTTGCACTGTGCGTACCCTGAACTTCATTACAGAAATATGTTTTTCTTCACTTACTTGTTATTGCTGCTATTATTTTATGATGGACTGAAAAATTTTCTTATGGCTTATATTTTTTTATGTTTTGCCTTGACTTCGGCTGTGTGGTCATTTCCATAATTGTTTTGGTTTATTTTATAATTGGAATGTTTAATAGCAAACTGGATGTATAAATAATAGGGCTGTCAGTCGATTAAAATACTTAATCGTGATTAATCACATTTTTTCTCCATAGTTAACTCAAAATTAATCACATTTAATTGCAGATAAAAATACGTTTTTTAATCTATAATACGTAGGGATGTAAATCTCTGCGGTAAACGACTTCATACGCAACTACGATAACTACATCAAATTTCATGTAAAGGGATATCAATTTTGGAAATATGGGCCACTATTTATACAAGAATAACATACAGTTACAAATTCCACAGTTTTTGAATGCTTATTGAATGCGATTTGTCCCACCGTTTGAGGTATAATAATAAATAAATAATAATATAATTTATTATAATACATAATAAATAAGTTAAATTAGATCCTTATAAAGTAGATATGTTTTATAAAGTAGATATGTTTTAATGATGTGTTGATGACTAGCTAGTGGGCTGCTAGCGCTGCTGAATTGATAGAAGCCCCGACATAGCTGTCCTCGGCTATGCCTGCTGTTAACTAGCAGCTCGTAGCGAAAATTTAGCTTGCAGTTCCAAGCAAAAAATCTGCCTGCTTCAAAAAAAACATCCTCATTAGTTTGGACACTAGGTACCACTGAATAAATGGCAATACAAAAATACAGACAGAGCATAGGGCGTAGTCCGTGACAATTCCAATCACAGCGACAGTAGATACAAATAACATTGGTCTTGTTGTGAGAGCCATCTGCCAGGGCTTTGAAGCTAAATTGACCCTTTCTAATAAATATGAATAGCCCTTTCTTTCTCCATTTCTACTCAATATTTACTCCCGCTTGTAGCTCCATGGTGACCACTGCTTCCTCAAACTACAGCGTTGGCCGAGGGTCAAACAGGATGTGCGCAGGTTAATCGCGGGGAAAAAAAACTAGTGCCGTTAAAGGAAACTTACGTTGACTGGCTAACAATGCATTAACTTTGACAGCCCTAGTAAAATAATTAGGCTACAAATTGTTTATTTATTATTTATTTTCTGATTATGTTTGGGTTGGTGCTGTTTTATATTTGTTTTATATGTTTCAAACTTGTGCGTATGCACCGCAGAAAATGAAGCAGGCATTCATTTCAAAAACTGTACTATTGAGTTGAAACAAATGTTGGTCATTTCAATATAATGCAATTTGCAAAAGACATTAAAATATAATAGACACACACATATGTAATTATATGTATATCATTTTTTTCAGAAGAATTCACCACTGGTCGGTCATAATTTATGAATACATAATGCATATGCATATGATAATGCAGGTAAAAGACAACAAAGGTCAAATGTACAGTCCGCAACTTTTACATGTTTTTGTCTTTATGCTTCACTGATGTTTTTTCGTCAAGCTTTAAAATTTTTCGCCTTGTTCGGCGGTCCTTGAACGCACCATACTTGCGTACTGTGAATGGCAACAGCGTGACTGGGATGCCGTCTGTGCAGGGAGGTTTCTGGAGCTGAGTCTTAATGTATAAGAATCTCTTGTTGCAAATGTTGATCCAAAATCGGAGGAGAGCGCCAACTTCAAGCTAGCAGGAGGGGGGTGCAGAGGGGAATATCAAATCCTCGCAATGTTTGTTCTTTCACTAAATAAACTGGATCTTTTTGGTTTGATTTGGTTTGGTTTGGTTTATTTGAACATGAAGGTTACAATGGAATACATCTCGTGAATCATTCTTTGACAGTTCCACATGTCCAAAAGGAGTAGGAAGAAGCAAATTTAATCCTACCCCCCTTCCGATCTACATCTAGTACAGTACATGTTGTTCACTTCCTGCATTCCATGTCATGTTTTCAGTGATAGTCAGGATAACACATTATAGATAACGGTAAGATAGCCCTCCCCCCCAAAAAAAGAAAGAAGAAAAAAAAATTATATATATATATATATATATATATATATATATATATATATATACATACACATACAATAATAATAATAATAATGATGACAATACTAAAATACTAAATAAATAATAAAAAAAAGAACAAAGCTTTTTTCTTTTTTTTTTAAATACAACAAGGAAAATTATTTAAAAAAAAAATAAAAATAAAAATTAAATTAAATTAAATTAAAAAAAATAAATAACAAACCTGACAGAACAATCAGGACTCTTCTGCCTTGTATTTAGCAAATATCAACTGCTTGTATTGTTTTTTGAATTTGCTCATCTCTGTACATTGTTTGAGTTCTTTACTCAATCCGTTCCATAATTTAATTCCACACACGGAAATGCTGTGGGTTTTCAGCGTTGTTCTCGCATATAAATGTTTTAGGTTTAATTTTCCTCTAAGATCAAGAACTCTGGCCTCTGGTCCTCCATTTGCTTTGATGAAGATTTTGCAGTTTGCACTCCATGTTCCTTGAATCTTTCCTTGCTTCCTCAGATCACGTGCTTTCTTCGCAATCTCAGCGTTGCGCTTGGTCAGGTGGTCATTCATGTAGACATTTGTTCCTTTCAGCTTCTTTCCCTGTTTCAGCAGAGCAACCTTGTATTTCCTATTAGTGAATTTGACGATGATGACGGGTGTTGTACGGTTCCTCCCATACAGTGGGATGCAAGTATCAATAGATTGGATGTCTACATCTACATTCTTTGATTGCAAGAAATCAACAACTTGTTGCTCTGTTGAGGCGACATCCATTTCGTCTGGTTCTTCAGTATTCGCCACTGCTCTGGCATCGGACCTTGGTTTGATTCGAAGTCCTGTCACGACCACGTCATTCATTCGCGTGTTCTGATCCATGTCATCTATGGTGTTTTTCAGCTTCTCAATGATTTTATCCTTTTCTTCACATTCATTTTTGAGTGTGGCTCCCAGTGCATCATAACTTTCCTGTAATTTTTTATTCTCCACTCTCAGACCTTGCATTTCCTTCCTTAATATCCCCATTTCATTTTGAAATGCTTCTCTCTGAACTTGAACTTGCTCTTTCATACCTTGCATTTCTCTTTGTTTGGCGTTGGTAGTCTCTAGCACACTGTAAGTGAGTTTTTGCAGGGAGTTGGAATTCTCCACAAGTTGCTGCATCTGTTTTCCATAATCCTCCATGGTTTTCGCCATGGTATACTCACTCTTTTCCATTGAACTTCTTTCTTGCTTTTTTGCGCGGTGTTTAACCTTCTGCAAGGCTGTCGCTGTTGCTTTGTCTATATTTCCACTCAAGTGTGTCATCTGGTTAACTGTGTCATCCTTGTTGGGTCTCGGCGGCGGTTGTGGTAGTAGGTGAGCACCTCTGGTTGTCACAGGAATCTGTTCTAGATCGACATCTTCCGTATATATGACTGAATCTGGAGTACTTGGACCAGAACTGCTAGAGCCACCGCTTGTTACGCTTCTTCTCCCTCGAGCCTTTGACATTGTTACTGTTGCTTGGTAACGCCGTCAGTTAGCCGTTGGCTTGTGGTGCAATGCCTTCGGTGATTAATCTTCGTTATAACGGCGAGTTTCTCTCTCACCAGTATCTCACCAAAGTCCCACCAGTCCTCGTGGGCCGAAAAAGCTGCACAGGAAAACTCCAAATATTATCCTGTTATTAAAATCAGGCTTCAAACCGCGGCTAGCATGATAGCTTGCTTGTAACGGCTGTCGGCTCCACCTGATTGTCTCTTTTGGTGAGTTTAGTCCACTCGCGGGTCCGAATTGAGGCAGAAGTCTCAGCACTCACTTGCAGAGTTGTAATCACAAGTTGTGATCTCGAACTGTATTCACCAAGGTCGCAAAAGTTTAAAACTCCGGTAATAGTGGACGGAGCTTTTCCGTGAGCGTCCTTTCCGTACAACAGGAAGTGAACAGAGTGTGTATTTTGGGGAAATACACTGAATTAAATTGACTGCAAGAGCACTCAGAGAGCCTATTAAACATTTTGGGCTTGTGAAATACACAGTAAAGAGATTGCATCAGGGTCTGAGTGTGTTAAATGGGATTTTTCATGTTAAACACACAGTATTATGATATCAATAGAAATGTTTTCATCACATGATCTATAAGTGGCGAATAATGGAAATTTAATAGGAGCCTATTTGGAAGAATAGCATGAAACATTCAGAGTTATAATGTCTACTTAAAAATGCACATCGAATATTGCTATGAAAATAACAATCTTTCCAGAGGTAATTAGTAATATTTGCTGACTGGGCAGGCACCCACGTACACGCTCTGTACGCACTGTCGTCCTCACTGGTCCTCACTTGAATGATCCTCTATACCATTTTTCATCTAGTCCTCTTAACTGACTGCTCTCCTTTCCTCTCTCTTTAGACGGGCGCCCTATTGGTGTGGAGGGAATCCAAGTGCTTGGCACCGGCAACTTGATGATTTCCGACGTTGGTGTGCAGCACTCAGGGGTTTACGTGTGTGCCGCGAACAAACCGGGGACCCGCGTTCGTAGGACTGCTCAGGGTCGTCTCGTGGTCCAAGGTGAGTTGAAGAAAGCAGTGTTTCATTCTCAAAATTCTGACCGATATGAGGGAATTATGACGTCATACCGATACATTTGATTATATTAAAACGCTCCGATCACGCGAGATGACCTTTTTTTCTCGCGCCTGTAACTTCCTCGGAGCTCACTTGTTAAACTTCACTGTTTCAGATGAAGACATTTAACCAAATGCTCTGCAACGAGGGGAAAAAAAAAACATCCAGCACACAAAAAACCTTATCAGCCACCTGACACCATCGCTAAGACGGCTGGGGCTTGTTGTGCCGCGACATTTGAAAAGTGCAAAATGTTCTGCCAGAGACCAGAGACCTAACCGGCTGCTTGCTGCGTGTGCCTGAATACAGTGCGCTTTGCCGGGCCAAGCCGGGTGGCTCCTCCCACTCTATACTCCGGCTCTCCTCACCTCCATAGCGGCACACCGGCTGCTTGGAACATGTGTCCGAACATAGTGCACCTTTCTGGGCCACAGCCGGTGGCTCCCTCCTGTCTATAGTCTGGTTCTCCTGAGAGTAGTGATGTGGAGGTAGTAATGTCATGATATTTGATTACGACAAATCAGCAGGTACAGTTGGTCAAATCCAACGTTGTTTGAGTCCTTCATATCTAGGTGTGCGCAAATTACAGTTAATCCTTTAGGTGCCAGAGTTTTTTTCATTTTCGACACTACTATATCAAAAGGTAAATGAGAAAAAAATCATCAATATGCCCCAAAGTTTGTGATGGGAGTAAATTCACTCATTTAATCAGCATATTATGACATCACAAGGCTCTGAATTTGCCAAGCAAATCCAGCCATCATGATCGTCATTTACAGTGGGATCTTGAACACCACTGCTGCTTCCACCGCTATTACTTGTATAATAGAGACAGATATAAAGTATCGAGCTATCTATCTATTATGCCTGTGAATACTCTCATTCATCCAGGTCATTGTATTCTCAGGTCATATCAATTACCTATTTGCGGTGCGTTTTTGCTGAGGAGTCTCCCGCCATTCCTGCTACCCTCCTCACCAGTAGCGATTTTTTGACAACCCATCTCGTCCCCCCTTGCCACCCCGAACACGGTGAATCAAAGCATCGGCTCAAGTATGCTACGTGTGTTCTATAAACTTCTCAACCTTGCATAGAAACATGCCTGCAAATGTTGCTCAGATTGAAGTTACAGATGTCCACCATCTCCTGGTGTAAAGTATTACAGGCACCATATTTGGCACTTAAAGGGCTATGTATAAATAAAAAAAAGTAGAAGTGAGTAAAAGTTATAGGGTACCTGTATCGGTCTGGAAAAAATATTGTGCATCTCTACTCAAAATCCAAGTCGGTTGATTGTAATTCAGTTTAAACCTGGGCTGTCCCCGATACACCTTTTTACTGATATTGCAGCCTTGAGTGTTGGCCGATACCGTGGTCACTGCTCCTCTGTTCTCGCCACTTCACAGTCAGTTGTTAGATGAACAAAGCATAGTCTGATGCCGGATTCGCCAATATTCATCCAATTAAGTCTAATTGGAGTCTAAGTCTAATCTAATTCTTCTTCTGTTTGCTAATAACATTTGACATGTAACTGGTTGGAGGGGGCGCGTCTCTCTAGCGGTGACTGGGGTTGGGGGGCCGAAATCGACCCTTGACCCCTGACCAGTCACAACAGAGTAGGTGTGTTTGGCCAAGAGGAGAAGAATGCAGATTTACCTTTGACACAACTAAACTTACTATAGTGACCCACTGGGGGTCCAAAATCTTTTAAAAGTCCCTGAAATGAGCAGGATAGGCAGGATCCACAATTCTTAACTAGTCCTTCTCATTCAAATATGATCCAACGCTTGATGTGTCGACAAGGTGAGATAGAATTGTATGGATTTGACCAGTCAGAAAACATCTTGCATTCTTGCATGTTTGGGGGAAAAGTAAATATATGTATATATACTATTATGGGAATAAAGTCATAATATTCCGAAAAAAAATTTACCAAGATCATTTAAGAAAAAAGTTGAACTATTTGGAAAAAATAATTTTAAAAAACCCAGCAAAAATGGAGAGAGATAGCTGAAAAAGGCATAATATAAGGAGAAAAAGTCAAAATGTTGATGCTAATCACACAAATCGGACATGTGTTCTTTAGAAAACATCTTGCATTCACCCTATTCTCCGTGGCAGTATTGATCCTGATCAATATTTCATTTTATCTTCTTGTCAAGTCAAAGACAAGCATTTCATCCCCAGAGGAGTAAAGAAAAAAAACAGGTGTTAACTGTGTCACTGTCTGTGTTTTGTCTCTGGCTAGAAATAATTGACTGTTAATGCCATACATGTCCAGATGTGCTGAAAGTTATTCAACCATCGCTTTTATTTCTCTTGATTTGCTAAATTTAAAAACCTGCTGTAGTTTGCACTAAACGGTCACAATTTTTTGGACTGTCGAAAGTGTGCATTTAAAAATAAATGTCATTTTCAATAGGTAAGGATAAGGTATCATATGTACACAGGGAAAAAAGCTGGCAGCTCAGTCGCCAGTCAATCACAGTGCACATATCGACTCACAAGCACTCACACTCGCATTCACACCTATTTAGAGAATTCAACTAACATGGTATTAAAAGTATCCCGGAAAGAAAGTGAAACCAACAAAAAAGTACTAACAATGGTGAAAAACATCTTCTTCAGGCACACGATCAGACACAGCTTGCTTCAAACTCAACTCCTAGAAGGAAAAATAGAGGAAAAAGACTAAAACCTGAGGGAAAGCTAAAAACCCGTGCTGGCGTTGAACCATGACCACCAACCTTCAGCCAGAGGACGGAACTAAATGTTGTATTGTCCAGCCGGGACTTCAAAGTGACACAAAGTGTTCAATTCGACTGTTAAATTTAGATCAGGGATGTACAAAGTCATTTCATTGGCCCGTGGCACATTCTTGGAAAATGGAATTTTCCAAGAAAAAAAAGGGAAAAGTGGGAAAAATCAGCAGTGATTTTCAAAGAACAGAGTCCAAATATTTAAAAAAAGTTGTAATCTAACAAGAAATAGTCCTAATTTAGGATAACTGGGAATAACATAATATTATGAGGAAAAATAACGTCATTTTAGTAGCATAAAGTTGACATAGTAAAGAAAAAAAAATCTTTTTTTAAAAGTTGGAATATTATGAGAAACTAGAAAACCAACAATTAAAGTTGTAGTTTTTGGAAATGTTAGGTTAATTGGAGACTCTAAATTGTCCATGGGTATGAATGTGAGTGAATGGTTGTTTGTCTATATGTGCCCTGTGATTGGCTGGCGACCAGTCCAGCATGTACCCCGCCTGTCGCCCGAAGTTAGCTGGGATAGGCTCCAGCATGCCCCCGCGACCCTAATGAGGATAAGCGGCATAGAAAATAGATGGAAGGATGGTGTTGCGGAAAAAGTTATAATGTTACAAGAATAAAGTCAAAATATTATGGGAATAAATAGTTGAAAAATTGAAACAAAAAGAAAAAAATAACAGCAGAGATAGAAAAAAATCGGAAGAATAATGTCAAAACATTAAGAGAAAAAGGGTTGAAATATATAAGAAATATATATAAGAAAAGTTTTATTTTGAAGTTGTAATGTTATGAGAAATAAACAAACAAAATAAAGTTGCATTTTTTGGAAAATTAGGTTGGGGGAAAAAAAATTTACCAAGATCATTTATGAAAAAAGTATTTGGAAAAAATAATTTTAAAAAACCCAGCAAAAATGGAGAGAGATAGCTGAAAAAGGCATAATATAAGGAGAAAAAGTCAAAATGTTGATGCTAATCACACAAATCGGACATGTGTTCTTTAAATACAGTAATTGTACTGTACGGTACTGTAAAGAGCGCACCGGTATACAAGCCCCCACCCACAACATTTAAAGAGAAAAAAAGATATGTACATATATATATAGGCCGCACCGCTCTATAAGCCTCAGGTGTCCACATTATAACATGGAATATTTAGTGCACAGGAAGATATTGCACAGAAAATGTTTTTAAACGTTTAATTAAATACATGCTTTTTTCCAAACAGTGCATGTAACATGGCTAGTTAAACAGTAGCCTACCAGAAATGTTACTCATCGCCGTCTTCATCTTCCTCCTGGGAATTAAAACCACTTAAAGTCGTCTTCTTCTGCATCACAATTGAACCGCCTCATAATTTCTTCGTCTCACACTTTGTCAGTTCGCTCTCTCTTGTTTTTGTTCTCAGAGCCACTTTTGTCTCAAGGCAAATTAACCCTTTATCTTGAGCTGTCGTCTTCATCACGCAGTAGCCCAGCCTTTCGAAACCTGTTTTTTTGACACACTATAAAAACAGACAGACTCCAAACCTTGCAATCCAACCTCCACTCGATGTTCCCAGCGTCACTCGTTACATCCGATGATGAGACGTGAGAAGCAGTCCAAGCAGTCCAAACAGAAGGTGCAGTAATTCTGCACGAGCACAAACTCACTTAAGGATGGTCAGCTCAAACGGGATGTTAGCGCCCACTTCACTCATCCAATTCACTACTTCCTGAAGCGGCACGCTAAGCATCATGGGAACCGTAGTTCTTTTGGCCATAAATGAGCCACATCACTGTATAAGCTGCAGGGTTCAAAGCGTAAAATAAAAGTAGCGGCTTATGCACTGAAAATGACAGTGTATTGCGTATCTCTTCTTAGCATATTGGATTGGTTTTTAGCCTTTTTTCACAAAATGAAAAATGTCAAAAATGTCCGAGGTTCCACTACATGTGGTAAAGTAAATGTTTTAACACCCCTGTTAATTTAATGTATTTACTATGGGAACATGCTTTGCTATATCGCAGTTACTTCCTGCTTCCTGTTATTATGGGAAATATGAGTTATTCATTCACTCCCGAATGTGATCCGATACGAGAGCTACACATTCTGCCTCTGCAAAGACAACAAATGTTCTGTTTTGAATGAGACTATCCATTTAATAATATATTCCTGTAGTTTATTTGTACGGAAGCGGTAAAATCTATTTGTGCAAATTGTTAAATCCCGCAAGTTCTTATTTTCAGTGCATGCGGCATTCCTCTAACAGGCAATATGTTCTCCAGCATTCAACCCTCTAGTGATGAGTGTGAGATATTAGCAAAACACGCTTTCTTAATTAGCAGGCATAGATAATTCATGGTAATAGTTCAAATCATGTTGAATTGCTGAATACACCGGAGTCTAGTTAAATGAAAGCATCAACTGGGAACCAAACTTCAGCAGAAGCAAACTGTAATTACTTACTGTGATTTAAAGTATCCATAAAGTCCCTGCCCAGCTCCATATGAATAAGTTATCACCTGTAATTGACCACGGGTGCTTGCCTGTGGCATGGGATGAGACATAATATGATGAAACTGCAGTTTACTTTCATGTGTTTAAGTGTTTTAAAGCACATTAAGCTTAACAGATGCTCTTCTGCACGCATCTTTCTGCTATTTCCCTGTTTGCACACGACTAGGCGAGCTGATCATCCTGCTAACCGACGCCAAATTACATCTGCGAAAAACATTAAACCTTTACAGCCTCTTCATTTGAATGAAAATAGCTTCCTGTACATACAGGAGGTTGGGGTGGGCGATACTGCAAATTTTGGTATTGATTTGATACCAAATAAATACAGCACCAGTGTTGACGATACCGATACTGAAGATGAGGGTTGTGGGGGTATGCTGGAGCCTATCCCAACTTACTTTAGCCTCTCATCTCCGCAACCCTAGTGAGAATAAGCAGAATAAAAGATGGATGGATGGACATGCAGAAAACAATTGCATGTAAAAGTAAAAAAAAAAAATTGTAAAACTATCAAAGTGTGTTTTGTGTTTTGGCTTTCTGGAATGGATTCACTGGATTTACATGATGTCTTTTGGGAAAAAATGATTCGGTTAACGTCCGTTTTGTATTCGGATCGCCCCCGACACACGGTAGCATGTCAAATCATTCTACTCACGTTTTGATTTCTCACACTTTGGTGATTTGCCTCTTGTCTCAGCTCCTGCAGAGTTTGTTCAACCTCCGCAGTCTATCGCTCGACCCGTGGGGACCACCGCCATCTTCACATGCCAAGCCCAGGGTGAGCCGGAGCCCCAGCTCACTTGGTTGAAGAACGGCCAAATCTTAGAGCCCGGGGGCCATGTCAAACTCAGGAACAACAACAGGTAAGGGGGAAAAAACAAAGCATTTATTGTCCTGTTTTGCATTCTAATATATTTACACCTGTTTAAAACTAACAAAAGCCCTGCAGTTAAATGTCCTATTTGTGGTGTTTTGCTCTCCCCGGGAGGTTATATTTATATCTGTGAGGTTTTGTTTCTTTGTTTATTAGTGTGTGTGTGTGCGACCTTCAGCATAGGTGTTCGTCTGGGAATATTCCCAGGCAAGTCACGGGTAAATGTGCAAGCAATGGCTAGTTTCGGTTTCGATTTCGGTTATATCGACAGCCGCTTATGTTGACATCAGTCAGCCAGTCCGAGATCTGGCGCTCCCTTATTTCTTTATTTTTACAACACTTTAATAATATGATTGTCTGTGCGGCTTGTCATTACAATTCCGTACAGTAGGGGGCACTAGCACTAACAACGCTAATGCAATTATTTATTAATCCGACACATCGTGGATGTGAATTTTTTTCAACCTGACAAAAAAAAAAAATCCCAGGAACGTTGCCATGTGGACATAGCAGTTTTGCATCATAAGCAGTCATGGAAATTAGACATACTATATGTCATGATCACACTTGCAGTCAGGACTGTAACATGATTACCACACATTTTTATGACCATAAGTCTTAATGAAGCAATTAAGCAATGTTTGAATCATTAAGGAACACAATTTTGCATTGCCGGGCCGTGATAAATCCCTCTGGGTGGTGTTTCTCCATCAGCTCGGTAGGTTTAACGCCGCAGCCGTCTGATTTAATGCTGGTCTTTGTATGTGTGAAGCATATTGGCTAGATGTTGGATGCTTTCCCATGGTGGTCCCCTAGAGTGTGATGAGTGCTGTAGGACCGTGTTTTCACACCATAAAGTCTACACGCTGCAGGGGATGTTTTATCGGGTTGCTGGATGTGGCATTGCAAAAGCATCTTCCAGATCATTTAGATGACGAATTGCAACATTGTTCCCACTTCTACACACCTACCTTTTTATTATCGTCTAATTGCACGAAGTGTATTGAAATAATCTTGGCTTCATTTCATGGTTGCATTGTTGCAAATAATTGATCATACTGAGAAAGTTTCTTGTGCATATTACACAAGACTATTGTCAACACAGATAAATCAAACTGCATGGTTGTTCTGTAACATACCACGATGCACAAAATGTGCCATTTTTTCTCTCAGTGCAGGCAGGCAGTCAGCCGCTGCTCAGGGTTTTATAAGTAAAAAGTAGGGAGTAAGTATATTACATATGCATGAAAAAGATCAATAGTTACAGTGTGGTGCAGCAAGTATAGGGAGCACAGACCACCATCACTCATGTGCGCTGATGCACTCCTGCTTGCATCCGCCAGCTGACACTGTATTAGGGAGACTGGGAAGAGGAGAGGGAGAAAACAAATGAGGCACCACGTTTGGTTGCAGGAAAAAACATGAAAAATAGCCGACCAAACGCAAAGTGATGAGTGGGCAAAAAAGAGCATATGAGAAGATAAAGCGGTCATAATCAGAGCATCACAGTGTTTCCACCAGGCACCATTAGTGTATGACCTGCTATAATGTGGATGTCATGCTTCACAAACCCTCCTCTGATTGCTGAGGGAGCCAGACTTCATCATGTAATCTACCATTAGCTAATTAGCTCATAAACTCGGCTAGTTGACCAGAAAGTGCTTTCTGCCACATAGAGCCGGTTTGCATCTTTACAATTTCCCATTGTGTTGTAATGCTGCACATAGGTTATAGCGGGGGTATCCAAAGTGCGGCCTGGGGGCTATTTGCCACCTGTGACAGTTTTTTTTTTTCTGAAAATATAATTTAACAAGAACATTTTTTCAAAAACAAGAGCAAAAAAGGACAAATCAGCAGTAAGTTTACAAGAACAAAGTCACAATATTAAGAGAAAAAGTTGTCATTTTATTTTATTATTAGGAATTATGAAAAACAAACAAAACAAAATATATTTTTTTTATTTTTAGAAAATGAGGCTGCAGAAAAAGTTATAATGTTACGAGAATAAAGTCAAAATATCATGGGAATAAAGTCGTAATGATGAGGAAAAAAGAAAGTTGAAATATCTGTCTAATAATGTTAAAAACCCTTTTTAGAAGTTCATAAACAGGTTTTCTATGCGTTACAATGTTACAATTAAGACAGTAGCCACCAGGATGCATGCCATCAATGCTTACATGTGAGTTTTCTTATTTATAGCTAAGATGGCTTATTTTCTAATATTATATCTACTATATTGGGTAATACAAGTGTAAAGGTGACTATAGGGATGTTATTTCATGTCTACAAGGCTCTAATTATGTTAGAAAGGTCATAAACAGGATTTCTATGCTGTAACTATGAAAATATTCCATTTATTAATATTGAATCCCACTTCACGAAAATTCACTTATCTCAGTCAGGTCTGGAGCCAGTTAAGCCAATGGCAGCGCTGCATTTGTAATTAAGAATATCCTTATGCATTATGACATTTCAGTCAAACTTGTTTAAGCTTGGTCTGTCATGGTCGCATGCTTTACTGATTCATTTATTCCAGTTTGTATGTTATTAAACTCATACTCTTAATACTTGTATTTCATCTATGACAGTATACATTTTACTTTTCATATATCGTCAACATGTCCACCATCCGCGCGTGTTGTATATCCTCGTATGGGCACAGCGACACTCGTGTTGCTGGGAACTTAGCATGACCGGTTTCTGTCCAGGCTTTTTTTAATAAACCAGGACGCGACGCTGAACCAGTAAGATGACTTTTACTTTCGAAGATGACTTTTGAAGCTCCAACGGCCTTTAATCTCTGCCATGCAGACTGTTTTTACTCTGGCGGATCAGAATAGAAGTGAAATGATGGCATTTTTACCCCCAGAACCACGGCAAAACAAAAGTAATCATATGTAAATTGTATTCAACTGCTCTGGGCAGCACAATGCCTCTATTCTCATATATAGGGTGTATTGCTGCTCTGGCGGGGAAGCCTGAATATAAGAGTGCAACAGACCCATTTTAATTAATGAATGCGGTGGGTACCGGAGAGTGTGTGTGTTTGTGCAACAATACACACAAGATGAGGTTTCTCCCTTCAGCCCCTCATCTCCCATGACCTTCAAGAGCAAATCGGACAAGGGTAGGAAGGGGAATCGATTGTATATTTCATTCACACACACACACGCACACGCACACACACACGTGCGCAACAAATTCATCAAAACGCCAGCGAACACGTACGTGCGCAAACAGCTCGGCAGCGCCATTATTCATGCGAGGTGTGCACACACATAATCAAACATAACATTTTACAAATGTGTTGCCCTTTGAACTTTACAGAGGTGGGGCATACTGGATGTGGTGTCAGCTCAGACCAGATTGGCTGCTTATGTAAACGGACATGGCCATTCTGGGGAGGCTGTTGGCTCTCGATATTAATGTTGACGATACTGATACCGGCCTTGTATTGATTCCTTGTGTGTAAAGGTTTTATGAAGGAAAAGCACGGAGTTTTTGATGTTTCAAGGTGCAAACTACACGTTATGTCACAGAATAAGCTTTTCTTTTCCTCCCCACACACACACACACACACACACGCACACACACACTTTCTTACACCAACACCAGCCAGCCTTTCTTGTTTGCAGCCCCTCTCTGCACCCCTCCCCGCATGAATTACTGAGAGCTGGGGCCTGGGCATTGGCCTTGACCTCTAACCTCGCCTGTAATCAGTCATATCACCCGGCCCTTTCCTCCTCTCAGACCACAGCCTGTCTCCCCTCCCCTTTCCCCACCTCGTCCTCCTGTTCTTCTCTTTGTCCTTTTTGCTTGTGCTGGGTTCAGAATGGCCATAGTGGGGGTTATTTTTTCTTTTTTGATGAGATGCTGCTCTGAGACAATGGCGAGCAAACACGCCCTCAGAGGTGGAACAACAGACCCAAGGCCCCACTGTTAGACACGCTGGCCTTATCCATCAATCCGTGAAACGACCTTGAACTGATGGGTAAATGATGGTGTCACCCTGTCAGGAGAGGACAGCTTGAGCTTTGGACTTCATGCAAGACAAGCAAACAACCCCTCCACCCCAACCCTAAATCCCCAAACACGTTTGTGTTTCACTCTTTCCATCTGTTTTTTTCTTCTTCTTTGGAGCCTTTATGGCAGGGGTGTCCACATTTTTTGCGAAATCAAAACATGCAGGGGACAGTTTGATATCTTTAAAGAGGACCTATTATGCTTTTCCTCTTTTCTGACCTATTAATGTTGTTACAATGTTGTATTCTCGTGTTAAACAATGCCAACGTGTCAGATAATGAGGTTTGTGCATTTGGAAGTGAGCCCTGATAGCAGTTTTGGACGGCTTTGCACGCTGTTTTAAAGAGGGTTTTTTTAGCACCCAGTTCCACTGACATCAGTGCAACCCGGACTTCCTTATATGGGCATGCTTGGATACACGCTGTAGGACTGCCCTTCCCTGCCCTTCCCCGGCTCTGCTTCACTCTGTTCATCGTGTTAGCCATGGCTCCCAGGAAATGTTTGTTCGGTTGTGAGGGAAAGCTAACATTGTTTAGCTTTCCTAAAGAGGCAAGCATCAGGCAGAAGTGGTTGGAGTTGCTGATTCCCGGCAGCAAGAGAAAAATATGCCCGTCTGTCAACGCCACATCACACGGGACTGCTTTGTGAATATGGGCCAATACGAAGCTGGACTACCCGCCAAACTGTTACTGAAGTCCAATGCCTTTCCAACGTTACTTGGGTGTGTTGAAGAGTCAGAAGAGCAAGCTGTAAGTAACAATTTATCAGTGTCCTAACTGTGTTTATTTCGTGTAACCAATCGGACAAAAGCGGTTTTCTGTGTAGCATTATAGAGTGCGCATTCAGGGCTGTATGTTAAAAGCGGACATTTTAAAAAGATAAATCGCCCGTTTACTATCAACTCCTGTACTGGCATAACTAGAAAGTGGGGTTCGGCAGCTGTCCAGAAATCCTCGGGAGTACTTGGGACCAATCACAGCGGAGTAGGCTCGGCGGGAGGCGTACCTGGAGGAGAAAATGACACCGACCATTTGGGCGGAGGCTGCAGGAAGAGGTGCAGAGTCTGGAAGATCTAGAAAGCTTTTTGTGTGTTGCTGTCGTGTGTAGCTGCTCTATAGGAGTCCAGAACTCCAAACAAAGGCCTGAAAATGTGTATAAACGTCCTCCATGACGTAACCTTAAATGTTAATTTATTCCTTTTTTTTGTCATCTATATGCATTTACAATTGTTTTATCCATCCATCCCTCCATTTTCTATGCCACGTCTTCTCATTAGAGTCGCGGGGGTATGCTGGAGCCTATCCCAGCTGACTTCGGGCGACAGGCGGGGTACACCCTGGAATGGTCGCCAGCCAATCGCAGGGCACATATAGACAAACAACCATTCACACTCACATTCATACCTATGGACAATTTAGAGTCGCTAATTAACCTAACATGCATGTTTTTGGAATGTGGGAGGAAGCCGGAGTGCCCGGAGAAAATCCACGCACGCACGGGGAGAACATGCAAACTCCACACAGAAATGGCCGATGGAGATTCGAGCGCAGGTCATCCCAATCTCCTGACTGTGACAGTGTGTGGCCAACATGCTAACCACTAGACCACCGTGCGGCACTGTTTTATGCATGTAACACTATAAAAAACGTGTTTTGTGTTACCAGTTTTGAGAGTAAACCGCTGATGACATCGTAGACAGGCTACGTAGCTGACTTCCGGTTCCGGTTGCCATTTTGTAAGGATGTTTTGTGACAAACATACATCAAGAATACAGTTGGATTCACTCAGTGTATTAATACCACAACAAGATGCACGCCATAATGTACGATAACTGAAAAATGTACATAAATCGAGGCGAAATGTTGGCGTAATTTTTTTACCTTCACTGAAAAACCAGCTGACTGGAGGCGGACGCTAACAAAGTACTGAATTATTATTTCATATGATATATTTATTATCATTATCATATTTTCTGGACTATAAGTTACACTTTTTTCATGGTTTGGCTGGTCCTGTGACTTATACTCTGGAGCGACTTATATATGTTTGCTTTCACACTGACAGCCACAATTCAAATTCAAATTCTTTATTTTTAAAAAGGGACAGTGTACATTAATCAACATTTCATCAGAAAGTAAATGTACCCGAGTTAGCTGAAAGGCTAATTTTCATCGGCAGTCCCTTTGCCAGATGGTAATAGACCCAACAAAACAAAACAACAAAAAAGACACCATACACAACAGACATAGACAGAAAAACAGTCAACATTACATTTCCCCACAGTACAAGTTATATAATAAAATTAATAAAACCAAAATGAAAAATTATAATACAAACACCGCCAAGCCAGCCATATTTGCTACCTTACCATTTACATTTAATTTGTTCTCTACCTGACACTGGTAGAATAATGGATAGTACCAGTGATACTGCTAGTGCACACATCTTTGCGATTCAACAAGCCAATTCTTAGCATTGAGTTTAAAAGAGTGATATGATGAAGATTCTCTGACTGATTGTGGTACTGTATTCCATTGATGGGATGCTCTAAATGAGAATACAGCCTGGCTAAATGCAGTTTTCCTGATTGGGATTGTGCAATCTTTTTTAGTGGCACCTCTGGTGGCTCTGATAGCAGAGGACCGAAATGTTATGAAACCGGATAGTGGAAGAGGAGCCAAACCGTGCAAGATCTTATATACGAAGCAGATGTTTTTGTATTTGATGAGATTTTCCCAGCTCAGCAATTTATACTTCTTCAAAATATGGCAATGGTGGTATCTGAAAGGTTTTTTATCCAGTGTTTTAAGTGCTTGTTTATATAATGATTCGAGTAGTTTCATTACAGTGGAGTGTGCATTAGACCAACTTATCAGACAGTATGTGATGTGAGAGATAATCATAGAGAAGAAGTATATCTTGGCTGCTTCAATTGATAGAGAGTCTCTAATAAATCTAAAATTTGACAAACTAAACTTTACCTTATTGCAGACTTTCTTTATGTGATTTTTGAAGCTGAGATTTGAGTCAATGTGTAGTCCTAGATATTTAAATTCTGTAACAACCTGTAGCCTCTCACCAGAGACAGAAATGACCGGATTCATGTTTGAATTGTTCATCCTTGAAAAAAACATACAGACCGTTTTAGTAACATTTAACTGCAAACAACATTGATTTAGCCAGCATGTAATTCTCACCATTGCATCAGTTAGCTTAGTCTCAACCTCCCCTGCCGTCTTCCCATGACCTAGGATTACTGTGTCATCAGCGTACATTAAGATGTCACATGATTCACACACAAAAGGGAGATCATTAACATACATGCTGAATAGAAGTGGGCCTAGTACTGAGCCTTGCGAAACACCAGTTGATAACCCTAAGACATTGGAATTATGGTTATGATTTTTAACCAGCTGAAAGCGAGATGAGAGGTATGACTGTAACAAGTTAAGACAGTTTGTGGAGAGATTGAAATTCAGGAGTTTCTTTAATAATATAGAGTGATTAACAGTATCAAATGCTTTCCGCAGGTCTAGGAAGACAGCACCCACTGCCCCCCCTCCCCGGTCCATGGATGACTTGATTTTTTCAACAAAGTAGCAAGTGGCAGTTTCTGTAGAATGGTTCGCTCTGAACCCAAATTGCTTTGGATGCAGTGCGAAAGTGCTATTGTTGAGGTGGTCAATGATTTGTTTGGCAACCAATTTTTCAAAAACTTTTGAGACAGTGGATAATATGCTAATAGGCCGGTAATTTGAAGTGAGGAAAGGATCCCCTCCTTTAAAAACTGGAACAACGGCAGCAAATTTCCACGCTTCTGGAAATATCCCCTGACTTAGTGAAGCGTTAATAATGTGTGTTAATGGACCAGCTATTGACTCACTAACTTCTTTAAGTATGAATGTGTCCATCCCATACACATCCTTTGCTCTGGATGTCTTGAGAGATGTTATCACTTTTGTGACTTCAGTTCTTGACACAGGTTTAAAAACAAACTGTGGCTCATTTCTGTTTGCTACGACAGTACTAGTAGTACACTCATTATATTGAACTGGGAAACTCCGAGCTATGTCCGCAACCGACTCGATAAAGTAATGATTGAATGTCTCAGCCACATCAGTTGGGTTTTGCAGGATGGTACCATTAACTTTTAATTCAATTTCTTTCGTAAAAGTATGATTTGGACCAATTAGTTTATTTATTTGAGTCCAGATGCTTTTCGAGTTGCCGTGGCAGTTTTCAATAATAGAAATAAAGAAATCTGCTTTAGCTTTTCTCATTTGTCTAATCACTTTGTTCCTCAGTATAGTAAATATCTGCCTGGCATGGCTCAGTTTAGTTTTTATGGCTACTTTTAAAGCGTTATCTCTGTCCTTCATGAGTTTGATGACATTGTCAGTCAGCCATGGGAGAGACTGCTTCTGGCTTTTGCGTTTAGTTCTAACTGTGAATTCCTTGATTTTGCTTTGTATGTTCTTTATAAAATTCTGACTAATTATTTCCACATCATTGTCTGAAAGTAGATTGTCCCAGTTCAGGTTTGTTATGGCTGTTTTGAAAGCTTCCTGTTTATTCCTTGGGATACCAATGAAGTCTTTACTGCCAGAAAGTGTAAAATTTTGCCTATTACTTAATTTCCTAGATATAAGTACCAAATTATGATCCGACAGCCCAGTTATCATATTATATGATTTTGTAATTCTTTCGGGCCTGTTGGTAAAAATCAGATCAATTTGAGTACTGGTAGAGGTTGTAATCCGTGTAGGACCCTTTACTACTTGGACCAAGTTAAAACTATCAGTTATCTGCTTCAGCTTTTTTCTTGAATTTTTATCTTCCCAGTTTAAGTTTAGATCACCCATTATAATGACCTCCTTTTTAAAATCACACTGGCGTAATATTTCCTTAAACTTATCGAAGAAGTTAATGTTAGAGGACGGTGGCCGATACACGACTATGAGAGTGAAAGAGAAGGCGCTCTTGTCTTGTGTGCCTGTATCTGCTACTCCTGCCACTCCTGTACCACTAAAAATTTACAAAAAATCAACTTATAAAGACAACTGAAAAAGACGGAACACAGATGCCACCAAAAAGAAAATCATATTCTGCAGATTACAAGCTGCACATAAACTAGCTACATTATGTTGTTTAGGCTATAGTTATCTGAATAACTGTTAATATGTTACCTTAACATACCACCTATTCATGTTACTCTAACAGACACCTATTTAGCCTGTTGTTCTCCATTTTATTGTTGTTATTATAACTTGGCTTTCAAGATTAAATGTCTGTTCTTGGTGTCTGATTTTATGAAATAAATTTCCCCCCAAAAATGCGACTTATAGTCCAGTGCGACTTATATGTTTTTTTTCCTCTTCATTGTGCATTTTTGGTTGGTGCGACTTATACTCCGGAGCGACTTATAGTCCAGAAAATACAGTAAACTTATGAGTATCACATTTGCCTTTTTGCTCTTTTTTTCCCATATTTCTGTAGTTTTTTCAAGGTTCTTGGGATATATTTTTGGAATGTGCCACAGGCCAATAAAAACGAGCCAAGACCTTAAAAAAAGGTAGATTAGGCAGAAAGGTGTATTATTAGTAGTAGTCCATTTTTTTGTTGTTACATTTAGCTTTTTTGCTCTTTAAATTTTATTTATTTATTTATTTGTTGAATTTTATTTCCTACAATGTGCCGTCATTAGTATTAACTGGAGGTGTCACGAGATTGACAAGTTTTCTCATTCAGAAAAAAAATGTCTCGTGGGCGCTAGGTCTGGTTCAATAACAAATGAATTAATCACGCAATAAATGAAAATGAACTCAAGAATTTTGGCAGTCCTCAACCATGTGCATGTGTGCCAGTTTTCCTCGTCTCTCACCTCCAAACAGGCAGGAAGAGAGTTCACTCTGTGCCTTGATTTCAGCACCTTGGCACGTTTGTTCCATAGAACAACGGCATGAACCGAGTGAGCCCTTTTGTCAGTCATACAGTCTCTTTGTCTCAGTGCGTGGAGGCGGGGCCTCTAGCGTACACACAGAGTGCAGAGAAGTGTAACGTAGTTGAAATTCTATTAATAGAATGCAATATATTGTCATATATTTTTTATATTTTTTCACTGTAATCTTCTTAAAAGTAATGTTAAAATCTCATCTCTCTTCTCATAGGCCCAATCTCGTGTATCGTCTCATCTTGTGAACTGTGAGATAAGTGATGAGATAAGTGTCCTGTGACACCTCAAGTATTAACATTTCTACATTTTCTCCTTACATTACGCCTTTTTGCTATTTTGGTTTATTTTTCTTTTTTAATTGTATTTTTACAATGTGCCGCAGGCCAAAAAAACGAAACCAAAAAAAAAACAAGCTCCGCAAATGGTCCCCAGGGCCGTACTTCAGACATCCCCGCTTTATGGTAATCAAAACCAAAATATCATTAGCACTATTTTTTTTTTATGTAATTCGTTATTTCATTTGATATTCATGACACTGACACAAATAGGATTTCACCGTAAGCCCCCACCATCCCATTCATGCACCCTCTGGTATTTCCCCCCCCCTCGTACAGGAAGGAATGTGGTTTACATTTACAGCAACACGACTAACACCTACTTCAAACAGAAGCGCTTTGTGGGAAAAGGCTCACCCCTTTTGTCAGCCACCAAATGAGCTGCAGGAAATGTCAAAAAGAACACAGTTAGCCCCAAACATGATGCATAAATATAAAAAAAATAAACATGCATAAAAAAACAATTGACTGCCATCAAACGTTACTGAACTCTAAATATAAGCAAAACAAATTACAACATTACATACATACTGTATCTGATGAGCTCCAATACAACAGTTGTAAAGTATTCTACCTTTATGAAGCACTAATTCATTCATTGTAATTCACTATTCGCGGCCCTGCAAATTTACACAGTCACATTGTTTTGTTTTCCGAAAATAGGTCCTCTTTTATGCAGAAAACACGTCTAATTCACCATAAGTCAATTGTAACTACGCATTTTTTAAGTGCAGTACAGTGGACAATCCCAATTTGCCATTTGTGGTCCTGCAAATTCACAAATTTTTAGTCAAAAAAATTATTTAAAAAAAAAAATCTCAAAATAGGTATTTTTTTCCACAGAAAACACATCAAATTCACCATAAATCAGTATTAATTCAGTTAAATGTACAGTATACACGTATCACTGTTAGAAAGCTAACAATCTTTACATACTTATGTCTTTTTGCTTCACTGATCATGTTTTTTTGCCCAATACTGAGGCATCGCACCTTGTTTGCCGGTCCTTGAACGCACCATAGTTGCTGTGAGACGCAAAAATGCAACTTATATACAGTAACCCCTCGCCCCATTGTGCTTTGAATTTCATGGCTTCAGTCTATCATGGTTTTTCAAAAATATATGAATTAGTAATCATGGTGTTACCTGGTTGAATAAGGCATATTATTAGACAAAAAATTGGCATATTTAAGTGAATATTCTGTATTTTCAAGGATAAAAATGGCGACATGAACTAAGGCATTCAGAAGACGCATTCATATAATTTAAATTCAGTACTAATTCAATTAAAAGTAATATTTTTTTATTAAGAATAATTAAACATATATATATAAAATATATATACATATACATAATGGTTATATTAAAAATAAAAAAAATAAAAAAAATATTAAAATAATAATGACAATCTTAACTAATTAAAAATAATTACATTGAAATATAATAATTTAGCGCAATTCAATACTACGTGTAGTACACTGGTCACTATGTGTAATATTCGGTGCGACACACAAGCACCAGATTATATCACCGGAACAACAGGCTTTTATTGCAGGTTTGAATGATCTCACAGCAGGCACAATACTCCCTAACACGGGCTATTGTTGTGACCGTAACCCACGTCAAGCGCCAACTCAACTCTGAAGCTCCGATGTCACTTCCTGTTGGCCCCCCACTCAGCTACCCAAGCACCGGAACACATCTACAGCAACACACACAAGCACATTATTATGTCTACTTATTTTGGCAATAGGAGTGTAAAGATGAGTATAGTTCATGTTTAGAGGGCTCTAATAATGTTAAAAACTGTATTTAGAAGGCCGTAAACAGGTCATAAACTGAAAATATTCAATTTTTAAATATGGAATCCTACCTCGCGGAAATTCACTTGTCACTGTTGTAGAACGAGCCGGCCTCAGAACTTGCAGCGAGGTGAAGGACAAGTTCAAGAATTCAAAGGTCGTTCTAAAGGTTGGACAGACTTTTTGCCAGCAGGTGTGGAATTTCATAAGCCTGCATGTCAGCAGTATCAATGTGTGTGTGTGGTTTGTGCGTATTGGACGCTACTCTACATTGGAAACAATCAATATATTGATAGCTTTCCTCGAAAGTCTCCTGACACTCTCAAAGGGCCCATCCAGGGCCCATCCAGATGCGTTGGCATCAGGTCGGGTGCCCCCAGGGGCCTCTTGTGCTTCATCCGGTCACGTTGCCTCTTTGCAAACACCCCGTCCATCGCTGATATGAAAAGCTGCTAGAAATGTGATGGTTGAGTAGTGAGCGGAGGGCTGGTGACTGCCGCCACCTCCGGGGTCGGAGGTCAGATTGGCTGAGACAGGACGTTAATACAAAAGGCCTCTTTGACCTGATAATTACCCAGATTGAATCCACCTGGCAGGGAAGAGAATAATTATGCCGCCGTCTCACAGCTTTGCCTGACCCTCATTAGACACAGTATTGCAGTCATTGTGTCTATTTTTGTTTTTTTAATTGAATGATTCTCCTCTCCATTCTGGCCTCCTGGCCCAGAAAAGCGCTCCGCTTTCCCAACAAATGTATCCGTCCAAACCAAAGTGAGGTCAGCCGCGTCTGTGGAGCTCCAATACCACTTCCCAGATGTCCAATTAAAAGGTCTACAAGGTGACAACTGAGCGACAAAGTAGTCTGAACACGGCTTATATTTTCCTCTTTGAGTAAATTGCAGGTTTTCCTCGCAAGATCATCCCCGTATATCCTCATATGAAAACAGAAGAATATCAATACAAATAGGCACAAATGGAGGAAAATGACGCGGACAAACTGCTGTCAGCTAAAAAAATCCTTTATTATCACCGATGTCTCTGGCCAAAGTCACAAGTAAATGCGCAAGCAATGGCTACGTCGACAACTGATGTGCACATTATCTCGAGAATTCTCGGTGCTCAACAAAGAGAAGGACGGAAAGTGTAAAAAAAGATGTATTTTGCGTGGGTAGCTGTGTGTGTGCGGACAGCGCACGCGTGTGTATGGACACATGAAAGGTTTCACTGATGTCGTCAAATTACTTTTTTTTTTTTTTAACTCTAAAATAGATTTATGTTTTCCGATGGGAGTTCCAGCAGATGACAAACCAGTTTGAAATATGGGCTCTGAGAGAAAAGCTCTTCTGTGCGCAGCTGCTGTGTGGGGGGGTCCTTTATTGTTAACACCTCCCAAATCACATTTGAAAGCAATATTTGCATCATTTTATCTTTTCTTATACCTGAAGGTGATTTGGTTTGACTTTGGCTACACACCTTACACCAGGGGTGTCCAGAGTGCGGCCCGCTGCTGTTTTTTATTGGCCTGTGGCACATTCTAAATATATAATTTAACAGGAAAATTAAAAAAAATACACACATCAGCAAAAATGAAATATATGCAGTAATTTTTTAAGATTAAAATCAGAATATTAAGAGAAAAAAATTGCAATCTAATGAGTAAAGGCTGTAATTTAACAAGAATAGATGTAATATTATGAGAAACAAACAACATAGTTTTGTTTATTTCTCATAATATTACATCTAAATTAATTATTAAATCTAAAGGTAGAATTTTCAGAAAATTTGGTTGTGGAAAAAGTTATAATATTAAAAGAATAAAGTCCAAATTTTATGGGCACAAAGTCATAATTGTGAGAAGAAAATTTACAAGAAAAAAAGTTGAAAGGGTTGGAAAATTGGGGGAAAAAAACAGCACAAAATGCAAAAAAACCAGCGGTAATTTTAGGAAAATAAAATCAAAATATGAAGAAAAAAAGGTTATAGCATAACAAGGAAAACATCACACTTTTACAGGAATAAACTCACAATATTATGAGAAAAAAATAATGTCATTTTAGTAGAATAGAGTTGAAATATTAAATAAAAATGTAATTTTTTAAAAGTCATAACATTATGAGAAATAGCAAGAAATAATGTTAAAAGTTTTTGAAAAAATTTGGTTGCGGGAAAAGTCAGAATAAAAGAATAAAGTCAAAATTTACAAAAAAAGAAAATTTACAAGAAAAAAGTTGAAAGAGTTGGAAAATTAAAAAAAAAACAGAACAAAATGCAAAAAAACAGCAGTAATTTTACAAAAATAAAGTCAAAATATTAAGAAAAAAGTAATATTCTAACTAGGATTTTTTGATGTGAATAAACCTTAATATTATGAAGAAAAATAAAGTCATTTTAGTCGCATCGAGCTGAAATATTGTATAAATGTGTTTCTTTTTTAAGTCGTAATACTATTAGGAATAAAACATTTTCGGAAAATTAGGTTGGGGGACAAGTTATAATATTATGGGAATAAAGTCAAAATGTTACGAAAAGAAAATTTACATAGCTTATGTGAGAAGAAAGTTGAAATATTTGGAAAATAAAAAAACAACACAAACTGCAAAAAACAGCAGTCATTTTAGGAAAATAAAGTCAAAATATTAAGAAAAAAAGGTCATATTGGTCATATAAAGGTCAAAAGTTCCTTTTTTTGAAAAATTTGATAGCGGGAAAAGTTATATTAGGAGAATAAAGTCAAAATGTTATATATAAAGCCATAATTATGAGAAGAAAATTTAAACAGTTGAAAGAGATGGAAAATATTTTAAAAATAACAATGCAAAATGTAGCTGTTACGAGAATAAAGTCAAAACTTTATGGGAATAAAGTAATAAATATGAGAAGAAAATGTACAAGAAAAAAAAAAGTGCATATTTAATATACCGGGCAAGGTGGTTGTGCAAAGTATAACATGAATGTCACACACTTGGGTTTTGATTGGGGTTCCTATTGTGCGCTTCCCTCCAGTCAACTACTGTTCCATCCAGATGACAACGAAGCTTGTCTCCCTTCTGCCTCTCACAGCACGCTGACGATTTACGGCATTAGCCAGGATGACGAGGCCATCTACCAATGCATCGCTGAGAACAGCGCCGGCTCCACGCAGGCCAGCGCTCGCCTCACAGTGCTCTGGGCTGACGGGCTCCCTGGTGTGCCCACCGACGTGCAGGCCGAGGCCCTTTCACCGACCACCATCCAGGTGTCCTGGAGGGAGCCCGAGCAGAACACGCAGGACATCATTGGTTATGTCCTCCACATACGCAGGACCACAGGTGAGACTGCAGACCGTGACTATTACCTGATTCATCATGCAGTGTTATTACATTCAAACATAAGAAAGTAGTCCCTCGCCACTTCATGCTTTCAATTTTGCCGCGTCACCCTTATCACAGTTTTTCAAAAATACATTCATTAATAAATCATGCAGTGTTGTTAATTATTAGTAAACAAAATGCATATTTAAGCACATTTTTGTCTAAATTAAGCATTTTCAAGCATAAAAATGTCTAAATGAAGTAAAATACTAATATAAGGCATTCAGAAGACGCATTCAAGGATGCTGTGATGATGTGTAGTATTCCACAATGGTCGCTCGGGGTCAGTAATCTTACTGTAATGTTGGGTGAGACACACAAGCACCAGATTTAGGCTTGAATAATCTCACAACAGGCACAATAATCCCTAACATGGACTACTGTTGCACCCGTAATCCATGCCAGGCCAGGCTAAAACTCAACTCTGAACCTTCAACGTCACTTCCTGTCCGCCCCTTACTCAGCTCCCCGAGCACCAGAACACATTTACAGCCACACACATGGGCTTATTCGTGTCTTAAATGGCTTATTTTCTCTGATTACGTATGTGTACTATATTGGTTTACAGGAGGGTTAAGGTGACTGTTACGTCATGTCTAGAGGGCTTCGATAATGTTAAAAACGATGTTTAGAAGTCATGAACTGGTTTTGTGCGCTTGAGCTATGAAAATATTCCACTTATGCGAAAATCTCCTCATCACAGTTGGGTCTAGAGCCAATTAACCTCGATAAACGAGGGATTCATCTATTAAATATTATATGAAAAGAGTTGATATGATAAGTTGACAGTTTGCAAAAATGAAAACAGCTGAAATTGTTGCTGAGGTGCGCCTTTTAGCTGCTCTTCTCGGCAGGTTATTCTCTCAGATGTGTAATTAGCGGCCCCAGGCGTCACCCAATAAGATCTGCTGTAATTACACTTCCAGGATGGCACGGCGTGATTGTTTTAGGGCTGGAGGTAGATTGTGGTTATAGTCGGGTGTCTCCGGATTAAGAGCAATAAAATGCAATAACAGGCCCTCTTTAATGCCTCCTCCCCCGCCTCTGGCTCCTCTCTCAGACTCGCAATTCACACCAGCATCAAGTCAAACTGGATTACCTGTTAACTGGTAAAGCCAGTGAATAAGCAATAACAGTTAAACAAAGACAGAAGCAGATTGAATATATTGCTTCCTCTCTTGACCGCATTTGATATCGCATGAATGCATAAGCGGCATCTAATTTCAGGCTTATCTCCGTCTGACTTCATCTCTCTGCACTTTCTCCGTCATTCCACAATCAGACCCTGTGGAGATGGAATACGAGGAGGCCGTGAGTAAGGTGACGCTGCAGCAGGTCATCCGAGATCTGGAGCCTTCCACCAGCTACACCTTCTACGTCAAGGCCTACACGTCCCACGGTGCCAGCAAACCATCAGACAGTGTCATGGAGAGCACTCGCGGGGAAGGTGGGAGCTCACACGGATCACATCTGTACAGCACGGAGAACTGCATTTTAAAAATGATTTTACTTTATTATGCAACGTTTGATTGAGATGATTTTTTTTCTTGACATTTATAAACTGCATAACTTCTTAACAAAATCACTCAGTGGCAAAGTTGCATCCTTTCATTGTTCATGATGTGTTCCTCGCTGGAAAAATGTGGACACCCCTGAGATAAACCATACCATGTACCACTGAAAAACATCCTCTTCTAACCAACTTTTCATTTGATTGCTTACTAGGCTACAGTTGATGAGTTGTTGTGTACTGTGTTGCAGTTCCAGCACCTCCGTCCCTCTTCACCAAAGTGGTGAACAGCAGTGTGGTGCAAGCGGTGTGGGAAGCTTCCACCAAGATGGGTCAGCACCAAGGCTTCCGACTCTACTACAGAAGAGCCCATACAGCAGTCTTTACTGGACCCATTGTCTTACCACGCAACGCCACCCAGTACAACATCACTCAGCTGGGTGAGATGTTTTATGCTTTTGGATCCAAGCAGGTTATCCCTTAACAAGGTTGTTTTGCATGAAAAACGCTGGTTTCTCAGCTTTGTCATACAGGTGCAAAATCCTATTATTAGTGTCACCTTCACTCTTTGTTCCTTTCTTCCCCATTTTCGCTGGGTTTTTTTTTCAAATATTTCAACTTTCCTCTTACGTAATCTTCAAAAATGTTGTTTTCATAATATTATGACTTTATTTCCATAATATTTGGTCTTTATTTAATTTTAATAAAGAACTTTTTTCTATAATATGTCAGTTTTATCCTACTACTATTATTTTTCCTCGTTAGAATACGACTTTTTTGTCTTAATTTTTTGACTTTATTCTTGTAAAATTACTGCTGTTTTTTCCCATTTCTGCTGTTATTAATTTTCCAACTTTTTTCTTGTCAATTTTCTTCTTGTATTTACGACTTTATTCCCAAAATATTTAGAGGTAATTCTCGTAACATTTTCCAAAAATTACAACTTCATTCACTGTTTTCTTTGTTTCTCATATTATTACTTTATATTGCATTTCCGCATTATGCTACTAAAAAGGTGTTATTTTTCTTCATAGAATAATGTTATTCTTGTAATATTGTGACTTAATCCCATAATATTATAACTTTTTGAATAATATTACGAATTTTAATAAATAACTGCTTTTCTCTAATATTTCAATTCTATGCTACTAAAATGACATTATTTTTCCTCATGTTACGAGTTTATTTTTATAAAATGACAGCTATTTTTTCCAGTTCTGCTGTTTTTTTTTTTTCAATTTTCCAACTTTTTTCTTGTCCATTTTCTACTTGTAATTCCGACTTTATTCCCAAATTAATTCTTGTAACATTAGATGTGTTTCCGCAACCTAATTTTCCAAAAATTCCAACTTCATTCATTGTTTTGTTTGTTTCTCATACTATTACTACGTTATATTATATTTCAATGTTATGCTACTAAAACAACATTATTTTTCCTCATGTTACGAGTTAATTCTCGTAAAATTGCAACTTTTTTTTAGAAAGAATACAATCTTTTTCTCTTAATATTTTGACTTTATTCTTCATAATATTTTGACTTTATTCTCATAACATTACAAATTTCCGCACCCAAATTTTCCAAAAATTACAACTTGATGTGTTGTTTTGTTTGTTTCTCATAATATTACAACTTTATGTTACTGTATATTTCAACCTCACCACAACACACACATATTTCACATATACACACATATTTCAACACACGCCGCACGCAACACACGCACACAGTCATAACTTTATTTATTTATTTATTCATTTATTCATTGGTATTCATGTCTCTTCTGTTGTTGTTGCTTAATTTATTGGTATTAATGTTTCTTATGTTCTTATTCATTTTCTTGCGTTTTCTTTCTTTTTGGGAGAATGAACAGAACAAGAATTTCATTGCATAGCAGAACTACCTGTTTTACTGTGCACATGACAATAAAACTCTTAAACCTTGAATCTTGAACCTCATGCTCGTAAAAGGACATTATTTTTGTAGAATTACTACTTTTTCTCATTAGATTACAACTTTTTTCTCCTAATATTTTGACTTTATTCTTGTAAAATTACTGCACATGTTGGTAGATGTTGTTAGTTTTTAAGATCATATTTTTACAGTGTGCCACAGCTTATAAAAAAAACAGCTGTGAGCCGCAAATGGCCCCCGGGCCACACTTTGGACACCACTAAGATAATGAGGGTTTTGATCTGTTCTGTTGGACTAAATGGGATTCTCTTTGTCTGCATCCAGATCCTTCACTGGTCTATGAGATTAATCTGCTAGCGTACAACCAACACGGAGACGGCAACGCCACCATGCGCTTCGTTTCACTTCGAGAGGCGCTGGAGAAATCCGGTACACAAACGCAACCACCCACTTTTATGATGACTAAAATGTCACCCAGTTGTCTTTTATAGGTCTGCAGTCTTGTTTGAACGTGACGTGTCTTGTCTCCCCAGTTCTGGACGCCTCGTGCGACTGTGTGCAAGACGAGCACAGCAAAACTTCCACGACAGGCATCATCATTGGCATCCACATCGGCGTCACCTGTATCATCTTCTGCGTTCTCTTCCTCGTCTTCAGCTACCGCGGCAGGTGTGTTGACGAAAACAACCTGCCAATAACCCCCGTGGGGGATAAATGGCGGTCTGTCAGGTGTGCGCTTGACTCGTTTTGTAATGTGTGCGTTCTTGCAATCCTTAGGTTGATGATGTGTAAGGCGGTTCAAGCCACCCCCCAGGCAGCACGCAGCGCAGCGCTGGAGTCTTCCTCCTCTTCCCAGGGGGCCTGTGGGCTGAACACGGCCACCAGGAGTGAAATGGAGGTCAATGGCAGCGCAGGAGGGAACAAAGTGGTGGACAGCAACGAGCTGGAGAGGCTCTTCCCTCAACCCAACACACAAGAGACACGCAGGGTGAGTCTTGTGAGTCTCTGCTTTTCACAAATATATTAATTAATAAATCATGCTGTTTTGTGGTTAAAAATGGCTTATTTTAAGAAATTAAAATGCATATTCAGGCAAATTGTACATATTTTTTGTCTAAATGATCTAAAATACAAGTAAAAGGCATTCAGAGAATCAATGATGCTGTTAAATGGTTGACAACAGCCTATTATGAGTAATAAATGCATATTTAGGAAAATTATACATATTTATTGTCTAAGTTATCTAACATACAAATATAAGGCATTCAGAAGATGCATTCAAAGACGTTGTGATGATATGTAGTATTCCACCCTGGTCACTAGGTGTCAGTAATGTTACTGTAATGTTTGGTGAGACACACAAGCACCAGACTCTCTAATTAGCGCTGGATCAAAAAGCTTGACATGAACAAACTGTAGCTATGGGCAACCTCCTGCTGAGGTTTTCTGTATTATGAGTGGTCAGCTTTATCTACTGTACCTCTGCATGCGCTTTAAAATGTTGGATGTGCTACTCGTGCCTGTTACACTTGCCCTACTGTTGTTTACAATGAACGTTGGTATTAATGCTGGCCAGCTGATGAGGCCATTTGCTCTTTAGCGCTATTACAACATTGGTTCTGTTGCTGGCACTTGTTAATAAATGACCAAAAATAGGTAAAAAAGAGCTACATTACACAATTACATACAATGTAATACATTACAGTCGTCCTTCACCACTTTGTGCTTTGAATTTCGTGGCTTCACTCTATTACGTTTTCAAAAATATATAAATTTATAAATCATGCTGTTCCGTGGTTGAATACGGCCTATTGTTAGTCAAAACATATGCATATTTAAGCAAATGTTAAATATACAGTATTTTGCCTAAAGCGCAAAAATGGACTAAAATACAATTATAAGGCATTCAGAAGACGTGATGATATGTAGTATTCTATGCTGGTCACCGGGTGTCAGTAATGTTACTGTAATGTTCCGTGAGATACACAAGCACCAGACTTCATCGCAGGTTTGAATGACCGCCCACCAGGCACAATAATCCCCAAAACGGGCTGAAACTCAACTCTGAGCCCCCAACGTCACTTGCTGTCCAACACCGGAGCAAACAGTATTTACAGCAACACACATGAGCATGAGTCTTATTTATGTCTTAATGTCTTATTTTCCCTTATTATGTCTACTATATTGGGTAATAGGAGTGTAAAGGTGACTATGGGGGTGTTATTTTATGTCTATAGGGCTCTAATAATCATGTATAAATATGGTAATAAAAATTAGTAACAATATATAATATGAATAAAATAAAATATATAAATAATTTAGAAACAATATAAAGAATTAAAATTTATAATAATTTAGAAATATAAAAATGTCAAAATATTGTTTTTAAGTAATAAATATATTTAAAAAATAATATAAATAAAAACTACTTCGCGGAAATTCACTTAACATGGTCGGGTCTGGAACCAATTAACCGCAATAAACGAGGGATGGCTGTATTACCCGTTAACGGAAAACAATAACAGCATCAGTAACACCGTTACTAATGCTGAGTGTTGCTGAGCACAGCGAAAGCGGCACTGCTCCTGACTGGAGTGGATTGTATTTTTGTTTTTTCATGAAAGTTAAAAATAGTGGGAAAATAGGGCAAACTATTAGAATGCGAGGGCACTGGGGGCAAGCGCACAGGTGCTGCATGACATGACTGATATAACAGTGTTACAGTACGTGTGTACCCAGGAGTCATTGATAGCCAGGACACGATTGATTCCTTTAGGTGTGAAAGCGAGTGCGAATGGTTGCCTGTTGTCTCTCTATGTGCTTTGTGATTGAGTAGCAACCAGTCCGGAGGCGTAGTCTGCCTCTAAACCACAGTCAGCCTTCATAAAAGAAAGCAAGATGATGATAGAAATGAACTCTATGACGTATTATTGTATTTCTTTGCACGCATTTTCAGGCTGACTCCACCGTTGTGTCCTACTCACCAAATGGCACCCAGCTGTCCACAATACCGCTCGATGAATTCACCATCGAGCGGGACACGGAGACGCAGTCCCAGGAGTCCCTCGCGACACGAACGGGTCAACAGAACCAAGGCTAATCCGCGTATGAAGACCAACTCACACGCGGCACTGTCTGCAGTGTCCACTCAGCTTCTTTCTCACTCAGGTTGTTCCTTCAAAGTAGTTTGCATTTTGTGCAAAGATTTTTATTGGTAAGTTAAGGAAGTTCTAGGGAGTCTAGGACTGCTTTAGGGGAACTTGTGTTTCGCCTGGCAGACCAGCTAAGTGTTCTTGTGCTCTCGCTATTTGGTCTTTTGTTTGTTTTCTGGTGTTAGGCAGCACACAGAAGAGCCCCAAAATGTCCTTGTTATACAAAGATGATTTCCTTTTTAAGTTTATAATTATATATTTACATATATCTTTATCATCTCTATGTCAAAGTGGTTATAAGTTATTGGTCTTATCACTACTTTTCCGTGGATGTCAAAGATGCGTGCTGCCTCGACATACCAACGATTCCATCTTCTCGCTCACAGAAGACCTTAGCCTTTTTCAAGGGACTCAGTGTGTTCTGTCTCAGGACTTTTGTTTTATTCAGTCGGGAATTCTGGGCCCTCATGCAGGCGCTGGGATGTGTGAAGCTCGTTATTCAACAAAAACCTACCTCAGCCGGAATGAATGTGTTACGGGAAGCCTTCCAGGACTTTATCTTCCCCTGTGTTCTCACTTACTTTACATGCGGAGGAACTGATGGGTCCGAATTACAAGATCAGGTGCCGCGCTACCTCAGATGTCAAGAATCGTCTCTCTCCTAAGCTCCTCTCGTGCTTGTCAAAAGCAAAACGACAAAAACGAGTATCCAACATAAAGCACTTCCAAATGCTGAATTGAATGTTCTACCTCAAAATAACATTGTTATATTTGTCACAGTTGGAGTTGTTGTTTTTCTGTTTTGTTGTATCATGAAAAACATTTCCTCTATGTTTTGGTGGAAGAATGTGATGTGTGTGTTGGTACGTAAACGCATCAGGGCCGCACTGAAAAGAAAAAAAATAGGATATGAGTTTAAAGGCAAAATATTATCAGTACTCGAGAAGCACTCGGAGAGCGCAGACCTCCGCCAAGTGCCATACTTCCCCTCATATTGGGATTCACACCAAAATAATAATCCTACATTTTTTGGATCAGTCTTTGATATTTTGTAGAGCCGTTTGGAAGCTTGTCCTGTATTTTTTTCCCCCCAAGTGCTCTGACCATTTTTTGTTCCGTTATATGCACAAATGGCAAAAATGGTCCTATTAAAGAATCCTTTTTAAAAAAATTCCTGGATGCAGACGATGAAAAATGCAATCAGTTCTTCCATATCCCATTTCCGACAATTCCTGAAAATTTCAATCAAATCCATTCCGAACTTTTCAAGTTATTTTGAACAAAAAAGAAACAAACAAACAGATAAACGCCAGCAAAAACATAAACTCCGTGCTGCGCTTGCACTTTCCTTGGCGGAGGTAATCAAATTGGGACATAAGAGAAGACATTTTACAAACTAGAAGAAACCCATATGTATCTTGGCAAGTTAATCTTAAATGGGCCCGATCCAACAGTTCCATATTTTTTCAGTCCACCCTGGATTGGTCACCAACCAATCACAGGTTGACACCTATGGACATTGAGAGTCTCCAATTAATCTAACATGCATCCATATTCTTGGAATGTGGGAGAAAACCCAGGCTCGGGGAGAACATACAAGTACAAACCCCGATCTTCCAGATCTCCTGAGTGTGTGGCAAACATGCTACCCACTAGGCCACCGTGCTACGTTTTATTCACAGAAACTATAGTGCCCCACTGGGATCGTTTTAAAAGACACTGAAATGAGCAGGATTGGCCCCTCTTAAGCTACAGTCATGAAAAAAATGACTAGACCACCCTTGTTTCTTCAGTTTATTGATCCATTTTAATGCGTAAAGGTACATTTGTTTGGATAAATATAATGAGGATAACAAATACAGCTCATAAGAGTTTAATTTAAGAGCTGCTATCTAGGAACTTTCATGGTTTTCTTTCTTGGTCTTTCTTGGTAATACCCAAAAGTTCTTACATGAATAGCTATAGCATTGTACGGCCAAAAAATGTAACTCTTATGAGCTATTTTTGTTGTCATCGTTATATTGCTCCAAACAAAGGCACCTCTAGTTGGATCAGGCATTAACATCAACAGGAAACTGAAGAAACAATAGATTTTTTGCATGATTGCACATACTTTTCAGAGGCAACGAAATTTCATATTATCACACATTAGCAAAGTCATCAGTACGACCAGTTTCATTTCATTAAAAAAAAAAAAAACAGACAAATTGAAATTTTGGTGGATTGTTTCATTATTGACCAAATTGTATTACCCAATTCATTAAAATAATAATGCAATTAATGTTAATTGTTTCTTTCCATAATATTTTTTTTTCTTTTTAGTGTGGCCAAATATTGCAAATATTGTTTTTTTAAATGTATGATTATTATTAGATTTTAATTTTACTTTTTTTTAACTGTTTTAAAACATTCTGCATTGAAAATAACATTTTCCAGACTATCTACTGCTAAATGAGCTGTGATGCTCCTTTGGATGAAAGGCAAAATGACGTCGATTAGTCTTTGCGCTGAGTGTTGTATGTGTGTGTGTGTGTGTGTGTGTATGTGTGTGTGTGTGTGTGTGTGTGCGTGTGTATAATGAAGACCTCTTCGTGTGCAAGTGATTTCTTTCATTCACTCTCAAGGATTTCATTTCCACACAAGCACAAGTCTGATTAAACTGCCAAGAAATATTTGACACTTTTGCTGGCATAGTCCAATATTTTGGTCAGTCATTTCCACAGTCTCTTTTTGAGAGTGAGAGGAGACGGTTGATGCTGCTACTCCCCTGATCAAATTGTGAAGAGGTGTTGGTGCAGTAGCAGTACTATCGCATATACAAATGAAAGAACTCGTCTTTAGACAAACAAATGATGAAATGTCCATTCTACGGCCGATCTGTTAAATTTTGTCTCTTCCCTGTTTTTGTACAATTAAGGAATAACAACTACAAATTCTAATGTAAGACAATTAGAGCCCATTTTAAATGAAGCTTTTCACACTAGAGGTTAATATATCGTCCAATATGTAGTAATAATACGACTAAGATAAGATTTCAAGCAGTTTGGTTAGGCTTCCTTCCTGGTTCTTTGGAGCGTGTTGCTATCGGAGAAGAGAAACCATTTTGAAGGTTTTCAGCATTAAAAAATAAGGGAAATATATTTGCTTCCAGCGCTGAAGTCTTATCATCAATGAGGAAGATAGAGCAAGAGCCCAGAAAGTAAACAGAAGTCTGTAAAGCATTTGCCGCACTCCTCTAGAAAGTGAAACTTAAGCTTGTGCGCTTGGAAACTGCAGGTTAAGTTTGTGTGAATGTGAGAGTTAAGGTGGTGTGAGTGAAGAATAATGCATCTATTATGTGTCGCCCATATCTAACAATCTAACAATTCTGATTGTGCTATGTGAGTGTGTCTGACAATGCAGTGAGCTATTAGACAGTATAATATCTAACACTACATTTTTTAAATTAAATTTACCAATTACAGCCATGGCAGTGTTCAGTGGTGCTATGTTAAAATAAAGTGGCACCTCGGTTTCCGTCATTAATTCGTTCCAAAAATGTCAGACGAAAACCAAAACGTAACCAAACCAAACCGAAGCAATTTTTCCAGTAGGAAATCATTGAAATCTAATTAATCTGTTACAGACACCCAAAAATAATTAACAAAGTTAATTAGAGAATAATTATACAGTCGTCCCTCGCTACATCACTCTATTGCGTTTTTTCAAAAATGTATAATTAATAAATCATTGCTGTTTCGTGGTTGAATATGGTCTATTATTAGTAAAAAAAAAAAAATATATATATATATATATATATTTAAGCAAATTTTTTTTTACATATTTATGACCTAAATTAAGCATTTTCAAGCATAAAAATGGCTAAATGAACAAAAATACAAATACACTAGGTCCCCAGCTTACGAACATCCGACTTACGAACATTCGGAGATACGGACGCAAGCTGAGTGGTCTATATTTTCATGTATTTTGCTTTGTACTAACTCAATATTTATACTGCTACATGCTGGACCAGTAGAGGGCACTGTGACACCGCTAATGGGACCAACAGGTAGAGGAAGAAGGTGGGGCGAGAGTGTAAAGGAGAAATGCAAAGCTAAATTGTAGCTGTATGATACAACCCGGACAGAGCGTGTGATTAAAGTTTATGAAGAGTTAATAGGCCTGCTTAATTCTACACCACCCACAGAACACTACCTCTTTTAGAAGAGTCTAACGATGACGACGATTTCTCCTTTTTCAATAACTCCTCCTCCTCCACCACGAGTATGCTCAACCACTCCTCTTCAAAGGTAAATAACATTTATCATTACGTATTATTATATCATTTTTATTATTATTGTTTTTTTCATTAATTATCCTCATTTAATTTTACTACTACATCCAAACTCATATTTGCATACATACACAAATACTGTATATGTATACACGTACATGTAGTACCTATATCATTGGTAATATTACCTTTTGTTGGACTTACTGTACGAACAAATCGACTTGCGAAAGGTCGCCTGGAACCAATTGTGTTCGTTAGTTGGGGACCTACTGTATAAGGCATTCAAAAGACGTGATATGAAGTGTAATACAGTATCTGTGACTTGTGTTTGCCTTTAAGAAGCGGTGTCTAGGAAGTGACGTGTGCGACATCAGCTAGCTAGAGTTGACCGAGGGCTGGAAGCAGGTTAGCCGTGTAGAGAGTGGCCGACAGCAGCTCCTGTGTGAATGTTCACTGCATGTGTTCTCTGCTTGTTAATGAAGAGACTGAAGTGCATCGTGAGTCTCTCCTTAACCGAGGAACGTTACATTGATAAGACAATGTTGATTCTAACGTGTGAGTCTACTTTATCATATTTAGGTCTGAGATGGATTATTTTGTATTATTTTGTCTTTTATATTGGGTAATACAAGTGTAAAGGTGACTATAGGGGTATTATTTCATGTCTACAGGACTCTGATAATGCTAAAAAAAAAAAAAAAAAAACGTATGTGGAAGGTCATAAACAGATTTTTTATGCTCTAACTACAAAAATATTCTATGAATATTTAATTTTAATTTTATATTTAATTCAGTCTGGAACGAGTTAAATAAACGAGGGTAATTTTACATGCAAAAAATTTATTTTTTTTATCTTTATTGTAGACTTGTGCAGGGGAAGACGGCAAGATACGTGCAAACATTGTGCAATAACTGCACGAAAACTGAAAAATTGTCATCGAAAACCAAACCCTACAAAAACTGGGCCGTTCAAAAACTGAGGTTTGATTGCGCTGGTTTGAGGAAAACAAAAGACATCAACCTTCTCCTCTTACTTTTACGTTAAAAAAAGAGACGTCTGTTGGCCAAGATGCTGAACTATTTTCAACTTCACATGACTTTGCTCATGAAGGTGTGGCCTTTCACACTGCTGGTGCCCAGCAGGCAGGACAGGTGCTGATCTTAGCCTGCCTTTAATCTCCAAACCACCATTGCTGCTCGTTTTTTTCTTCTCCTTAAATCCTCATTTCAGAGCTTCAGTAATACAGTCATGCTGGATGTCAATGACCACAGACAACGCGCTGAATGAGGAGGTCATTATTTCCCAACAGTTCTTTTCTGGGTGGTGTCACAGGGTCTCGCTCTGATATGCATTATGGTTACCTACCTCAATAGTTTCTGTCAGGTCAAAAGTAACATACTGTACACTACACGCAAATGTCAAATATTCACTGGACACTCACTAGCCAGAAAGACACATACAGTATGCAAATACTTGTAGGCACTCTGTTGTGCACTCATGATCGCAACCATGTTCTTGCTCAGTTCCTAGCTGATGTGAATGTGTAACTTCATCGGATTCTTGTTGTTGTTGGGTTTTTTTATACCACGAACCTTTAAAGTTATTTTTTGTCACTGGTGTTTGAATTCGATGTTTACCTTTGAATAAAGATAACTGTCAAATGTCATGTGGGTGGAAACTTACAACACAGCACAACGTGAATAATGATTTATTTCAAGGGTGGAATAATTATACAACATACAACATCAACGATTTTCTTTTAAACAACAACTGACTCACACAATGAATTTACGATGTATTTTGGATGTTCTCTTTAAGCCTAGGTCACAACCGGTCGTATGTGCTCCTACGGCCGGTCTACGTGCAAAAAAAACACAAAAAACGTGCTGGTTTTCGAGCTGTAGACCAGGCCGCAGAGGTTCTTTGTCATGTCAAAAAAACTCTACCGGTATTGACGTTTGGGTTTTTTTTAGGTTGCAAGACAATCTTACGCACGTCGTACGTCTTCGTGCGTCGTCCGTACGACCAACGTGTGTCTTCCGTACGATTTGCTTGAGTCAGGTTTGGGCAAAGTGGCCGTTTTTTTACGGACGCGGACATGCGTTCAGATATTTCGTACGTCCCCCATGCGCGTCCAGTAAGTCGGTCGTGCATTGCCTGTACGTGCGTCACGTGTACAGGTGATGTGCGGATCGATACTGAAATATTGATGCTCCCGATACCAGCTCCTCGTGCTCTAAAGTCAATTCTTAAATCAAAATATTGACACTTTTGATACTTCAGATATATGATTTTGTCCTGTTTTTTTTCTGTTGCTGTATATGAGCTTGGCTATATTGTAAATCACCCTGCTGCCTCAATAACGCTACTATGTCTTGTATTCTTCATGCTCTGATTTGAAATACTGTACACTACTTTTTAAAATTTACCAGACACATTAGGTGCATTTGCACAAAGTATCGCTATTGGATCGATATCGCAGATACCAGCCTGAATTTTACCCAGTAGGTGGAAAGGGAGAGAGTGCACTGTGATGTTGCTCATGGTCACCACAACTATGTTCTCCACAAACAAACAAACAAACAAAAACGCAGCGGTTTGGGGAACGCCACAAATCGCACCACGAAAAAAACGCACGTCCGGTTGTGACCGAGGCTTTAAACAAGGTCTAAATCAGCCTCATTCTGAAGCAGTGTGTTATACAGTAGGCGACAAAGCTTATTATTTATATCAGCTTTTTCTACTTACATTGCACTTTTTTGCATTTAAAAGTATTTTTTTTTTACATATATTTAAACTATATTCTTGGGAATGTTTTTTTCTCAAAATATTATGACTTTATTTCACTCTTACAACTTTTTCTTAACCCAGTTTTCCAAATCTTTATTCCTCATTTTGTTTCTCATGACTTTTTTCTTTAATATTTCAACTTTATATTTCTAAAATAAAATATTTTTTTCCTCATAATGTTATGACTGTATTTACTGAAAGATTACCATTTTGTTTCTTAATATTATACTTTTTTTTTAGTATTTTATTAGGAGTTATTCTCGTAAAAGTACTGTTCTTTTTCTCAGTTTTTGCAGTAATGTTTTTTTTTTTTGTTTTGTTTTGTTTTTTTTAGTTTTCCTGTTTAATTTTTAGAATGTGCCAAGGGCCATTTAAAAAAAACAGCTGCAGACCGCACATTTTGGACACCCCTGATCAAAATCAGTGATTCTCAACTGGTACGACCCGATGTCCATGAATGCACCTCGCATTCTTGTCTATGCTATTCGCTTGCTAGGTGACACATGCCATTTTTGTAGGCGACTTTGTCAAACCTGAGCGTGAGGGGAAGGACATAGTTGAAACCTTCGGCTTGTCTTTAAGGGGTGATGCTTGGTCTAGTTCGGATTTTTTAACATGAAGTTGTATGACATCCCCATCAGCAGTGGACTATATCAACAGTGTATGTGATGACGACACTTGCATCTTCTTGCGCTGAGGAACACACGCAAACAAGATGGCCGCGGTGCTCCGTCACGGATGACGATGCATACACACGAATGGAGAGGTGACAGTGCGCAGGGACACGGCGGGAGACAAACATAAAGCAGAGCGATTTGTGATGCAAATGTATGACTCTTTTGAACGTAAGCCAAACTCTTTACTTAAATGATCCAGCAACTAAGCAGAACTACGTTCCTCGTCACCGGAATCCGACCAGAACTGGACTCGCAGGACCAAACGGGGGGGTAAGTCACTGTTGATGTAGTACACTGCTGATGTCAGCCAACTTCATGTCAAAAAATCCAAACTATCCCTTTAAGAGCCACTGGTTTAAATCATACAGGCTCAAATACATGAGGTGTGTCAGAAAAGCTCCAGGACTGGTGTCACACAAGATAAATGTCAAATCCAAGCTACAAACTACAAGTTTTCTCTTTCAAAGTAATCCCCCTGGAGCCTAATGCATTTTTCCAGCCTTCTCTGCAACGCCTTCATGCACTCCTGGTTGGATTCTTCATGGATCACTCTTTGTTATCAAGGCCATCTTGATGTCATCCACGTCACACAGCCAGGTTGGGTGAGTAGAGCGGTTGTTCCAGCACGATGATGTTCTTCTCAGCCAGGAACTGTTGGATACTCACGGCATTGTGAGCAGTCACAAGTTGTGCTGCCACAACTCTCACCTGTTTTTGCACACTGAAAGACGCAAATGCTGCAAGATTTCTTTGCAGACATACTGGCTGATTCTCTGGCCTTGCGGCAAGAACTCACAGTGGACGATGCCCCTCACATGGAAAAATGTGATCAGCATGAACAGTCCTGGAATGAATGACTTACTATGAAAATGTACGGAAAACGTGTTACTTAAATGAAATTTGGTGACCCCAATGGTAAAAAGTCGATAAGCGATATGGTGAGAAGCACTGGAGAAACTTGGAGTAGAACCGCTGTTCCTCCGCATTGAGAGGAGCCAGATGGGGTGGCTCAAGCATCTGGTAAGGACGTCTCCCGGACGCCTCTATGGGGAGGTGTTCAGGGGACGCCCGACCAGCAGAAGACCTCGGGGAAGAACCAGGAGGAGGAGCCAGAAGAGCTGGACGAAGTCGCCGGGGACTGGGAAGTCTGGGATTCCCTGATTCCTCGTGACAATGACCTTGGAAAAGGGGTAGAAGATGGATGGATGGGTGGATACACCCCGACTAATATTTGGTTTAATGTCCCTGAGCAAGTTTCACCTCCACCAGACACAATTTTTAGCCACCAAACAGCTTCTGGTGTAATTCTGGCTGGATATTTGAACATTCTTTTTTCAATTAAAGTTAATTAAGTTGTTTTTTTGGTCACAAATGTTCAACAGTGTTAAGGTGATTAGGAGTTTCTGTTTGATCCATTCCAGAATCAGTTTTGATGTATTTTTGGTATCACTGTCTTGTTGGAACACCCAACTGTGTCCAAGTGTTGATTCTAGCTGCTGAAGAATGTGTAGAAAGTCCTTTGTCTTCATGATTTCATCCACTGGCAGCAAAACAGCCCCAGAGCATGATGCTATAGACCATCGTGCTTGACAGTTGCTACTGTCTTTTTAGGCTTGAAAGCCTCACATCGACACATCTCTGTCTCATCTGACCATCCAACGTTTGGCCAGAAGACACTTTGCTTGTCCAAGTGGGGAGCTGCAAGTTTCAGTTGAGCTTGAAAGTGCCAAGTTTTCAATACAGGGGTTTTATTCTCGGTCGATGATTCTAGTGTTTCGGCAGTTCATAGCAGACTTGAGCCTTGGCGGTTCCAGGGTTGTCGAACACGCACAATTGGTAGAAGTGATGGATATTTGAATCTGTAGTTGTTTAAAAATGTCTCCAAAAGGCTAGGTCTTCAGTAAGTTGCTTGGACTTCCCCGTGGTTCTGAGCATTCTTTTAAGCTGCCAAAGAGAAACTACCAGCTGCAGTCGATCATGATCACTAATAGGAAGTTAATAGGGCTTAGCCTTGTCCAATAAAAGACATTCTGGAACCCATAGCCCCACTTATTGAAAGACAGGTGAATTGATGTATACTGTGGAGCAGGGGTCTCCAACCCACTGGGCCGCATCAAGAATTCCACAAAAAAAGACGTTCATGTATTCAGAAAAAAAATGTAAAACATAAATATGAAGATATAATATACTGTAACATCTCTGGCACTTATTTTTTTTAAAGTTTGCTAAAGTTTTGAGTTAACATACAGTAGTTATTATTCCCCATAGTAGTAGTAGTAGTTGCCCTATGTGTGTTTACTTACCCGTTGTATCGTCTAGTGACCCTCAACTCATCTATCTTAAGTGGGACTCAAGATACACTATATATCCATCCATCCATTTTCTATACCGCTTTTCCTCATTAGGGTCGTGGGGGCATGCTGGAGCCTATCCCGGCTGACTTCGGGCGACAGGCGGGGTATACCCTGGACTGGTTACACTATATAATATCAATATAAAGCAACCAGGCCACACTAACACTGAACTCTGATGGCCACAAAATATGGTCCCAAGAATGACCCGCGGGTTTGAAACCTCGGTGGTGAGAAAATCCCAACTAATTTCAAACTTCTTATTTCTAAAAATCATTGAAGATCATTGACATTGTATAATTATTCCACCCTGGAAAAAGAACGGTTTTGATAAATAATTATGAGCGTCAGAATGGCATTCATGCCCATGATGAACGCATGCCAACCTCGACTGCAACTGTGTACCACCATACTACACAACACTCATACTTCACACTCTATGAGATGTTTCACTTCCTGACACTAATGTCAGCGTGTCAGGGATGTTATACTGCACACTTTTATGTTATTGTTGCATAACCTGTGCCTCGTGCCGTGCCAAGTTAAGTGTGTAAATGTCCCTTGTCCACCACCTGTCTACTACGATGATACAGTCAGAAGTATTTGAGTGTTGGTTTTCACAAACTTGTTGCTTCAGTGTTTTTAGATCTTTTTGTCAGATGTTATAATGTTGTTCCTCAAGCCACTTAGTTATCACTTTTGTCCTTGGGAAAAGCATTGCAGGCCTACCTAAATAAGCCATAAACGAATGAAGAACAAAAGTTACAAGAATAAACTCATATTCTTATGGAAAAAAATCGTATTTAGTAGCATTTCACCTAGATTACAAAGCTGAAGTGCAGTTTTTTCTTGAGCTACACATAGCTTCTTAGCATACTGTATCTCTTTGTGTTGATTTACAAAATATCAAAGTGGCCCTTGCATCCTTTCATTTTTCAGAATGTGGCCCTCTGTGGAAAAAGTTTGGTCACCCCTGCTGTAGGACATTCCCACTAGTACACTCCTGATCAAAATCTTAAGACCAGTTGAAAAATTGCTAGAATTTGCATTTTGCACATTTGGATCTCAATGAGGTTTTAAGTAGAGCTACAATATGGAAAAACAAGAAGGGGGAGTGAGACAAAAAGCACTTTGAAAAAGTAATTTATTGAAAACAACAATGCAAGTGAAATAGGCTGTTTATCAGCTGATCAAAAGTTTAAGACCATCGCTCAAAAAATAACAAAAAACTCTCCAAACCAGAACAAAAAATGTTCTCAGTAGGACTTAGTAATGAGTAGCTCCACCGTTCTTGTTAATCACTTCAATAATTGCTTTGGGCATGCTTGATGCGAGTGTTTCCAGGAGGCTAGTGGGAACATTGCTCCAATCGGTGAAGATGGCTTCACCAAGGGGATCAACTGTCTAGAACTGATGGCCATTTTTATAAACTTCCCTTGCCATCCATCCCCAAATGTTCTCTATGGGATTTAAATGAGAGGAACATGCAGGATGGTCCAAAAGAGTGATGTTATTCTCCCTGAAGAAGTCCTTGGTCAAGCGAGCATTGTGAACTGCAGCGTTGTCCTGTCGAAAAACCCAGCTGTTACCACACAGATGAGGAACCTCATCATGAGGGATGCCCGCTGCAACTTCTGCATGTAAGCATCCGCCCTTTGACGACCCTGCACCACCTGAAGCTCCAGTGTTCCACTGAATGAAAAAGCACCCCAGACCATGATGGGCCCCCCTCCACTGTCCCGGGTAGAAACATCTCAGGTGGGATCTCCTTGTCATGCCAGTAACGTTGGAAGCCATCTGGACCGTCAAGTTACATTTTTTCTCATCAGAGAATACAACTTTTTTCCACCTTTCAATGTCCCATGTTTGGTGCTCCCTGGCAAAGTCTAAAGGCCTTGCTTATGCAGCTCGACAATCCAATCACGTTGAAAAAGAGAAAGCTTCTTAGCTTTAGTCATCAGGAGGGTATGACAGCGTGAATGCCTGACAGAAAACATTTTGAGCAGATTTTGTCTTTTATAGCCTGTGGTCTTAAACTTTTGATCAGCTGATAAACAACCTATTTCAGTTTTATTTTGTTTTGTTTAAATTACAACTTTCAAGTGCTTTTTGTCTCACTCTCCCTTCTGGTTTTTGCATATTGTAGCTCTATTTGAAACCTCATTAAGATCCAAATGTGCAAAATGCAAATTCTAGCAATTTTTCAACTGGTCTTAAGATTTTGATCAGGAGTGTACATGCCTACTTTTTAGCATTGTGTGCTAATTTGATTGTTTGTGTCACTTATACAAAAGTCATAATAAAACAAATTTCATTGTTAGTAGGGATTAATCCAATTTGGCACATTTGAGGTTATTTCACATGAGTTATATTTGGTTTTAGTGTCGCTTAAAATAGTGTGTTGAGTTATTAAGCTTATTTGTATTGGTTATTGTGCTTATTTGCTGCTTCACATATTGTGCCAACTTTGGTTTAATAATGTTATTTTTAACCATAAATAAGCCCATATCCATCCATCGAGTTTCTAAAGCGCTTGCCCTCACTAGAGTCGCGAGCAAATCAGCTCATATGTGAAATCAATTTGCTCTTTATTGCTGCACACAAACAAAAGTCACCATCATATCTGATTAGTAAAGCATTTTCTCATATCTTTGGAGAGAGAGAAAGAATATTTGACTTCATTCAGCGTATTACCAATGCTCCCAAACTACCGGCATACAACTCAAAAAGTGATGAGCCTGCATTTTGGTCACAATTGATTTGCATGTTCTCCCTGTGCGTGGGTTTCCTCCCACATTCCAAAAACATGCATGTTAGGTTAGGTTAATTGGAGACTTTAAATTGTATGAATGTGTTATCCTCACTAGGGTCGCGGGTATGCTGGAGCCTATCCCAGCTGACCAGCTGAGGCAGGGTACACCCTGGACTGGTCGCCAGCCAATCGCACGACACATATAGACAAACAACCATTCACTCTCACATTCATACCTATGGACAATTTAGAGTCGCCAATTAAGCTAACATTCATGTTTTTGGAATGTGGGAGTAAACCGGAGTACCCAGAAAAAACCCACGCACGCACGGGTAGAACATGCAAACTCCACACAGAGATGCCCAACGGAGATTCAAACCAAGATCTTCTCGATCTCCTGATTGTGTGGCCAACATGCTAACCACTAGGCCACCGTGCGGTCCTTTGCGCAAACATGAGTAATAATGTTATCGGGTCTCAGTTAAGTCCTATTCTTTGAAAATCAACAAATTCCAAGTAAGAGTTGTGTGTTTTCACCCATCGCAGATATTAGACATTGTCTCCTCATGGCAGTCGAATCGATCGCAACTAGACTTCAGACTTCATCCGATCAGTTCATGCTCAAAGACTAGATAGGACAGCTCTAGTCAGAGGGGATGGTGCAGGATGCAAAATAGCTGTGAGCTTTTGAACTACTTTGGTTCCTCTACCATCCCCCTCAGACTAGAGCTGTCCTATCTAGTCATTTAAGCAGTCTTTCCAAAATCATATTGTCATGCTTGTTTGCAGTTTGTTTGTCACTTCTTTGTAATTAATTGTACACTGTGGTGTTAATATCCGGTAACAGGTGTCAACAAAGGCGTCTCTTCTGTATGTTTATTGTCTACCAGTAGGATGTTCTACCTTAGCTCCACTGAGGTAATTTTGGGGTGGTTCATTTCCTTGAGAAGTGCTGTGTTTTTCTGCCGTTTCTTTCTCTCGTACCTCTTCCTGTGTGTCAGTTTAATCGCCTCCTGCAGGAAATTGCCCATATGGCCTCTGTGGATATGACAGGTTTGAGTGGCGTGCTGTTTAACCTGATTCACTGGGGAAGGGGGGGTTGCGCTGAAGTGATGATCGCGTTTACGTGGTTCGACCTTGATAGGTCAGGAGGTTAGGTGATTGGAGCCTATATTACAACACCGCACTCTGAAGCTGCTTTTGCTCTGACTGTTGGGAAAAAAAGGAGGTGTTTGTCTTATTGCATCTTGGGAAATGATTTATCTCAATTCGCTTCGTCTTCCCAGCCTGCCGGGCTTTACCTTAGTACGGGAATGGGTTTGCTCAGGGAATGCGTTTGCTCAGTACACACATGTTCAGTATCACTTGTGCTCTGTATTAGGAAGATTATCCAGAATAATACAGGTTTCTAATACAGCAATTTCACAAATGTATACAACAAACTATAAAATGTGTTTGACTTGGATTTGGGCATTTTTCGGGCTTTTTATGGGTGCATACGTCAAACAGTCATGGCCAAATGACTTGAATATTGAAATATTTTCATGAAATGTCTTTATTTGCATATGTTGGTATGGACATCATCCTTCGGTCCATACCAACATTTATTGCATAATTGCATGCATGACTGAACACAGGCCCATTTTCCGGTGGGTAAAAAAAAACAATATTAAAGGGTTAAAATGTAAAGAAAAGTCAAAGAAGAATTATTGGGCCTCTTTCACGAAACGTTGTTACGCACAAATGTGTTCTTAAAGCCTTCTTACGAAGATTTTTGGCATTCACGAAACGTGTTCTTAACTCACAGTTCTTAGATCTAAGAACAAATTCTACGAACGCTCAGGAGGACTCTTACGCACAAACAAAGCTTGCACTTTCAATGCGCAATCGCCCTCATGATGGATTTTGCAACCTGATCCCAAAAAATGTAGTGCAAATAAAATATCCCAACAATTATTTATCATCAAAACAACTAAAATATACTCCATGGATAAATATATATTCAAATCCCAATTCATCAAAAAAAAAAGTACCTGGCTGGACGTGCGCTGCGCAGAGAGAGAATGTAAAGGGACCATTAGATTTATTTGCTGAAAGCCACGAATATTTGATGTCCCGCTTCAGGCTTCAGGCTTCCCTCTCTGTTCTTGCAGGTGTGCAGGATCATCAGAATAACATCGCAATGAAACGTGGTGTGTCTATTGCGCACGGAGCACCCCCAGATAACGACATGCGCCCCCAGCCACGTCTTGAGCCAGAGCACGGGGCTGCTGTATTAATTAGGCAGCGTCTAATCAAATGTAACCACACTAACTATGTATTTTGACTTTATTTTTCCATCATGATTGTGTAAATATTTTCTAGAGTTTCCGAAATGGTTTGGTTTCTGATTGATGGCCCACCTCCCGTTTCCTCCAGATCCCTCCGGTGCAGTCCAATCTTTTTTTTTGAGTCAAAACACTTCTTTTTAACCTCTGCGGTGGTGCGTTTCTCCGTGGAAACGGCATTTATGTTTCCTGCAATGGTGCTCCATGCCGACTCTTTTTGGATGGCCTGATGACCGGTGGATACACGTGAAAATAAGGTGGTCTTGTGTTCGCTCACTCCTTGTAAAAGCACCTCTATTTCTGGACAATTGAAGTTTTTCTTTCGTTTGTTGTCCAGCTGCTCCTCAGTCTTGCCCTTGCGCGTTGCCATCTCCGCCTCCAGCTGCCTGTTGCGCACGGCACATTTTTTACCTTATATAGGAAATAATAGGCGGTGGCCTATGCAAATTAGGCCTCACATGCACGTGCATCGCAGTTGGCATTCATCAACCTAAGAACACGGGTGCGAACGATTATCCCTACTTAAGAACGTGTCGTGAATGTGGCGCAGTTTCCAACCCGCGCCTTCTTAAGTACACTTCTTAAGAAGACTTTTAAGAAGATGTTCGTGAATGAGGCCCATCGTTCTAACGCTGCGATACCCAGATTATTCCGACAAGATTGGTCTTGCCGGAAATGGTTTAATTGTTGGATTTTACTTTTTCCACAACATCAACGGTGACGATTATCTCCGAATGTTGAATGAGCATGTCGTTCGTTCTCTCAGGGGAATGCCGCGTTTTCGTCTTCAAGGAAATGGTCGATTGGCACGTGCTCGGTGGCCCCAAGATGGTGCTCCACCACACCGGAGAACTGATCGGCTGACAGAGATTTTTAGTGACAATGTTATTGCTTTGAACCGCCCAGTGGAATGGCCCGCGAGGTCACCTGATTTGACGCCACTGGACTTTTTTCTGCGGGGCCATCTCAAATCAAAAGTCTATGTGACACCGCCATTAAACAGCGAATCAGAGCTGAAGTTAACATCCTCCGGAGGGACGGGGAATGATCAGGCGAGCAGTGCAGGACATGCAGAGTAGAGCGCAATTGTGCATCCAAAAAAATGGAGGTCATGTTGAGGACTAAGTTGACAAAAAACTACATCCATTACCTCACTGCAAATAGTGTTTTGTTTGCCCAGCGGAAAACGGGCCTCTGTTCAGTCATGCATGCAATTACGCAATAAATTTAGGTATGGACTGAAGGATGATGTCCATACCAACATATACAAATAAAGACATTTCATGAAAATATTATATTTTTACTGTAGTGGCAACTTTTTGGAGAGTCTGCTTTTTTTTGATACACCCTGTATTTTTGGCCATGACTGTATATGTTTCTTTTGCCATTCACTGCAACGGAGCCACTGCAACACGGCAACTGATGTAAATCTACTGTGTATTATACACTATTAGGACTACAGTTGAAGTCAATGTCTGTCCCTTGAGATACAATCTACACTACCGTACCAAGACTAACTACTGAACTGTACATGTAAACATGTCAAGGGTGCAGAAGTCGTACCTTTGAAGATACCACCCCACTGACAAGTCATTAGGCCATTTAAGTTACAACGAGAGTAAAATACCAGTCATGGGTGTAAGGACCGTGCTGTAACTTCATGGATTATCTTAAAAGCAAAGTTGGGGGGGGTCACATGTACGCATGGCAGGTTGAGTCCAAAGCCTGGATCGAAATAACTTGCATGATGTGTTATTGATCACTGCGGCACCAAATCACCATCCTGTATGACTGTGAATTGACTTGGTGTCCAGTGCGTTTGTCTCTTCTCCTGGGCTCTCAGACTGTGTTGTCTGTTCAAATAACGCTGACATTTTCCAAGTAATTTATTCTCTTGTCAAATACCGTAATAATGTCTTTGTAATTTCAGATCAGTATCATATTTTGTCTAAATCTCCCAGCAGATAGATTCCAAAGAAGCTGGTATGCAGACAAAATCCTGAAAAAAGTGTTAGGTGATTGATATTGGACTTGTCACGATAATGTGGTGATGATATGGTGATATCTGATGGTGTGTGTTGGTGAAAATAGGCTGATGATCTTTCAGTGGGTACGTCTAAAATCTGTTTTGCCCCTGCCCAAACCCAATGGTCTCCGTACTCCCACTAGTCATCCTCACTTGAATGAATCCCAGTAAGGTCCTGTTGCTGTCGTCATTCCCCCTCGTAAAACACGCTTACTTCAGGAAAACGTCTCCTCTGTATCAGTGCTGTCAACACGATTTAAAGCGTTTTGGATATTAAATAAAAGTGGAGCATTGCAGGTGTGATTGACTCCAACACCTGTCCTGCAAGGTTAGCGTCAAAGCGGCAGGCGCGCGGAGCTTTCCCTGATGCAACATGATTGATTCAGTGAGTTTACACGGCCATCATTGTAAAAATCTAATGTACGGGAGCCTGTCAGGTCAGATTGGTTTTGTGACTATATTTGTGATTTGTGCAAGATTCAGTCGTAGCGGATCGATCTTGCTGTCCTATCAAAATAAGACAATACTTCACCTATTCTTGCCTTGTGCTGTTGGTTTGAACTGATGCATTAAATTACATGGCACAGCTTCTCCTCGGTTCTTCTTAAAACGGGCGAGGAGCATGAAAATGAGGGACATATTGCAATATCCTTCTATCCTGTTCATGCGGAAGCTATCCCAGTTGACTTAGGCTGATACTAGGCCACCATAAATACTCCACTTTAGAGGTTGTGGTCATGGGAGACCTCGTTCACAGAAAATTGAGGAAAGCAATGCTTTCGCACTGCCGATTCTGATTTGAAACACAGTGGATCCCCGCACATTTGCATTTTTTGTTTAAAAAAATATCATTCACCATAAGTTTATAAATACAGGTCAAATGTAGCGCATAACCACCCACAATTTGTACATGTTTATTTTTTGGTGTGTCACTGTGTGTTTACGGAAGTAAACATTGCCCCAATGCGTGGTCTCTCTGCCGCGTTTGTGACCATTTCAAGGATTTTAAACAACTGGAGTCAATGTTTTTTTGAAGAAATGATATTGCATAGTAGATTTAGAAGGAAGAGGCCAAGACTTTTTACCTTTGGCAGTTTGAGACGTCTGTTCCGAGGAGCGTGCGGGTGGATGTCGGCGAAAGGAAGTGGTGGGACTTGCCTGGCAAGACAAGCCTTTCGATGACCTTTAACGCTACGTTCACACTGCAGATCAATTCCGATTTTTTTTGCTCATATGTGACCTGTATCTGATTTTTTAATGTCAGTGTGAACAGTACAATTCCGATTTTTTTTTTTTTTGTATATAGATATAAATCTGATATGCATCTGATCCACTACAGTCTGAACGGTCGGGTCGTTATACGTCACAGAAAGGTGCATAAAGGTTCTCACTGAGCTAGGCAAAAGCTCTTGTTGTCATCCAAAAGATATTTTTTAAAAGTGTCAGTGAATAGGTTGATGGCAATGTCCCACTTCCGCTCACACACTCCTTGGGACAGACATTGCAGCAAGTTCTCAACGAACTGCCACAGGCAATATTATTGCCCTTTTTTTCTTAATCTCCTACACGGAATCATTTGGTTCAGAAAATATTGACTCCCGTTTCACAAAATCCTTGAAAGTGCCACAAATGCGCCAAATAGAGCACACACTGCAGCAATCTTTATTTACGTAAAAACACGGAAATGCCTGTGTCACTCTTTTGCGCATGCACATCACTTACCGGACGCTTTGCGTTGACATTTGCAAATCACATTTTTTTTTTTTTGGTAATGTGAACAACCGCATAAAAAAATTGGATTAAAAAAAAAAGACCTTGCGGTGTAAGATAGCCTAGGTTGGATATATGCGACCCAAATGTTCAGACTGCAGTAGCATCGGATGCATATCGGATTTATATCCACATACAAAAGAGGCCTGGGTCACATTAAAAAAATGGCAATTGTGCTGTTCACACTGATATGAAAAAATCAGATTCAGGTCACATAGGAGCAAAAACATCCCAATTGATCTGCAGGGTGAACGTAGTCTTAGTGTGTGATGGATATTTAGGGCCGAAACTTGCCAGTGAACAACGGCAGTTGAAGAGAGAAGGGAAGGGTTCTGGAGGGAGTCTGAAGCAGAGTCTTTTAAATGTTGATCCAAAATTGGAGGACTTCCGGTTATCACGATTCTGAACGTAACCCCTGCAAAAAGTAGGGCTCTACTGTACATTTCGGTCAGTGAGACTGAACGTTATATAATAATAATAATACACAATATTGCAGAACAAGATGTACTTGGTCGTCCGTTAAAAAGGAAAAAGTTGACAATGTCAAAACCAAAACACAACAAAGTGAGAGGCAAAGTGCTTCCTGTCGGTTACTGTATGTGTTGACTGTTTTACATCTTCATGGGAATTTCTCTCCTAATTCCGTTTGTCATGGACTCAATCTATCCAGTGCCAATGACCGCTTTGGCAGTTGCTTGTAAGGAATCCAATGATGAAACAACAGGTCTCATCAAAGTCTGGAAATGCTTTCCAGACTTTGATGAGACCTGTTAAAACATGACAATAGAGGTTTATAGAGTTTATTTTCAAAGTGATTGGCATTAGAGTCCACATAATTTGTGTGTGTTGCTCTTTGTGTGTAGTAGTGAGTACTACTGTTGCTGCTTTTACTGTCTTTCCTGCAGTTCAATCCAGTTCAGGTGAAACATGACGTTCATATTTAATGCAGAAATGTGTTTATACTTATTTGTATGAATATCCACATATACTGTATGTGTATGTGTGTGTAAATAGATTAAATAGACCAGTTTAGTGGTTTGTATTGTTTTAGAGTTTCATTGTGCATTGACTGAAGACAAACAATAAATGAATTGTCGTAATAACAACAGATACTGTCTTTATTGAGCGCATGTGGTGGATAATGAAATGTAATTTACAGCAAAGAGTTTCCTCTGTTCCACTGAGGAGCTAAAAATCAATGTGATGCAGACTTCCCTGCTTCCTCTGCACTCTTTGTCTGGCGTGGTAGACGAGGAGGATTTCATCCAAGAGCAAACGATGTTGGTCGAAGAAGAACAACGTTGGACTTCAACTACCAGTGAATGCTCCTTTTTCTTGGTAATTGTATAGTCTAGTTTATTGGAACCCAACACTTGTGAGAACTGTAGGAAGCATCAAAAGTCATGTGGAAGTAGGCACGGGTACCGACTTCGGTAATTTTACAGGCAACAAACGAATTTTGGCGGTACTACCGAGCACCGATTCACGTAAAATGATATCTTATATCTTTAGAATGCACAGAAAAAAGAAATACGTGTGTTCGTGTCTCACATAAGTCTAGTCTAATCTTTCTTTTGGTAGGTTAAATGTTTATATAACCATAGAGTACAATATTCTGTGTGCCTTGAAAGATGAGTCAAAATTGTCTAAAATGGTACTAAAGGTGTTGTCTTTTGAAAAACGGGCTGGGATTGAATGAGTTAAACTTATATTAAACTTTATTCATTGCTTTGTACTTCAAAAAAAAATGTAAACATTTTTTTTCTTTAATATTTCAACTTTAAGCTCCTAAAAGGATGTCATTTTCTTCATAATATTACATTATTCTCGTAAATTTACCATTTTTTCTCTTGATTATTTAACTTTATTCTTGTAAAATTACTGCTGATTTTTATATTTTTGCTGTTGTTGTTTTGTTTGTTTTTTTTATTTTTCTTGTTTCATTTATGTTTTTAGAATGTGCCGCAGGCCAGTAAAAAAAAACAGCAGCGGGCTGTTCTTTGGAGAATGAGCTGATTTGAATTGAAGTTGGTGAGCTTTAAAGATGAGAATCTATTCTTGACTGTGAGGATGTTCAGCGGTGCTTGTGACACAAAAGACAGAGATGAGTGTGACACTTGTGCTTTGTGGTGAAGCGTAAAGGACTTTGATAAACAGGGTTGAAACCACTGGGGGGGGAGCTCACGATCCAGCCTATCTCCATATTCAAGGACAAACATGAAGGTTAAGTGCACAATTGTTTCTTAGTTGCAGAGAGACAACTTTGAGAGACAATCTTTGATTCTAAACGTGTTATTGATTGACATTCTCATGTGTATGACACAACAGCACAAGTTTTCATCATTAATCAATCAGGTTTTGTGATCGCGACTATAGATGATCCTAATTATTATTCCCCAGAAATTATATGCTTCCAAATTTGAGCGCACAAAAGTTACCCTGGATGATGTTTATCTTACAGTATTGGTACATATAGGCATATGTTTGTGGTCACCGACAAGAATTGAGTGATGTCTCACTTTTCTGTGGTCTTCACGGGGGCGACAGCAGAGATGTTTTCATGTTTCCCCTTCTTAAGTCGCATGCACAGAACAGGACAAGCGATGTAAAGCAGTGAAACTCTATACCAGACCGGACCACCTCTACCGGGCCCCTGCTCCTCCTGACCCGTCTGCATTTAAAGCAAGTTGAGAGAGGGGACCACTGTTTCCCAGAGAGAAGACATCGGAGGATCGGCGGGGGGGGGATGGGTACGGCTGTCCTCTGCCTTCTCACACGACACGCTTTTTAGCAACTCAAAAAGGAGCAGACAAGAGGGAGGGAAGGTCAGAGGTTGAAGCAGTCCACTTTCATACCAACTACCTCTGATGTTCCACGCTCGTTTTTACTTCTTTTTTTTACTGTTTCCAGATTTCCCAACCGTAACACACTTCCCAGGTGACGTCCCGCCTCTACATTTTCTCAGCTTCTGCTTCCCTGTTAATGATACCATTGACTATGTACAGTATGTGCATATGACACAGTGGATCCCCGCACATTCACCTTTCACCACTAACTTGCAGACTTTTTTCAAAAAGTCTACAAATATGTGAGAATACAGGGAAAACGTATAGCAGGCATGCGCCACTGTTAGAAAGCCCACGACTTTGCATCACTGACAATGCTTTTTCAAGTGTTGAGATTTTGCACTTTGTTGGGCAGTCTTTGAACGCACCACTGTGGTGTGTACCTATACATTTTATACTATACTTTAAATGTGTTTAATCATTGTAAACCTGGATTGTGGCGTGAGTGCACAATGGCAATTAAAGAGGGAAGGGAGGATTGTGGAGCTGAATTTAATCTAATAATTACAGCAGTCACTTTTATTGCAAATGTTGATCTGAAATCAGAGGAGAACATCTACGTCCAGCGAGCAGGTTTGGGGAAGCCGTGTGTCAAAAATCTTTATGGGTCCATCAGTAACTCTTAATAAATTAATGTTTGTTAACAACGTAATTAAATTCACTTCAATTCAATTTTATTTATATACTGTAATGCCCAATCATAACATTTTTTTTTTAATATTAATCATATATTACTATCGGAATATACCAACTTTTACCTATTATTTTTATTGCATCTGTATTTTTTGCTTTGTTTCTCATAATATTACAACATTTTTTTTATTATATACTGTACTGTATTTAAACCTTAAATATATCAACTTGATGTTATATTTGTCTTAATATTATGACTTTATTTTTTTATATATTGTCTTTATTCTTGTCAAATTACTGCTCTTTTTTCCATTTTTGTTGCTGTTTTTTTTTTCTTTTGTTTTCTTGTTTTCTTGTATTTTTAGAATGTGCCGAGGGCGAATAAAAAACTGCCTTTGGACACCCGTGAAATATCATGTTAAAAATATGTTATATAATTAGAATAATTGATTTATAATTAATAAGCAATTAAGTTTACTCTATGTCTGTGTGTGTGTCCACCTTCATGATTCTAAAATAAATATAATACACTTGCCACAAGTGCAAGAAGGAGTGGTATGATGGAGGGTGACTGATGGAGAATGTGCACATTAACATGCCAAGGCCACGGGAGACGTGGCACTGAAAGCATTAATAGAGTGACTGTTTCAGAGAAAAGGAGTGCTGATGTGATTGCAATGTGTGCTGAGGGAATCGTTCTGCCGAAGCTGACCGTGCAGACTTTATAGATGCCCTTAGAACACATTTCTATGTATTTCGCAGATAAATCGGTTGGCCTTTACAATGAAATTGAGTGGAGGGTGTACTGAGACATGCGGTCATCTTTTTTGACACATCCACCCCCACCCTCCCCCGCTTCCTGCAGTCCGATTTCTCATCATTCATCACTCATGCGCGCACTACATACTCACCAGTTAACATATACAGCATACAGCATATACCCGAGTGCCCTCAAGAAAGACAAAGGGCGGAGGAGGGAACAGCGTGGGGAGTGATGGGGCAGAGGGGGAGGGGGAGAGGTAGCTCTATCACATCTCCTGTGTGCATCAACGCCGCTGATGTGTGGAGCAGGACAAAGAAGGGCGGGACAAAGGCAGCGAGGGAAAGAGATGCGGTGGAGGCTGGCGAGAGCAGACAGCAGCATGGAAGGATGCTGGTGGTACAGCAACAGATGGCATCAGGTGGAAATCTGGCCCTTTTCATGAGAAGGCTATATGAATGCATTTGAAATTTGACACTCGGAGGACTGAATTATTTGTATTTTCCCTGTCACTGGTACAACTTGGAAGCTAAATGTTTAAGTGTATTGGATGCTGAGGTGTATTCATACAGTATGTTGCACTTGCTCAATAACCCGCAGTCCCCACCTACTTTGTTCTCTTAAAAGGCTCTGGAACACCAGGATGAGCAGGGCCTTGTTTGGTACAAATGACAGAAAGAAAGGATCGTACCGTTTGATGGACCGGAACATTTTAACGTTTGGATTTTTCAGGGTCTTGTTGTCATGCTGCTTAGTACCAAGGTTGGCTTCCTGTTTCATTGCCCAGAACAATCCGTAGGAAACAGCTCATGCAGCAATACCATCAATAACAAAACTACAGCCCGTGCCCGAGGTCACCCAGCAATTCCAAGCCATCCCACCCTATGTTTTGTTGTTCTTTAATCCCCCTCAATACACATCATATTTAATGAAGCAGAGCCATATGGATGGTACAGTGTGGTGTATTAATTAGACCCCTGGGTGTGGCATCACGCAGGGGACTGACTCGCCCTGTCATTATGCTGGAAGCTACTTCTACTTCCTAATTTGTTTGGAATGACGGGACCAGGTGAAATCTGCTTGCAAATTTGTATATTTTTGGTCAATTTTTTCAGAAGAAAGAACATCTCATTCAACCTACGTCTGTAATCATTTTTAAATACATGATAATACAGGTACAGCATGTACCACTGTTAGAACCCCACAACATTTTTACATGTTTATGTCTCTATGCTTCAATGATAATGTTTTGTCCTCAAGCTTTGAGATTTCCCACTTTGTTTGGCAGTCCTTGAACGCAAATTTGTTAGCTGTGAGATGGCTTTGTTTCAACGGTCAATCCAGCCTCAAAACTTGCAGCGAGGTGAATACAATTTACTATACTGTCGTTACTGGAATTACAACAGGCAAGCAGTGTGAATTATGCAGGCATGGCTAGCCTAGCACTAGCCAAACGACCAGGTTAAAGGCTACACCGTGACTCTAATCCCATCTGTACATCGATCATCTTCCATTATCATTTGTTGGCGGTGAATGGTGAATGCCTATCGAGTGTTCAGTCAAGTCCAGCAAAGCCTTCTCTGCTGGCCTAACCACTACCAGAAGCAGTGACCTACATTTACAACTTCAGCTCTCGTATTTCCTCCATGAAATAGTATCGTAGTATCGCTCTATTGCGGTTCACCTTTCACGGATTCGCTGTTTCACTGAATTTTTTTAGTGCTTCTTTTTTTTTATTACCGCGTATGAACGCTGTTACAGCAGAGCCTGAAGAATTGCAGTGTGGGAATTTGAGTGTTTCTCTCTTCGCTCTCTCGTCTGTCTGCACCGGCCATTGTTTTCTGAGCCCTGATTGGCTGGATACCATTGTCAATCAATCTCCTTCGCGCCGCCCTGACATGTCTCCTGTGCCATCGCTAGCTTGCTAGCTTGTAAATTAGTCTGCAGTTTGAAGGAGGAGGACTGCAGCAATATGTTTTAACAAGTATACAAAAATGCTACATTACAGCGGAACGATGCCAGGACGAAAAGACATGGTCACCACAGGAGTGAAATTCACATGAGTGACTGAATAATTTCTTGTGTCCGACCTGTAGGTTGATCATTAAAATTCAAACGAAGGTTTGAAGTTTTTTGAGTGTTTAAACAAGAGAGAAATGTTATTGCTGTCTGAGAAAAGTGTATAAAGTGTATGGTGAGGGGTTTTACAGTCTTAAAACATACATAATGATTGTAAAAAAAAAATGAAGTTGGCTACTTCGCGGATCTCACTTATTGCGGGCTATTTTTGGAAACTATTTCCCGCGATAAACAAAGGAACACCTTATTATCATTTAGTAGTGTGTTTTTCGTCCAATCAGATTTCAGCTTCTATGTGTTGCCATATCATTGTAATCTGCCCAGGGCCTTCAGAATCAGGTGTGGCGTCCCCAGTCACATGCACACTATTAGAAATGGGGCTGTTTTTTTTCGCTTTTTTCAGTCTTCCAAGTGTCCTCTCAAGACCAACTAGTTGGTCCCAAGTGACATCAGCACTTTTCCGTTCTCTGGTTGGTTGATCAGAGCAGTTGAACAAGCTAAGTTACGCCCACAATGGTTGACTCAGGTGGATAAATTGACATCTCTGGTGAGTACATTTATTTTACTACAATTTTTTTATATTTCTGTCATGGTGTTAGATAAATACTGAGATGTGGTTATAGTGTCAATGTTTGGAGTTGTTTGAACATTTAATAAATAAGGTGAAAAACGTTTGTGTTTTCTTTTATTTCTGTACAATTTTACTAAGCTTTGAAGGTCTACATTTCAAACACATCTTTAATTCCATCGTCGTGAATTCCTACAAACTTTGTCCAAATACTTGTTGACATAAATGTAATATCAGGAAGTATTCGCTACACATTGTGGCACTGGACTAGTCAAGCTATATGACCTGAGGAAGGAAGAATGACCGTGTTTTGTGGAGGACGATAAACATGAAAGAAAGGCAAGCATGATGTTTGAATTTTTGTTCATTCACGCAAGGCTCTTTTCAATTGGTAAACCTCAGAATGAAAAGATGTATAGGGAGTGTATATGTGTCTTGGTGAACCTGGTAAATGGATGAAGAGAAGAGAGAAACAGATCAACTGAGTCAATGTACGGGTTCACTTAACATCGCCCCCTCGTTGGTCCATTGTGAAACACGATAAATGGCAACAAAGTGAATGTTTCAAATGCAGATATATGGATGTAGTTAAGATAGACAGAAAGATCTTTGTCTTGTCCGTTATTTGTACCTAAACATGCTGACCCTCCTTGCCTGGAGCAACCTTCTCTATTTGCTCAAGTTCTTAAGTGGTTGGAATTCCTACATCTCACACATGGTTCCCACTGAGGGACCGAAGACCTGGGTGGGCATCAGGACCGTGTGCTTGGTTGATGAGGTGGGCTGTTTCAACTGAGGGGCCAACGGATGGAGCACGGGGGGGGCGCAAGATGGGGAGTTGATGGGAGTGAGGTCAGCTTAGGAGGTCGTGGGGAAACGGGCAGATACGGGTCAGTGTTTGCCCAGCTGTCACCATGGGAGTTGGAAAGGAAGTAAACGGATATGGTTGGTTTTTGGTAGGTTCTAAAAGACCCTTCATTGTTGTTGTTTGTCTGTCTTTCAGTAAGACTTAGCAAAAGCGACTGTTTTAATAGTCTCTAAACTTGGACAGACTTTTCTAGTGCTTATTCTGCTCAGGGTCACAAGGAAGCTAGAGCCTATCCAAGACGACTGTGGGCGAAAAGTGGATGAAACCCTGGACTGGTTGCCAGTCAATTATAGGACACAAGTACAAATATCCATTCACAGTCATATTCACACCCACTGTGACTGGGTGGGCATCAGTCCCATGCGACACAGTGTAAGCCAACCATCCATTTCCATACAACTGTACCATCTTGTTCAGCAATCTCTCCAGGATTTTGAGGGTTTTTTTGGTGATTGTGCCTAAAATGTCAGCTTCTTCACAAAAGTTGTCATGTTTTGAGGCTTATTTTTTTTTTCAACATTGCATCAGCTTATTTTTTGTCAATAACATTGCATCAGCTTGTGAATTTACCAATGGGTTATCAATGTTTTAAGTTTTCTTTGTAACCTTAACCCAGGGTTGTCTAAACTTTTTCCAGAGAGGGCCACATGGTGAAAAATGGAAGGATGCACCTTTGATATTGTGTAAAGCAAAACATATAGACATGCAAAAAAGTAACATATATTTCAAGAAAAAACTGTATCTCAGCTTTATGAAAACCCGCTGTTAGTATCAACTTCACCCTTGCGCTTTTTTTTTTTTTAAATTTTCAAATATTTCAATTTTCTTCAATAATCTTTGTGAATTTTCTTTTTGTAATATTAGAGGTTTTTCCACAACAATCCATCCATCATCCATCCATTTTATATGCCGCTTCTCCTCATTAGGGACGCAGGGATAGGTCAGCCTATCCCAGCTGACTTCGGGCGACAGCACGCTAGACTGGTCGCCAGCCAATCACAGGGCACATATAGACAAACAACCATTCACTCTCACATTCATACCTATGCACAATTTACAGTCGCCAATTAATCTTTGGAATGTGGGAGGATACCGGAGTACCGGAGAAAACCCACGCACGGGGAGAACATGCAAACTCCACACAGACATGGCCAACGTCTTCCCGATCTCCAGACTGTGACTGTGTAGCCAACATCTAAGACGTACTTTGGCGCAAGACCATGAAAAGACTTGTACACAAGCAGAGCTGTTTTAAAGTCTGTTCTCTGAGCGACAGGAAGCCAGTGCAGAGACCTGAGTACTGGGCTAATATGGTCATATTTCCAGGTTCTAGTCAGGACTCCAGCAGCAGCATTCTGGATGTACTACAACTTCTTTTACAGCTCGTTTAGAGAGCCCGGTGAGAAGGCTATTACAGTAGTCTAGCCTGCTGGAGACAAAGGAATGGATCAGTCTCTCTAAATCTGTCTTTGTCTTTGTCTCTGTTTTTTAGGTGGTAAAAAGCTGATGACGTTATTGATTTAATGAGGCTGTTAAAGTTCAGATCTGAGTCCATTATTACCCCTGGATTTCTAACCTGATGATTAGGTTTCAGAGAAAGAGCCTCAGGCCGACTGATAACACTTTCTCTTTTTTTCTGTGGGGCAAAGACAATGATTTCAGTTTTGTCTGAGTTTAGCTTGAGAAAGTTATTTTGCATCCAAACACTGATCTGTTTGATGCAGTGACACAGTAAATCTGCAGGAACATGTTCACCTGCCATCAGTGACACGTAGATCTGCGTGTCATCACAAACCACTCAAGATGTCGAGAAATTGTTGTAGTGTGGCTCTCCCCTCCCCTCCGCCTCCTCGCCGCCTTCGCCAAGAAGAGTCTTCAATAAAGGTAAAAGTGATGTTGAATGTTCATTTATCCATTTCATTCGTCATTTATATATATATATATATATATATATATATATATATATATATATATATATATATATATATATTTAAACTATTTAAACTATTTAAACTAGAATTATTTTCGGTAAAATGTATTTTTTGTTCATATTTTGGGGTGTTTTTACATTAAATGGATTTACATTCTTTCATATGGGAGGCATTGCTTCAGTTTTTCTACATTTTGGTTTCGTTTGACCTTGTGAAGCAAATTAATAACGAAAACCGAGGTACCGTCACTTCTCGTCTTGAATCATCTCTTCTCTTTTTTTCTCTTGCTGTCTTTCGCTCATTTTGTTTGATGAGTTGAGGTCATCCTAACGTCGTGGTTGCGGGGTCATGCGGAATGATTGCTCCGCCGTTGCATCATGGGAACGCCGCCGTCCATCTGAAATCTGAAATCCGGCCCTCTTGTGTCATTTTAGGTTTGAAAGATGTGAGTGGCAGTTAGGATGCAGGTGTTGTGATGGTAGTTACTGGTTTCCTTCTTAAACCTTGAGCTGCTGCACAGGGGAAGCGAAGGTCACAATGGCGACCCGTTCCCCAAATAGCTACCATCCCCCACGTTCCTTTGGTCAGTGTCCTTCTTTACTATTGACAGCTCACTCAATAACCATTACTCTCCACTGAACATGAGGTTGGTGGACCCCGCCGGGCTGCTAATCGCACAATCAATAGATGGTCATAAAACACTAGTGAGAGCACCAGAGAGATCTATTAGAAACACTAACACTAATAATATTACATCAGGAGCGACTACTGCAATACTGCAATTTTTTCATATTTTGTGATCAAAATGTTAAAAAAATAAAAATGTTTTCTCAAGAATATAACTGGTTTGATCACTGATGCCATTGTTGCTTTGTTTTTCAACGCACAAGCACAACACAAATGGTCAGCAGGCTTCATAATGTGCAGAAAACACACGCGCTTACTTCGCACACACACGTTTGCTGTCTTGTTCAAAAAAGAAAGACACCGCCCCCACATGGTCAATTTTGGTTACTGCAACAGTCCCGCTCAAAGGAATGCCTACTGATGTACAACTTATATATTCAGTATATCATATATTTGATTTTTCCTATATTTTTTTTATTGAGTTTAATTAACACTTTTTGTTTTACTCCACTATTGTATAGTATACGTGATGCAGATTTTCTTCCTATATGGCAGGGGTGTCCAATCTTTATTCAGCATACTGAAAAATGAAAGGATGCAACTTTGACACTTTAAATTTTATTAATATTTCCCGATTCCTCCTTTCCTGATTTCTTTTTTTTTTTGCATGTTTGTCACACTTAAATGTTTGTGATCATCAAACAAATTTAAATATTAGTCAACGACAACACAACTGAACACAAAATGCAACTTTTAGGTGAAACTTTTTATTATTAAGGGAGAAAAAAAAATCCAAACCTACATGGTTCTGTGTGAAAAAGGGATTCCCCCTGTTAAAACATAACACAACCTAACTGGGATTAATTGAGATCTATCGGCCTGGAGCCTGACCTCAAGCTGAAACCAACTTGGGTTCTGCAGCAGGACAATGATCCAAAACACACCAGCAAGTCCACCTCTGAATGGCTGAAGAAAAACAAAATGAAGACTTTGGACCTGAATCCTATTGAGATGCTGTGGCATGATCTTAAAAAGGCGCTTCATGCTGGAAAACTCTCCAATGTGGCTGAATGACAACAATTCTGCAAAGATGATTGGACCAAAATTTCTCGACAGCGCTGTAAGAGACTCATTGCAAGTTATCACAAACGCTTGCAGTTGTTGTTGCTGGGTGGCCCAACCACTTATTAGGTTTAGGGGGAATCACTTTTTCACACAGAGCCATGTAGGTTTGGATTTTTTTTCAGCCTGAAGTGAGAGGCACATAAAAACACATAAAATCTTAAGCATCATGAAGACTTTTCAATTAGTCATAAAATAACATACAGTGTTCCCCTGTTTATTGCGGGGGATAGGTTCCCAAAATAGCCCGCAATAAATGAAATCCGTGAAGTAACCAACTTTATTTGTTTACAGTTATTATATATGTTATATATATTACATATACAGTACATATATATATATATTATATATGTTAATATGTTATATAAGGCTGTAAAACCCCTCACCATACATTTTATACACTTTTCTCAGACAGGCATTAGAGTTTTCTCACATTTTAACACACTCAAAGTTCAAATTTCGTTTGAATTTTAATGATCAATCTACTAGATTGGACAGAATAAATTATTAGGTGACTCACACGTATTCGTCCTGGCGCTGTTCAGCTGTAGCATTTTTGCATCCTTCTTAAAACATGCTGTTGTCCTCCTCCTCATCGTCCTACTCCTTGAACCGAAGATTCATTAAGCCGGTTAGCTGCTTCTTCTTCTTATATTGTTTATTGGCGGTTAGAAAGCGACTCACGCAGTAAGCTAGTTTGCTAGCAATGGCATGAAGGAGATTGATTGAAAATGGTCTACAGCCAATCAGGTTCTCCCTTAGCCAATAAGGACTTACATTTAGCGGGCTATTGTCTACTGTGGGTTCCTAATATACTTGTACACAAACATAAACATACTGAGATGAGGTGGAGCTGCACACGTCTTCAACATGAGTATACAACACCCTCTACTGGTAGCAGTGGTAAATACAACAGACACATAAAACAGATCGTGTAAAAAAACACAATTTGGAATTGGAGTTCAGGGCGCCGTCAAACGACTGATACCTTTTAAGGTTGTTGCATGGAACTAGCCACTACAAATGGAGGACCTTTATTGTATGTACAGTATATGCATCTACCGCAGAGTGATTTTTATCCAGAATTTGGATAATAAAGATGCAGTTTTACAGAATCGTTTGATTCATAGTGTGTACCGAACCGAGAGACCCCTAATTTCTTTCCAAGCAATCTAAATGTTGATCTTTAAGTAGGAATGTTTGTGTGTGTACAGTAATCCAAATGGAGGGAACATCGGGATCATGCTGCAGTGATGGATTGTCTTGTCCAGTATTGCTGACGAGAGTGCAGTTTCCTTTACCATATCAATACAAACAAACTTGCATCCCACTGTTAAGACACACACACACGTATCCACAAACACACACACGCCTACGTGCGCATAATGTGCTACCAGGCAATCAGTCATCCAAGGCTGCATGTTGGTGTGGACAGTAAACCAACGTGCAATAAGGCTGTCAGAGAGACATACACTTTCACTTCTTCCTACATATGTCTTTGTCACAACGTTTAATAATACCCTCCAGCTTCCTCTTGTGCTGGCAGGTTCCGGCATTGCTCAAAACTGTGAAGAGATCAAGCTTGGACACATGTGTCCAATCAATATCTGGGGATTTGTCAACATTCCCCTGAGAAGCTGCTCTTCGTCCCCCGGTCCTGTTTTGTGTCTGCTGGCTTAACCCTCCATGTAACTAGCGGATGCTTCTGCAGAGCAGCCTGTACTGGTATTGATTTGCACCTTTGGTTTGTAACGTGGTTTAGAACGACACTGTAACAATAGCCTGTTTCAGCAGCAGGATTTCTCTAATGATGTAGAGGCGCCTATGATCAAAATTATGGAGAACCCCCTGTCATACCAATTACAGCACAAAATGAAACATGTCATATTTTTATATAAGATGCCCTGCGATTGGCTGGCGACCAGTCCAAGGTGTACCCCGCCTCTCGCCCGAAGTCAGCTGGGATTGGCTCCAGCATACCAAGGACCCTAGTGAGGATAAGCGCCATAGAAGATGGATGGATGGATGGATGGATATTTTTAAATAACACCTTCAAAATGATTTTGATTCTGAACTGGCTTGTAAAACAGCTTGCATTACTTGTAGTGATTTGACCGGGGGTCATTTGTGGACCGCGGCTGGTTTTTTTATTGGCCCATAGCACATTCTAAAAACTATAATTTAACAAGAAAACTAAATAACAAATAACAGCAAAAATCAGCAGTAAATTTAAAAAAGTCATATTTTAAGAGAAAAAATGTACAATCTAAAGAGAAAAAATCGTAATTTTACGAGAATGACATTTAGTAGGATAAAGTTGAAATATGAAAGAAAAACATCTATTATTATCATTATTATATACATTATTTATTATTATTTGTATTATTATTTATTTAAAGAAAATGTAAAAAAAAGAGTAAAGAAGAAATATTTGGGAAAATTTAAAAATAGAAATAAACAACTGTAAATGAAGTCAAAATATTAAGAAAGTAATGCCACAATATTATGAGGAAAAATAACATAATTTTGGGGCATAAAGTTGAAATATTAAAGAAAAAAATACGTGTTTTTAAAGTTGGAATATTATGAGATACAAACAAGATCATTTTTTTGAAAATTAGGTTGCGGAAAAAGTTCTAAAGTTACGAGAATAAAGTCAGTATTATTTGAGTTAAGTCATAGTTACGAGTAAAACATTAACAAGAAGAAAGTTTAAATAGTTGGACAATTTTTTAAAAAATAACAGAAATGGAAAAAACAGCTGTAGTTTTATGAGAATATAGTCCAAATATTAAGAGAAAAAAGCTGTAATCTAACAAGAAAAAAAGTCGCAGTTTTACAAGATCAACTTGAAATATTAGGAGGAAAAATAATGTCATTTCGTACCGTCGAGTTGAAAACATTTTTTTTTTTTTTAAGTTATAATATAAGAAAGAAACACAGCAAAATAAAGTTTATTTTTTCAAATTTGTGGAAAATTTGGTTGGTGAAAAGCTCTAACACGGCGTTTCTTAACCTGGGTTTGATCGAACCCTAGGGGTTCGGTGAGTCGGTCCCAGGGGTTCGGCGGAGCCTCCGCCACGGAGGTTAAGACACACCGGACCTGTCGTGTCAATTCGTGATGACTCGCCGCCGCTTAGCCATCACTGGCTGCAGATAATCACATTAAATTGCTTGCCTTGGTCAATCAGTGCTGCGAAGAATTTAGTGCGCTCATGGTGCGTTCCATTTGTACTTGGAAGTCGGAATTTCCGAGTTCCTAACAGGAACACTCGATTGAAACGCCCCTCGAAGTCTGAATGTTCAACTTGGAAGTCAGAGCATCCACACCACCTCCGAGTCAACAATCAATGATGGCTGCCTCGTGTGTAAACGATAAATAATCAATAAATAATTTATTAAAAATATTGCTATAGTGTGACGTTTTTCTGACTTGGCAACTGGAACGCTTTTAACTCAGAGATCACGTGACTGTCATTCCTACTTCCCAGTTCCGAGGAGAAATGAAACGCACCATCAAGTAGTCAAAATGTGACTGATGTGGTAGTACGTCGTGTGATTTCGTTCTTTTAATATTTTAACCCATACCAACTATGTCGAGCAAAAAAAGAAAGTGGTGGGACAAATATGTACAGCATGGATTCACATGTATCACGAACCGTGATGGGAGTCAGCGTCCTGTCTCTGTCATTTTGTGCACCAGTAAACAAACTTATACCTATAAACAAACATATGCCTATAAACAAACCTATGCCTATAAACAAACCTATGCCTATAAACAAACATATACTTATAAACAAACATATGCCTATAAACAAACATGCCTATAAACAAACATATACCTATAAACAAACATATACCTATAAACAAACATAAAAAATTTACAAAGATTATTTAAGAAGAAAGTTGAAAGTATTTGGAAAATAAAAAAAACAACAGCAAAAAAAGGAAAGTTGATACTAATAATAGTATATATAGTATAGTAATAGTAATAGTATAATAATAATAGACTTACAGTATATGACAAAGCTGAGATGCAGTATTTCCTTGAAATATATATAACTTCTTAGAATATCTACATGTTGTTGTTTTTTTTTTTTTTTTACAAAATATTAAAATGGCAAAGTTGCATCCTTTCATTTTTCACTATGTGGCCCTTGCTGGAAAAAGTTTTCACACCCCTGGTTTATGGTCCAGGCTAGACCCCTCTAGAATGCTATCATCTCCTTCAGCTGTTTATTACCAAATCATCACATTCAGCCTGTCAAAAAATGCATATTTTCTTTCTCTTTTTGTTGTTGTCTATTTGATAGTGGCATTAAAAAAATGACACTTTGCAACTGCTGAGGGAGACCAAGACAGTTATACATACCCTACATACACTCCACAAAAATATAAACGCAACACTTTTTCTATGTACACCGAAGGCCTATTTCTCTCAAATATTGTTCACAATTCATCTCTGTGTGGAGTTTGCATGTTCTCCACATGCGTGTGTGGGTTTTCTCCGGGTACTCCGGTTTCCTCCCACATTCCGAAAACATGCATGTTAGGTTAATTGGTGACTCTAAAGTGTTATTAGGTATGAATGTGAGAGTGAATGGTTGTGAGTCTATATGTGCCCTGTGATTGGCTGGCGACCAGTTCAGGGTGTACCCCGCCTCTCGCCTGAAGTCACCTGGGATAGGCTCCAGCATACCAGCGAGGATAAGCGGCATAAAGACGGATGGATGGATGGATTGTTCACAGGCTGGTCACAATAAAAGGCCACTCCAAAATGTGCAGTTTTCCCACAGATGTTGCCAGCGTGCAAGAGTTTTTTGGGGGTTTTTTTGTAGAAAGCAGGTGATTGTCCCCACCATCTCAGTATTCTATAAATGTGTGCAGGTGTGCTCTGCTCTGTCGCTCCATGCGCCACCTCCTCGTCATCCTGCTGGGCCACTCAACTGCTTCTCTCTGGTTGCTGGTGTGACGCTGAGCAGCAGCCTGGGTTTTTCTTCTGGGTTTGTTTTAGTTTCTTATTTTCCCCAGTGTGACCACCTGTCCTGTTTTTGGTTTTGTTTAGGGTTTTAGTTGTGCGTTCTCTCATTTAGGGGTAGCGGTGAGGTGACTAGACAACGGTCCTGTATCAGTTTGGCTTGTTCACCTCACCGTCCTTTTGTTTGTTTGGGTTGGCGCATCCGGATGTGTTTATTTTGTCAGTTTGGGAAACAGGAGGGGTTTGAGTGTTTGTTTTATTTTTAGTTTATTCATTAACAATTTTGGGTGATCGAGGGAAAGGCTTCTTGAGACGTCATCTGTACTTCTGTGAAGAATGTGTCGGACGTTTCGCTCCTCATCCGAAGAGCTTCGTCAGCGAACTAATAAGTGCTGGTAGCCTAGGCCTTAAATACAGTAAGAGTGGGCGGAACACAGAAGTACAGATGACGTCTCAAGAAGCCTTTCCCTCGATGGACAACTCCTGTACGACTGAGAGCCTACACAGACGAATCTTGGGTGACTTGATTTTCTCGCCTCCTGTGTTGTTCCACTGGGTTGTAACAACCGAAAGGCGTCTCCAAAGGACGTTTTAGAGAATTCGGCAGCACATCCAACCCAGCCCAGGACATCTTCACCTCCAAGATCTGCACAAACTTTCAGAAATCTTCTCAGGGAAGCCGTCCATTCGTTGTTGTAACTGACTTGAATTGATTTAATTACCAGCATCGTCTGTATGGTAAAGTTAGACTTTTTATATTTGGTTGTGCTGTGATTTTTAAGGGCCATTTTTTTAGTCTGTTTTGTAGTCACCAATAGTGTAGTGGTTCACTTGCCTGCCTTTGGTGTTTGGCAGCCTGGTTCACTTCTCACTCAGGGCATAGTGTCCTATCATTGACTGAAAACCAGTCCCAGGGTGTCGCCTCCCTGTGGAACAGGCTTCAGCTAACGGGCTAAGCGGTACAACACAGATGAATGGTATGTTTTACAGCGTTTCACATCTAGGCCTGCTGCAGGTTTGTAGAGCAAAAAATGAGAATATCATAAAGGACCATTTTGATATCTGAGCTGCACTAAAGAAGACATTTGTTCCTCCTCCTCTCATATCAGATACAATCTCACAGAAGGTGCTTCACCTTTATTCAATTATCATAACCATACCCTATAATTTGCATACATGTCCTGAATAATTCATCATGCATAATACTGGCAACCCTGTTCAAATGGTGATGGGAAATAAAAACTCAAACCCTTCTCAGAAGAATATACTCGTTAATTCTCTGCATGTATAATTCCGTATGCTGCGGCAACAAAGAACGAAGGATGGCACGCGTTCACATTCAAAAACTCAATTACTTCATCTACAAATAATGTAGAATGAAGAAATTGTATTTTGCAGAATGCATACTGAATGTGCCACGATGAATTCAAGATAATGTATTTTTGGAAAGATGAACTGTGCAAATGACAACTAGGTCATTATTTACTGAATTTTATCATACATTATTCCATGTCCCTAGAACCAGATCTGGCCGCCAAAGACCAGGTCGCCCAGGTTGCCCAGGTCGCCCATGTCGCCCAGGCGCCCGCCCTCGACCGCCACCCAACCCGCTCAATTTACCGATCGATCTATGTTCTCACTCTCACTTATGCTCATGAGCTTTGGGTCGTGACCAAAAGAACGAGATACAAGCGGCTGAAATGAGTTTCCTCCGTAGGGTAGCTGGACTCACCCTAAGAGATAGGGTGAGGAGCTCGGTCATCTCCTCGGGAGGAGCTCAGAGTAGAGCTGCTGCTTCATGTTGAGAGGAGCCAGTTGAGGTGGCTCGGGCATCTAGTCCGAATGCCTCCCAGACGCCTCCCTGGAGAGGTGTTCCGGGCATGCCCAGCCGGAGAAGGCCCCGGGGCAGACCTAGAACACGCTGGATGGATTATGTCTCACAGCTGGCCTGGGAACGCCTTGGTGTCCTCCCGGTGGAGCTGGAAGACGTGGCCGGGGACCGGGAAGTCCGGGCTTCCCTACTGAGACTGCTGCCCCCGCGACACAGACCCGGATAAGCGGAGGAAAATGGACGGATGGATGGATAGATCATACATTATTTTGTATGTTTTGCAGAAACAAAAATGTTTAGCTTTTAGAGAACCTGCTGTCAGGCTCAGGGAGCCGTGTTACTTGGATCCCGAAATGCAGACACAAGGATTAGTCCAAAAGTTCAAAACAGATGAGGCAAAAAACAGGAACTCAGGGCAACGGTGCAAAAAACTAAGGAGGGCACCGTGGGCAGAAAGAAAGGACAGCTATGAACAAAAGAGTGCTGGAGCTACCGCTTGAGCTGGACGGAGGTCTGGTGCAGCAGGAGGACTGAGAGCTGGTTGGAGTGGCAAGAAGAACTGCAGCGCTGCGGCTGGGGAGCATGCAGCGGGTGACAGGGAGAGAAGTGTAGAGCGACTTCATGTCGTCAATCTTGACAAGCTTTGGGAAATAGCTGAATGTATTTCCTTAAATTCTGCTTTGACGTCACTTGCCATTTTTAACGGGTGATCAAAGAGAAGGAAATGACCAAGGAGGCACAGCCTAATCACAGTAAAAGTATCACAGTGTATTTCTAATACAGGCACACCAAATTATTGGGGGCGCCACAGCTTCAATCCGCCCAAGCCAGAACCGCCACTGCAAAAGGGCATTGTTCTATGGAAGAAATGCGGTGAGTTGCTGAAACCAATGCACAGAGTGAACTCTCTTCCTGCATGTTTGGAGGCAGGAGATGAGGAAAACAGACATGCATGCATATGGCAATGTATCGAGACCGGCAACATTACTAAGTTCATTTTGATTTATTGTGTGATTAATTGATTTATTTATTATCATCCCAGGCCTTAGTGCCCACAATAAATCTTGTCACCTTTTAATCTTGCGAGATCTTGTGAAACCAGATCTTGTGACACCCCTAATGTTAAGTATGATATTTATGTGTTTCGGTCATCCATTGGTAATCATATTCTTGCTTTCTCGCTTGTTGCCAAGCCAAACATGAATTTTTCTAGGATATCGCCGTCAGTTAATAGGTGGCACATTGAGAAATATAAATAGAGTTGCGCACAATCGTGAAGTAGCAGAGGGAAGCGAGGCAATCAAACTGTTATTGTCTGATGAAGGTCTGTTGAAGGTCAAAGCAACAGATCCCTCCCTTCCCTTCCTTCTACGGCTGCCTTCCCCCACCCTCACAGTAATGTCATTCAGGCGTGTGTCCCTGCTGACGGACTTGATGGCCAGGCTGCTGCATCCTTACAGAACACCACTTGGATCAATTCACCATGTGCCCTTCATCTGAACTGTCCATGCAGGCCTTAATCAAAGTGGAAGAGGAGGGCCCTAATCAAGCATTCGGATTTGTTTTATGAGACGTCACAAAGTGCCATTAATCAAATAAAATGATTAAATTCCAATTCCTGGTACAAAAATTCCTGGCATTTTTTTAAACTGCTGTTTTAATAATGCGCCTGAGACCAATTAGACGCTCACTGTTGCAGCCCATCATTCACTTATCGTGTTTCAGACACATCTCTCAGAGGGCTGCCATAAAAACTGTCACGCATTCATTTTCACTCTCATTCCTCAAGAATCCATTGTGATTGTGCATGGAAACTAACATTAGTGTTAAGCATGCATGTTTGTAGAAAAACATCTGCCTATTCCTGATGGTGACTCTAAACAATTAGAGGTCATCCATCAGTCTGTAAGAAAATAAAGGATCTTACAAAGTGGAGCTACTGACAAGTTCATATCCATCACGATTAATTGATTGCTAAGTTCTTGGGAATATAGCCTTGTCATACAATCAATTGACCAAGACTTTAAACGGACAGAAATGGACAAAACTCATGTGTGTGTCTTTACTGGTGAATTGCAAAACTGTTCCAAAATCAATAATAAAAAAATAAGTCCACAAAACAAAAGGAGAAGACACTCACAGATTGTTGATGATGTACTCAATTTCCTCAAATGGCTCTTCTGGTAAGTCACTTAGGATCCTTGTCAAGTATTGCAATAGAGTCGTCCCTCGTTTATAGTGGCTAATTGGTTCCAGACTCGACCGCAATAAATAGATTTCCGCAATATAGGATTTCATGTTAATACATGGAATGTTTTTTGGGCTTTTTATGACTTTCTAAATATGTTTTTTTAACATTGTTAGAGCCCTTTAGACATTAAGTAACACCACTTTAGTCACCTCTTCTCAGCCCTATTATTCATTAATTAATTATTAAGACAGCTGCTAGCTGGCGAGCTGCTAGCTCGCAAGCTAACCAGTTAGCCTTGAACTTAAAAAGCCAAAACTTAGGACCTCCACACGTGGGTTGGAGAACTTTTTTGTGAGGGACAACTGTAATCCCTTGCCACTTTGAATTTCGTGGTTTCTCTCTTTTTCAAAATAACATAACATAACATAACTCTTACTGTGGAAGTACAATTTCCTGCTTGGAAATTCCAGAAAAGATCTACATTGGAAACGTGAATTAAACTTAAATTACGTGGTGTCTTTAAACGCAAGCCCTCATGGCTCTTAATAACAGGATTCAAGGGTGATGCAAATATTCAGCTACAATTACAGAGTCTTAAAGAGTTAAACTTTCAGTTCATTTGGAGCTGTTAATACACATACAAACATACAAATATTTGTGCCCTGTCCTTTAACTTCCTGTACATAAAATACAATAAAAAGAGCCATATTTCACACATAGTTGCAAATGGTGATTAATCATGATTAATTCATTTGAAAACTGTCATTAATTTGATTACATTTTTTAATCATTTGTCAGCCCTAGTAATTATACTTGGGCAGAGGGCGTGTGCGATCCCTTGGTTATCCTTTGCTCAAGTATGCCCAGGAAGGGCAGTGGCTGGAATCACATTTTCAGTGATGTGGAGGTATATCAGTGGTTCTCAACTGGTTTGGCTGCGGGACCCACCATCACCTCTTAATGACAAGGGTATTAAGACCTGGCACTGATGAAACATGGTCCACAAATGTTCAATAGAGTTGAGGTTGCTTTGGGAAGGCCTCTGCATTCCAAAACCAGTGAATTTGAAGAATTTGGAGGTTGTCCTCCTTCTTCATGATTCCATCCACTTTGTACAGAGCCCCAGTAGCACGGGCAGCACAAACAGCCCCAGAGCATACTGCCACCACCATGCTTGCCAGTTGGTCCAGTGTTCTTCGGTTTGAAAGCATCACCTCGACTCCTCCAAACATACTTCTTGACATTATTAAATTTGTAAAGATGTAAAGATGGCGCCCTCCGTGGCAGACGTCTCTGTGACACTCTCCCATTGTTGGGGCAGCCCTCCCCTCACTGCAAGTAATATATAAATCTAGAGTCCTACGCAAAACACACAACCTCATCAAGGACAGCACACATCCACAACACTCATTATTCACACTCCTACCGTCAGGCAGGCGCTACAGGAGTTTGAAGTCCAGGACCACAAGGCTGGCAAACAGCTTTTACCCACAGGCCATCAGGCTTCTCAACGAAGCACTCACACACGCCGCACGCAACACAAGCACACACTCATAGCAATTATTTATTTATTTGTATTATTTATTTGTATTAATGTCTCCTCTGTTTTTGTTGCTTAATTTATTGGTATATATGTTTATGTGTTTATGTTTCTTATGTTCTTATTCTTTCTTGTGTTTTCTTTCTTTTCTTGGGAGAATGAACAGAATAAGATTTTCATTGCATGGTATAACTGCTGTTTTACCATGCACATGACAATAAAACTCTCTTGAATCTTGAATCTTGAATTATTATAACCTTTTCAAGTGGTCTCAGTCAGTGTTGTTTCATGGATGCTGGTGATTACACTTCAAAAGAAAATTGTTGGAGAAATTACTTTAACAAGCCTTCACTGCACGTTGAGAGTGTTTCTCTTGATCAAAGACCCTATTGTTTGAAGACTCAGGAAGTCACAGAAGTCATAGAAAAGCATTGGTATGCCTTTATTTTGTATTGCAGTGACTGGAAATAAATAAATTTGTCACTGTGAAATCTTTACTGTTGTGTTTTCATTCAACCCAGCTCTCTTGCTGTTTGTTTAAGTATCAGCACAGTATGATCAACAAATTTTCCCAACACTGTTAAAAATCAATTGTGATCCTTCCAGGAAGTAACTGAGCGTGCACTGATGAAGCCAGCCAGAGAGAAGACTAGAGCTCTCCTATCTAGTCTTTGTGTGAAGAGCCAGCGAGAGGACTCGAAGAAGATTCAAAGACAAATTAACAGTCCACTTGCAGTCGATTCAATACTCTGAGAACACCATGACAAAAAACTAGATAGGACAGCTCGAGTGCGACAAGCCAGAGAAAAGAATAGCGCTGTCCTATCTAGTCTTTGAGCATGCACTCATGAAGCCTACTCAGCTGAGAGGCCAAACATTGTCTAAGACAACTTTAACATTCCATTTGCGGTCGATTCAATACCCTGAGAATACAATGACAAAAGACTAGATAGGACAGCTCTAGTATGAAGAGCCAGAGAGAAGAATAGAGCTCTTCTATCAAGTCTTTGACTAGATAGGACAGCTCTAGCGTGACGAGCTAAAGAGATGTCTCGAGCTCTCCTATCTAGTATTTGAGCATGTACTGATGAAGCCCGCGCCGATGAGAGTCCAAATGACTTCTAAGACAACTTGAATAGTCCAGTTGCGGTCGATTCAATGCCCTGACAGTACGATCTGGGTGAATGAGAATATTCACTGGCGTAAATGAAAATGTTCCAAGTGGAAAAAAAGAAAGACCAAGGTGTTAAAGGGTAGTGGTAATAAAAACAGATGAACAAGCTTCTGTCAAGGAGATAAAAATGCAGGTCAGTTGGGTGAGAGAAACGGTGAATACAAGGCTGTGGCTTTGAGGCAGATGTTCCTGCTGAGTTCGGGTCGAACTCACATCTACAGGCCTGCAGGTGCACTCAATCAGTCTTTGTGCCAGTGCCCGGCCGATCCATAGGCTGAAGGATAAAATGAGAAGCTTTGAAAGTAATCTCAAAGATAATAGACTCCCGTTCTATCCAGAGGTAGATCAATGGTGGGCTGGACAGAGCAGGCCAGAAAGGAGACATTTTCCTCTGTCATCTACTAGAGATGGTGCACTTAACCATTATCTAGACCAGCATCGGGCCAGCAGTCCAACAGCTTCAATCTCTCTGACACAGCCAACATAGATGGAAAACGTATGAAAGAAGGTTGTCTGACTCCTTGTGCAAGTTAATTATCTTCCACACCGAGGGAAGGAGAGATGGTCTCGCTGGCTCTCTGACAAGGAATTTCTCAGAGCTCTACAGAAAAAAATCAGGTCAAGAGGGTCACACACAAAACACAACACAGCATTCACAGAAGGCAGACTTTTCCACAAAGAGAAGAGTTCTTTATTTGACCAGAAACTGTTCCAATGTTATGGAAATGTACTTTTAAAATGGTGAATTGAAGATTCAGTGTCTCCAATGGTGGCACCCTTTCTTCCCAGCTTACACACACTTAAACTAAGCAGGGGTTGGGGTGTGTGTGTGTGTGTGTGTGTGTGCGTGTGTGTGTGCGTGTGTGTGTGTGTGTGTGTGTGTGTGTGTGTGTGTGTGTGTGAATGTGTGTATGTAGAAACATGGTGTCAGTCAAAGTGTACAAACGTCTGTTTGTCCGCTCTCTGCAAAGCACCAATTGTCACCCTGGAAGCTGCTCTTTCAAATGAGCCACAAAAGGCTCTTTCCCAAAATGCTCACTTGTAGGATACCCCGGTTTCTTCTTGAATCAATCCCAAACAGAATTGCAAAGACAAAGCGTGAATAAATGGGGAAACACAAGAAGGGTTTACAGTATCAACTCCTCTCATCTCAAGAGGGGTGAAGCCAGTGTGAGACACAGAAAGGTCAGAGGGTGAACAGACTAAAGATTGCCACTGTAAGAAGGGAGGGGAAATGTTCCCTTGGCTACTGTCTGTTTGCTCTGTTGTTATTTTCCCCCACCTACATAGTTATTATGATTTGAAGAGGAGTTCTGACTCGGTCTCGTGTGGTTACATGAACATTGTGACCTTGTCCAGATGGCCTATTCTCTTCTGCTCAGACTGTGACAATGTAATGCACCTAATGGGGGAGGTGTGTGAAACCTGTGGAACTTGCAGGCAGAAACCGAACGATATGGCTTGGTATCCCTTGTTGGGTATGTTAAGACATGACAGCTTTGGTTTGGTTAAATTAGGGGTGTCCAAACTTTTTCCAGCGAGGGCCACATAGTGAAAAACAAAAGGATTCAGCTTTGCCACTTTGATATTTTGTAAAGCAACACATGTCGATATTAGGGATGTAAATCTCTTTGTGATAGACACTTCCATTAGAATGTACACACACAAGTTACGATACGATTCAAAAGCAATGTAGTTTAAAAACAGAACAATTCCATGCAATTTGATGCAGTGTACAAACGATGATATTTCGATTTGATACGATTCGATTCTACAGTAGTTTGTTGATAAACAATTCTTGTAAATTGTCTTCTCGTAAGTATGACTTTATTCCCTTAATAATTTATTCCCATAGTATTTAAAATCATATTTATTGCCATATTTGGACTTTATTCCCATAATATTATAACGTTTTATTTTGTTAGCTTTTCCTAATAATATTATGACTATAATATTTCAAATCTATGCTACTAGACCATTATTATTTTCCCTCATAATTATTTTTCCTCATAATATTATGAGTGGAAGCACTCCCAGCGACTCAACAGTAAATGCTATTTTTACATTTAAGGTTTATATTTTTTGTGGAATACTCATGCTCACCCATACTGTACCACCAGCGGCACCCAGGTAAGTTGAGTTTGAGCCCCCTGGCATAAGGAAAGCATCACCATCATCTATATAAATAAAATAACAACAGATACAAGTTGCATTTTTGCGTTGTATGATTGTCTTAGGTGCAAACAATACACCACAATAGTTCTCAGTTTGTGTTTATTTATTTTGGATGCATTTTTCTTTGCAATGGAACACGTTTTTTTTATCCTTGGTTCTACAGTATGTCCATACTGACATTACTAGTTTTAAATACGGGTGAAAAGCCACAAAAATATTTTCAAATTCTTAGTTGTATGACATCATAGGCGTTAGACTGCTTGTGGTGATGTGTGTGGAACCTTTATGACGATATTAGTGTCACTTTTTGAATCTCTAGTTTTTAGACTTTATTTTTAGATTGGGATTTCTAAAGGGAATTCCATACACAAGCAAGCATCAGGCCTGTCTGCGTGTGTGTGTGTGTGTGTGTGTGTGTGTATGAGAAAAGCAAGCCAGCTGATGACAGAAATCATGACGATATCGTTATTAAAATATCACTTCCTGGTTCATGGAGGATGAAAAAGAGTTGCCTTGATGATTCTGGGGTGATGGACTGTTTTGATACAACAGTGATTCAAACAGTAATACTGTATTACTTTTCTCTACTAGCCCATTCATCTAGATATGTCACCAAATGGAATGGATTAAATCTTCTTTAATGCGCCACCCTTCTACAAAATTGTTTTGTATTTTTCTTGTAATCCTGCTGATTGTGTCTTTTACTGTGCCAAAAATGAATGCCATGAAAAAGGTCCATCCATCAATCCATTCACTGATTAGGTGTCTCTTTACTCATCCATGGCATAAATGTACATACCGAGGAGCTATATATAATATTAGTACAGTACTTGTATTTTTATGCGTGTTGTGTTTGGGACTTTTTCAAAACATTACATTGGAGAGACCAAGCCACAAGGAGGGGTGCAGTTTAATCGGGCCCAGAGTCAGCAGTTCATTTGCTTTTCAACACGAAGGGAGATTCCATTGAGGACAATGGTAGGGAGAAAGGGAGGACCACTGGTTTGAAAGAGGTGTGAAAGAAAACTCGAAAGGGGTTTGCACTATCACCTATCATCTGCTTCTGACAATGTCCTGACCTCTCTCTGCCAATGATTGTCTCATTACATGGGAAGAAGAGTTTTGCCACTAGGCAGGTAAATGACCTATTCTTAACAACAACAACCCTATTGTGACCACCCTCAAGGGACACACCCAACGGGGACAAAAATAGACTCCACACCGAACATTTTAGAACTGAAGAAGCCTTTTTGACGAAAGGTGAAACATCTTCAAGAGTCCACTTGCCTCGATTCAACTTTTGTGGACTGCAAAAGGTATACACTGTCCTTTTAAACTCTCATTTGCTGATTGGTATTTTATGTTTTTCAACAACTTTTCTTATTTGTTTTCTTTCCTTCATCACTGCTTAATACAGTGGCGCAAAAAAGTGTCTGACCCTTCCCGATTTCTTATTTTTTTGCATGTTTGTCACACTTAAATGTTTCAAATCATCAAACAAATTTAAATTAGTCAATGACAACACAACACTGAACACAAAATGCAGTTTTTAAATGAAACTTTGTATTATTTAGGGAGAAAAAAAATCCAAACCTACATGGCCAATGTGAAAAAGTGATTCCCCCCTAAACCTAATAAGTGGTTGGGCCCCCCTTAGCAGCAACAACTGCAATCAAGCGTTTGCGCTAACTTGCAAAGAGTCTCTTACAGCGCTGTGGAGGAATTTTGGCCCAATCATCTTTGCAGAATTGTTGTCATTCAGCCACATTGGAGGGTTTTCCAGCATGAAGCGCCTTTTTAAGGTCACAGCATCTCAATAGGATTCAGGTCAGGACTTTGACTCGGCCACTCAAGTCTTCATTTTGTTTTTCTTCAGCCATTCAGAGGTGGACTTGCTGGTGTGTTTTGGATCATTGTCCTGCTGCAGAACCCAAGTTGGTTTCAGACTTTCAGACTGGATTTTTTGGAAGACAGCAGAATTCATGGTTCCATTTATCACAGCAAGTCTTCCAGGTCCTGAAACAGAAAAACAGCCCCAGACCATCACACTACCACCACCATATTTTATAAAGATGTTTTCCTGGCAAAATTGAGACAAGCTTTAATGTTCTTGTTGTTCAGCAGCGGTTTTGGTCTTGGAACTCTGCCATGCAGGCCGTTTTTGCCCAGTGTCTTTCTTATGGTTGGGTCATGAACACTGACCTTAACTGAGGCAAGTGAGGCCTGCAGGTCTTTGGATGTTGTTGTGGGGTCTTTTGACCTCTTGGATGAGTTTTGGGTGGTCGGAAGATTCGCCACTGTTCCATGTTTTCGCCATTTGTGGATAATGGCTCTCACTGTGGTTCGCCGGAGTCCCAAAGCTTTAGAAATGGCTTCATAACCTTTTCCAGACAGATAGATCTCAATTAATCTCAGTTAAGTTATGTTTTAACGAAGTAGCTCTATATAATCACAATTTATTTATGAATATGTGTTTCTGTCCAACTGTTTCACTCCAAAACCAATTTATTTAAAAATTCATCCCTAATATCTTTTTAACATATTTAATTTTACATGATCATAAATATAAAATAAAATAATAACAATACATTACATAATACATACATTTTTATTTTATTTTTTATATTTATTTTAGCATCACAACACAGAATTTTCCTGTCACATTGCACAAGCTATATTCTGTACACAAATAATGATGACAAGCACCTAGACCTAGATCCCACTGAAAATGTGTGTGGTGACCCGAAAAGGAATGAGCATCAGAAATGTCCTTGCAAACTGACAGATTTGGAGCAAAGGTGTTTTGCAGTAAAGGATTTCATATACAGTACAGTAGATCACTGCTTTTCACTGGGGTTCCGTTCCAGACTTACCAGTGAATGGCAAAAAAACTCACCACTCATGAATGATAATGTAAGATGGTTGATGATTTATTCATCTGTATCAGTATCTTTCGTTTTGCTCGCGCAACTACGCTGCATTCAAGGACCACTGAAAATTGGACAGTGGTACATGTGTGCTGTACATTTTACATCTGTATTATCACGAACAGTGAACCTTGCAAATTTGAAAGACAAAATCACAGAAATGGGAAAAAAAGCTGTAATTTTACAAGAATAAAGCCAAAATATTAAGAGAAAAAAGATGTATTCTAATGAGAAGGAACTCACAATTATACAAGAATAAATAATGTAACTGAATTGAAGAAGTAACTGTGAAAGAATTTATTTTTAAGTTGTAATATTAGGAGAAATAAAAAACTAAATTAATAAACAAATAAAAATAAATTAATAAAGTCAAAATATTATGGTAATGAATATTATGAAAAAAATACCATAGATTATGTACAAATAAAGTTGAAATAATTATATAAAGATAAAAACAAACAAAAAAATAAAAAAAACAACAGCAAAAATGAGAAAAAAGAGCAAAGAGTGAAGTTGATACTAATAGTAGGCTTTTTCACCTACAGTATATAACAAAGCTGAGATGCAGTTTTTTCTTGAAATATATAATTTCTTAGCATATCTACTGTACATGTGTTGCTTTACAAAATATCAAAACGGCCCTTGCATCCTTTCAGTTTTCACTAAGAGATCCTTGGAAAGAGTTTGGACATCCCTGTTGTACGCTAACCGGGGCAAAATTTTGCTGGAATGTTTTTATGTTAACTGAAAATCACGCTAATCAAGGTTCCACTGTATTTATAAATTGTTACTGACTTTGGGTGAATGAGATGTGCTTTCTGGGGAAAAAAATGGCCTATTTTCGGGAAAAAAAGTGAAAGGAAAAAGCTATATTTTTTCACCAAAAATCTGCTAATTTTTGCGAATTGTGAATGTGCAGGGATCCACTGTACATTTGTTGACATTTTTTTTTGTGTGCCGTCGTCCGTAGCTACGGAGTTTGAACATCACACACTCACCCTATCGCGTTTTTTCACATAGTAATTAATGAATAAATGGTTGCTGTTATATGGCTGATTGTGGTCTATTATTGGTAAAAAAAAAAAAAATGCATATGCAAGAAAATTGCACTTATTTTTGGCTTAAATTAAGCATTTTCAAGCATAAAAATGTCTACTTGAAAAATACAAATACAAGGCAGAAGGAGCGTTGTAATTGTGAATGTGTGAATGCGTCCCTGTTTGGTGAGACAAGGACCAGACGTGATGGCCAAAAAAGGCATTTCTTGTAAGTTTCCATTATCTCAGGCACAATAATGACAACATAATAATCATAATAATAACACGGGCTACTGTTGGGGCCATAACCCACGTCAAGTTAAACCCAACTCTTAACCTCCGACGTCACTTCCTGTCCTAGACACATCTGTTCACCCACCACGGAGGACCACTGGGGAACACATTTACTGTGACACACATGAGCAGGAGTTGTATTTACGTCTTAAATGGCTTATTTACTCTTATTATGTCACCAATACTGGGTAATACGAGTGTAAAGCCATTTAAAGCCACCATCACAATACATTAGTGAGACAATAGCCACCGCAGGGAGTAAGTACGCTGTCCAGAAAAAAACAAGAAACTGCTAATGTGTAAGTCTGTTATCTTATTTTCTCTGATTATATTTACTATATTGGGTAACAGGAGTGTAAAGGTGACTGTAGGTATGTTATTACATGTCAAGATGTCTCTGTTTAAAAAAAAACATATTTAGAATACTGTAAACCGGTTTTCTATGCCATAACTACGAAAATGCTCCATTCATTAATATTGAATACTTTGTGGAAATTCACTTAGCGGGGTCGAGTCTAGAACCAATTAACCACGATAAATGGTTAATGCACCTGCCCACACTCTCTTCAGCATGAACTATATGATCTTGAGCATGTTATTTCCTGTATGGCAACAGCTAATTAACTTGTTGGGTTCTCCTCCTGGCAGTGATCTTGTAATTTGGCACTGAGCCATACTGGATGTGAACCACGACTTACTTAATGACTAACGATTCCAGCAGTGTGATGACTTTGAAAGTTCAGCAGCTTGACCGTGGCATTTAGGCGTTGTGCCTTCCAAAATAACAGGATAATATGCTTGTCGTAAAAATAACCACGCTCGCTGCATGTAAATCATGAAATGATATCATGGCGCCGTGGTTTTACCCTCAGAATGAGCACACCGCAGGATATTCACGCTCACAATGTCATACGATCATGCTAAAGAAGACAAAAAGGAGAAAGACATCTGCCACGCACCTTAATTAGATGGTAGGAATACTGAAGGGGATATTTAGCGACCCCGCAAGGACCATGTGACTTTCTCAAGAATGGCTATAAGCCTTGCAACAGTGATTGTCCACTTGTAATGATGTCCATTATCCAAATGTGGGCAGAAAGGTCACACATGGAGAAAACACGCACATGCGCATTTTCTCAAACGCAAACATGAGAGTCGTTTGTGTTTACACATGCTCACATTACCACAGAGAGTAAATCGATTTTAGAAAGTGACAAAGCAAAGCCGGAAAATCATTTTACCAACCAAACCAAGGAATAAAAATAAAAAGTCATAGGTTATGCCGGGTTTGACCTTTTCCAGTATAGTCAGCCTTGCTGACCTTTAAAGACCATCATGTTTTAATGAGAATCTGCTCTCCTAACAGAACAGCTGGCCACATGCATTCAGTGTAACCTTTCACCAAAAGCTCTTTTTTTGGACTGATGAATCCCAAATGAAGACATTCTTTCATTACAATTGATGATGGGATGCCAATGCTCAAGTGAAATTGGACTGCCAGATAGGGACACCTACTGGCTGAATGTGTGATCATCACACATGATGACATGATCTGCCAGTGTAATAATATTCAGTTAAATAACAAAATAATTCATGAATTAATCTCAAATGTATTACAACAAATTGTGTTCTTTGGTATCATTGACTGTAGTTCATGTCCTTGAGTGCCCTCAGATGCAACGGCCGAAATATTTCATTTGGGTGGCCATTACCCACATAGGGATGGCAATTAGTTGCTACCTGAATTATCTAGATGGCCAATGGGGCCGAACAGTGACCAAGGGTGGCCACGGCCACCACTGGCCACCCCCGCGTAGCGCTGCCACTGTGTTTGGACCATCTATTAGAGCAATTAATAGCTGAGCAGTGTGCCGAGGACATGTTTTCAATGCATAGTTTCTGGATTCTGCTCACCATCATCGTGGCCAAACCCGTGCAGGACATAATACAGAAGTGGATGCCGATTGGAACTGCTGGTTTAACTCTAGACTTCTTGGTTTGCATGCCCACTTAATCTGCTACAGAGAGCTTCCAATATTAAGAGATTTATGTGCTGAATCACGCTTCAGAATTTAAGTCAAAGTCAACATACTGAGAAACGTTGACCGGAACCGACCAAAGTAGTAATGGAAAACTTACCTACCGCTTGCAGTTCATCCAAGACGCGGTTTTATTGACAGCTCCTCCACAAAATAGGAAAGTTGTGTGCTGCAGTGAAAAGCGTCCAAGCGGAAACGGCGGTTAATGTTCTGCACCACAGAGCCGCATTTGTCATTATTGTCCCCAAGCCGTGGGGGTGGCCACTAGGGTGAATGGCCGGAGAGTGACCAAAAGTGGTCACGGCCACACCAGGTCACCTGTAGCTCCGCCACTGGTAATTTTGGACAGTGATCATCTGTGACGGATCTACGAGGAGGTCACGGGTGGTCGTGGCCACCCTTTGTCACTCTTCGGCCACCCCAGTGGCAACCCCCCACAGCTGGGAGACAATTTTGACAAACATGGCTCTGTGGTGCAGAACATTATTTCAGCCTAACCGCCATTTCCGCTTGGACGCATTTGACTGCAGCACACAACTTTCCTTGTGGAGGAGCTGTCAATAAAACCACGTCTTGTATGAACTGCAAGTGGTTGGTACTTTTTCCATGATTACTTTGGTCGGTTCCGGACAAGTTTTCTCACTGTCTATGTTGACTTTGACTTAAATTCTGAGGCGTGATTAAGAACATAAATCTGTTAATAATGGAAGCTCTCTGTAGCAGCATGAGTGGGCATGAAAACCAAGAAGTCTAAAGCTAAACCAGAAGTACCGATCGGCACTGGCCATCTAGACAATTCTGGTATCAACTTATTGCCACCCTTATGTGAATAATGGTCTCACCTTGGCCACCTCAATGAAAAATTTCTGGCTCCACCACTGAAAATCATCACTGTAAGGTCACCACTAGAAAGCAGCACTGCTCTTTTATTCAATTCTCTAACTTTGCTTTGCTACTTTTTCAGGGCTTTGGTAGAGCTTTGTAATCCACTACTTCACATCAATCTATCATGGTTTTCAAAAATGTATTAAATAATAAGTAATGCTGTTTTGAGGTTGAATACAGGCAAGTATTAATTTAAAAAAGTGCATATTTAAGCTTTTTTTTTGCCTAAATTAAGCATTTTCAAGCAGAAAAATGGCTAAAAATACAATTAAGGCATTCAGATGACGCATTCAAAGACGTTGTGATGATGTGTAGTACACTACACTGGTCACTGGGTGTCAGTAATTTTACATAATGTTGGGTGAGACACACAAGCACCACACTTGATGGCTGGAATAATAATAATAAAAAAATCCCTAACACAGGGTACTGTTGCGGCCATAACCCACTCTAAGCTAAAACTCAACTCTGAACACCTGACGTCAATTCTTGTCCACCCACCACTCAGCTCCCCAAGCAGCGGGTCACCTTTACAGCAACACACACGAGCACAAGGCTTATCTATGTATTAAATGTCTTATTTTATATTATTATGTCTAATACATGGGGTAATAGGAGTGTAATGGTGACAATAGGGGTGTTATTTTATGTCTGGAGGGCTCTAATAATGTCAAACACCGTATTTAGAAGGTTATAATAGGTTTTTGATGCTCTAACTATGAAATATTTCATTTATAAATCAGGAATCATACTTCATGGTCAGGTCTGGAACCAATTAACCGTGATGAACAAGAAGGGATTACTGTACGTTAAGTGAAAATACACGTGGAGCCAGAACACCGCCATTGAGGTATGGCATTGAAAAAAAATAAAATGACATTAAAATATATATTTTACAGTACAGCAATCCCTCATTTATCGTAATTAATTGGTTCCAGACCCAACCGCGATAAATTAACTTTCTCTAGGTAGGATTTCGTATTTATAAATTGAATATTTTTTGTATAGAAAAACCTGTTCAAGGTTTTCTAAATATGTTTTTTAACATTATTAGAGTCCTCTGCACATGAACTAGCACCCCTATAGTCACCTTTACACTCATTTTTACCAAATATAGGAGAAATAATCAGAGAAAATAAGCCACTTAAGACAAAAATAAGACTCATGCTTGTGTGTGTTTCAATAAATGTCTTCCAGACATGTGGATAGGAAGTGACACTGGGGATTCAGAGTTGAGTTTTAGCTGGAGTACGGCCACAACAGTACCCTGTGTTGTTATTACGATGATGATTATTATTAATATTGTTATTATTGTGCCTGTTGTGAGCTAATTTAAACATGCAATAACTGTTGATGACAGCGATCAAGTCTGGTGTGTGTTCCTTGTGACACCTACTGGCCAGTGTGGACTACAGTTCATTAATGTCCTTTCATCCCTTAAATTGTACAATCTCCCTTTGCAATATCGCAGTTCAATTACCGCTCCCTCGCTATACAGTGTTTTTTCAGAAATTAATTAATTATTTAATAATCGCTGTTTTGTGGGAGACTATGGTCTATTATTAGTCAAAACATATTGAAATACAAGTGATATGTAGTATTCTGGCCACTAGGCAGCTGTAATGATTCATTCATGATTCATTAGCTTACATTACATTAGCTTAACACTGCATGATGTCAGCCATGGCAGGTCTGACATGATAGAGTGAGAGTTCTCCTCCCAATCCGTGTGGAAGTGGTAAGTTTTTGGCTTCTTAAGTTTAGGAGAAATAAATTCAAGGCTAACTGATTAGCTCACTAGCTAGCGGCCGTCTCGAGTCCCTGCAGCATAAGAGTTGCGCAATGTGTTGTAAACAATGAATAATACGAGTGCAAAGGTGACTATGCGGTGTTATTTCATGTCTACGAGCCTCTAATAATGCTGAAACCCATATTTGGAAAGTCATAAACAGGTTTTCTATATTCTAGCTACAAAGATTTTCCATCTATTAACATTGAATCCGGAAATTAATTTTTTCACGGTCGGGGTTGGAACCAATAAACTGCTATAAACAATGGCGTTAAGTTACGGCATTGAAAAAGATTTAATTGAAAAATAAAGACATTTAAAAATACAACATTTTGCTTTGATTTTTTTTTTAATTACTGGTATTTGGATGATGTTCAGTGTCAGTTTTCAATTTACTTACTTTCATGACCAAAACTTCATGGCAGTGTTCTAGCTCCATAAATGAAAAAAATACAAGGACACAAAAGCATACATTTTGGTACACTGAAGGGTTTGTGTGAAGGTTTCCCGTTGGAGGGTATTTCCATTTGTAAGACTCCTGCTGACTGTGAGATGCAAAAGCAGACTGTCTGGGGTTGCCGCTGTTTAGAGAAGAGATTAATATTTCAAGATATTATAAAGTCTAAAAAGAACAAAACACATACAACAAAGATGGGCAAAATCTACAAAGAGCTTCTTCAGAATAAATGGCATGAATAAGGAATGATAGAAACCGTTAAACCGTAAATAGAGGATTAAAGAGACTTTGGTTTGGTTTGGCTTGGTATTAGTTTATTTTACTTTAGTAGTCATCATGATAGACACAACTGAGTAGAACCCAGCTCAGAATTCAATAAAAGATGACATCCAGATAAGACAACAGCAGAGTATTAATAACTGCACTGTAAATTGCATGTTCTTGAACAAAGTGATGGCCCTCCACCCACATGGGCTTAATATCCAAAACATGAACTTGATCAATTATTTTTGCCTGTATTTGTTATTATTTATAAACAATTGCCTTTCAAATTATTCAACACTGTTATTACTATTTTTTGTTTTAATCTCGAGGCCATACGGTGGTCTAGTGGTTAGCATGTTGGCCACATAGTCACAGTCTGGAGATCGGGAAGACTAGGGTTCGATTCTCCCTTGGGCATTTCTGTGTGGAGTTTGCATGTTCTCCTCATGCGTGCGTGGGTTTTCTCCGGGTACTCCGGTTTCCTTCCACATTCCAAAAACAGGCATGTTAGGTTAATTGGCGACTCAAAATTGTCCATTGGTATGAATGTGAGTGTGAATGGTTGTTTGTCTATATGTGGCCACCAGTCCAGGGTGTACCCCGCCTGTCGTCCGAAGTCCAGCATGCCCCCGCAACCCTCATGAGAAGTGGCATAGAAAATGGATGGATGGTTTTAATCTCTAAATCAGTGGTTCTTAACCTTGTTGGAGGTACCGAAAACCATCAATTTCATATGCCCACTCACCGAACTCTTATTTAGTGAAAAATAATTTTCAAATTCAAGACATAGGCATATGTTTGTTTATAGGTATATGTTTGTTTATAGGCATGTTTGTTTATAGGTATATGTTTGTTTATAGGCATATGTTTGTTTATAGGTACAGTATATGTTTGTTTATAGGCATATGTTTGTTTATAGGCATATGTTTGTTTATAGGTATATGTTTGTTTATAGGCATATGTTTGTTTATAGGTATATGTTTGTTTATAGGCATGTTTGTTTATAGGTATATGTTCGTTTATAGGCATATGTTTGTTTATAGGCATATGTTTGTTTATAGGTATATGTTTGTTTATAGGCATATGTTTGTTTATAGGCATATGTTTGTTTACTGGTGCACAAAATGACAGAGACAGGACGCTGACTCCCATCGCGGTTCGTGATACATGTGAATCCATGCTGTACATATTCGTCCCACCACTTTCTTTTTTTGCTCGACATAGTTAGTATGGATTAAAATATTAAAAACGAAATCACACGACGTACTACCACATCAGTCATGGTGCGTTTCATTTGTACTCGGAACTGGGAAGTCGGAATGACAGTGACGGTTGCCAAGTCAGAAAAACGTCACACGATAGCAATATTTTTATAAATTATTTGATTATTTATCGTTTACACACAAGGCAGCCATCATTGATTGTTGACTCGGAGGTGGTGTGGATGCTCTGACTTCCAAGTTGAACATTCAGACTTCGGGGGGCGTCTCAGTCGGGTGTTCCCGCTAGGAACTCAGAAATTCCGACTTCCAAGTACAAATGGAACGCACCATGAGCGCGCTAAATTCTTTGCAGCACTGATTGGCCAAGGCAAGCAATGTAATGTGATTATCTGCCGCCAGTGATGGCTAAGTGGCGGCGAGTCATCACAAATTGACACGATGGGTTTGGTGTGTTTTAACCTCCGTGGCGGAGGCTCCGCCGAACCCCTGGGACCGACTCACCGAACCCCTAGGGTTCGATCAAACCCAGGTTAAGAACCACTGCTCTAAATGAACAAAAAACAGCAATCCCTCACCACTTTAAATTAAAAATAAATAAATCCTGCTGTTTCGTGGTTGACTACGGGCAATTATAGGTTTAAAAACATTGATGTTTAAGCAGATTTTACATATTCTCCTCCATCAAGTATTTTCAAGCATAAAAATGGCTAAATTAAGTAAAATACTAATATCAGGCATTCAGAAAATGCATTCAAAAATGTTGTGATGATATGTAGTATTCTACACTGCTCACTAGGTGTCAGTAATGTTACATTGATGAGACAATAGCCACTGTAGGACGTATTGTACAGAAAACCAAAGTAAAAAAGAACAATAGGGAGCTCTCCCAATGCAAACGTGTGTGAGTCTATATTATGTGGAATATGTCTTCTTTTCTCTTATGTCTGCTATATTGGGCAAAATGCGTACAAAGGTGACTGTAGGGGTGTATTTAGAAGCTGTATTTAGAAGGTGATAAACAGGTTTTCTGTGTTCTAGAAAATATTAGATTTACAAATATGGAATCCTACCTTTGCGGAAATTCACTTATCACTGTCGGGTCTGGAACCAATTAACATCAATAAACGAGGGATGACTGTACAGCAAAAAAATATACAGTGACAAACTCCAAAATAAATTCAGCAGTCCTAAGAGTATAATGTAAAAAAACTAACAAAAGGCAACACAGGCGTCGTTGGAGAGTTTTCTGGTATTTGGGGACTTAAAAGTGAAAGCATGTATTGTTCTACAGTTTGTGTTGTCACTGAGCAGCAGTACCGGCCCGCCCCAAAGTGGTCACAAGCCGTCAGTCCACTGTCAGCTTCCGCGGCACACAGCGTAATAGAGCAAACTTTACACATCCATGGTGATGCCGCCAGAGTGGAGTTCACCCTGTTTTACAGAGTTGGGTCTAAAACGTAAATGTTTTTTCATCTTCATGAAACTACTACCCATTACACTCCAGTACCCGTGGAAGGGTGGAGAGATGTTCTAGTGTTCCACGACCAGGACAAAAACCACATTGTACCTCCTGTCGCCCTTCTGAGAAGTTGAATGACTTGCCAGGGCCTCTTCAAGGCCAAGCGCAAATCGTGCTCCATGGCCTCACCAAACTCCTCCCACACCCAAGTTTTTGCCTCGACCACCGCCAAAGTTGCTTGTCGCATTGCCTGCCGGAACCTGTCAGCTGCTTTGGAAACCCCACAAGCCATTCATGCTCGATAGGACTCCTTCTTCAGCTTGACTGCAGCCTGGACCTGACTGTGGACCTCTGAGGGCAGGGGTCCACAATCGGGTCCGGGTTTGCCACAGCTCTGATGGGCTGCCTCAGCAATGGAGGCACTGAATACGGTCCGTCCTTATCCTCTCCCAGGTTGCAGGAAAAGCTCTGCCAGAAGTGAGAGTAGAAGACTGGATGAACCCATTTAATCCAATTCATCACCAGGCAGTGATCAGCTGATAGCTCAGCCACTCTTTTCACCCGCTTATCCAAAACATGCAGACGCAGGTCTGATGATATAACGATGATATATGATATACTGTAACTATGATATGATATAACTTCAACTAAGTTATCATAGACCTGGTTCCATAAGGTGCATAAAATTTTGTGGACATTCTCAGGTTCGAACATGATGTATTATAGACAAACTGTGGTTTGCACAGAATAAAGAACCCGCATGGGTTCAGATTGGGGAAGCTGTTACTCCCAATCACAGTCCTCCGGGTAACACTGTCATTGCCCACACGAGCACCTCCCTGATAGACTCCAAGAAGCCTTGGTACTCTGAGCTGCCATTTGGCGCGTACATACAAATGACAATCATGACCCTTTCCCCAACCCGAAGGCGACCTATGTGACTATGTCTAGTTGGAATGTCTCGACCTGTCACAGAAGCTCGGGCTCTTTCCCACCAGAGAAGTGACGTTCCATGTCCCAAGAAAGACTTAGCCGCCGAAGATGAGGTCGCCCAGGCACCCGCCCTCAACTGCCACCAATACGCAAAGCGCTGGACACTTGTGCTTGCCCCACAGGCGGTGCGTTTACCGGGGGAGATCCTGTGTGGTTTCTTCCGGCATGAGTGAAGGCCTGACCAACAGGCGCTCGCCTGCGAGCCACTCCCACGGACCTGGCTCCCTGTGACCCCATAAACTTTGGGCTAACCACTCCCACAAACACGAACTGGACAACATCACATTACTGCACTGTACTGCATTTATTTATTCATGTAAATTCAACCTCATGCTCTTACATCTACCTAGGATTTTTGCACATTTGGAAGTATTTGCACCGTTGTCGGTTTGTTGATGATCGTACACATGCTGTACGATACATATGCCCTATATGACAATGATGCCACATAGCTTTTATCACCTTGATGACATGTTTTTACTCTATGACATGTTGCTGTAAAGGCGCTGTTGTTGCAGGCTGCACTTAGACAAGACGCCACACAAGTGATTGTAAGCATACAAGACCTGTAAGCACACATTACTCACCTCAGAGCCAACTGGTAAGTCAGAACTATTATTGCTTCTAAAACAGGGGTGTCCAAACCTTTTTCCAGTGAGGGCCACAAACTGAAAAATGCAAGGATGCAACTTTGCCACTTTGATATTTTCTACCTCAGCTTTTGTGATAGAGGTGAAAAGTCAATTAGTAGGAGCTTTACTGTTGAGTTTCAGCTCCATGGAAGGAAAAAGCAGCAAAGATCATAATGGCAGAGTGCGCGAGCCAAACTTGCGCCAAACTTGAATGTCACGTAAGGGGGCCACAAAATGAAACCATGGGCCATGGATGAGACCTTTGGGTTACAGCATGTGTGAGGGGAAATGCATAGTAAATTGCAATCTGTTTAAATTGTAAATATAAAAATGGACTACTTACGTACTGGATTGAACAACAAATAGATTTTTTTTTAAATTAACAAATGTTCAACAAGCTAACCTGACAGGCTATTGGAAAACAGAAAATAAAAGCTAGTGGAGTTGAGTTGAGAAAGTGTCATCTTCCATCTTCCCAAGTATAGGCAAGCTTCATCACACAAGAACTTGCTACATGCAGACCAACGTAGACTTACCGGGCAAGAAGTCCATCATCCTGGTAGCCATCATCCTTTCGATCATCCTCATTGGAGTCCTCTTCATCTACATGGCATCGCCACTTCCTAAAGTGCAAAATCTGTTAGAAACTGATGTACAGAATCTGCCAGAACATGTGAACAACCTGGGAGGTGCAGTACCAGAGACCAACCAGGGTGGTGCGGGACCACAGACCAACCAGGGAGGTGCGGGACCAGACACCAACCAGGGAGAGGCGGAACCAGAGACCAACCAGGGAGGTGCAGGACCAGTGAACAACCAGGGTGGTGCGGGACCACAGACCAACCAGAGAGGTGCGGGACCAGACACCAACCAGGGAGAGGCGGAACCAGAGACCAACCAGGGAGGTGCAGGACCAGTGAACAACCAGGTAAAAAAAATTAAAACAGCTAAAATAACAAGCTGCTCACAAAAAACCTTCAGCATATCCATATGAGATCAAACAATGTACTGACACAAGGGTGTTGCAAAATTAGGTTGCGGATTGCGGAAAAGCGATGTAAGTGAAAATGAGAATAAAGTGTAAAAGAATACATATATCGGCTATTACTGACAGTATTTGGGGACAGACTGGAAAAAGCCTAAGATAAGATGAATAGTCGGAACAGTATGGGTTGCTCCCTCCAGGTTGGGAATAAGGTCCTACCCCAGGTGGAGGAGTTCAAGTATCTCGGGGTCTTGTTCACGAGTGAGGGAAGGTTGGAGAGTGAGGTTGATAGGCGGATCGGCGCAGCGTCTGCAGTAATGCGTTTGCTGTACCGGACCGTCGTGGTGAAGACAGAGCTGAGCCGGAAGGCAAAGCTCTCAATTTACCTATCAATCTATGTTCCCACCTTCACCAATGGTCATGAGCTTTGGGTCGTGACCGAAAGAACGAGATCGCGGATACAAGCGGCTGAAATGAGTTTCCTCCGGAGGGTAGCTGGACTCACCCAAAGAGACAGGTTGAGGACCTCGGTCATCCAGGAGGAGCTCAGAGTAGAGCCGCTGCTTCTTCACATCGAGAGGAGCCAGTTGAGGTGGCGCGGGAATCTCGTCCGGATGCCTCCCGGACATCTCCCTGGGGAGGTGTTCCAGGCATGCCCAGCCGAGAGAAGGCAACGGGGCAGACCTAGGACACGCTGGAGGGATTATGTCTCACAGCTGGCCTGGGAACATTTTGGTGTCCTCCCAGTGGAGGTGGAGGAAGTGGCTGGGGACCGGGAAGTCTGGGCTTCCCTACTGAGACTGCTGCCCCCGCGTCCCGGACCCGGATAAGCAGAGGAAAATGGAATGGAATGGAATAAGATGAATAATAATTGATTTACATTCACAGGATCATCTGCCCAACGCAGGTTAGCAAATCAATTTATGTTTACAATTAACATAATGCTGCCTTTGTTTGGTGCTTTTTCTTAATATATTTTTTTTCTCAGACATTTGCCCTCCAACTTGGCGTAAACATGGCAATCAATGTTTCCTGTTTGTTAGCAGTAGGGACAAGTGGCACAATGCTGAGGTATGGCAGTCCTTAATCCTTTGCAATACTGTCATTTCTACGTTAACTTATGAAAAACACCAAAACTTTTTGGTGCTTTAACACTCATAACACATGGTTATTCAAGATTCAAGAGTTTTATTGTCATGCACAGTACAACAGGTAGTTATGCTATACAATGAAATTCTTGTTCTGTTCATTCTCCCAAAAAAAGAAAGAAACCCAAGAAAATGAATAAGAACAAAAACATTAATACCAATAAATTAAGCTCCAAGAACAGAAGAGACATTAATACCAATAAATAAAAAGTGTTATTAGTGTGTGTGTGTCTGTGTGTGTTGCGTCGGCGTGTGTGAGTGCTTTGTTGAGATGTTCCCCTGAAGAAAAAACATTTATTGCATGCTTCGAATGGGGAAAAGTAGCACCAGACTAATACAAAATTTAAAAATAGAAAGGCAATACTTCAAATTGAAATCTTACTATTAAATTGTATTAGTGTATGGCAAATGCGCTCTAAAGAGGACTGGTTGATAGTTGGAAGCAGGCGACAGTGAGATTTGGTAAAAACTGCTCAGTCTGCTTTAATATTACGAATGCGTGAATTGTAAATTGTGGCAAATGTAACACAACTGATTTGATAGCGCATGCAGAGCTGGATAAAGCTGTTGGATGCTATTTAAAAACGCTGCTACTCCCTAACTTCATCAGGAGGTTGCCTACTGCCACAGTTATTCATGCCAATCTTGTGCCATCCTCTGTTGCTTTTTCAGCATTACTGCGTAGCCAGGGGCGGCCACTTGGCCTCAGTTCCCAACCAAACCATGTATGATTTCTTCATCGAGGGATTGGCTAATGAAACTACGATTTGGGTTGGGGGCAAAAAGGTTTCCTATCAGGTGGGTGATGAAATAATCACAGGTTCATTGAGATTTGCTGTTTTTTTAAATACAAAATGAGTTGTGTATTGCAACATTCATATTAATGTTGTAATAAAACAAGTTTGTTTTGGTTAAAGATGAATAGCTTTTACAACATTTTCATGGTGTAAAAGTAGCTCTACTGCTCTATAGGATGCCAATTTCTTTTGATATTTCAGATTGGTCGATGGAAATGGACGGATGGTTCCAAGTTTGAAGTGAAGACGCATGAAGAGAAGGGTAGCCAGGATGCTGGATGGGCACAAAATGAACCCAATAACGCTGATGGCTTCGAAAATTGTGTGGAGATTAACTTGGGATGTATGATTGCAGAAATGTCTTGATTCATGAACATTTTAACAACCCTGCATCTTGTAACTTTTGTACCCGATTTCTTCACAGTGAATGGACTCAATGACAGCTCGTGCTCATACAGCACATCCGCATTTGTTTGTCAGAAGGGGATGGTCTCCGATGTGTGATCTGGCTGCTCCTTCAAAGACGTCAGTGCTGAAAGATCATCACTCTGCGTTTAATTCAGTTGCTTTAATGAATCATAATCAGCGTGCACATTATCCAAAACAAAATGAAGATGGTACAATCTGCAAAACTGGAGACAAAACACAAATTTACAAACTAAAGCTAGTACTATTTGCAGACAGCATTCAGACCCGGAGCTAACACAATCACACATAAATTCAATCAATTAAAAAAACATTTTCAGGGGTCATTAACATTTTGACCCTACTTTGTATTACCATTGAATCAGAGAAATTCACTGATCTTTTACATTTTCAAGCAGCTAAAATGAAGCACAAAGCAAAAGCTGCAACACAATGATGGACTACAATTTTTCTCAAGATAAATACATCTTAAAACAAAAATGGAAGTCATTAATAATTTAACAATAAAGTTTAAAAATATGAAGACAGATTTGTATTCAACGAGAATAGAGAAAATAATTTTGAGAGTACATAAATTATGTTTCAAGAAAGTTGAAATATGACAAAAAACAGCAGAAATGGATAGAACAGCTATATTTAGGAGATAAATAATTCATTCTAAATAGAAAAAACAATTTACGATTGTATTTTTTTATTGTAATTTGGGGGAAATTAGGTTATTAGATTATAATGGAATAGGATAATTTTGAAATATTTTGGAAAAAAGTGAGCAAAAGTTTATATTAATAGGCTTTTTCACCTATATGACAAAGCCAGAAACTTATGGTTTCAGGGGGGTCCACACACTATGCGCAACACCACAAACCCACAGCATATCTATGTGGGATTCAAAACAATGTACTGATAGGATCCATTTTGTGAAATGGCACAAATGATTTGATATTACGTCAGTTTGATATGATCAAATTCCTACCCATCACTGAGTTACATCAAACATTGGCATCCTTTTATTTACCTTAGACATGGCTTCAATATCGGATGGATATTTTGGCGTGTAATGTGGCGAGTGTTGTAATTTCTGGATGTCGGCTGGTCTGATCCAGTTGTGCAAAGAATTTCTTTCTGATCCATCGTCTGACGCCAATCATATTGTACAAAGGGACGTAACTGTCGGGCGGGGGCAGCGACACGTAAGCCCCGCCCCACGAAAGAATGCACAATAGCAATGTTAAATGGCTCAGTTTAGCTGCAAATGTTAGCTATCATTGAAGCCATCATAGCCTAGTCAGCTTGTGTGACAATTTCTATGCTAATTGGGAGATGTTTTTGTTATGTCTTTGAAACCACTATGGATAGCATGCTAGATTTCTTGTTTTAAGTTCCAAATGGTCCCTTGAATTTATTATACTGTGATTTAAGTAGGGGTGTCATGGTACACAATATTGGCTTCTAGAAATTTCCAGGACAAGACCAACAAGACTGAGTTACTTACAGTAACTGAGTCAATAGTCAAGTGTTAATAGCTGAGTCAATAGACGAGTGATTCTTGAAAAGCTGAGTGCAGGTTGGATTTTAATGTGTGCTTCCAATCCTGCCTCGCCCGCTGCCACCACATGCGTAATCATTCACAGCAGCAATGCAATAGTTTAGTCTTATTGGCTTCTGGCTGCCCTGTTCCTGCTAAACATTTCATGACACCCCTATTATGTGTTCTTAGTGTTTCACATGTTATTCCAATATGTGCTCCTGGATGTTGGAATTTCCTTTGGAACCAATAAAATAGGTCTTTACAGTTTTCATCTTCTCCTGCTGATTACTAAAGAATGGAAAAAGTAGCTTTTGTTTTGGTAGGTTGCATGTTTATATAGCCATAGAACACAATATTCTGTGTGCCTTCAAAGATCAAATACCACCCGAATGAGAGAAGTCCCTAAAATGATGCTCTGAAACTTTTGATACATCTTTGTGACAAGGGCGTCACTCTGATTCATCTCTAGAACTACTGCATTCTCTGCGGCTGACACTGAGCATCTGGCTTTCTCTCGTGTCTGTGACTGAAAAATGTTGACACCCTGGTAGTTTTGAAATTGCTTTTCCTCTCGCTGCTGCCTCTGCTCCACCGGGGTAACTGCTTCATTTTTCTCTTAACCACGCCCATACGTTGGTTGTATTGCTACAGTCTTCCTAAATCAATCACACGCGCAGTAACACGGACATTGCATGAAAAGGGAGCAGGAGAGGTCAATTTTCAGGGGAGATTCTGGGACCCCTGGGCACCTCGGGGCTCGAGGCAATTGCCTGTCTTTGTTTAATGGCAAGTCCGCCCCTGCTTGGACCAGTTGTGTGAAGCCAGCGTTCATATAAACTTGTAGTGAATGCAAGTTTGTTGAAAATAAGTAATTTTATGAGGGGAACATTAAAGATGAGGTGTAAAAGATGCAGGTGCAGTGCTGCTAATGGCACTAGTAGTGCACATTAACTCCTGTTAGAGAAATGTATATACACGTGTATATAAGTTATCACCCATTTTGGAGACATACTATTGTTTGTAGTATTACTGTACTCCTGTGCACAGAAAGGAGCAAGTAGGCCCCGTAAAAGAGAACAAAGGACCAGTCTTGTGTGACTCAGAAGTGGAGGAGATTGAGTTGCACAAGGCCAAGCTGCTTTCTGCTCCAGTTCACATCCTGTGATGTTAGAAAAGTGATTTAACCACACATGTATGATAACACCTCACACACACACACACACACAGCTAAACAAAGACAGAGTCCAGCTGTTGTAGGCCCCTTCCTTTAGAGCTGAGCTCTTCTGTAACTAGGGAACACCCAACAGAAAATAAAGAGACAACTTGTCTTGTGTCTTCTATAATTTTGGTGTGTTTTACAAGTGTCACAGGAGTTTGAACCTGACACTCCTCAAACAGGAAGTGGCCCGATATTACAACTTGGTTCCAGACCCGACTGAAGTAAATTTCTGCAAAATAGGATTCCTTATTTATAAAGGGAATATTTCGCCCAAAGTCAGCTGGGATAGGTTCCAGCATGCCCTACAACCCTAGTGAGGACAAGCGGCTTAGAAATGAATAAATGGATTTTTGCAGTTAGGCCATAGAAAACCTATTAATGACCTAAATACTTTTTTTTTTTTTTTTTTTTACATTATAGCTCTGTAGACCTGAAATAACACCCCAATAGTCACCTTTACATTCCAATAATAACAGGAAATAAGACATTCGTGTTGTCAAAAATAGCTCATTAATGGCGTTAACGAATTTATTACTAATTATATTAATTATAATTAACACATTATTTCTATTGATCCTCATTTAGTTCATTACTTATAAAATGTTGTCCAAGCGCATGTCAGGGCAGCTTATATAGTGCCTTGGGACTTGTAATTGGCTACCGTAATTGAACTCAGGTGTGCATGTCATGAGACATGCTGCATTTAAGGGCCAAGGAAAGTGGGGGGAACCATCCGCTACAAGACTAAGCTTGGGGATTTTATCCCTGGTTACACCCTCCCCCCTTTAACACTTGCACGTCTAATGCACCTAAGGCATTAGACAAGCTACAGTCAAACCTGTCTTAGCGGCCACCTGTATAGATGGCCACTGAAAAATCCCCCGCAGAAGATTTGCTTGTTATAGACCCTGTGTATAGCGGTCACCTGTCTAACGCGGCCAGCGGCCACCCATTTTGTATCCCTTGGTCAATATCTGACCGCATGTAGCGGCCAAAATACCGACGGTCACCTGCTGCTGCGCCCCGTTTTCTTGCTCTCTCTCTCACAGCTGGGCGTGCAGCAGGAGCAGGGACAACTGGACACACCGGCATCTAATTAATCCTTCCCCTACTTAACTCGGATTAGGGGAAGCTGTGAGACGCCGGTTCCTTCCTTGACAACTCAGTCTATGCACTCGCGGCTCACCAAATCGCTCAAACCCTTCCAGATTCGGCGTCTCCACAGCTGGGTGTTCCAGTTGTCCCTTGACCTAGCCGCTTGCAAATTCTCTTGTGTTTTTGAACCTTTTACTCTGGGGCTCCACAAGCTCCACAGTTCACTCCTGTGATTACCTCCACGCTGAAAAGCAAGAACTGCCATCCACTTACCATGCTTCCGCATTCTGTGGTCCTCCGCACACGCATCCGTAACACTTCATGCACGAAAAATAATAAACTCACATTTGAAAGAAGAAACATGTAATAATGTTTTAAATGTGAAAAGATTATATTAAAACTTTTTATTAAAACTAAAATTTCCTTCAGCCAACCAAATCCAAATTCAAAAACAAAATATGGCCGCCAACCTGTCTATAGTGGCCACCTGCCTATAGCGGCCACTTTCGCCGTTTCCCTTTAGTGGCCGCTATAGACACGTTTGACTGTATGTAACAATGTCTGAATGGATATTAATGGGTTGTCAAAAGAGGCATATTTCAATGGTTTTTTTTAACTACAACTGGGACCTTGTAAAGTGAGCGCGAAGGTAGGGTAACCAAACAGCTGCTTACACACAAGCCACCCGACGGCCTAAATCCAGGTGCTGGATGATTGCAGACGGGATGGTTGTTGGAACGGACACATTGGCAGACCCTTCGCCCACCACAGTGCATGCAACTGGCTGGAATAAGCACGGGGGTCTTGCTGCAGAGAGTGACAAGTCCAATATGATCCTCAAAGTTGCTCTGATGTCTCAGCTGGAGAGTTTGTAGGACAACTTTGTATCCATGAGAAATGGGCTGAAAAGTGGAAGAATCACTGCCACGAAACTGCTCGTAAAATGCTTCAAGGCTGTTCATACGAATCACAATGGAAGCTGGAAATCTAGGTCTGATATATGGAACCACAAGTGAGTTTGAACGGCAACATCAGTTCCAAGGAAATCTTTTGGAAATTCTGTTGTCAACAGATCCAAGGTAAGGAACATTTTGACCTGCTGCACTTTCAATATAGAGTAGCTCATTGAGTGAATGAATGGCTTGATCTGACAAATAGTCATTGTAAAAAAAGACACAGGGATTGTGGTTACTTGAGACCCCGTATCAAGGAGGCATGGACAAGTCCGGGCGGCAACATTGACTTCTGCGGTACATCTGGAACCGACTAATCCCTCTGGTAACCATTTCTTCAGTTTCAGGTTTGACTGAATCTCTGCACACTGGACAGGTTTGGTCCGGCACAGCTCCTGACTGTCCCTTAGCAGAGGCTGAGACTCGTTTAAGTTTCCAGAGGTGCTTGGTTTACTATTGAAGTGTGTTCTTTTAGGGCTGACTACTTCATGATAGATTCGAGGGGTTCTCACATTGCGGTTGAATATGACCATCTTCTCCGTAGCGGTAGCAAAACCCAGGCTTGGAAGATTTCGGGTTACCAGGCCTTTGTCTCTCGAAGGTCTTTGTAGCAGAGGCTGGTGAAATGCTGGCCTTGCTTGCAGTCAGTGATGCAAGTTGCCTCTGAAATAAAATACCTCTGTTTGGTAAGTGTTAATGCAGCACACAAGTTGGTTTCTTCCTCTGGCTGTACAAGCTGTGCATGACTTGCAACTTTGTTTTGCAGCACTCAGGTGCTGTTTAATCCGGGCTGCCTTTGCTGCATTTTGGTCTTCCTCTGTCTGAAGTAGCCGGAGGAGTTTGCAAATGAGGGTGGGTTACTTTTCTTCTGTTTTAATTGTAGCTCCACAATGGCATTGTCCCAACATCCAGAATTGGGTCAAAAGGCACTTATCCACATCCTTCACAGGCATTCATCCATCGTCTCCTGGAGAATCTCTGCATAGACACTTTAGCAACATTTCTGAACTCTGCCATAAGAGTGTGAGTCTTCAAACCACAAATCTTGGATGCATAAATGTCAGACAGGTTTTCAATGCAAAATGTATTACTTGCATTAGGGGTATAGGTGTATGGCAATATCGGGAATATCTTCACTAGTGCTGAACTGGAAACAAATTCAATGCGGTCATCAAATTCTGACTCTGTATTGTTAACAGCAACATTTGGTTTAATATCACCATACTGTACAAGAAAATCAGTTACTTCACCAAGCAGTGCGGGTTCATTTGCTCCATCCAATAGAACTGCATTTGGAATTTTGATTTTAAGTTGATAAAAAAAATCTCCATATTGGCAAAAATAAACTTGGTGAGAATGAATGGAAACAATATTTACTGTCCAACTGCCCTCCTGGCTGGCCCGCCAAGAAATGTAAATGTTAATATGTCGATGTAAAGGTTAGCACAATATAAAGGGTGTAAGGGTCAGTGAATTGCAAAGAAGACCAGGTTCGGCCAGGTTCCAGCCGGACCAATCAAAGGGGCTGGAAGGACGAGGAGAAAATGGCTGAGTGGCGTGTATAGAAAGAGACCGGATGTTGTTTTTTTTCCCCCACACGCGTCACCACAAATTAAGCAAATGAACTTGGAGCTTTACATCATTCCGGAAGGCTTGACGAAGGAACTCCAACCGCTGGACATTGGCGTAAACAGCGTTTAAAATGAAGTTGTGAGCGGCGTTGGAGCGATAGATGACAGCTAGTGAACACAGCTTCACCAACACTGGGAGGCAACGCCGTGTGAGTTTTGCAACAATTTGTGAATGGATGTAAACACGGCATTTAAAGTGAAGTTGCGAGTGGCGTGGGAGCGATGAATGACAGCTAGCGAACACAGCTTCACTAATGGATCGTGGATGCTTGGGCTAACGTGTCTGATGCACTGTTCGAGCTTTCACAAAAGCCAGCATCATTTGAGGCACCACACGGCAACGAGACCGACTCTGACAATGACGACAGGGAACCTGGTGTGTTTGATGGAGAACTTGGCCCGCTGTTCATTTGGGATACAAAAGATGATGACTTTGATGGATTTGTGGATGAGTATTGATCAAAAATAACGTGGGTGCATTGTTAAATACTTCAATAAAGTACAACCCAACTCAGTTTTGCTCTCGCTGGCTTTTTAAAAACATACAATAGCGTGCATGCTAGCGTATTGTAGCGTCGCTGGGAGCACTTCCTGTTCCCCAACGGTAGTGTTTTGGTGCAAATGCTCTTAAAGTTACATGTTTGAGCTACAGAGTTGTTAGTTATTGTTCTGCAAAAATAGCAGTAGTGTCTTGTCTGTTTTTGTGTTGCTATGTGATGTTTTTAGTTGTGCACCATAACTGAGACTGTTGTGTTGAGTGATGACCATCCTGATTTCATGTGGGCTTGATAAACTGAAAGTTCTACTCTTTTTATTTGAAGAAATAAAGTATCGTCGCTTCCTCACTGACTTCTGAGCGACATGGTATATTTTAGCGTGCATACCTGCGCCCAATAATACGATGTGCCTTGTGTGTGCGAAATACAAAAATAGCACCTGTAACTGAGACTGCGCCTTTTAATACGGTGCGCTTTATGGTCGTGAAAATACGGTAATGACAAAACAAAATTACATTTGCGTGTGAATCATATTGAAAGTAAATTGTACAAAAACATAAATATTTACAATACTGCAGGTTTTCTTCAAAGTACTGGTACTAGATTTTTTTACTGCTGTGCACAGTTCAAAGTAAATATTAACCAATTCAGTCCCTCAATTTCCAACACTCTGCCACAAAAGAAAACAGTCCAGTTCTTCAGTTCCCGATGGATAATCTGACCGAGAGAATTAGTCACAATTGTGTGTGAGAATTATTTTATTGGGAAACAGTGTCCAAATGCGCAAGTTGTCCAAAATAGAATGATGACTGGAATTATCACTCGATCTGAGGGAGGAGTAGGAAACGACAGGCTGCAGAGCCTCATACCAGACCTTGGGCAAAGAACGTTGACTGAAACGAAATGTCCAGGCTCCTGGCCTAGATGGACCAAACAATTTCTTATCAGAAATAAACTTAACAAGGTTAGCGCTAAGCGAGCATTACCAAAGCAACTTAACAATGTGTTTAATACATTGAAAACCATTAAAACCATGCGTTAGCATGTTTGCATAAGCATGTTAACGCCCGCATGACTAAACAGCATCACAATTCAATTCAGTGCAAAGCTATCAGCATTGTTACCATTCCATTCAACTTACCAGTTCAGTAGATCCAAAAGCACACAAGATAAACAGGTTCCCAGATAAAAAAAAAAAAATTGTCTGGTCACAAGAAAACAGAAAATGTTACCAAATGAAAAAAACATAAAATGTTTGAAAGATCAAATGTTTGGAGACACTGACCTGGAGCTGCTGTTCCTTGTCTTTTTCCCCACCCAAATGTGGAGAATGAAGTCAGGGCAGCTTATATAGTGCCTTGAGACTTGTGATTGGCTAATTGTGTGCATGTCATGAGACATGGTGCATTCAAGTGTCAAGGAAAGTGTGGGGAAAACCGCTAGAACGCTAAGCTTGGGGATTTTAACCTTTGTTACACATGTTTGTCACACTTAAATGTTTCAGATCATCAAAGTAATTTAAATATTAGTCAGTAACAACACAACTGAACACAAAAAACAGTTACAACGTAACTGACATTAATTGAGATCTCTCAGTCTGGAAAAGGTTATAAAGTCATTTTTAAAGCTTTAGGACTCCAGCGAACCACAGCGACAGGCATTATCCACAAATGGCAAAAACATGGCACAGTGGTGAACCTTCCCAGGAGGGGCTGGCCAACCAAAATAACCCCAAGATTGCAGCGACGACTCATCCAAGAGGTCACAAAAGACCCCAAAACAACATCCAAAGAACTGCAAGTCTCACTTGGCTTAGTTACGGTCAGTGTTCATGACTCCACCATAACAAAGACACAGGACAAAAATGGCCTGCATGACAGAGTTCCAAGACGAAAACCACTGCTGAACAAAAAGAACATTAAGGCTGATCTCAATTTTGCCAGAAAACATCTTAGTGATCCCCAAGAACTTTGGGAAAATACTCTGTGGTCTGACGAGACAAAAGCTGAACTTTTTGGAAGATGTGTGTCCCATTACATCTGGTGTAAAAGTAACATTGCATTTCAGAAAAAAACATACCAATAGTAAAATATGGTGGTGGTAGTGTGACGGTCTGGGGCTGTTATGCTGCTTTAGGACCGGAAAGACTGTGATAAATGGAACCATGAATTCTGCTGTCTTTGAAAATATCCTGAAGGAAATTGTCCGGCCATCTGTTCGTGACCTCAAGCTGAAACCAGCTTGGATCCTGCAGCAGGGCAATGATCCAAAACACAGAAGCAAGTCCACCTCTGAATGGCTGAAGAAAAACAAAATGAAGATTTGGAGTGGCCTAGTCAAAGTCCTGACCTGAATCCTCTTGAGATGTTGTTACATGACCTTAAAAGGGCGGTTATGCTGGAAAACACTCCAATGTGGCTGCATGGGCCAACATTCCTCCACAGCGCTGTAAGAGACTCATTGCAAGTCATCACAAACGCTTGATTGCAGTTGTTGCTGCTAAGGGTGGCCCAACCAGTAATTAGGTTTAGGGGGCAAACACTTTTTCACACAGGACCATGTAGGTTTGGATTTCGTTTTCTCCCTTAATAATAAAACATTTAAATTAAAAGCTGCTTTTTGTTTTCACTTGTGTTTTCATTGACTAATATTTAAATTTGTTTTAAGTTTTAAGTGTGAGAAACATCTCATATATTTTTCTGCAGCGTTATTTTCCAAAAATTTGATAGAAATTAAAATGATCACCCTATAGAGGGGGGAAATCAAAGACACCCCAAAAATGAAAGTGAAAAAATGATGCAGCAGACTGGTCCATTTTGCTAAAATATCATTGTAGCAACTCAAAATGATTCTCAGTAGTTTGTGTGGCCCCCACGTGCTTGTACGCATGCCTGACAACGTCGGGGCATGCTCCTAATGAGACTACGGATGGTGTCCTGGGGGAGCTCCTCCCAGATCTGGACCAGGGCATCACTGCGGTACCTGGACGCATGGAGGAGATTCCAGGAGACAGGTAGTTACTCCTGGAGAGCTGGACAGGGCGGTAGAAGGCCCTCAGCAGGATTGATATCTGCTCCTTTGTGCAAGGAGGAACAGGATGAACACTGCCAGAGCCCTACAAAATGACCTCCAGCAGGCCACTGGTGTGAATGTTTCTGACCAAACAATCAGAAACAGGCTCCATGGGGGTGGCCTGAGGGCCCGACGTCCTGTAGTGGGCCCTGTGCTCACTGCCCAGCACCGTACAGTAGAGCTAAATTGGCATTTGCCATAGACCACCAGAATTGGCAACTACACCATTGGTGCCCTGTGCTCTTCACTGATGAGAGCAAGTTCAACCTGAGCACATGCGACAGACGTGAAAGGGTCTGGAGATGCCGTGGAGAACGTTATGCTGCCTGCAACATCATTCAGCATGACCGGTTTGGTGGTGGGTCAGTGATGGTCTAGGAAGGCATATCCCTGGAAGGACGCACAGACCTCTACGGGTTAGATAACGGCACCCTGACTGCTATTAGGTATCGGGATGAAATCCTTGGACCCATTGTCAGAACCTACGCTGGTGCAGTGGGACCTGGGTTCCTCCTGGTCCACCACAATGCCCGACCTCATGTGGCTAATGTATGCAGGTAGTTCCTGGAGGATGAAGGAATTGATACCATTGACTGGCCCCCACGTTCACCTGACCTAAACCCAATAGAACACCTCTGGGACATTGGGCCTCATTCACGAAACGTTCTTACGCACAAATGTGTTCTTAAAGCCTTCTTACGAAGATTTTTGGCATTCACAAAACGTGTTCTCAACTCACAGTTCTTAGATCTAAGAACAAATTATACGAACGCTCAGGAGGACTCTTACGCACAAGCAAAGCTTGCACTTTCAATGCGCAATCGCCCTCATGATGGATTTTGCAACCTGATCCCAAAAAATGTAGGGCAAATAAAATATCCCAACAATTATTTATCATCAAAACAACTAAAATATACTCCATGGATAAATATATATTCAAATCCCAATTCATCAAAAAAAAAAGTACCTGGCTGGACGTGCGCTGCGCAGAGAGAGAATGTAAAGGGACCATTAGATTTATTTGCTGAAAGCCACGAATATTTGATGTCCCGCTTCAGGCTTCAGGCTTCCCTCTCTGTTCTTGCAGGTGTGCAGGATCATCAGAATAACATCGCAATGAAACGTGTTGTGTCTGTTGTGCACGTAGCACCCCCAGATAACGACATGCGCCCCCAGCCACGTCTTGAGCCAGAGCACGGGGCTGCTGCATTAATTAGGCAGCGTCTAATCAAATGTAACCACAGAAAAAATACATTGTCACACACAAACTATGCATTTTGACTTTATTTTTCCATCATGATTGTGTAAATATTTTCTAGAGTTTCCGAAATGGTTTGGTTTCTGATTGATGGCCCACCTCCTGTTTCCTCTAGATCCCTCCGGTGCAGTCCAATCTTTTTTTTTAGTCTATTTTAAGTCAAAACACTTCTTTTTAACCTCTGCGGTGGTGCGTTTCTCCGTGGAAACGGCATTTATGTTTCCTGCAATGGTGCTCCATGCCGACTCTTTTTGGATGGCCTGATGACCGGTGGATACACGTGAAAATAAGGTGGTCTTGTGTTCGCTCACTCCTTGTAAAAGCACCTCTATTTCAGTAGAAGTGAAGTTTTTCTTTCGTTTGTTGTCCAGCTGCTCCTCAGTCTTGCCCTTGCGTGTTGCCATCTCCGCCTCCAGCTGCCTGTTGCGCACGGCATTTTTTTTATCTTATATAGGAAATAATAGGCGGTGACCTATGCAAATTAGGCCTCACATGCACGAGCATCGCAGTTGGCATTCATCAACCTAAGAACACCGGTGCAAACGATTATCCCTACTTAAGAACGTGTCGTGAATGCGGCGCAGTTTCCAACCCACACCTTCTTAAGTACACTTCTTAAGAAGACTTTTAAGAAGATGTTCGTGAATGAGGCCCATTATGTTTAGGTCCATCCGGCGCCGCCACGTTGCTCCTCAGACTGTCCAGGAACTCATTGATGCCCTGGTCCAGATCTGGGAGGAGATCCCCCAGGACACCATCCGTAGTCTCATTCGGAGCATGCCCCGACGTTGTCAGGCATGCGTACAAGCACGTGGGGGCCACACAAACTACTGAGAATCATTTTGAGTTGCTACAATGACATTTTAGCAAAATGGACCAGTCTGCTGCATCATTTTTTCGCTTTCATTTTTGGGGTGTCTTTGATTTCCCCCCTCTATAGGGTGATCATTTTCATTTCTATCAAATTTTTGGAAAATAACGCTGCAGAAAAATATATGAGATGTTTCTCACACTTAAAACTTAAAACAAATTTAAATATTAGTCAATGAAAACACAAGTGAAAACAAAAAGCAGCTTTTAATTTAAACGTTTTATTATTAAGGGAGAAAACGAAATCCAAACCTACATGGTCCTGTGTGAAAAAGTGTTTGCCCCCTAAACCTAATTACTGGTTGGGCCACCCTTAGCAGCAACAACTGCAATCAAGCGTTTGTGATGACTTGCAATGAGTCTCTTACAGCGCTGTGGAGGAATGTTGGCCCATGCAGCCACATTGGAGTGTTTTCCAGCATGAACCGCCCTTTTAAGGTCATGCAACAACATCTCAAGAGGATTCAGGTCAGGACTTTGACTAGGCCACTCCAAATCTTCATTTTGTTTTTCTTCAGCCATTCAGAGGTGGACTTGCTTCTGTGTTTTGGATCATTGCCCTGCTGCAGGATCCAAGCTGGTTTCAGCTTGAGGTCACGAACAGATGGCCGGACAATTTCCTTCAGGATATTTTCAAAGACAGCAGAATTCATGGTTCCATTTATCACAGTCTTTCCTGTCCTAAAGCAGCATAACAGCCCCAGACCGTCACACTACCACCACCATATTTTACTATTGGTATGTTTTTTTCTGAAATGCAATGTTACTTTTACACCAGATGTAATGGGACACACATCTTCCAAAAAGTTCAACTTTTGTCTCATCAGACCACAGAGTATTTTCCCAAAGTTCTTGGGGATCACTAAGATGTTTTCTGGCAAAATTGAGATCAGCCTTAATGTTCTTTTTGTTCAGCAGTGGTCATTTTGTTACGAATACATCACCCACTTATTATCAGGAAAGATATTCAAGATCATTTTCCCCCCAGTTTAGATCTGATGTGTTTTTGAAGTTTTCCTCTAATTTTTTTGAGCAGTATATATATGTATATATATATAATTTCGATGCTCTATATGGCCTTCATATGTGGTGAATTGACAGACTCTTGAATCTTAAAATTACATTATTTTTCCTCACAATATTACAAGTTTCTTGTAAAATTCTGACTGTCTTGTTAGAATCTTACTTTTTGTTCTTCATATTTTGACATTATTCTTATTACAGCTGTTTTTTCCATTTCTGCTGGTGTTTTTTTTTATTTCAACTTTCTCTGTGTAAATTTTCTACTCATAAATACAACTTTATTCCCATAATATTTAGACTTAATTCTAGTAACATCACTTTTCGCCCTCCGTGGCAGACGTCTCTGTGACACTCTCCCGTGTTTTTCTATTTATTGCTATTTTATTGTTCATTTTGGACATTCAACAAACTCACGCAATACATTACAACAGAGAGACACTTTTGAACATCGGCAGGGTTCACCATGAACTTTCATTTAGCCTCTCAGACTTTGCCTTTCTTCTGCGTCGGGAGAACGCAGCAGCCTGCGGGTCTGGTGAGGTGAATACCCGGCGAGCAAAGCATCCGAGGCGTAAACGAGGCAAGCGAGCCGGCCTGCATGCTAGGCTAAAAGCTAGAGCGACTAGGCCACAGCTACCAAGCCTGCTGCTAGCCAACGTCCGCTCTCTTGAAAACAAGATGGACGAACTACGAGCAAGGATTACAGCTCAACGTGAGATCAGGGAATGCTGTGTCCTCACCTTCACAGAAACCTGGCTGACGGAGGATATACCGGACTCGGCGATCCAGTTGGAATCATTTGCTGCTTACCGGGGAGATCGGACTTTAGCGTCTGGTAAACACAGAGGTGGCGGCGTCTGTGTTTACGTAAACAAACGGTGGTGCACAGACGTACAGACGATGGAAAAGCACTGCTCGCAGGACATTGAGCTGCTGATGGTGAAATGCAGACCTTTTTATTTACCTCGTGAGTTTAGCGCTGTGTATTTAACTGCTGTTTACATCCCACCACGAGCTAACACTGCTAATGCACTAGGCCTCCTGCATGACATCATTGATAAACACGAGACCAAACACCCAGATGCTGTATTCATTACAGTATATCTGGTGATTTCAACCACTGTAACCTCAGGACTGTCCTCCCCAAATATTACCAGCATGTGAGCTTTCCCACAAGGGAAAATAACATCCTGGACCAAGTCTACAGCAACATGAAAGGTGCTTTGAAGGCTGTTCCAAGACCCCACTTTGGAAAGGCCGACCACATCTCTATATTCCTTGATCCAACATACAGACAACTTCTCAAACAAGCTCCCCCTGTACGTATAGCAGTTAAAGTGTGGAATGAAGAAACTGATCAAGTACTTCAGGACTGCTTTGGCTGCACAAACTGGGATATGTTTAAAACTGCAGCGGGGAGGGAAGATTGTACTGTTGATTTGGATGAATATGCTTCTGCTGTTACTGGCTACATTAGCACATGTATAGAGACTGTTACCACCAGCAAGTATTACAGAAAATACCCTAACCAAAAACAGTGGATGAACTGTGATGTAAGGGCTAAGCTACGTGCTCGTTCGACTGCATTTGTCATGGGCACCGCTGATGACTACAAAAAGGCCAGATATGACCTGAGGAGGTCCATACGAGAGGCCAAAAAACAGTACAGACAGAAGCTGGAGGGCTACTATTCCACCTCAGACCCTCGGCGCATGTGGGCGGGGCTCCAGCACATCACAGACTATCGACAGCAGAGTAGCGTAGCCACGTCCAGCCAAACCACACTTCCAGATGAGCTGAACGAGTTCTATGCCCGCTTTGACACCCAAACTCCTGATGAGCAGAGAGGGTGGCTGAACCTGGGGAGCACACAGAACTCACCTCTCATGGTGACATCAGCTGATGTGCGCAGGGTTCTAAACAAAACAAACCCACGAAAAGCAGCAGGGCCAGACAACATCTCAGGACATGCACTTCGGGTTTGCTCATCAGAGCTAGCTGATGTGCTTGCTGACATATTTAACCTGTCGCTTGCACAAGCATCTGTACCGACCTGCTTTAAGTCCACCACCATAGTGCCCGTACCCAAGAAGAGCAACGTGACCTGCTTGAATGACTATCGCCCTATAGCACTCACTCCTATTGTTATGAAGTGCTTTGAAAGAATAGTCATGACCCACATCAAAAAGAGCATCCCGGCGGCAACTGTGGACCCTCTACAGTTTGCATATCGCCAGAACCGGTCCACGGATGATGCAGTCAACACTGCCATCCACACAGCCCTTTCTCACCTACAGGGCCAGGACACATATGTCAGAATGCTATTTATAGACTATAGCTCTGCTTTTAATACAGTCTGCCCCCACAAACTCACAGATAAGCTCCTCACACTTGGCCTGTCACCCTCCCTCTGTAACTGGGTGTTTAACTTTCTCACAGGCAGACCCCAGTCAGTCAGAGTCCACAATCGCACATCCAGCTCAAGAATTGTGAGCACTGGGACCCCACAGGAGTGTGTGCTGAGTCCACTCCTCTACACGCTCTTCACCTACGATTGCGTGGCCTCCCAGAACAACACCAGCATTATTAAATTTGCGGATGACACTACAGTCATCGGACTGATCACTGGTAGTGTTGAAACATCATACAGAAGAGAGGTGGCGGACCTCATAGCTTGGTGTCGTGATAACAATCTCCTTCTCAATACAGATAAGACTAAAGAGATGATCATCGACCCAAGAACAAGGGAAAAGGAGCCGCATAGACCCCTGTTTATTGATGAGACTGAGGTGGAGAGGGTGAAAACCTTCAAGTTCCTTGGCACACACATCAGCGAGGACCTCACCTGGTCTCACAACACCCAACAAATTATGAAGAAGTCCCAAAGGAGACTCTACTTCCTGAGAAGACTGAGGAAATTTGGCATGTCCACCACAATCCTGAGTTGCTTCTACAGATGCACCATCGAAAGTGTCCTTACCGCCTCCATCACTGTTTGGTACGGTAACTGTACAACACGTGATAGGAAGGCACTCCAGCGGGTGATCAAGACCTCACAGAACATTGTTGGGGCAGCCCTCCCCTCACTGCAAGACATTTATAAAACTAGAGTCCTACGAAGAACACACAACCTCATCAAGGACAGCACACATCCACAACACTCATTATTCACACTCCTACCGTCAGGCAGACGCTACAGGAGTTTGAAGTCCAGGACCACAAGGCTGGCAAACAGCTTTTACCCACAGGCCATCAGGCTTCTCAACGAAGCACTCGCACACGCCGCATGCAACACACGCACACACTCATAGCACTTTATTTATTTATTTATTTATTTATTTGTATTATTTACTTGTATTAATGTCTCTTCTGTTGTTGTTGCTTAATTTATTGGTATATATGTTTATGTGTTTATGTTTCTTATGTTCTTATTCTTTTTCTTGTGTTTTCTTTCTTTTCTTGGGAGAATGAACAGAATAAGATTTTCTGCTGTTTTACTATGCATATGACAATAAAACTCTCTTGAATCTTGAATCTTGAATCTTTTCCCGCAACCTCATTTTCCAAAAATTACGTTATTTGTTGTTTTGTTTCTCATATTACCACTTTAAAACATAACAAATATTTATTTCATATTTGAACCAAAACAGCAGTGTTTTTTGAATAACTCATTCTTGTAAAATTATGACTTTTTGTTATTCAACCACAACTTTTTCCTCTTAATATTTTGACTTTATCCTTGTAAAATTACTGCTAATTGTTAAATTTTGTTGTTGTTTTTTTTTTTAAGTTTTCTTGTAAAATAATACTTTAAGAATATAACAGCCGCGGGCTGCACTTTGGACACCCCCATCCTAAAGTAATTTGTACGCCACTTTGGGAACATGGGTGTTTGCTGGATAACTTTTTTTGATTTCAAACAATTTCAAAGTGATGAAAAACAACAACAGGGATCTCAAACATAAATTAACTGGGGGCCGCTGGAGGTCTTTTTACACGTCTATTATCACTTTGATGACATGTTTTGTACTAAAAAAGATGACTCGCTTGCTTGATATAAAGAATGACATCCAAATATATTTTATCGAGAATTTCATGTTAGTAATGTTCTTTATAAGTAAGAGATTCAAGATTCAAGAGTTTTATTGTCATGTGCATAGTAAAACAGCAGTTATACGATGCAATGAAAATCTCATTCTCCCAAGAAAAGAAAGAAAACACAAGAAATAATAAGAACATAAGACACATAAACATCAATACCAATAAATTAAGCAACAACAACAGAAGAGGCATTAATACAAATAAATAATACAAATAAATAAATAAATAAATAAAAGTGCTATGAGTGTGTGTGCGTGTGTTGCGTGCGGCATGTGTGAGTGCTTCGTTGAGAAGTCTGATGGCCTGTGGGTAAAAGCTAGTGATGTTACGCTCGAAGCAGACGCTCGAGACAAGTGTCGAGCGCTCGCGGCAGAAGTATTCACAATCAGTCGTCCCGATGTCTCGCTGGATCCGGTGGAACAGCTAGTGACGTCACGCTCGAAGCAGACGCCCGACAAGTGTCGAGCGCTCGCGGCAACAAATATCCCGATACGTTGTACCGATGTCTCGCTTCATTCAGTGGAAAATCACCTGGCCGCGGAAGCGAAGCGTTGTGAAGTCACACGCGTGTCGGCCGTGACCGTCTACGTTCACTCAGGTAGGGAGGGGTCGAGTCAGTCAATTTGGTTCAGTCAGACTCACAATGCTTATAAAAAGGGGAAATATCCCTCAAAATGTTGTGGGTTGTGAGGAGGAGAGCTTTTGTGCGCATTACGTCATATTGAGAACGAGGGAGAGTAAAGTGAAGTTAGATCAGATTACACATTAGATTAATTTGCAATTGCACATAGTATAGGCATTCATTGACACACTATACACTGATTTATATAATACGCACACACACACACAAGTTAGTTGTTGTGTCTGTCTGTCAGTTTTTGTGTTTGTCTGTCTGCCAGTTTGTATATTTGTTCATTTGTCTGTTTGTTTGTTTGTGTGAGAGTATTAAGTGTGTGAGTGATTGTGTTGTTGTAGAGAGTGAGGCGAAATAGGGAGAATGGAGGGAAGGCCAACTAACAGAGCCAGGTCATATGTGTGGGAGCACTTTGACCTTATTGCACCAAAAAGGGTCAAGTGTCAGATCTGTGCTCAAGAGTTGGCATTCACTAATAACACATCCTCAATGTTAAAGCACTTGTGCTCTAAACACCCCGAAACAACACCCAATCCAGCTACTCCTACTGCTCCAGCTGCTTCTGGAGTAAGTAGACAAGGTAAGCCTATGGCAACTGTCGTGTATTTATATAGTATAGTCAAAAGATAAAACAAAGCTTAAAATATAAAATATACATGACATTATATTATATTATAAGTTATATGCAAGTAACTATTTACATTGGTCACATTGTTTAAAGGACGACAGGCTGAGCTGGATGAGGCCTTGGTGGACATGATTGTGCAGGACTGCCAGCCATTTTCTGTGGTTGAGGATAAAGGATTTAGAGCATTTGAAATTCTGGAACTCTAGGGCAGCCATTTATCCCAATCTTGCAGAGTTGTCAAAGATTTATTTGCATATTCCTGCCACCGCCGTGCCATGTGACAGAATATTCTCAAAAGCTGGAGAGGTCATTAGCAAAAAGAGGAACCGGCTCAAACCAAATGCCGCTGAGATGATTTTGTTTTTAAATAAAAATGTGTGAAACACCCAAATCCCCATCCCAGTGTCACGAGCATTCTATACACCTACCATCAAGAGTTCCCTATTGCACAAGCATTTCCGTTTTTCATTTAAAAGTAACACAACAGCTTTTTTTTTTTTTAATTCATCTGGGGGAAGAATAAAAAATAAATTTCAGGCCAGGGGTCAAACCTGCTACTGCTTGTACATTAGGCAAGTTATGTAACCACCATACCACCCACAGGTTTAGTTGTTCAGATGACACTTTGTCCTTTGGTTATATGAAAGTTCAATATATTTTTGTCCAGCGGATGTCACCACACTGAATTGTGTCAAATGCCTCGAAGCACTGAACCATTTCAACACATCGCTTCATATTGATTCACTGCTTCAGAAAGCTTCGGTTTCTCCATCACTAGAAGCTGTTTGCCAGCCTTGTGGTCCTGGAATTCAAACTCCTGTAGCGTCTGCCTGACAGTAAGAAACATGTGATGAAATGATAGTTCCCAAAGCTATATGACAATGATGACACATAGCCTTTATCACCTTGATGAAATGTTTTTACTCTTATGACATGTTGCTGTAATAGTTCCAAAGCTATATGACAACGATGCCACATAGCTTTTATCACCTTGATGACATGTTTTTACTCTATGACATGTTGCTGTAAAGGCACTGTCCTTGCAGGCTGCACTTAGACAAGACAACGCACAAGTAATTGTAAGCATACAATACTGACCTGAGAGCCAAGTGGTAAGTAAAAACTATTATTGCTTCTAAAACATGGGTGTCCAAACCTTTTTCCAGTGAGGGCCACAAACTGAAAAATGCAAGGATGCAACTTTGCCACTTTGATATTTTCTACCTCAACTTTTGTGATAGAGGTGAAGAGTCAATTAGTAGAAGCCTTACTATTGTGTTTGAGCTCCGTGGAAGGAAAAAGCAGCCAAGAACATGATGGCAGAAGGCGCGAGCCACACTTGCACCAAACTTGAACGTCATGTAGGGGGAGTTGAGTTGGATAAAGAGTTGATGAAGTGTCATCTTCCATCTTCCCAAGTATAGGCAAGCTTCATCACACAATGGCTTGCAACATGCAGACCAACATAGACTTACCGGGCAAGAATTCTCCTAAGAATTCTCCAAAGGTCTTCATCTTCCTGGGAGCCATCATCCTCTTGATCGGCCTCATTGGACTCATCTTGATCTACATGGCCAACCGGGGAGGTGCAGGACCAGAGAACAACCAGGTAAAAAAAAAATTAAAACAGCTAAACTAACAAACTGCTCACAAAAAACCTTCAGCATATCCATATGAGATCAATGTACTGACACAAGGGTGTCGATTTTTTTAAAACATGTAATTGTTGGAAAATTAGGTTGCGGGTTGCGGAAAAGCTATAAGTTAAAATATGTAAAAGATACATATATCAGCTATTACTGACAGTATTTGGGGACAGACTGGAAAAAGCTTTAGACAAGATGAATAATAATTGGTTTACATTCACAGGCTCTTCTGCCCAACGCAGGTTAGCAAATCAATTTATGTTTACAATTCACATAATGCTCCCTTTGTTTGGTGCTTTTTCTTCATAAATATTTTTTTCTCAGACATTTGCCCTCCAACATGGCGTAAACATGGCAATCAATGTTTCCTGTTTGTTAGAAGAAAGGGAAGCTGGTACAGTGCTGAGGTATGGCAGTCCTTAATCCTAAACTTGTTAAAAACACCAAAAATATTTGGTGCTTTTAACACTCATAACACACTATTATTCAACAAGATATGCAATGTTCCCTTGAAGAAAAAGCATTTATTGCATGCTTCCAATGGGGGAAAAGTAGCACCAGACTAATACAAAAATTAAAAATAGAAAGGCAATAGTTCAAATTGAAATGTTATTATTAAATTGCATTAGTGCACGGCAAATTTTCTCCAAAGAGGACTGTTTGATAGTTGGAAGCAGGTGACATTGAGAGTTTCTTCTAAGATTTGGTGAAAACTGCTCAGTCAGCATTAATCCCGCTAATGCGTGAATTGTACACAACACTGCGGCAAATGTAACAAAACTGATTTGATAGCGCATGCAGAGTTGGATAAAGCTGTTTGATGCTACTTAAAACTTGATCAGGTTGCCACAGTTGTTCATGCCAATCATGCTATCTTCTGTTGCTTTTTCAGCATTACTGCGTAGCCAGGGGCGGCCACTTGGCCTCAGTTCCCAACCAAACCATGTATGATTTCTTCATCAAGGGATTGGCTAATGCAAATAGGATTTGGGTTGGGGGCTACAGGGATCCCTATGAGGTGGGTGATTAAGTAATCACAGGTTCATTGAGGCATGCTGGTTTTTAAATACAAAATGAGTTGTGTATTGCAACATTCATATTAATGTTGTAGTAAAACAAGTTTGTTTCGGTTGAAGATGAGTAGCTTTTACAACATTTTCATGGTGTAAAAGTAGCTCTACTGCTCTATAGGATGCCAATTTCTTTTGATTTTTCAGAATGGTGGTTGGAAATGGACAGATGGTTCCAAGTTTGAAGTGAAGACGCATGAAGAGAAGGGTAACCAGGATGCTGGATGGGCACAAAATGAACCCAATAACAATGGTGGCAACGAAAATTGTGTGGAGATTAACTTGGGAAGTAAGATTGCAGAAATGTCTTCTTGATTCATGAACATTTTAACAACCCTGCATCTTATAACTTTTGTACCCGATTTCTTCACAGTGGATGGACTCAATGACTTGCTGTGCACATTTTGGAGACTCTCATGGGGAAACCCATTTGTTTGTCAGAAGGGGATGGGCGCCGCTGTGTGATCTGGCTGCTCCTTCAAAGACGTCAGTGCTGAAAGATCGTCACTCTGCGTTTAATTCAGTTGCTTTAATGAATCATAATCAGCGTGCACATTATCCAAAACAAAATGAACATTTTGACCCTACTTTATTACCAGTGAATCAGAGAAATGCACTGATCTTCTACATTTTCAAGCAGCTAAAATGATGCACAAAGCAAATAAGCTGCTACCCAAAAATGGACTACAATTTTTCTCAAGGAAAATACATTCTAAAACAAATCATCATTTTGCAATAAAGTTTAAAAATTTGAAAAATTAAATTTATCAAATTTGTAATCAATGTGAAAATAGTTTTTGAGTATGTAAATTGTTACAAAAAAGTTGAAATGGCTGGAAAATTATTTTAAATGGATAATTTATGACAAAGAAAATCATTCTAACTCAAAAAGGCACAATCTTAACGATTGTCTTTTTTTTGTAATTTGGGGGGAATTAGGTTACTTGGTTATAATGGAAAAAGATCAAGTTGAAATATTTTGGAAAATAAAAGGGAGCAAAAGTTGATATTAAAAGGCTTTTTCACCTATGATACCAATATGATCAAATTTCTACCCATCAGTCAACATCAAACATTGGCATCCTTTTATTTACCTTAGACATGGCATCAATATCGGATGGATATTTTGGCGTGTAATGTGGCGAGTGTTGTAATTGCTTGATGTTGGCTGGTCTGATCCAGTTGTGCAAAGGATTTTCTGATCCATCGTCTGATGCCAATCATAATGTACAAAGGGACTGTTTGCAACTCATAAGCGGGGGTGGCGACACGAAAGCCCAGCCCCACGTAGCACTGCACAATAGCAATGTTAAATGGATAAGTTTAACTGCAAATGTTAGCTATCATTGAAGCCATTATAGCCTAGTCAGCTTGTGTGAGAATTTTTATGCTAATTGGGAGATGTTTTTTTGTCTTTGAAACCACTATGGATAGCATGCTAGATTTCTTGTATTAAGAGTGGCAAACGGTCCCTTGAATTTATTATACTGTGATTTAAGTAGGGGTGTCATGGTACACAATATTGGCTTGTAGAAAACTACAGGACGGGAAGTTACTTAACTGAGTCAATAGTCAAATCTTAACAGTCAATAGTCGAGTGATGCTTGAGACTGAGTTCAGTGAGTTGGATTGCAAAGTTTAGTGTGTAATGTGTGCTTCCAATACTGCCTCGCCCGCTGCCACTTCCATATGCATATTATAAAGTCGCAATGCAGTAGTTTAGTCTGATTGGCTTCTGGCTTCCCTGTTCCTACTAAACATTTCATGACACCCCTATTATGTGTTCTTAGTGTTTCACATGTTATTCCAATATGTGCTGCTGGATGTTGGAATTTCCTCTGGAACCAATAAAATTAAAATTGTAAAGACCTATCTTCTCCTGCTGATTACTAAAGAACGGAAAAAGTAGCTTTTGTTTTGGTAGGTTGCATGTTTATATAGCCATTTAACACAATATTCTGTGTGCCTTCAAAGAACAAATACCACCCGAATGAGAAAATAAACTTACAATAAACAAACTTTTGATACATCATTGTGACAAAAGGCGTCACTCGGATTCATCTCTTGAACGACTGCATTCTCTGCGGCTGGCACTGAGTATCTGGCTGGTTTTGAAACTGTTTTCCTCTCACCGCTGCCTCTGCTCCACTGGGGTAACTGCTTCATTTTTCTCTAAACCACGCCCATACGTTGTATTGCTAGTCTTCCTGACTCAATCTGCACATTGCACAGTAACATGGACATTGCATGAGAGGTCGATACATTTTTAGGAGACATTCGGAGATCCCTGGGAACCTCGGGGCCCGAGGCAATTGCCTGTCTTCGTTTAATGGCAAGTGCGCCCCTGCTTGGACCAGTCGTGTGAAGCCAGCATTCATATAAACTTGTAGTGAATGCAAGTTTGTTGAAAATAAGTGCATTTTTATGAGGGGAGCATTAAAGATGAGGTGTAAAAGTTGCGGGTGCAGTGCTGCAAATGGCCCGAGTAGTGCACAGAAACTCAAAACAAAGTGGCCCAATATTACAACTTGGTTCCAGACCCGACTGTGATAAGTGAATTTCGGCAAAATAGGATTCCATATTTATAAATAGAATATTTTGCCTAAAGTCAGCTGGCATAGGCTCCAGCATGCCCCCACAACCCTAGTGAGACAAGCGGTTTAGAAATGAATGAATAAATGCAATATTTTTGCAGCTAGACCATTGAAAACCTGTTTATGACCTGAATATGTTTTTGGGGTTTTTTACATTACAGCTGTCATGAGCTGTGGGGTAGCAGAGCAGCCCCACAGCTTGTTATCCTGTGTTCCTTGCTCTCTGGTCAACCTTCCCTTGTGTCGAGTACTAGTGCTTCCTGCTAGCGAGTACGCATCACTGACTTTTGTTTTTTTGCGTGACTGCTTGTTTTTCAGCAGTAGTGTTATTTCCAAGTCTCTCTGCATCTTGGGATTCTATTACCGGCTACACGCCGCCCGTGTCAGTACAATCTGGCCACGATGGATCCCGCAGAGCTTGACCACTTTCGTTAGCCGCTTGCACACCAGGTGCAATTAGTTGGGAGCCACGACAAGTCCTTCAGGGATATCATGGAGGCCCTTAACGCCCTTTCTACTAACGTTACGCGTTGGCTCAGCGGCTCAAGTGAACCTCCGCTCCCAGTCCTCATGACAAAGCCCTGGCCCCACTTAGTGTAGCTGACGCCAACCCGCCACATACTGCTCCTCCCAGTCACCTACCGTACCGCGAGCCCAACATTCCGCACCCCTCTTGTTTTTCTGGGGAATCTGGGTCTTGCGAGCAGTTTATACACCAATGTTCGCTGTTTTTTTTCATCAGCAACCCACCACGTATTCCACTGACAAGGCCAAGGTAGCCTTCATCATGAGCTTGCTGATGGAGAGAGCGGCTGCCTGGGCGGTCGCCGTCAGCAGATCCAAGCCCACTATCCGGTCCTAGTTTTCTGTTTTTGAGCGAACTTAGGAAGGTGTTTGACCACCCTCTTCCTATCCGTGGCAGAGAAGCAGGCAGTAGACTTCTTGACCTGAAGCAAAGAGGACGCTCGGTGGCCACCTTTTCCATAAAGTTTCGGGTACTGGCAGCAGAATGCGGAGTTTAACCGTATCAGCATTCATAGACCCCGAGGCCGACGACTGCTTTCTAGACTCTGGGATTGTAGACAAGAACCAGTTAGCTAAGGTTCGGCTAGAAAGCCCCAAAGAAGTACATTCCATGGATGGGCGGAAGTGTTCTTTCAGACTGAGCCCTTTCCTCTCCGAATCTCGGGTTACCACCATGAATCGATTTGTTTATTATTCCTTCTCAGCCGGCTCCGGTGGTTCTTGGATTAACGTGGCTCAAATTACACAACCCATCCATCAAGAGATGAATATTAAGAGTTGGGGTAACCACTGTTATGCTAATTGCCTCTGTTCAGTGGTACCCGAGAATCCGGTAGTCAAACCACCAGAAGAGAAGATAGACCCTACTAAGGTTCCCGACGTTTACCACGACCTGGCCTCAGTTTTTAGTAGGGACGGAGCTCAGAGCTTACCCCCTCATAGACCTGACGACTGTGCTATCAAACTTGTCTCTGATGCTCCATTACCTTGTACCAGATTGTATAACGTTTCGGGGCCAGAACAAGCAGTCCTCAGGGATTATATTATGTCCTCGCTAGCTGCAGGGCCTATCCGCCCCTTCACTTCTCCACTAGGGGCGGGATTTTTCTTTGTGGAGAAGAAGCATAAATCACTTCGACCTTGTCTTGACTACCGTGGTCTCAGCAAGATCACAGTCAAAAACAGCTACTATCTGCCTGTTATTGATTCTGCTCCGTTGTTGGACCTGTGTAACGCTTATCATCTGGTTTGTATAAGGGAGGGAGATGAGTGGAAGACCGCTTTCAATACGCCCTTCGGTCATTTTTAATACCTGGCCATGCCGTTTGGCCTTACCAACGCACCGGCGGTATTTCAGAATTTTATAAATGATATCTTAAGAGACATTATAAATCAGTTTTGTTTTGTATATCTGGATGACATTCTCATTTTTTCTGACTCGTTACAGGAACATGTTAAGAACGTATTTCAGAGGCTTCTGGAGAACCGTCTCTTTGTAAAAGCAGAGAAGCATGAGTTCCATGCTGCCAAGGATTCGTTTCTGGGTCACATAGTGGAGAAGGGCAAACTAAGAGCCGATCCCGCCAAGGTACAGGTGGTGGTCGACTGGCCTCCTCCTACATCAAGGAAGCACCTGCAGAGGTTTCTGGGGTTTACAAACTTTTACAGAATATTTATTCGCAATTACAGCTGCAAGGCGGAACCCCTGACAAGGCTTACATGCACCAAGATTCCCTTTATTTGGTCTCCAGAAGCCAAAGCAGCATTCATTAGACTTAAGACCTTATTCACGTCCGCTCCCGCTCTTACTCACCCTGATCCTTCATTGCAGTTTTTCATGGAGGTGGACGCTTTGGATACAGAAGTGGGAGCAGTCCTATCCCAGCGATCCCCGGTCGACCAGAAGCTCCATCCACGTGCATTCTTCTCGCTTCGCCTGACTGCAGCGGAGGGTAATTACGATGTGGGAAATACAGAGTTACTGGCCATTGTTCTCGCGCTGCGGGAGTGGAGGCACTGGATGGAGGGCACAGCACAGCCGTTCGTAGTGGTCACCGACCCGTTGGTCACTGTTCCTCACCAGATTCAACCTTTCCATCACTTACAGACGCGGCTCCAGGAACATTAAACCCGACGCACTGTCCAGAATGTTTGACCCGGCTGAAGTGGAAGGAAGCCCGCAGATAATTGTACCTGTAGCCCGAGTCCTGGCAGCTCTCCAATGGGAGGTGGGGAAGAAAGTGATTGAGGGAGCAGCGGGGACGGAGCTGCCAATTCGTTCAGCAAGCTATTCGTTCCGCCAAAACTCAGGTTAGAGGTGCTGCAACGGGGCCACACTTTCAAAGTGTCCTGCCACCCAGGAGTGCATCCGACTCGGTTCGTGGTCGTCCAAAGATTCTGGTGGCCAACTTTATCAGCAGACATCAAGGAGTTTGTTAATGCCTGCTCCGTCTGTGCCAGAAGCAAGCCCTCACATTGCACACCAGCCGGGCTGCTCCAACCGCTGCCCACACTCTCCCGTCCCTGGTCTCACATTATGCTGGATTTTTTCACCGGTGTCCCTCCAGCTCAAAGAAGAACAGTCATCCTTAATGTCGTGGACAGATTTTCAAAGATGGTGCACTTCATAGCTCTATCCAAGTTACCATTTTCATTGGAGACAGCCCGGCTCCTCGTCAGACACGTTTTTCGCCTGCATGGCATTCCCACGGACCTGGTTTCAGACAGAGGACTACGGTTCTCTTCACGGGTGTGGAAAGGGCTTCTGTAAAGCCCTAGGTGCCTCCGTCAGCCTCTCCTCCGGTTATCATCCTCAGACCAACAGCCAGACAGAGCGGGCTAACCAGGATTTGGAGACCGCTCGTCGTCGTGTCTGCCACCAGCACCCCTCCTCGTGGGCCTTTGTTGGAGTATGCCCACAACTCTCTCGTCAGCTCGGCTATAGGTATGTCTCAGTTTAAAGCTGCATACGGTTGCCATCTCAGTGAGCGGAGATCACAGTTCCAGCCGTCCATACGCACCTGCGGTGAGCTCATCGAGTATAGAAAAAACTCGGACCGCGGCACGTAATCGCCAGTTGGCCAACCGCCACCCTGCTCCCTGCTCCCGCTTACCAGCCGGGCCAGTCGGTATGGCTCTCATCCTCTCATCAAGTCAGAAATTCAAGATTCAAGAGAGTTTTATTGTCATGTGCATGGTAAAACAGCAGTTATACCATGCAATGAAAATCTTATTCTGTTCATTCTCCCAAGAAAAGAAAGAAAAACACAAGAAAGAATAAGAACATAAGAAACATAAACACATATACATAAATACCAAGAAATTAAGCAACAACAACAGAAGAGACATTAATACAAGTAAATAATACAAATAAATAAATAAATAAATAAAGTGCTATGAGTGTGTGTTGCGTGTGGCGTGTCTGAGTGCTTCATTGAGAAGCCTGATGGCCTGTGGGTAAAAGCTGTTTGCCAGCCTTGTGGTCCTGGACTTCAAACTCCTGTAGCGTCTGCCTGACGGTAGGAGTGTGAATAATGAGTGTTGTGGATGTGTGCTGTCCTTGATGAGGTTGTGTGTTCTGAGTAGGACTCTAGATGTATAAATGTCTTGCAGTGAGGGGAGGGCTGCCCCAACAATGTTCTGTGAGGTCTTGATCACCCGCTGGAGTGCCTTCCTATCACGTGTTGTACAGTTACCGTACCAAACAGTGATGGAGGCGGTAAGGACACTTTCGATAGCGCATCTGTAGAAGCAACTCAGGATTGTGGTGGACATGCCAAATTTCCTCAGTCTTCTCAGGAAGTACAGTCTCCTTTGGGACTTCTTCATAATTTGTTGGGTGTTGTGAGACCAGGTGAGGTCCTCGCTGATGTGTGTGCCAAGGAACTTGAAGGTTTTCACCCTCTCCACCTCAGTCTCACCAATAAACAGGGGTCTATGTGGCTCCTTTTCCCTTGTTCTTGGGTCGATGATCATCTCTTTAGTCTTATCTGTATTGAGAAGGAGATTGTTATCACGACACCAAGCTATGAGGTCCGCCACCTCTCTTCTGTATGATGTTTGATGATGTGGGAAATTGGCACCCAGGTTTGTGGGACTGCATATCATCAACGCCATCATCAACACCTCATCCGTCAGGCTCAAGCTCCCATCTGTAATGAAGCTTCACCCAGTCTTCCATGTCTCACATCTCAAGCCAGTATCCTCCAGTGCGCTTTGTCCTCTGGCCGAGGCGCTGCCTCCACCGCGTATGATTGATGACCTTATACAGTCAGAGCCATTTTCGACTCGAGGAAAAAGGGGTAAGTGGGTGCAGTACCTGGTCGACATGGGGGGTTTTGGACCAGAGGAATGCTCATGGGTGGCCCGCTCCTGTATCTTCGACCCCTCTTTGATTAGCGACTTCCACTCACTCCATCCTGTCAAGCCGGGTAAGCCGCCAGGGGTCGCCTTATAAGAGGGGGGATTCTGTCATGAGCTGTGGTGCTGCTCTGCTGACCTCTGCTGTCTTTCTGTTGCAGCACACCCACCGACCAGTGGGAGGAGCTCATCCACACCTGTACCCAATTACTGCTTGGACTCTCTAGACCAGGGGTCACCAAAGTGGTGCCCGCGGGCACCAGGTAGCCCCCCAGGACCACTTGAGGTGCTCGCAAGCCTGCTTTTCATTCAGGTTTTCAGTTAATAATGAAAGAACAGTAGAAAGAAATGCATTCTGAAATACAAAATGTGAGTTGTGGACACCAGCATTTTGTTAATGTTCTGGTAAAACAAGCATATTCGCTTTGTTTGGGTTTAAAATAAGCTCTGAAAATATATGTTACAAAAATGAGTAGCTCTTGGCCATTTTCATTTTGTAAAAGTAGCTCTCACAAGGAAAAGCGTTGGTGACCCCTGCTCTAGACTCTGTCTTGCATGCTACCCATTGCCATATTGTTTTCTCATGCCTGCCTGAACCTGCTCTTGTTATACTGTCTTCTTGCTCTCTGGTCAACCTTTCCTCGTGTCTTGTGTGTGCTAGTGCTTCCTGCTAGCGAGTATACACTAGTGTTATTTCCTATTTTTCCCTGCCAGTTTTTTCCGCAGTGGTTTTGTGTGAGTACATTTTTTCTTATCCTGCTAGTTCTGTGTGTGCAGCGCTTTTCGTTATTATTTTGTTGTGTTTTTTCCCGTGGATAGGCCCGTTTCTGGTTGTACTTTTTTCACCTGTGGACATTCCTGTGTGATTACCCTTTGTTTGTTCATACATTTTTGTAAACGGACAATGGTCTCTCTGCATCTTCGGATTCTATTACTACTACACGCCGCCCGTGTCAGGAGCTCTGTAGACATGAAATAACACCCCAAAAGTCACCTTTACATTCCCAATAATAACTGAAAAAATACATTCATAACAGAAGAAAAGACATTAATAGTGTTGTCAAAAATAGCTCATTAATGGCGGTAACTATTTTATTACTAATTACTGTATATTTATTAATTATTTATATTACTAATTTAGTTCATTACTTATGATAAAAATCTTCATCTCAGCACATGCGCATCATGTCAAGCCTAGCCTATGACGGCATACTGAGGCACAGTCAGTCTACTTTACTCTGACCTGAAAACAACAGTGGTGTGGTGTGGTGTGAAAAAGGGTTTGCCCCCATCCTGATTTTTTTTTTCCTTTTTGTCACACTTAAATGTTTCAGATCATCAAACACATTTAAATATTAGACAATGACAGCATAACTGAACACAAAATACAGTTACAGCATAACTGACATTAATTGAGATCTATCAGTCTGGAAAACATTATAAAGTCATTTCTAAAGCTTTGGGACTCCAGCGAACCACAGTGAGAGCCATTATCCACAAATGGTGAAAACATGGAACAGTGGTGAACCTTCCCAGGAGTGGCCGGCCAACCAAAATGACCCCAAGAGTGCAGCGACGACTCATCCAAGAGGTCCCAAAAGACCCCAAAACAACATCCAAAGAACTGCAAGCCTCCCTTGGCTTAGTTACGGTCAGTGTTCATGACTCCACCATAAGAAAGACAAGGGTCACAAATGTCCTGCATGACGGAGTTCCAAGACCAAATCCACTGCTGAACAAAAAGAACATTACGGCTCATCTCAATTTTGCCAGAAAACATCTTGATGGTCCCCAAGACCTTTGGATAAATATTGTCCCCCTTTACACTTGGTGTAAAAGTAACGCCGCATTTTGTAAAAAACATACCAACAGTAAAATGTGGTGATAGTGTGACGGTCTGGGGCTGTTATGCTGCTTTAGGATCTGAAAGACTTGCTGTGATACATGGAACCATGAATTCTGCTGTCTATCAAAATATCCTGAAGGAGAATGTCGGGCCATCTGTTCGTGACGTCAAGCTGAAACCAACTTGGGTTCTGCAGTAGGACAATGATCCAAAACACAGAAGCAAGTCCACCTCTGAATGGCTGAAGAAAAACAAAATGAAGATTTGGAGTGGCCGAGTCAAAGTCCTGACCTGAATCCTATTGAGATGTTGTGGCATGACCTGAAAAGGGTGCTTCATGCTGGAAAACCCTCGAATGTGGCTGCAAAGATGTGTGAGCCCAAATTCCTCCAGAGCGCTGTAAGAGACTCATTGCAAGTTATCGCAAACACTTGATTGCAGTCGTTGCTGCTCAGGGTGGCCCAACCAGTTATTAGGTTTACGGGGCAATCACTTTTTCACACAGGGGCATGTAGGATTGGATTTTGTTTTCTCCCTTAATAACAAAAAGTTTCATTGATGATCTTGTCGAGTGACCTAGGTACAACACCTCTTAAAAGGCCAACTTTTATACCAAAAGTACTTGTAATAATCAAGGAACAAAGCACAGTCTAGCATGCTCAAACACTCTGTCGCGTTTAGGAATGTAACCATATAATACACAAGTTAGTTGGTACCTCATGTTAGTATACATGTGCATTTATAGGGACAAACACACACACCATTGCAATACACGTCAATAGGGATACTTGCATAACGATCGCAATGCTCAAAGCACTTATATTATAATGTTATAATCAGTATTATTAATAAAAGCATATAGTCCTATGGCCTTGAGAATGTCAAACAGAACAACAGGGTGATGTCTAAGGTTGTATGAAAACAAGTGTTAATGTTTTACAAGTTGAATGCCATGTTCCGATGTTGGTGCTGAACTGAATGTTAAAATAACATGTTGTGATGTTAAAATAACATGTTTTGATGCTAAAATGGTAATGATTATAAGATAACTGATGCCAATGTGAGCTCCTCCATAATCATTAAGCCACAAAGTAGAACATTACGTCTCGGTAGTCTGGTGAAAGGCCACTAGGGGTCATAGTCATTGCAGTACAATGGCAAAGCCAGGCAACCTATATAAGGACATCCTTGGGAGTTCAGCTGAGGACACCTAAGGAGTCATCTGCGGTCACCCACTGAGTTCATCCCAGGACAGGATGATGACCAAATATGGCAGTCCAGGACGGGTCAAACAAGGACACAAGTTCAACCAAGGGGATGAGTCATGCTGAATCAGTGCGGTCGGGGAAAGTACGAGCTATTCTGGGAAAGACACTCCTCTGGGAGGTCTTAGAATGAGGTAATGGACACTCCCATGAGCAGGCGGAGACTGGATACAGCATAAAAAAAGGACGCACTCAACAATCGAGGCTGGTTCCAGGCGATCTACCACGGGGTAGCATCTCCGACACGCCATGGCTCTCGACACAGCTCTAAGACTGCTGAGGGAAGATTGGACACAACTCGTCTGCTCAGCAGAAGGAGAAGACTCCGTCTTTCAGATGAACCTGAGACACCAACTGAAGATTTTGTCTGCGGCGCTACCGAGAGAAGAGCTGAGCCTGAGTGAGCACGGAACCAGTCACAGCAGCGGTCCCCAGCCTTGCCGCTCTCGGGAGCAACCTAGAGCCGTCAGGACAACCAGGGAAGGTCGAAGGCCTGATCACCCGACGCCCGACCCGCATCAACTAGACTTATCCCCAAGAAGCAAACTCATCCTCTCTGGACTTTTTGTCTTCACTACTGGCTTCATTATCGGGGTAGGACTGAGGCACTGGCCTGCGGCCTTGCGCTTCTTTCTATCTAGGTATATGTGAGTGGAGCTCATAGCGGCTAGTCTGACATTGAGTACAGTATATCCTTATAGTTAATCGAGTACCTGCTTCAATGCCCTTGCTAACTTTCCTAATAAAGCTTTTCACTCTTGCACTAAGAGTTGTCACCCAGTATCTTCTTTGAAGGTAAAAGAGTAAGCAGTGTGTTACAGACTGATTCCTTTGAGGTTGTTCTTAGTAAACTTAGTAAAGACAGGTCCCCCTGATTGCTGACAGATGAGTAAATAACCCCAGGTTCTTACCAAGAGCAACTATCCATTAAGAGAGGAAGCAGTCGTAAAAGCAGACGATCCGACGTCTCGTACGACCAACCTTAGGTTACTCTGGTCGTGTGCGACTCGGATGCAGCAGGGCCGCCTCTGCACTACCGAGGCTGTTAATACCTGGGTGAGTTCCTCTCGCCCCTGACTTAGAGGTTTTTCTTCCCTCTACGGGAGAGACCGTAACCCTTTGAACGGAGTAGTCAGGTAGGCAGGTGCGCCTGCTTCTTACACGAGGGAGCAAGGGTCTTGCACCGCCGAGGTAACTAGGGATTAAACAATCTGAAACATATAAATGTGACAATCATGCAAAACAATAAGAAATCAAGACGGGGCAAACAATTTTTCACACCACTGTATATGCTACTAAAGTTACATTATTTTTCTCAAAATATTACAAGTTTATTCTCGTAAAATTTACTTATCACTGTCAGGTCTGGAACCAATTAACCTCAATAAACAAGGGATGACAAGCAGTAAGAGTACAGTAATGTTTTCTAGGTTTAATGTTATTGTAATACCAGAAAACGCAAGAGTCATTGTAATACTGGAGGGCTTCAGCAGGGGGCGCTTAGTGCTTTGGGGCTACAGTATCCAAAGGACACCTTACTTCCAGTGTTGCCAACTTGCCGACTTAAATCTGAAGAACATTCTGGCAACATTCTGGCAACATTCTAAACCCTTTTGGCGACATATTTTCTCAAAAGTGACTAGCAACAAATCTAGTGACTTTTTCTGGTGTCGTTCTGGTGTCGGACTTAAAAGTGAAATCATGTAGTGCTTTACAGTTTGTGTTGTCACTGAGCAGCAGCATCGCCCTGCCCCAAAGTAATCACAAGCCGTCAGTGCACTGTCAGCTTCCGCAACACACTGAGAGCGTAATGGAGCGAACTTTGCACATCCATGAATCACGCAGGCGTGATGCTGCCGGGGTGTAGTTCGCACAGTTTTACATAGTTGGATCTAAAACTTAAATGTTTCTTAATCTTCATGAAATTACTACTCATTACACTCCAATACCCTTGGAAGTGTCACGCTTTGCAGTGACACTACAGTACTCTGGTGCTGCAGGTGAGCACCTTATTGGTTTCTCTGTTAGTTTTGGGTTTGGTTTCTCCTCCTTTGCTTATGTTTTTTTCTCATTCTAGACCCTGGGATACCTTGATGGGTGGAGCTACCGAACGAGCCACAGGTGCTCCTTATCAGAGCTACCCTTTAGCAACACACCTGTGGCAGTAGGAAGGCATCGTTTGATTGATCTTCATGGACTTGTGCCACAAGTCTTCTTCATCCTTCCATACATGCTGGCCAGCTTCATCATTTATTGTTACGGTAGATATGCTGTCTTGAATAGTTGCCTACCTGACAATTTGGTAGCTTCCCCCAGTTAGCCTTCCCGTTTTGAGCTCTGTAGTGTTTATTTTCGGTCCCCTTCCTTTGTGGTGCTATTTTTGTTACTGTTAGTCCTGCACCATAGGTTTTTGTTGTTACCTTTTTTCTTCTTGACCGCTGTAGTGTGTTGTGCTAGAAATTAAAAGACTTTATTGACACCACCCTGCTTATTTGCATTTTTGGGTCCAACCAAGTTTGTGGCGTGACAGGAAGGGTGTAGAGCTGTTCCATGACCAGGACGAAAACCACGTTGTACCTCCTGTTGCCAAGGTTCGACTAAAGGTCGTGCCCTTCTCTCTATAACACACTGGAATAGACTTTCCCAGGATGGCTAAGGAGTGTGATCCTCCTATAGTTGGAACACACCCTCCGGTCACCCTTCTTGCGAAGGGGGACCACCACCCCGGTTTGCCAATCCAGAATTACTATTCCTGACTTCCACGCAGTGCTGAAGAGATTTGTCAAACAAGACAGTCCCTCAACATCCTTGAGGAATTCAGGGCGAAACTCGTTCACCCCAAGAGCCCACTGAAAGTTTTTTGACTACCTCAGATACCTCAACGATGATATTCCTTCCAACACCCGACTATAACCTCAGTCGAGGTCAGCAGGCCTCCATCCCCACTGTAAACAGTGTGTACCAGGCACTGCTTCCCCCTTCTGAGGTGTCAAATGTTTTGCCAAGGCCTCTTCAAGGCCGAGCACAAATCGTGCTCCATGGCCTCACCAAACTCCTCCCACACCCGAGTTTTTGCGTCGACCACCGCCAAAGTTGCTTGTCGCGTCGTCTGCCGGTACATGTCAGCTGCTTCGGAAACCCCACAAGCCATTCATGCTCGATAGGACTCCTTCTTCAGCTTGACTTCAGCCCTGGCCTCAGGGGTTCACAATCGGGTCCGGGTTTGCCACCACGACTGGCACCGATCACCTTTTGGCCACAGCTTCGATTGGCTCAGCAATGGAGGCACTGAATACGGTCCATTTGGACTCAATATCCTCATCCTACCGCAGGTTGCAGGAAAAGCACTGCCGGAAGTGAGAGTTGAAGACTGGATGAACCCATCTAATCCAACTCATCACCAATCAGTGATCAGTCGACAGCTCAGCCCCTCTCTTCACCCTCTTATTCAAAACATGCGGACGCAGGTCTGATGATATAACTATGATATGACATAACTTCACCTAAGTTGATCATAAACCTGGTGCCAGGTGCATTTGTGGACATCCTTATGTTCGACCATGATGTGTTCATCACATCATCACATTACTGCACTGTACACTTTCTATTTATTTATTCATATCAATTCAACCTCATGCTCTTACATCTACCTCGTATTTTTGCAGATTGGGCAGTATTTGCACCGTTGTTGTTTCTTTGTTGATTGTACATATACTGTAGATTCAAGATTCAAGATTCAAGAGTTTTATTGTCATATGCATAGTAAAACAGGTAGTTATACTATGCAATGAAATTCTTCTTCTGTTCACTCAAGATTCAAGATTCAAGAGTTTTATTGTCATATGCATAGTAAAACAGTCTTCTTCCCCCAAGAAAAGAAAGAAAACACAAGAAAAAGAATAAGAACATAAGAAACATACGTACCAATAAATTAAGCAACAACAACAGAAGAGACATTAATACAGATAAATAATACAAATAAATAAATAAATAAATAAAGTACTATGAGTGTGTGCGTGTGTTGCGTGCGGCGTGTGTGAGTGCTTCGTTGAGAAGCCTGATGGCCTGTGGGTAAAAGCTGTTTGCCAACCTTGTGGTCCTGGACTTCAAACTTCTGTAGCGTCTGCCTGACGGTAGGAGTGTGAATAATGAGTGTTGTGGACAGTGATGTTGGTAACGCGATACAAAGGAACGCGTTACTCTTGCATAACCTCTTTTTTCAGTAACGAGTAATTTGAAGCGTTACTATTTCTATCTGATTGAAGTTACTTATCCAAAGCCACTTTGCGTTACTGTTTTTCAACAAGAAAGCCATCATTGCCGCTGTGACGGCGGCGAGTGACGTGTGTCAACAACAATGGCGGCAGGAGGGAGCTCGGCTTTTGCTAAGTGGAAATACAGTCACTACTTCGAGTTGGTGTCCAACAAAGATAGGAATATTACGTTTCGTTGTACGCTCTGTCCTGGAGACAAACTGTTATCTGCCTTCAATAACACAACATCAAACTTGAAGAAACATTTGGACTCGCAGCACGGCAGTCAAGCTCACGGCGAAAGTTCCTACGGATGGAGCAAAAAGGAGAGCTGCGAGTGCAGCAGGTCCGACGCCAATCAAACAACAGAAACTGGACTTCAGTGGAAAATCAGTAAGTGGAGGGGAGTTGAAGAGGTTGGTTGCACGGTACATCGTGGAGGAAATGTTGCCGCTGAACACGGTTGACACACCGTCGTTTCGTGCCATTATACAGAAGATCCCCACTACTGTCACAGCCGAGCTTCCTCACAGAACATCATTTTCATCCTATCTGGAGCACGAGTATGCTGAAATGGAACGTACTATCAAGACTGCAATGAATGATGTCGAGTTTGTGTCAACTACTGTTGATATTTGGACGTCAAATAACAGAAGTTATTTGGGAGTGACGCTCCACTGGATTGGTAGAAAAATTATTATTACATTTATATATTCCATCCATCCATTTTCTATACCGCTTCATCCTCATTAGGGTCGCGGGGGCATGCTGGAGCCTATATTTTTTTACATTTTCATAAAACAGATGTCCGAGTTAAGCTGATGGCAAGTGAGACTTTTTCTTAAATAAAAACATTCATTTTCAATTTTTTATTTAAATTCAACATTATACATACATTGCTGATGTTGCACCGATAAAAATAGTGTTAAAAAGACCTGTTGTCGTTCTGTGCTGAAGGGTAGTGTTGCAGGCAGCAGCTGTAAATAACTGAAAAAGTAACTAGTAATGTAACTTAGTTACTTTCTAAATAAATAATCTGTAAAGTAACTAAGTTACTTTTTAGTTCAGTAATCAGTAGTCAGTAATCGGATTACTTTTTCTTAGTAACTGTGGCAACACTGGTTGTGGATGTGTGCTGTCCTTGATGAGGTTGTTTGTTCTTTGTAGGACTCTAGTTTTATAAATGTCTTGCAATGAGGGGAGGGCTGCCCCAACAATGTTCTGTGAGGTCTTGATCACCCGCTGGAGTGCCTTCCTATCACGTGTTGTACAGTTACCGTACCAAACAGTGATGGAGGCGGTAAGGACACTTTCGATAGTGCATCTGTAGAAGCAACTCAGGATTGTGGTGGACATGCCAAATTTCCTGTCTTCTCAGGAAGTACAGTCTCCTTTGGGACTTCTTCAGAATTTGTTGGGTGTTGTGAGACCAGGTGAGGTCCTCGCTGATGTGTGTGCCAAGGAACTTGAAGGTTTTCACCCTCTCCACCTCAGTCTCATCAATAAACAGGGGTCTATGCGGCTCCTTTTCCCTTGTTCTTGGGTCGATGATCATCTCGTTAGTATACTACGTATGCCCTGCTTTATATTTATATTTTAACATTTCCTGTACATACACCATCTTTTACATTTTCATACTCCCTGCTTAGACTGTATAATTGCACCGTGGGTAGAAAAAAACGTAATTTCGATGCTTTATATGTCCTTGATATGTGGTGAATTGATAAAGAATCTTTAATCTTAAAATTACATAATTTTTCCTCATAATATTACAAGTTTCTTGTAAAATTCTGAGTTTCTCATGAGAATCAGACTTTTTTTTATTAATATTTTGACTTAATTCTTGTAAAATTACTGTTGTTTTTTCCATTTCTGCTGGTGTTTGTTTTTTTTGTGTAATTTTCCAACTATTTCAACTTTCTCTGTGGTTAGCATGCATCTTGGCCAACACAGTAACAGTCTGGAGATCAGGAAGACCTGGGTTCGATTCTACCCTGGGCATCTCTGTGTGGAGTTTGCATGTTCTCCCCGTGCATGCGGGGGTTTTCTCCGGGTACTCCGGTTTCCTCCCACATTCCAAAAACATGCATGTTATGTTAATTGGCGACTCTAAATTGTCCATAGGTATGAATGTGAGTGTGAATGGTTGTTTGTCTATATGTGCCCTGCGATTGGCTGGCGACCAGTCCAGGGTGTACCCCGCCTGTCGCCCGAAGTCAGTGGGGATAGGCCCAGCATACCCCCGCGAACCTAAAGAGGAGAAGCGGTATAGAAAATGGATGGATGGATGGAATTTTCTTCTCATAAATGCAACTTTATTCCCATAATATTTAGACTTAATTCTAGTAACATCTTTTTTCCGCAACCTCATTTTCCAAAAATTACATTATTTGTTGTTTTGTTTCTCATAATATTACAACTAAAAAAAATAGCAAATATTTATTTCATATTTGAACCGAAACGGCAGTGTTTTTCCTTGTAACATTATTGCTAATTTTTCAATTTCAATTGTTGCTGTTTTTTTTATTAGTTTTCTTATATTTTCAGAGTATAACAGCTGCGGGCCACACTTTGGACATCCCTGTCCTAAGGCAATTTGTACACCACTTTGGGAATGCGGGTTGTTTGCTGGATAACTTTCTTTTTTTATTTCAAACGATTTCAAAGTGATGAAAAACAACAACAGGGGTCTCAAATGTAAATTAACTGGGGGCCGCTGGAGGTCTTTTATCACTTTGATGATATGTTTTGTACTAAACAGGAAGATGACTCGCTTGCTTGATATAAAGAATGACATCCAAATATATATTATAGAGAATGTCATATTAGTAATATTCTTTATGATTAAGAAACATGTGATGAAATGATAGTTCCCAAAGCTATACGACAATGATGACACATAGCTTTTATCACCTTGATGACATGTTTTTACTCTATGAAATGTTGCTGTAATAGTCCCAAAGCTATATGACAACGATGCCACATAGCTTTTATCACCTTGATGACATGTTTTTACTCTATGACATGTTGCTGTAAAGGCGCTGTCCTTGCAGGCTGCACTTAGACAAGACAACGCACAAGTGATTGTAAGCATAAAGACCTGTAAGAATACAATACATATCTGAAAGCTAACTGGTAAGCAAGAACTATTATTGCTTCTAAAACATGGGTGTCCAAACCTTTTTCCAGTGAGGGCCACAAACTGAAAAATGCAAGGATACAACTTTGCCACTTTGATATTTTCTACCTCAACTTTTGTGATAGAGGTGAAGAGTCAATTAGTAGGAGCTTTACTGTTGAGTTTAAGCTCCGTGGAAGGAAAAAGCAGCAAAGAACATGATGGCAGAATGCGTGAGCCACACTTGCACCAAACTTGAATGTCACAAATGGGGCCACAAAATGGTACCATGGGCCATGTGTGAGACCTTTGGGTTACAGCATGTGTGAAACAGTAACAGTAAGGGGAAATGCATAGTAAATTGCAATCTGTTTAAATTGTAAATATAAAAATGGGCTACTTACGTACTGGATTGAACAACAAATACATTTTTTAAATATAAACAAATGTTCAACAAGCTAACCTGACAGGCTGCTGGAAAAAAGAAAATAAAAGCTATTGGAGTTGAGAAAGTGTCATCTTCCATCTTCCCAAGTATAGGCAAGCTTCATCACACAATGGCTTGCAACATGCAGACCAACATAGACTTACCAGGCAAGAATTCTCCTAAGAATTCTCCAAAGGCCTTCATCTTCCTGGGAGCCATCATCCTCTTGATCGGCCTCATTGGACTCATCTTGATCTACATGGCCAACCGGGGAGGTGCAGGACCAGAGAACAACCAGGTAAAAAAAAAAATAAAACAGCTAAACTAACAAACTGCTCACAAAAAACCTTCAGCATATCCATATGAGATCAATGTACTGACACAAGGGTGTCGATTTTTTTAAAACATGTAATTGTTGGAAAATTAGGTTGCGGGTTGAGGAAAAGCTATAAGTTAAAATATGTAAAAGATACATATATCAGCTATTACTGACAGTATTTGGGGACAGACTGGAAAAAGCTTTAGACAAGATGAATAATAATTGGTTTACATTCACAGGCTCTTCTGCCCAACGCAGGTTAGCAAATCAATTTATGTTTACAATTCACATAATGCTCCCTTTGTTTGGTGCTTTTTCTTCATAAATATTTTTTTCTCAGACATTTGCCCTCCAACATGGCGTAAACATGGCAATCAATGTTTCCTGTTTGTTAGAAGAAAGGGAAGCTGGTACAGTGCTGAGGTATGGCAGTCCTTAATCCTAAACTTGTTAAAAACACCAAAAATATTTGGTGCTTTTAACACTCATAACACACTATTATTCAACAAGATATGCAATGTTCCCTTGAAGAAAAAGCATTTATTGCATGCTTCCAATGGGGGAAAAGTAGCACCAGACTAATACAAAAATTAAAAATAGAAAGGCAATAGTTCAAATTGAAATGTTATTATTAAATTGCATTAGTGCACGGCAAATTTTCTCCAAAGAGGACTGTTTGATAGTTGGAAGCAGGTGACATTGAGAGTTTCTTCTAAGATTTGGTGAAAACTGCTCAGTCAGCATTAATCCCGCTAATGCGTGAATTGTACACAACACTGCGGCAAATGTAACAAAACTGATTTGATAGCGCATGCATTATAGCTGTTTGAGGCTACTTAAAAATGCTCTTTCTCCCTAACTTCATCAGGAGGTTGCCTACTGCCACAGTTATTCATGCCAATCTTGTGCCATCCTCTGTTGCTTTTTCAGCATTACTGCGTAGCCAGGGGCGGCCACTTGGCCTCAGTTCCCAACCAAACCATGTATGATTTCTTCATCAAGGGATTGGCTAATGAAACTAGGATTTGGGTTGGGGGCTACAGGGATCCCTATGAGGTGGGTGATGAAATAATCACAGGTTCATTGAGGCATGCTGGTTTTTTAATAAAAAATGAGTTGTGTATTGCAACATTCATATTAATGTTGTAGTAAAACAAGTTTGTTTCGGTTAAAGATGAATAGCTTTTACAACATTTTCATGGTGTAAAAGTAGCTCTACTGCTCTATAGGATGCCAATTTCTTTTGATTTTTCAGAATGGTCGATGGAAATGGACGGATGGTTCCAAGTTCGAAGTGAAGACGCATGAAGAGAAGGGTAACCAGGATGCTGGATGGGCACAAAATGAACCCAATAACAATGGTGGCAATGAAAATTGTGTGGAGATTAACTTGGGAAGTAAGATTGCATAAATGTCTTGATTCATGAACATTTTAACAACCCTGCATCTTATAACTTTTGTACCTGATTTCTTCACAGTGGATGGACTCAACGACTTGCTGTGCACATTTTGGGGAATCTCATGGGGAAACCCATTTGTTTGTCAGAAGGGGATGGGCGCCGCTGTGTGATCTGGCTGCTCCTTCAAAGACGTCAGTGCTGAAAGATCGTCACTCTGCGTTTAATTCAGTTGCTTTAATGAATCATAATCAGCGTGCACATTATCCAAAACAAAATGAAGATGGTACAATCTCCAAGACTGGAGACAAAACACAAATTTACAAACTAAAGCTAGTACTATTTGCAGACAGCACTCAGATCCGGAGCTAACATAAAATGAATCGATGAAAAAAATTTTCAGGGGTCATTAACATTTTGACCCTACTCTATTACCATTGAATCACTTAGAGAAATTCACTGATCTTTACATTTTCAAGCAGCTAAAATGATGCACAAAGCAAATAACAAGCTGCTACCCAACAATGGACTACAATTTTCTCAAGAGAAATACATCCTAAAACAAAAACGGAATCAATCATTTTACAATAAAGTTTAAAAATATATCAATGAAAAAATAATTTTTGACAGTATGTAAATTATGTCACAAGAAAGGTGAAATGGCTGGAAAATAAAAAACAACAAATGGATAAAACGGCTATTTTTTATGGCAAAGAATTCATTGTAACTCAAAAAGGCATATTACGATCTTTTTTGATTATAATTGGGGGAAATTAGGTTATTGGATTATAATGGAATAGGATAAAGTTGAAATATTTTGGAAAATAAAAAGGAGCAAAAGTTGATATTAAAAGGCTTTTTCACCGATATGACAAAGCCAGAAACTTCGGGGGGGGTCCACACACTGCGCCAACACCACAAACCCACAGCATATCTATGTGGGATTCAAAACAATGTACTGATGGGAACCATTTCATGAAACGGCACAAAAGAATTGATGTTACCGTTTGATATGATCAAATTCCTACCCATCACTGAGTTACATCAAACATTGGCATCCTTTTATTTACCTTAGACATGGCTTCAATATCGGATGGATATTTTGGCGTGTAATGTGGCGAGTTGTAATTGCTTGATGTCGGCTGGTCTGATCCAGTTGTGCAAAGGATTTCTTTCTGATCCATCGTCTGACGTCAATCATATTGTACAAAGGGACTGTTTGCAACTGCTAAGCCAGGGTGGCGACATGTAAGCCCCGCCCCACAGAATGCACAATAGCAATGTTAAATGGCTAAATTTAGCAGCAAATGTTAGCTATCATTGAAGCCGCCATTGCCTAGTTGGCTTGTGTAACAATTTTTATGCTAATTGGGACATGTTTTGTCATTCAAACCACTATAGGTAGCATGCTAGATTTCAAGATTTGCAAACGATCCCTTGAATTCTGTGATTTAAGTAGGGGTGTCATGGTACAAAATATTGGCTTCTAGAAAAGTACAGGGCGGGACCAACAATGAGTTAACTGAGACAATAGTCGAGTGTTTAACTGAGTCAATAGACAAGTGATGCTTGAAACGCTGAGTGCAGGTTTAGAAAGTTTAGGATTTCAAGGTTTACAGTGTAATGTGTGCTGCCAATCCTGCCTTGCCCGGTGCCACTTCCACATGCGTAATCATTCACAGCAGCAATGCAATAGTTTAGTCTGATTGGCTTCTGGCGGCCCTGTTCCTGCTAAACATTTCATGACACCCCTATTATGTGTTCTTAGTGTTTCATGTGTTACATGTTATTCCAATATGTGCTGCTGGATGTTGGAATTTCCTTTGGAACCAATAAAATGAAAACTGTAAAGAAGACCTATCTTCCCTGCTGATTACTAAAGAACGGAAAAAGTAGCTTTTGTTTTGGTAGGTCGCATGTTTATATAACCATAGAACACAATATTCTGTGTGCTTTAAAGATCAAAGACCACCCGAATGTGGAATGTCCTTCAAACAATGCGCTGAAACTTTTGATACATCTTTGTGACGAAAGGCGTCGCTTGAGTTCATCTCAAGAACTACTGCATTCTCTGCGGCTGACACTGAGCATCTGGCTCTTGTGTCTACGTTTGTGACTAAAAAAGGTTGACACCTTTGGTAGTTTGACTCTCGCCGCCGCCTCTGCTGCAGTGGTAACTGCTTCATTTTTCTCTCCACGGCCATACGTTGGCTGTATTGCTACAGTCTTCCTGAATCGGTCCTTCATACCGACCGCTGTCAGGCTCTACCAACACCTGCACCGCCTGAACCATGTAGTCAATATGCATTCTTTACACTGTACTCTTTACTTGCTTATCTTGCTTGCTGCTATAACAAGTGAATTTCCCCGCTGTGGGATAAAGTACAAATACAATACAATACAAATACAATCAATCTGCACATTGCGCAGTTACATGGACATTGCATGAGAAGGGCGCAGGAGAGGTCGATCAATTTTTAGGAGACATTCGGGGACCCCTCGGAAACTCAGGGTCCGAGGCAATTGCTTGTCTTTGTTTAATGGCAAGTCGGCCCCTGCTTGGACCAGTCGTGTGAAGCCAGCGTTCATATAAACTTGTAGTGAATGCAAATTGTTGAAAATAAGTACATTCTCATGAGGCAAACATTAAAGATGAGGTGTAAAAGTTGCGGGTGTGCCGCTGCAAATGGCCCTAGTCATGAACATCAAACAGGAAGTGGCCCGATTCATTATTAGATTCCTTATTTATAAATGGAATATTTCGCCAAAAGTCAGCTGGGATAGGCCCCAGCATGCCCCAACAACCTTAGTGACTACAAGCAGCTTAGAAATGAATGAGTAAATGGAATATTTTTTTGGAGTATCAAAAACCTGTTTACAACCTAAATACGTTTTTTTAACATAAGAGCTGTCATGAGCTGTGGTGCTGCTCTGCTGCCCTCTGCTGTCTTTCTTTTGCTGCACACCCACTGGCCCGTGGGAGGAACTCATGCACACCTGTACCCAATTACTGCTTGGACTATTTAGACTGTCTTACATGCTACCCATTGCCATATAGTCTTCTCATGCCTGACTGTACCTGCTTTCTTTATCCTGTGTTCCTTGCTCTCTGGTCAACCTTCCCTCGTGTCTTGTGAGTACTAGTGTTTCCTGCTAGCGAGTACGCAGCAGCGATTTGTTTTTTTCCGTGACTGCTTGTTTTTCAGCAGTAGTGTTATTTCCTATTTTTCCCTGACAGTTTTTTCAGAAGTGGTTTTGTGTTAGCACGTTTTTTTTGCTAGTTCCGTGTGTGCAGCCCTGCTAGTTCCGTGTGTGCAGCGCTTTTCGTTACCTCTTATTTTGTTGCGTTTTTTCCCGTGGCTTGGCCCAGAGTTTTTGGTTGTACTTTTTTCACCTGAGGACATTCCTGTGTGATTACCCTTTGTTAATACATTTTTGTACACAGACTTTGGTCTCTGCATCTTGGGATTCTATTACCAGCTACACGCCAACCATGTCAGTACAGTCTGGCCATGATAGATGCCGCAGAGCTTGACCACTTCCGTATGGCGCTTGCACACCAGGGACAATTAGTTGGGAGCCACGACACATTCCTCAAGGAGATCATGGAGGCCCTTAACGCCCTTCCTACTAACGTTACCGTGTTGGATCAGCGGCTCAAGCAAACCTCCGCTCCCGGTCTTCATGACGAAGCCTTGGCCCCACAGTGTAGCTGCCGCCAACCCGCCACATACTGCTCCTCCCAGTTACCTGCTGTACCGTGAGTCTAATATTCCGCACCCCTCTCGTTTTTCTGGGATATCTGGGTCGTGCAAGCAGTTTATACACCAATGCTCGCTGGTATTTGATCGGCAACCCGCCACGTATTCCACTGACCAGGCCAAGGTGGCCATCATGAGCTTGCTGAAGGAGAGAGCGGCTGCCTGGGCGGTCGTCGTCAGCAGATCCAAGCCCACTATCCGGTCCTCGTTTTCTGTTTTTGGGCAAAGGTGTCTGACCACCCTATCCGTGGCAGAGAAGCAGGCAGTTGACTTCTTGACCTTAAACATAGAGGATGCTCGGTAGCCGCCGTTTCCATAGAGTTCTGGGTACTGGCGGCAGAAAGTGGATACGGGGATGTGGCATTGCGAGGCATTTTTCGCAAGGCGCTCCAGCCTTGTCTTAAGGACGAACCTGCTGTCCGGGATGATACCACTAACATACTGTAGATGACCTTATCGACTTGGCAGTATGCCTGGATAACTGACTGCCAGAGCGTGATCGGGAGCACGCGGAGGAGAAGAGATCCTGCTGGAGTCCGATACCTGCACGACACCAAGCTATGCCGATACCACGGGAGGACGACCACATGTGCCCCATTAGACCCACACCACACTCACAACCGCCTCACGATGTCGTGAAGGGAAGCACTCAAGAATCGAGCGACGTCACCTCCGGTGTTGGATCCTCCGAATCAGTCTGTGAGTATAATAATGTGATGAACAAAGAAGGCTCCCTAGCCGCCCAGCTGAGACTCCAAGTACCCGGAACGATTGTTGGGAGGGTAGGAGTATAACCGACTCCGGGACCGACGACTGCTTTCTAGACTCTGGGTTTGTGGACAAGAACCAGTTAGCTAAAGTTCGGCTAGAAAGCCCCAAAGAAGTGCATTCCCTGGATGGGCGATTATTGTCGGAGGTGTTCTTTCAAACTGAGCCATTGATTCTCCCGACTCTCGGGTAATCACCATGAATTGATTTGTTTCTATATTATTCCTTCTCAGTCGGCCCCGGTGGTTCTTGGATTAATGTGGCTCAAATTACACAACCCATCCATCGATTGGCAAGACATGAATATTAAGAGTTGGGGTAACCACTGCTATGCTAATTTCCTCTGTTCAGCAGTGCCTGAGAGTCCGGTAGTCAAGCCATCGGAAGAGAAGATAGAGTAGACCTTACTAAAGTTCCCGCCGTTTTCCACGACCTGGCCTCAGTTTTTAGTAAGGACAGAGCTCAGAGCTTACCCCCTCATAGACCTGACGACTGTGATCTCAAACTCGTCTCTGATGCTCCACTACCTAGAGCCAGATTGTATAATGTTTCGGGGCCGGAACAAGCAGCCCTCAGGGATTATATTACGTCCTCGCTAGCTGCAGGGCTTGTGGTGAAGAAGGATAAATCACTTAAACCTTGTATGTGAAGGGGGCAAACACTTTCACACCACTGTAAATGCTACTAAAATTACATAAAGTTTATTCTCGTAAAATTCACTTACCACTGTCGGGTTTGGAACCAATTCACCTAAATAAATGAGGGATGACTGTACAACAACAAAAAAATATAGTGACAAAGTCAAAATAAATCTAGCAGTCCTGAAGGTATAATGTAAAAAAACTAACAAAAGGCAACACAAACACAAATACAAAAAACGAAATAGTTAAAAACTAAATTGTTTCCCGGCAATGTAGTGTGTTTGGCTTGCCGCCTGCTCCTATGCATTGTTGTGGTTTTTAATGTTGTGTCGCTGGTTATTGTTTATGATCGCCGCACACTCCTTGACATCGGCACCACATACAATGTGCTTGGACAATGTCTTCCACCACCATTTCTGGCGTCTATACCACCACACCTGAGATGTTGTATCGGCCCACTTCCCCGTAAATCTTGCCGCAGAAGACGCAGAAAGAGGGGTGGATTACACGTCAGAATGAGGACCTACCTGGCTCTACCGCCCCCTCGTAAGAGCAATTTGTTGCTGGCTGCAGCCATAGCAGCGCGGGACAACGTTGATCTGCGGCCCCGGAGCCAGCTTCACGCTTCCGCGCTGCCGGCCCGCGAGGATCTACAGACGATGCGCTCAAAACTGTCTCTGCCCGGTGGCTCGCTCCACTTCGCTGCAGGATAACTGGAGCTCACTTGATATGGCTATTTTTAATACCAGATCACTGAATAATAAGACTTTTATCCTTAATGATTTTATCCGCTCTAACAAACTTGATTTGCTTTTCCTGACGGAAACCTGGCTTTGACAACAGCGCTTTCTCGGAGATCCTCCCCCCCAAACTATTTCTTCCTCAACACGCTGCGGCCATCTGGGAGGGCCGGGGGTATTGCTACTGTTTACAAGCAGACCTTAAAGTGCCGCCTACTCTCCACTAAAGCCTGTGCTTTGAGCTACAGTGTTTTGTACTCCAGTGTTTTGGCCAGTCCTGTGGTTTATCGCCCACCCAAGTTCAACAAAGACTTTATAAATGATTTCTCTGAGTTTTTGGCAGAAATCATGTTAAAGTTTGATAATATACTGATCTGTGGTGACTTTAACATCCATGTCCAATCGCCCTCATATCAGCTGGCTCGATGCTTTAATTCTCTGCTGGAATCTATGGAATCTATTGCTTGTCCCACTCATCAGCTTGGGCACACACTGGACCTTGTCATCTCCCATGAACTATCTGTGTCAGTTACTAATATATGGAATGTTCCTATTTCCGATCACTCCATTTGCTTCCAGACGCTAGCACCTCCAGCTGCACCTAAACCTGCTGCCACCTCCCGCCGCCGGGTTATCACCTCCACAACAGCCAATGACTTTGCTGCTGCATTCTCAGGCACAGACCTAAGCCCTATAATGTCTCCGGACACATTCCTCTCCTCTTTCCATTCTACATTCTCCCAGATCCTGGACTCTGTGGCACCATTTAAGGACAAAGCTACCAGACTCACACCTGACCCGTGGTTGAATGAAACCACTCCCGCACTGACACGGCAGGTTGAGCACAAATTAAAGAAGGATGGACTTCCTGTATCACTGGGCATCTTAAGGGACAGTCTTGCCACTTACCATAAAACCGTGAAGGAAGCACTCACCCAGTGCTCTAGCTTGGACCAAATTTGCACCCCTGCGCCTTCTCCTCCAGACTTCTGCGGAGCGTAACTATGACATAGGCAGCTCCTGGCGGTCATTCTCGCCTTGCAGGAGTGGAGGCACTGGCTCGAGGGGGCGGCTCATCCGTTTATCATCTTTATAGACCACAGGAACCTGTCCTATATTCGTTCCGCACAATGCCTCAACCCTCACCAGGCACATTGGGCCCTCTTCCTCACCTGATTTAATTTCGTCCTCACTAACCACCTTGGAGCTCTCAATAGGAAGCCCGACGCCCTTTCAAGGGTGTTCGTTCCTCCAGTGGAAGTTTCTCCCCCTGAGACTATTCTACCGAAAGCCCGGATTCTGGGAGCGCTCCAATGGGAGGTGGAGAAGCAAAGGGCAGAGGTCAACAAGGACACACCTCCTCCTGTCAGATGCCCACCCGATCGTCTCTTTGTTCCTTGCAACCGCTGGTCTAAGGTCCTCATATGGGCTCACTGCTGTAAGCTCGCCTGTCATCTCGACGCCAGACATACGGCGGTCCTCCTGTCACAGCGCTTCTGGTGGCCGCCCCTGCTTACTGACACCAGGAGTTTGGTAGCTGTGTGTTCAGTGTGCGCACGGAACAAGTCATCCAATCAAGCAGCGGCGGGCTTGCTGCGGCCACTCCCCATCCCCTCCCGCCTGTGGTCACATGTAGCCATGGACTCGGTCACCAGACTACCTGCTTCCAGGGGCTTTACTGCAATCCTTGCCTTTGTTGACAGGTTCTCTAAGTCGGCCCACTTCATCCCACTCTGCAAGCTCCCCTCCTCCATCGAAACAGCTAAAATTCTGGTCCAGCATGTGGTCCGCATCCATGGTATAACGGTTGATGTGGTGTCAGACAGAGGCCTGCAGTTCGCGGCTGCTACCTGGAAGGCCTTTTGCAAATCTCTTGGAGCGACTGAGTCTTTCGTCGGGGTACCACCCTCAATCGAACGGACAGACTGAAAGGGCCAACCAGGACTTGGAAGCAGCTTTGCGGTGCATGTGCCACCAGCACTCACTTCCTGGTCCCGCTATCTGCTCTGGGTGGTGTATGCCCACAATACCATGGCATGCTCTTTGACGGGCCTCTCCCCGTTCCACGTCACCCACGGTTTTCAGCCTCCCCTATTCCCCTCCCAGGAGGAAGAATCGTCGGTGGCCTCTGTGGCCTCCCTGTTGCACTGGGTCCACCGGGTGTGGTGAGACACTCGGGCGGCACTTATGCGCACCGCCAAATGGAACCAGAAGTTGGCGGACCGGCATCGCAAACCCGCACCCGAATACAAGCCTGGACAGAAAGTTTGGCCGTCACTCAAGAAGTACCCTGTGTTCCATGTGTCCTTCCTGAAGCCTGTCTCCTCCTGCCATCTTAGCCCTCCACCAGTGCCTCCTCCTCCTCCTCGGCTGGTGGACGGCTATCCTGCATTTACGGTCACATCTATTGTTGATGCCAGGAAGTAGGGCAGGGGTGTGCAGTATCTGATCGACTGGGAGGGATACAACCCCGAAGAACGTTCGTGGGTTTTTCATTCTGTTATTCTTGACGACTCCCTTCTCGACTCTGACTTTTATTAGGAATTCCACGACAAGCCAGGTAACCTATCGAGTGATTCCAGTTAATTGGGAGGGGGGAATACTGTCACGCTCTGCAGTGACACTACTCTGACTCTCCTCCTTTTCTTATGTTTTTTTTCTCAGTCTAGATCCTGGGCTACCTTGATGGGTGGAGCTACAGGTGTTCCTTATCAGAGCTACCCCTTTATATCACACCTGTGGCAGCAGGAAGGCATTGTTTGATTGATCTTCATGGACTCATGCCACGAGTCTTCTTCATCCTTCCAAATGCATACCTGCCGGCCAGCTTCATCTTTTATTGTTACGGTAGATATACTGTCTTGAGTAGTTTCCTTCCTGCCACTTCGGTAGCTTCCCCTAGTTAGCCTTCCCGTTTTGAGTTCTGTAGTCTTTATTTTTGGTCCCCTTCCTTTGTGGTGCTATTTTTGTTGCTGTTAGTCCTGCACCATACATTTTTGTTGTTACCTTTTTTTCTTCTTGGCCGCTGTGGTGTATTGTGCTAGAAATTAAAAGACTTTATTGACACCACCCTGCTTGTTTGCATTTTTGGGTCCCAAGTTTGTGCCGCGACAGGAAGGGCGTAGAGCTGGTCTAGTGTTCCACGACTAGGACGAAAACCACGTTGTACCTCCAGTTGCAGAGGTTCGACTAAAGGCCGTGCTCTTCTATCCAACACCTGGAATAGAGTTTCCCAGGATGGCGAAGGAGTGTGATCCCCTTATAGTTGGAACACACCCTCCGGTCACCCTTCTTGAAAAGTGGGACCACCACCCCGGTTTGCCAATCCAGAAGCACTGTTCTCAACTTCCACTCAATGTTGAAGAAACATGTCAAGCAAGTCAGTCCTTCAAACATCCAGAGCCTTGAGGAATTCAGGGCGAAACTTGTCCATCCCAAGAGCAACAGCCCACTGAGAAGTTTTTTGACTACCTCAGATACCTCAACGATGATGGACCAGTCCGCGTAAGTATCCTCAGACTCTGCTTCCTCTATTGAAGGTATGTAAATGGCATTGAGAAGGGCCTCAAAATATTCCTTCCACCACCCAACTATAACCTCCAGTCGAGGTCAGCAGGCCTCCATCCCCACTGTAAACAGTGTGTACCAGGCACTGCCTCCCTCTTCTGAGGCGTCAAATGGTTTGCCAGGGCCTCTTCCAAGCCGAGCACAAATCGTGCTCCATGGCCTCACCAAACTCCTCCCACATCCAAGTTTTTGCCTCGACCACCGCCAAAGTTGCTTGCCGCGTTGCCTGCCAATACCTGTCAGCTGCTTTGGAAACCCCACAAGCCATTCATGCTCGATAGGAGTCCTCCTTCAGCTTGACTGCAGTCCTGCCCTCAGGGGTTGTTTTAGAATATTTTTAGAGGATCGTGTTCAGTCGGCACACAGAATGACACAGACACATCAAGGTATTTTAGCCTAAACAAGGGCGTATTTATTTAAGCATCAACACACAAGATATATGATTGCAGCGAAAAAGCCTCTTACCTACGCCAACAGAGTGGAGAGCCAACACCCGTGGAAGAGTTCGTGTCAATCGGCTGGGCGTTCGATCACAACCCGCAGCAGACTCCGTCTAGGTGTTTCGCTCACCCCTCTTTATGCCAGTCTGTTCGTGCGAGCGTGAGAACGGGGTGGCCGGCCCCGAAACTCAGGCATTCGCACACAGAGTTACTATTTTTTAACAAGCACCTGGTAGGCAAGGTCAGCAGATATACAGTGGGAAGTGAATATTCAGAACAACACAAACCCTTTCTCACATTCGTATCCTGGGAAATGAATGTTCAGAACAACACAAACCCATCACCCTTTCACAGGGGTCCACAATCGGGTCTGGGTTTGTCACCGCGACTGGCACCGACCACCTTGTGGCCACAGCTCCGATGGGCTGCCTCAGCAATGGAGGCACTGAATACGGTCCATTTGGACTCAATTTCCTCATCCTACCACGGGTTGCAGGTAAAGCTCTGCCGGACTCGAGGTGAGAGTTGAAGACCGGATGAACCCACCTAATCCAACTCATCACCAATCAGTGATCAGTTGACAGCTCAGCCGCTCTCTTCACCCGCTTATGCAAAAAATGCGGACGCAGGTCTGATGATCCATCCATCCATCCATCCATCTTCTACCGCTTATCCGAGATTGGGTCGCGGGGGCAACAGCCTAAGCAGGGAGGCCCAGATTTTCCTCTCCCCGGCCACTTCGTCCAGCTCCTCCCGGCGATCCCAAGGCGTTCCCAGGCCAGTTGGGAAACATAGTCTCTCCAACGTGTCCTGGGTCTTCCCCGAGGCCTTCTACCGGTCGGACTTGCCCTGAACACCTCCCCATGGAGGCGTCCTGGAGGCATCCTGACCAGATGCCCAAGCCACCTCATCTGGCTCCTCTCAATGCAAAGGAGTAGCGGTTGTACTCCGAGTCTCTCCTGGATGACAGTGCTTCTCACCTTATCTCTAAGGGAGAGCCCAGCCACTCTACGGAGAAAACTCATTTCGGCCGCTTGTACCCGCGATCTTGTCCTTTCGGTCATTACCCAAAGCTCATGACCATAGGTGAGGGTAGGAACGTAGATCGACCGGTAAATTGAGAGCTTTGCCTTTTGGCTTAGCTCTCTCTTCACCACAACAGACCGATGTAGAGTCCGCATCACTGCAGACGCCGCCCCAATTCACTTGTCGATCTCACGTTCCATCCTTCCCTCACTCGTGAACAAGACCCCAAGGTACCTAAACTCCTCCACTTGGGGTAGGATCTCATCCTCGACCTGGAGATGGCATTCCACCCTTTTCCGGGCGAGAACCATGGACTCGGACTTGGAGGTGCTGATTCTGATCCCAGCCGCTTCACACTCGGCTGCGAACCGATCCAGTGAAAGTTTAAGTTCACGGCTTGATGAAGCCAGCAGGACCACATCATCTGCAAAAAGCAGAGACTCAATCCTGCAGCCACCAAACCGGAACCCCTCAATGCCCTGGCTGCGCCTAGAAATTCTGTCCATAAAAATAATGAACAGAATTGGTGACAAAGGGCAGCCCTGGCAGAGTCCAACCCTCACTGGAAACGGGTCCGACTTACTGCCGGCAATGCGAACCAAACTTTGACACCGGTCATACAAAGAACGAACAGCCTGAATTAGCTGGTCCGATACCCCATACTCCCAGAGTACTCCCCACAGAATTCCTCAAGGAACACGGTCAAATGCCTTCTCCAAGTCCACAAAACACATGTAGACCGGTTGGGCAAACTCCCATAAACCCTCAAGGACCATGCTGAGAGTGTAGAGCTGGTCCACAGTTCCACGACCAGGACAAAAACCACACTGCTCCTCCTGAATCCGAGATTCAACTACCCGGCGGTTCCTCCTCTGCAGAACCCCTGAATAGACCTTACCAGAGAGGCTGACAAGTGAAGCTTTTTGACAACCTCAGCAACCTCAGCCCCAGAGATAGGAGAGCCCACCGTGGAGTCCCCAGGCTCTGCTTCCTCATAGGAAGACATGTCGGTGGGATTGAGGAGGTCTTCGAAGTATTCTTTCCACCAATCCACAACATCCCGAGTCGAGGTCAACAGCACACAATCTCCACCATACACGGTGTTGACTGTACACTGCTTCCCCCTCCTGAAACGCCGAATGGTGGTCCAGAATCTCTTCAAAGCCGTCCAGAAGTCGTTCTCCATGGCTTCTCCGAACTCCTCCCATGTCCGAGTTTTTGCCTCAGCGACTGCCAGAGCCGCAGACCGCTTGGCCTGCCGATACCTGTCAGCTGCTTCCAGAGTCCCATGAGCCAAAAAGGCCCGATAGGACTCCTTCATCTTGGCGGCATCCCTCACCACTGGTATCCACCAACGAGTTCTGGGATTACCGCCACGACAGGCACCGACCACCTTACGGCCACAGCTCCGATCAGCTGCCTCGACAATAGAGGCACGGACATGGCCCATTCAGACTCAATGTTCTCCACCTCCCTCGGAAGATGGTCGAAGCTCTCCCGGAGGTGGGAGTTGAAACTCCTTCTGACAGGGGACTCTGCCAGTCATTCCCAGCAGACCCTCACAATACGTTTGGGCCTGCCAGGTCTGACCGGCATCCTCCCCCACCATCGGAGCCAACTTACCACCAGGTGGTGATCAGTTGACAGCTCCGCCCCTCTCTTCACCCGAGTGTCCAAAACATATGGCTGCAAGTCCGATGATACAACCACAAAGTCAATCATGGAAGTGTGGCCTAGGGTGTCTTGGTGCCAAGTGCACATGTGGACACCGTTATGCTTGAACATTGTGTTTGTTATCGACAATCTGTGACGAGCACAGAAGTCCAATAACAAAGCACCGTTCGGGTTCAGATCAGGGGGGCTGTTCCTCCCAATCACGCCTCTCCAGGTCTCACTGTCGCTGCCAACGTGAGCGTTGAAGTCCCCCAGCAGAACAAGGGAATCACCTGAGGGAGCACTCTCCAGTACTTCCTCTAGAGACTCCAAAAAGGGTGGGTATTCTGAACTGCTGTTTGGCGCATAAGCACAAACAACAGTCAGGACCCATCCCCCCACTCGAAGGCGGAGGGAAACTACCCTCTCATTCACCGGGTTAAACTCCAACATGGAGGCCACAAGTCGGGTCGCAACAAGAATTGCCACCCCTGCCCGTCGCCTCTCACTGCTGGCAACGCCAGAGTGGAACAAGGTCCAACATCTCTCAAGAGGACTGGTTCCAGAGCCCTTGCTGTGCGTTGAGGTGAGTCCGACTATATCTAACCGGAACTTCTCAACCTCATGCACCAGCTCAGGCTCTTTCCCTATCAGAGAGGTGACATTCCATATCCCTGGAGCTAGTTTCTGTAGCTGAGGATCGGACCGCCAAGGTCCCCGCCTTCGGCTGCCACCCAGCTCACTCTGCACCCGACCCCTTTGGCCCCTCCCATAAGTGGTGAGCTCATTGGAGGGGGGACCATGTCGTCTCTTCGGGCTGTGCCAAATACCTGGTGTCAGGTGCACTTGTGGACATCCTTATGTTCGAACATGATGTGTTATGGACAAACTGTGGTTTGCACAGAATAAAGAACCCACGTGGGTTCAGAGTGAGGAGGCTGTTCCTCCCAATCACACTCCTCCAGGTCACACTGTCATTGCTCACATGGGCATTGAAGTCTCCCAGTAGAACTACGGAGTCACCAGCGGGGATGCTCTCCAGCTCCCCTGATAGACTCCAAGAAGGCTTGGTACTCCAAGTTACCATTTGACGCGTACATACAAATGACACTCATGACCCTTTCCCCAACCTGAAGGCGACCTATGGGTCAAGGTGAGTCTGACGATGTCTAGTCGGAATGTCTCAACCTGTCACAGAAGCTCAGGCTCCTTCCCCACCAGAGAAGTGACGTTCCATGTCCCAAGAACCAGACTTGGCCGTTGAATATCAGGTCGCCCAGGAACCTGCCCTCAACTGCCACCAATACGCAAAGCACTGGACCTTTATGCTTGCCTCGCAGGTGGTGCGTTTACCAGGGGGGAGATCCTGTGTGGCTTGTTCGAGCATGAGTGAAGGTCTGACCACCAGGCCCTCGCCTGCGATCCCCTCCCACGGACCTGGATCCCTCTGACCCCATAAACTTTGGGCTAACCACTCACACAAACTGGACAACATCACATTACTGCACTGTACATTTTCTATTTATTTATTCATGTCAATTCAACCTCAAGCTCTTACATCTATCTACCACGTATTTTTGCACATTTGGCAGTATTTGCACAGTTATGTCCTTGATATGTGGTGAATTGATGAAGAACTCTTGAATCTTAAAATTACATTATTTTTCCTTATAATATTACAAGTTTCTTGTAAAATTACTGCTGTTTTTTCCATTTCTGCTGGTGGGTTTTTTTTTGTAATTTTCCAACTATTTCAACTTTCTCTGTGTAAATTTTCGATTGTGTCTGCCGCACTGCTGCCGCCTGTATGTTTTTTGTTGCAGTGCACCCTGTACCGTGCAGGTGGAGAGTTGCACACCTGCAATCTATTACCGGGACCTTCTTTTGGAAAAAAGATGGCGCCGGTGTGTCTGGCTCGCCATTTCCCTCAGCTCACTGTGATCAGTTTTATTGTTATTTTTTTCATTTATTATGAGGACCATTGACTCTCTGCTGCTATATAACCGTCAGGAACTATTTGAAATAAAGGACATTGTCGCCGCTTGTGCAAAACAAGAGCAATGGGGGCCGAATAAACCACGTCCATCGTACCTGTCGGACATACCTGAGTTTCCGCTTCAGGCAGAGCCATCGCTTCCCAGGAAACGTAGACGCCGGGGGGCACGAGGTGGAAGACTGGTGAAGCTCAAAGCTTGGCTGGCACGTTCTCCCGAGGCGGTAAGGTTCCCAAGTAATGTTCCGAGGGACTTTGAGAACTACTTTCGCCGCTTCATCTCTCTGCGTTTTCCCACCTCTGTTGGGGCCTGGCTGGTGCCCATCGTTGGGCGGCGCAACGAACGTTGTGTGCTGCGCCCTCGCAGCCCTCCTGTAGCTTCTGGCGGTGTGAACCCCGGCAACCTCCGGCCGCTGAACCGGGCAGCTCCGGCGGCTCTTAAGGTTTCAACGAAGTGTGCACTGGTGAATGCGAGGTCAGTTTCAAATAAGACTTTCATCCTCCAGGACCTTTTTAAAGCACATTCCTTGGATTTATTATTCGTCACTGAGACCTGGATTAATGCCGGTGAGTCCCCTTCCTTCTCTGAGCTGTTGCCTCCCGATTGTACCTTCATTAACACGCCAAGAACTATTGGCCATGGAGGAGGCATCGTTACTATTTTAAAAACGTCCTTACACCATAAGCCATTGTCGATGGTGTCTTTCTCCTTATTTGAGGTGAGCTGCTTCGAACTGCGACAAACTGAGCCGCTGTTGTGCGCGGTCATTTACAGACCACCCAAACACAACAATGATTTTATCCGGGATTTTTCTGACTTTATCACTGCAATGTTGGTAAAGTTTGACAGAATGTTAATTGTGGGTGATTTTAATATTCATGTCTGCTGCCCTTCTATGCCTATGGCGAAAGACTTCCTAGAGTTGGTGGAGGCTTTTAATTTAGTACAAAATGTTTCAGGAGCTACACAAATATACGGATACACTTTAGATCTTGTATTGTCCCATGGACTGGCTGTTAATAATGTCACTGTAGGGGATGCAGTGTTCTCTGACCACTGTCCGGTCATTTTTACTTTGATTTGCACTGCAATGCCAGCCTGCCTGCTCCTGCTCGCCTTGGCCCTGACACGGCCTCTGCCTTTGCCTCTCTGTTCGCCACTGCATCTCGGGTTGCAATGGCTCCAGACGCTGCTCTTGACGCTGAGCAACTGATGGACTGCTTTACTTCTACTTGTACTGATGTACTGGACAGTCTAGCCCCACGTAAAGCCATGCGCCCTAAAACCAAGCAGGAAGTGTGGCTCAACGATGTCACATGTGAAGCACGCCGCGAATGCCGAAAAGCCGAGCGCAGGTGGAAAAAAGATGGTTTGCAAGGTTCCTTCGAAACCCTCAGAGCCTTTTGGAAGCGTTATCAAAACGTAGTGAGGGCTGAGAAAACAAAATACCTCTCAGATGTGATATCAAATAACATTAACAACCCACGTGTTCTTTTTAAAACTATTGATTCTGTTTTAAACCCCAGTCCATCCACGACACTGGAAGTTTCTGCTGACACTTATGAACATTTCCTGCACTTTTTTAATAATAAGGTTGCGTCTATACGAGCCAATATATCATCCCCCTCTTTTAATTTGTCTACAGTGACACAGTGCTCTAAAGTTTTTAATCAGTTTGAACCTGTGTCGCTGGCTTTTATTACCAAGGTAGTTGATGGTCTTAAGCCTTCTTCCTCTCCCACTGACCCTGTTCCCCCTCGCTTTTTTAGGGAGGTGTGGGCAACTATTGGCCCCTATGTTTGTGATATCATCAAGAGCAGCCTGTCCTCTGGTATTGTCCCTTCCTTTTGTAAAAAGGCTGCTGTTAAACCTTTGCTTAAAAAAACAGGTCTGGATCCTTCAATTTTATCAAATTATCGGCCCATTTCTAAACTACCTTTTATCTCAAAGATTTTAGAAAGAAGTGTTCTTGCACAGATGCAGCCTTTTTTAGATGAAAATGGGATTTTAGACACCTTCCAGTCCGGCTACAGGGTCTTTCATAGTACTGAGTCTGCAGTTTTAAAGGTTTTTAATGACCTGTTTTTAATGACTGATACTGGTGGTTCAGCCATTTTAGTGATTTTAGACCTGACTGCTGCCTTCGACACAGTGGACCATACTATTCTTTTATCTCGTTTGGAAAACTGTGTGGGTGTCAGGGGGACTGCCCTTGAGTGGTTCAGGTCTTATTTGTCAGGGAGATGCCTTACTGTGGGACTTGGTGACTCCACCTCATCAACTGTCCCCCCTGGACTGTGGAGTCCCCCAGGGATCAATCCTTATCAATCCTACAATTTTAGAAAGCATGGCATCTCCTATCACTTTTATGCAGATGACTGCCAGATCTATTTACCAATTACAAGAAATGGCCATGCCCCCCTGAAACCCCTTCTTTTTTTTTTTTTCTTTTTTTTTACCCCTGTCCTGTCCAGCCTTTAAAGCAGATAGAATTGTAGATCTAAATGTCGTCAAGTGCTCAACAGATTTACTCTGCCAGGGAGAAGTGTGATATACACTTCCCCTGTTATACAAAATTTATTTGAATTTGATGCTTGTTATTAAGCAAATTTGGAGCGACCGGACCGGAGCAGGAGGGGACAGAGAAGAGAAAAGGAAATGGGGGGGGGGGGCCTTGACTATGACAATACTGTATTGAAACAGTCACACATAATAGTAGTCATGAAATGATGAACTATGATAGTGATCACAATGACAATACTGCATTGAAACAGTCACACATAATTGTAGTAATGAAATGATTATCTATGATAGTGAACAGAATGATAATTACTGTAATGCACATCATTGTAAAAAAAACTATAGTCATACTGCTGATATCACCGTCGCTGTAATAAAACCAACAACATAACACCCTGGTTAACTCAGTGAGTAATGTGGGGAAGTACGTATGTACTGTGAGTGTGCATATGTACAGGTATCTCTGTATGTGGGGAAGACTTTATATATATATAAAGGTGCAAGAATGTGTGGGCGTGTAATTGTCACTGAGAATGCATGAAAGGAAAGGGGCCGCCTTCCACCTCCCAGAGAGCCCCGCCCCAAATAGCCAGGCCGAGCCCCCGCCGCCAGAAGGCCACCGGGCCCACAGGGGCAGGCAGCACAAAGATCAGTGCCCCAAGAGCCAGCCCAGAGAGCCCTCCCCCCTGGGAAGACCAGCAAGGGGCCGAAGAGAGGTAATCCCAGCCAAGGACAGGGCGCCGGCGGGCTGGAGGACTGCCAACCCCTGAGACCAGCGAGAGATCACACCCCACAAAGGCAGACGAGTACCGGGGGCCACAAACCGGCAGGCTGAGACGCCCCCACAACCGGAAAGAAGCCCATCCACGCCGGAAGCGCCAATCCCCGCCCACCGCCACCCCCACCCCCTCCACCCACCCGGCGGAGGCACAGGCGGCAGAGATGTATCACCTAGCACCCGACCCCAGGGAGCAAACCCCTGTATGCCCCCCCCCCAAAAAAATAAATAACTAAAATAAATAAATAAATAAAAGTACACACACGCACGCACATACACACTCCTACGCACCCACATGCACGCACATACACACCCCTAAGCCCCCACGTGCACGCACATACACAATCCTACGCACTCAAGCGCGCACACACGCATGCACACACGCGCGCGCACACACACATGCACGCACAGACACAGTGGTCGACTGCCCGACCCCCAGAAGCCTGACCCTATCCCCCGTTGGTAACCCAAGGAGCAGCGGAGCCGGGGACCCCGGGGTCCCAGACATACAATCCAGAACCCAGGCGCGGAGAGCGCGGACCGCCGGGGAGCAGGAAAACACCAGGCCACACCCTCCCAACGGTAGGACGCTGCCAGCAAGGCAGACAGAGGAGCCAGCGAGGAGGAAAGCGGGAAACTGAGCAGGCGGGCGGGAAAACGGGCGAGCAGCCAGGCGAACCACCACACAGCGCCAACCGACACCCGCGGGCCAGCAAACCCCGAAGAGGGAGCGGGAGCACCGCACCCCAAGCCGCAGGGAGGCCAAGCACCAGAGCCGAGAAGGCGAGACCAGCAGCAGACCAGCCGACGGACCCCACAAACCACCAGAAGCCAGACCAGCCACATGCCACCAGAGCCGACAGCGCACCACCCGCGCACCGGAGCCCCACCCCTGACAAGCCCGCAGACAGACCGGGGGAGGCGAGGACAGAGACAGCGGCCCAGCAGAGCACAAAGCCCAACGGCGACAAACGACCAAGCGCCTGGCAGAGGACAACCCCCCCCCAGCGGGCCCGGCCCCAGGACAACCACCCCGCCACCCAGGCCCACAGTACCCACAAGCATGACCAAGCCCCAACCCACCATCCGGCCCGGTGCCCCAGCAGCCGCCGCAGTGCAGCAACCACAAGCGGCACACGGGCCACCTGCAGCACCGGCACCGCCCCCCGGAGACCGCCGAACCCGCCCCAAGAGCGCAGAGGCGCCCGCAGCATGTGTCAGTCCAGGGGAAGCACCGCAAGCCGCCCCCCCCGGCGCAAGCCCCAGCATCAACAGGCCCCTGAGGGCCACCCCAGGGAAGGGCAGGTGAACCAGACAAAGGTATCCCACAGGCCAGGCCACCCTGGGCGAGCCACCGCGACGGCCAGGCCCCCGGCCACACCGCCGACCCTGGCGGGCAGGCGCCGCGGTGCACGAGGCACCCCAATCCAGCCCGCCCCACCCGTGTATGTGATAAGGTGTGATTATGTCTATAATGCTTATTAATTATAAAAAAAAATGATAAATAAATAAAATAAAATAAAAGAGGACAGCTATGAAAAGTTGGTCTCTGTGTCCCTGAGGGGTGTATCTGTGTGCATGTATATGGGGTGTATGTGGATGATAGCTAATGATGCAATTAAAATCGGGGGACAACTGCCGCTCGGAGGGCCCCTCACCTGACCAGCCCCCCAAACCCTAAGTGTCTACTCTGCGATTAAAATTGGGGGGCAACAAGTCAGTGGCACGGCAGGAGCAAAGCAGCCCCGCAAGGCAGCTCCCCTCCCCAACCACGCCCGACCGTAGGCCACCCCCCAAAGTCCTATATGTATGTGAGGTGGTGCAGTGGCACAGGAAGGACGGGGGCCCCATACCCCAACGCCGCCCAAACCGAGCAGGGGGGGGACCAAGGACACATGACCGACCGGCCATCCACCACAGCCCAGGCTCGGGCGAGCCACAGGCCACAGGACACACCACAGGCTCTACCCGGCCCGTCAGGATGCCCAGTCCGGCCCACCCAACCCCCCAGAGGCAATACCCCCAGCGCCCCCCAACACCGGAGCCCCACCGGAGGTAGCATCCACAGCGCCACCCCCAAACCGCCAAACACTACGGACCAGCCACACGCCCCAAGGCAGATCCGACTGCCACCAGGACAGCGGGAACCGCGCCCACGCGCCTCCCGCATACCACCACGGCCGGCAAGGAAGCAACACTACGACGACCACAAGAGCACCGGACCCCACATAGAGCGGAGCACGGCCACACCCACGAAGCACGCAAGCCAGAGGCGCCAGGGAGGGACAGAGAAGCAAGCACCGCACGACAGGGCCCACGAGAGGAGCGGCCCCCCGCCCGGCACCCCTTCTTGAGTGCTTAAGCGACGTCAAGGTCTGGTTGGTTCAAAATTTTTTAAAGCTCAATGAGGGGAAAACAGAAGTCATCGTCCTTAATAATAACGACCCCCTCTTGGACTTGGGCCCCGTCAAGAATCAACTTCCTGTTTAAATATTTTACTGTTGTAGGGGTTTGTTTTTTTTTTTTTTTTGTATTTTTTAGTTTTTACTGTAGTGATTTTTAGTTATTGTTTACATTTGCATTTGCATTCCCTTATTTACTTATTATTTGTGGTTTTGCTAGTCTGTGCAGCACTTTGGAAACAGTGTTTATAAAATGTGCTATATAAATAAAGTGGATTGGATTGGATTGGATTCTTAAACTCAGCAGCAGCAGCCCCTCGTTGCCAGATTGTACTACCTGTTTCCGCGTAGTCCGGCTGCTGTATTTCACTTCCCTGCTTTCTGGCTTTCTTGCGTTGTGTCGTGAGTTGTGCTCGACCCATTAAGGACCTGTTTGTATTATTACTATCACCAGCCTGGGTTAGCCCGCTGCGTTCTTTTGTTCCTCCTGTGCCAGTATCTCCCTGTCAGTCTTTTACTGACAGCGTTTTCTGTTCACTACCCTTTTGTAGAGTTTTTAATTTGTGTTGTACTTTTCCCTCCAGGGACACTCTTTGTTAATTAAATACCTTTTGTTACACTTTTTGTCCGTGCATCTCTGCGTTGGGATCCGCACCTTGCCAGTGGCGGCCGCCAAGCCTCACATTTTCTTCTCATTAATACAGCTTTATTCCCATAATATTTAGACTTAATTCTCTTTAATTCTCTTTAAATCACTTTTTCCGCAACCTCATTTTCCAAAAATTACGTTATTTGTTGTTTTGTTTCTCATAATATTACCACTTACAAAAATATAGATTTCTTTCGTATTTGAACCAAAATGGCAGTGTTTTTGTAATAATTTATTCCTGTAAAATTGTGACTTTTTGTCTTTAGACGACAACTTTTTCCTCTTAATATTTTTACTTTATTCTTGTAAAATTACTGCTAGTTTTTAAATTGTTGCTGTTATTTTTTTTTTAGTTTTCTTATATTTTCAGAATATAACAGCCGCAGGCCGCACTTTGGACACCCCTGTCCTAAGGTAATTTGTACGCCACTTTGGGAACGTGGGGTGTTGTTTGCTGGATAACTTTTTTTGATTTCAAATGATTTCAAAGTGATGAAAAACAACAACAGGGGTCTCAAATGTAAATTAACTGGGGGCCGCTGGAGGTCTTTTATCACTTTGATGATATGTTTTGTACTAAACAAGAATATGACTCGCCTGTTTGATATAAAGAATGGCATCCAAATATATATTATAGAGAATGTCATATTCGTAATATTCTTTATGATTAAGAAACATGTGATGAAATGATAGTTCCCAAAGCTATACGACAATGATGACACATAGCTTTTATCACCTTGATGACATGTTTTTACTCTTATGACATGTTGCTGTAATAGTTCCCAAAGCTATATGACAACGATGCCACGTAGCTTTTATCACCTTGATGACATGTTTTTACTCTTATGACATGTTGCTGTAATAGTTCCCAAAGCTATATGACAACGATGCCACATAGCTTTTATCACCTTGATGACATGTTTTTACTCTATGACATGTTGCTGTAATAGTTCCCAAAGCTATATGACAACGATGCCACATAGCTTTTATCACCTTGATGACATGTTTTTACTCTATGACATGTTGCTGTAAAGGCGCTGTCGTTGCAGTCTGCACTTAGACAAGACGACGTACAAGTGATTGTAAGCATACAATACTGACCTGAGAGCCAAGTGGTAAGTAAAAACTATTATTGCTTCTAAAACAGGGGTGTCCAATCCTTTTTCCAGTGAGGGCCACAAACTGAAAAATGCGAGGATGCAGCTTTGCCACTTTGATATTTTGTACCTCAACTTTTGTGATAGAGGTGAAGAGTCAATTAGTAGGAGCTTTACTGTTGAGTTTAAGCTCCGTGGAAGGAAAAAGCAGCCAAGAACATGATGGCAGAAGGCGTGACCCACACTTGCACCAAACTTGAATGTCATGTAGGGGGGCCACAAAATGGTACCATGGGCCATGGGTGAGACCTTTGGGTTACAGCATGTGTGAAACAGTAACAGTAAGTGGAAATGCATAGTAAATTGCAATCTGTTTAAATTGTAAATATAAAAATGGACTACTTACGTACTGGATTGAACAACAAATTAATTTTTTAAATATAAACAAATGTTCAACAAGCTAACCTGACAGGCTGCTGGAAAATAGAAAATAAAAGCTATTGGAGTTGAGTTGATAAGTGTCATCTTCCATCTTCCCAAGTATAGGCAAGCTTCATCACACAAGAACTTGCAACATGCAGACCAAGGTAGACTTACTAGGCAAGAATTCTAAGGCCTTCATCTTCATGGGAGCCATCCTCTTGATAGGCCTCATTGGACTCCTCTTGATCTACATGGCATCGCCACCGCCTAAAGTGCAAAATCTGCCAGAACCTAATGTGCAGAGTCTGCCAGACCCAGACCCTATGAACAACCAGGGAGGTGCGGAACCAGAGAACAACCAGGAAGGTGCGGAACCAGAGAACAACCAGGAAGGTGCCGAACCAGAGAACAACCAGGGAGGTGCGGAACCAGAGAACAACCAGGGAGGTGCGGAAGCCGTGAACAACCAGGGAGGTGCGGGACCAGTGAACAACCAGGGAGGTGCGGAAGCCGTGAACAACCAGGGAGGTGCAGGACCAGTGAAACACCAGGGAGGTGCGGGACCAGAGAACAACCAGGTAAAAAAATCCAAACAGCTAAACAAGCTGCTCACGAAAAACCTTCAGCATATCCATATGAGATCAATGTACTGACACAAGAGTGTCGATTTTTTTAAAACATGTAATTGTTGGAAAATTAGGTTGCGGGTTGCAGAAAAGCTATAAGTCAAAATATGGGAATAAAGTGTAAAAGATACATATATCAGCTATTACTGACAGCATTTGGGGATGGACTGGGAAAAGCTTTAGACAAGATGAATAATAATTGGTTTACATTCACAGGCTCTTCTGCCCAACGCAGGTTAGCAAATCAATTTATGTTTACAATTCACATAATGCTCCCTTTGTTTGGTGCTTTTTCTTAATAAATATTTTTTTTTTTCAGACATTTGCCCTCCAACATGGCGTAAACATGGCAATCAATGTTTCCTGTTTGTTAGAAGCGTGAAAAGCTGGTACAGTGCTGAGGTATGGCAGTCCTTAATCCTAAACTTGTTAAAAACACCGAAAATATTTGGTGCTTGTTCCCTTGAAGAAAAAGCATTTTTTGCATGCTTCCAATGGGGGAAAAGTAGCACCAGACTAATACAAAAATTAAAAATAGAAAGGCAATAGTTCAAATTGAAATCTAAATTAAATTGCATTAGTGTACGGCAAATTCTCTCCAAAGAGGACTGTTTGATAGTTGGAAGCAGGTGACATTGAGAGAGTTTCTTCTAAGATTTGGTGAAAACTGCTCAGTCAGCATTAATCTCGCTAATGCGTAAATTGTACACATCACTGCGGCAAATGTAACAAAACTAATTTGATAGCGCATGCATGATAGCTGTTTGATGCTACTTAAAAATGCTCTTTCTCCCTAACTTCATAAGGAGGTTGCCTACTGCCACAGTTGTTCATGCCAATCTTGTGCCATCCTCTGTTGCTTTTTCAGCATTACTGCGTAGCCAGGGGTGGCCACTTGGCCTCAGTTCCCAACCAAACCATGTATGATTTCTTCATCGAGGGATTGGCTAATGAAACTACGATTTGGGTTGGGGGCTACAGGGATCCCTATGAGGTGGGTGATTAAGTAATCACAGGTTCATTGAGGCATGCTGGTTTTTAAATAAAAAATGAGTTGTGTATTGCAACATTCATATTAATGTTGTAGTAAAACAAGTTTGTTTCGGTTCAAGATGGATAGCTTTTACAACATTTTCATGGTGTAAAAGTAGCTCTACTGCTCTATAGGATGCCAATTTCTTTTGATTTTTCAGAATGGTCGATGGAAATGGACGGATGGTTCCAAGTTTGAAGTGAAGACGCATGAAGAGAAGGGTAGCCAGGATGCTGGATGGGCACAAAATGAACCCAATAACGCTGATGGCAACGAAAATTGTGTGGAGATTAACTTGGGAAGTAAGATTGCAGAAATGTCTTATTGATTCATGAACATTTTGACAACCCTGCATCTTGTAACTTTTGTACACGATTTCTTCACAGTGAATGGACTCAACGACTTGTTGTGCACATTTTGGGCATACTCATGGGGAAACCCATTTGTTTGTCAGAAGGGGCTGGCCTCCGATGTGTGATCTGGCTGCTCCTTCAAAGACGTCAGTGCTGAAAGATCGTCACTCTGCGTTTAATTGAGTTGCTTTAATGAATCATAATCAGCGTGCACATTATCCAAAACAAAATGAAGATGGTACAATCTGCAGAGACAAAACACAAATTTACAAAAATGAATCAAAACATTTTCAGGGGTCATTAACATTTTGACCCTACTCTATTACCATTGAATCACAGAGAAATTCACTGATCTTCTACATTTTCAAGCAGCTAAAATGATGCACAAAGCAAATAAGCTGCTTCACAACAATGGGCTACAATTTTTCTCAAGACAACTACATCCTAAAACAAAAAAGCCGATCATTTCACTAAAGTTTGGTTTGGTTTAGTTTATTTGAACATGAAGGTTACAATGGAATACATCTCATGAATCATTTTTTCACAGTTCCTCATGTCCAAAAGGAGTAGGAAGAAGCAAAGCTTATTTAATCCTACCCCCCATCTATTCTACATCTAGTACAGTACATGTAGTTCACTTCCTGCATTCCATGTCATGTTTTCTTTGATAGTCAGGATAATACATAGATAACGATAAGACACCCCCCCCCAAAAAAATTATATATATACATGAAAAATGTTTAAAATATGAATAAAGAACAAAACTTTTTTAGAAGTTTAAAACTGAAGAGAAAAAATTGTATGACTAAACGTTTGAGAGTATGTAAATTGTTAAACTGCAGAAATCCATAAAACGGCTATTTTTATGACACACTTTGCGGCAACACCACAAACCCACAGCATATCTATGTGGGATTCAAAACATGTACTGATGGGATCCATTTCATGAAACGGCACAAAAGAATTGATGTTACCGTTAGGTCAGTTTGATATGATCAAATTCCTACCCATCACTGAGTTACATCAAACATTGGCATCCTTTTATTTACCTTAGACATGGCATCAATATCGGATGGATATTTTGGCGATGTGGCGAGTGTTGTAATTTCGATGTCGGTTGGTCTGATCCAGAAGGATTTCTTTCTGATCCATCGCCTGATGCCAATCAATGTACAAAGGGACTGCAACTGTTAAGCGGTGGCTACACGAAAGCCCCGCCCCACGTAGCACTGCACAATAGCAATGTTAAATGGCTCAGTTTAGCTGCAAATGTTAGCTATCATTGAAGCCATCATAGCCTAGTCAGCTTGTGTGACAATTTCTATGCTAATTGGGAGATGTTTTTGTTCTTTGAAACTACTATGGATAGCATTAACAGTTGCAAATGGTCCCTTGAATTTATTATACTGTGATTTAAGTAGGGGTGTCATGGTACACAATATTGGCTTCTAGAAATTTCCAGGACAAGACCAACAAGACTGAGTTACTTACAGTAACTGAGTCAATAGTCAAGTGTTAATAGCTGAGTCAATAGACGAGTGATTCTTGAAAAGCTGATTGCTGGTTGGATTTTAATGTGTGCTTCCAATCCTGCCTCGCCCGCTGCCACCACATGCGTAATCATTCACAGCAGCAATGCAATAGTTTAGTCTTATTGGCTTCTGGCTGCCCTGTTCCTGCTAAACATTTCATGACACCCCTATTATGTGTTCTTAGTGTTTCACATGTTATTCCAATATGTGCTCCTGGATGTTGGAATTTCCTTTGGAACCAATAAAATGAAAACTAAAGACCTATCTTCTCCTGCTTACTAAAGAACGGAAAAAGTAGCTTTTGTTTTGGTAGGTTGCATGTTTATATAGCCATAGAACACAATATTCTGTGTGCCTTCAAAGATCAAATACCACCCGAATGAGAAGTCCCTAAAATGATGCTCTGAAACTTTTGATACATCTTTGTGACAAGGGCGTCACTGATTCATCTCTAGAACTACTGCATTCTCTGCGGCTGACACTGAGCATCTGGCTTTCTCTCGTGTCTGTGACTGAAAAAGGTTGACACCCTGGTAGTTTTGAAACTGCTTTTCCTCTCGCTGCTGCCTCTGCTCCACCGGGGTAACTGCTTCATTTTTCTCAACCACGCCCATACGTTGGTTGTATTGCTACAGTCTTCCTAAATCAATCACACGCGCAGTAACATGGACATTGCATGAGAAGGGAGCAGGAGAGGTCAATTTTCAGGGGACATTCTGGGACCCCTGGGCACCTCGGGGCCCGAGGCAATTGCCTGTCTTTGTTTAATGGCAAGTCCGCCCCTGCTTGGACCAGTCGTGTGAAGCCAGCGTTCATATAAACTTGTAGTGAATGCAAAAGATGAGGTGTAAAAGATGCAGGTGCAGTGCTGCTAATGGCACTAGTAGTGCACATTAACTCCTCAAACAGGAAGTGGCCCAATATTACAACTTGGTTCCAGACCCGACTGAAATGAATTTCCACAAAAATAGAAATTGAATATTTCTCCCAAAGTCAGCTGGGATAGGTTCCAGCATGCCCCCACTGCCCTAGTGAGGACAAGCGGCTGAGAAATGAATATTTTTGCAGTTAGACCATAGAAAACCTGTTTATGACCTAAATACCTTTTTTTTTTTTACATTATAGCTCTGTAGACCTGAAATAACACCCCAATAGTCACCTTTACATTCCAATAATAACAGGAAATAAGACATTAATAACAGAAAATAAGACAATAGTGTTGTCAAAAATAGCTCATTAATGGCTGTAACTATTTCTATTCTTACTCATTTAGTTCATTACTTATGTTCAAATTTTTCATCAAAGCACATGCGCATCATGTCATGCCAAAATAGTTTTTAGTCAATGACAACACAACTGAACACAAAATAGTTACAACATAACTGACATTCATTTATATCGTTATATAGTTTATATAGTTATAAAGTTTTAAACATGAAACAGTGGTGAACCTTCCCAGGAGTGGCCGGCCAACCAAAAGGACCCCAAGAGTGCAGCGACGACTCATCAAAGAGGTTACAAAAGACCCCAAAACAACATCCAAAGAACTGCAAGCCTCACTTGGCTTAGTTACGGTCAGTGTTCATGACTCCACCATAAGAAAGACACTGGACAAAAATGAGTTCCAAGACCAAAACCACTGCTGAACAAAAAGAACATTAAGGCTCATCTCAATTTTGCCAGAAAACATCTTGATGATCCCCAAGACCTTTGGGTAAATACTCTGTGGTCTGATGAGACAAAAGTTGAACTTTTTGGAAGGTGTGTGTCCCATTACATCTGGTGTAAAAGTAATGCTGCATTTCAGAAAAAACATCATAGCAACAGTAAAATATGGTGGTGGTAGTGTGATGGTCTGGGGCTGTTTTGCTGCTTCAGGACCTGTAAGACTTGCTGTGATAAATGGAACCATGAATTCTGCTGTCTACCAAAAAATCCTGAAGGAGAATGTCCGGCCATCTGTTGGTGACCTCAAGTTGAAACCAACTTGGGTTCTGCAGCAGGACAATGATCCAAAACACACCAGCAAGTCCACCTCTGAATAGCTGAAGAAAAACAAAATGAAGACTTTGGAGTGGCCTAGTCAAAGTCCTGACCTGAATCCTATTGAGATGCTGTGGCATGACCTTAAAAAGGCGCTTCATGCTGGAAAACCCTCCAATGTGGCTGAATGACAACAATTCTGCAAAGATGAGTGGGCCAAAATTCCTCCACAGCGCTGTAAGAGACTCATTGCAAGTTATCACAAACGCTTGATTGCAGTTGTTGCTGCTAAGGGGGGCCCAACCAGTTATTAGGTTTAGGGGGCAATAACTTTTTCACACAGGGGCATGTAGGTTTGGATTTCGTTTTCCCCATTAATAATAAAAAGTTTAATTTAAAAACTGCATTTTGTGTTCAGTTGTGTTGTCATTGACCAATATTTAAATCAGTTTGATGATCTGAAAGTGTGACAAACATGCAAACAAATAAGAAATCAACAAGGGGCAAACACTTTTTCACACCACTGTATATGCTACTAAAATGTAATTATTTTTTTTAAGTTTATTCTCGTAAAATTGCAACGTTTTTCTCATTAGAATATGACTTTTTTCTTGTAAATTACTGTAAATTTTCTTCTTGTAATTATGACTTTATTCCCATGACAGTTGGACTTTTTTCCCATAACATCATATATTTTTCAACCTTATGCAACCTTATTTTCCATACATTTCAACTTTATGCTTTGTTTGTTTTTAATAAGATTAGAACTTTGATAAATATATTTTTTTATTTTTAAACTATATGCTACTAAAATGATAGATTACAAATTAAAATATATTGATATATTACAAATTTATTCTTGTAAAAATGCGACTTTTTTCTCTAATATATTGACTTCATTCTCGTAAAATGACAGCTGTTTTTTATTTCTGATTTTTTTCAACTATTTAAAGTTACATTTTAAATCTTTCCAGCCAGGAAACATGAAGGACATGCTTTAACCTTTGCATGTGATGTGCATGCCCTCAGCTGAAAAGCATGTGTCAAACATATCTTTGCACTTTGTGCTAAGGGGGCTGCTGACTCTATCCCACATGGAGGGAAAGTTGACTGACAGATATGTTAGGTTGTAAGCGCTTGTAAGCTTTCCTTCTGCCCAACAAGGGTGTGCTTACAGTGTAAAAAACACGTGCATGGCATCTCAGCCAGTCAGTTGAGGGTAACTCACTGCAGGGTTTTCTGCTGCAGCGCCCCCCGGTGGCGTAAAATTTAACTGATCCATTCAGACCGGAGCGCAGGGACCGTCTAAAAATGTCTTCTTCTTCTTCTGTATTATGGCGGTTGGCATCAATGTTGCCAACTCCTCAGTAAGAAAAATAGCTATTGGCTGTCCTGGAAGGCCACAGATGACGTCGTTGGCCATGACCAGACCATGTGAATTGACTTTTAGACACAACCTGTCATATTTTTGTTCTTTAAAAGTCTTTCACTTTAAATGAAAGCCTCACAGCTAATTGCATAGTAACAGCGTCATAAAACAGCATCCGACCTCATCATTAAAGGCCAAGGAACAGTCTGGCAATCTGCTCTCGTCTGTGGTTTACCGACTCAGATGATGACATCTCTCACACACACAAGCACACACACACTGACACATCTTTCATCTTTGAAACATGCTCCATTAAGGCAGATTCGTCTTATCTTATTTCCATATGACTGTGAATAATGCAGAACACTTTAATCGGGCCCTCCATCCATCCATCCATTTTCTATACCGCTTGTCCTCTTTTAGGGTCGCGGGGGCATGCAGGAGCCTATCCCAGCTGACTCCGGGCGACAGGCGAGGTCCACCCTGGACTGGTTGCCAGCCAATGGCAGGGCACATATAGACAAACAACCATTCACACTCACATTCATACCTATGGACAATTTAGAGTCGCCAATTAACCTAACATGCATGTTTTTGGAATGTGGGAGGAAACCGGAGTACCCGGAGAAAACCCGCGCACGTTGTTCAATATTTCAACTCAATTTTTTTTATTTTCTTGTTAAATTATATTTTTACAATGTGTCGCGGGCCAACAAAAAAACATTAAAAGGCCGCAAATGGCCCCCGGGCAGCAGTTTGGACACCCTGCACCTATCAGTGACCTTATGAGCCTCAGTTGAAACGTCCTAATATTTCTCACAGCAAATACAGTTCCACTGACCTCAAGGCCGTGTGATACTTTTATCCAGGAGGTTTTTGTCGCTGACACCAAGTCTCGGAGCTTCATAAAATGTTTCTCCACAGCGGTGACAACAGAAAGAAGGAGACACAGGTTCAGCGGAGAGCACTGGGGGTTAGTGTTGGTCCTTTTAATGACTCTACCAGTGAAAGTATGCAACACTGCTTCTGCTACTGTCATTAGGGGCCCGCTATCACACAGAGGGAGAAAGCTGACTCTACTTCCTCTATGGTGTGTTCAGGAAAAACACGAGGAAATCGCCACATATTTCACATCTGGGAGGCTGGAAGACTGTCTTACTGAATAAAATCACTACTTTGGTCAGAATAGACATAGAAGTAAACATTAAAAATGTTTTTCCATTTTTAGAATATGCCGAGAGCCGATAAAAATCAAGATGTGGGCCAAAAATGACCACCAAGTTGCATTTTGGACACTCTTGGCATGCATCATATCTTTAGACCATCATACACCAGTGCAAGTGAGAATAAAGTCATTATTAACAAAATGAATGTACTGTACTGTTCCTTAGTATTACCATATCTAACGTATTGTGTGGAGATATGGGGAAATAATTACAAAAGCAATCTTCACTCACTCACTGTACTGCAAAAAAGATCTGTGAGGATCATTCATAATGCCAAGTATAGAGAACATACAAACCCTTTATTTTTAAAATCACAGATATTAAAATTCGCAGATTTAGTACATTTTCAAACCGCTAGAATAATGTATAAAGTTAATAACAACTCGTTACCCAAAAACCTAATTAAGTATTTCTCAATCAGAGAGGAGAAATATGATCTTAGAGGAAAATTAAACCTATAACATTTGTATGCGAGAACTACGCTGAAAACCCACAGCATTTCCGTGTGTGGAATTAAATTATGGAACGGATTGAGTAAAGAACTCAAACAATGTACAGAGATGAGCAAATTCAAAAAACAATACAAGCAGTTGATGTTTGCTAAATACAAGGCAGAAGAGTCCTGATTGTTCTGTCAGGCTTGTTATTTTATTTTTATTTTATTTTATTTTTTATTATTATTATTATTATTTTTTATAATTTTCTTTGTTGTGTTTAAAAAAAAAAGAAAAAAAAAGAAAAAAGCTTTGTTCTTTTTTATTTATTTATTTAGTATTGTCATCATTATTATTATTATTATTAATGTATGTGTACGTATATATATAATTTTTTTTCTTCTTTCTTTTTTTGAGGGGGAGGGCTATCTTACCGTTATCTATTATGTGTTATCCTGACTATCACTGAAAACATGACATGGAATGCAGGAAGTGAACAACATGTACTGTACAAGAGGTAGATTGGATGGGGGGTAGGATTAAATAAGCTTTGCTTCTTCCTACTCCTTTTGGACATGTGGAACTGTGAAAGAATGATTCATGAGATGTATTCCATTGTAACCTTCATGTTCAAATAAACTAAACCAAACCAAACAAACCAAACCAAATGTCTACTAGCAAATTCCTACAGAAATACAGTATAAAGGCTAAGAAATAGTAACTATTATTTGGAGAGATGATGAAGCCTGCATCCAGACAACCATCGATATACCCTTGAGCAGGGCACTGAACCTTTTCCCACATTTTGTTATGTTACAGCTTTATTACAAAATTGAATGAATTCATTGGGCCTCATTCACGAAACGTTCTTACGCACAAATGTGTTCTTAAAGCCTTCTTACGAAGATTTTTGGCATTCATGAAACGTGTTCTCAACTCACAGTTCTTAGATCTAAGAACAAATTCTACGAACGCTCAGGAGGACTCTTACGCACAAGCAAAGCTTGCACTTTCAATGCGCAATCGCCCTCATGATGGATTTTGCAACCTGATCCCAAAAAATGTAGCGCAAATAAAATATCCCAACAATTATTTATCATCAAAACAACTAAAATATACTCCATGGATAAATATATATTCAAATCCCAATTCATCCAAAAAAAAGTAGCTGGCTGGACGTGCACTGCGCAGAGAGAGAATGTAAAGGGACCATTAGATTTATTTGCTGAAAGCCACGAATATTTGATGTCCCGCTTCAGGCTTCAGGCTTCCCTCTCTGTTCTTGCAGGTGTTCAGGATCATCAGAATAACATCGCAATGAAACGTGGTGTGTCTATTGCGCACGTAGCACCCCCAGATAACGACATGCACCCCCAGCCACGTCTTGAGCCAGAGCACGGGGCTGCTGTATTAATTAGGCAGCGTCTAATCAAATGTAACCACACAAACTATGTATTTTGACTTTATTTTTCCATCATGATTGTGTAAATATTTTCTAGAGTTTCTGAAATGGTTTGGTTTCTGATTGATGGCCCACGTCCCGTTTCCTCCAGATCCCTCCGGTGCAGTCCAATCTTTTTTTTTTTTGTTAGTCTATTTTAAGTCAAACCACTTCTTTTTAACCTCTGCGGTGGTGCGTTTCTCCATGGAAACGGCATTTATGTTTCCTGCAATGGTGCTCCATGCCGACTCTTTTTGGATGGCCTGATGACCGGTGGATACACGTGAAAATAAGGTGGTCTTGTGTTCGCTCACTCCTTGTAAAAGCACCTCTATTTCAGTAGAAGTGAAGTTTTTCTTTCGTTTGTTGTCCAGCTGCTCCTCAGTCTTGCCCTTGCGCGTTGCCATCTCCGCCTCCAGCTGCCTGTTGCGCACGGCACATTTTTTACCTTGTATGGGAAATAATAGGCGGTGACCTATGCAAATTAGGCCTCACATGCACGTGCATCGCAGTTGGCATTCATCAACCTAAGAACACCGGTGCGAACGATTATCCCTACTTAAGAACGTGTCGTGAATGCGGCGCAGTTTCCAACACACGCCTTCTTAAGTACACTTCTTAAGAAGACTTTTAAGAAGATTTTCGTGAATGAGGCCCATTGTTTTCCTCACAATTCTGCACACAGCACCCAATAATGACAACATGAAAAATCATTTTTTTTAAATGTATCCATGTGAATTAATTAAAAAAAAAAAAATTCAACTAAGAAATCACACACTTTCAATCATAAAAATGACTAAATGAGCTAAAATACAAATATAAGCCATTGAGAAGACGATGCAAATTGTGAATGTAGTAATCTACATTGGTCACCAGGTGTCATTCAAGCACCAGACTTGATCGCCTGAACAACAGTCTTTTATTTCATGTTTGAATAAGCTCACATCAGACACAATAATAACAATATAATAATAATCATCATCATCATCATCATCATAACACGGGCTACTGTTATGGCCATAACCCACAGCATGCTGAAAATCAACTTCCTGTCTGCCGCCATTCCACTCCCCTAAGGAATACATTTATAGCAACACAGACGAGCATGAGTCTTATTTATGTCTTAAAATTGCTTATTTCTTCTTATTATGTCTGCTATTTTGGGTAATAGGAGTGTATAGATGACTACAGGGATGTTATTTCATGTCTAGAGGGCTCTAATAATGTTAAAAACTGTATATAGAAGGTTGTAAACAGTTTTTTTTATGCTCTAGCTTAAAAAATATTGCATTTATGAGTCCTAGCAGGACTTCCATGTCGCATGTAGGTGGGCTCCAAGTGAGAATGTCCACATGGCTGCGTTAGCTGCTGTTTGACTCATGATCACACCGTGAGCCTCCATAACTCCCCATACCCCGTCAAGTGTTTGTTCTTCAAATGCTGTATTAAATGAATGCTAACCCTCGCAACATATTTTTCATTGCAGGTAAGTTCCACACGGCAGACATGTTTTTTTTTTTTTGGCACACCTGCACGGTGTGAAGGAAAGTGGGAGTAGGACTTACCCAAGACGTTAGGACAAGACACGACACTACACGCAGGGATCGCTGCAGGCTGCAATGGTGCAAGCCACACGTGATTGGCTTTTGTGATCAGCGTTGAAAGGCATTTATCGGCATTTACCAGTCACATGATTTTTCATGGAAATCGGCTGATACTGATCAGTGGCGTATCGATCGGAGCATCCCTAATACTAATAATAGGCATTTTCACCTGTATGACAAAGCTGAGATGCATTTATTTCTTGATACAGTAGACGCCCCTACAATGTAAATAATCCGTTTCGAGAACCTTTATGTTATAGGGTTTTTATGTTATACAAAGCGTAAAATACATGTAAATAGCCTAATGTGTTCCAAGATCTTCCCAAACTCACCACCTTTGGCACTTCAAAATATTCAAAGTCCACCAAATATGGTGGGAAAATATAAGAAAACGTTAGCATAAACATACTAGAGTAACATTCCAATATAAAATAAGGTAATAAATAAGATTACTGTAAATGAATAAAACTGAAAAACAAAACAATCTTACCGTTCACGAGATGTCTTGATCAGGAGCACGCAAGTGGAGGCAGGGAGGAGGACCAGCCTGAGTCGAAACGCGACTCAAAGAGTCTAAGAGTCAGCTGGTCTCACAGACAAACGCACACGCACTACACGATAACGCTGTGTGCAAAATTTTAACAAATTTTTAAAATGTTTTAACTTAACTTAATTGTTTAAGTTAGTTTAAGGGGGACTACGAAGAGGAAGGAGGTTGAAGGGAGAAGCCTGTCTCTCACACAAACGCACGTACGGGCTGTATAAATCAGCCAATGAGATGAGAGCGTAGGCAGTGCCCCGAAAATCAGCCAATGAGAGCGTGATGCGTCAGAAGGCGTCACCAAGTGTTAGTCTGAACTTGGACCAACTTGAGGCATTAATAAAGTTGATTGAAAAAACTTGACGCTTTACGTTATATGGAATTTCTGACGTAATACGAAGCAAAAACTTTACATAAATTCTTTACATTCAGTGGAATTTACGTAAAAGGAGGTTTACGTTATGCGAGGTACTACTGTATATACTTACAGTAATTTCTGACAAAGTTGCATCTTTTTCATTTTTCACTATGTGGCCCTCGCTGGAAAAAAGTTTGGACCCCCCTGGTGTAGTCAATGTGTAAACATTGTGTAGTTTTCCAGTCTGGGTTTTTGTTCTTGCCTAACGAAGCAGTTTCTGTTACTTGAGAGCAAAATGACCGCAAGTTGTTCACCTCAAGCTGAACTTTACATTTCTGACTCATTTGTTTCTTCACTCAGCCTGGAAACACTTAGCTGTGGAATACATTTGGGCTCATAGCGATGTTATAAGATGAGGTCACCAAAATGTCTGAATGTGAGGAATAATAAATACTGATTATTTGTACTGAATATCAATCACCTCCTGCACTGTTTTGACTGGGTGATAAACTGGATAGATAATGTGAACATTCTGGACTCACTGATGGTCAACTGGTTGACTTGCTTGACTCCAGGTGCAGTGGGTGGGTTCAGTCCCCACTCAGTGACAGTGTGGATGTGTGGGTGGGAATCTAGTCTTTCTGCCGTTCTTCAAAGGACAGCTTTTAGGTCCAAAAATAAAGTTCAACAAGAATTTTTTTTTAATGCAAAAAAAGACCAAGGATCAAGAAAAAATATTAGGATATAATAATAATAATAATAATAATAATAATAATAATAATAATAATAATAATAATAATAATTATTATTATTATTATTATTATTATTATTATTACTGTAATTATTATAATAATAATAATTATTATTATTACTGTAATTATTATAATAATAATAATTATTATTATTATATCATTATCATTATTATTAATTTATATAATTAATAATAATAATATTATTATTATTATTATTATTATTATTAATAATAAACAAATTTAATAAAGATGAAATATGAAAGACTAAAATGTTTTTTAAGTAAAAAAATAAAAATAAATAAAGTTGCAATTTTAGGAAGATTAAGTTACAATGTTGCGATAATAAAGTCTAAATATTATGAGAATAAAGACATAATATTAGAAGAAAAAATTTCCAAGAATTATAAAAATAAAAAGGAGCAAAAAAGTGTAATGTAAGGGGAAAAGGTTCATACTTATAATACGGTCTGGCTGAGATGCAGGCTGTTTTTTTCTTAAATATGAAAAAAAAACCATCTTTCATATTACATCCATAGAAAATGTAAAACTGGCTTCGGCATCCTTTCATTTTTCAGTTCGCACACCGTTCAGTTCGTGTAGCCAGTGACAGCACACAACTATCATGCATTCAAGGACCGCCAGACTAAGTGCGAAATCACAACGCTTGCCAGAAAAAAACATGATCAGTGAAGCCTAAAGACAAACCCGTGTAAAAAGTGTGGGCTTTCTAACGTGCAACACGTATGGTGTCCATTTTATTATTATCACATATTTCTTAATGATTACCGAATTATGGTGAATGAGATGTGAGAAAAGAAAATCAGGGATTTTTTTCAGTGCTGTGAATGCTGAATCACAGGGATCCACTGTATGATGAAGAGGATGGTTTCCAAGGATGTAATAGTAAGAACAGATGTAATAGTACAAGGATGTAATGAAGAGCCATGAGAGGAAGGAGGGAGGGGTGTTCCAGGCAGCGTAGTATAAAACTGACACAGGAGGACTGTGTTGAAGCTCACTTGAAGACCAAAGGAGGAGGAGGAGGAGAGACATGTGAGATAGAGAGCGGAGAGGAACAAGAGAAGGAGCAGCTGAGCATAAAGGTGCACACGGAGGTGAGAAAGATATTCATGCATGCATACTGACGTGCACTATGTTTACTTTGATATCATTTCTTCCATGCACGATGGGAAAAATCATCCCTGATTTCACGTCTGCAGCTGTCATCTTCATTTCCATACATATCCGACTCACTGACGGTAATTGCTATCATAATATCCTGCAAAGGTGATCAAATGGACTTGTATTTCTGAGCTTAAGTGCAAACTTGTATGTGTGTGAGGACTTTGGAAGTGCACGCAGGAAAAAAGTTGGAGAGCTCCCCTGACAAATGCTGATGGCTAACACAGACGTGTAACCTGAGTCTTGGGGGTTTTTTTGTTGTTGTTGTTTGCCCTCCCCTCCACTCACTGCAAATGATGGGGAAGTACGTGTGCGTGAAGACATGTTCTTCTAAATGGCAGCACGTTAGAATTCTTCAAGAAATGCGTTATGTCTCATAGCTATTGTTTTTATGTTGTTGTTTTTGTTTTCTCCCAGAAGAGGTGAGGGTGAGGGTGAGTTCCTGGTGCCAAACATACGCAACAGGAGGTGGAAGTTCAAAGTGTGAAAATGGCAGCGAGGCTATTCCTTGTCATCCTGGGAATCATTCCGGATACAGTTTTTTCAGCTCAAGGTGGGTCTCTCTCGGAAGACAGTGGTGGATATTGTGCTGATATTGTGTGAGAGAGAGTGAGGTAGAATATCAACAAAAACTCCAAAAAGCCTCATGAAGTTAAGGTTAGAAATGAGAATGTTCACGTTCGCAGGGTGTCCAAACTTTTTCCAGCGAGGGCCACATAGTGAAAAATGAAAGGATGCAATTTTGCCACTTTGATATTTCGTAAGATATGCTAAAAAGTTCCATATATTTAATGAAAAACTGCATCTCAGTTTTGTGAAGAAGCCTGTTATAATTATGCTTGTTTCCCTTTTTTTATTTTCCAATATTTAAACTTTCTTTTTAAGTAATCTTCATAAATGTTCTTCCCGTAATATTATGACTTCATTCCCATATTTTGACTTTATTCAGATAATATTTAAACTTTTTCCAAAAAACAAATTTTCCAAGTTGAAACTTAATTTAGTTTTGTTTCTTATATCATGATTTGAAAAAAAACTTTAATATTTCAACTCTATGCGACTAAAATGACATTGTTTTTCTTGATATTTCCTCATATAAGTTTATTCTTACTAATTTTTTCCCGTGAGAATCCGACTTTTTTCTTTTAATATTTTGACTTTATTGTACTTTACAAATGGCAGCTGTTTTTTTCCATTTCTGCTGTTGTTGTTTTTTTTATTTTCCAAATATTTCAACTTCTTTTTTTAAAATAATCTTTGTTACATTTTATAATATTATGACTTTTTCCCCATAATATTTTGACTTTACGGCCATATTATAACTTTTTCTCCAACCTAATTTTCCAAAAATTAAACTTTATTTGTTTTTTTTTTCATATTACAACATTTCTTCTTTAATATTTCAACTCTATATGACTAAAATGACATTATTTTTGGTCATGATATAATATTTATTCTTGCATATTCTATTCTTGCATTTATTATATTTATTCTCATTAGAATACAACTTTTATATCTTAATATTTTGACTTTATTAAATTTGAAAAATTACAGCTGATTTTCCAATTCTGCTGGCGTTTAATATTTCAACTTTTCTCTAAAATAATCTCTGTAAATTTTCTTCCCCTAATATTACGATTTTATTCCTATAATATTCTAACTTCTTCTCCAACGTAATTTTACAAAAGTTACAACTTTATTTTGTTTTTCTTGTTTCTCATAAGATTAGGACTTTTAAAAAATGTCTTTTTTTCTTTAATATTTCAACTTTATTCTACTAAATTGACGCTATTTTTCCTCACAATATTACAACATTTTTCACTTAATCACTTAATATTTTGACAGAATTCTTGTAAAATAACTGCTGATTTTTTTTTTTATTTTATTGTTTTTTTTTAGTTTTCCTTGTTAAATTATATTTTTAGAATGTGTCGCAGGCCACAAATGGCCCCCGGACCGCACTTTGGACGCCGCTGGGTTACGTCCCCATGAGGCATACAAATGAGTTATGTGCCTTCAGCAAGAAAGTGACCACCTGAAGTACAAGACAGCAAAACATTGGCCTCCTTTGGAAGTCCCTGCAAGATCTCACCTTGTGCGTTAAGGATGTTTTTGGTAATGATCTCAAGGGAGTTGGGAGCACAGTCAAGAAGAAAAGCACACTTTGCTGTAATGGATTGGGATCCTGCATTGGCCACAAGGTCCCCCTGGTCAAGAAGATGCCTGGGAGAATGTGATGTAGTCACATGAGACCAGAGTTGAGCTCGTTGGCATCAACTCGAATCGTTTGGAGGCGGAGAAATTCTGAATCCGACCCCAACAAGACCTTTCATTCTGCTTTGATGCTTTTTCTTTGCGAAGGGTACAGAAAGACTGGCAAACAGGAACAACGGACCATATAATTTTGGACCTAGAACCTATATCTAGAACCTCCTGGCCTCATCCACAACTCTTCCAGCATGATAATGACCCAAAAGATAAAGTCAAGTCATCAAACAAGTGACTAAAGAAGAAGCTGGAATGGTCCAGCCAGGCCCCGGACCTTAAGCCCGTAGAAAATCTCTTTGAGCTGCCAACGACAACCTTGAAAACGTCAGGATTTGGAGATATGCAAGAGTATGTAAAAAGGAGCGGCCCAAGATGTGTGCAACTCTGGTGACCATCTACATGAAACATCTGACCTCAGACTGTGCTTGTCAACTATTGTTTCTAATTGCTAACCTTTATTCAATTTTTCTGGATTTTTTTGTTGATATTCTGTCAAATAAATCTACTAAACAATAAGTCAGCTGAGGATCAAATAATTATTTCCCCCACTTTACATAAAATGGCAAAAGACGGCCAAGGAACTCGGAGTACAACCGAAGGAAGAAGCATTGAGAGGAGCCAGATGAGGTTTCTAAGGTCAGGATGCCTCCCCGACACCTCTTCTGGGCATATCCAATCAGTAGGAGGCCTCGAGGAAGATCCAGGACACTTTGGTGAGACTATGTCTATCAACGGGCCTGGGAATACCTCGGGATCCGCCAGGAAGAGCTGGACGAAGTAGCCGAGGAGAGCCCGCAATCCGACTAGATAAGCAGAAGAGGATGGATGGATGGATGGATGAACGGATGATACACCAAAAATATCAAATGATGTAAGGTGACTCAGTCACACAATCAAGTCTTTTGCCCCTTGCAGGACTATGGAGGAGTGACAGCAAAGACACAGACCCTTCTGTGCACCACGCTGAAGGTAAGCTTGTTTGGGTCAAACTGTATCACTCTCCCGACCAACATCTCCAGATGCTACACCATTCCATGTTTGTTTCTGACCTAGACAACTACGAGTGGACCACATGGTTCAACGTGGACCATCCAGGCGGTCGTGGAGACTATGAGCAGCTGGAAGCCATTCGCTTCTACTACCGCGCCCGAGTGTGTGAAACTCCCCGAGCGCTGGAGGCCAGAACAACTGAGTGGGTCCCAGTGCGAGAAACTGGAGAGAAGGTCCATGCAGACCCCACTGTGGGCTTCTGGTGCCTCAATGAAGAGCAAGGTCCAGATCGAAACTGTTCCAACTATGCAGTACGATTCCTTTGTCCCAAAGGTTTGTTCTTGTGTCATTTTCAATACACTTCAATATTCCAGATGTTATTCTTGAAGTTAAACCAATGCCTAGCAATCTGCATATTCCACTCCCTATCAAAATATGGCCTGAAAGGACTGACATGGCTGTTATTTTTGATTGCTGATTACATCTGAGAACTACTGTATGTTTCCACCTCTGGTCCTCAACAGATATCAGCCTGAACTCTCAGAATACCTGGAGCCCATGGTCAGACTGGAGTCCATGTTCTGCCCTCTGTGGTCAAGTGGGAGTCCAAATTCGTTCTAGGAGCTGCAATTCTCGTCCAACACTTTGTAGTGGACCAAAGGTAGAGAGGCAAGAATGCCATGGACCCGAATGTCTGACAGGTAAGCTAGTATCAATTGAAGTAGATACTTCCTACTGGAGACATGCAAGTTGTTCAAAACTCGCAAGTTTTTTTTACTGAATCAGGACTCGTAATGTTAGCTGTGTCACAGACTCGACAAAACGAAAGGTTCACTCACTCCGCCCACGATTTTCACCGACTAAAGCCCCGGTCACACCGCCCGAACTTTGCTGTAGCGTCCCTGCAACTGTGAAAAAAATTCATCACCGCTCGTATCCGCGCACCACTGTTTAACAGAAGTTGGCCCCCGTTAAGGCAACGCCGTATTCGCTCGGCCACCGCTGATGGTCTCTCCTACCGCTCCGAAAGTTTTGAGCTGCACAAAATATTGCCAGCGGTGAGGAGCGGGCAATTTTCCGCTACGGCAAAGTTAATCACCGCTCCAACAACAGTTTGGCGCCGCTAGACGGAAGTTTGTGGATGCTTGGGTCCGCTACACCAACGCAGAAATCTTGAACGCTGGACCACCGCTGCTTCGCCGGCTTTGCCCGGGCGGTGATTAAACGTTGCAAAAACTTATTTGGAGCTGCTGTAAGCGCTTTACGAGAGGACACGGGATTGCTGGAACGGTGTCAGGCGTTGAAGCAGCGATGAAGCAGCGATCCATTGCGGTGATGAACTTTGGTTTGCCGTTGGTATGGAGGTGTCGGAGGCGGACCATAATTTCGCTATTAATACGGGGAGAAATGGGCCAGGAGCCCATTTGGAATAGCCGTTGAGTGCAGACCTCAATTATATCGAATTTGCTCAAAGTTACAGTAAAACTGTACTACCATGGATATGACAAGCTGATGGTGGAGCTGTGGAATGAGCCTTCCAGCACTTTATGAGTGTACTGTTTGCAGACACATTATATTTATATTGCTACATGTTGACCAGTAGAGGGCAATGTGGGACTGCAAATAGGACCAACAGTTGTGTGAGTGTGGAGCTGTACTGTATGATGCATGCGAGCAGACCTGGCGATTAAAGTCATAAATAACTAGTAGGCTTGTTTATTCGACACCACCCACAGAACAATGAGGATGCCACCAGCCTGCATGCGCAGAACGCCGCTCTATCAACGCTCGCCTCACCGCTAAACCAACGTTCGCTACCGTTAAACCAACACTAAAGCAACGGCGGCTTCAGCGGTGCACCGCTAAGACAACGCCCGTGTTTTCTATTTTTTTTTCCCATTTTGTGCGCGGTTATGAGCGGAGATGATTTTTTTCACCGCTCCAGGGACGCTACAGCAAAGTTTGGGCGGTGTGACCGGGGCTTAAAGGGCGCTCAACGAAGCCTCAAGTTTCACTGACTCACGGGTTGACGAAGACTCGAGTTTCACTGATTCATTGGTGCTTGACGAAGTCTCGAGTTTCACTGATTCATGGGAGCTTCACGAAGACTGGAGTTTCACTGACTCAAAGGCGCTCGACGATGACTCACTGACCCACGAGTATTCGGCAAAGACTCGAATTTCACTCCATCACGGTTCACACCGGTGAATCAAGTATCCGATTCCCTGGGGGGGTGGACCTTCTTGAGAATGTGCGAGTTTCAGCGACGAATGTCGAGTGACCCGAGTAGCTTCGTCACAGACTTGACAAAAGAAATGATTCTCTCACTCAGCCTGCTAGTTTCACCGACTAAAGGCTCGACAAAGCCTCAAGTTTCACTTATTCACGGGTAAATAAAGACTTGACTTTCACTGCTTTGTGGGCGCTTGGCGATGACTCCAGATCACTGACTCACAGGTGACTCCAGTGTATCAAGTACTCGATTCACTGAGGGAAAGGACTTTGTTGCACATGTGTTTCTGCGCATATGCTTTGAAACAAGTGACTCGAGTACCCGATTCACCTCAGTGAGTGACTCCTAAGAACTGGTAATACAATATTAGCTGCTTCACAGACTCGACAAAAGGAAAGATTCACTCACTCAGCTTGTGAGTTTCACTGACTAAAGAGTGCTCGACGAAACCTGAACTTTCACTCACTCACAGGTTGACAAAGACTTTACTGACTAATGGGTGCTCAATGAAGACTCGAGTTTCACTGACTCACGGGTGCTCAATGAAGACTCGAATTTCACTGACTCACGGGTACTCGACGAAGACTGAGTTTCAGTGACTACCGAGTTACTCCAGTGAATCAAGTGCCCTATTCATTGGGGGGACCTTGTTGCGCTTGTGCAAGTTTTCTGTGTATGCGCTTTGCAACGAGTGACTCGGGTACCCGATCACTGGTAATGTTAGTTGTGGTAATACTTTGTTTTGTTTCCCCATTAGAATGCACCCTGCAGTGTGTGATGGGGAGAGTAAATGCAGAGTGCGATGCATGCATGTGCGAAGAGCACATCCTGCTGGGCTCGGCCCGCGGTGCTGGGGGTCTCATTGCCGAGGGGGCTGCGATACTCCTCTCCAACAAACTCCTCACCCTCACAGACCACAATGGACATTTCCGTATCCCCGGACTCTGCCCTGACGGCAACACCACACTGACAATAAGACAGCAGGGCCACGCCACCCTTAATGTTCTTGTTCCCAAAAGCACTGAGCGTACCTCAGTCCTCAGTGTTCAGCTCAAACGAGCAGGTACAGTAAACGACATGTTAAGTACCAAAATGATGTGGGTGGGAAAGTGATGTAGTGATGTTTTTTTCCCTGCAATTTCATCTCCATTTGCCAGAGAAGCTTCATGTCTTGAGCCACCCTGATAGCAAGGTCAGGAGGGAGGGACAAACTGCTGCCTTCTGCTGCATTGTGGCTGGAATACCACAACCAGACAAATACCAATGGTAGAACCTGATGTTTCAGTTCTAGTATGACAAGCCCATTTACTGTAACTGTTGCGTGTTTTCGTCTTTCTAATGTCTGTGTTTTCTTACATTTGTACCAACAGGTTCCATAACAACAGTCTCTTAGAGAAGTACTCTGAGAGCACCTTGGTTCTAAAAGATCTGCATCCTGAACAAGCTGGAGAGTACTACTGCAGGGCAAGTGGTCCATCTGGAGCCATTAAGACCAAACCAGCTACTCTCAAAATTATTGGTAGGTAAACTGGTAATAAGAAAATTCATATGAGTAGTGAGCACTAATATTTTTTATATGCTGGTAATAATTTCAGGCAGAGATAGCCACTCCTGCGGCCCCAGGCCTGAGTCCCATCTGATACGTCTTCCTCATGACTGCTACCAAAACAGTACAAACTCATTTTACTACGATGTGGGAAAATGCACTTCCAGCATATGTGCTGGCCAATTGGACAGCGGTATCAGATGCAAAGACAAAGTGGCTTACTGCTGTGGTGTGGCAAAGATGGAGGAGAGGCACCTAACATGCCAGGGCTACCAACTACCCACAATGGTGGTTACTGAATGCGGCTGTCAAAAATGTGTGGACACCAAGGCTATTGTGCACGGTAGAGCCGTAGCTGCAGATAATGGTGAGCCGATGAGATTCGGCCACATTTTTATGAATGGTGTAAGAATTAGCCGTACAGGTTACAAAGGTACCTTTGCCATCCATGTTCCTCCTGAAACAGAGAGGTTAGTCCTGACGTTTGTGGACAACATGAATAAATTCATCAACACAACAAAGGTACTTCCGTTCAACGCCAAAGGAGGTGCTGTTTACCACGAAATCAAACTCCTGAGAAAGAAAATGCCAGTGACCATTAGTTCCTCAGAAAGCAACACTCTTGACCTTGGGGAAGTAGAGGGTCAGGAGCCAATGGCTCACATACAGATTCCCCCAAATTCCTTCTATAAGCCAAACGGGGAAGTGTTTGCAGGTAACGTAAATGCCAGTGTAACATTCCTTGACCCCAGAGATGTTTCCACAGCAGCTGCAGCCCAAAGTGATCTCAACTTTGTAGGGAACGACGGAGATACCCTGCCACTGAGAACCTACGGGATGTTCTCAGTTGACTTCCGAGATGGAGAAACCAATGAGCCTCTGAATGCAGGTGAGGTGAAGGTGTTACTGGATTCTGCCCAGGTGACGATGCCTGAACACCGTAGTGCCATGAAGCTTTGGTCACTCAACCCAGATACTGGCCTTTGGGAAGAGGAGGGAAGCTTGGAGGTTGAGAAGAAATCAAGAGGCAAAAGGGAAGAAAGAACCTTCCTGATTGGTAACATGGAGATCAGAGAGAGGCGTCTTTTTAACCTGGATGTTCCAGAGAACCGTAGATGTTACGTGAAAGTGAGGGCCTTCCGCAGTGAGCGCTTCATGCCCAGTGAACAGGTTGAGGGAGTTGTAGTGAGCCTCATAAACATGGAGCCCACAGCTGGCTACTCCACTAACCCTCGTGCCTGGGGACGTTTTGACAGTGTCATCACAGGCCCCAATGGTGCTTGTCTCCCCGCTTTCTGTGATGAGGAAAAGACAGATGCCTACTCCGCATACGTCACGGCCAACCTTGGGGGAGAGGAACTAGAGGCTGTCCCTTCCGCACCCAAACTCAATCCAAACCTCATCGGAGTGCCTCAGCCTTATCTGAGTAAGCTGAACTACAGGCGGACGGACCATGAAAACCCCAGACTGAAGAAGACGGCATTCAGTATCAACTTGGCAAAACCGAGTCCAAACACAGCCGAGGAGGCCAACGGACCAGTGTATGCGTTTGAGAAGTTGAAAGAATGTGAGGAGGCGCCATTCAGTGCTGCACACTTCCGCTTCTCGCGAGTGGAAGGAGATCGTTATGATTATAACACAGTGCCGTTCAATGAGGACGATCCAATGAGCTGGACAGAAGACTATCTCAGTTGGTGGCCTAAGCCCATGGAATACCGGGCCTGCTACGTCAAAGTCAAAATGAACAGCCCGCACGAGATTAATGTACGGTCTCACAACATGGGAGGCACGCACCCAAAGACGGTGGGCCAGCTGTACGGTCTTCGAGACATCAGAAGCATCCGTGACATGGACCAGACGGCAGTGTCGGCTGTGTGCCTGGAGTTCAAGTGCAGCGGGATGCTGTACGATCAGCAACGTGTCGATCGGACATTAGTGAAGGTCATTCCGCAAGGTAGCTGCAAAAGGGATCACGTGAACCCACTGCTTCAGGAATACCTGGTGAACCATCTGCCGCTAGCCGTCAACAACGACACAAACCAGTTCACCATGCTCGCACCTCTCGACCCCCTCGGTCACAACTATGGAATTTATACAGTAACAGATCAGGATCCCCGCGCAGCCAAAGAAATCGCACTTGGACGCTGTTTTGACGGCACCTCCGACGGTGCCTCTCGAGTCATGAAGAGCAACGAGGGCGTTGCGTTGACATTCACTTGTGGCGATCGTGAAGTGACGCGCCAGAGTGTGTTCCAGGCCCTGCAGAGTTCTCAAGGTCAGACTAGCACCAGTGTGGTGAGAGGCGAAGGGAGGCAAAACCGACGTCGGCAAAGGGCCAACGCTTCCCGTAACAGTCGGAGACGTAGTACCAGGGATCCTCAAGGAAGAGGCACAAAGGCCAGAAGCTAAATATATAACACAAAGTGTTAATATTAACCTATCATTTAGTACTAAAATTACTAACACAAAAATCAAACCTATTTCTGTACTGTGCCATGCTATGATTTTTTTTTCTAGTGTCATCCTTACACATGTACTGTAGCATTTACTTGAAAATGTAAATATTATATTTATTACAATTAAAATTGTTGCAGAATAATTACATCAAAGTATTTCACTGATGTAAACAATAGGGGTGTCACTTAGCCCTCGCGATATTAAAATGTGATTTCTCGTTCAGAAAAAAACGTCTTGTGGGCACTGGGCCTTGGATGATGATAAAGAAATTCATCACACAATTAATGAAAATGAACTCAAGAATTTTGCTGGCCTCAATATTATGTGCATGCATGTCTGTTTTCTTTGTCTCTCATCTCCAAAGATGCAGGAAGAGGGTTCACGCTGTGCATTGATTTCAGCACATTGGTGCGTTTGTTCCTTAGAACAATGGCATGAACGGAGTGAGCCCTTTTGTCAGTCATAGTCTGTCTCTGTGGGTGGAGGAGGGGCTGGTAGCATACATACAGAGTGCAGAAGAGTGTGACGTAGTAGAAATTAAATTAGATTGCAATACAGCCATCCCTCGTTTATAGCGGTTAATTGTTTCAAGACCTGGAATGGAATATTTTTGTGGTTAGAGCATAGAAAACATGTTTAGGACTTTCTAAATACATGTTTTAAAACATCATTAAAGCCCAGTAGTCACTATTACATTCCTATTATTCGTTGTTTATACCAGATTGCACAACTGTTATGCTACAGGGACTCTTGATGGCCTCTAGCTACCGAGCTAATCAGTTAGCCTCAAATTTATTTCTTCTAAACTTAAGGTTTCAAACAGTGGAGGAGGACAAAGAATCCACAAATTGACCACTTCTACATGGAATGGGAGGAACCTTTTTCACTCTGCATCCATGGCTTCCTTCACCGAATGCAATAAGGATGTCGGTCGTCATCCATGTAACATACCTTTCGCTTAGTGCCCAAAATACTACATATCATCTACATTTCAATATGAATGTTTTGTCAAATAATAAACCATCGTCTACCACCAAACAGCAATCACGTGTCATTGGAGGGGACGACTGTATATTGGCATATATTTTAACATTTGTCAATTTTTGATGTTAAATGTGATGTTAAATCTCATCTCGTTCTTGTGGATACAATCTCGCGCACCGTATCGTGAACGCAGTTGTCTCGTGACACCCTTGTAAACAACACACCTTGTTTTGTTTCGACCAGTGATTTATTAAATTAGATGTTTATAAAACACTGCAGACGCCTTAATGTCAACACAGTACCCAATTCTCAATGTAACATTGCAACTGGTCAACTTCTAGAAAAAGAGAAATAGATCGCGCTCAAATGGCTGTAGCCCATATGAAGACACTGTAGGGGGGGGGAAGCCCAGAAATCAATCCCCCTTTCCTCGTCACACTTGATACAAGCCTGCAGAAGTCGTGATTAGAGACCATTTTTAAATATGTTCGCCCAACTTCTAGAATCCACTTTTCGGTGATAGTATAAATCATGTTGGTAGCAAATGATATTCGTCATGCACAAAAAAATTCCAATTAATACTCTTACGTCTGTTTTTTCCCCCAAGACATCCAAGAGACCGACTGAAAGAATGGCTGTGGTGGTTTTGAAGTCAATTTTCATTTATACTTATTTTTTTCCCTTTTATCATCTTTCAAATGTCCTGTGCTTTCTGTAAATAAACATATTCCACTTACATGCTCCGTCAGTTTCCATTCCCCAGAATAAAATCTCTCCATTTATAAAGATTGAATAATTGCTTTGTATTTGGCAACCGCTTATAGATACTATATACTTTATCTGTAAGAGAACCATCCACAAGTGAGACCTAAAATATATACATGACATTCTGGTTTAAGAATTTGCATAGAACCTTCTGTTTCTATGTCCCTACATGTATAACTGCAACGGTGTCTGCTACTCTGACAGGAGCGACATTTCTTTGAAAATGAGCCCTGACAAGAGACAACAGCAAAGAACAAACTATTCTCCCTTGAAGCAAGTTAGCCAACAGATAAACTTGATGATGCGAGTGTGCATGTGAGTCCAGGATGCATGATGAGAGAGAGTGTGAGAGAAAAGGCAATTCCATATGTTTAAACATAGAGAGAGAAGGTGAGACTGGATGCTTCCAGTACAGTCCCTGAAGTCACTGAAGCATGATGAAGAGGGGCAACACAAAGTTCTGATCTTCCAGAATGGCACTGGACAGCATAGGAAGGTAGAGCTGCATCACTCAGGGTTGGATGGGGACGTGTGACGTGGCCGTGTAGCCTGTGTCACATGAAGTCCTCATACTCCTGTGCGTAGCCGCCGTCAAAGCCTCCATAGTCCAGGTCGTCCCTCATCTGTGCTTTTAAACCGCCGCCAGGTAAGACGCCTTTCTTCTTTTTCTTGCCTTTGTTTTGCTGGGAAAGAAAGCAAGGTGGGTTTACATCTTGGCTGCTCTCCATAGAAAAGTCATACATCTTGGATCATGGTTGCTGCGACTACCACATACTCTGCTGGTGCCAAGTCACCTCAACTGCAACTTAAAAATATGAAATGCCCCTGAAATCGAACAAAAATATAATTGCAAAAAAATGCTAAAAAAAAAAAAAAAGAAAACCTGCTCTATCCATGCGCTGCTGGATAGAAGTGCTAGAGTGGAGTATGGACTGGACTGCTTACTGTATATGGGAGTACAGTCGTGGTTCCAACATCACACCCTCACTCTATCGTTGTTTTTAAAAAATTAATAAATGACCACTTTTTCATGCTAGACTACAGCCTATTAATAGTAAATAAGATATGCATACTATGCAATTTCGTACTCATCCTTGATCATAAAAATTACTAAATGAACAAAAATACAAATACAGTTTAAGGAATTAAAAAGGATGTTGAGCAGTAGCAGGGGTAGGGAACCTATGGCTCGGGAGCCAGATGTGGCTCTCAATATTTTTTTTTTCAGTGACATTTTAAAGTAAAACATTACAGAAATCAGTGTTAAAAATCACTTTCAAAATATAATTGGCCAGAGCCAATGTCAGCTGTCCTTTGGTATTTACCGGGTAAGAAACAAAAAATGATTATTACTGGATAATTACTGGTTATTGAGCGATCAAGAAATAAACGTCCCTCCTTTAATCAAATAGTCGGCTAATTCTGCAGAGCCAACCCTTTTGATGAAAAAGATGGTGAAAAGATGAATGATACAGAGTACGGTGCAAAACCATGCAGCACCAGACAGCATTAATGGTAAGAAGTACAGGTATTTTATTTATTATTGGTTAGCTTCAGTACAACAGTGTTTTTAAAACATTCAGACACTTTCTATTCTGAAATTGTTGGTCTTGCTTAAAAATTCACACATTTAGTTGTATTCAGTGTCATAAAAATGTGATATGGCTCCCATGGAAGTACATTTTAAAATATGTAGCTTTCATGGCCAAAAAGTTTCCCAACCCCTGACCTCTAGGTGTCACTAGTAACACACACCTTTTGTTTGCTGTCAGTAATTATTGCAGGTTTGAATTATCTCATACAACAGGCACAATAATAATCATAATCATCATCATAACACTTGCTACTATTCTGGCAATACCCCAGCGAAAACTCAAGTCTGAATCCCCGATGTCAAGTCATAATTCCTCATATGCTGCAGTAAAATTTGCATGGTCGCATCAGGTCTAGCAAAGAGCGCCCCCGGCAGCCATAATAATAACCACAGAAACGAGAACAAGCACTCATTCGCTTACCTTTTCTTGTTTCTGTTTTTCACTAAGTAGAACCGAAAGGGAATTACTGATTTTCTTCAAGTCATCCACTTCCACTGAGAAAGAGTAAACAAAGCATTACAAGTCGGACTTGCACGAAAGCATTCCAATAAAAGATAAGTCACTGTGCGTACGCTTCAAGTAAAACGTGCTTACGTGCGATACAGAGTTCCCGAAACAACGAATCCAAGAAGCTTGAATAATGCACTGATTTTTCAAACTGGGATAGCTTTTCTTTCAGCAATTTCTCAAACTCTGTGAAGTCTTCTTTGGAAGATGGACACATCGCATCAATGCCAGCTACTGAAGAGCTTCCAACTCCTGAAAACAAAAACAAAAGTATGTCGACGGACTAACTTGTAATGTGTGACAATAATATACACAGAGTCCTCGCTGATAACAATGATAAAGCCCAAATCACCAAATGTCATGTCAATAATGTTTTCAGGCACATTGTAGTCGTAGTAGTAGTAGAAGATGGTGAGCTGTGAAGAACCCACTAAGATACTTCATTGACGATCTCCAGTCTTACCGAAGGCATCTTTTGCCAACTCTAGGTCAGCATCTTCCTGCAGCTTCTGCACCCTTAACTTTTCTGCAAGCTGGTCTTCGGGGGTAAGATTTTCCTGCTAGATAAAAACAAGTACAGGTTACAACAAGACATCATTCCTCACAGCTGTGTAAAACACTTCCAACAATCAAAGCAACAAAATAGTGAGATCGTGGGAGAGAGAGAGAAAAAAAAACAACTCACCTGAACTTCCAATTCTTTTTCTTTTAGCTCCTGTTGTCTTTTCCTGAAACGGTTTTCTTTCTCTTTAATCTTCTCACTCAACTTTTTCTTTTCAGACACCTTTGAAACCTCTGCAAATGAATACAAATGTTTAACAGCATGGGGGGAAAACAAGGTTGGAGTACTTATGAACAGTTAAGAAAATACCAGTTTTGTTCACATCTACTTTTTTCTCCTCTTCCTCCTCATCATCCCAGTTGTCCTGTGAAGAAGATAAAGTGGGTCACACTTTCTATTTTAAAAACCTAAGAGACCACAGTGACAAACTTATCGGGTAGCTTAGTAGCACCTTTATAATAATACTAATAAATCTCATTTATATATACACTCAAAAGATGCTGATTCACAATTATTTTTATGGCAAACATGCTGATCATTAAGTAATAATTGCTGTCTTCTCAAAGGTTGTTTAGTCACACAGTGTAAAGTAAGCCAACTATACAGTATCTGTCACCTTATGATATTTACGTCATTATCTCTTTTCGTTCCCATAAATCAATTAACTTTTAAAAAAATGTTGGCCCGTAAACACCAGACTTGCTGTAGAACGAGCTACAGCGCACGCTGCATGGACGAATACATGCGATGGGCTACGATGTAGGAAGAATAACATCTTTCATTAGTTAACCTTTCACAATCCATTATTTCTCCCAAGCAGCAGTGCGACAAAGAAAAGGAAAGCCATCACCATAAAAAGCTCAGAGAGAGGAGGCAAGGCATTAACATTGACTGCTCTTTTTGTCCTAGCCGCTCAACTGTCATGACCAGCATTAAGGATAAAGATGATTGAATGCTAATGAATGCTAGAGGGGTCTTGGATTCTGTGTAGTAATAGAATGAGCTGTGGGAGGAGAAGGGGAGGTTAGACTTCCAGACTAGCCTGGGACAATATTTTCAGAAAGTAGAAAGACCTGCAAGACAACCACAGGGAGCCCATCTACGTTGTGGATTGTGGAATCCATGCTATATTTGAGTGCCCTCGTCTAGTTCTGCATCAGTAACACAAGAGTGTGGATTTCACCTGGCTATGTAGCTATCCAACTAATGTGTAATTAGACTATATACACTATACTATATACTATGCACCAGAGGTGCTCATATTTGTTTAGCCTGCAAGCTACTTTTAAAATTACTAAGTCCCAAAGATTTACCTCCTTCTAAATAAATATAGAAAGTATACATATACAGTATATATAGTCATTATATTTATTTTAATAAAATATGAGTACGTATTTATGTATGTTATACATGTATATCTGGAGTGCACACCCTTTCTCAGCATGCAAGTATAAGTCAAAATGATCTACCTCTTTCTATAAAACAGAAACATATACAAAATGTAACCAGTAAACTCTGAAATTCTATTGTAAATATGTATGATTAGTAGTTCACATTTTCAAAGTTTACAAGTAATCAAAGTAGTTGCTATCATAATTCACTTCAATATGGAAATAAAGATAATTATACATAACTGCTAAATAGTTGTGTACATAACCTGAGTACTGGTAATATGTCAGTCAAATTAGCTATGTAATGTATGTATGTATGTAATCTATGTATGTAATGTATTACATCTAGTTAGCATTTGCTATCAAACATTCCAGATTGAAGAGTTTTATTGTCATATGCACAGTAAAACAGGTAGTTATACTATGCAACGAAATTCTTGTTCTGTTCATTCTGTCCTGTTCGTGTGTAGCTTGAAACGCTGCGGGGGAGCAAGCGCGAATCACGAGGGGCGCTTAATGTCAGCTGACTGATGTCATATGACAACTGCAAAGTGACGTTTACACAATCGACCCAAACTACCTTGGCGATCTACCGGTAGCTCGCAATCAACGTAATGGTCACCCCTGCTATACACCATACAAGTAGACTTTCGACATGTTGACATGAATCATATCATACAGTCATAAAGGTCATTCTTTAATAGGTTGTAGAGTAAACTCTTTGCAGTGTAAAACATATACAGTACTAAATGAAAAAAACACTAATATAGCACTATTTAGTGGAAATATTGTACTGGCAATAGATTCCATCAATCAAGGAAGGATGCACAGTTAGAAGATTTGCTACATTTACAGCATGTTTCCTTGTTGTACGCATGTGCAGTAGCGCTTTTGGTGGCAGAAGTCGACAAGGTCAGCTGTACAAAAAAAAATACAGGAAAACATTTGAGATTTCAAACGAATCCATGGATATATGGAGCCCTGACGTTTACCACATGTCATTACTGTTACGGGTGTCTCGATCAGATACTGATATCAGGCTGAGAGAAAACGAGCATCTGATTATATCAGCCTGCATCTAAAATCGCCGATATGGGCGCTCCGATTCAAGCAGTTGATTCCAGACTCCTCCACAGCATGTCTACCCAGCAAGGGGAACTCACAGGATGACAACAAGTCATTAGCTACAACAGAAAAGATGACCAGCCCCTGTCAGTAGTGTGTGAAGCCATGTTTAAACGTTTAATTCAGCACCTCAAACATCGCTATATTATGCCTATACAATATAGGCATAATAAAAGTATGATTCATGCAGACATCGGCATCAGGCAATATTCAACGCTGCAACATCGGATCGGAAATGAAAAGGTTTTATCGAGACGCCCGAATTCCTGCCATTACATTTTACAATAAAATTCCAAAATGTTAAAGTGAAGCTGACCATTAATTCTCTAAGTATTTTACAGGATTGACAACAAGACTAGCAAACTTATGAAAACATTATTTACAAATATTGTGAAAAACATGTTCATTTCCATAATCTGTCACAGTGTCAAAGCATCACATCAAGACTCAAAATGCAATTGCATCTGAGGCCAAAAATGCTGATTGGGACATCCCTACTTTTTATTACCGTTTCGTTTCATTCTCGTATTTATTTTTTCTTTATTACTGTAGTTTATATATCCTTCATGTGTTCTGTGTACAGTGCGAGTGTTAAAAACTGTTAACCCCACAGTCTCGGAACGGAACTCGTTCGTAACCCGAGGACCACCTGTACTTTTGTTTTGTCATGGGCCACTTTGATTATCATGACATACAGCACCGGCTAACACAACACTAATACTGAAACCGTTTGCTGTCAAATCTTTTTGCTACACTAAAAAGGTCCAAAAGTATTTGTAAAATACAATTAAATATTTCAAGTATTCAAACTGCAGTTAAGTTGTGCACTTAGTAGTTATTTGGTAATATGAATGAAGAGAAATATAGTTAAATACTACCTTTGTGGCTGTGTCAATCAGAACTGACTATGAAAATATTTGTAAACGCAGCACAGGTGTACCTAATACAGTGGCCCGTCATCAGTTTCTTTTTCCAGAGATGAACAATTGAAGGGGCCTCCAACTAGCACTTTCCCTTAGTCATCTATGTCAGGTGTCGGTGCAGAAACCGTTACAAGATCCAGGTAAACAGACACCTTCACTGTTCCCAGCAACGGGACCCTCTACTTCCCAACATACAAAAAAAAAATCTAACATCGTGTTTGTGTCACAGCAGTTAGCGGAGTGAGCTAGCTTGTGCCTCATGTTGTAAGCGTCTAAATCCGGAGCGTTCAGACGTCACACACAAGCCTTTCTCGGCAGATTGTTTATGACAACTGATTCGGAGCCATCATATGTCCGTGTTTCAAGTCGACAACGGTCCACTTGCGCTCGGGAGACTAAGGTACCTTGGTGACGTATCGTATCCAGATGCAAGGTGAAGCGGGGTTAGCTAACCAGCATGTTAGCAAGGCTGCTTAGTCAAACGAGATTAGCTTGGAGTTACGTTAATTCAGACCGAGATTTATCGATGGATAACTCGCTAACACCAACTGGAAACGTCTGCATGTGATTATCGAAAACGCCAAGAGATCGACATTACATCGACAATACGGCAAGTCACGCGCTTGTTACACTCATGTTACAGCAGCGGATGCCACATGAGTTAGCCACTAGCTAACCCTTAGCTAGTCGCGCTAGCTCAGACGGTGGCGCTTGGGTTTGACGGTTTGACTGTCATACTTATCCCCAATCGATTAAAACCAAACTTATTATTAAAAGTGTCATATCCACTTACTTTAACATCGTCATCTTCGTCTTCGCCTTCCCATTTGTCCTGCTGTGCCGCCTTTTGAGTCGGCTCCTCCGGCTCGAAGTTGTCAGCGTCTGTAAAATGTAAAAAAAAAAAAAAAAAAAAGACAACACACAAAATGTGTAAGACTCACAGCCTATGTATGTAACAGGAGCGACTGATTCGTGTATCAAAGACGGTGACGAGTGAATAATGTACTGCTTGCTATCAGCTTCAAGTTGGTGTCTTACCCCAGTCCGCCATGTTGGCTGTGATGCTACTGTTTGACAGGCGACGTCGACCGCTCACTCCTCTCCCACTTTCACGACGTCACTGCTGGGAGCGAACCAAATTCTTGTCTCCGCTTTTAGCGAAAGGATACCAATGTGAATATAATAATAAAACAATAATACACGACCGCCACTTGTTTTCTATCTTATGTCACTCGTTAACGGCTGCTTGTAACAGTTGGGCACCGATTGTAACAAGTGGTGACGTCACACGCCGGGCGTTACACTCTTTGATTCTGACTCTGATTCAGGTAAAACTTTTTAAATAAACCTGTAATATGTATATTTAAATAATGTATTATTTACTGCATTATTTCATTTTTTAAATAATGTGATCAATTAAAGGCGTGTGTAGCTTTACTCTCAAATTTCAATTTCAATCTCAAATCAATTAAGGTTGCATTAAGTTTTCACCATGTTCCAAGTAATGTAATTTTTTTTTGTCAAATATATATTTAATAAATTATAAAATGGTTACAACAGACAATGAAAAAGTATGAATACCGCTTTAATCATGTAGTGAATGAATAACTCCCAATCAATAATAATGCACATATAGGAGCAGCATTACATTTAAACAATGTCAACAAATAAACATCATAAAAGTACATTATACATCGAGATATATATATATGTAGAGATAAATTATAGATTGTTGGTCATGTGGATGAGGAGGCCCATCGTGATCCAGCAGGGGTTAGCAGGGTGATGACGCAGGATGGGCAAGTACCATCAGCACCATCAGCAGGGCCAGGATCAGGCACAGAGAACTGGAACACACCACCTGGCCCTGTGACCTCCCTGGAGGAGTAAAGACAAATGATTGGAAAAATATACTGTATATACATTAGCAGATCATATTCTGGGTGGCTCGCATTTTGCTTAACAAAATGCCTTTATACTGTCGGTTTCTCTAAAATGCACTTTGGACATGTAATTATGTGTATTAATGTTCCAAAAGATGACAGGCAATTAAAAAAACAAACAAATGCATTTACTTGGTTTGACTTAAATAAAAGTATACAGAACACAAAAAAACAAACAAACGGAGGCATAAATAAATTAATCTAAAATAAAAATGACTTAAATAAAAGTGTAAAACAATAATATGAATAAAAAATAATTAAAAATTACCTAAACAAATATGATAAAAAAATATATAAAAATTAAAAAAATTACTTAAAAGTCAAGAAAATAAAAAATAAAAAAATTTAAATGACTTAAATAAAACAAAAAAGTCCTCAAGGTGGGGCTCAGTAGAGGAAGAAAAGAGGGAAGGAGAAGTGACAAATAAGATTCAAGAGAGTTTTATTGTCATGTGCATGGTAAAACAGCAGTTATACTATGCAATGAAAATCTTATTCTGTTCATTCTCCCAAGAAAAGAAAGAAAACACAAGAAAGAATAAGAACATAAGAAACATAAACACATATACATATATACCAATAAATTAAGCAACAACAACAGAAGAGACATTAATACAAATAAATAATACAAATAAATAAATAAAGTGCTATGAGTGTGTGCGTGTGTTGCGTGCGGCGTGTGTGAGTGCTTCGTTGAGAAGCCTGATGGCCTGTGGGTAAAAGCTGTTTGCCAGCCTTGTGGTCCTGGACTTCAAACTCCTGTAGCGTCTGCCTGACGGTAGGAGTGTGAATAATGAGTGTTGTGGATGTGTGCTGTCCTTGATGAGGTTGTGTGTTCTTCGTAGGACTCTAGTTTTATAAATGTCTTGCAGTGAGGGGAGGGCTGCCCCAACAATGTTCTGTGAGGTCTTGATCACCCGCTGGAGTGCCTTCCTATCACGTGTTGTACAGTTACCGTACCAAACAGTGATGGAGGCGGTTAGGACACTTTTGATAGTGCACCTGTAGAAGCAACTCAGGATTGTGGTGGACATGCCAAATTTCCTCAGTTTTCTCAGGAAGTACAGTCTCCTTTGGGACTTCTTCAGAATTTGTTGGGTGTTGTGATAAAAAATAGTTAAATAAAAACGTAAAAATGCAAAAAATATAAAGTAAAAAAATAATAAAATGATATAAAAGTGTAAAAAGTAATAAAAATTACTTAAAAATGTAAATGGCTTAGGTGTAAAAAAATATAAAAAATAAAATTAAAAATGGCTTAAAATTGTAAAAATAATAATTACAATTACTTAAACATAAACGTAAAAAATATAATAATAAAAAATAAATGACTTCAATTAAAGTGTAAAAAAATAACAAAAGTGACTTAAATAAAAAAAGGAAAAAAAATAATATGAATAAAAATGTAAATTACTTAAACAAAAATGCAAAAAATCTATAAAAAAAACCAAATAAAACTATTAATTAAAAAAAATGTACTTATGCCGCAAAAATAAAAAAAATAATAAAATGACTTAAGTATAAAAAATAATACAAATTAAAAATAATACAAATAAATAAAAATAGAAATGACTCAACTAAAACTGCGTAGCGACTTCATGATTATTGGAAAATTTGAGAACCCCTGCATTAGCTTATACAAAATAGAAATGGTTTGCATCGTGTTCAGCAGTACAGGTTTGCATGCTTCTGTGTGAGTGTGCTCACCTCTGAAGTCCACATGTCTGTCTTCCCAGGGCATCAGTACCATAGCCAGCGCCGTCTTCTGAACGTCCGATAGGGCTGAGAGCTGCGCGTCTGTCACCGCAGCCGCCTGCTCATAGGAGAACATGCTTATCTGCCTCTGGTGGAACACCACCTTCACGTGGTGAGACATGAGGACGAGAAAGAAGACTCATGAATAGGTGGCTGAATGCCATAATCTAGCAGAGATGAAGACTCTTTAGTGGAAGACTTACAGCAAACTTATCAGGTGTTATCATTGAGATAGCCAAAGGGGACATTCCTTCTATTTGCTCTTTCACCAAGGCTGACATGGCCATATCTGGGAGACCAGCTGTAAAAGGTTCATAATGTCAGAGGATCACAATTTAAGGGCCATTCCACTCAATTGGCATCCCCAGGAAATAAAATGTATAGATGCCCAATGAAATAACTGTAAAATGCTTTTTTTTTTAAAGTAAGTGTCCTGCATGTGGAGCTGATTGCATATTAACTTAATACAATTTAAAAGATGAATTTAAACTACCTCAAATAAAAGTGTATCATTAATATGAACTTTGGTCTTTGCTCTTCACCCCCATTTTTGCTGTTGTTTTTTTTTTTTTAATTTTCCAAATGTTTCAACTTACATAATGTACGTAAATGTTCTTTTCATAATATTTTTATATTGTTCCCATAATATTCTAACTTTTTCCCAACCAAATTTTCCAAAAATTACCATTTTATTTTGTTTTGGTTCTCATAATATGACTTGTTTTTAAAATAACATTTTTTTTCTTTAATATTTCAGCTCTATACTACTAAAATGGCATTATTTTTCTCATAATATTACAAGTTTATTCTCCAAAAATTGAGACTTTTTTTCTTATTAGAATTCAACTTTTTTCTACTAATATTTTGACTTTATGCTTGAAAAATTACAGCTGTTTTTTCTTTCTTTTTAAAGTTTTTCCCTCGTAATTCTGACTTTATTCCCATAATATTTTGACTTTATTCTTATAACATTATAACTTTTTCCGCAACTTAATTTTCCAACAATTAGAACTTTCTTTTTTTTTGCGTTGTTTCTCATATTACAACTTTTGAAAAAAATAACGTCTTTTTTCTTTAATATTTCAACTTTATGCTACTAAATTACGTTAGTTTTCCTCATAGTATGACATTATTCAAGATTCAAGAGTCTTTATTGTCAATTCACCATATATCAAGGACATACAGCGCATCGAAATTACGTTTTTTTCCTTCCACGGTGCAATTAATGTTAAGGTGTACATACAGGGAATTAAAAAATATAAATATAAAGGAGGGCATATACAGTATGTACAACCAACAAAGAAAGGACAAGAGTGGAAATACTGCCAAATGTGCAAAAATACAAAGTAGACGCAAGCGTATGAGGTAGCATGACATGAAGAAATAAATAGAAAGTGTACAGCACGGTGCAGGGTGAAGGTGACATTTAACAGTGCAGTGATGTTCGTGTGTGTGAGTATGATTGGTTCTCGTAAAATTGAAACTTTTTCACGTTAGATTAGAACTTTTTTTTCTTAAAATTTGACTTTATTCTTGTAAAATACTGCTGAGCACTGGAGGCAAGGTGGGTGAAGTGTTTTGCCCAGGGACACGACGACAGTGACAGGGTGGAGGGAGCCAACCTTCCGGTTTCTGGACGACCTACTCTACCTCCTGAGGCACTGCTGCCCACAAATGAGTCATCTTGGCTTCAGAAAAATGAACTACAGTTGCCAGAGATGGGCAAATACACATTTTGAGTAGTTTAATATGCGTATTATCAGATGTAGAGTTAAAAAAAAAAGAAGTTACTAAGTTACTTTGAAATAAGTAATAAGAGTTATTTATAAATCTTAAAGCAATCTTGTAGTGAAATGTTTGCAAAAAAATGTTATTCATGTTCAAACTAACACCCATATTTGATTAGTGTAGCCTTTTATAAGGTAATGAACATTTTTTTATTTGTTATTTTAGCTCCATATGGAGTCCATGCAGCCAATACTATGAATACTACCACTAAATAGTAATATAAAATATATATATATTGCACTGACATTGTTATACTGTACTGTCATTATTATAAATGCAATGGTGATTGCATGTTTTAACAATAGTCCAAATGTTTTGTAGTGTACTACTACAAGTATTTGATATACAAGTATTTGAATAAGAGCTCTAAATAGTACGGATTTCCGATATTGGCTTTTTTGCCGAAAACCGATATTGCCCAACTCTCAATTTCCGATTCCGATACCAACTGATACCGATACGTGTAACATCACATATTTTTTCTTGAGTAAAATTGTTGTGAGTAAAATTGTTGTTACTCCCATATCTATATATATATATATACACACTGCGTATGGTAATAATCTTAGCCATCTGAGAAGATCAAATACATTGTTTTTGGTGCCTAACTGTTTCCCAAGTATATTAGTGCGTGTGTGTGAATGTATAAACGAGAGGCATTAACTTCAATTTCTTTGTAGAAAAGCGCTTTATGAAAGTAAATATATTTATTTGTATTTACTTACAGTGCAGCCTTGCCACATCCAATATGGCGGCGACGTCGACGAAAGGCTCAGCGTTTGATGTGTACAGTTTTAACAACAGCACTTCCTGTTTCCCAGCGTGCTTTGCTGTACTGTTGTTGTAAATGGCTGCTAAGTTACATGTTTAGAGCTCACACAGTTGTCGGTTATTGTGCGTTACTCATTGGTAGTGTCTTGTCTGTTGTTATCTACCTATTAGGTTGCTGTGTGGTCTTTTTTTAGCTCTTTCTTTCAAGACACTGTGAGTAAGAATGATATGTGTCATGGTAACCCCCCCCCCCCAATTTCTATGAAGGTGGTAAATTCATTGTGAGCTCTGTTGTTACTCTGTTCTTTCATTGTAAAGAAAAAAAACGATACCGATGTTGAATGATTTTTATGCCAATATCGGGCCAATAACTTTGGTGGCTGACATTATCGGACATCCTTACTAAATAGTGTTAAAAATATATTTGTGAAGGTGAATGCAGCATACCTGCCAGAACTCCAATCTCAATAAAGACATCCATTCCCCAGGAACTAATGGGTCCAAACGCAAGACTGTGGGTCAGCAGGCCCGCAAGGGCCAACAGTTGTTCTTCAGAGCAGGCCAGCCTGAGCTGACCCAGCCAGAGCACCGCCTTACTGTGAAATCACCAATTGGAAACACAGGAAAACCGTCAAAAATAAGACATGTAACATGTAAAAGTGTTTATGTGCTCACCTAAACTCTACAGCATTAAACGAGCTCATGTCTGTGGCTTTAGCGCCGCACACCATGTGTCCGACTGCAACGAGCGTGCTGGAGTCAAGCTGGCTGGGATTCAGCTTGGTGGAGTTCAGTGTGGCCGCAAACAGTGCAGCCAGCTAGGAGGAAAGCAAGAGTCATGAACAAGAGGGCTCAGGAAGCACGAGACATCATTTTCACACATACAGTATTGTACAGTACATTGGCCACCACAGAGTCCAGACCTGAACCCCTTGGAGAGTCTTGACTCTGCACAGACTTTGAGACTTTGTGCAGTGGTTCCGCTAATACAGTGGTGTCCCAAGTACGGCCCGCGGTTGTTTTTTTACTCACGGCAGCAAATTTACAAGAACAAAGAGAAAAACGTTGTAATTTAACGAGAACAAATTGTAATGAAAGAATAATGTCATAACGAGGAAAAATAACAATTTTGTAGCATAAAGCTGAAATATTCAAGAATTTTTTTAAAGAATTTGTTAAAAGTCGTGTTATTATGAGAAACAAACAAAAAATGAATAAAGTTGTAATTTTTGGAAAATTAGGTTGCGGAAATACTTATAATGTCACAAGAATTAAGTCAAAATATTATGGGAATGAATTCATGATTATAAGAAAAAAAATAGAAAAAGGAAAATTGAAATAGTTGGAAAAAAACAGCAGAAATGGAAAAAAAAAACATCTGTAATTTTATGAGAATAAAGTCAAAATATTAAACAAGGAAAAAACTCACAATTTTATAAGAAACAAGCTGTAATGTAATGAGAAGCAACATCGTAATATTATGAGGAAAATGTCATTTTAGTAGCATAAATTTGAAATATTAAAAAAGACATTTTTTAAAAAGTAATAATATTATGAAAAACAAACAAAACAACAAATAAAGTTGTAATTTTTTGACAGTTAGGTCACGGAAAATGTTACAATGTTACCAGAATAATGTAAAAATATTATGGGAGTAAAGTCATAATTATGAGGCAAAAAATGTAGAAAAAAGAAGAAAGTTGAAATAGCTGTAATTTTATGAGAATAAAATCAAAATATATAAAAAGTTATATTCCAACAAGAAAAAAAGTCGCAATTTTACAAGAATAAACTCATAATATGGGGAAAAATCATGTCATTTTAGTCGCATAGAGTTGAAATATTCATAAATATTCAATAAATATTAAGTCCTAATATTATGAGAAACAAACAAAATCTGAATAAAGTTGTAATTTTGGAAAATTAGGCTGTGGAAAAAGTCTCAATATTATGGGGATAAACTTATAATTAAGAGAAAAAAATGTAAAGGAAGAAAGTTGAAATAGTTGGAAAATAAAAAAACAAGAAAAACGTTGTATTCTAGGGCCACACGGTGGTCTAGTGGTTAGCACGTTGGCCACACAGTCACAGTCTGGAGATCGGGAAGACGAGTGTTCGAATCTCTGTTGGGCATTTCTGTGTGGAGTTTGCATGTCCTCCCCGTGCGTGCGTGGGTTTTCTCCGGGTACTCCGGCTTCCTCCCACATTCCAAAAACATGCGTGTTAGGTTAATTGGCGACTCTAAATTGTATGAATGTGAGTGTGAATGGTTGTTCGTCTATCTGTGCCCTGCGATTGGCTGGTGACCAGTCCAGGGTGTACCCCGCCTCCCGAAGTCAGCTGGGATAGGCTCCAGCATACACGCGACCCTAATGAGGAGAAGCGGTATAGAAAATGGATGGATGGGTGGAAGTTGTATTCTAAAAAGAGAAACGTTTCAATTTTTTACGAGACTAAACTTGTAATATTACGAGAAAAATAATGTAATTTTAGTCGCATTGTAGAGTTGTAATACTACAGAAATATTACTTAACTTTGAAAGTCGGAATATTATGAGAAACAAACAAAAAATGAATGAAGTTGTAATTGTTGGAAAATTAGGTTGCGGAAAAAGTTATAATGTTACGAGAATAAACTCAAGTCGTAATATTATGAGGAAAAATAATGTACAATAATGAAAAGTAATGTCACTGGTCGGTGGACTGACCGGGACACAGAAAAACTGCAGGATTCAGATCACTTGCACATTAAAGATGCTAAAACCAATCCATTGTAGGTCAATATATGCTAAACAACCAGCCCTTGTCTTTGAATAATCCTGCCCTCTGATCAATTTCCAAGTTAAAACAAAATTCTAAAAAGTAAAGCTGAAAATGATTGTAATTACTCCCGTCCACCAGCAGGGAGAGCACGGCACTGCTGTGTGAAGCCTTAAACCTGTGTTGAGGTGTGACAGTACACTACACGGTAGTGTGACGTGCACCTCCAAAAAATTGAACTGTGTTTCATTTCTATGAGTGTCATTTCCTTTACAAATGCTGTAGGCTATTTCGGCATCTTCTCTGTGTTATAGGTCACAAAGCAAATGAGTGTAATATCTAATAATATATCTCAATAACAATGAAGTTTCTTTTAAGCCAATCAAAAACAGCTGCGGGCTGGAAATAGCCCCTGGTCTGCATTTTGAACACCTTACCCTGACTTACCTAACCGTTATTTACTTTAAATTTACATTTGATTATTATTATTATAGAAATGATTAAAAAGTCGCAATTTGATGAGAATAAACCGGTAACATATGGATAAAAATAATGTCATTATAGTAGCATGGAGTCAAAATATTGAAGAAAATGTTTTTTTTTTAAAGTCGTAATATGAAAAACAAACAAAGCAAAAATAAAGTTGTTGTTGCTTGTCATGTGTTGCAGTACACTGCTGTTTGGCCTGGGAGGAGCCCATCACCCACCTTGACTACTTATACCCTGTCATCACACACCTGTTGCCTGCTCCTCCTTAGCTTTCTGGTCCACTCCTTCCCGTTGCTAGTATAGCTTTTTCCCTGCTTGGCTTTTTCCAGCAGTGGTGTTTTATGTTCATGTTTTTGTTCCTGCCTGGTCTCCGGCAGTTACCTGTAAGCCTGTAAGTACTATTAGTACTTACAGGTTTACAAGTATTTTTGGTACCCGGACTTCTGCTTCTCTGCGTCTTGGGGTTCTACTTCTGGCGTTCCGCCAGTTCGTGACAAACTTGTAATATTAGAAGAAGAAAAGGTACAAAGACTACTGAAGGGGAATGTTGAAATATTTGGAAAATTAAAAAAACAGCAGAGAGTGAAGCTGATATAGGCTTTTGCACCGATATGACGGAGCTCAGTTTAATTTTTTTCTAGTGGTGTGAAAAAGTGTTTGCCCCCTTCCTGGTTTCTTTTTTTTTGCATGTTTGTTACACTTAAACGTTTCTAGATCAAACAAATTTAAATAGTCAAGGACAACACAACTGAACGCAAAATGCAGTTTTTAAATTAAACATTTTATTATTAATGGAGGAAAAAAACCCAAACCCACATGGCCCTGTGTGAAATCAACTTAACTGAGATTAATAGAGTTCTATAATTCTGGAAAAGGTTATAAAGCCATTTCTAAAGTTTTGGGACTCCAGCGAACCACAGTGAGAGCCATTATCCACAAATGGCGAAAACATGGAACAGTGGTGAACCTTCCCAGGGTTTGCATACCAACCAAAATTACCCCAAGAGCACAGCAACCAATCATCCAAGAGGTCACAAAAGATCCCACAACAACATCCAAAGAACTGCAGGCCTCACTTGCCTCAGTTAAGGTCAGTGTTCATGACCCAACCATAAGAAATACACTGGACAATAACTGCCTGAATGGCTGAGTACCAAGATGAAAACCACTGACGAAAAAAAAGAACATTAAGGCTCTCAATTTTGCCAGAAAACATTTTGATGACCCCCAAGACCTTTGGGAAACTACTCTGTGGTCTGACGAGACAAAAGTTGAACTTTTTGGAAGGTGTGTCCCATTACATCTGGTATAAAAATAACACCGTATTTGAGAAAAAGAACATCATACCAAAAGTAAAATACGGTGGTGGTAGTGTGATGGTCTGGGGCTGTGTTGCTGTTTCAGGACCTGGAAGACTTGCTGTGATAAATGGAACCATGAATTCTGCTGTCTACCAAAAAATCTTGAAGGAGAATGTCGGGCCATCTGTTTGTCACTTCAAGCTGAAACCAACTTGGGTTCTGCAGCAGGACAATGATACAAAACACAATGACCGGACTTGAATCCTATTGAGATGCTGTGGCATGACCTTAAAAAGGCGCTTCATGCTGGAAAACCCTCCAATGTGGCTGAATGACAACAATTCTGCAAAGATGAGTGGGCCAGAATTCCTCCACAGCGCTGTAAGAGACTCATTGCAAGTCATTACAAACGCTTGATTGCAGTTGTTGCTGCTAAGGGTGGCCCAACCAGTTATTAGGTTTAGGGGGTAATCACTTTTTCACACAGGGGCATGTAGGTTTGGATTTTTTTTCTACCTTAATAAAAAATTTCATTTAAAAACTGTATTTTGTGTTCAGTTGTGTTGTCATTGACTAACATTTCAATTTGTTTATTGATCTGAAAAAGAAATTTAAATGTCACAAACATGCAAAAGAAAATAAGAAGTCAAGAAGGGAGCAAACACTTTCTCACCACTGCATATAACTTCTGAGCATACCGACATGTGTTGCTTTACAAAATATCCAAGTGGCAAAGTTGCATCCTTTCATTTTTCACTATGCGGCCCGCGCTGGAATAACGTTCTGACACCCCTGGCATTGACTTTCCTTTACTATGTTTACCTGTCTGGTGCTCCATTCGCCGATAGCGCCCATGGCAGCGATGCTTCTCCTTTCAGTCAGTCGCAACTTGCTCAGATCCTCCGGAGACATCTCCAGTGCCAGTCGGCCCAGCTGACTGATGACGGACTGGGAGAAGGAGGAGAATGGCCCGTACAGCTTTGAAAGACACGAGTCATTCGGTGAGAAGACGTACTGTGGATAGAGACACGCATGTGGAGTCGAGCGCATGACAGTCTCACTTGTTTGACTTTGTTGAAGACTTGGCTGCGTTGGTAAGACGCAAGGAAGGGGTCGAGCCCAATCAGCTCCAGACAGTTGGTGAAGGCTGATGACGACATGCTTGCCAGGCTGTTTGAGGTCCATGCAGATGGAGCCGTCGTATGCAAAATCTCACAGCTAGGAACCATAGGAGCCGCTGACCAAAGACCAATAGATTCAGTAAATGAAAATGTTACATCATGCAGTGCTATAAATAGGTGACACCTCACCACATTGAAACAACGCTGATAAATTGCTGAATTAGTTCATGATGTTGAGCAAAACAAACACAATGTTGAAACAACATACATTTGCTGACGTTGTATTCATTGTCGGGTATTGACGTTGATTTGACCGTTGGATTTTGGTCTCTTTGGTTAACCAGTATCCCAAATTTTAACCCCTGATGAAACTTTTTTTTGACATTTGGACTCTTTACATTTGACAAAACAGAATTAGTAATAATAATAAAATAATAATTATAATACAAAAATAAAATTGTCTCAATTTACGAATACAACTATTTTGCAACGTTGTTTCAACTTTAAATGTTCAACGTCTGTTGAACATTTGAACATTAAATGTTTATTCAACGTTGCATCAACGTTGTGTGCCTGAAGGTATGCTACAGTGATGCTTACGTGACAGAGGATTTATCTTTAGGAATCCCAGAAAGAACTGGAGAACAAACTGCTGCTTTTCGGCAAACCGCCTCTTCTGGCTTTCATCCAAACAGCGGAGCCCCACAAGCCCTCGTTCCCACTGACGCTGTCTCATGAACAGCTTCTCTATACGGCCCACAGTCATCAATGCCTGTTATAACACACACACACACATACTTACATGTATAACACACACACGGTGACACACTGATGGTTTACAGGATACCACCTGATCCTGACACCTCCTGGACCTGCAGGATATCATTACAGGCTCTCTTTACTTAATGGCGCATATCGCATAACAATCCAAACACCTCATGACAAATTGCCTTTTAATAGACTACGCATGATAAACCTGCGGCTTTATTGGCTTTATTGTTACTTGCCGATAAATTCTTCATGCAAAACTATAGAACTGTAATAAAGTAGATGCACTGAAGCACAATCCATGCCCTCACACACTGATCACATGCATGCAATGTATACTGTAGGTACTCACCACTAATAAATGATACGGTCTCGCCTTTAGCCTTGCGGCTCAGGGGCCAGTTGTGGCCCATGGCTGTTTTTTTAATGGGCCGCGGCACATTGTAAAATGTATGACTTATTATCTTTTATATACATGTATATATATTAATTTATGGATATTATATTATAATGGAAACATCAGCAGTAATTTTACAAGAATAAAGAGAAAATATTTGTAATCTAACAAGAAAAAGTCGTGACACTATGAGGAACAATAATGTCAAAATGTCATTTTTGTAGCATAATGTTGAAATATAATATGTAATAAAACTGTAATATTATGAGAAACCAACAAAATAACAAAGTTGTAACTTTTAGAAAATTAGGTTGCTAAAAATATTATAATATTATGAGAATAAAGCCACAATTATGAGAATACAATTGAAATAAAATTCACAAGAATGTTGTGAATTTCACAGGTAGTTGGGGTAAAAACCAACAGCAAAAGCCTGTGCAGAAATAAAAAAAAAACCTGTTGTGATTTTACGAGAATAAAGTCAAAATATTAAGGGAAATAGTCGTATTCGAATGAGAAAATGTCGCAATTTGATGACAATAAACTTGTAACATGACGACAAATAGTGTCATTATAGTAGCATAGCATAGCTCAGCATTGGGGTTTTTTGAAGTTGTAATATGAGAAACAAACAAAACAAAATGAAGTTGTAATTTTTGGAAAATTAGGTTGTGGGGAAAGTTATAATGTTACAAGAACAAAGTCAAAATATTGTGCAAATAAAGTCACAATATTATGGGAATAAAGTCATGATATTATGAGAAGAGCAGATTTTATGTATACATACATTTATAATTCTTTAATAACAAAAACATAGAAAAATTTTATTATTTAAAAAATATCTGTTTTTATTTTTTTTATTTTTTTTTACCAAAAGCTAACAAATTTGTGTAGTTGTGAAAGCTTAATTGTGAGTATGCAGGGATCCACTGTATTTCAATTTTCTTCTGTACAGTGCATCCCCGAGTAGATAAAAAACAAAAGTACAGCAGTGAACTCACCAAAGAAATCTCCTGCAGTCGGTCCTGAGGAAGGAAGAAGAGAAACCGGTCCACCTGACTGAGTGTGGTGTGGTTCCAGTTTTGCACCGCTGGGCTGAATAAAAAACGAAATTTCAAGCAAAATAAAAAAATAAAAATCTGACTTTTATAGGACTAATAAAGATTTGCAAGTCTTGCAATTCAAATCTAGTTGGATTACCCAAAGACTGCAACTTCAAGCAACATCCGAGCCACGATGTCCATCTTCCTGCTGCTGTAGCAGAGAGTCTGGAGGAAATCCAGATTGTCCCTGAAGAATGTGCGATCCAGCTGGATCAAAATCTCATCTGACACAAAAGTGGCCATGACTCCCAGCGACCGGAACTCCTCCTCGGTGTACACGCCAGTGTACATGCCCTGCAGATATTGGAAAACAACACCTCAACAGCTGATTCCTAATGAGAGACTCGTGTCTTTGCCGTGAAAGATGTCTTCATGGACGTATTCTCACCATCCTCTGCACCATCTTGTCCACAAGGAGCTCCTGTTCTGTTGTGGACATCATAAAAAAGGGGGCAGAGTCCTCAACAATCATTCGCCGCAAAGTGTCCATCATGTCGGAAGGGAACTTTTTAATGGTGCTCACCCTGAAAACACACAAAATCTGACATTTAAATCCTGAACTTGAAGGGTGACTGATATGGTTGCGTCATCAGAGATAAGATAATTGGGATGGCCAATGTCAGAGAGATAGTCAGTGCACACTATTTTTCATCAATTAATGTTTCTTTAGTATTGTACAATAGGGCTGCACAAAAACACTGAGCATCACAAACAAATGTTGTTCTTTCTAATCATTTCTATCAAGAAAGTCCCCCGTCAAGGGTCCTTTGAAAGTTTCTTAAAAGGGTTCCTATCCTGCTCATTTCAGGGGCTTTTAAAATGATATTGCATCACTATAATGAGTTTCTTTTAAAGGGGACCTACTGTATTATACAAATTTTCGGGCTGACTCCTATTGAGCAGCTACACATGATAACCAGCACAAAAAGCTTTCAAGATCTTCCAGACTCTGCACCGCTTCCTGCACCCTCCGCCAAAACCGTCAGTGTAATTTACTCCAGCCACGGCCCTCCTCCAGGGACGCATCCCGCTGAGCCGACTCTGCTGTGATTGGTCACACTCCCAAGCGCTCCTGAGGACTTCCGGACAGCTGCCGAACCCCTTTTGTCTGATTACTTGCACAAAATAAACACACTAAGGACACTGATAAATTGTCATTTGCAGCTTGCTCTTCAAACTCTTCAATACGACCAAGTAACGTTGGAAAGGCGTCGGACTTCAGCAAGTTTGGCGGATAGTCCAGCTTCGTATTGGCCCATGTTCACAAAACAGTCCCGTGTGAAATGTCGTTGACAAATGAGCATATTTTTCTCTTGCTGACCCGGAATCAGCAACTCCAACCACTTCTGCCTGATGCTTGCCTCTTCAGACACGCAAACATTTCCTGGGAGCCATTGCTCAATGTGAAAACACCATGAACAGAGCGAAGCAGAGCGGAGGTGCTGGACATGCCCATATAAGGAAGTCTGGGTTGCATTGACGTCAATGGAACTCTGTGTTAAAAAAAAACTTGCAAAGCCGTCCAAAACTGCTTTCAGGGCTCACTTCCAAATGCGCAAACCTCATTATCTGATGTCTTGGCATAGTTTAACACGAGAATACAACATTGGGACAACATTTATAAGTCAGAAAAGAAGAAAAGCATAATTGGTCCCCTTAATAAAATACTCTACAGGCTAAATCTACATTCTTCTCCTCTTGGCTGAAACTCTCAGAGACCGCAGCCTCCTCCCTCGACGATGCTGACTCTGTTGTGATGGGTCAGGGATTGAGGGGTTAGTCCAGGCCCCAGCACCCTGCCACCACTCAGAGCTGCACTGAGACACGCATCCATCAACATCTTTGTTCACAAAACAGCTGCCCGTGAAGTGGTGAGAGCAGATGAGCACTGACTGTGAGGTAGGTGTTTAGCTCCCCAGAAATCCAAAAAACTCTTCCCATTGCTGTCTTACTCCAGCTTGGACACGCAATTTTTACATAAAAAATAGCCACAAAATATCAAAGAAAAAGGAAAACGTGCATTTCATCCTCAGTCTCATAAAATTGATGACATCATGAACAACGGCGGTTGAAGTTCCCAAGTTCTTGTGACTTCAGAGGGTGCATTTTTCCCGCAAATATTAGTTAAATTCCAAAACTGTTTGGAATCATTTTCGTACCAGTTTTTGAACATTCTTCCTTTTGTAATTTGTGTTTGGTTATTGGCAGAATTTTGTAATACAGTGGAACCTCGGTTTTTGTCGTTAATTTGTTCCAAAAGATTTGATGAAAGCAAAAACATACAAAAACTGAGGCAGTGTTTTCCAGAGGAAATAAAGTGAATTCAATTAATCTGTTCCACACACCCACAAATTTAAACAAAAAATACATTTTATGAGAATTATACATGCAGAAAATAATGTCAAATAGCTATAAATGACAAATGGCTTGAACTTATTGTTTATGTCGACTTCCTGTACATTCTTGCGAGATGGAATTCAATAGTGTTGGTCACCTTCTTTATCAAACTGCTGGTACTCACAACTTCCTTCGGCCCCATGGCGTTATTTAGCAGTCGCACGCAATAAAAATGCACTGACATTGCATCAGCAACATGTAGGGTGCGTTGTTTGGGCACTCGATTATGCGGAACGATACAGTCCAGGGCAAAGGGAGTAGGTAGTTACACTCAATTTTTTATGAGATGCCATTTTTTATGAGATGAACTCAAAGATCTAAACATTTTTCCACATACACAATATCACCATTTCTCACCCTTGTTGACAAATCTGTCTAAGTCTGTGATAGTGAGTACTTCTCCTTTGCTGAGATAATCCATCCCACCTCACAGGTGTGCCATATCAAGATGCTGATTAGACACCATGATCAGTGCACCGGTGTGCACCACAATAAAAGGCCACTCTGAAATGTGCAGTTTTATCACACAGCACAATGCCACAGATGTCGCAAGATTTGAGGGAGGGTGCAATTGGCATGCTGACAGCAGGAATGTCAACCACAGCTGTTGCTCGTGTATTGAATGTTCATTTCTCTACGATAAGCCGTTTCCAAAGGCGTTTCAGAGAATTTGGCAGTACATCCATCACCTCATGTTGCAGCAGGATAATGCACGGCCCCATGTTGCAAAGATCTGTGCACAATTCGTGGAAGCTGAAAAAGTCCCAGTTCTTGCATGGCCAACATACTCACCGGACATGTCACCCATTGAGCATGTTTGGGATGCTCTGGATCGTATACGACAGCGTGTACCAGTTCCCGCCAATATCCAGCAACTTTGCACAGCCACTGAAGAGGAGTGGACCAACATTCCACAGGCCACAATCGACAACCTGATCAACTCTATGCCAAGGAGATGTGCCGTGCTGCATGAGCCCCAATAAAACAAAACTGCACATTTCAGAGTGGCCTTTTATTGTGGGCACGCTAAGGCACACCTGTGCACTAATCACTAATCAGCATCTTGATATGGCACACCTGTGAGGTGGGATGGATTATCTCAGCAAAGGAGAAGCGCTCACTATCACAGATTTAGGCAGATTTGTGGACAATATTTAAGAAAAATGGTGATATTTTGTATGTGGAAAAAGTAACAGTTTTAGATCTTTGCGCTCATCTCATAAAAAACAAAACAAAAGTGTTGCGTTTATATTTTTGTTGAGTGTACGTGCAATATTGTACAAAAACTGGTGCAAAACGAATCATATGAAAACTGGGGTGTACAAAAACAGTTGACTGTTTGACTGCATAACAATTTTTTAGCCAGACAGAAAATGCATGCTGTAAATGTATTGAAATGATAAGGCATCTTGGAGTTCATACTTACGGCATGGACAAGGCAATCTCAACTCCGAGGTCTTCAAACAGTTCAGAGAAGAATTCAAACCGATACAGCTCCTCGATCACGCACTTTTTCTGCATCAGGGCGCAAACAACAAATTAAAAAATTCTGTCTATATCCCATCGTACGTGCCCATTAGTGTGATAGACTCCGGTTTACCAGCGAGGTGTGCAGAGGACCGGGTTGCTGTCTGAGCAGGGCCAAGATTCTCCTCACCGCTGCGGGTGAGGTATCGGCTCTGAGATGCTGCTGTAAGACTTGGCAGCTCACGCCCAGTCCCAGCATCCCAAGACTCCTGATCATAAACATAATATAAAAAGACATCCACACACTAGCCCGTAGGTTTTCAACCTTTCTTAAAGCAAAGTACACCGTGTGAAATATTTTTTCAACTTTTTTCCCATTAGAATACAACCTTTTTCTCTCCCTGCCTCTGCATTCTGTGGTCCACCACGCACACAACCGTAACAGTTTTATTTTTAAAACAACTTCATTTTGGTAAAAGTATAACTTTTTTTCATTGTTTTGTTTGTTTTTCATAATAATATGACTTTAAAAAAATAATTGTATTTTTCTTTAATATTTTAACTTTATGGTACTAAAATTACATTATTTTTCCTTATAATATTACAATGTTATTCTCATAAAATTTGAACTTTTTCTCTTAATATTTTGACTTTATTCTTGTAAAATGACTGACTTTTCAATTTTTGCTGTTGCTGTTTTTTGTTGTTTTTTTTTTAGTTGTCTTGGTATTTTTTATTTTTAGAATGTGCCGCGGGCCACAAATGGTCCCCAGGCCACACTATGTACACTTGTGTCATATACTGAAATTAGGAATGTATATTAGGATATGTCATGTATGGTGATTGTATGTGATGAAAAGTTCTACTTACAGGAAATCTTCTTGTATCAGGCTTGGTTTACGATCCAGCACCACTTTGAATATAGCTTTGGCCTGCAGAAAAAACAACAAAAATAAAAAAACAATACGTATATGGTGGCACTGTGATTATCTGCTTAATTAGCCTTAATAAATGTGCTCTATGGACGCGGTGCAAGACTCAAAGAGTGATTAAAAACAACCATGAAAAGCAAAACAAATATGTTTAGAAATACAAATGAACTTTCTTCTGTTGCTTCTTTTTTTATGAAATGTCCCAAACGAGATTTTAGGTTCTTTTAGATGAGGCGGAATCGGGCCACAGCCAGACTCGCTGGCAGAGTGCAGATGCAGAGTGATTCGTGCTTTCATACCAGTTGCCAAAAGTGTCCAATAAGACCAAAAATGAATACAGTCAAACCTGTCTATAGCGGCCACTAAAGGGGAAACGGCAAAAGTGGCCGCTATAGACAGGTGGCTGTTATAGACAGGTTGGGGCCATTTTGAATTTGATCGCGCACATATTAACATGTCTGTGATTATAAGCTTGTTGTGTTTGCAGATACTGTTACATGTTGACCAGTAGAGGGCACTGTGGGACAGCGGCTAAAAGTTGTAAAGAACAACTAGGCTTGTGATTCTACACCGCCCACAGAACAAAGCTGTGCTACTATACTGTATGTACGGCAGAGTGTCATTACAGCTTTAGTTCATCGGGAAGTGACGGGAAGTGATGGTGCGACGTCACGAGCAGGAGAGCTAGGCTGAGTGCTAGCTGTGAGTGTCGAGAGAGTTGGGAAGTGTGTTTATGTTGGCGTGGATGTAAAGTCCTGCAGTGTTCTCCGCTGTTAATAAAGCCATTAAAGTGCATCGGCGACGTGAGTCTCTCCTTCTCCACAACAAGCGGCATTACAGTATTGACCAGTGCACATTGTCTCACACCAGGAAATAAATGGTGTCACTGTCTGCAACAAGCTCCAAAGAAGACGTTTTTTTTTATGTGGAACAACTGACAGTTTGTGTGGATCTTGTGAATGATTGTGACTGAGCTAGGACTCAGTAATTAAAGTCTACACACGACGGCTTCATTGATTGAAAAACGAAACTTTTTCGTGCATGAAGCTTCTGCTTGAGTCGGCATTTTGGCCGCTATATGCGGTCAGATATTGACCAAGGGATACAAAATGGGTGGCCGCTGGCCGCGTAGACAGGTGACCGCTATACACAGGGTCTATAACACGTAAATTTTCTGCTGGGGATTTTTCAGTGGCCGCTATAGGCAGGTGGCCGTTCTATACAGGTGGCCGCTAAGACAGGTTTGACTGTACTTGCTAAAGATAGTGTAGCGTGTTGGGAAAGAGTATGGCGGGTTATTGTGATGTCCATGAGGTGTTAAATTTCTGTTGCTGTTGTTTTGCTGTTGTTGCTGTTGTAACACCGCTACATTCACAGACACTATTAGGGCCACACTGACAAAAAAAATAATCTGACATTTCGAGAATAAAGTCGGAAATTTAAGAGAATAAAGTCATAAATTTATGAGAAAAAAAATGTTATTTGCGAGAATAAAGTCGTAATATACCTTTGCCCAAGTGTAACGGATGCCAGCCAGTGAGGCTGTGCGAGTGTACGTTGGTAAACCTCACTCCCTCTGCCTCAAGAGCGGCGCTGAACACGCGGCCGACAGTCCAGGCTTTTAGTCGTGTGGTCAGCGCCCTCGCCTCCCATTACAAAGGTCCTGCGTTCGAGCCCTGGTGCGGGCAGGTGCGAAACAAGGCGGGTTACACAAGGCCACAGGTCACATAAGTCCACCCTTTTCATAGCTGTCTCAGGCAATGCCTGTTGTGACAGAGTATTAAAATAATCAGAGATTTCGACAATAAAGTCGTAAATTCACAAGAAAAAACGTACTTGTAATATTACAAGAATAAAGTCATAAATTTATGAGAAAAAACTCGTAACTTGTGGTCAGGAAGACGGAAGTGAGAAGGGCTAGACATGCTAATCTCTTTGTGCTTCTGTTTTGCTGCCACATTATAAATAAAAGCTTGCCTGAAGCAAAAGGAGAGATATGCTCTATTTTCCCTCTGACACGTAATATCACAACTTTGCAAATTTACGACTTTATTCTTGTAACATTACAACTTTTTTTCTCGTAAACTCACGACTTTATTCTTGTAAATGTACGACTTCCTTCTCGTAATATGGCGACTTTTTGTCTCAAACATTTAAAACAAAAAAAGTCGTAAATTTACGACTTCATTCTCAAAATCAAAATTTTTTTTTCCAACGTGGCCCAAATACTCCATTGTACATTATAATGTAATTCAGGCTTTTTGTTCCCTGTGATCGGCGTCAGAGCTTGGTTCGCATTGCTGACAATAAATCAAACCCGTTTCCAGTGAGGTTTCCACCAAGGCCGCCCTTTTTCACAGGTTCTGTTCATTACCTTTATGGACAGAATTTCTAGGCGCAGGCAGGGTGTTGAGGGGTTCCGGTTTGGTGGCTGCAGGGTTGAGTCTCTGCTTTTTGCAGATGATGTGGTCCTGCTGGTTTAATTGAGCCTTGACCTTCAACTCTCACTGGATCGGTTCAAAAACCGAGTGTGAAGCGGCCGAGATGAAAATCACCTCCAAGTCCGAGTCTATGATTCTCGCCTGGAAAAGGGTGGAGTGCCATCTCCAGGTCAGGGATGAGACCCTGCTCCAAATGAATGAGTTTAAGTACCTCGGGGTCTTGTCCATGAGTGAGGGAAGGATGGAATGCGAGATCGACAGGCAGGTGCTGCGCCATCTGCTGCAGAATCTGCATTGGTCCGTTGTGATGAAGAGGGAGCTGAGCCGAAAGGCAAAGCTCTCAATTTACCAGTTGATCTACGTTCCTACCCTCACCTATGGTCATGAGCTTTGGGTAGTGACCGAAAGGATAAAATCGCGGGTACAAGCAGCTAAAATGAGTTTTCTCCGTAGGGTGGCTGGGCTCTGCCCTAGAGATAAGGTAAGAAGCGCTGTCATCCAGGAGAAACTCGGAGTAGAACCGCTGCTCCTTCTCATTGACAAGAGCCAGATGAGGTGGCTTGGGCATCTGGTCATGATGCCTCCTGGACGCCTCCCTGGGGAGGTGTTCAGGGCACGCCCGACCGGTAGTAGGCCTCGGGGAAGACCTAGGACACGTTGGAGAGACTATGTCTCTCAACTGGCCTGAGAACGCCTTGTGATCTGCTAGGAGGAGCCGGACAACATAGCCCGGGGAGGGGGAAGTCTGGGCTTCCCTGCTTAGGCTGCTGCCCCTGCGACCCGACCTTGGATAAGCGGTAGAAGATGGATGGATGGATTGACATTATCATGTGTTTATGAACCAGGCCAAATGTATTTATGGCAGACCACAACAAATAAATGAACATATGGGAAACACTAAATTCCTCTTTGTTCTTATTACCCAAAGTGTCATTTCTTCAGTGTTGTCCCATGATAACATATAAAATATTTGCAGAAATACGAGGGGTGTATGCAACAGCATATGAATGTAGTCAGCTGATAACTCCGTTCTAAAAGTTGAATATGAAGGTGGTTGCTGCATTTGGGAGTGTGCAGAAGAAAAATGAGGTGTGTGAAACCTGCTGTGTGCTCCAAGGTTTAGTGGATGCAGTAGAGATGTTATCCACCAGCATGCGTGTTCTGGGCAGGACACTGAGCAGAGGCGTGCAACAAAGCAGTGGCTCGACGTCATCCAACCAGTAGATCACCTCTGGAAAACCCTGGTTAGAAGATAGGTAAAGCATGCATTTGCATAGCATGTGGAAAAAAATATAACAATCTAATAAATTAATACCCAAAGTTTGGTGGCGATGGCGTTTGCTTGAGGTGGACGGAGGCCTGCGGTGTGTTGGGCCATGTCAGGGAGGGATGCCAGCAGCCTGTCAGACGTCAGCATCAGCAACGTCTCCGTCTTTACTCCCACGGTGAGTGAGCCAAGCTCCTGCAGGCGTCCTAGAGGGCTCAGCTAGATGTACGGGGCAGAAGCCATGGAGGTCAGGGCAAACTCTGCACTGGGAATTTTCATTTGACAAAAACACTTACGATGTTGATAGATGACAACTTCTCAACAATGATGGAAGCCTGCAAAGCATACAGGAGTCAGTCAAAATGCTTGACATCTAAAAAATATTTACATAAATATTGTATCATTAATTAAAAAACTATTTTAAAAGGAGAATTAAGTAAAATCAAAACAAATAAAATAGGAATTAAAAATAAATTAATGTATTTATACCAGTAGTAGTTTTTGAAGTTATTTTGCACTAATGACTTAATATTACTCTGGAATGTGAGAGGAAATACCTGGAGCACCCGGAGAAAACCCCCGCACGCACGGGGAGAACATGCAAAACACACAGAGATGCCCAAAGGAGATTAGAACCAAGATCTCCCCGATTTCCTGACTGTGTGGCCAACATGCTAACCACTAGGCCACCATGCGGCCCCGTAGTAAAGATGAATAATATTATTTCATGAATCAATTAATTAATTCATTTATTTTAATTTTCTAATAATATTGTTCTAAATTATTATTTTGTAATAATATTTTATGAATCTCATTTGTAGTAATAAAATATTGTTATTTAAAATTTGCATCTGTATCGGCATTACGGTCACTATATCAGATCGATACCAAAATCTGCAGTATCGCCCACCCACCCACAGTAATAACTAAAATCAGGTCAGGTTAGAGCCAGCGCCATCATTTCTTCCACAGTCAAACAAATATAAGCGGAACACAAGTCTCCATTAGTACAACATATGAGCATGTATTATGTTGTGGGAATTTTCACCATAGTTTAAGCATGATTTACTGTAGGTAGTTTGGTGCATCTGTGGTTCATTGCTGGGCAGTTGTTGGCAATGTGCATAAATGCACTCCATTCGGCCTGAAACGCATTTTTAAACAATAAAAGTTAGATTCAGCCACTGCAAGCCAACAGAAGGTGCTGGAAGCTCCATTCAAAGTTTGTATTGTGTAGGCTCGCACCCCCTGCATGGTGGATGTGGTTTGGTGCTGCTGGGCTGTATTGCTGGGCAGTTATAGGCAAAATGAGAAAAAGTGCCCTATTCGGCGTGAGCAGTTGTTTAACAGGCACATCTCCTCAGCAATGCTTGACCATGTGACAGGTTTGGGGGTTAACCTACTCCGGTATTGTCTGCGTATACGGCCAAGACGGCAGCTGTGAAGCTGGGTTGGAAAGTGAAAGCCCCTCCTCCTGAGATAACTGCTGTGGGTGAGGGGGCAGCAGAACTCTTCCCCCCCCTCAGAGGTCAGGAGTGGTGACCTCTCCCTGCCTGTCAGCTGTTCCTCACCAACCCATGTGACAAGCACTGTGGACGTAAATGGACCGATGCAAAGCAGAAGCCCATCTGCATGGCGTATACTTTGGTGACATTTTAGGTGGTGTGCACTCCTCTACCTGTACAGGGCTGAAGGACACCGTGTTGAGGGCAGGAAGGGCTGCAAGAAGCTGCGACGGGGAGAGGCCCTGCAGGAACGTGGCACCAAGGGAGGGCAGGAGATGGGCAATAGCTGCCAGTTTGTCTGGACTGAGTGAGGATGGGATCTTCAACTCAGTGCTGTTCAGTAAAAGACCGGAGGTCTGGAAGGGAACACCAGAATCGTATCTATGACAAATTGATGCTGGAAACTCCATTTAGAAACACCAAAAAGACTGAGGGCAGCCCATAGTCATTGTGCGGTTCCTACTACCAAATGACTGGGCAGGCTGAATCCGTCACGAGTGCAGTTCATGATGACATCCCAGATGATGCTGAAGGTCTCACTGCTTTTGTACACCAGGAGGTCGCTTGGCTCTGCCAGGCATGAGAGGTTGCCCAACCTAAAATGATAAACACAGAGTCGACTTTAATTAAACCTCAGATTCTTGTCTCATGTCACATCACCAGCTTCCACAACCAAGTTGTCTCCTCCGGTACTGGTGGTCGTTGGGTTACAAACAAGCTCCATTCCTATGACTGTGATGCAAGATGAGTTTTAGTGTAAGTCAGAACTTAAATTATACCTACAGTAACATATAAAATACATTAAGGAAAAAGATTCAATGCAAGAAGGAACTGAAAGAGTAATACATGCAGTAGTCTTGCTAACTGGAAGGGGCGTTGCAAAGAAGCGAGTGTCATGAGACCACTACACTGCTTTTCACTTTTTACTTTCACTTTCCTTTTCTTTCACGCACTGCCACTAGAAGTCTGCCTCACGCTTCAAAAAGAATTAAAAAGAGCAAAACTGATGTTGTCCTTCCTCATTGCAGTTCAAATTTCATGGCCTCACATTATCACAGTCTTTCAAAAATATATGAATATATATTAATAAATCATGCTGTTTCATGGTTGAATACGACCTATTATTAGTAAAAAATTTTAAAAAAGCATATTTAAGCAAATTGTACGTATTTGTTGCCTAAATGAAGCATTTCCAAGCATAATAATATGAACATAAGGCATTCAGAAGACGCAGTCAAAGACATTGTGATGATTGATATGTAGTATTCTACAATGGTCACGAGGTGTAAGTAATGTTACTTTAATGTTGGGTGAGACACACACGCAACAGGCACAAAAATCCTAAATAAAAATACGAGATACTTTTGCGGCCATTACCCATGCAAAGATGAAAGTCAACTCTCAATGCCGGACGTCACTTCCTGTCCGCCTTGCTTTCAGGTCCCCGAGGGAACACATTTATATTAAAGTCTAATTTATGTCTTAAATGGTTTATTTTCTCTGATTATGTTTACTATATTGGGTAAAGGGAATGTAAAGGTGACTATAGGGGTGTTATTTAATGTGTAGAGGGCTCGAATAATGTTTGAAAAAATGTGTTAAGAGGGTCATTCAATGCTCTATTCCATTCCATTCCATTCCATTCCATTTTCCTCCGCTTATCCAGGTCCGGGTCGCGGGGGCAGCAGTCTCAGTAGGGAAGCCCAGACTTCCCAGTCCCCGACCACCTCCTCCAGCTCCACTGGGAGGACACCAAGGCGTTCCCAGGCCAGCTGTGAGACATAATCCCTCCAGCATGTCCTAGGTCTTCCCCGGGGCCTTCTCCCGGCTGGGCATGCCCGAAACACCTCACCAGGGAGGCGTCCGGGAGGCATCCGGACTAGATGCCCGAGCCACCTCAGCTGGCTCCTCTCGATGTGAAGGAGCAGCGGCTCTACTCTGAGCTCCTCCCGGATAACCGAGCTCCTCACCCTGTCTCTTAGGGTGAGTCCCGCTACCCTACGAAGAAAACTCATTTCAGCCGCTTGTATCTGCGATCTCGTTCTTTCGGTCATGACCCAAAGCTCATGAACATAGGTGAGGGTGGGAACATAGATCGAACGATAAATTGAGAGCTTTGCCTTCCGGCTCAGCTCTCTCTTCACCACGACGGTCCGGTACAGCGACCGCATTACTGCAGACGCTGCGCCGATCCGCCTATCGACCTCACGCTCCAACCTTCCCTCACTCGTGAACAAGACCCCGAGATACTTGAACTCCTCCACCTGGGGCAGGACCTCATTCTCAACCCGGAGGGAGCAATCCACCCTTTTCCGACTGAGAACCATGGCCTCGGATTTGGAGGTGCTGAGTCTCATCCCAGAAGCTTCACACTCAGATGCAAACCGTCCCAATAAACGCTGCAGGTCACAACCCGATGAGGCCATCAGGACCACATCGTCTGCAAATAGCAGAGATGAGATCCTAGTGCCCCCGAACTGGACTCCCTCGACACCTTGGCTGCGCCTAGAAATTCTGTCCATGAAAATTATAAACAGAATCGGTGACAAAGGGCAGCCTTGGCGGAGGCCAACGTTCACCGGAAACAGGCTTGACTTACTACTGGCAATGCGAACCAGGCTCCTACTCCGGTTGTACAAGGACTGAATGGCACGTAGTAGCGCGCCACCAATCCCATACTCCCGGAGCACCCCCCACAGGACACCGCGAGGGACACGGTCGAATGCCTTTTCCAGGTCCACAAAGCACATGTAGACCGGTTGGGCAAACTCCCAAGTACCCTCCAGGACCCTTGCAAGGGTGTAGAGCTGGTCCAGTGTTCCGCGACCAGGACACATTGCACCTCCTGTAGCCGAGGTTCGATTAACGGTCGTACCCTTCTTTCCAGCACCCTGGAATAGACTTTCCCAGGGAGGCTGAGGAGTGTGATCCCCCTATAGTTGGAACACACCCTCCGGTCACCCTTCTTGAAAAGGGGGACCACCACCCCAGTCTGCCAATCCAGAGGTACTGTTCCCGACTTCCACGCAATGTTGAAGAGACGTGTCAGCCAAGACAGTCCCGCAACATCCAGAGCCTTGAGGAATTCAGGGTGAAACTCGTCCACCCCCGGAGCTTTGCCACTGGGGAGCATTTTGACTACCCCAGATACCTCAGCCACGGTGATGGAACTGTCCGCTTTCGTATCCTCATTCTCTGCTTCCTCTATGGAAGGTATGTCAGTGGGATTGAGAAGGGCCTCAAAGTATTCCTTCCACCGCCCAACTATATCCTCAGTCGAGGTCAGCAGGCTCCCGTCCCCACTGTAAACAGTGTGGACCGGGCACTGCTTCCCCTTTCTGAAGCGCCGGATGGTTTGCCAGAACCTCTTCGATGCCGACCGAAAGTCGTGTTCCATGGCCTCACCAAACTCCTCCCACACCCGAGTTTTTGCCTCGACCACCGCCGAAGCCGCGTGCCGCTTGGCCTGCCGGTACCCGTCAGCTGCTTCAGGAGTCCCACAAGCCATCCATGCTCGATAGGACTCCTTCTTCAGCTTGACCGCAGCCCTGACCTCTGGTGTCCACCATCGGGTTTGGGGCTTGCCGCCACGACTGGCACCGACCACCTTGCGGCCGCAGCTCCGATCGGCTGCCTCAGCAATGGAGGCACGGAATAGAGCCCATTCGGACTCGATATCCTCGTCCTCCCCCGGGATGCAGGAGAAGCTCTGCCGGAGGTGAGAGCTGAAGACTCGACGAACAGGAGACTCTGTCAAACGTTCCCAGCACACCCTCACTACACGTTTGGGTCTCCCGGGTCTGTCTGGCTTCTTCCCTCACCATCTAATCCAACTCATCACCAGGTGGTGATCAGTTGACAGCTCAGCCCCTCTCTTTACCCGTGTGTCTAAAACATGCGGACGCAGGTCTGATGATACGACTACAAAGTCGATCATAGACCTGCGGCCTAGGGTGTCCTGGTTCCATGTGCACTTATGGACATCCTTATGCTGGAGCCTGGTGTTTGTGATGGACAAACTGTGGTTTGCACAGAAGTCCAACAACATCACACCGCACGGGTTCAGATCGGGGAGGCCGTTCCTCCCAATCACGCCCCTCCAGGTCACACTGTCATTGCCCACATGGGCGTTGAAGTCTCCCAGTAAAACGACAGAGTCACCAGTTGGGGTGCTCTCCAGCACCCCTCTGATGGACTCCAGGAAGGCTGGGTACTCTGAACTGCCGTTTGGCGCGTACGCACAAACGACAGTCAGGACCCTTTCCCCAACCCGAAGGCGTAGGGAAATGACCCTCTCGTTCACCGGGGATGACTCCAACACAGAGGCACCGAGCCGGGGGGCTATTAATAAGCCCACACCAGCTCGCCGCCTCTCCCCTGCAGCAACTCCAGAGTAGAACAAGGTTCAGCCCCTCTCAAGGAGTTTGGATCCAGAACCCAAACTGTGGGTCGAGGTGAGTCCGACTATATCTAGTCGGAATGTCTCAACCTCTCTCACAAGTTCGGGCTCCTTCCCCGCCAGAGAAGTGACGTTCCATGTCCCAAGAACCAGATTTGGCCGCCGAAGACCAGGTCGCCTAGGTGCCCGCCCTCGACTGCCACCCAAAACGCAATGCACCGGACCCTTATGCTTGCCCCCGCAGGTGGTGGGTCTAATGCTCTAGTTGCGAAAATATTCCATTCATAAACAAGAAAGCATACTTTGCAGAAATTTACTAATCGCGGTCGGGTACGGAACCAATTAATCACAATCAACATGGGATTACTGTATTTCTCCATCAAAGTAATCAAAAAATACAAAAAAAAATTGCCACTACTCTGGTGTAATCAGGGTTGTCCAAAGTGCGGGACTACCTTTTTCTGTTCTTTAGTAATTAGCAGTAGAACAGGAAAATATCAGTTCCCCGCTACAAAAGGGAGAAAAAATGGATTTTTCTGAAAAGATTTTGACACAATTTTTTTTTCCTTTTGTGACAGTTCAAATATCTAAACAACTATACCAACATAAACAACACAAAAAGGGGTTGTTTTACATCAAAATCCCAATTTATTTACAAATATGACACCATGAACCATTGACAGTTTTCACCTTTGGATCTGAACTATGTGTGTACGTGTGTGCATGTGTGTGTGTGCGTGTGCATGCATTAAAATTTCCCTACAATGCGTAACCTTCTGCACGCTACCCTCCTCCACGTTCTCTCACTTCCTCCTTCCTGTCATGTGTGATTTGTCCCTTAACACGATCCCTGCCGAGCTCTTATCAGATGCACTTCTGCCACCTTGTGGCCGTTTTTCTGGCTTAAAAGTGCTCTGAAGTGTTACTGCATTAGTGGAGAGTTGCATCATCACCTCCTTTTGCCTCTCGCAGAAAAAAACATATACGACGTATAAATACGTCGTTGGGATTATAAAAACATATAAATACATCTTTGGTGTTGAATGAGCTAATAACAAAGCTTTGCCTTTAAATAAATGGGTTTTTTGCCTTTTTTAAAGATTGGACACGCTTGGCGTGAATAATTCTGTCATCTGCCTACATTTGTAGATTTACGTCCTCAGAAACTGAAGACCTCCCAAAAGTGAGTACACCCCTCACGTATCTGCAAGTATTTTATTCCATATTTCCATGAGACAACACTGAAGAAATGACATTTTGAAACAATGCAAAGTGTATGGCTTGTATACAGTATGCAAGTACAATATGCAGTGGAGCCTGACCTGATAAAGTCCTGAGCAGTCAAGTTCCTGTAGGTGCCCGTGATGCTCTGGGCCACAAATTCCTGCTTCAAGGAACTCAGTCTGTTTCGTTGCAATACATCCAGTCCATCTAATAGCTAGAGGAATGATGAAAGAAAACTTGTAAACTTGTATATACTTCAAAGGACACTACAAATAAAATAATAATAAGTAAGATTCGTAGAATTGCCCCATGCTCTCTCTCTAACATACCTGTAAATTGTTAAAACTGTATAAAAAAAAACCTACCTGTCAACATTTGCATTTATAAATAAGGGAAATTTTATGGAAAATAAAAAAAAGTCCCGGGTCTTTCCACCCAATGGCTCAAGCTTGGCTATTTTGTTTGTAAATGCTTATACACTACATTACCCAGAAAGCTTAGCGCTGCAGACTGGAACTGGAAGCAGATATACTGAGATTGTGGGGTGTCCAAAGTACAGACCAGGGTCCATTTATTGCTCAGCGACACGTTCTAAAAACATAATTTAACAAGAAAACTTAAAAAAAAAAAAAAGAAAAGAAAAAATACAACAGCAGAAATGGAAAAATCAGAAGTAACTTTACAAGAATGAAGTCCAAAGATTAAGAGAAAAAAGTTGTAATCTAACAAGATAAAGTCATAATTTTATTAGAATAACATAATATTCTGAAAAAAAATATAATTTCAGTAGAATAAATTTCATATATTAAAGAAAAAATACATTTTTTAAAAGTCGTAATGTTATGAAAAACAAAAAACAACAAAGGTTGGAAAATGAGGTTGCAAGAAAAAGTCCGGTTAAGAAATAAAGACGAGAATAAGTCAAAATATGAGAATAAAGTCATAATTACGAGAAGAAAATTGACAAGAACGATGTTGGAACAGTTGAAATAGCAGAAATGGGAAAAAAAATAGCTGTAATTTTACAAGAATAAAGTCAAAACATTAAGAGAAAACAATAAAGTCATTTTAGTAGCATAAAGTTGGAATAATAAAGAAAGACTGCATTTTTTTAAGTCGTAATATTATCAGAAACAAACAAAACAAAATTAAATAATAAAATCAAAATATTCTGAGAATAAAGTCAAAATATTCCACAAACAAAATTGACAAAGATTATTTCAGAAGAAAGCTAAAATATTTGGAAAATGAATTAAAAAAGATTGAAAAAAAAACAGCAAAGTGCAAAGTTCAGACTAATATATATGACAAAGCTGAAAAACAGTTTTATCTTGAAATATAAATAACTTCTTAGCATATCTTTACAAAATATCAGAATGGCAAAATTACATCCTTTCATTTTTCACTATGTGGCCTTCCTGCAAAAAGTTTGGACACCCTTGCATGAGACCTTGCATGAGGGTGATTAGATTTGAGATATTGTGACACGTCTACGCAAGAAACAAACATACCAGAACCCATTACCATTGTCACCATTTTTTTGGGATGGAAGTTAAAATACAGGAAATTTACAATAAACTATTTAAACAGCAGGGAGAAGACGGGCAAAATATGGGCGTTTCCCAGGGAAATCCAGTGAAAGCATAACCTTCTTGGGGGAGGTTTTTACAATGTTTCGCTAAGGTTAAAGTTTGTGGTTAGGATCGATTCTATATTGTTGTAAAGCGGTTAGAATATTTTGTTAAATTACAAAAACATTACGTTCTAAGGAAGAACGGTTTAACGGTATATTACGGTAATCCTTCACCACTTTGCGCTTCGAATTTGCCGGCTTCACTCTTCCATGTTTTTTTAAAAACTATATTAATTAATAAATTGCGCTGATTCGTGGTTGACCGCAGCCTATTAGTGGTCATAAAATATGCATATTTTACATATTTTTTTGCCTAAATTAAGCATTTTCCAGCATAAAAATGACAAAAAGAAGTAAAATAAAAATATAAGGTATTCAGAAGACGTATTGAAAGACACTGTGATGATATGTAGTATTCTACACTGGTCACTAGGTGTCAGTAATGTTACTGTAATGTTAGGTCAGACAATCACCAGACTTGACCGCCGTAACACAGGCCAAGCTAACCTCTTTCTTATTTATGTCTTATTTTCTCCTATTGTGTCTGCTATATTGGATATTAGGAGTGCAAAGGTGACTATAATTGCTGAAATTCACTCATCACGGTCGAGTGTGGAACCAACTAATTGGGATAAATAAGGGTTTACTGTATTGACTTTTTGTACAAAAATGATTTATTTTCCAATAAACGTGTTTTCAGTTTATAAACACGGTACTGAGACTTATTTTTAAACATGCACGTGTCTTAGTCTTTATTTATTCATCATAAGCTGGTGGCTCAAACAAAGGTTGTCCAGTCTGTGACAGGTCTTCTGTGGCCTGAGACAAATCGAAGTGACAGTGTCCTGTTTCCCCCAGCCTGGTGTCGCAGATCAAGAGGATTGTTACCTGAGCAGGTGAGAGGTGTTGGAAGCTGTGGAAGGGCAGGTACGTGATCACATTTCCCGTGTCCCTGATGAGTGACTCAGGACCTCCGGTGATGTTGGAGGGGGGCAGAGCTTTGCTGTACCACAGTCCAAAGGCACGCTGCTGATCTGCAGACATGCGGCCCAGGTTTCTGTTTATGGTTTCCCTCCTTGGAAGCATAACAAAATGCATCATTGATTACAGTAGATTACAGTACATTATGAAATGTTAACTACAAATATTTATTCATTAAAATAACCTGAAATGATCAAACGATTATTATTATTATTATCGTGTCACGAATAAACATTGATATATTTCTAAATGTGAGTGTACTGCATTATACTAAAATGAAAATCTAGTCTAGTTCTAGCAACTATTAGGGCTGCCAAATAATGAATTATTTTGTAGATTAATCACAGTTTTCAAATTAATTACTTATAATTAATCAGTATTTGTTACTCTGTCTGAAATATGGCCATTTTTCTGTATTTTATTGAAAGAAAGATACTGTAAAAGATAGGACAGGACTATACTGTATATATTTGTATATATGAACTGAAAATTGTATTCAAGCTAAAAGACAGCGCACATGTCTGAAAATCTTTAACTCTTTCAATACCAAAGACGTATTTCTACGTTTTTATAAAACTCAACGCCCGATCCCAAATATTGAAAAAATAATATAAAAATTGTGTTTCATAAATCAATTAATGCAATAATAAATAATAATTACTCTTATTATTAAATATGTTAAGAATCATGCATTGCTTTAATAATGAATTCATTAATAATCATTACTATAATTTTTTTATATTTTATGAATCATCCATTCATTTAATTAATTACATAAATTAATGTAATAACTTTAATAAATAAACTAGAAAATCTTCTGTGGACATTTTGAATGGGCCTGCCTATTTCTTACTTCCGGCCCACAGTTGTACCCACACAGGTTGTTAGCATGCCTGAAGGGTGCGTTCCCAATAAAGTCACCGGTTGGGGGGGTCTGTCCCGCATTAGTTGCGGCAGAATAAGATATAACAAGAAATAAGTATGAGGAATCATAGAATGGGCTGCTACACTTTGTTTTGCAGGCACATAATTGATATAAATTATTACATGCCATATCAATATACAAAAGCTGACCTGTCATTATTAATATCAGCACATTAGCACAAATTTGTCCATTTTTGTTTGGAGCTTAGCTGAATACTGTGGATGGCATCTCATACACATCAAGGTTGCTCTGCAGGGAAGGCAAAGTGTGGATGTCAGCTGGACTGGCCGTCTCCAAAAGGGGAGCCAGCTCCGAGAAAAGACTTTCATCCTGGACCAGGTGGCTCTGGAACAGCACGGACGTCAAGGTTGACAGGTACTTATCCGCCAACTGGCAAAACACATAATACAAGCAACACCGGGCAGTGAGAATGTTGAAAATAGTGACAGCAGTGACATGTGGAATACGCTTTTTCACCTTCAGTGTGTCCTTGTGTCTTGTATAGTACTGAAGGATCATCCTGACAGTGGTGATATGAAGTGCGCTCAGCACTGACTTCAGGCTGCTCAATGGTATGTGAAAATACTCCTACAAATAAAAATGTGTCAAAACCTCCCTGTGACAAATGGATGGAATGAATTCTTGCATAATTCAAACTATGCTTCATGCGTTTACCTTAATGATGAGGAATTCATCACTGGTTGCATCCTGTGCTGTTTGCATCAAGCTGGTTAGTACAGTCTGCAAAAGGTAAATGACATGTGTAAGCACGCCACACAGCGAGGAAAACACTTTGCCTGATGGTCTATTGCGCAAGATCCTCGCTTCAAACAGCCTTACTGTGTGAATGCTGACAGAGACGAGTGTTTACATGAAGCTTGAATTACAGTGGAATCTTGCTTAGTTCCATTAATTCATTCCAAAAGGTCCAAAACGGACGCTAACTGAATCAATTTCCCCTAAGAGATAACGTAAATCCAATTAATCCGTTCCAGAAAGCCAAAAATGTTAACACAAAACACGTTTCGGTAGTTTCACATGCTGAAAACAATAGGAAATGCACATAAATTATGAATGAAAGGGATGAGTTATTTCTTGAAGGCAAAGAAAGTTGCAAGTGCCAGCATTCTGATAAAGAGGGTGCGAAATACTAGAAATATAAGAAATAACTCATGACAAAACCAGGAAAGATGTGTTGAAGAGAAAGGGCTTGGTCTTTCTGCCACATTGAGTCTTTGGGAACAGTCACGTCTTCAATGAAAAAAATAACGTTATTTCATTTATCCCTTTCATTCCTCATTTATATGCATTTAGAATTGTTGTATTCATGTCAAACTATAAAAACGTGCTTCGTCTTAACATTTTTGAGAGTCAACTGATACCAATACGTTCTGCAAATTCCCCTAATGTGTCTGGTAGGTTTTACAAAATTGGGTATTTCATATCATAGCATAAAGAATACAAGGCTTTTAATGAATTTATTAACTAAATAAATTCATAATTTTATCGTTAATTTAAGTTATTTATTTATTTATTTTAAACCCTGAAGATGTAGCAGGGGGATTTACAATATAGCCAAGTTAACAATGCAACAACAGAAAAAACTGACGACAAAATTCTATATAATATGTGAAACTGGTATTTTAAACAATGAAATAAGTAAAATAATAAAACCATTCAAATAAATGATTAATTATTAAGAACTACTATAAGGATGAAGTGTGTGTTCACAATTCACACAGAAAAACATTACCTCAAATGACTCAAGTATCAAAAGTACTGACATTTATTTGAGAATTGATTTTAGAGCAAGAAGAGCTGGTATCGGAAGTATCGATATTTCACATTAATAACTTCCAGTTCCGGTTGCCAATTTGTCAGCACCCTTAAGAACACAGATGGACTCACCTGTGTTAACAATCCGACAAGATGTGCACCTTATTGTACGCTAACCGGAAAATGTGCGCAAAACGAGGCAAAATGTCAGCGTACGTTGACGACATTAACCAAAAAACATGCTAACCGGGGCGGACGCTATACACACTGATATGAGCAGCATTTGAGTAATATTGGGATTTCAGTGTTATGAGTTAAAAATGACACAATTCATAGAAGATCAGCGTACTAACTAAGCATTCAGTCAGAGCTACATGCTAGGACTTAATAACAGGCCGCATCGGTTATTTTCATTGACATTTTAGCTTAAGCGGCGGCCTCTGCCAGCATTCACACCCTATTTGTAAAGAAACAATGGTAGCTCACAAATGGAGCTCCTTTTCCGAGTTCTGTTCTTTCCAGAAATGTACTGAATGTTTATGCTACTCTAAGCTTCCAAAATGGAGTGAGTTGTGCCAACCTAATCCGCTCCTACGGCTACTGTGTGCATACACCACAAAAGTGAATGTTGGGTCTGAATAATTCAATTGAATAAAAACAGTATACAGTGGAACATGTTCACTGGCTGACTGACGTCGACAAAAGTGGTTGTTGACATCACGGAAAATTGAAACCGAATCGAAAACGGAAGCGAAACACAAACCGAAATAGCAATAGCCATTGCTTGCGACTTTCACCGAAGACACAAGGAGAATGGGCAATAATAAATCATTTTTCTGGCCTCCATTTGTCCACATTTTTATTTAGATTCTTCCATTTTCAGATGATATTTCACAATTATGATATCTAGCAGAGCTGTTGGCAAATTTTTGTCATATTCCTTGACTACAAAGACAGAAATGCTTTCGTATATCCTTTCACGCTGCTTAAGCCTAGATCACGACTGGTCATACGGGCTCCTACGGCCGGTCTACGTGTAAAAAAACACATGAAACACACGAAGGGCGCTCGTGTAATGTGATGATGATTTTCGAGCAGTAGACCGGCCGCAGACCGGCCGCAGAGGTTCTTTGTCATGTCAAACTCACTCTACGTGCGCTTACGTTTTTTTCAGGTTGCAAAACAAACTTTGTACGTCTTCGTACGTCGTCCACTTATCAATAAGTGGACAACACAATGATGGGTTGGTCGCCATAGACGCATTGTCGACATCAGCAGCACTGACCCAAGCGGGTTCCACTGTATCTACTGTACATTAGTAAACAATGGCAGCCTTACCCCAAAACATTGCAGCAAAACCCTCTTTTTGTCAAAGTTGGTCTCCCTCTCAAGATAACGAACTACAGAGTCCAGCACAGTAATCCGTACGTTCTTGGTGACATGCAGTGATGTGTTGTGGATCTCTTCTATCGCTAGCAATACTACAACAGTTGTGCTGACTGCTTGTTCCAACACCGTAGCTACAGATGAAGTCACCAACTTTCCGACCCTGGACCTCAGGCCATCTGCCCAGCAGCGTATCATCATGTGCGTGACCATGTCCTGGCTGGCACCGGGCTGGCAGGCGGTGGTGAAGTTCACAGAACAGGTCCAGTTGAATTGCCTCACTAAGTGTTTGGCAAGGCAAAAGTTCTCTTCAGTGGTTTTGTTGTTCGTGGTGGTGTAGTTGGTATTGGTGGCACACATGGTGACCACCCATATGCTCGACGGTTCATGGGCCAACAGTAAGAGAAGGCCAGGATTTGAGCAGATTGATGAGACAAAGTTGGACTGATCATGCTCCCAGCAGAGGGTCAAGAGCGCTACATCCGGAAGGGCAATACTCCAGGTGGAATATTGGCACTGTTCTGCAGAGTTGAATCCCATCCCCTCTCCTCCACCCCCCCCATTCCCATCGGGAGTTACTCCCAGATTTGAATGGTTAGCGCAGTACTTTATTAACCAAGTGTTGTCCTGGTTAGCCATCAGGTTCTGAAGGACTGTCATATTGGAGCAGACTTTGGAGGTGAAGTTTATTGGGTCCTTCTCGGCACAGAGAGCCAACTCGGTCATATCGACGATGATAGGACGTGCCCATTCAGAATACCTGCACATCTGAAGTAAAAAAGATTTTTAAAACATAGAAAAACTCACTGTAGTATGTGATCCAGATAAAATACCCACCTGTGGTAGAACCTCTATTTCCTTGTCTGCACACACGGATTTTAGCCATTCGTTCTGGGGGTTCTGTAAGAGCTTTTGAAACAAAGATGCCTTGCAGCAGACATTCTTTTGAAAAGCAAGCTGATCATGTTGCCAACAGAGTCCGACCACTGAATCGTCCACCTGCCGATCCTCCCACGAGTGGTAGTCGCACCAGTCTGAAATGCCGAAAGGTTTTGGAGTCACAGTGGGTGGAAAAGTCAAAGCAGTGCTGCAGTGATCCCCAAGCCAGGCATTGTCCTGATTACGTAGCAGGCTGTCTAGAAAAGTTCTGTTAGCGCATACCTCCTCAGCAAAACCTCTTGGATCGTTGCGAATGCAGTGTGCCAAAATATCCGTCGTAATCTGCATGACATCTTGCCACTCTGAGTAGACACAAGACTGAGACACAAGTGGATCCGGGCCAGGAAATGGTAGCGGTAGTGGCACACTTGTGCAGTTTGGCATGAACCTCACATTCTCAGGGTTGGAGAATAACAACATGAAGAAACCGGTGTGCTCGCAGATGAGTTTTGTAAGCCTGGGACCGTCTATGGTAATGCAGAACTCTAATAAGTGTGAATCTACTGGGACTGTTGGTTGATCGAGCCAATGTCCGTAGGTGCACAACTGACCCACCAGGTAGCTGGAGTTTGCTGAAGAATTTGCACAGAATCCATACACCCAGCTGTTCATCTGGTCTGACAGCAACTTCCTCATCAGTGAAGCATTAGTGCACACATGCCTCACAAACTCTTCACGTTCGTTGTCGCTGCACAGAGAGACGAGGACGGCATTCACCACCTGGTTTTCTAGCCAGCTGCTGTAGTTACAAGCAAGTTGTTGGAGGTTGGGGGCTTCTCTGGCTCTACGGCGAGGTGCAACGCTGCTCATCGGAAAAGGATGCGTATCTCCAACACTGCATTCCGATGTCTTGCTGAGGAGTGGGGGCACCAATGCTTGAATGACATAGCACATGTTGCTCCACACTGTCTGCACCTGCCGGGCACTGAGGGATGTGAGTGCCTGACACAAGGTGAGCAATGATGTGGACATTCCTGCTCTTGAACCGTAGAGGATTTCAAAACAGAGTGTATCATTGAGCTCGGACAGATTTTGGTGATCACATCGCAGGAGCGTGCCGTGGTTGGTTTCAGTGTCGGCCTCTGGGACACTGCGTTGGAAAGGAGGATTCTGGCACTCTGGATATGTGCACACAGTCTGTTCTGGAGGTCGGAGGGTTTCCAGAAGAATGTTAATGATTGAGTTAGTGAAGGACCAGCTCACATTGTGGTTCATTCCCCTAAAAAGGACACAATCAACAAAAGTTACCAAATAATGGAATAATATTCACAAAATTCACACAGTTTCATTGAAGGAAATCTTTGGCACAGATCTTCACATATCTTAAGCCTGGATTATGTTTCTGCATAGTCACTACATAGTCCCCTAGGACGCCGTCTTAACCGTTGTATAGCTATCTGTCTGGGTTGACCGTGTGACATCCATTACTGTGCCGGAACATTAGGGACAATGTTTTCCGAAGAATCAACTAAGTGAACCACAACGCTCGTTGATGATGTTGGCTACCGTTGTCACTAAACAGCAATGACCATTAAAAAGAGACTGGGAGTGTTAATGGAGCTGGAACTAACTGATATGAAACATCCATCCATTTTCTTCCACTTATCAGGGTCCGTGTCGTATGGGCAGCAGTCTCAGTCGGGAAACCCAGACTTCCCGTTCTCTGGCCACCTCTTCCACTTCCAACGAGGGGATTCTCACCAAGGCATTCCGAGGCCTCCATTGTGTCCCTCCCGGCTGGACATGCCTGAAACACCTCACCAGAGGGGCTTCCAGGAACTATCTGGACTAAATGCCAGAGCCATCTCAATGCCAACTCCTCTCAGTCTGAAGGAGCAACAGCGCTATTCTGAGCTCCTCTCAGATGGCCGAGCTCCTCAACTTCCCTCAACCAGGAAAGTCCTTTCAGCCACTCGTATCTGCAGTCTTGTGGTTTTCGTCACTACCCAAAGCTCATGACTATAGGTGAGGGTGGGAACATAGATCGACCAGTAAATCAAGAGCTTTGCCTTCCAGCTCAGCTCTCTCTTCACCACGACGGTCAATTCGCCTGTCGATCTCATGCTCCAGCCTTCTCTCACTCATGAACCTGGGCCCAAACCTCTCTCCCAACTCGAATTATGTAATTTATCCGATACCTGCTGAGAAACATGGCCTCATATTTATAGTGTACTGTCACTTTTATTGCAAAGGATTTTGCCAAATCGGACGAGAAGGCAAACTGAAGGTGGGCTGCAATGAGCCAGATACACACAAAAATAATAAACCTCAATGGTGACACTTCGATCAGGAATTTGATTGGATACTAAAATATTTAGGAGGTACAAAGCCAAAACTGTGATTAAAAAACTGCTGCGTCAACGTCAGCTAGTAGCGGATGTTTGCGTGGAATCTTCAAATTAAGAGCATCACATTCGTTGAGTTTATGACATGACAAGCACTAGCTCGGACTGGATGTTAGCATTTTATTTTCAAAAGACAAGCCGAACAACCATCATCACGGATCATTGAAAACTTGTTCCTATAGTTGCAACGTCACTTTACACCGCTACAGTTGTGCAGTAACGTATGTGCAAATGATGAAGATGGAAATAAAATGATAATTTCCAACCGATTTTCGCTATGTGGCGGCATGCTATTACCAGACATTTGTTGTATAATTTCACATAGTTTAGAAAGTTATTGCCCCCATTTCCCCTCAGGGGTTTCGTACTTTACAATCTGTGATGCAAGGTTAGATTTTTTTTTGGAGGTTCATATTAGTGACGTGTCGGTCGCAAACGAATTGGCTCTAAGAGCTTTGAAATGAACGACAGGAGCCGGCTCTTGACGTTGGGAGCCAACTGGGAGTCATTTAGTTTTTTTGTCATCTTTTTTTTCTGTCAAAGGAAAATGTCATTGGTCAAGATGTGTGGCGCCGTCTGTGTCCACACTGAGCAGAGGGAGGCGTGGGATTCAGCACACGCTGTGGTGCTCTTAGAACCGATTTGTTCGTGAGAAATTTGCATGACATATTTTGACTTACTTTTTCTATTGAGATGGGTCAATATAACATAATATGTTTTTGTAGCTGCTCATTGAGGTATAAATAAATGCATTTTTAAGTAATAAACATTTGATATCATGTATTTTTCACATTAGTAATCCATTTGCCACTTGAGCCACTTGAGAGCAGAAAGACCCAGCTCTGTTTAGTGAGCCGAGCCAAAAGAACCGGCTCTCTAAAAAGAGCCGAAATTTCCATCACTAGCGCATAACCCAGGCTTAAATGCATTTATTGTTTTTGTAATTTTTGTAGTTTTTTTATTTGTTTTTGTAATGGCAGAATTTGTGATAAAGATGTGGCTTTGAATCAGTAGATGGTGGAGATTCTCACCACATTATAAGTTGCTTGAGATCTCCTGAAATGGAAAAAAACAAAAGCATGTGACCAAAAACACCCTGTATCATAGTAAAAATATTGCCAGTGGACATAATGTTACCTTGCTCACAGCTTTCTCTTTGGTTAAGTGTTGGGATTCTTATTCCAAACTGTAATGCTATTTTGATGTAGTCCATTGGTACTTGGATTACTGTGGCTACCATGTTGAAGATGTGTGTGGCAGCTGCATCCACCACGGCACTCACGGCAGTCACCAAAGTCCCAAAGAGAGGCAACCTTGCCAGGATGGTTAAAAATGTCTGCTGAAAGCCACTCTGTGTTGCAGTCGCAGATTCCCCCACCCTGAGGTAGGCGTTCACCAAACTGCTATACTGCGTATCACCCCCATCACTCAAGGGAGTGCAGGTCTGAGATCTCATGGATGACAAGAACAGCAGCAGTGGTTTGCCCAACTCCAGAGAAACTGTCCTTGTCAGGTCTGCTTCCGCTCCGCAGTCCTGCCTCTCAGATAAAATGCAGACTAAGGTTTTGGGAAGTTCTTCAATGAACCCTTCGCTGAGCAACGGTTTGAAGACAGACAAGAAATCAGTCAAAACACTGTAATACGCATTCAAACCCATGGAGGAAGCGTCAATACTGCGAGTATTTTTATTTTCACCCGACAAGGAGTGAATGTGATTTATAGCTGTCTGGATGTCTGCTTCTAAACTGGCAGTCCTGCCAGTCTTTCTTTGGATCAGTTTTGGTTGTGAGCTCACTTGCTTGGCATCACTTATAATCCCTGTGGAAAGAAAAGGAAGCATTCATGTACATCTACATTGTCTTTGCAGACAATTCAATTCATGTCTGTGTTTTAAATAACATAAGGGAAATTACAACAATAGACAAAAATGTACCACATATACACTTATCTGACACAACACTGGGTACACCAAATAAGATCCAAAATAACTACAGTAACCCATTGGTTATTGCGATTAATTGGTTTCAGACACGGCCGTGATGAGGGAATTTTTGCAAAGTAGGATTCCTTATTTATAAATCAAATATTTTTGTAGTTACAGCAAAAGAAACCTGTTTCCGACCTTCTAAATACCGTTTTTAATATTATTAGAGCCTTCTAGACATGAACTAACACCCCTATAGTCACTTTTACACTCCTATTACCTAATATAGTAGACATAAGACATAAATAAGCCAAGGTGCATAGTTTACATAGCCAAATAGCCAAATAAAAATGCACAGAATGTATAAATACAGTACCAAAATATTTTTAAAATAATCTTTGGACCAATTAAGTGAAATTGGATAATTTCCCACAGCACTGTGATTGGGCAACACTGATCTGGACCAACGCAAACTACAATCACGATAATAATTATTCTATTCATATCCAATGCACACACAGAATGAAAAATTGATTCAAACACCTTGTCAGCTAGTTTCAGGCAAAAACATTTTGTTAGTTAAAAATATTAAATAAAAATGTTTCTAGCTAATCTACTAGATTATCCCAAAAAAATATATTATTTTTGGCAACGTTTTTATGCTTGAGTGAATTTGATGTAAAATGTAATATGACAAAAATATGACATTTTATATTAATTTGACTTGGTGTTATTAGGATGCACAGTATACAGGTGCAGCTCATCAAATGAGATTATTAGAGCTGCAACAATTAATCAACACAGTGATGATTAATCGATTATCCAATTAATCGACAACTATTTTTGTATTAATCATTTTATGATTTAAAAATGTAAATATCCTCTGATTTCAGCCTCTCAAAAGTGACTTTTTTTTTTTTTAATTTGCTTAGCATCCATGAATGAAAATCTGTTATCTTTGTGTTTTAGTGATCAATGATAGATATTTTTGCTTCTTTTCTGGCATGTTGCGGACCAAACCACTAACTGATTGTGCTTGGTTCATATCGATTTAAAAAAAAAAAAAAAGTTGAATAAAGTTGAAATATTAATGGAAAAACTTTTTTTTAAGTTGTAAAATTATGAGTAACAAACAAAACAAAATAAAGTTGTAATTTTTGAAAACTTAGGTTGGGGAAAATGTTATAATATTATGTGAATAAAGTCATTACGAAAAGAAAATTTACATCAATTATGTAAGTTGAAATATTTGGAAATTTAAAAAAAACAGCAAATATTGGAAAAAAAGAGCAAACAGTGAAGTTGATACTGATAATAAGCTTTTCACCTATATCACAAAGCTGAGATGCAGTTTTTTTCTTGAAATCTATATAACTTCTTAACACATCTACATGTGTTACTTTACAAAATATCAAAGTTGCAAAGTTGCATCATCCAGACGTCCCTCGCAATATCACGGTTAACTTATCGCGTCCTCAGTATATTGTGGTTTTCAGAAAACTAATTTATGAATAAATGATGGCTGTTTTGTGGTCTATTATTAGTCAAAACATATTGAAAGACGAGTGATACTGTATGTAGTATTCTTGTCACGAGGCGGCAGTAATGACACAAAACATTGATGAGACCTTACAGACAGGCAGACAGACAGAGAGATAGATACTTTATTTATCTCCAAGAGAAATGACATTACCTTAACACTGCATGAAGTCATGAAATCAGCCATGGCATGTCCGACATGGTAGAGTGAAAAAAAAGTTCTCCCATTCCGTGTGGAAGTGGTACGTTTTTGTCTTCTTAGGTTTCAAAGAAATTGTGGATAAATGGTTTGCTCGCTAGCGGCCGTCTCGAGTCCCTGCAGCGTAAGAGTTGCGCAATGCGTTGTACAGAATGAATAACAGGAGTGTGAAGGTGATATAGGTGTGTTATTTCATGTCTACTGGGCTCTAATGATGTTAAAAAACATATTTAGAAAGTCATACACAGGTTTTCTATGCTCTAACTATGAAAATATTCCATTTATTAACATTGAATCCTATATCGCGGAAATGCGTTTATCGCAGTCGGGTCTGGAACCAATTAACTGCTATAAACGAGGGACGACTGTATGTGGCCCTTGCTGGAAAACGTTTGGACACCTCTGGTCTAGTGCCTAACCAATTACTCAATTAATCAAGACAAAAAGTTTGAGATTAATTGACTAAGAAAATAATCATTGGTAGCGAGCCTGATAGAATATCATGCAAAAGTTATTTGATTTCAGGAGTTCATTTCACAAAAAGTCAAATTAAAGGCTCAGGAAGTTTTAGCAGTTCATTTTGTGATTAGAGTAACACCCAGCAGTTTACAATATTCAACTTTTTGACCGTTTTACAAATTTTATGACATGCTGAATTTGTCCTTTTGGATTTGCTTTAAACTATAATTGTCAAAATTAGAGAAACACATTCTTGCAATATTTCACTCCGTTTCACTTTTTGAATGGAACTTACTGAATTATATCCATTTTTCAAAGACACTTCCCTGCATTTTTGCATCTCAACGGTTGTGTATTATAGGTGACAAAGCAAATAAGCGTGATTGATATCGAATCATGTATCTCAATTAAGATGAATTTATTTGAATTTTACAACATGCCAAGAGACAATAAAAAACAAAAACAAGCTGGGGGCCAAAAATGGCCCCTCGGCCACACTTTGGCTAGCAATGACGTAATAACGTAGTGTTTCTGTGTGATCGTCCATCTATTGAAGCATTCCTACTAGAGTTCTATCCTGCATGGTGAGAGAAACGCTGATTGTACTTACCTAACAGCATGTACAACGTGTATACAGCCCGCATTCTTTACAATGAAAAAAACACTGAAAAAGTGCCCGCTTTGCTTTGTCCTGTAGATGACCAGATGTTCATTTGAGGTAGAACATGCTCATCCGTCAAAGTCCATGACTTGTGGCCTCTTCCCCTGCTTGTAACTCCACACCTGCTCCAATAGCTGTGTAATTAACTCAGAGTCAACTGGTCAGGGTGAGAAATGAGGGCTGCGGAAAGCAGACAGAATTTGGCAGTACGACCTGTGAATTATTGACGAGTCATCTTAATGAAGTCCGACCGTCTGAAACCCGAGTCCTGCCAGAAGACACCAGACCAGACTGGCTGCAAGGAGGACTGACGCGACATCGACCTGAAGGACCTCCCTGCCTCGGCAGGATGCTGCAATACGGGTGGGCGAATCGATCCAAATATCAATACGGATGATATTTTTCATTTGGCATTGTTAATATTGATATATTTACGTAAGGTCTTAGACAGGGTGAAGAGAGCCAATGGTAAATTCTGTGCACGCTCCGTTAAAATCTAAAACTATGAGACGCCGTACTATTTTTTAAAGTACAGTACAGTTCATGATAGTGAAGTTGATACTTTTTGTCGGCTTTATCAGTAAATATAATACACCCAAAGCACACAGTATATGAAAGCTTGGACTTCTTTGCTTTAAATTTGTTATATATTTTGAAGCATTTGATTCAGGCATATTCAGAAGTGTAGTCAGAGGAGTAGGTTAGAAATTCACAGTGTGGCACTTTGTAACTTAGTTGTCCACCTATTTTATTTTTGTACACTCAACAAAAATATAAATGCAACACTTTTGTTTTTGCTCCCATTTTTTCATGAGATGAACTCAAAGATCGAAAACCTTTTTCCACATACACAATATCACCATTTCTCTCAAATATTGCTTACAAATCTGTCTAAGTCTGTGATAGTGAGCACACCTAAGGCACACCTGTGCACTGATCATGGTGTCTAATCAGCATCTTGATATGGCACACCTGTGAGGTGGGATGGATTATCTCAGCAAAGGAGAAGTGCTCACTATCACAGATTTTGACAGATTTGTCAACAATATTTGAGAGAAATGGTGATATTGTGTATGTGGACCAAGTTTTAGATCTTTGAGTTCATCTCATAAAAAACGGGAGCAAAAACAAAAGTGTTGCATGTATATTTTTGCTGTGGTTCATAATACTGTATATGCAAGGAATGCCTGTTCAGTTTATGATCGGCAAATGGCGAGCTTTTACTGCATTACAAATGAAAGGACCAAACCACCAAGAAGAGTGGCTAGCAGACAATCAATGATGTGTGTTGCAACAGTCGCCCTCACCTGTTTTGTATTCTTTTTGCTGTGCTAACAGACTCCCCAAAAAATAAAGGTGCACTTGACGGAGCTCCGCCTATTGATATATCAGGAGCATAATGCCGGAATATTAAAGAATATGCACCAAGCTCATTCATTTATAGTAAATAGGGGCATGCATTATTTGGCAGGACAGATTTTGGCCCTGCCGAGATATGCATGTACAAGATGACTTCTCCATGTATGTCATTCACATGATTTGCTTAATGGAAAACTGCACTTTTTTTGGAATTTTGCCCATCATCCACAATCCTTATGTGAAACATGACCAAATATTTATTTCCCTTTTCTGTACATTCTGAAGACAAAACAAGTTAGCATGAACGAGCTAACAATGGATGTCATGGAACTCACTTAATAAAGCCCTAAAAAAACGGCATCAAAGTTCCATTTACATAACTGGCCTGTATAAGAACCAAGCTACAGCGATATTGTTATTGTAGCAGATGGGCGGGAAAAAGCCCAGCATTTATCCACGTTACCAACTAAACCACAAGACTGACTGCAAAGTGGATACTACTGGTTCTAGACTTTACTACGAAGACTCAACAAGACGCTAGGTTGCTGTGAGCATTTTTTACCCGAGGACGATATTGTACGGGGAGCACAAGTCTTGTGCCAAAAGACACAGCCATCCCAATGAGAGCGGACATTGTAAGTGACTGCTTTCATGATACTGTTATCCGTTAAATGTTTAGCACTAATGCTCGGGGCTGGAGGGTGGAGGTGGGGTCTGGCGGGTGGTGGGTAAGGGGGAGTCTTTCATGATAACCTGTAGCTCATCCGGCACATATTGAGGCTTAAAAGATAAGGTTCTGGTTCCTCATTTGTCCAAAAGTAGTCATTAATAAAAGCACAGACACGCAGTTTGTATGCCGCTTTGTTGATGGCAGCAGCATTAGCTGCTATCGGCTCTGTGAAATCAATGCGCCTGGGAAAGAAGATCCGGTAACTTCTAAAATGCTAAAAATAAGGCAAAATACTGTATTACATGTTATCATGAATGTACCTGTTTCGTCGAAAAAGGTGTGTCCCATGACGTGCACAGTTAGGCCTTTCATGCTAATTAATTTTAAGGTCTTTAAAATGCCACAAAAGAGGGAAAGAAATGTGTTCACGTCTCACATAGGGGATGATGGGCAAGGTTCCAAAAAAAGTATTTTTCCTTTCAGGCCCTGGATGCTGTGGGCGTGTCTTCACACAACTCTGCAGCAAGGTGCCTCTGGATTGGCAGACCGGGGTCGTGGTCCCTTTTTAAGTAGAGGGAGCGGAGGGTGTGTTCCAACTATCGTGGAATCACACTTCTCAGCCTTCCTGGTAAGGTCTATTCAGGAGTTTTGGAGAGGAGGATCCGCCAGATTCAGATTCAGAAGGAGCAGTGTGGTTTTCATTCTGGTTGTGTAACTCTGGACCAATTCTACACTCTTGGCAGGATCCTTGAGGGTTGCATGGGAGTTTGCCAACCAGTCTACATGTGTTTTGTGGACTTGGAGAAGGCTGACGGTGTTCCTTGAGGGTCTCTTGCTTTTTGCAGACGTGGTCCTGCTGGGTTCGAGCCATGACCTTCAACTCTCACTGGATCATTTCGTAGCCGCTCAGAAAAGAGTGACGTGCCCTCTCTGGGTCGGGGATGAGAGCCTGCCCCAAATGGAGTTTAAGTACATCGGGATCTTGCTCACGAGTGAGGGAAGGATGAAACGCGAGATCGACAGGAAGATTGGTGCAGCGTCTGCAGTGATGCGGACTCTCCATTGTGAAGAGGGAGCTGAGTGGAAAGGAAACCTGTCAATGTACCGGTCGATCAACGTTCCTAACTCCCTCCTCCGCATTGAGAGCCAGATGAGGTAGCTCGAGCATCTTCAGGATGCCTCCCGCACACCTCCAACTGCAAAGCCTCGGGGGAAGACCCATGACACGTTGGAGACACTATGGGGGTATTCTGCGAAGTGAGTTGTATTAGCAAGCTGTGTTGGAAAGCCGGCAACTTGGGCTAAACTCAATATGGCCCCGACCTGGTTATGCCCAGGCTTACATCTTAAAATGGGCTATGAAAGTTTCACTGTTTAGCTAATTCGGAGATGGCATCACCATTTTAGAACCTCAAGATATATCTTCAGTCGAGGGAACACGTTATATGCTCACAAGCACCAGAAATAAAATGCAATATGAAATTGGGCCAGTGTTAAAGACGTATTATGTCACAGCAGTCCTTGCATAGCTGCATCTTGCGCACACAGCCTGGGTTGGTTGAGTCACTTTCGCAGAATACCCGTCTCAACTGGCCTGGGAAGGCCTGGAGCTGGTGCTGATGAGGTACAGTAGCTGCGGAGAGGGAAGTCTAGGCTTCTCTGCTTAAGCTGCTGCCCCATTGAGCCGACCTCAGACAAGCGAAGGATGAATGGATGAATAAACTGCAACTTGCATACACAAGTCTCATCTCCTGTGCTTTATGTAATGGATGAATTAAATAAAACAGATTGGATTTGAGTTTAATTTGGAACATGCAAAAACAATGTAGAGCAGTACATCACATTTACACTTGCACGATTCAACATGTACCAAAAATAAGCTTATTTAATCAGCAATTACTGACAGTTGCTCACTTCCTGTGTTCCAGTTGACCAATTTTTTCTAAAGGTACAGTTGTTTGAGCTTGTGGATAACTTGTTCAGTGATATACATGGATAGATGAAAAGCAGTTGATTATCATAATATAGATGTATGACGACTAGATGGTTACAGAGTAAAAACTTAGATAAAAACATTAGAGATGCACAATATTGTTTTTCAAGCCGATACCGGTTTATCAAGTCCGATACCCGCCAACTTTTAGATCACTTTTAACAAAATCAAAATATGGCGGCGGCTTTAGCCGTCGTGCCGTCTCTCACAAACTTGACTCACCACTCAGCAATAGGAACAGGCGTAGAGATGCTGGCATGTCAAGTGGCTGATAAAGTTGTGATGTGTTGCAGCCCTATTTGCTGATTGTTTGCTAACCACGTAAAATGTCTTCCTCTGAAACAGTGACTGTTACAAGTGAGCTCACGGTGTGTGCGTCACAGGCAGGAGAAAGAATTGCTCGATTTTCTCACCCTAACTCACCGACAGCACAGCACTGAGCGTGTTTTTCTTGGTTATCGGAGGTATTTTTAATGTTAATCGGATTCATCGGTATGACATCATAATTCCTCATATTCTGAACATGTTTTCAGTCTGACAAAATCATGAAACAGCAGTTTTCAGTGTTCTCTGTAAAATTTGAAGTTTCTCTAAATGAGTAAAATACATTGTTTTCCCTAATCTGTTATCCATGCATTTCCATATTTGTGATTCAGTGAATAAAGTCTTTGTGTGTTCTCTAGCCAGTGTTGTCTTATCCTAACTGACGTTTTTGCAGTACAGTAAGTGAATCAAGAGAGAACAGTACAGATTATGTTGATTTAATTATGTTGTGTCATCGGTTATGACCTCTAAAACGTGTTTTCCTTTACCTTGTTTTTTGATTTATTCATTATCTCTGATTCTACTAGCTCCTGAACAGAATGCTACAGTATTGTCTGCATGTAGTACCAGCTTTAGGTTTTTTGTGACTTTGCAGTTGTCGAGTTGAATAGTTTTATTCCTTCATTTGATGCTATGCCGCAAGTTATATGCAAAACCTAATAACACAGCCCGAGTACTGTAGCGATTAAGGAAATTGGCAGTGATCTGTGTGGAGTTTACATATCCTATTGGGTTGTTTCCAGGTACTCCTTCCTCGCACATGTCCAAAACCATGCATGGTAGGTTAATTGGAGAATCTAAATTGCCCCGTGTGTGAATGGTTGTTTTTTCGATATGTACCCTGCGACGGACTGGCGACCAGTCCAGGGTGTACCCCCGGCTCCCGCCCAAAGTCAGCTAGGATGGCTCCAGCACATCCCTGTGACTCGTGAGGATTAAGCGGCATAGAAAATGAATTATTACAGTAATTGTATGAAATACTTTTTTCAGATCCCTAAATACACTACTGTAAACATATATACTGTGGTCTATGGCGTTGGTATGGTCTTGGGTTTTATCTTTTAGATCTGTTTTTACCATACCAACAATTGCCGACCCTGAGATCCTCCGACACTGGTCTCCTCATCATTCCTAAAGATGGGACACGCACGCAAGGGGAGGGCTTTTTTCGGTATTATGCCCCCCGTCTATGGGGGAGTTTGCCCAAGGTATTTCAAATTTTTTCATTTTATTCACGTTTTTTTGTTTTTTTTATTCTCCGTATGGTAATGACTTTTTGCTTTTATACTTTTATATTTATTAATTATATTATTAATTATATAATTTATTAATTATATTAATTATATTTTTATGTTTAGTTTTATATTTATTATATTATTTTTTATGTTTAGTTTTGTAATATATTTTAATCAGTGTTTCTCTTTTTATGTTGTATTGTTTTTATTTTCCCAGTGCTCTTCAGAGGGTGCCATTTGAAATGTAAAGCACTTTCCAAAGTATGATTTAGGTAATTTCCTCAGTTTTTCAATTAATGGCATCCAGGTATTTTGGCTCTCTGAAAGTAATTTGCTTTTCTAACCAGTTGCTTAATTTTTCAATGATTTTGGAAAATTGTGGCAGTAAAGAAACCGATTGGATGGTACATTGGTGTCATGTTCATTTTGTTTGGGATCATATGAATGCTGATTATGATTAATTAAAGCATCTGAATTGAAAGCAGAGTGGCAACATCTGTCAGCGCTCAAGTCCAGGACATAGGAGCAGTCAGATCACACATCAGAGACAATCACCATCAAATCTGACAAAGAAATGGTTGTTTCCAACCACATCTCAAATCATGGAGTCCATTAGGATCAGCATGATTGGGAAAAGGTATCGACACACAGTATTCGTCAGGATAAATGAACGTATTGTCATTGGGCTGGCTGCTTGCCCATGGAATGTTTTCAGAATTCGAAAATCAATCCATTGCCAAGCATCTTTCTGGAAAAAAACAAAGGATTAGCTCAATCAATGTATGAAATTGGCATCCTACAACATGAAATGGCTGAGAGCTGTTCATTTTCATAGCTAATTTCACCCCAAGCAAACTGAATAGGCTTGTTTTGTCAGATTATTAACCAACGGTTGGTATCCACAACTCATATTTTGTATTAAATCTAGGGCTGCCAATCAATTGAAATATTTAATCCTGATTAATCACATGTTGTCCATAGTTAACAGATAATTAATCACAGATTCTATAGTGTACCTTTGAAAGATCATTTTAAAGATTTTTAATACACCCATCAACATGAGACTGGATAATATGTTTGCTGTATGCTCGTTTGTTTATTAAACATTCAAAATGGACCCTAAATGTATACAAAACAAACACAATGGACCGTATTTTCCAGACTATAAGTCACGCTTTTTTTCATGGTTTGTCTGGTCCTGCGACTTCCGGTATACTCCGGAATGATTTACGTTTGTTTTTCCACACTGACAGCCAGGAGAGGGCGCTCTAGGCTTGTGTGCCAGTATCTGCCGCTCCTAGCACTTCTGTACCACTGAAAATTTATAATGTAAACATCAACTTCAACTGCGAGACGGGACACAAATTCCCCTAAAACGAAAAACATTCTGCAGATTACAAGCTCCAAGTAAACTAGTTATGTTGTTTAGGCTATAGTTATCAGAGTAACTATTAATATGTTACCATACCACCTATCACGTTACGTCATACTAGAACTTGCCTTTCAACATGAAATGTCTGTTCTTGGTCTCTGATTTTATAAAAATCAATTTCTTCTAAAAAATGCCTTATAATAAATATAATAGACTTATAATCCAATGCGACTAGTCCATGTTTTTTTCTTCTTCATTGTGCATTTTTGGGGACTTAGTTGCGGCAGGCCTACTGTATATCACTTCCACCCTTGGCAAATTTTTACGACAGCAACTCTGCGACGTCACGTGCTGTGGTAGTTTTTTGGGTTTCTTTTTTTTAATGTATGAACATTAATGGTAAATAACCATGACGAAAAGACTTCGTTAGCACACCAGTTTTTCTATCATCTTTATTCACTAAGACTGAGCTACGTAAAAACCTTGGCCAATGCACGCTTTTGGAGAACATTTTTGACCCTGTTACTATTAATCACCCACCTTGTCAGGATCATAGGCCCCAACCCAAGTGTGGCTATGAGCGAAGCCCTTGAAGAAGTCGAACACGGTGTGGTCGGGAACGGTGGCCAAGTGGCTGCCCAAGGAAAGACAGTGGTCCTGAAAAAGCAATAGAGGATGGCAAAAAATTGGCATTAAAAACATTGTTTACAACTCACATTATCGCTTTTTTATTTAACACCGCGTATAGAGCATTTGTGGTATCGTGTGCCTCACTCTATTGGGTTTCACCTTTGGCGGATTCGCCGCTTCGCAGAATTTTTGTGCATTTTTTTCATTACAGCTTATTGTAGGCAAAAATGAATGAGTGATTTTATTAAGTAACATATGAACATATGTTGATTGACTGAATTATTAGTGCCTTAATGTAAGTACAGTATAAATATAACCGTTTTATGATTAACTGAATGAGTGATTACATGTAGTTTATAGAAATAATGCTGTGTTAACTAATTAGCTGAGTAGATAACAACTGTTATGTTGTAAGTATGTCAAAGGTTAACTTGTAATAGTAGTGAGAGCTCACACATGGTGAAGGCCAGCCGGGACCAGCAGCCAGATATGGTCACAGAATGTAGCCAAAACAACTCAGCACTATCACTTGCAGGCGTCACACAACTTTGTCAAGGAATCCAGGAAAAAGTTATCATTAGCGAGACTGGTGCCAATGGTCTGAGCAAAACAGTTATAAAAAGCAAAGGGGACCATCGATCGGGACCTGATTCTCTTCCTTCGGAGAAGACGCGGAGGGCGTCCATGTAAATAAACAATGTAAATAAATAATGTAAATAGTCTGGAGCTTCGTAAACTATTCTGTATATGATTTATTCTCAATACAATTCTTAAACTTAAACTGTTGTGTGAGTCTTCATTCCTTCTCATAACTGGAGATTAACAAACACATAAGGGGGAGTTGAAATTGACTTAATTTTCTCAAGTGGTCTTTTGACCTTCAGTAGATTGTGGAGAATTTCATCTCCGACAGTATGAACGTTGTTACAGGCTGAGCCTGGCCCTTTAAGAAGGATTGCATTGTGGCAAATACGCATGACTGACTTAATTTTTTGTGTCCCATCTGCAGGTTTATCATTAAAATTCAATCGAAGGTTTGAACCTCTTTGAGAGTGCTTAAATAAGAGAAATGTGATCAAATGTTAATGCCTGTCTGAGAAAAGTGTATACCATGTATGGTGAGGCATTTTACCGCCTTAAAACACACAGTACATAAAAGGTTTGCTATGATTTCACTTCACTGCGGGTTATTTTGGGAGCCTAAATGAGGAAACACTACACTAATGCAATTTAATACAAATGTTTCAATTTGGACTATTATCTTTCAATATTTTTTTATTTTAGTCTGATGCTACTTTCTCCTCATTCAGAGCATTCAGTAAATGTTTTTTTTTTTTCTGCGATTGACAAAGACAATAAATGTACAAAACCGTGTGTGGCCTGTAAAGGCGCAAAAATATTTTCACAGCAGTTTTTAAGAAGTTGACATTTGATGTCATCAGGGACAAACGACTGAGGTTAATGTAAAGGACATTTCAAGGGTTAAGGGCTGGCATACCTCAGCATCACGCCAAGTCTTTGCTGTTTCAACATACAGGAAACACCTATCCCCATGTTTACGCCGTTCCAGAGGGCAAACACCTGTGAGAATAAAAGCTTCAATTAGAAAAAGCACAAAACACAGGAAGCATTACGTGAACTGTAAACAAATTGCCATGCTAACCTGCTTTGCGCCAACGAGCCTGTGAATGTAAAACAAACATTGAGGTTTTTATTTTTAGTCTGTCCCCAAACACTATACTGTCAGGATAGGATTAAATAATATGTTTCTTTGTGCTCCTTTTCGGACATGCTAAATTGTGTTGTAAACGTGCAACGTAGTGCAATGAGACTTTGTGCAGCATGTTTGGTCATGGCTCGTTTATGCAAAACAATGTACACAGCATGCATCACATGTTTGCACAATTCGACATGTCCGAAAAGGAGGAAGAAGAAGAGCCAATTCAGTGCTACCCCTTTTTCAACTATTACTGTGTCTTGTTCACTTCCTGTGTTTAACATGTGGATAGCTTGTTCAGACTTTTCTGGCAGAGACTAGCGGCGTTATACGCACTGTTTGGAAAAAAGCATTTATTTAATAAAAAGTAAATCGTTCTGGGTACTAAATATCCCATGTTACGATGCACACACCCGAGGCTTATAGGCGCCACTAGTGGGTGTGGCTTATATACCGATGTGCTGTATGGCAATTACGGTATAGAGTACGCTATAAGAAAAAATTTCATCTCAGCTTTATGATATAGGTGACCCATTTTGTTTGTTTTTTTCAATCTTTCTTCTCAAATAATCTTTGTAAATTTTCTTTTTGTATTATGATTATTCCTGTAATACTATTTTATGATTTTGTTTTTCCCCCCCAACCTAATTTTCCAAAAATTACAAATTTATTTTCTCATATTACAACTATATATTTTAATGTAATGTTCATATATATGAATATTTATAATTTATATTTTTTCTCATTAAATCATCAAATACAGCTTTATGCTTGTAAAATGACCGCCGTTTTTTCAATTTTTGCTTTTGTTTTTTTTCCCCCAGCTATTTCAGCTGTCTTCTTGTCATGTTGGCTTTTTTAATAATGAAAACCCGTTTTTTCAAATGCTGTATAGATGGACATTTTAATGTTCACATGCCCAGGATGACACCAGCGTTTGTTCACATACAGTGCAAGCCCACCTCCTTTGTGCCATCCACAGGCTCTTGTGTCCCTGTCCGCTTTGATGGTACTCACTCTGCTCCACGTTACTATCTCGGACGCTAGCTGTTGACGGTGTTCGGTAGTTTAATTCACATTTCCCTTAATAATAGAAGGTACTGAAGGCTTCAATCTCCACTTCTAGTCGTGGCCACCCTTGGTCACTCTCCGGCCACCCCACTTGTCATCGAGACATTTCAGGTATCAACTTATTGCCACCCCTGCGTGAGTAATGGTCTCACCTTGGCCACACCAATGAAAAATGTCTGGCTCCGCCCCTGCGCCCATGCTAAGTGCTGCTCTAATCGCTGGCTGTTCATACTAGGGACCGTCAATAACTATTAGTACTATTGCACTGCAGAGAGTTTGTTAAAAATATGTCATATATTGTAAATCACAACACAAATTGATCTATAACCATGTCTACTGATGAGTCTACCCTAAAAGTATTTTGCATGCTCATTTTTTCCATTTTTGGGGGGGAGGATTGATTTATTGGATCTTTTATTGGATTAGGGACCTGACTGAGGTTCGTTATGAAAGCTAAACAAGATTGTTGGTCATGCTGTGTAACAAAAAAGTAAAATCAGCAATAATTTGGTTCAATTTTTTTTATGCTTTGAAGAGATCTATTATCATACCATAATCAATTCCACAAATTCATGTTTGTAACAAAAGCACATTTAAAAAAACATTTTTTTTCAAGGATCGGTACCGCGATCGGCTCGGCAAGACTACAAAAAAAAACAGATGGGAAGCCAAAAAATGTGGATCGGGACATCCCTACTGTAGGGGGCAGGCTCCCATTATTGACCATTCTGTCCCACCGATATGGTACAGATGGCTGGTACCTGGAAATGGTCTCCTGTAGTACACGTTCTGGGTAATACTGTCATACTTCCTGTTGCAAATAAGTGTCATTGTGTGTTTTTACCAGATTGTCCTTCTCCAGCTTCTCCAGCTTATTCACACGGTCTGTCAGATTCTGCGCCCATGAGAGTATAATAAGAGCATGTTCTAGGTGATACTGTAGTACTTTCAGTACTTAATTGTCCATGCAAATAAGTATCGATACCTCATTGTCCTTCATCAGCTGCTGGAGGAGTTTTTCTGGGTAACGCTGTTGTTTTATTTCTTCTGGGGCGTCTGCCACCAGCACATCAACGAGTGCTTTCAGATCCTGTAGCAACACACGCCACAAAAAATATCATTTTCCATGCCGTTTCCTGCTGTGGTCAATAGTCACTAGCAAACTAGCTAACAGTGTGAGCTAACAGTGTAAGACAGCCACCAATAAATAGAATAGAAAGAGAATACTCATGAGTCACTTAATTTCTTGCGCGCAATCGAATACGTTGATCATTAATATTCAAATGAAATTTAACTTTGAGAGTGTTTACACAAGAGAAATGTGAGAAAATGTTAATGCCTCTCTGAGAAAAGTGTTCAAAGTGTACGGTGAGAGGTTTTACAGCCTTAAAATATATAGAATTGTAAAAAAAAAAATTAAAATTGTAAAAAAAAATGAAGTTGGCTATTTCGCGGATTTCACTTTTTGGGAACTTATCCCTCGCGATAAAGGAAGCAACCCTGAAACCCAAAACGAAACAGAATTTATCCGACTCGATGACCAGCCATGAAGAGCTCCATCAGACAATGTTTTCCGAGGGTCCTTAACCCTGAATGCTTGCTTTACAGTCCCTCACACCAAGTTGAATAGACACTGTTTGGGCCCATAAGAGTATAATAACTGCTCAAAGAAATTAGAGGAACACTTGGAAAACACATCAGATCTAAACTGGGGGGAAAATGATCTTGAATATCTTTCCTGATAATAAGTGGGTGATGTATTAGTAACAAAATGATGCCACATCATTTGATAGAAATGAAAATGATCACCCTATAGAGGGGGGAAATCAAAGACACCCCAAAAATGAAAGTGAAAAAATGATGCAGCAGACTGGTCCATTTTGCTAAAATGTCATTGTAGCAAATAAAAATGATTCTCAGTAGTTTGTGTGGCCGCCACGTGCTTGTACGCATGCCTGACAACGTCGGGGCATGCTCCTAATGTTTTTTCCTCGTGTATGTATTTAATGATCCATGTTGACGGCTCCAAAGCAACTGTTGGTGTCTGGCGCCATCTTGGTGTTTGGCTCCATCTAGTGGTGAAAAAACCCCCCCGCTCCATTCACCATTTCACGGAAGGCTCGACTCTCGATCAAAAATAAGTGTTAATGGGAGTATATTGGCCGAAAGGGGGCACTTTTCAAACTTGTATTTCGGATTCCAAACAGGGGACCCGTAGAACCCCGGGGAACATGCCATATGGGCGTATGACTCACTGGCTTAGTTTCATCCCGCTAACATTTAAATTTAGCAGTCGATGCACAAAATTGCACAACAAAGTCCAATTTATTATCCTTTTATTACCCATTTGGGTACAAACGAATCTATGAGTGACGTACATTCTTCAAAATGTAATTCAAATGTTTTTAAATTAAGGTGGTTCCCTTTTTCAAATCATATAGTTATAGCCATTAGCAGGGGTGTAGCTAGGAATTCTGGGCTCCATGAAAAAAAAAGACTTATCTTATTAATTACTAGGGCTGTCTAAGTCAAGGAGTTAAGGTTGGGTTATACTTACCGCTCAAATGGTCCGTGCGGAAAAGAGCTGCTCGGAAATCCGCTCGAGAGACCGTGTGTGACTTTATACGCCGTGTGGCATCTGCTCCCATACTGCAAGGGGCAGTGTATCGAACACACGCGTCTACCACGGTACTAAACTAGAGCGGAAGAAGTTTGCCATTGTTTACTTGACTTCCAACATGGCAACACGTGCGCGTCTGTGCGTGACTTTTTCTTGTGGGGTTATGTTAAAGACTAATTTTATGTTATGTTTATGTTCCACCATGTGATTAATTACCATTAAATATTGTATTTTTTGGTGCCCCTGGCAGTCGGGGCCCCTGGAATTGTCAATTTCCCCCTTTACTCAACCCCTGGCAGTAGCACTGATCACAAATTTTAAAAATGACAATTCCTCCATATGATCATTCCTGGACAGTCTCACTCAGGGATCATCGGTATCGGAATTGGCAGCAGAAAACTCTGATCGCAGCACCCCTAATAAGAACGCATTCAACAAGTTTTGCTGGCCACGTCCAAAATAGGACATTGGCTGGTCCAGGGATGAGTTTGCGTGCCTCATGAGAAAAAGATTCGTACTATTAGACAAAAGGTTTTTCAAGTTAATAGTAATTGTCCCTGATGTGTATGTTGGGTGTGCATTATTTTTAGTGTAAAATTAGATGATAAATGCGTTTCAGGGTAAGGATGTGACTAAACACTTATGGAAAATTCTTGTATTTGCAGGTCAGGATGCATGTTCTGGGTCACTCAGCAAACAAAAACAATTGTCAGTGTATGCTTTTACCTTAAAATCTTTGCCCAGCTTGACGATGTTGGCTGTCACAGCCTGCAGGAGGACATTTTCTGGGTAAGACTCTCGTACTTCCTGTCCAACCACAAATGCAAATAAATATCCTGGTGTTTTTACCTCAATGGTGTTTACTGGTTCTTCATCGAGCTTCTTCGCATGTGTTGTTAGGTTAGGCTGTACCAATGCCATGATGAAGATGAACATAAGTCCAATGAAAAAGGTCGAGAGGATGGTGCACGCCAGTAGCACAAACGCCTTCTGCGGCTTCTTGCCCAGAATGTTGACCGTCTTTTGCATGTTGTAAGTTCTTCTGTGATGGAGCCTGCCTGAACTTGAGAAGATGGTAGAGGATGGTTGGTCAGCTCAACTTGTAGATTTTCTTTTATATTTACTTCTCGTCTCAGTAGCACTGACGCCGATGGAACTACCCTGTTATAAAACACAGCATGCAGAGCCGCCCAAAACTGCTTTCACTTCACTTCCAAATGCACAAACTTCATTATCTGACGTGTTGGCATCGTTTAACTCGAGAATACAACATTGTAACATTTACAGGTCTGAAAAGAGGAAACCCATAATAGGTCCCCTTTAAGCACTTGGCACGGAATTTATGACCGACGATGGTACACATTGGCACGTAACAAGTATTGTTTATGTCTAGTGCACGACAATAGTACGCGCAACGCACATTGTTTCCGCATGGGTATGCATTGGCACCACCACTTCCTATAAAGTCGTGGCATTATTTGGTCCCACGGTGTCCCGCGTGACGCCACGCCACAGCAGGCATCACCCCTCATTAATTAATCTTATGCTAGGGACCTACAAGATATCGAATTTAAAAGAAGCTCGGAAAGAGCAGGAAAGAGGCAATAAACTAGAAAAAAGGAGGAACTGACAGTATGGGAGAGGGAATTGATGGCTACAAGACGTCACTTTGGGCATAATGATCACCATTAAGAGAAAGTCACAAGGAAGATCCAAGAGGCCTCAGAAATCACTTAAGAATTCCCCCCAACTTGCTCCAAGAGGTGGTGGAAAGTTAACCCATTCATGTGAATGAGACATGCTGTGATAAGCACCGCCGGCATTATTTAGGCATAAGTTGCAGTGCGTTTGCGACTATTCACGAAAATTATATGTGCAACAATTTTTGACCATTTCAAAATTGTCTTTGCGCACTCGCACGCAGACCCAGTTTACACGGACTTAACACCTGTTTACGACCAATTTACAAAATATTACAATCTACTAATTTATTTTCCACTTCGTTACACTCTTCTGCACTCTTGTGTGTATGCTAGTGGCCCCGCCTCCACCCACCGAGACAAAAACTGGACGACAAAAGGTCTCACTCCGTTCATGCCATTGTTCTACGGAACAAACACGCCGAGGTACTGAAACCAATGCTCAGAGTGAACCCTGTCGAGGCAAAGAGACACGCAACCACATCGCAATATATTGAGGCTGGCAAAATTATCAAGTTAATTTTCATTTATTGTGTGAATTGTGTGATTAATTTCCGGTGTGTAAGCCGCACCCACTAAATTTTGAGATAAAAACATTTGTTCTTATAGAAACCGCACTCAACTGTAAGCTGCACATGTTAACACCATAAAATGACATTTTGTGGCACACACTAGTCCATGAGGACCAGACAGCTTTTTATCTGACAGGAGCCAATCATGAGCTATTAGAAACCCCACAACAAGCTTGCCAACCCACTGGAAATGGTTAGTACTCAGCAGTGTCAACTTACAGGGAAAGCTAAAATAATCACACAGCAACTTAACACTCAAAAGGTAGCTTTTAACTATACAAGACAAGCAACAATACAAGTTTCAAATAGGAAGCAAAATTTAGTTTAACTTCTATTGACAATGCATTGCTTCAAGCAGAGAAGTTCATTGGCCAATGGCTGCCTGCTGCCGGGCCACCAGTGGGCAGTCAATGAACTTCTCTGCTTGAAGCAATGCATTGTGGGTAGAACTTCAGAGAGCTTTTGTTTTGGTGGATCACGTCTGCACCGAGCAGATGCACAGACGTTTGAAACAGCGCTTATCTGGTCTGCTGTTACTTTTGCTAGTTAGATCTTAAACAAATTGTTCACAATGTATCATTTTACAGACGTATCATTTACATGAGAAAGACAGCAGCTCACACTTTTTCAGCCTGTGAGCTACTTTTAAAATGACCAAGTCCCAGAGGCCGACCTCCTACTATAAACACAGAACATGTATACCATATATTTACTATATTGATAAATATGAGCATTTATGTACGTTGTACTTGTATATCAGTACGCGTTTCTCAGGCATTAGACAGGCATTAAGGTTGTCTCACATTTCTCTTTTGTTTAAACACTTTCAAAGTTAAAAATTTGGGTCACACTTTACAATAAGATACACAAAAATACAGTAGTTACAGAGGAACTAATGAGGAACTAATGACTAGTTACTGAGGAACTAAGGCACATACATTTTGAGTAGTTACTGAGGAGCTAATGAGTAACTATTGAGCAGTGGTTAGGGTTGGGTAGGTTCATTCCTCATTAACTACTGTCATTTTGTGTACCTTATTGTAAAGTGTTACCAAATTTCGTTTGAATTTTAATGCTCAACCTACTAGGTTGGACACAAGAAATTAAGTGACTCACACGTATTTCACTCCTCTGACGCCCTGGCACCGTTCCGCTGAAGAGTTTTTGTATCCTTGTTCAAACATATTCCTCCTTTCGTATTTGTATTTGTATTTGTATGAGTTCAGTTAGCATTTGCTATCAAACATTACCGAAATGACAATGACGCAAAAGACAATGCAGGCAACATATTACGGGCACATTGTCCAATCAATCATGACATAATAGTTTAACAAACTGAAGTGTAGAAAACACGCATTTCTATAGTAGAGCTCAGGTTGCGAAGCAAAGCCATCAAACAATTCACTTTTTTTTCCTACATAACTAGCCTCTGCAAGTGAACGGATAACTTTTGTTTCACATATCGGCATCTTACTGCTGAGTTATCTTATCCGTAATCACAACAATAAAGATAAAAGTGGCATCTGTGTGTAGCTTGAGACATCTGGTGCGAGAAGTGGTGATGACGATGCATACCCGTGCAGCAACAATGCGCGTCACGAGTACTCTGTCATGGCACTTGTGCCAGTGCGCATCATTTTTAGTCACGAATTGCCAAGCGGAGACTGTGTGGAGATACATAAACAGAACAGAGTGCAATCTCGTCATGGCACTTTTCAGGCATACCGTCTAAAACTGGACCTGAGTCTTTAATTGTGGACAAAATTCCCCACCCAACACAATGCGAGCTGGAGCGGTGAGACACTCGTCTCTTTATAGAGCGCTCTTCTCCAGCAGATATAAAGGCGATGTAGCTGTGTTAAGTTCCCTCTCGATGTCCTTATCGAGCTTGGCCAAGTCACCGTAAACATGGCACGCGCCTCGTGGTGGCGCAGCAAGCAAATAGCACAAACCTGAGGTGCGTTTAGGGACATCGGGTCATTACACGATTTTTTCTGGCAAGACCAGCAACCCCACTGAAAACGACTCAGTGACCCACTTTTGGGTCGCGGCCCACCAGTTGAGAATCGCTGCTGTAGAGTATCTCTAACCGGAACACTACTTGCTACCAGAAGATCTGGTTTCACTTTGTTTCCAACATGCATTTATGTACAGACCCATCCATCCATCCATCCATTTTCTATACCGCTTCTTCCTCATTAGGGTCGCGGGGGCATGCTGGAGCCTATCCCAGCTGACTTTGGGCGAGAGGCGGGGTACACCCTGGACTGGTCGCCAGCCAATCGCAGGGCACATATAAATAATAATCACAAAGAATGAAAAATAAGCAAGTTCAGTAGTAATTTGAATTACAGTAGCATTGTATGTACACTGTCGGTCAAGATTCTTCTTCTGCTTGTCCTGTTTTTTGAAGTGGCTCATTGTTGGAGTTATTTGCAGGTTACTGTTGGCTTTGTGCATAATTGTAGCTGTTTGGAAATTGTACAAGATCGGTAAATGTCAATAATTGTGACTTTAGGAACAAAGGATTTGCGTGTTCTCTGTAACCAGCGTTGTGGATTGTCCCAACTGATCTTTTTCCTATTGTGCTTAATTGTGCTTTTGTAGTTCTTTCCCCATATCTCCACAAGACATCTCAGATATGGTAACACCACAAAAAATACGGGGGGATTTTGCTTTGTCAATAGTATTTCTTCCACTTTACGTTGTGTTGTTAATTGGACATTTCCAACTCACATCGTCGTCCATTATAACACCTACAAAGTAGTTTTCATTCGTCCTGTCAATGTCTGCTCCGTCTATTTGTATTTGCACATGAGTGTCCATCCTACGGTTGCCAAAAGAATGACATCTGCATTGTCTTTGTTTTTTCCATTTTGGCGTCGCTTTTCCTGTTTTGCCTTTGTCATTACTAAATGCAATGACAAAACGCAAGTGGAAAAGACAAATAAAAAACAGGAAAAACAATGACAAAATGGAAAAAGAATATGACTACATTTGTATATTTTTTTTTATTATTGATTCTCTTTGTATTTCCACATTTGTATATTTTTGTATTTTTAATTCCCTTTTAGTTTTGGCACTCCTTTGATTCCATAGTCAAGCTGCTAACTTATCTGCTAATGCAAACATGACAGTCTCGATCTCCTCTCAGCCAAAGCTTGCCAAGAAGACACAGTTTTGTCTCAAGGTATGTTGACGTATTACGACTTGTGAGTAACTTACAAATAACGTGCGTGAACGGGTGTCAACAATCGCATAACTTATTGCCCGTGGATGCGGGGCGTGTGAATCATACGTTGACATACGTCGAAAAGTTTTGTGCATGCACAAAATTTTTGGATGACTTAGACGTACTACGACGTATGCCGGCGTGCTTCCGCGTGCTCTTAACATATACAAAACTTACCCATAACTTATTCGACGTACGCCAGTGTATTGGCCAAATTTTTCATATGGACCAATGTGTTCCTGGGGAATGTGGAACTTGACATTGTAGAGTACCCCACAATCACACTGAACCCTTCATTTAAAAAAAACAACAAAAAACACATCAAACTCATGGCAAACACATTCAAATTCACTTGACATAACTTTAACCAAATCAGACCATCAATGACAACCAATGTTGGTTGGGGTGTTAGGCGCATTCAAGGATCATCAAACACAGTGGGACAAAGCGCCACTCACAAATAGATGCAATTGATGTCCCTTCATTATCTTTTAATAACATTATCTTTTGTCCTTCGTACATGAAGCGTGACAATAATGATGATAATAAAACATATCTTTGATGTTTGATGTCTTTTAAATAACTTTGATGCCACGTTTATATTAATATCACATGTTTGCTAAGAAGCTATATTTTGGCTCCATTCAAAGTGAACGTCCAAAGGATTGTTGGGTCAGACTGGACTCTGGACTAGACTGGTATGTCCTAATGTCCTAGTTTTTTTCAAATAAATGTAAAATTATTTGACAGAGGGACCATTTTTAATTTACTAGCTGTTGCTTCATCTGACAAGTTTCGTTTTGAACAACTCAAAAGACTTCTGAGCTACAACTCTTGATGTCTGATGAGGATTCATTGTCAGTCTTGTCCCAATATTCGCCATGCTTATTTGTTACATTTCTTTATTCGCTCCGTTTGCTGGCTGCGCTGAATCTTCGGCGATGTGCAAGCATGAATGAGTCGTTTAAAAGTCGCGAGGTTATCACGGGTACTGGTTATTTCGTTCACTTAGCACCCCTCCGTGGCACTTATTGCGCATGTGCGAGTTTCTGTGTTTGGGGTTAGGGTTAAGGTTTTATAGTTAAACCTGTGTATAAATATGATTTTTACCTTTATTATTAGAACCCTGTAGACATGAAATACCACCAGAGAAATTAGGCATTTTAAGACAAAGTGTGTGTTTCAAAAAAATGTCTTCCGGACGAGTGGACAGGAAGTGACGTCAGTTCTCGTCGTATAATTAATGGCCGCCGTTTTCGTAGTTGATTTACACTAATAGGCTATTAGTGTAAAACATGCATATTTAAGCAAATGTTACGTATTCTTGGCCTAAATTGAGCATGTACAAGCATAAAAATATTTTAAATAAACTAAAGTACAAATACTGTACAGTCTAAGGTAATACAAGATGTTGATGAAATGTACCACACTGGCCACTTGGTGTCACTTGTAACACGTACCAGATTTGCGAACAGGCTTGTTGGCCATAGTCCAGCTAACACTCAAATCTTATCCCTGACGTTACTTCCTGTCCACGCGTCCGGAAGGCATTTACTGAGGATAAAAATTATTTTTAGGAAGTCATAAACATGATGAACTGAATATTTTGATAGTTAAGCAACATTGACTCCGACTGATATTCACTAGTAGCAGTTGGGTCTGGAACCAATTAACCACCATAAATGAGGGATTACTATATGTATATGTGTGTGTATACAATATAAATGTATGTATATATAATACATGTGTATGTATTATGAGTTGAAGCATTTGCTACCATCTTCTCAAGTTAAGGCAGGCTCCGTCCCACAAGAACTTGCATCATGCAGAGGAAGGTCGACATACCGGGCAAGAAGCCTCCAAAGGCGTTTATCCGCCTGGTGGCTACCCTCCTCTTGACCTTCATCTTTGGACTCCTCTTCATCCGCATGGCATCGGCCCTGCCTAACCTGCAGAATCGGACAGAACCTGTGGACAAGCAGGATGCTGCAGAAGCACCAAAAACTGAGGAGCCCCAGGTAAAAACACACATGGACACTTTAGTACTTTGTGTACGCTGACAGGAAGTAAGACAGTATTACCCACAACATTGTACTCCTACAGACTCTGAAAGCGCACGTGGACAAGCTGGTGGTGGTCTCAGTATCAGGGGGCGACACGAGGAAAAGTGAGAACTTGGTCTTGGACGAAGTGTACGTCAACGCGGGCAATGCCTATGACACCCAGACAGGTATGATGTCACCTAACGGCCAACTCGCATAGCATGTATTGATAGATCGTTAGCGCTTAACAAGGTGTGATTGTCCCCCTGCAGGTGTTTTCACAGCCCCCTGCAAGGGCGTCTACTTCTTCACCTTGAGCTGCCACACGGATGGTGGGATCATTAGTCTAGATGTGTTTAGGAAGACAGTGAATGGGACCCGCGAGTGGATGATGCAGGTGTCTGACAACACCAAAGATACGGACCATAGTTGCACCGTCAGCAGGATGTTACACCTGGAGAAGGGAGACGGGGTGCATGTCAAGCGTTATGGCGGCCACGATCTTCAGCGTCATAAGGGACAAACAGTTTTCTGCGTCATCCTCGTCGATCCCATGCAGAATCTGAAAGCACACGTGGAGGGGCTGGACGACGTGGCAGGTAAGTCAGAGTAAAGGAGTGTACATGACCTGTGACCTCACACCTCATGTGTCATCCTGCAGACAGTCATAAGGTGGCCTTCTCAGCGTCGGGGGGGCAATATAAGGAAAAATGGCAAGCTGGTCTTGGACGGAGTGTACATCAACATGGGTGATGGCTATGACAACAGCATAGGTTCGATGACACCTAACGGCTAACTAGCATAGCATTTCTTCATACCGCATTAGTGGTAACAATGGTGTGATTGTCCCTCCTGCGGGCATTTTCACAGCCCCCTACGAGGGCATCTACTTCTTCACCTTTACCTACCACGCGTTCGATGGGAACATTAGTCTACTGGTGTGTAAGAAGATGGATGGGAATGTCGATTGGATGAGGCGGGTGTATGACAACACCAAAGATAAGCGCCACAGTGCCACCAACAGCAGGATGATCCGCCTAGAGAAGGGAGATGAGGTGTACGTCAGGCCGTGCGGTGGCCATGATCTTCAACAACATAACGGACAAAACGGTTTTCAGCGGCTTCCTCGTCGAGCCCACGCAGAATCCGGAAGCACGTGTGGACAAGCCCGATGAAGTTGAAGGTAAGTCAGAAAGAGTAAAGGTCATATGAGTGGACTTGACCTATGACCTGACACCTGATGTGTATAATCCTGCAGACAAACCTAAGGTGGCGGTCTCAGTAGGAGGGGGCGACATAAAGAAGAATGACAAGTTGGTGTTTGACCATGTGTACGTCAATGCGGGTGACGCCTATGACAGAATGACAGGTACGATGGCACCTAACGGCTAACTAGCATTGCATTTCTTGATAGCACGTTGGCTCTTGGAGTCAGCACCGCTAGGGGGGCGCTAACAAAAGGTGTGATTGTCCCCCCGCAGGCGTTTTCACAGCCAACTACGAGGGCATCTACTTCTTCACCTTAAGCTGCTTCACGTTTGAGGGTGGGATCGTTAATGTTGGCGTGTTTCGGAAGATGGATGGGATCAGCGAGTGCATGATGAAGGTGTCTGACTTCACCAAATATAAGCGGCACGGTGCCACCGCCAGCAGGATGATGCACCTGGAGAAGGGAGACGAGGTGTATGTCACGCCTTATGGTAACCATACTCTTGTACTTCATCAAAGAAAAATGATTTTCAGCAGCTTCCTCATCAATCCCGTGTAAACTAGAGGTGTAATCGTGTGATGTCATCTGGTCTGATCACTATTTGATATTTGAACAGCATGTATCGGATTATGCCACCTACTGGTAACGCCTATCATATTTTGTATTTCATACCTAACCCCAAAAAGGACTGTTTGCAACAGTTGGGCAGCTGCCGACTTCACATAACGCCCTCTTCCTGCTTTGTGCACGTAAGCCACACCCCACTTAACACGTTTGCCAGCGAACATTAGTGATGTGGTTAAGTTTAGCTGCTAATGTTAGCTATCATTGAATGTATGGCTTATCACAGGCACACGGCGACTCCAAATTGTCAGTCATCCTGCACTACTAATTGTGCAAAGTGTGACAAATCTGGACATTTTTTCAAGAGTTGCAAACAGTCCCTTATCACAAATTCTATTGATGAAAATGTTTTTTTGTGTGTATGCGTTCCATATTAACCTCTAAAGCAATGGCTCTCAATTATTTTCTGTCATGCTCCCCCAATGCGGGACGGAAACGTTTTGGCGCCTCCCCGGATTACAAATAGTATTGAAAACCTAACATCTTTTTAGCTCTACTGTGGAAACCAGCAAAACGCAACAAAATGGAGGGCAGTGAAGCATACAAGCGGATTCTAGAGTCAATTTGCATGCCGAGTACGACACATTCACACATGCTGGCAGGTCTGCACTAGTATTGAAAGTCCTCCCTGCCTCTCATGCCCCCCCCCTCCCGACAGTTCACCATGCGTTCCCACTACCCGGGGGCCGCCCCACCGTTTGAGAAGCACTGCCCTACAGGGTGTGTTTGCCTAGAGGGAAACAACTTTGGGAGGCGTCGCACCAGCTGTGTTTGCCAGCTAACGATAGTGATTTGGTTAAGTTTAGCTGCTAATGTTAGCTATTTGAAGGTATAGCCTATCACAACCACACAACAATTTTGATGATGATTGTGACAAAGTTGACATTTTTGTCTTTAAAGCGCTATAGATAACATGCTCTTTTTTTCTTGAGAGTTGCAATCAGTCTCCTCAAATGTATGTACAGTATATTGTTTATGATCGTGTTTTCCATTGTTTTACAAGTGTCTGCATTGTGAATTAGGGGTGTCACAAATAGGCATGGGCCGGTATGAGATTGGCGGTAGGATATCCTTGGGCAAAAATATCACGCTTTGACGGTTTCACTGCGTTATAATTACAGCTCTAAAATGTCTTATTTTGAAAAGCGGAAAAGAAAAGTAGTTAGTATTTTTAAACCATTTTTACATGATGAAAGTGGAGCATATGCATTTAAAATAAACATTCTTTCTAAATAAATCTGTGGCTAATCCTGCAAGTCAAGTCACAACACACAAAAACACCAAAACAAAGCAAAATGCAATGAAGTGACCCAAGAAGGTCACAACATAGATATTTTTTTATACTTGTAATTTTCCACAAACTTTGGTTTACGGGCCGTGATTATTCGCAACTGAGACATTCAGTGGCTGTTGCTTGTTGTTCAGTGGCGAGTAAACGCTTTACATCACTTACCCTCCACTCCTGTCTCCTTTCCAATCACATCTCCACTTTCGGCGACCCTCGATGTGAGTAATACTTGTATGTCGACCGACAACAGCACAGCCGTACTAGCGCTGCTCAATGCAAACAACGCCTGCGCTATCTATGCCAGACGTACGGCATCACAGCACATGCTTGTGGTTTCAAAACACATCGAAGCCCAGTTTCGACTGCGAGGAATGACACAGGACATGACAAAGTTTCCACGTGGGACCTCCACTTTCATATCGTAGAAACGGCATGATGCAAAATTTTAGTGGTTTTGAAACAAGTAACCGGACCATGTCTAGTCACGATGCACTCTACTCACGAGACGTGACGATACCCGATATTAGCTTCAATGACAAAATATGATTGTACTAACACATTTTTTTTTTTTTTACTGAACTGAGTCATAAAACAATGCAGGTGTATGTTTGACAAGTCTGCATGCATGACCTAAGCATGATGCTTTGAAGTGGAGAAGGAGTGACGCTGGGAACAGCGAGCGCATGAACATTACTAGTGTGGTTAATGCACACTTCCAATCCTGCCTGGCGCGCTGCCCCTTCCATGTGATGTATTCCTGGCAGACATCTTGGGACACCCCTATACACGTGTTCTGTTCCTTGGATGATTTTATAGCTTTTCACATATTATTCCAATATATGCTACTGGATGCTTGAATTTCCTTTGCAAACAATAAAGTATTAAGTTGGCACAAGTGGTCTCCCAATGTGTACCTCAGCTGCAAGACACATTTATTTCATATAACATATACTGCATATAACATAACACAACAGGACCTAGCGTGTGAAAATATACTGCTCAAAAAAATTTGAGGAACACTTCAAAAACACATCAGATCTAAACTGTGGGGGAAATGATCTTGAATATTTTTCCTAATAATAAGTGGGTGATGTATTAGTAACAAAATGATGCCACATAATTTGATAGAAATGAAAATGATCACCCTATAGAGGGGGGAAATCAAAGACACCCCAAAAATGAAAGTGAAAAAATGATGCTGCAGACTGGTCCATTTTGCTAAAATGTCATTATAGCAACTAAAAATGATTCTCAGTAGTTTGTGTGGCCCCCCACGTGCTTGTACGCATGCCTGACAACGTCGAGGCATGCTCCTAATGAGACTATGGATGGTGTGGGTTACTGCGACAACAGTGCCTGTTTTGAGACCATTCAAATCTGCAATAAAAGCCTGCTGTTCCGGCGATCAAGTCTGGTGCTTGTGCGTCAACACCCAACACTACAGTAACATTACTGACACCTAGTGACCAGTGTAGAATACCTCATATCAGCACGTCTGAATGAGTCTTCTGAATGCCTTAAATTTGTATTTGATTTTATTTTACCATTTTATGCTTGAAAATGCATAAATTAGATAAAAAAAAAACACTTCAATATGGATTAAAAAAAAACAAACTAATAATAGGCTGCATTCAATCATTAAACCGCATGATTAATGTGGTTTTGAAAACCCGAGATAGTGAAGCCGCAAAATTCGAGTGAGGGATTACTGTAGTTTTTTAAAAATGTAACACTCTGATATCATGAACAACTTCGAGGCTTTAAGCAACTACCACACTAACAGGTACTGCACCACGCTGAAAACAGTCCCTTTCAGAAAGCTAATGGGTGCACATAAACTGAGCTCTGCACTTACACTTCCAGTTTCAGCTCCCAGTAACGCAAGTAAAGGGGAATAACTACCCAGTGCAGACCCCCGCTCAATAAACACACTGCAAACATGTACTAATGCTACTAATAATACTTTTCTTTCAATGAATTGACATACATCCATGAAATAAAAACAAGAGTACAGAAGAGGTTTTTAACTTTTAAAACTTTGTTTCAGAAATTCAATGTAACTTTATATACACTTTACAATAGTATATAGCTTGGCGGTTTACAAAGATGTCTTAAAACATTTTAAATACATCTTGAGCACAAATATTTCTTGCAAGTAAAATGGCTTAACAGATACTGTGGAAAAAAAGAAATGGACTATTTGACTCTTTTCTGTAGCAAAAGCTCCCCCGTTAAAACTACATGCTAAGTTGAACAGTTTGGTGACATTGTGCTAAACTACACAATTACTTTCCAGGGAGGGGGGAGCTCTGATGTAAAATTTATCTTTTGACATGCCTTTTTAAAATCAAAAGATACATTTTTTTTCCTTAAAGGATTTTTTTTTTTTAATTTTTTAAATATGAGGCTGCTTGTATTGAACCACTCTGAGTGTACAATAAACAGGTAATGCACGTAAAAAGGAGCTAGATGAAATGCCTCTTAGTGATTCCTCAGAAACAAACTCACCACTCAGATGAACCTCACACAGTCTGGCTGCTAGGGGCACCACCGTGGGGGTCTCCAGGTACATCTCCTTTTTCTCCACAATGTTTCAAGCTCCACTTTAAAACCTCCAAAGCCTATTTGTTCAGGTTGTTGACAATAGAAACATCATAAAGACTGAGGAAAGACACCTGAGACTTCCACTTACGCACAATTTACATTCATCGTCTGGACGTGTACGCAACAGTACACAGGAATACCACTGTGGCCTGCTGCGCTTGTATGATACACACAAGCTGAATCCGATTCTTGGAGCGATACTAACGTGATGCAAACGGCAAAAAGCCGGGCCGGTGCGGAACAGATGGTGGCCATCTCTGATAACCGCCTGTGTTCAACAGAACAGAACAGACTCAATCAGGATCCAGCTGTGTAAAAATCTATCTCCAAATGAATACAAGTACACAAACGTGCAGCAATGTGCGGTGTTCTCAACGATGGGGTCTGATTGTCTCTTTCCATCTCACCATAACAAAAAAAGCACTTTGATACAAACCTAATGCTATGGCCCATTTCCACCTCTGAAAAAAAAAAAATATCCCCAATGGTAAATCAAAATTATGAGGAAAAAATGTTGAAATTCTGAGATAAAATCAAAATCATGAGGTGAAAAGTCTCATAATTTTGACTTTTATCTCATGACATTTTCTCTCATAAATATGACTGTTATTTCATAATTACGACTCTCATAATTTCGACTTTTTTCCTCGTAATTTCAACTTGTCTCATAATTCTAACTTTTTATCTCATAACATCGACATTATCTCATGACGTTTATCTCATAATTTCGACTTTTAATCTCATAATGATCACTTATCCGATTTTTTTCTTTTAGTGGAGAAAAGGGGCTTGCTTCCACATAATGCAAAATATTGATGTGTCAGTGGTGAAAAGGATCGACCCACGCGCACAGACAATCTTTTAAATCTCGAAAACAGTAGGAAACGCGCGGGGAGATGATGCTGGTGCCAGATGTGGCTGGTTGAGGTTCTAAACCACATGTCAGAAGACACTGGCCATGCTACATTATCGTACAGCCATCAAATGACAACTAAAGAAATAAACGGCTCTGACTAAGTCCCAATACTTGATTAAGCGTGAAAGACAATACTGTTTCCAGACAAATCAAATACTGTTAACGTCAACACGAAGCACTTCAAACATGAATGCCCTCAAACCATACGCTGTCAGATTTACATATGAAGATTCTTAAACCTAACAATTAATGTCCACAACAAAGCTAAACCAGAGTTGGCTCACACTGATTTGACAGTTAGACCCCCTTCTAAAACACCTTACAAAGATAAAACGTAGAAATGCTAATTAAAATCATTAAAAAAAAACAAAACAAAACAGCAAAGTTTTCAGCTAGGGTGGAATGCATATGATTATAAAGGCTACAGTTTTGCGAAACACAACAGGAGTGAACAGCGACGCACGTATTGATTTACAAGCCAGTCCTTCCTGTGGAGACTGGAGTGTCAACAGCTTCAGCACCAGAGGTTAAGTTGGGTTCAGCACCTCGGGTTTCCCATAACAGGTGGCCTTTTTACATCCACTTAGCAAGCACCAAAACCTTGCTTTCGCGTGGAGACCAAAGTCCGCTCCACAACTGGAGAGTCAAAAAAAATTCTGGGCTTCTTAGAAAAATTCACACAGAAAATGCTTTTCTTTTGAATGGATAGTGTTAAAAAAATAAAAACAAAATTGAAGCAATGGCAAAGGCTTTTTACACACTTGGTTTTCAGTCCTTCCTTGCTGTCCCTGTCTGAGAGACTGGAGTTCAATCCGGAGGCAACAGGTCGTGAAGACGGAACCTCTCCCGAACATGTGGACGCACATCTTCGTTCTGTTCAGCAAGTAGTAGTTTAGTAGTGACGGAATAGACAGACACGCTTTACGCTCTATGGCAGTGGTTCTCAACTGGTTTAGCTGTGGCACCCACCATCACCCCACAATGAAAAGCGGCCCAAACTGCACAAATTTTTCAAGTACAAGTTAAATATCTTACCCGTTTGCAACAATTACTGCCAGAGGGCGCTCACTTTCTCACATGTTGCAAGCATTATATCTCGCCTGCTTCCTGCTCAGGACCAGTACATTTTTATCCACAAATAATTTTTTTTTTTAGTTTAGTTTAATAATAATAATAGAAGGTCCATTTGTTCTGTAGATTACCCCTCTACTGGGGATAGATCAAACTAGGCATGAAACTGTATCTGCCAGTTTTCATTGCGGCCGGAATTTCCCCATGCAACACAATGTGAGCTGGAGCGGGGATACACTCGTCTCTTTATAGCGCACTCTTCTCCAGCAGACATAAAGATGATCTAGCAGCGTGTCGGAGAGACGGCACGTTTACTTCACACTCAATGTCCTTCCCCTCCTGCTCAAGCTTGGCCAAGTGGCCCATAAACACGGCACACACCTCGTCACGACCCACTTTTGGGTGGTGGCCCACCAGTTGAGAATCACGGCTCTATGGCATAATAAAAAACAACAAACGCAGGGCATTGTACCATTTCAACCAGCTTCTCCAGGAAGGGCACTAACTTCAGCAGCTCACTGTCATTCTTGTCCATAAACCAGCTCTCAATGGGAATACCGTTGGACAGCTGTGAGGATTAAAACCAAATATTAAATGTGGTTTGAAATGATACTAAACAAAACACTTTCAGTAATATTTCAGAATGCTGAGCAGACCTGCAACCTTGAAGACATTTTCAGTACTCCGGCGACTGGACTACGAAAATCCTTATTTGAAGACAACCCTAGTCATTAGTATCAACTAATTTCAGCTTTTTCTCGTTACATTATGTCGTTTGCGCGATATATTTTATTGGTTTACATTTTATTTGTACAAAGTGCCACAGGCCACAAACAGCTCCTTGGCTGCACTTCGGACTATTTAGCTTGTTATAGGCCTGTCACAATAATCAATAAATCAATTAACCGCACGATAACTAAAAACAAACTTTTGCCGGCCTCGATATATTGACACGTGCATTGCCCCTCTCTCGCTACCAAATAGGCGAATGCCACAGCCCCAGTGTGGGAATATTGTGGTTTTAAACAGAATGAACAAGGTGAGCGCATGAACACCGATGAGCCCATGTGTTGCATTTGTTGGAAAGTATGTAGTGGTGATGAAGATGGGGAATACGACCAACTTGCACGCGCACCTCAAACACAACCATCCTGTCCAGTTTGGACAAATGGGGAAAAAAAAACCTGCCGCTTGAGGTACAACGGAGCCTTTGTCCCAACAGCCAACGCTTACTGAGGCGTTCGGTCGGCAAAGTAAATATAAACAAAACGGTACAAAATGAGGCGCACGCACAGACTGTCGTTCGCTACGTGTTAAGCATTTCTATTAAGGAATAATACCCAATGTTCATTATCTATTCAATTGAATTTGTATTTTTTTTTTTTTTACAGACTTGATACCCTATTTTATTTATTGTTTTATGTGTTGTTATTGGAATGTTTTTTTTTTCTTAACAGAGAAATGGTCTATTTTTTTATTGGTTTTGGTAGGGGCGCTCCGATAGATCAGCCAGTGATCAGTATTGGCCAGTTTCTGTGAAAAAGCATGGTATCAGCATATACCGATATTTGCTTTGTAACACCGATCACATTCACCGGTCAGTGACCGTCTGCCGCCCACTTTCCCTTCATAAAGCCAAAACAAGCATGGCTGCTGCTGTGGGACTTACCTGTCGTGCCACGGAAAATGGCTTGCCAGGGTGGCACGTTGCGTGGCATTTGGGGTGCGGGCACTTGGCAGGGTGTGGTGAGCTATAGAGGCTCGAGATGTGATCATCGGTTGGGCAGTGGCTAATGTAGCGCCCATGTGTGCTACATTTTTGTGTTTCTTTAATTTATTATGTTCTGTTTAATTTATGTTATTTAAAAGCTCTTGACATTCTATTTACAATGTTAAATTTAAGTTGATTGCTTTTAATATGATGTACTCGCATAATTATGTCACATATTATCATTACATTAATGAAAAAATGATGACAAAATAATGTTGACAATAATATCATTATTATCATTATAATATAATTATCCATCCATCTTCCATGCCGCTTATCCTCACTAGGGATAAATGGAGCCTATCCCAGCTGACTTCGGGCGAGAGGCGAGGTACACCCTGGACTGGTCGCCAGCCAATAGACATGAATGGGGAGAACATGCAAACTGCCCAACGGAGATTCGAACCCAGATCTCCCAGATCTTCCCGATCTCCTGACTGTGAGGCCAACCAGGCTAACCACTAGCCCACCATGCAGCCCATTATGATATGATTTGTAGGACAATTATCATCCAGCAAAATGTGTTATAGTGACAGGCCTATCTTGTTAGCTTATTGAACAATAATTAATGAGCGATATGGAGTGTTATTGTTGCTGGAACTAATCAATGTGTTACAGGTCATTTTTATTGCAAACTGCAGATCCGAAATCGGAGAAGCCATTCGCAGAGGTGCTCTCTGAATGATACATCCAGTATGTGTCACAGGAGATCTGTGCTAAATTAAGGCAATTTGAGCCACTTACAGTACTTGAATTTGTTCTTTTGATTTGTAAAATCTCAAATTCAATTTCTGTGGTCACCTGGTATGCAAAGGCTTGCGGTGAATTGTCAATGATGATGGTCTTTGACAGATCTCTGCCTAGAATGTTAAGATCCTTGATGTAGTTTCCCTGGACACAGACACAATGCTCCCGAAACAACCTGTGTCTGCAGTTACAGTGAGGAATGACAGAAAAGAGGGGGTCGGGGAGATTGAGGACACATTGACAAGGTCAGGACAATAAATAATTCAGACAACGCCACCGCACTGACGCCTCAACAGCTCATCATGCAAACACCACTGCCGCACATTGTACTCAGAGCTATACAACTATTGCTAACATACAGAAACACCACACCTCACTAACTGCTTCTTAGGGTCCAGGATGTTGAGGAGTTTGTCTGCATACACCTTTTTAGAGGCTGTAAAAAGGATGATCTAGGAAAGAGAGACAGAAAAAAACCCATTTGTATCAAATCGTATGTGGTTAGGAATTGTATCACAAAGTTAATATCCAAGATATAGTTACCTCGTAGATTTGAGACATGCGTTCCAAAAACTCTCTAAAAAACGGTCTCAAGCGCACATATACCTGTAAGTGACAAAAGAGCACAAGAATGACATAAGTCCAACATGTCATATACCTTTGCTTGGGGTGACAATTAACTACACCCTGTGTTCTTGCATTTTTTTTTTAACCCTGTAAGACCCACTTGTAAAATTACATAATTTTTAGCTTATGAGAGCTTATTATTCGTGATATTTAGTGCTTTGCACACAATCAGACACAGCCTATTTCAAACTCAACTCTAGAAGGAAAAAGAGGGGAAAAAAGGAAACGAGATAGACTGAGACGCAAATGGATTGCTAACATCACCACATGGAACAACAAATGCTACCAAAACTGCAAATTAACAGCTAAAAACCGGTGCTACTGGAGAACCATGACCTCCAACATTCAGCAAGAAGTTGTAACTAAATGATGAGTGTGTTCCAAGGAATACACACTGCAAACGAACCCTTGGTTCAATATTTGAATGCAAATACACAAATATTACACCCATGCAGGCCCATTATTGCAACATTTCTGTAAAAACTTTCTAAAATATAAATATATCTAAAAACGTTTCTATTTCGCAATATAGGTCTCCTTTACTAACATCTGAGAGGTGAATTATTAGGAAACCCTATTTTGGGGCTTTAAAGGGTAAAATATTAAATGGTTTGTTAAAGTTTTTCGATGAAAAATACAAATCATAAATGCTATCTACTGTATGCTGGCCCCCAAAAATATTGTTCAAATTGCTTTAAAAAAAACAAACATAATTGTATGTTGTTTTGCATGTAAATTAGTAATTTAACAAATAACTCCTGACTAACGTGACTCTTTTTTGTCAATTAAAGTTATTTATAATTGTATATGACTAACTACAATGGGCTTTTTAAAGTTCTATTGTTAAAGTCTGTTGTTTAAGGTGCTATTTTATAAAAATTAATCTTGAACATTCAAATCAAGGCTTTTTAAAATTTACTTTTGTGGGTTAATGCTTATTTGAGTGAGGACAAATGCAGACCCATTCCAAACACAAATGTTTCAAAATGCTTTAAAGCACTCTAGTGGCCATAATATGCATCACACCTGGTAAATGACATCCTGAAAGAGCACAGGGAAGGTAAGTGCTGCATCCTCCAGCTCGTTTAAACTGCAGTGGACTAACGTTTCATCCTAGAATATTCAGAAGGAACACATTTTTTCGTAAGTATATAGACAAACTGCAGTGTTAATCATTTCTTGCACTCTGAAACTGACCAGATCGAGGACCAAAGAGAATTCAGGTGTGCTACGAGTCTTTAATGGTAAGGCTGGTTTCCGAGTGAGCTGCTCTTCAGTTAATGGTGGGACGTGCTTGATGAAGAAATACCTGGAAAGCATTAGAAATGACATTTTATACTGTTTTTGAATGATGACTGTATATAGAGTTCCTTTTACAAGGTCAATCCTAATGGAAGGGTTTTTAAATTAGCTGTCAAATTTGGGCAATGCCTGGTTTGCTACCAGCTTTCTTACACCATTTGGGTGTTATGGTTGAAAATGACTTGAGCTTTGAAACATATGTTTACAGAAACAATCGCTTGTTGCAGAAATCAATAGAGATGAGCCCAATGTGTTGTATTGATAATCAGAGACAACTGCAGGTCTACTACCAACATTTTATGACTTAAGTTTTCACTTACGGGTCAAAGACTTCCCATTCTTCCTCATAGGATGCTTCCGGTGGTACTGCGGTGGGAGGAGAGTTCATGTATGCCATTTCTGGACTTGAGCCTGGAGCTGGGACCATAACAAAAGTCATATATTATTTCATTTCAAGGTGCCGTTTTCTGATCTTATCTGACATGACCTACCAGTGAGGGGTGGAAGGTCAGCATTAGCATCAATGTCATCCTCCTCTGCTGCGGGGCATACGTCCGGGATGTGAGGAAGCCGCAAAGGTGGCAGCTGGGATACGCTGGAGTAGAAGTTTGTGGTGGTACATAGCTCCTGTGTAGAAGTGATGGTGCTGGTGGCCGTTTCTACAGTTTGCTCCATTTCCAGCTGTTTCACTATTTCCTCAGCCTCCAGTGCTTGGTCTGGGGAGTCTGAGCCAGGAGAGGCTGTATCAAGAAAAAACATATACATATACATAACCTGGTCGTTGGTCACTGGTTGCTAAAACACGTTGGTGAGTATCTTTTTAAAACAGTTGAGGCCAGGGGTGTCCAAACTTTTTCCAGTGAGGGCCACATAATGAAAAATGAAAGGATGCAAGACATGTAGATATGCTAAGAAGTTATATATATTTCAAGAAAAAAAAATGCATCTCAGCTTTGCCATATAAGTGAAAAAGCCCATTTGGTATAAACTTCAGTCTTTGCTCTTTTTCTCCCCATTTTTGCTGTTTTTTGATTGTCCAAATACAGACCCTTTCCACAAAATTAGAATATCATGGAAAAGTTTATTTATTTTCATAATTCCATTCAAAAAGTTAAATTTTTATAGTTTCAAGGCCCACAATTTAAACAATGTCAAGTATTTGTTTATTTTTACATAACGTAATTTGGGCATCAAGCTCATAAAAAACACAAAAACATGAAGTCAAAAAATAGAATTGTGTGACGAAATCATAATTTAACCCTCAATTTTTGCAGAAAAAAAAGAAATAAGGATCACCTCAAAACAATGAAAATTTGGTACTTCCAAAATGATATGTCAATCTTCAATACTTGTCTGGGAATCCTTTTGCCTTAATCCAATAGTTAGTTCATATTGCACATTGGGTTCTGTTCCTCACCCATCTTCGTCCAAACCCTTGGACCTTGAATCCCAAATAAAAGGCACACTTTGCTTTCATTGGATAAGAAGATGTCCGGTGCATGTGTTGGTAAACTCTGCTTTCTTGTGAGCACTGAGACCCCACAGGGGTGTGTGCTAAATCCGCTCCTCTACATGCTCTTCACCTATGATTGCGTGCCCTCCCCGAATAACACCTGCATCATTAAATTTGCGGATGACACTACAGTCACTGGTGTGACAGGTGTGACTGGTGTGACAGGAGTTTGAAGTCCAGGACCACAAGGCTGGCAAACAGCTTTTACCCACAGGCCATCAGGCTTCTCAACGAAGCACACACGCTGCACGCAACACACGCACACACTCATAGGACTTTATTTATATTTTATTTGTATTAATGTCTCTTCTGTTGTTGTTGCTTAATTTATTGGTACATATGTTTCTTATGTTCTTATTCTTTTTCTTGTGTTTTCTTTCTTTCTTTTTTAGGGAGAATGAACAGAACAAGAATTTCATTGCATAGGAGAACTACCTGTTTTACTGTGTATATGACAATAAAACTATTGAATCTTGAATCCTAAATCCAAGGTCACCGCAACAGTCTACCACAATGTTTTTGATTAAAGTGATTAAGGCAAAGGAATTCCCAACCAAGTATTGAAGATTGACACATCATTTTGAAAAGTACCATATTTTGATTGTTTTGATGTGATCCTTTTTTCTTTCTTTTTTTTCTGCAAAAACTGAGAGGTCAATTGTGATTTCTTTACAGTATTCTACATTTTTTGAATTCCTGTTTTTGTGTGATTTATGACCTGGAAGCCCAAATTATGTAAAAATAAACAAATAATATGTGGGCCCTGAAGCTATAATCTATGAAAGTTTAACTTTTTGAATGGAATTATGGAAATACCGTAAATAAACTTTTCCATGATATTAACATTTTTTGGAAAGGGTCTGCATTTCAACGTTCTTCTTAAATAATCTTTGTATATTTTCTTCTTGTAATAATATGACTTTATTCCCACAACATTTTGACTTTATTCCCATATTACAACTTTTTCCTCAACCAAGTTTCCCCAAAATTACAACTTTATTTTGTTTTTTTTCTTATATTATGACTTTTTAAATATAACCTTTTTTCTTCAATATTTCAAATCTATGCTACTAAAATCAACATTTTTCCTGATATTGCGCCTTTGTCAAAAGATTGAGACTTTTTTTGCGTAATACATTGACTTTATTCTCGTAAAAATTGCAGCTGCTTTTTTTTATTTTCCAAATTATTTCAGCTTTCTTCTTGTAAATTTTCTTGTTGTGATTATGACTTTATTCCCATAATATTTGACCTTATTTCCATATATATATATATATATATATATTTAATATATATTTCATTTTGTTTCCTATATTACAGCTTTTTTTAAAAAACATATTTTTTCTTTAATAATTAAACTTTGTGCTAAAATGGCGTTATTTTTTCTCATATTATGTTATGTACTTGTAAAATTATGACTCTCATTAGATCACAACTTTCTCTTAATATTTTGACTTTTTTCTTGTAAAATTATGGCTGCTTTTTCTATTAAATTATCTACCGTATTTCAAATTATATTTTTAGAATGTACCACAGGCCAATACAAAAACAGCTGCAGTCCGCAAATGGCCCCCGGCTCGTACTTTGGACACCCCTGGTCTAGGCAGAATTTGGTGATAAGCACGAAGCATAAATGAAAATGTTTACACATAAACAATAAAAGAGGTAGTGTTACGTTAAAATCAACTTGAACTGAAATGTTTAAGTTGGATTAATGTGGGATTCAATTAAAATGCAATTCAGACGACACCTTTGCCTACCATTCTTAGCTGGTGAGAAGAAGTTGAAAACAGGAGAGAAGATGGTCCCAAGAAGAGTTGTCCGAGGAGGGCTGGCCGGCACCTCAGCAGCCGTTGTCTCCTCCAGACTGCCATTGGGCTTCTCCTTGCTCCTGTTATGGTTGGTTGCCACTGCAGAGCCATCAATACCATTCAGACAGCATTAACAAGGACAGTAAATAAATCCAACTTTGATTTGTGCTACTCACATCCATTGACGGAGCCCTTCCTGCCAACCCTACTGACGGCGCTGCGAGGGGTGTTGGTGTCTGGAGTTGAGGTGATTAGGTTATTGTCCACGTCACATTGGAGACGCGCCTTCTTGGCCGGGTTCTCCTGCTGCAGGTTAACAGGGCAAGAACAAGTCAGGTACACTCCTGATCAACACCTTAAGGGGGAAAATTCAAGTACAGTTGTCCCTCGCATCATGCAGCATAAGAGTTGCGCAATGTGTTTTAAACAATGAATAACAGGAGTGTAAAGGTGACTATAGGCTTTTTATTTCAGGTCTGCAGGGCTCTAATAATGTTACAAACTGTATTTAGAAAGTCATAAACAGGTTTTCTATGTTACAACAATGAAAATATTCCAACATTGAATCCTGTATCGCGGAAATTCATTTATTGCGGTCGGGTCTACAACCAGTTAACCACTATAAACGAGGGACGACCGCATTTGCATTTTGCTATGGCGGATTGTTACAAGATTGTAAGTAGAGCAACAAAATACAAACACAAGAAACAGGAGCAAAAGACAAAAAAACAAACAGAAAAAACACAGAGTCAAGAATTTATTGAAAACTGCATTTTAACTGAAACAAGGTGTTTCAGTTAAAGTTTAACAGCTTTGAAAGACAAAATCTACGCAAAAATCTGGCTTGCGTGTCATTTCCTGTCAGACATTGACACCGTCACTACTGCTTGGGGCAGAGGTCGGCAACCCTAAGCATCACAAGAGGCATTTGGGCCCATTTCCACCAAATTAAAACCCACTAAATTGAAAGCAACACTACATATATTAGTTTCCTTGAAACGTACGGTCACACTGTTTTTCTGTCTTCCTGTTCCTCCTGGCGGAGTGACGAGCTACACCTGTTGCCACCTGGCAATTAGCCATGTTTCTTAAGCCTTCTCCTCAGATTTTGGATCAACACTGGCAATAAAAGTGTTGGTACACATCGACTCGTTCCAGTGCCACTCCCCGTGTTGTTTTAGTTGCCGTTGTTCAGTGGCGACAAAGGAAGCTAACAAGCCAAATAGTTGACCAGCGTCATGGTTTTTCATCAAGTTGATGATCCAGAAAACACTGCACTTTGGTGGAGAATTGTACGGCACATGCTCAACTCTGATGTAGAACTTCATGACGGCATCAGGAGGGACAGTGTAGTGACACAAACAGAAGTATAAACCAGCTGGAGCCACGGCACAAGGATAAAAACAGGAGCGGGTTGCAGACCCCTGGCTTGGGGGAAAATGCAAGAAGGCTTTCTGTCTTTGAACCCAGCATGATTGTTGAGCATTCTAATCGCAGATTTTGACTTCAGGCACTAGTCTTAAAATTTAAAACAGCTGATGAACAGCCTCTTTGAGAAAAACAACTTATTGTTGCTTTTTGATGCTCTACTTACAATCTGGTTACAATCCACCAAGCGCAAACTGTCAATACTTCCCAGGTCTTAAACTTTTGTGTATCAAAAAGAAATCTGATCAAAGAAAGCCATGTGGATTATATGTTCTTCTACAACCAGGTCTCCAGGTAATATCCTTGTCACACTCGAGGTAGAATGAGCCAGAATGCAATGGGAATTAAAATGTTTGGTTTATTCCTGGAAATTTGAAATGCATTCTAAAAATTCTGACTGCATTCCAAATATTAGGGCCCATTCTTGTGGGCGGCTCAAATATTTTGAGCATGCAAAAAACTTCTGAGGTGGATTCGAAGTGGAAAAATATCTAACGGAATTCGACCGTCGGTATTCCAACAGCATTCCCAACATTCTAATCACATTTAAAACCCCCCCCCCCAAAAAATGCAGCCAGCTGCCGCTAAAAAAAAGTCACTATGAGGCGTTGCTTTATTCACATAACTTCACATGCCAAGGAAAAAATGAGCCAAGTAAACTCCACCAGCGGCCGCCGGCATGGACAGTGCAGAGGAGCTGAAAAGAAGTGCTGAAACCCAAGAAGCCCACTGAATGTCACTCAACATTGATGTGTCAGCAATTCACAGCATGTTTTGCCACCAACGAAAAAAGGAGCCAAGCGTAGAAATTTCAAATCCTCTCCGGAATGTGGCGGGAATTTTGAAACTTTTTAATTCCGGCTGGTTCTGCTTGATTCATGCTTAGTGTGACGGGGGCTTTAGAACAAGAATCAGAGTTGTATCTACGGCTGTCACGATAATCAACAAATCAATTAACTGCACAATAAATAAAAACAAATTCGATAATTTTACTGGCCTCGATAAATTGACATATGCATGCATGTTTGTTTTCCTCCTCTCTCTCTCTCTACCAAACAGGCTGGATGACAAGAGGGTTCACTGGGCGCAGCTGTCTCAACACCCGGGTGAGTTTTTTCTATAGTGAATGAATGGAGTGAGTGAACCCTCCCCTGTCAGTCATTCAGTCTCTTTGCTACGTGCCAGCGAGTGCACCATTTGCGTGACCACAATCGAATACTTTCTTTGTGATCTCCATCGTCATTTGCACCACTCCACTTAGCGTGTTTTTCGGTTTACGGTGAAATATACGCCACAATTTTGTCATGTTAATACACTGCGTTAGTCAAACTACTATTTTTAAAATCACAAAACGTCCTTCTTGAATTGTAAATTAATCTAACATCATTGTAAAACTATAAAAATGTGATTTCTATTATCATTTTTGGCTTTCTGGAATGAAGGAATTGGATTTGCATGATTTATTATGGGAAAAATGTATTTGGTTAACGTCCGCCAAAACGGACCTTCTGGAAGGAATTGAGGACGCTAACCAAGGTTCCAGTGTATGTTGATACAAGTAGCAACCACATTACTGTAAATGAACACACCAAAAAGGTCATGCTGTCATAGTACAAGGGAACATGAGGAGATGTTTGCTTTTCTACATGTTACTATACCACCTCCTGTTCCTATGCAGCAACTCTGAGCGAGCACCTAAAATTAGAACAAAGTTCTCCGATGACACTCTCCACCAAGAAACCATGCTTAATAGTTTTACAGCAACTGTGCAAGATTACATAACATACATACATAACAAATCAAAGATACGTTTAAAGGAGAGGGTCAATTTAGGCTCCTTCAAGGCTTTTCCGCTTCTTGTCTTAAAAAACTGAGATCATTTAGGTGTTTACCTTGACTGCATTTCCTCTGATGAACTTTTTGATGGTCGAGAACAGGCCCCTCCCACTGGTAGGAGCGTCCTCTTCTACGTCTGAATGCCGTCTCTTGGTCCGGGATGGGCGAGGTGCCAGACTGGGGATGGGTTGCTGAGACGCCTTACGCATTCTCAGCCTCATCGTTTTAGCAGTCACATGTAAGGCTGTTTGAAAGAAAAATATTTACCCCATCACATAACACACTGACACAGGACAGATGACATATAGCCTATATGTCATCTGAGAGAGGAACATAAGTGTAACAGTTTAACCTAATAATATGAACAAACTTAACATTTACAACATAAAATAGCGGAGTGTGAATATACTGTATATTTTGGTAGTACTGGTTGAACTTGCTGCAAACATCTGGATGTATTCAACATCCCATTTCACTTACATCACAGCAGCCACGCACGCATGCACGCACACACGTGCACACACGGCTTTAAAAGCACACAACACTACATCTTCCACTGCACACATCCATCATGATTTAATACTGTGAACTGGAATGTCGTTTTAAACCAAGCGTTGAATTTGTGGTTTTAGCCATATCTGCAAAAGGGCACACTCCTTGCCTTCTAGTACAGAGAGGTTCAAAGTGTTCACCCTGCTGGAGTAAAAACTGTTCACCGTGGACACTAATTGCAAGCACTTCCCCGCCTCTCGTGCTTGCATAACAGGAGCAGACTGAAAATGTGTCTGGACATATCCACAAGCTGTTCTGTACACTCATCCATTCATATGGACTCTCTCTGCTTTGCATTTACAGTATCAAAAGAATCTAATAAAAAACCCAATAGCTACTGTAACAATAAAGCAATAAGTGTCAAACTCGATAGCCACAATTGATACAATAAGAGTATTTACATCACATGAATATTGAGAAATTTAAGACAGAAAAAATACAAATGAAAGAAATAAACTGAAACTCAATGTTTCCCCATAGAGTCATTCATTTGTGGTGGCCCGCCAGGGATAAATTTGGGCCGCCACAGAGTTACGTAATATTAGGTGAAAACGAGAAAAGGTTGTAATTTTATGAGAATAGTGACTTAACATTACGAGTAAATTAACATTTTTGCAGCATTAAGTTGAAATGTTCAAGATTTTTCTTTTAAGGGTTTGGGTTGATTATATTATGACAAACAAAACAACAAATAAAGTTGTATTTTTTTTATTTATTTAGGCTGCATAAAAAGTTATGCGATGAGAATAAAGTCAAAATATTATGGGAAGAATATCATACTTACAAGAAGAAAATTTGGGAGAAAGAAGTTGAAAATTACAAATTAAAACATTTTAATAAAACAAAAAAACGCACAAATGGACAAAAACAGCTGTAATTTTACGAGAATAAAGTCAAAATATAAAGAAAAAAAGGTTGTATTTTAACGACAAAAAAGTTGCAATTTTACAAGAATAAACTGATACTATTATGAGCAAAATAATTTGTCATTTTAGTAGCACAGAGTTGAAATATTAAAGAAAAAATATATTTTTTTAAGTAATATGAGAAACAAAAACAAAATAAAGTTGTAATTATTGGATAATTACTTTGGAGAAAATATAATATTATGAGAATTAAGTCATACTATTAAAAGAAAAAAAATACAAAGATTATTTAAAAAAACTTTAAATATTTGGGGAAAAACAGCAAAACCGGGGAAGAAAAGAGCAAAGTTGATACTAATAATAGGATTTTTCCACCAATCACAATCACAAAGCTGAGATCCCGTTTTTTTCTAATATAAATAACTTCTTAGCATATCTACACGTGTTAGTTTGCAAAATATCAAAGTGGCAAAGTTGCATCCCTTCATTTTTCAATATGTGGCCCTCGAAGGAAAAACGTTTGGACACCCGTGGGCTAGATGAACATTTAAGGTTACGTTTATCTTCATTGAAGACGTGACTGTTCCCAAAGACATGATGTGGCAGCAAGACGCCACATGGACACCACCTTCCTGTTTTATCATGAGTTATTTCTTGAATTCAGTCGAGTGTTTCCCGAGTGTTGCATGTGAAACTATAATTGCAAAACGTATTTAAACGTGTTTTGTGTTAACATTTGTGGCTTTCTGGAACAGATTCATTGCATTTACATTATTCCTTATGGAAAAATGGATCAGGTTAGCAATCCATTTTGGTTAGACTTGGATCTTCTGGTGAAAAATTAATGACGCTAACAAAAGGTTCCACTGTAGTCCAATAGTGACCCGTAGAAGTAATTCCACTTGGTCTCGAGTCTTGGGCACGCGTTTGCCACCATTTTCTAGTTTTTGTTTGTCTGCGGCAGAAGATGACGGGCCTGATGAGCATTCGTTCTTCTATAGTTTGGTGTGTCACAAGGTTCCTGGTGTAGATGTGACCATTTACCCTCCATAAAAAAAGGATCATCAGGGCCTTAAAGAGAGCCCAGGAACCATCATGAATGTTTTTTTATGTGTGTTATAAAGCACCAAAACACATATCTACCGCTGCACAAAATGAAGCAGACATCCATACTCAATAACTACATATTCGGTTGTTAAAGGAAAACTACACTTTTTTTTAAAATTTTGCCCATCCACGATCCTTATCTGAAACATGCTTTTCTAGCGCCTTATAATGATATAAAAACAGCTAAAAAGAGGCAGCTAATTCATGCACATTATGGCACACACCTATTTAACCTACAAAGCCCGCTATTAAGGGCGCTATCCACATGGAAACGTTTTCAGGTCAATTCAGTATTCAGTCAGACCTCAATATGCATGGAGCTGATATCGGATATCCTCCTTTGAATAAAGGAACACGCAAATTGCTGCAGTCTCAGCGGGCGAGTAAAGCGAGCGGGAAATAAGAAAATGCAGGTCTCAAAACGGAGCCGGTCAACACCAACCAACAACGCGATTCCTGGGGCCCTCCGCCTGTGTATTATTACATTTAAACCCACCATTGCCAAAGTCTAGGGGATTCCGAGCATATCACGCTCGCGTGGAAAACTACAGTACAATACATTTTTGCAATTATTACTATGCAATTAGACAATTTAGCGTCAGTGAGTAGCGGTTCTTTAGAGAAATGTGTTACGCTACTACCATGCAGAGACAAACTTATTATTGAACGCTCCACCAACAACTAAATGATGTGATTCATGAATACACACCAAGCTAACCCTAATCTAATACTACTACTACTACTACTACGATTGCTGCTGCTCCCAACCCAATGCAGCATCGGCAGTTAAATGAAATAGCATTGCTTTAGGGCACAGAACATTCATCAGTAGCTGACAGACCGTTTATTTACTTCTTTGACTCGACTGTCATCTCGTATCATTTACAAGTTTGACAACTGTTGTGCAGCATAAACTCATCAATGTCGCTACGGATTACCCAGTCATGTTAAGAATATAAAGTGAGACTGTTTAAAAAAAAACACGCGCGCGCGCATTAAGTGTGCTTAAAGTAATTGTTGTAGTGAACTGGAAATATTAGCTGGCTAACGTCAGCCAGCAAAGTTCAGTCGTGGAATGTGTCTGGATGCTTTCCCATAGCAAGCTAACTGCGGCTAGCTACTGCTCTTTTTTCCGCGGCGACGCATGGACATATGAAGTATAATTGTACTAGTGGGCGTTGTCGTTGTTCTAGAAAGACACTGAACATGTAATACGGTAGTCAGAATAAAAACAGAAATTAGCCGTACCATTCGAAGGCCGTGGCTATGTTGCTTAGCTTAGCATAATTAGCATCGAGCCAGCTAGCTTCCTTGAAAACAACTACTGCGGGCTAACAGATGTGTACAGGCGGGGAGGGAAACATTTAGCCTGTCGTTAGCTAACGTTACATAAAACAAGGCGGACCGTCGAGACTTACTTCACTCTGGTCCTCGCTGGGTGAAAATAGCGACTCACGACCCGGGAGCCATCGCAGAAAAGGCAGTGATTGTTTTTGTCTTCTGGGGATACTTTTTCCTTATCTACTCAATGGCCGTCGTAATGACACACCGTTGTTACCAGGCGCCATTTCCCGCCTCTGCTCAGGCTCAGCAAGGTAAATACCCGTATGGCCATGGACACGCCCCCTCACCGCTCAAACACCAGCCAGGCTGCAGCCATCATCACGCTTGCCTTAATAGTTTCAGTTTTGAACTGTTGAAATATCATCCCAGTTAACAAACAGCATGAAGCAAAGCCTTTAATAAAAACAAATTACATTCAATGTGCCATGAATGGACATACCTGTATAAATCAATGTCATGTTATTGAAATAATCTTCCCAAGTCAGTACAAACTGTTAAACCAGTGTTTCAGTCTTGTGTACCCCCTCACTCATAAATGTTATAGGATTCTCCAACTATTAGGATTTAGGGACAGCTGTACCACAGGTTGTCTCCCTGCGGAAACTAGTTGTAGTGCACACTGTTCCATTTTATTGTCTGGCTTAATATGAAGTAACTGAGAATATGTACGGTACTTATCTCTGAAATTGAATGTTTTCACATACCCCAGGTTGGGAATCAGTGTTACAGTACAACTAACTAGTTGAACTAGATGTACCTCACGGATGGGTATGTGTACATTACAGTGTGTTTTTATGTTTTTCAATATGATCAAGGACAAACAGCATGGCACATGCATGAACGGTATCATTTAAAAAAAGAAAAAATAATAAGGGGCCCTTCTGAGTGTTAACCCCCCAAAAAAAATCCAAATCATTTAATTGGCTATAAGCAAAGTCCTTGGCATTTCAAACGCCTTTCCAACCCCTGTAAACACGAAACACCATTATGTCCAAACATTGTGGTAGATAAGTCCAATCGTCCTATTAGGCTCTTTGATAAACATCTCAGAAGAGTAGTTTTATTTCTTAGTTAAGGAAAAAACATGTCAACTCAGCTCAGTAATTAACTGCGGTACTCGACCGCAAAGCAAAATAGTCCATGGACAGAACACTACATTGTCCTAGCTTACCTTCATGACCAAATCAAACATCAGCCTAGTTTTTAAGAGTTATTTCCTTGTATTGTTAGGTTACATTATTCAAATACATCAGTAGTAATCGGTTGGGGAAAAAAAAAAAAAAAAAGGTCCACGATATGAAGGATGCAAGCCGTAAATTCTGATTCCAGAGAGCCAGGTTGCAGACAAAAGGTGTTTGAATGGCATCCTGCTGTACAAAATTTCTGTTTAAAGAACGTCCATGACTTGACGTCGCTTTCCATAATCCACAGCCCGATCTCCCTGCATGTCTCGATCGTCATCATCTGGAATAAAAAAGGCAAAGTACATGAATAATTATATTTATATAGCAGTAGTTTCATGGCCGTGAATATTCTCATTCATCCATCATTGTATTCTCAAGGCATTCAATTAATCGCAAGTGGACTGTTCAGGTTTGTCTTTGTAGACCTTTCGCTGGTCATCAGAGCAGGCTTCATCCCTTCATGCTCACAGACTAGATAGAATGGCTCGAGTGTGAGGGAATGGCGTAGAGCAGGGGGTGTCCAAAGTGCGGCCCGCAGCTGTTCATGGGCCCATGGCACATTCTAAAAATATAATTTTACAACGAAACAGTCTAAACATTGGGGGGAAAAAAAGGTGTAATCTAAAAAGAAAGTCTACGTAATACAAATAAAAAGTAATTTTAGTAGCATGAAGTTGAAATGAAAAAAAAAAAGACTGAAAAAAGAAAAAAATACTTTTTAAAGTTGTAATATTATGAGAGACAAAACAACAAATAAAGTTGCATACCCACGACCCTAGTGAGGATAAGCGGCAAAGAAGATGGATGGATGGATAGATGGGGGGAAAAAGGGGGGAAGAAAAGAGGAAGAATAGCCTTTTTCACCTATATTACAAAGCTGAGATGCATTTATATATATATATATATATATTTCTTAGCATATCTACATGTGTTGCTTTCTAAAATATCAAAGTGGCAAAGTCGCATCCTTTCATTTTTCACTACAGGTATGTGCCCCTTGCTGGAAAAAGTTTGGACACCCCTGGAGTAGGATCTAAAGCAGGGGTCACCAAAGGTTTTTTCTTGTAAGAGCTACTTTTACAAAATGAAAATGGCCAAGAGCTACTCATTTTTGTAACAATTATTTTTATAGCTTATTTCAACCCAAACAAACCGAATATGCTTGTTTTACCAGAACATTAAGAACATACTGGTATCCACAACTCACATTTTGCTTTTCAGAATTTCTTTTTAGTGTTCTCACATTATTAACTAAAAAGCTGAATGGAAAGCAGGCTTGAGAGCGCCTCATGTGGTCGTGGGGGGCTACCTGGTGCCCGCGGGCACCACGTTGGTGACCCCTGATCTAAAGTATCCTCTAAGTTTCCCTCTTTTGTGGAACAAAAGATCCACGACTGTTGTTACAACTGAATGGAATACCAACAAGGGTGACTCGACCCAAAACAACTGTCGTTGGCTGGCATAGGCCTCTTGCCCCCCACTGTATCTTAACACCTGTCGTTTTGCACCACAGAAGAGTTAAACCACACGTTTGCGGCAAGCCTCTCTACCTTTGAGGATAAATACTTAGGATCCTGCTCCGTCCCCTCAGACAAGAGCTGTCCTATCTCGCTCTTGGGCATGCACTGATGAAGCCTGCTCGGATGACAGGCGAAACGTCTCCAACAAACAACATTAACAGTCCAGATGCTTAAAAAAAAGAAGTCATGATATTAGTCAGTCTGGAACATGCAGTGGTACCTCGGTTAACGTCCGCCCCAGTTAATCCAACATTTTTTGCAAAAGTTTTGCCATAGTTTGCGTGCATTATGGCACAGAGTTGGCACAGTTTGTTTAGGCTGCCATCTTGGATCACGTGGCCAAGACGAAATCTTGCAATGTTTACACATGATCGTGCAATGCACTGTGGGCCGCGGGCGCCATTTTTAGAGCAACATCGTTTGTTTCTATTAGAGTTGGAGCTGCCAGAGAGAGATACACTATGTAACAAACACACTGATCACACAAACAAGAAAGGTGCTGGACTGTACCGAGACAAGGGATAAAGAGAAGGTCGTCATCATTTCAGAGTTGTGTAAACAACAAGGCCTCCGTGTGGTGCTGCTTGTATGTTTTTGACTAACATGTGTTGGTATCTGATGGAGAAATGAGTTTCCAACAAAATGTATTTTAAGCCTGGAATCTATTCTGCATTTAGCATTCTTGATTATTTATATATGAAGTGGGACGTTTCACAATTCATAAAATCTCTAGCTCTCCCTCCTGGACTCAGGGTGGAATTGAACTTGAACATTATATTTTACATTACTCAAATTTGACAGCAGCGTGCAAACTGCTGTTATATGGTTGTCCATTTTTTGTGATATTAAATGCTCAGTTATCCATTCGCCATTTGCAGTTATGTTTGCATTATTTTGTGCATGTCAACTAGTCTTTAAAATGTGTTCTGTGTTAACATTTTTGGGTGTCTGGAACGGATGAATGGCTTTTACAGTATTTTCTATGGGAAAACTTGCCTTGGTTAGAGCTCGTTTTGGTTTGAGTCAGACCTTCTGGAACGGATTGACTAACCAAGAAACCACTGTGTATTGAAAATACTTTTTGCATGACATGAAAACTTCATAGTAAAAACAGGCTATGGCTCAAATTCTGTTGCAAACTAAATTAAAAACCAAAAATAAAAATAAAAAATAGAAATGGGTGTGAATTTCAATGTTTCAAAGAGAACACAGACAAATCTACATGTGGGTGAGATGTTTGGTGGGCACAGACAGCTTCTACAGCTAAAAAGAAGCACAGGCAGCAGTTGACAAGTGACTCATTCAAAAAACCGTGAGTTCCTGGTCTGGTTTCCTCTTTAGGAGGCATAATGTGTAGCTGTGCCGTTCTTTGAAGCAAAAAAAGTGTTGCATGCACTGCAGTTCTGGTTTGAGCCCAGAACTATGATGTCATGCATGTGTGTCTTTATGTTTGGAGATGCATTCAAGGACCAAACTCATGGCAATGTGAGCTAGTCTATATCGCACAAACTGCTGGAGGGAGGGGTGACAGCAGGATGGGGGGGTGGAGGAATGGTGAATGCACATCTGGACAGGCGGTCCCGTCTCACCTTGAACATCTTCCTCCCCACCATCACCATCCTCTTCCTCATTGTAGGCCAGCTCGGCCTGCTTGTCCGCTTCATACTCACCCACATTGCCATCGTCCCCATTGTAGTCCGCTAGCTTAGAGCCATGTTGCGGATCTACGGGGGACTCGATCTCATCAAAGAACCGGCCTGCAGGAGGCAGAGAAGGGCCTCATCAGGAAAGGAGAGAAGCGAAGGCAATTGAAGGGACAGTAGGAATGGCTGAAGGAACAAAAAGGGATTGGGGGGGGGGGTGAATGGATGGACACTAAATATTGGCTGATAAAAAAAAAAAAAGTTACTAAAAGGAGTTAAAAACAAAAACAAAAAAAATGTATGTATACCTTTAAGGACCTGAATGTCGACTCTTCATTGGGGAAAAAGGGTTCACTTGTAAGTATACAGTGATGATTTTCTACGTTTACCCCCTTACAAAAGACATGAGCTTTTTGTGTAACTGACAGAATATCAACAAAAAAAATTAAGGAAAAAAAAAAAGTTACAGTCGTCCCTCGTTTATCGCGGTCTACGGATTCAAGTGAATTTCCGCAAAATGTTAATAAATAGAATATTTTCATAGTTATGGCATAGAAAACCTGTCTACCTAAATACAGCTTTTAACACTCTATAGACATGAAATAACACCCCTATAGTCACCTTTACATTTGAACGACCCAATATAGTAGATATAATCAGAAAATAAGACATTAGACATAAATCAGACTCACAGGTTAGCAGTTCCTTGTTTTTTTGTTGAACAGTGTACTTCCTGTGGTGGCTATTGTCCAATCAATGTATTGTAATAGCAGGTTTAAATGGATTTACACTCGTATTACCCAGCATAGTACACATAAGAGTAAATAAGCCAACATGTTCCCTAGCGGACCTTAGTGGCCAGCGGATAGATGTGTGGAGGACAGGAAGTGACGTCAGCGGTTCAGAGTTGAGTTTTAGCTTGTCGTAGGTTATGGCCCCAACAGTAGCCCATTTTAATATAATTACTATCATTATTATGTCCGATAATTATCGGCCCGACAATGAAAGCCGATATAGAGCTTTTAGCGTCAACGTTGCAAAATTGCAACACTGCTGCATCATGTGGTTAATACTGCGCTCACAAGCCTGTGAGAAAGAGGTAACTTTATTTAGCAAGCAGAGACAGACAAGACACTACCAACGAATAATACAGAATAACTAACAACTATGTGCGCTCTAAACATGTAACTTGACAGCCAATTACAACAGTATAGCAAAGCACGTTGGGAAATAGGAAGTGCTGTTAAAACTGTATACGTCAACATTGCCACCATATTGGATGTGGCAAGGCTGCGCTCTAAGTGAATACAAGTAAATGTATACTAAGTCCCAAACCAACGAACACAATTGGTTCCAGATGACCGTTCTTATGTCGAATTGTTCTTAAGTAGGGGAAAAGGTAATATTACCAATGATATAGGTACTACATGTACGTGTATACATATACAGTATATGCGTATGTATGTAAATATGAGTTTGGATGTAGTAGTAATATTAAACGAGGATAATTAATGAAAAAAACAATAATAAAAATGATATAATAATACGTAATGATAAATGTTATTTACCTTTGAAGAGGAGTGGTCGAGCATACTCGTGGTGGAGGAGGCGGAGATATTGAAAAAAAAAAAGGACAAATCGTCGTCGTCGTTAGACTCTTCTAAAAGAAGTAGTGTTCTGTGGGTGGTGTAGAATTAAACAGGCCTATTAACTCTTCATAAACTTTAATCACACGCTCTGTCCGGGTTGTATCATACAGCTACAATTTAGCTTTCCATTTCTCCTTTACACTCTCTCCCCACCTTCTTCCCCTTTGTTGGTCCCATTAGCAGTGTCACAGTGCCCTCTACTGGTCAAGCATGAAGCAGTATAAATACTGATGGAGCGACTAGAAGGCAAAATAAAAAAAAATATAGACCAGTTGGCTTTGTTCGTATCTCCGAAAGTTCGCATGTCGGATGTTCGTAAGTTGGGAACTTGGTGTACTTACTTTCATAAAGTGCTCTTCTACAAAGACATGCAAGTTAATGCCTTCCGTTTTATACATTCACACACGGACTAATATACTTGGGAAACAGTTAGGCACCAAAAACAATGTATTTGATCTTCTCAGATGGCTAAGATAAGAACTTTATTGATTCCCCACAGGAGTAATTCACATTACATCAGCTAGTAGTGCCAAAAAACTATACACAGTGTGTGTGTGTGTGTGTGTGTATGCAAATTTATAGATAGTAGTTCTAATTCAATAAAATAAGAACAAAATAAGCAAATTCATGTATTTTAAGCAATAACTAAAAATAAAGCACAAGAAACACAAATGTAGTCTTATATAAAATATAAAAAATATTAATTATCTACAGTACTCAAGAGATGGGTGGAGTAGCCAACAAAACAACTGTACTCATTTAAGACTATTGTTAATTTACAACAATTTTACTCTAAAAGATATGTGATTTTACACATCGGTATAGGTTGATATCAAAATCGGAAATTGAGAGCTACACAATATCGGCATATTGGTTATTGGCAAAAAAAAAGCCAATAACGGACATCCCTAATTATTTAGGTTATGTTTTTATTATTGTGCCTGTTGTGAGAATTTAAAAACCTGCAATAAATGCCTTTTCTGGCAATCACGTCTGGCCCTTGTCTCACCGAATACTGACACCTAGTGGCTGATGTACATTACTACATTCACAATTACAATGCTGCTTCTGCCTTGTACACTAAGTCCCCTACTAACGAACATCCGACCTGCGAACACTCGTAGATACGAACACAAGCCGACTGGTCTATTTTTTTTTCATGATTTTTTTCGAAAATTGCCACACTTTGTCATTTAAATTTTTTAGAAATACAAAGGCGCTATTTTTGTATTGCGCGCCATTCCACCGCTACGAATGGTGGGTAGCAGCATCCCTCTCGCGCAATCTTTCTCAGTTCGTCTGCACTTGTCGCTGATAACATCTCGGAGCACGCCGTTTGTACCCCGTTCGATACTTTACAGAGACGTTTGTTATCCGTTATCATGGCTGATAAATTGAGTGCTAGTAGCAGTGGTAGGAAACATCAAGCAATTTCTATGGAAACGAAGGTGGCCATCATCAGGAAGTTGGACGGGGGCGAGAGAATGGCTAATGTAGCGCGTGCTTACGGAGTGAATCGCTCAACGATAGGAACAATTTACAAAGGCAAGGTTCGAATTATGGAACATGTGAAGACTTCTGTACCAATGGCATCCACTAGCATTACAAAGAGGAGTCTAACGACAACGAAGATTTGTCCTTTCTTCAATAATTCCTCCTCCTGCTCCACCACTACCACCAACGATGTATGCTCGGCCACACCTCTTCAAAAGGTAAATAACATTTATCATTACGTATTATTAAATCATTTTTATTATTGTTTTCGTTTAATATTACTACTGCTTCCAAACTCATATTTACATACATACGCATATACTGTATATGTATACACGTACATGTAGTACCTATATAATTGGTAATATTACCTTTTCCCCGACTTAAGAACGGTCGTCTGGAACCAATTGTGTTCGTGAGTTGGGGACTTAGTGTATTTGTATTTCAGTTCACTTAGGCATTTTTATGCTTTAAAATGCTTAATTTAGGCCAAGTTAAAGTACAATTTGCTTAAATATGCATTTTTTTTTATTAATAGGCTGTATTCAACCACAAAACAGATCATTTATTAATTACTTTGTGAAAAATGGCGATAGAGTGAGGGCGCAATTTTCAAACCGCAACGTGGTGAGGGATGACTGCAAATGAATTTGTGATTGGGTGAAATAGGTATTTGATCGCAAAGCAAAACATGAAGTCAGGTGTTCCTTGCAGTTTGCACACATCTCAGAAAGTGTTTCGATCCACTCCTCTTTACAAATACTGAAGGTTTCAACTAAGGATGCAACTCTCTTTGTGGTACGATTCGATACGCATCAAGGTGCACAAGTTAAGATACGATTAAAAAGAACGATGTTTCATGTCCTTCCACATATTTTCTAGAAGTCTGGATATTAAGCCACTACAGGTCCTTCATGTGCTTCTACATCACCCACCATCCTTTGTTCGCCTTTTTTGGCGGGGCGATTATCATGCTTGAAAACACATCCACAACCGATCTTCAATGCTCTGGCTGAGGCCACGAGGTTCTCAGCCAAGATTCCCTCTTTCTGTAACCTTAGCTTCATAAGTCAAATGTTTCCACTTCCACATTTGACAGTTGGGTTGGTCTTCTCGGGGTCATCTTCAGAGTTTGTCCATCTCCAAACTGGGGTGGGGTTGACAAGCTTGTTGTGAGTGCACTGATAGCTCGTGATTGGCTCCTGCCAAAGAAAGAGCTACCATTTCCTCACTGACTCGCAAGCAGCACAGTATTTAAACAATTAGTAGTAGTTCTGAAGTAAAGGAGATGTCACAAGATTAGAAGTTAGCTGCACCGCTGTATAAACCGCAGGGTTCAACGTTTAACAAGTAGCGGCTTATACACCGGAATTTACGGTGCAAACTAATGCATCACCACATGTTTTGTTGCTGATATTTTATCTCTCTTGGTTACAATAAACCTTTCATAAAATTATCAACTGTTCATATCTTTGTATGGAGGTAAACGTACAAAATCGGTAGGGGATCAAATACGCATTTCCCCCCCATCGTGTGTCTAATAGGTGGTAAATGACCACAAGAATTCTTTTATTTCAGTATTAAATTAGAACTACAGCCATGCTCCACCAATGTATGCACAATATCATGACTCAAAGTAAAGCAGTCTCAAAGGATGGATGAGCAGGATGGGAGGAGAGTGATTTTCATCTGAAACACTTCCACATGCAGGTAATATCAGTATTTTCTGAGTATGTTGGTCTACTGTATTGTGGAAGCCCATGGCACTTAATGTTATCTCTCCTTATATTAGCTATGTATACATGCCAGGGGAGAAGGGTGAGACTGAAGAAGCAGCGAGACAGGCAGTACCTTTGAGCTGCTAGTGCCTACATGACACCAAAAATTTGACATCTTGTGGCTGCTGGGTATTAATTTCCCTTATTTGGATGCAAATATACAGAACAGATTAGGTACAGAAGAATGTAGGGGCAAAATGGAAGATGTGAATTAAATACAGTCCGGGTTTAAGCAAAGTTCAAGATGGGCGGGTAGAAGAAGAAAACGTTAAAAAAAGAAAACAGGAAAGAAGCGGGAACAAGCTGCATAGCAGATGCCAGGCAAGCAGGAAAGATCTTGTGGGAAGTGCCATGGGTCATCTCTTCAGAACCTGGGACCCCACAAGTCTAATCCTGAAAACTTAAGGACTGGAATCCATGGATCCATCATGATGACGGATGACCAAATCTTTCCTTTCTGCTCACAGATGAGCTGTTACTCAACTCAGAAGTACTAACCAGACTGTTTTTATGTGCAAAATAAGAAATGTGCAACATTATCGTTTTTAAACCTTCTTTAACAACACAACATGAAATGACTATTACATTCATATTTCCTGTGCTCCGTGTCTAATATCTCACCTTATCAATGAACAAATGCGTTATAATGTTCAACCAGTCATTTAAGGACGCAATCTACTGTGTGGAGTTGCAACGACAAGCCACGCAATCAGCCCCAGTAGAATGTGTGCCAACTCATGCATCTGTGGCGGCCCAAATTTATCTGTGGCAGGCCGCCACAAATAGATGACTATGTACTGACACATGGGGAATGGGCGGGGGGATGTGGGGGTAAGCCTAACAATAAAATCACTGCTTCCATGTAATAATTATGTTGTACCTGCAAAGTCATCTCATTTCAACCCTTCAAACCGAAGCAATTAAAAAAAAAAAAAAAAACAGGTCCGGCAGTTGGGTGTCATGGTGCAGGTGAACTTACTTTGGTGACGGTGACGTGCCCCTGCTGGGACCTGGTCTTTGGCACGGTGCGGCTGGATGGGTTTGGGCACCTGGGCAGGATTGCCTGGCAATGGAATCCCTTTCAAGTGCTCATCCTCACCTTTGACATCTGGGGCTGCCAAGAAAGAACAACATGATATTCCTTGTTGGATGTAAATATTGAGGGAGAAGTACCAAACTACACCTGCAAAGGTGTACATGCAAAATGTTAATAGAAATCTATGGAGTAGTGCAGGTTGCCTAAGGTTTCCTCAGGTCACACATCCACCGTTTGACGACCCTGCACCACCTGAAGCTCCAGTGTTCCACTGAGTGAAAAAGCACCGAAGATCATGATAGACCCCCCTCCACTGTCCCGGGTAGAAACATCTCAGGGTGGGATCTCCTTGTCATACCAGTAACGTTGGAAGCCATCTGGACCGTCAAGGTTACATTTTTTCCCCAGAGAATAAACCTTTTTTCCACCTTTCAATGTCCCATGTTTGATGCTCCCTGGCAAAGTCTAAACGGGCAGTTTTGTGGCATAGAAGGAGACGGGGTCTTTGAATTCGTTTTTTGTTTTTTTTTTAAACCCTTTTCCCGCAGATGCCGTCTGATGGTTATTGCGCTGCAGTCGGCACCAGTAAGGGTCTTAATGTGGGTTGAAGACCGCCCCGTGTCTTGATGGACAGCCAATAGGATCCTCCGGCTCAGCGCAGGTGTGATTTTTTTGGGTCTAACACTTGACTTTTTTGTTCCATCATGCTCAGGATCTTTCAAAAAATGTAGAATGACCAACCTCAGCAGCAATGGCACGCTGTGAGAGGCCTTGCATATGCAGCCCGACAATCCGACCACGTTCAAAAGGAGAATGCTTCTTAGCTTTAGCCATCAAGAGGGCATGACAGTGTGAATGCCTGACAGAAAATGAACATTTTGAGCATGGCTTTTATAGCCTGTGGTCTTAAACTTTTAATCAGGTGATAAACAACCTATTTCAGTTTTTTCTCTCCAAATGTTCCAAATGTTTGTCTCACGCCGCCTTCTTGCTTTTGCATATTGTAGCTCTACTTAAAACCTCATTAAGATCCAAATGCGCAAAATGCAACTTCTAGCAATTTTTCAACTAGTCTTAAGAATTTGATCAGGTCTGTGTATATATATATATATATATATATATATATATATATATAACTTCTTAAGCATATCTACATGTGTTGTTTTGCAAAATATCAAAGTGGCGTCCTTTCATTTTTCACTATGTGCCCTTGCTGGAAAAACATGTGGACACCTGGTCTACAATAATGAAACATTCCAGAACAATTGAAAGAAAGGTGAATGTGAACTGCTTTTCTATTGTCATTTCAGTGTTAATCAAGCAATACTCTTTGTAGATGGCGACTCTTAAGGACACACAAGTCACGGGAATGCGTAAACTTGAATACAGTAGGACCTCGCATAACATAAACCTCCTTTTACATAAATTCCACTGAACATAAAGAATTTATGTAAAGTTTTTGCTTCGTATTACAGAAGAAATTCCATATAACATAAAGCCAAGTCAGTGCAAGTCTTTTTTTTTTTTCCCAATCAACTTTATTAATGCCTCAAGTCGGCACAAGTTCAGACTAACACTTGGTGACGCCTTCTGGCGCATCACACTCTCATTGGCTGATTTTCGGGGCACTGCCTCCGCTCTCATCTCATTGGCTGAGTTATACAGCACGTACGTGAGTTTGTGTGAGAGAAAGGCTTCTCCCTTGAACCTCCTTCCTCTTCGTAGTCCCCCTGAAACTAACTGAAATAATTAAGTTAAGTTAGAAATTAAAATTTTGCACACAGCGTTATCATGTAGTGCGTGTGCGTTTGTCTGTGAGACCAGCTGACTCTTAGACTCTTTGAGTCGCGTTTCGACTCAGGCTGGTCCTCCTCCCTGCCTCCACTTGCGTGCTCCTGATCAAGACATCTCGTGAATGGTAAGATTGTTTTTGTTTTTCAGTTTTATTCATTTACAGTAATCTTATTTATTACCTTATTTTATATTTTATTTTTGGAATGTTACTCTCCTATGTTTATGCTAAGGTTTTCTTATCTTTTCCCACCATATTTGGTGGACTTTGAATATTTTGAAGGGCCAAAGGGGTGAGTTTGGGAAGATCTTGGAACGAATTTGGCTATTTACATGTATTTTACGCTTCGTATAACATAAAATCCCTATAACATAAAGGTTCTTGGAACGGATTATTTACGTTGTAGGGGCGTCTACTGTACCTCGAAGTTGTCTTTGCTGTTCGCCCAGTTCGTCCGCTTTGATATCTGCTTTGTTGTCTTCTTCAAACACCATCGGCTTGTCAGCCAGTTTGACGACACCCGGAGGGGCGATCACAGCTGCCTGGCCTTCCACGCCGTCCTGCTGGAGGCGGGGCTGGTCAAGAGCTAAGCCCTGCCCGCCTGGACCATCACCAGGTCCAGCGCCGGCACCCGCAAACGCATCAGGGGCCTCGTCACGCTTCTTCTGAGTGATGGCTGGCTTCTTCAATTCTGGGGAGAAAAAAAAAAAAAAACAGTTGACAAGTAGTGCACTCCATTTGGTCTTTATTGCATTAAGGCACAAAACGCCTAAGAACATGTTGGTTCGTGTTATTACTTACCAAATTGCATTTCATCAAGTTTTCCAACCTCACTGTCTTCAATACCGGGCATACCAGCATCACTCCCAGGCTTACCCATTACGTCTGCAAGAGAAGAGAGAATGCAGATTAGCCAGCTAGTGACAGGATGTGATAACAGAACTTCATATTTCTAATGGTTATTGTGAAATGTACACAGGGTAAACATTTCTCACACAAAAGAGGGTTTTCCTCACAATGTAGTGCTTTGTTTTGAAAGCTATGATTTTTTTTTCTGCAGCACAAATGGTGGAATATAGTTTTTTCCCCCTCTTGTCTGGTACTGTTTGTAATGTTCATGATCAGCTGCTTGTAGTGCATACATACTGTCTGTGAGTATGTAATGTAACCATGCAGCCTGATCACAAAACATTATATATAATGCAGGGTTGTCCAGCAAGAGCCACAGAGAAAAATGAAAAGGATGGAAGGGCCACTGTGATATTTTACATTTTGTAAACCAAGCCATGACAGATATGCTTGGATGTTATATATATTTCCAGGAAAAAACATAGCCTGCTTCTCAGCTTTGGGACATAGGTGAAAAAGCATATTATACCTTCCTTCAAGTAAATTTTCCTCTAATTATGACTTAATATTTAGATTTTATCCCTCTACTATTGTGACTTTTTGCCCTTCATAATTTTCCAAAAATGACAACTTTATTCTTTGTTTCGTGTCTCATAAAATTATGACTTTAAAAAAAAAAAGCTACACTTTAATATTTGAACTCTATGCTGTACTAAAATGGCATTTTCCTCATAATGTTACAAGTTTATCCTCATAAAATTGCAACTTTTTTTCTCATTAGAATATGACTTTTCTCTTATTTTGACTTTATTCTCAGAAAATGACAGCTGCTTTTCCATTTCTGCTGTTTTTTTTTTAAAGTATTTCAACTTTCTTCGTGTAAATTTTTGTGACTTTATTCTCATAATATTTTGACTTTATTCACATATTATTACTTTTTTTCCCCAACCTAATTTTCCAAGAATTCTCTTAAAATTGCAACTTTTTTTCTCTTAATATTTTGACTTTATTCTCATAAAATAAACATCTGCGTTTCTTCCTGTAAATTTCCTTCTCATAATTCTGACTTTATTCCGATAACGTTTGGACTTTCTCATAACTTAACCTTTTCCACCACCTAAATGTTCCCAAAATTACAACATTTGTTGTTTTGTTCCCTCACATTAGAACACGTTTCTTTAATATTTCAACTTTATGCTATTAAAAATGATTTACAAGTTTAGAATTTTATTTTATTTTTATTAAGTTATATTTTTCTCATAATAATAGACATTAATCTCGTAAAATTACAACTTTTTTCATTAGATTCCACCTTTTTCCTCTTAATATTTTGACTTCATTCTTGTAAAATTACTGCTGATGTTTCCTTTTTTTTAAAGTTTTGTTTTTAACTATATTTTTAGAATGTGCTGCTAGCCACAAAATAACCCTTGGCCTGTGTAGCTTGTGTAGCAAAGCTACCATGTACTGTAGCATCCTACCTTTTAAATCTAGACTATCGCGACGGTGGGTGGCCACTGTATGGTGCTCTTCAGTCAACTGCACACCAGGAGCTCCCTCAGCACGTCTTCCAGCCGCTACACCATTTTGGTGGTCAACTGCATGCTAGAAAGTCAAACGGAAAAGAAAATGTGACCACTACCAATAAGTACATCAGTTTAATAAACACGGAAGAAAATATAAAAGAACTGAGTTTTCGTTGCATACGAAGACATCAGGAATAAAATACAGCGGAACCTTGGCTAGCGTCCACTCCGGTTTGCAAAAATTTGTGTTTTGTCTTAGCATTTTTGGCTTTCTGGATCGGACTGATTGGAAAAAATCTATTTGGTTATACTGGACCTTCTGGAAGGAATGAAAGACGCTAACCAAGGTTCTGTCATCGAGACAATAAATCATAAATTAGCATATGAACACACACACTAACCTGTCTCAGCTTCACAGCTTCTTCTAAAGTCTTCTTTGATTCCTCATACTCCAGTTTCAACTGTGCAATCTGACGACCACACTGTAAACTAATGCACAGACATTACTTGTAATAATACATTGTTGCCTTTCAGGTTGCAGGGCGGCTAATAAAAAATATATTTAAAAAAAATTGACCATACTTTTCATATTCCAGCTTTTTCTCCGAGGTGGTTCTATTGCTTTTCACCTCGCTTAGCTCCTTTTCTTGCTTCATAAACTCTTGCTTCAAATCATTCAGCTGCTCTATTGGCCCACACACACGCACACGCACACACACGCACACGCACACACAACATAATATTTAGAAAGGAGTTGATTATTCATCAAATGTGCTTCAGTCACATGTGTCAAACTCATGGCCCCTCACAACATTTTAATGTAAAGCCTGGAAGCCATGTACGTCAAAAATCACTTCCTCTTTCTTACTAAACTGGACAAATTAAATGAAAATAAATGATCTTTCAATTTAATAATAATAATAATAATAATAATAATAATAAATCATGCAACAAGTTATTCCAATCATATTTTGCTATCAAAGATAAAAAGTTGAGTATCTTGTCACCATGACTTATGATTTCAAAAGCAAGTTGTCCAGCATTTTATTATTACAAAAAAAAATAATTATCAAACGCAAGGCCGAACAGGTAATAATATCATGACGCAATTATACATTTATATTCATTAACAGCAGGGGTGTCCAAATTTTTCCAGCGAGGGCCACACAGTAAAAAAATGAAAGGATGAAACTTTTCCACTTTGATCTTTTGTAAAGATATGCAAAGAGGTTAATATGTTTCAAGAAATAACTGCATCTCAGCTTCGTCTTATAAGTGAAAAAGCCTATTCGTTTCAACTTTTTTTCTAATCTTTTTCTTCCCCACTTTTGCGTTTTTTTCCTCAAATATTTCAACATTCTTCTTAATCTTTGTAAATTTTCTACTTATAAAATATATATAATAATATTCCATAATAAAACTTTTTCCCCGACCTAATTTTCCAAAAATTTCAACTTTGTTTTTCATAATATTACAACATATTATGAAAAAATAATATTTTTTCTTTAACTCATTCAATACCAAAGACGTAGTTATACGTTTTTATAATACCGAACGCCCGATCCCAACAATATATTTATACGTCTTTTACGTTTTGTGCGAGAGGCTAAAAGAGGTGATGACGCAACCCAATCCCCACTAATGGATTTCACTTCAGAGCAATTTTAAGCTATAAAAAATGGCCACAAGTTGGTGGAGCTCGGCAGAGATCATGTGGACAGAAAAAAAACAGAAAAAAAACACACGACAGCAAGGTGGGAGCGGGAGAGCGTGGAGGAGGTGACGCACAGTTCAGTTCCAAATGTAAAAGTTGTTAATAGTTCACGGTGTTATATTTGTAAATAAATTGTCATTTGACGTGAAACAACCCCTTTTTGTGTTTATGTTTTTATAGTTTTTTTTAGATATTTGAGCTGTCACAAAAGCAAAAAAAAAAAAAAAAAAAAAGTGAAATGTATCTTTTCACAAAAAGCTGGTTTTCTCCCTTTTCTTGAAACTTACCTGTGTTCTACTGCCAATTAATAAAGAACAAAAAAAGGTAGAAACAAACTTTTTTTTGCCCCCGATGAAAGACGGGAATCGGTAGGTTCCATGTTTATATAATATTCTGTGTGCCTTGAAAAAAAAAAAATCTGTCAAAATCGCCTGAAATAGTCAGTACTGAAGGGGTTGTGTTTTGAAAAATGAGTTAATATTTCCCCTCTCGTGCTACTAAAATTACATTTTTCCTCATAATTGTGCAATGTTTATTCTCATAAATTGTAAACTTTTACGATTTTGACTTTTACAGCTGTTTTTTCCCCCATTTCTGCTGTTTTTTAAATTTTCCAACTATTTCAACTTATGCCTTGTACATTTTAAACTTTTTTTTCCTCATAATATTCCAACTTTAAAAAATATTTATTTTTCTTTAATACTTCCACTCGATGCTACTAAATGTAGAAATGTCCAATATTGGCTTTTTTTGCCGATATCCGATAAGCCGATATTGTCCAACTCTCAATTTCCCATTCCGTTATCAACCGATACAGTGACAGTATGTGTAACATCACATATCTCCTGTTGTGGAATAAACTGTACTTCCGTTTCTGGGTCATTTGATTGTTGTAGCCACGTCGCAGTTGCTAAAGAGTTGTTGCTTGTGGTTGAGTTGAGTGGAGAGGAAACCAATTGGTGCCACCTACCTCGGCTCCTGTAGAGTTGTGAATCGCATCTCTACATTTGGTGACCCTATGTGGGTAAAAGTGACGGCTGTCAACAGTGACAACAAGTTGGCTAACGTCGGTGCCATCTGCGGCGGCAACACAATGCATGGGTGCTTTCAACACAACGAAGCCCAGTTCCGACTGCGAGGAATAACACCGGACCTGATGTATTGCCACATCGTGGCCGCACTGGATGCCTTGATGACGGCCAGTACGGAATCCCATAGGCCTATATACACAGCAGGTTTTTTTTCTTTATAGGGAAAAAGCTGATACCAATATTTACAGAGATTACATTTTTATGCCAATATCGGGCCAATAATATCCACATCCCAACTAAAATGATGCCTCATAATATTACAACATTTATTCTTGTAAAAATTGCAACTTTTCTAAAAATAACCCGCAATAGGTGACATCCGCAAAGTAGTCAGCTTGATTTTTTACAATTATTATAATATGCTTTAAGGATGTAAAACCGCTTGAAAATACATTTTATACACTTTTCTCAGTCAGGCATGAACATTTTCTCACATTTCTCTCCTTTATTAAACACTCTACGTTCAAACCTTCATTTGAATTGGTTGAATGATCAACCTACAAGGTTGGACACATAAGAAATTATTAAGTGACTCACGCATATTTCACTCCTCTGACCGGGCCTCTTGGTCCTGGTGCTGCTTTGCTGTAGCGTTTTTGCATCCTTCTTAAAACTTACTGCTGCTGTCGTCGTCCTTATATTTTCCTCCTCCTTTATGTAACGAACTGAAGATTCATTTATTCTGTAATGGCGCCCTACAGCCGTGTAACCTCTACCTTCCTTCAGAATGTCCAGAAGTCCAACTGTTTGTGCGATGGTTAGCATTTTTCTCTGCCTTTTGGGTGCAGACCGCTTTGTCGATATCGTAGTTTTTTTGGGGTAGAAAATTTGCAAACATATAGAGCTCAGGCTCACACTGGTAGCTGTTTACTAGCGATCTAACACAACAGGAGACACCGCAAAGAAGAGATTGATTGACAATGATCGACAATCCCTCAGCTAATCAGAACGCAGGGCACAATGCCCGTGTTCTTCCTCAGCCAATCAGGATGCAGAACACAATGCGCGTTTATACGCTGTAAAAAAAAAAAAAAAAAAAAAAAAAAAGCGTGCAAAATTGCACAAAAAAAAAAATCAACGAAACAGCGAGGCCGCAAAAGGTGAACCGTGATTTTGCTCTTAATATTTGGACTTTATCCTTTACCCAACTAAAATGACATTTTTTCCCCTCATTGAGTAATATTGAAACGTTTATTCTCGTAAATTGCAATTTTTTTTTGTTAAACACAGCTTTTTTCTCTTAACATTTTGACTTTATCCTCATCAACGTACAGCTGTTTTTCTCCATTTCTGCTGCTGTTTATTTTATTATTTTTAAATTTTCCAACCATTTCAACTTTCTTCTTGTAAATTTTCTTTCTCGTAATATTATGACTTTATTTCTCCTGCTCCCCCACACAATTACACCTTTTTTGGTTTGCTTCTCGCAATATTACAACTTAAAAAAATTGTTTTAAGATTTCAACTTGATGCTACTAAAATTACATTTCTCTTCATAATTTGAAAATTGTATTCTTGTAAAAAAATTTATTTAGATTACAGCTTTTTCCCCTCAACATTTTTGACTCTATTCTTGTGAACATTTACATTTTTCTATTTTTGCTGTTTTTACTAAGTTTTCTTGTTAAATTATACAGTATGTTGAGAATGTGCCAGGAAAAAAAAACAGCCGCGGGCTACTATTGGGGCCACACTTTGGACACCCCTGCGATCAGCTTGTCAGGCATGTCTTACCTTTCAGCCTCTGGATTTCTTTCATTTGGACTGCAGCATCACCCTGCAGCTTAGCCTGAACACAGGGAGAGAAAAGAAAAAAAATATATATATATCGTAAGATGCCAGGAGTATAGGCAAGTATTAGTTGGCTAAAGAACAAACTTTCTTATACAAGCTAGAGATGAGCTTTCGACTACATTTTCTTGACTATTAAAATTAATTAAATTAACCATTATTTCATCATTTTTTTATTTAAAAAAGTCCTCCCATAACATCTACTTTACCATTTTGGATATCATAAAAAGGTAAGCAAAGTGTCTGCATGGATGTACCTTTGTATACACCAAGGATTGGAGAGTTACGAACGGCATTACCGACTCAGCCGCAAAAGAATGGAACAGAGTGAAGTACGGCGTGGAGCTGAAAGTCCGCCACGATAGGCAGCAGGAGAGGTGGGCAGGGATAGGTGGACAATAAAGTATGATACTAGCTCTGAAAGTTATACGCTGTGTGTACACTTTGATAAAGTGGATGAATTTTATTTAGTGAACACAATGCTTGTGTAAGAATCCATTATGCTGCAGAAACATTTTCCTTCTTTAATTTACTTTTTCCTTCGTTTCAGCGTTCACTAGGGTCGCGGGGGTATGCTGGAGCCTATCCCAGCTGACTTCGGGCGACAGGCGGGGTACACCCTGGACTGGTCCGCCAGCCAATCCCAGGGCACATATAGACAAACAACCATTCACACTCACATTCATACCTATGGACAATTTAGAGTCACCAATTAACCTAACAGGCATGTTTTTGGAATGTGGGAGGAAACCGGAGTACCCGGAAAAAACCCACGCACGCACGGGGAGAACATGCAAACTCCACACAGAAATGCCCAGGGGAGATTCGAACCCAGATCTTCCTGATCTCCTGACTGTGAGGCCAACATGCTAACCACTAGACAACCATGCGGCCCAGTATGTATATAATTAAACAATAACAATATAACAAAATAACCTGCACGTGTGGGTAGGGCCACACATGGTATCATTTATTACCATTCCACTAATCCAACAGTTACCATTCCAAGTTGATTTAACAAATAATAAATCAGATTCTTTTTTTCATGACCATAAGGAACAGCAGACGTTTTATTTAAAAGTACTTATATCATACGGCTATCTAACTACTACTACAACAACAACAACAGGGAATAATAAACAACTTTAAACACTAAACATGTAACTTTAGCAACTTTTACAGAACAAGTGCCGCAAAGCATACTTGGAAGCCAGCATCACTCCCTGGGGCACTTGTTTTGTAAACAGTTGCTAAAGTTGCATGTTTAGAGTTCAGTTATTTATTATCCTCCATAGAGAAGGGGTAGGATTAAACAAAGTCCGACATGTTGAATTGAGCAAATGTAACCATGTGACGTTCCTTAATGCAAGCATGTCTGAAACCCACCAAACCGTAGCAAAATCATGACTAGAGCCTGTGGACAAACGCACTTCCATGATTTGCTTTCACATTGGGTAGTTGTTGAAATGTCACAAAGTGTTTATCTCTCAGGTAAGGCAGAACACCTCCACTGAAACTAAACAGGTGTGGTGGGTTGAAAGGATTGGCACGACATTTAAGAAAGACCAGTATTCTGATTACAGGTATGAGATTTATACAACAATATGAATGATTAAAAAGGGCATTAAGAAGACGGGTGTAAACAAATGCATGCATAGCAGTGTGTATGTAGCAAAGCAGGAAAACAGAATGCAAATTATAAGAACAATCCAACTTGTGGTTCCAATGTCACGCACTCACTCCATCGTGTATTTTCACAAAGTAATGAATTGATAAATGAATGTTGTCTTGGCCTAAATTAAGTATTTAAGTATAAAAATGGCTAAATGAACTAAAATACAAGCAGAAGAGAGAAGATTTGTGAATGTATTGGCCACTAGGTGTTGGTGTCCGATGAGACATGGAGCAGATGTGATCGCCAGACAAGGCCTTTATTGCAACTTTAAATGATCTCACAACATAATAACAACACGGGCTAGAGTTGGAGCCATAACCCATGACAAACTAAAACTCAACTCTGAACCGTCAACGTCACTTCCTGTCTTCCACACATCTGTCCGCCCAACATTTAGGTCCCCTAGGGAACACATTTATTTGGCACACGAGCTGAGTTTTATTCTTATTGTGTCTACTATATTGAGTGATACGAGTGTAAAGCCATTTAAAGCTGCTGTTACAATACTCTGAGACAGTAGCCACCACAGGAAGTACGCTGTACAGAAAAAAACAACCAAGAACTAACGTGTGAATCCATGTTATCTTATTTATGTCTAATGTGTCTCATATTATCTGGTTATATCTAATATATTGTCTACTATATTGGGTAATACAAATGTAAAGATCATAAACAGGTTTTCTAATGTATGCCATAACTTAGTTACCAAACTATTCCATTTATTAAAACTGTATCCTATTTCACGGACATTCATTTATTACGGTCGAGTCTGGAACCAATTAAGTGTGATAAAACGAGGGAGGACTGTATACCCGTTACATAGGGAAAGGCATGTGTTTTTTCATTTATTACACAGGTTGGGAATTTGATCAAATATTGACTCCAAGTCATGGGCTGGCACATTAGTGTGCATGTGTACATGGATGTCAAACAACTGAGCTCATGGCACAGTGAAAGGTGGCCCCAGCCTTTAACAAACAACCTTATCACTAGTACATCAAGGAAGTTATAGCTGTGTTTGTTCACGCGCCTGGACGCATTGTTCAAGCAGGTGAAGTATGGCCTTGGTGGAGGTGTTAAAAGAGTGTGCTTGAGTTTACATACACTCATGAATGTCAATTTTGGGCATTAACAATTTGAATAATTCCTTTTCTGGAGTGGAATGATCATACAACATGCATCTTCAATTATTTTTAAACACGTGAATTGGATTGTCCACTAAAAGGACCTCTTATTTTACAATGTTGGTGAATGCATATTTGAGCCTGTATGCGTTTTTGACAATTCTGAACATTGACTCTGTGTAAATAAAGAGAATATCAAAACTGAATTGACAATGCCGGACCCAATTCTTGTTTTTAAAAAAAATAATTGCACCCTATTCATAGGGGTGTCACCAGAAATCCAACCCACGAGACGATGCATGAGATTGTGTCCACTAGAACGAGACAAGATTTTAACATTATATTTAGAAAAATGTAATTTTTTTTTAATTATATATAAAAAATATCTAATAACTAAAACAGGACTGGAGAAAAAAAATATTTAACTGTGTCACAAAGCATTTTAAATTGTTTATTGTACCACAAATTTACGCTAAACAATAATATGGTCAACATTTCTTGAAACCAAATAAACCACCATCCATCTCTATACCGCTTCTCCTCTTTAGGGTCGCGGGGGCATGCTGCAGCCTATCCCAGCTGACTTCGGGCGACAGGCGGGGTACACCTTGGACTGGTCTCCAGCCAATCGCAGGGCACATATAGACAACCAATGTTCTGATAATAATAATAATAATAATGCAATACTTTTAATATATTTCACTGTTGTAAAGTTGTGGAATTGTCGTTTGTGACATGTATTTTCTCACACGCAATTTGTACTGTAACATTTTCAGCATTTCCTGAAATGCTGGCTTTTTAACCATATGGAAGAACAGCATTTCTTTTGTGACGACTTTCTGTGAATGCACACAGTTTTGCGCCATTCCGTTTGTATCCGTATCCGTTTGTATCCCATGCACAGCGTCATCTCCCAACAGAAGAGCCGTTTCGGTGGCAGATTACCATGACTGTCCTGCTCCACCAAAAGGCTGACCAGATCATTCCTCCCCCATGCCATGCGGCTTTTCAACAAAACAGAGGAGCAATGAAAACACACACACAAGACTGGACTTAAAATATAATAGTACATAATAAGTTCTTATGTATGTATATTGCACTATAAACTTGATGCGTGATTGCCCATTTATTCTTGTCTGTTCCTATTTTTCTTATCGCTCATGTCTTTCCTTGGTTGTTTTACAGCTAGTGGTTAGTGGCTAGTGGCTAGTGGCCAAGTGGCTCGTTAGCATGTTGGCCAACACAGTAACAGCCTGGAGATTGGGAAGACCTGGGTTTGATTCTCCTTTGGGCATTTCTGTGTGGAGTTTGCATGTTCTCCCCGTGCGTGCGTGGGTTTTCTCTGGGTACTCTGGTACTCTGGGTACTCCCACATCCAAAAACATGCATGTTAGGTTAATTGTCCATAGGTATGAATGTGAGTGTGAATGGTTGTTTGTCTATATGTGCACTGCGATTGGCTGGCGACCAGTCCAGGGTGTACCCCGCCTGTCGCCCAAAGTCAGCTGGGATAGGCTCCAGCATACCCCCAAAACCCTAAAGAGGAGAAGCGGTATAGAAAAAAGATGGATGGATAGATGATATTTTGCAGATTAATGAAGTATCTATCATTTATATTGTCAATCTCATTGTATTGACTGCTGAGGCAAAGGTTCAGAACCTTGATGTGTAGTTTATAAAATTAATTTATTAATTACACCTGAAAAGGGCATCCGGCGTAAAAACTAAGCCAGAATCATTCATGGGATTGTCTGGCTGTCCCTAACAAGAAAAAAAGCCAAAAGCAAAACTGAAACCCCTTTACAAAAAGATATGAACAGTCCATAACTTTTATTGTAGTTGACACATAACCTAACAAAAAAATAAAATAAATAACAAAATAAAAACAACGCTTAAGAAAAAAACAATATTAAAGTTTTTGCATTAAATCCCAAAAGAGGGCACTTTAAGTTGATAACTATTTTATGTGTACAAAGCTTTATTCCTAATGATACAGAAGCCCGTTTCCACTTCTGAAAGGAAGTCATAATTGTGAGATAAAAAGTCCAACTTGATACAATGATAATGATACAAACTGCGCATGTGCAGCCTTCGTCACATGGCACTCGGCACATGCGCAGATTCTCATAATGTCGACTAATTATGACTTAATTGTAAGTTTTAATCTTGTAATTTCGACTTTTTATATCAAATTATGACTTATCTCGTAATTTCGAAATGTATTCGACAAATGTATCTCATAATTGTGACTCTTATGACTTTAAGTCTCATAATTATGACTTACCATTGGGATATCTGTTTTCTTTCAGTGACGGAAACGGGCTTCCATAGTTGTGGACACTCACAAATCAGAAAACACTTGACACCACTGGTCTAAAACATGAGAATAGTCTATATCGTGTATTTTGCGAAAGCAGTACCTTTTCTTCCGTGCACTTTTTAACGAGCGCGTCTCGGGCCTGCAGCTTTCCTTCCAGTACGGCGTAGTCTCCATCCTTCTGCTCCATCTGCTTCCTGTGCGTGTCCACCTGCACCATCAGCTCCGAGTTGCGCTTCTCCAGCCGGCTCCTCGCCGCGTCCGTCCGCTTCACCCGGGACTGCACTTCCGCCAGCTCGTCCAGCAAGCGTCCGTGCTTGCTGGACACAGTCCAGTAGTTGAACGCCAGGATGGCGATGATTGCCATGAGGAAGATGAGGATGAAGGAAGGGAGGCGGCCTCCACGTCGGTTTGCGCCGAAGCCGATCATTTCCGAACAGGACTTTGAGAAAGTGTCACTCCGGGTTGCTCACCTTGTGGCTCAATGAGAGGATTTCCACGGCGTGAGTGTGCATGTCGCGTGTATGCGGCAAACGTTCATCAATTGTCGTTAATGTTAGTCATCTCACATCTCGTTGGTCTTCACACCCCGTCGTCGTCTTCCTTCCGCATACTGGGCATCTTCCCCGCAGTCCGCCCAATGAACGTCGGCCCTAGAAGGACGTGGCCTAGCCCAGCTGGCAGCGTGCACGGCTCCGTGGAGGAGACGTGGAACTGGACCCGCACAGCTCCGTGGCAGCGCGGCAAGCGAGTACGCGCAAAGACCTAGCTAACTCAAGCTATGTAGCATTAGCTCACGGCGACTTCCCGTCGAGTCCGTCGCACTAACGCGTTTATTCTAGTAGTTTAGTGTCGCCATTTTTAACGTATTCGATTGCGAGTTAACATTAGCTGACGTTCAACCCTGCGGTACGACTCCAGACAGCCCCCGTTTTATTATCTAGCAACAATGACTTGAAATGCCAGACATTAGGCTGCCATTACGCTGCCCCGACGTGCGAAAAGTGAATTTAAACCTTGGCTAATTAAAGGCAATCAAACCTTCGAAATACGTGCTTTGTTTCACACTGCCGTCTCTCCCAGCCTTTGATTTATATTAGAGGGGGTGGGCGGATCGAGACAAACATCGATAGTGTTGATATTAAGGGTAATATCTGTATCGTATCGGTGAGATCACTGTTTCTCAGTTATATACAGTACATGTATATATTGTGTATACAATATATATATATATATATATATATATATATATATATATATATATATATATATATATACACACATATGTGTTTGCTGTGTTACTCATATGGTTTAAAAAAATAATGTAGGGAATCATGTAAATATTTTGGTGATGTTCTGATATTGTATTTGTTCACAAATAAGAATGCTGATTAAAAAAAAGTGTTTTATTCCGATTATAATCATGATCAACAAGTTAAGGGAAATCCACAATTTTAGTATAAATAATCGTTATCTGTATCGGTATAGGGAACACGTGCCCTGTATTTACTTGGTATCGGATCGATTGCCCATCCCTACGGATGTCTGTGCTGCATCAAGTTACCGCTAGTGACTGCAATGGTCTACGTCCCCAACGCGTATGGGGTTTCAAAATAGAAGTTAAAATTCAACGTGTTTCAGGTTTAAGAGACGAATGAATGCGTCCTGCTTTGGTTCTGTTTAAGGATTTTAATTTATTTTGTACACGGAATGAAAATCTCATGTGATTGAATACGCAAAGAACCTGCAACTGTAAAGCACATCCCCCAAGGATGATTGATTTATGTCATAAGAAAATTGTGTTTAGAGGCGAAAAGTGCGGCCTGAGTGCCATTATACGGCCTGCAACTTTTTTTTTTTGGCCCGTGGCACATAGTAAAAATTCAATTAAACAACAGCACAGAGGAATACTGTAGTGAGACAAAGTTGAAATGTTAATACTAATAACACTAATAATAATATAAATCATTTCTTTGTGTATCGACATGATCAAAACAACTCCAAATAAGACTGGAAATAATCCACAACGTCAGGAAAGTCGTAGGATAAGTAAACAGACTGAAGCATGCTCAGTGTGAGTGCACTGCGACATAACATTTTTAACAACACTGGAAAATGTAATCATCAGTTCATACTCAATGACTAGATAGGACAGCTCTAGTCTTCTCTCCAGCTTGTCAACCTAGAGCTGTCCTCTCTAATCTTTGGTCATTGTATTCTCAGGACACTGACTGCATCACAACTGGATTGATCAGGTTGTCTTAAAAGACGTTCTGCCTCCCATCCGAGCAAGCGTCATTAGCTCATGCTCAAAGACTAGATAGGACAGCTTTAGTCTGAAGAGCTAGCGAGACTAGAAGTGTCATAAGGGCATTGGATCGATCGCAGGTGCACTGATATGAGCCAGCTTTACTTGTTCATGCTCAAATACTAGATAGGACAGCTCGGTGAACTGATGAAGTCTGAGAGGCTTCTAAGACAACCCCTGAACAGTCCAGTTATAGAATACAATGAAAGATGAATGAGAATTTTTCTAGGCTTCGTCTCATTGAGATTGGATGTTTGACGCGCCCGTAGTTCCTCAGATGTGGATTTATACGGGATATCTGGTCAAGAACTCCAGCTGGAATAACAACACCAAAAAAGATACAAACTCATGTTTTATTGAACACTGATAAGAAACGTAACACAATGAGGTAAGTTAAAACGTCCGTAAGGTTCTCCAACCGGTGGCACCACAAAATATTCACGACCTCATCAGTAACCACAAATTCAATGGCGCGTAAAACCCATTGCCTTCAATTCACAGTTGAATAGAAATATATTTTTATTCCCGCTTCACTCCAGGACAAGAAGATTACCAGTATCACAATATCCTTTGTCTGTGATTGACAGATCCCAGCTTACACTCTGTGTGTTTCATTTCCATGAAAGTCAGTATAAAAAAAAATCTCCTGAGGGAGAAACATTCTATTCTATTTTCTGATGACAACAAAGCCACTACAGCCAGGCAGGCTCAGTCTGAGTTTGCTACCGTTTCTGCTGATGACTGCCCACGGGGGATGTAGCTGGAGATCATTTCCCTTTGCAGTGACGTCGCGATGCCTGGCCGCTTATGCGTTAGTGCACAGCAAAGCGTGGCTGCAGCACGAGCACTTCGGAATGCCCTCACAGCTTTGACCAAGGTCCTTGTGAAGATCGTGGTCAGAGAATAGTTTCCCTGCACTCGAGGCTTTGTTCAAAGGAAGGGGAGTCCAGGGCGTCGGGAGAGGTGCTGCTGGTTTGTGGGAGGTGTTTGGGACGGCGCATGGAAGGGGACGGGGATGAACTCAAAGCACCGCAGCTTTGAAGGTGAAGATCCTCTTGCCCACGTTTCCTGGGACTGCCGTTGATGCGCTGAGTCATCACCTGTGCACCAAAATATGGATTACTTGGTGTTCTCACTGATCAATACACCAGGAAATGTGTCTTTTTCAGTAAGGAAAGTAGCTATTGGCTGTCCTAAATGAGGAATTGTTCATTTCCTGTGTGCATACGACTCGTCCAGAAAGTGCATGGCTCACCTGTCGCTAATGCTTTCTCCTCCGATTTTGCAATAAGGAAGCTAACAAGCTAATACGTCAACGAGAGTTGAGGTTTCTCAGCGCCGCCACGCATTCAGTCCCAGTGAAGAGCTATCAAAGGATCAAGACGGCGCAGACGCACGATCCAGGCTTACGTGTTTTCACGTCAGGATCACCGAAAGTCTCCAGTGACGCAAGAAAATGTCGCTAGATTTGTCAAGTTGCTGAGTTGCTGTTTTTATGATGAAGAGTCGAATACTCGCTGAATATACAGTACGTTGGCAACACTGGCTTTGACATCATGTGTTTTCCTCTCACAATCTTCATGTCGGCCTGGACTGTGTTGCGGTCATTAAATTGCAAGGCTGCTTTGATAATAATTGGATTTAACCCTGGGCTTGAGAGGCTTGAAGACAACATAAATACAATTTTTAGCCATATTTACGAGGTCACATGGATGTCCAAACCTTTCCCAGAGAGGGCCACATAGTGAAAAGTGAAAGGATGCAACTTTGCCACTTTGATATTTAGTAAAGCAACCCATGTAGATATGATAAGAAGTTATTTTTTTTTAAACATTTGTTTATTGAGTTTTCAGACATACGCAATTTCAACAGGCCAATCAAGTATCAACATTTTTTTTCTAAGAAGTTATACATATACAATATTTCAAGAAAAAACTGCATCTCAGCTTTGTGATAGAGGTGAAAACATTTTATTAGTATCAACTTTGGTTTTAGCTATTTTTCCCCATTTTTATAGTTTCTCTTGTAAATTTTCTTTCCATAATATTATGATTTTATTCCCATAATATTTTGACTTTATTCTCATAATATTAGAACTTTTCCCCCCAAAATAATTTTCCAAAAATTACAACTTGTTGTGTTTTCTTTGTCATAATTTTACAGCTTTGAAAAAAATGCACATTTTTTTCTTCAATATTTCAACCCTATGCTAGTAAAATGACTGATTAGGAATATTTTTCCGTCTCAAAAAATTAACTTTTTTCTCTTAAAATTCTGACTTTCTGCTTGTGTAATTTTTTCCATTTCTGCTGTTGTGTTGTTTTTTAATTTTCCAACTATTTAAACTTTCTTCTCAAATAAGCTTTGTCAATTTTCTTCCCATAATATTGTAACTTTTTCCCCAACCCAATTTTCCAAAAAATATAACTTCATTTTGTTTTGTTACTCATATTCTGACTTTTTAAAAATAGCATATATTTCTTTCAATATTTCAACTTTGTGCTACTAAAATGACATTATAATATTACGCCTTTATTTTCCCCCCAAAAATTGACTTTTTTTCTTGTTATAATAAGACTTTTTTCTCTTAATATTTTGACTTCTTGCTCACAAAATTGCAGCTGTTTCGTCAATTTCTGCTGTTTTTTTTTTAAATTATCCAACTATTTCAACTTTCTAATAAGATTTGTAATTTTTCTTCTCGTAATATTATGACTTTATTCCCATAATATTATAAATTGTTCCCCAACCTAATTTTCCAAAAATGACAATTTATTTTGTTTTGTTTCTCATAATTTTCAGACTTTTAAAAATAACATATCATAACTCATAATATTACCCCTTTATTCTCGAAAATTTGTGGGTTTTTGTAAAATTACAGCTGTTTTTTCCATTTCTGCTGTTGTTGCTCTTAAATTTTCCAACTATTTCAAATTTGTTCATGTCAATTTTCTTCTTGTAATTATGACTTAATTGTCATAATATTTTGACCTTGTTCCCATAATATTATGGCTTTTCCCCCAGCCTAATTTTCCAAAAGTTACAACTTCATTTTGTTTTGTTTCTCATGAAAACATTTAAAAAACATTTCAATATTTCAACTCTATGCTACTAAATTGACATTATTTTTCCTCATATTACGAGTTTACTCTCGTAAAATGGTGCCTTTTTTCCCTGTTAGAATAAGACTTCTTCTCTTAATATTTTCACTTTATTCTTGTAAAATTGCAGCGTTTTTTTCCCATTTCTGCTATTGTGTTTTTTTCCCCAACTATTTGAACTTTCTTCTTGTAAATGTTCTTCTCATAATTGTGACTTTATTCCCATAATATTTTCACCCATAATATTATAACTTTTACCCCAACCTAATTTTCCAAAAATTCCAACTTTATTTTGATTTGATTGCTTCTCATTAACAACAAAAAAAACAATGCAAAGATTAGTTAAGAAGAAAGTTGAAATATTTAGAAAATTAAAAAAAAAACAGCAAAAATGGGGAAAAAAAAGAAAAAAAGAGTGAAGTTGATAGTAATATTAGGCGTTGTCACCTATATGACAAAGCTGAGATGCACTTTTTTTCTTGAAATATTGAATCAAAGTTGCATCTTTTCATTTTTCACGATGTGGTCTAGTTTGGACATCCCTGTCCTAGACAATCGCAATCGCAATTCTAAGCAAGAAAATGGTGATTCACATTTTTTGCCAAAACGGTGCAGCCCCAGCAGAGACGTAATGACGTTAGCATTAGCTACAGTGATCAGCAACAGTGTGACATCAGCCAAATGATACCAGAAGATACAGTTACCTGATCTATGACGTTGGCACTAAATATGGCCTCCTCCATGTGTTTCTCGTCGGACTTGATGACGCACTTGATATTGTTGACAACTTGCTGGACCTCAGGCGGTAAATTGCAGCTTGAATGCTCCAGGAATTTGGCCACTAATATTTTAGTGTCTTTAAACATTTTAAGGTCGGCCAGTGATTGCGGTTGCTCACGGTGGGGGGGCCGCACTTGCTGGGCTCTGCTTTTAAGGTGGAGGTCTGCTTTTTTGCCCTCTTTTTGCTGCTTCTTGGCACAACCGGGTTTGGCTCCATCTGTTGAAATGCCTGATTGCTCTGGCGATAAAACAAAGGAGAAATTGTCAACATGTGAAAAGCTACTTTTCTTGAGCCACCACTTCATTTTTGAAAGCGTGACGGATGTCACATGAATTCTCAGAGGCCGGATATTTTTAAAAAGGCATTTTTCTATGCATTTTAGCCTCTGGTTTGTGTCCTTAAAAACGGGCATTTTGAAAAAGTGGTTGCGTGTAGACTTGTAAAAACACCTTTTGGTTTGTGTCATGACAAATGTGCAACACTATCTTATTTTTTTTCAACTTTATTTAACAACAGAAAGTGAAGTTATTGACATACGGGTGTTTCATTTCAGGCAGCACCTTATAACATGCATGAGCAATAAAAAAAAACCCATTCGTGTTTGCTGGGCTCGATGTGAGTGTGCTCTGATTTAAAAGATGATGTACACGTCATTGTACGTCTAATAGCGCACTACAGGGGCGTCCAAAGTGAGGCCTGCGGCGCATTCTAAAAACATAATATAACAAAACAAGTAAAAAAAAAAAAAACAACAGCAAAAAATGGAAACATCTGCGGTAATTTTACAAGACTAAAATAATTAAAAATAAAGTCATTTTAGGAGCACAAAGTCGAAATATTAAAGGATATTGTTGTAATATTACGAGCATCAAACAAAACAAAATAAAGTTGGAATTTCTGAACAATTATTATTAGTTAAAGTTATTATTGATTGGCTTGAAAGTATGGCATAAACGCATTTTGAAAAAGGGTGCACAGGAAAAACAGAAGAACAACGTCAACGTTGCCACAGAACAGAGTAAGTCATGTCTTACATAACACCTTCTAAACACTATTCCATGATAGATGATCGATACGTGTGATGTAAACATCTTGCCACAGCAATATGTTGACTGTGGGGGCGGGGGCGGCGGCTGCGACGGAATATGAAATAAATCAGGCAAAAAGACCACTTTACTTACTAATAAGCCGGTTTAAAACAATAATTGAAGGATAAGCAACTCCAGAGTAATTTACACTTACCATTCAGTGTTTTTGAAGGCGACCGATCTTCATCTCCATGTCTTAAGGATTAAGTCCATGTTTTGCAGGTTCTCTATTTCATCTCCAAATGTTTCTCCCTTCTTTTGCCCTCAAACACTATTGACACGTCGGTCGCATCTTCGCTATAATCACCGTAAACATCCTCTGTCTCGTACACCGCCATGTTTGTTCAGCCGGGTGACAGAACTCCGATCGCGTCACTTCCGGAAATGAGGGTGAACAGCGAGAGCTAGCTTGTTGTGGGTGGCGCCATGAACTATAAATGTCATTTTTGCAAATGTAAAAAATTGAACAATAATTCCAAACAATATATAACATATCGAAGCAAAGTTGATGAGTCATGCCAGGCATCCTTTCAGCGAGCACTGTTTAATAAGAAGAAGAACACGGTGGACTGCGACTCGATGGGTTGGGTGATGCAGACACACTGTCGACATAAACGGGACCTTGGAGTTACTGTATATGCATATAACCGTACCTTGCTCTGGTGACGTATGAGCTGAACCTTCAACTGACGGATTAATTGAAGAGCTGGAGACACAATGTTCCCCTGTAGGAGAAGACAAATAGTAGCTTCAAATAAATCCACTCTAATTGGTTGATTGGTCCATGATCATCGGCATGCTTATGGTGAAAGGTGGTTGTTGGAAACATTCTCACATACTTCCAGTGTTAGAGGAGCAGGAGATAGGGTCACTGGTGGAGCGGACAATGCGTGCCAGCTTGCGGTACTTCCTGGCTGCACGGAGCACCCTCGGTCTCTCTGAGGGTGAACATCCACTTTGAGATGAGGTAGAAGGTGGCTGTGGAGCGGAGGAGGGTGACCAAACACTGAAGCACAGACGGGGGCCTCGTAGCCTGCTAGGAGGGGATGGGGAAGGAGAGGGAGCTAGGGGACTGATGGCTGAGGTTCCACCAGAGGAGGCCACTGAGGTGGGGGAGCAAGGCTGAGGAGGCGGCGGGAGAGCCACGGCAAGCGGGAGCTTCCGGGTCATCATCCGCGCTTTAATGAGCGAATGCGGTGACGCTTTCGGCGGCTCCTCTGGCAAATGCTTGGCGGATGCGAGCTCATCACAAAGGTGCATGGAAGGCCTGAGTTCCTCACATGCACGTGGGTGATCTGCAGAATCCTCCTGGTCCAGATTACTGTAGTTTTCCGAGGACCAGTCTGGAGAGCGTTCAAGAGACTCCTGGGTGTGCGAGGACTCACTGAAGCCCGTGTCACTGGGGCGAGCAGCCGTGTTAGACAGGCCGTGGTGGCATCGTGCGCGTGTGCAAAGCTCCAGGCTGGTGCAGCTTCCATCCGTCAGTGCGGTGTGAGGTGTGCTGTAGGGAGAGGAGTCCGAGCCTTGGACCTCCAGGGAACACAAGTCCTCCGAGGAGCAGGTGTGGTCCTGATCGGCAACTTCTGACACCATCAGGGATGCACTGTCCACTGAGGCTGCGAATGTAAAATCGTCAAAGACATCAGTAGTCTGTAAATTTAAAAAAAGCAACAATCACCGGGTGCAAATAAAAGCGGTACCCTGAGTACTCAGCCCTGCCGTTGTGTTTCTGTCACATAGACTGGATTCGGTGCCCTGTTGCTCCATGCTGGTGGTGACCTGTTGGGAGAAACTTGTTAGTAAACCTGGGGTCACATCAGGCCCACCAAGCGTCCTTTTTTTTTTTTTTGAAACCTTTTAACATCTAAGCTGTCGCTGGCAACATGACTTGCAGTGCGGTTGAGTCACACATGCTTGAGTCACACAGGAAATCGTCAGATGCTATCTGTAGCTTGCACAAAGAAAAAACACACACACGGGACCCACAACGTAACCTACCTACTACACTATGTGGGCATACAAACAAACGTCTACACACAACACCCATTGCAAAACTACACCCATACATTCCCGCCGCAAGGCTTGCTGGGTAGCTTGCGGTACTCTCTCCCTCGACATTTTGCTGTGTTTGTCGCACTTTTGCTTGATTGCAAAATGTGTTGAGGAGCTCGTCAGGGAAGCAAACAAGGAGGGACGTTAACATACTCTTCATAGCCAATGTTTTATCCTTCATAGTTCATATTGTTGTTGCTGCTGGGCTACCCAGCATGCCCTGCGGGCACTTGTACAAGAACCTCTTAAGTTACGTGTTACGTTTAGCGCTTTGTTGTTGTTTATCACCGACGTAGTAGTAGTCGTTGATTTATGTGATGCGTTAACTTGCTGTGGATGTGTTGCCTTTTTGTTTCATTGCACCGTCAGTATGTACTGTACTGTATGTTGTCCTGTTCGATGACCACTTATATATAGACGGCAATTTTTTCCACTCAATGTGGCCCGCGAGTCACAAAGTTTGCCCACCCCTGACGTATTGCATCAATACATGTAAGGATTTCGGCATTTAATTGCCAGACATTTTATGTACTGTTAGAAAAGTACACAGTCTGTGCTGATAAAATAAGTGTATAAATACATTGAAAAATGAAAACAGAAAAAAATGGAAATTGGAAAAAAATTAAACGGAATTTGGAAAGAAAAATAAAATGGATTTCATAAGAGTTTTTTTATGCTTGGTTTTAAATCAACAGTGCCACCGATGGTCAATAGGGGGCACTGTAAGACCAGATCACATCAATGCGAGAGCGCCGTTAATGCATTGCAGTCCAAGAGCCTACATTTTCAGCAGAACACAAACATAAAGGTTAAGGTGGCATCTAAAAATGCACCCTACCTTTAAAAATCTGTCCTCACCTGGCTCGCAGGGGTCTGCCCTACCACAGACTCATACGGAGGGGGCAGGTCAGTCGGGTAGAGCGTCCCAGGGCTGTTGATGGGCACACCATAAATAGCACTGAAGGGAGAGTGAGGGAAGTCCAGGTGTAGGCCTCTGTAAAGGACATCATATCCATATTCCTGTGTCACTAATTAACAGTCAGGCTAAATTTAATCTCAAAACAACACGTATGAGGATATTCCATGCAGGCACATCAGCCTATCTTCTCAATTTCAAAGTCATTCCCTTCTAAAATGGCACAGCATGAAATACTTTCCACTAATCAATCATGGCATGATGATGTCATGGTGCAGCCCAATAAATGCCACCCCCGCTCGTTTATATTCACGGCGTAATTGGCTGACAGATGTGACTTCTTGGAATGGATATCAGCAACACTCGTGGTTTGGTTCGCCATACTTGAAAATAAAATGACCGGCTTCACTTAATACAAACATATACATTCAATAATAGTCATGTGCTAGTCATGGGGTCCTTTCTCAACCCGAGATGTCTAAAGTGCAGCCCAGGGGCCATATAGGGCGAGCAACTGGTTTTTTTTTATTGGCCCTCAGCACATTCTAAAATACTGTACAATTATAAAAAAAAAAGAGCAGCAAAATGGAATTTTTTTTTTACAAAAATAAAGACGAGATATTATGAGAATAAAGTTATAATATTAAGAAAAAATACCATGAAGTTGTCATTTTAAAAGACTAAACAGACAAAAAAGGTGACATTTGAGGAAAATTAAATTGGTGAATGTGTTTTTGATTAATTTTTTAATTAATGTTGCATTCTCAGACCACCTGTGAATGATGAAAAAAACGCGAGTAACTGAGACGCCCATAAAATGTGTACGACAGGGATATCAGCACATTGGAAAATACTGTACGATGATAAAAAAAAAAACAGCAAAATGGAAAAAAAGATCAGTAATTTTTTACAAAAATAAAGATGAGCTATTATGAAAATAAAGTTATAATATTAAGCAAAAATACCATGAAGTTGAAGTTTTACAGACTATACTATTATTATTATTTTTTTTTAAGAGTCATAATATTATGAGAAACAGACAAAACAAAAACAAGATCAGTTTTAGGAAATTGCCATTTATGGCTTGCGACAGTTTTTTTTTTATATCAGCCCTTAACATTCTTAAATACTGTACAATTAAACAAAAAAAAGGAAAAAAACCCATTAAAAATAGAAAAAAAAGCTGTCATTTGTATGAAAATAACAATGAATCTTTTTTTTTTTTTTTTAAGTCATACTATGAGAAGCAGACAAACAAAAAAATAAGGTGCAATTTTAGGACGATTACGTTGGGTAAATGTTTTTCAAAATTAATTATTATTGAAATTATTTATTTATATTTAGTTAACTAATTTTAATAAAATGTTAAGTGGTTTAGTGGAATAAAAATTATGACAATAAGAATATTATGACAATAAAGTGATAATATTACAAGATAAAATGTACAACAAGAAAGTTGAAATCTTTGTAAAAAAAAAAAAAAGGAGCAAAGAAGCGTAAAAAAGAAAAAGTTCATACCAATAATACGCTTTGTCTTATTGTACTATGTACTATTGCGTACAAAAGCGTACAAAAAACTGTGCAATTTTAGGAAAATTAGATTGTCTAAAAGTTATAATATTACAACAAAGTCAGGATATTATGATAATAAAGACATAGTATTATAAGATAAAATGTAAAATAAGAACGTTAAAATATTTGTAAAAAAAAAGGAGCAGAAAAGGGTAATATTAAAATAAAAAGTTGATACTAATAATACACTTTGTCTTATCTAACTTTTTCTTGATTAGATCCCTGTTATTTTGGGGGTTGTGTTCTCAGACCGCCCATGAATGGTGAAAAAAACACCAGTAACTGTGACGTCCATAAAATGCCTTAGGCAGGGGTGTCAAATGTGCGACCTGGGGTCCGTTTACGGCCTTAGACTTTTTTTTATTGGCCCTCAGCACATTACAAAATACCATACAATTAAACAAGAAAACAAAAAAAACAACAACTTTTAAAATTAAGTTTTTTATAATTAAAAATATATATTTAATTAAATTATTAGACTTTTATAAAATGTTAATTAATGTTATTTTATTTAATTCCCATTATGACAATACAGTCACAATATTATGAGAATAAAGACATTTTATTAAAAGATAGAATGCACAAGAAGAAAGTTGAAATATTTGTGGAAAAAAAAGCAAAAAAAGTGTACTGATATTAAAACAATAGTGCTAAATAATAAATGTCTCGGGGTCTGTCTCTGGTTTAAAAAAAATGGAAAAGTGGTCCCCCATCCTTTCATTTTTTTGGTATGCAGCCCTTGGTGGAAAATATCTGGACATCCCTGCTGTAAGAAAAAACAACAGGAGGCCATCAAGCCAAACACCTCCCTCACTCACGGTGCAACCAGAAGGAACACATGTGGAACACCCAATGTAACTGCACCACAGGGAGTACGTGAGTATCGAAACAAAATGCGTACACTTAGGCCAGTCACGATAACAAATTTTGCTGGTCGATAATTGTGCTATAAATTATCGACGATAATCGATAATTTCGACATTTTTTTTAGATGATTTCAAAGATCACGGTGTCATGTCACATTTGAGCCACTAAATGGTACTCAAGTGTAGTGTATCTGTGTGAGACACAGAAGATGTCTACTATAGCACTCATAAATCACAGGTCGTCACCACTTCACATACCCTGGGTATCGCGAGCTCGCGCCGCCCGGCACTATACATTCACTTCGCCAATCAAACATTCCAGCAAGCGCCAACCGCCGGGAACTGGAACTGTGGCATTCGGCTTAGAAACTATCGCTTTTGTGCTTTTATTCAAATTAGCCTTTGCTCGCTAACTGCTAGCTAGCACTCAGTGTATTAAATCACTACATAGCTAGCCCCCACCTCCGCGTAGTGCGACAATGACACTGAATACCTGACAGGATGCTCTCTCTTTCCTTTAATTTGACAATACAACCAATGCGCTCAGACACAAACAGAGTGAACCCTCTTGTCATCCAGCCTGTGTGCTACAGCGAGATGAGGAAATGGAACAGGCATGCGCGCATGTCGCACATGCCAATTCATCGGGGCGTCGTTTTTTTCTTCATTCGACTAATCCTTTTATCGATTATCGTGACAGGCCTACTTACACTCCAATATGCATCCAAAGCAATACGATTTGATACCAATTCATAATCCACAAAGCATGCTGGGTAACTTCCTGTTGGGGAAGTGTGCCTGTGGGCTTCCCGGGAACAACTACAACAATTAAGACAGTCCCCAAATGAACGTAGATACTCCAATAATACTGTTTTGGGAACAATGTGCTACTTAAACAGCAGCAATCAAAAGAATGTGATGTTGATGAGAAGTATTTAGCTCCTCACCTCAGTCCATCCATTGAGGGTGTACAGGTGTACTCAGGGGGGTAGTAAGGCGGTGGGGGAATGGGAGGAATAAACTCATCAAAGTCTAGTGTTTGGTGGAGGATGGTTCCGTGGGGAGTCATACAGTCAGCGTTCAGAGCTCTCGTTCGGTGTGGCATAAACTGAAAGACATCATGAAAAGTGACACGTTGTCATTCCAAAAAAAATCCCCAGTTTGTTATTTCAAACCATAAAGTCCCTGCAGGGTCTCCCTCAGTTCCTACACTTTATTCTGATGTTTCAATGCGCACACTCTGCCAAGTAACACTGCACACACTTTAAATACCTAAATAAACACATGACATTTTTGTAAAGATATCGTATGGGACACCGTAACTTTCACACATGGACACTTGCACTATTTCGTGAGCTTAAAGTTTGTCATTTACATTTTGCTCACTTCCTGTGTGGAAGACAAGAAGGTTTTGTGAAAAAAAAACAACAACATTGAGAAGCAGATACAGGTTTCAAACAATGACACGATATATAGCTTGTGCCGTGTTAATGAAAGGGAGGAAATAAAAATGTAAAAAAAATTAAAGATAAAATGCAAGAAAAGTGACAATAAATTGGTAATAATTAATATAAATAAAGAAGATAGAATAGGTAGAGACATTAAATAAGACAGGTACACTATATATATATATATATATATATATATACATACAGTATATATATAATAAATTATAACATACACAGTGGTGTGAAAAAGTGTTTGCCCCCTTCCTGGTTTCTTGTGAATTAGCACAAGAAGGACTCAGCACACACCCCTGTGGGGTCCCAGTGCTCACAATTCTTGAGCTGGATGTGCGATTGTGGACTCACAACACCCAACAAATCATCAAGAAGTCCCAAAGGAGACTGTACTTCCTGAGAAGACTGAGGAAATTTGGCATGTCCACCAAAATCCTTACTTGCTTCTACAGATGCACCATCGAAAGTGTCCTTACCGCCTCCATCACTGTTTGGTACGGTAACTGTACAACACGTGATAGGAAGGCACTCCAGCGGGTGATCAAGACCTCACAGAACATTGTTGGGGCAGCCCTCCCCTCACTGCAAGACATTTAGAAATGTAGAGTCCTACGCAGAACACACAACCTCATCAAGGACAGCACACATCCACAACACTCATTATTCACACTCCTACCGTCAGGCAGACGCTACAGGAGTTTGAAGTCCAGGACCACAAGGCTGGCAAACAGCTTTTACCCACAGGCCATCAGGCTTCTCAACAAAGCACTCACACACGCCGCACGCAACACACACACACACTCATAGCACTTTATTTATTTATTTATTTATTTATTTGTATTAATGTCTCTTCTGTTGTTGTTGCTTAATTTATTGGTATTTATGTTTCTTATGTTCTTATTCTTTTTCTTGTGTTTTCTTTCTTTTTTAGGGAGAATGAACAGAACAAGAATTTCATTGCATAGTATAACTGCCTGTTTTACTACGCACATGACAATAAAACTCTTGAATCTTGAATCTTCTTAATTTTTTGCATGTTTATCACACGTAACTGTTTCAGATCATCATCAAAAAATTTAAATATTAGTCAGTGACAACACAACTGAACACAAAATGCAGTTTTTCAATGAAACTTTTTATTATTAAGGGAAAAAAGGGATAAATTCTACTGTCCACCAAAAAATCCTGAAGGAGAATGTCCAGCCATCTGTTGGTGACCTCAAGCTGAAACCAACTTGGGTTCTGCAGCAGGACAATGATCCAAAACACACCAGCAAGTCCACCTCTGAATGGCTGAAGAAAAACAAAATGAAGACTTTGGAGTGGCCTAGTCAAAGTCCTGACCTGAATCCTATTGAGATGCTGTGGCATGACCTTAAAAAAGCGCTTCATGCTGGAAAACCCTCCAGTGTGGCTGAATGACAACAATTCTGCAAAGATGAGTGGGCCAGAATTCCTCCACGGCGCTGTAAGAGACTCATTGCAAGTTATCACAAACGCTTGATTGCAGTTGTTGCTGCTAAGGGGGGCCCAACCAGTAATTAGGTTTAGGGGGGCAATCACTTTTTCACACAGGACCATGTAGGTTTGGATTTTTTTCTCCCTTAATAATAAAAAGTTTCATTTAAAAACGGCATTTTGCGTTCAGTTGTGTTGTCAATGACTAATATTTACATTTGTTTGATGATCTGAAACATGTAACAAAACATGTGACAAACATGCAACTAAGTAAGAAATCAGGAAGAGGGCAAACACGTTTTCACACCACTGTACATACATATATGTATATAAATGTATATGGTTAATTGGTTCCAGACCTGATCATGCTAAGTGAATTTTTATTATTATAAGTATATATATATAAATATATAAATATATAAATATATATATATATATATATATATATATATATATATATATATATATATATATATATACACACATATATTATAAGTAGGATTCCTACTTCATAGGAAATGGAATATTTTTGTAGTTAAAGCATAGAAAACCCATTCTATGCTTCTAGATATGGTTTTTAACATTATTGGTGCCATGTAGACATGAAATAATACCCCTATTGTCACCTTTACACTCCTATTATCCAATATAGTAGACATAATAAGAACAATTTAAGACATAAATAAGACTTGTACTCATGTGTGTTGCTGTAAATGCCTTCCGATGATGCGGACAGAAATTTGCTGTGGGTTACGGCCGCAGCAGTTGCCCGTGTTAGGGATTTCTGTTGACGTTGTGAGATAATTAAAACCTGCAATAAAAGCCTGTTGTTCCGGCTATCAAGTCTGGTGCTTGTGTGCATTACTACCACCTAGTGACCAGTGTAGAATAATACATATCATCACAACATGCCTTTGAGTGCCTTATATTTGTATTTTATTTTAATTTAGCCATTTTTATGCTTGAAAATGCTTAATTTAGGCAAAAAATATGTATAATTTGCTTAAATATGTAATTTTTAATTAATAAAAGGATTGTATTCAACCACGAAACAGCACGATTCATTAATATACAGGGTGATTCAAAAAGAATGCACCAAAATCAGCACGCAATATTTCAAAAACAAAAAAGAATAGAAAACTGTGAGGTCCGGGGGTCTGGCAGGCCAAGCGCAGAGAGTGACACACTGTGTGTGACTTTTTCTTGTGGGGGTTATGTTCAAGACAAAGTTTACGTTCCACCACTTCCAGCAAATACCGATGACATGAAAGATCCAATAACAGCTGCAATCAACACGGCGGGCGGCGATATCCTGACGCGCGTTTGGGAAGAATCCGCATATCGGCTTGATGTTGTCCGTGCTGCCGGTGGTGGCCACATTGAGCACTTGTAAAACAAGAAATAAAAACTTGAAGGTATTTACAATACATGTGTCCAAGCTGGAGTTTTAATATAAAATATTGCGTGCTGATTTTGCCGCATTCTTTTTGGAGTGAAGCCCCAACGAGTGAAGCCCCAAAATTGGCGAGGGATTACTGCAGGGTTGACCAAAGTGTGCGGTTCGCAGCTTGTTTTTTATTGGCCCATGGCATATAAATAAAGTTGAACCAAAAAACCTCAGCAAAGATGGGACAAATAGAGAAAAAGACTAAATGTAAAGAGAAAGGCTGAAATGTTGATCCTAATAACTAATAAAACAAAGCTTTGTTTTTAAGTATATTTAAAGTTTTTTTTAGCCTTTTTACACATTTTAAAAATACATAAAAATACTAAAGTATCCAGCCCAGCATCCTTTGATTTTCAGTGTTATTTGTTATTATTATTTTCTTTTATGACTAATTATTATTTTCATTTTTTTAATTGTTATTTATTTTTTATTATTTTTAAAGTTTGGACACCCCTACTCAAATACAGTCACGTTGTGACATTTAACTGACTCGCGGCTTAGAAAACAGTCCATTTAATTATTTTTTAAATACCAAAATAACACAGCATTGTGGTAAATTGTAATATTTTGAGATTAGAATTGATCTTAAATACCACGCTGTGCAATCATTTCTATCCAGGCGAGGAGATGCGATATTTGCAACCGCACTGCTGAATGACTAATATTCAGGCTCATTTCAACATTCCCACATAATATTAAATGTGTAGTTTCCAATACATGGCCAGAGATGCTGCTTTTGATGTGTGCCACAGAATGAAATAGCTCTTTTTTTTATGTGAAAACAAAGGGAGCTTGGCCATGTTCGTTTCCCTGCTGGCTTTTGGTATTAAGCAGTTAATAGTTTCATTGCTCCACATAAAATGATAGGAAAGGTTCATTCTGAGAATAATGCGCTTTTGTGGAACAAACGCAGAGTGTTTAAGCTTTTTTTTTTCCCCTACTGAGGGGGACGACAGTCGACTGAGTCCTGTGGCAACTGAACTGTCCTTGACTGACTTCTGCAGCGATATCTTCACAGGCTCGGGACAGAGAATACGAAGAGCATTGTATAATTCAATTCCGGGTGGATAGTGATCTTCAGACTCTTTTCCTTTTTTCCCCCCAATGAAATTATTGCCCACACTCACCATCTGCAGCACATCGGTGGAGACAATTTGCATGCAGCACATGGCCGTCGCTAGGGCACAAACTATGGTGGAGATGACGTTAAGGGCACACACGCTGAACAGCAGCTCCTATGAGAGAAGGCGGCACACAGGGGGAAGACTATTTGAGAATCAGGAATTAAGCGGAAAGATTAAGAGTGGACAAGTTGCAAACCAACATGCACAGACATGACCTCTGATGCAAGCTTTAGTGGGTCAGATTATACCACATAAACCTTTCATAGCTGTACTATATGAATTCATTTCCTGGTGGACAGCCCAGAAAAAGAAACAGCACCTGCATGGAAATTAGCTCTCGGAATAGCATCAGTCTTTTAGAGGACAGGGGTTTAATTGCATCTCAAATGGAGTAAAATGACTGCAATGGAGAAGAATGGTCAATTATTTCTCATCACTCCATTTTTTTTACGCTATGCCACCATTCTGTTCACTAACACCAACATTTCAGTAGCAAAGAAAAGGAAATCGTGAATACGACTTCGACCAGGACCAGTTTGTCCTTGTTACACTTTCTTTCCGATGCATATTTTCTATTTACAGTCGTCCCTCGTTTATAGCGGTTAATTGGTTCCAGACCTGACCGTGATAAGTAAATTGTACATAGGATCCGGTGTTACTGTAATTCAGGAAATGGAATATTTTCGTAGAGCTGACTTTCTAAATACATCTTCTAACATTATTAGTGGCCTGTAGACATGAAACAACACCCCCTATCGTCACTTTTACACTCCTATTATTCATTGTTTACAACACATTGCTCAACTCTGACGCTGCAGGGACTTGAGGCTAGCTAGCGAGTTAACAAGCGAGCCTTGAATTTATTTCTCCTAAACGTAAGAAGCCAAAACCTTACCACTTCCACACGGAATGGGAGGAGAACCTTTTTTCACACTATCATGTCGGACATGCCATGGCTGACTTCATACAGTGTTAAGGTAATGTAATGTAAGCTAACTAGTGACGTGCAAATTGATACTGAAATATCGATACTTCCGATACCAGCTCTTCATGCTCTAAAATCGATTCTCAAACAAAAATATCGATATTTTTGATACTTCAGCCATCGGAGGTAATGTTTGTCTGAAACGTGTCTGTCCAGACAATGACCGATTGTAAACGGAGCCACGTGTGAATTGTGAATAAACTTTTCATGCTTATAGTCGTTCTTAGTTATGAATCATTTATTTGAATGGTTTTATTATTTTACTTATTGAGTTTTTTATTGTTTAAAATACAATTTTCACATATTTTATGTTTTTTCTGTTGTTGCATATTAGCTTGGCTATATTGCAAATCACCACGCTACCTCAATATACTTCAATATACTAAATTAACAAAAAACAAGAGAAATAAATAAATGCTTAAATGAATTATTAAATACATTAATTTAAATAAATGAATTATTTAATTGATTAGATCAATAAATTAATTAAATATCTTGTATTCATTATGGTTTGATCTGAAATAGACAACTTTTTAAAATTTACCTGACACAGTAAGTGAATCGTTATCAAATTGGTACGAGCCTGAATTTTACTCAGTATTGGATCGGAAACACTAAGCAGTGTTAAGGTAATGTAATGTAAGGTAATGTGTCAATGTTTTGCATCATTACTGCCGCCTAGTGACCAGAATACTACATATCACTTGTATTTCAATATGTTTTGTCTAATAATAGATCATAGTTTCGAGACAGCCATCTTTTATTAATTCATTCATTTACGAAAAAACACGATATAGCGAGGGAGCGATAATGGAACTGCAATATTGCGAGAGACGACTGCAATACAAAAATGACAATGGCAATATTTGCATATGACGAGGGGTGTGAAAAAGATTCTCTCCCCTGGGTGAGAAAATTTTCCGGAAAATATGGGAAATTCTAGCCTTCCGTCCTCGACCAATGCAAAAAAAATTGACAAAAAAACTAAATCACGTTACACTGAAAACAAGTTAAATCTTGAAATGGCCCAATTCCCCCAGAATGCCACCTGCAAACCAAAATGGTCGTCAACCTGTGCATCCTATAGTAATAGCGTCTTGCATGATTTTCATGCATCTGATGGGATACACTTGTTAGGATTTTCAAAAAAAGGGATTTAGTTGCAGGAATAAGAATACAGTGGAACCTTGGTTAGTGTCATTAATTAGTTCCTGAAGGTCCTACTCTAACCAAAACATACTAACCAAATCAAAAATTTCTCATTTTTCAAAGAAATAATGTAAATCCAATGAATCCCTTCCAGAAAGCCAAAAATGTCAACACATAACACGTTTTTAAAGTTTTACAGTTCTAGTTTTGTGTGCAGAAAACAATTGCAATAATTTGTGCTTTTCCTATAAGTGGGCGGGATGTGTAACCTTGCTATTTAACTCAATACCCTGATTTGCTTGGGGCAGCGTTTATCTAGAGGTTAAATATAGGCGGAGCAGACATGTCTAACACTTTCTGTAAGTTGTTACTGAATGTCTCCATCGGCCGTCTGTGATGTCATCAGCGGCTGCCTCAAAAATGTTGCCAGAAAACAGTGATTGTTGACATGAGTGAAAACAGGAAGGTGGTGGTTGATCTTCCTGCCACATCGTGTCTTTGGGAACAATCACGTCTTCAGTCTTCAGTAAAAGAAACCTTAAATGTTCATTTATCCCTTTCATTCCTCATTTATATGCATTTACAATTGTTTTGTGCGGGTAAAACTATGAAAAGGTGTTTTCTGGCAACATTTTTGAGTCAGCCGCTGATGACATCTTAGACGGACGATGGAGACATTCAGTAACAACTTACAGAAAGTGTTAGACTTGTCTGCTCCGCCTATATTCAACCTCTAGATAAACCCTGCCCCAAGCAAATTGGGATAGTGAGTTAAATAGCAAGGTTACACATCCCGCCCACTTATAGGAAAAGCACAAATTATTGCAATGTTCCCTACCGCTGATGAGTTACAGCCGTAGGCTGCGTGATGAAATTAAACACGGGATGAAAATAAAATGTGTTCGCAAAGAGTCAAATTAAATGAAGGGTAATTTTTGCTGGTTTTTATTGCCTCTTATTAAAACTGGTCAAATAATATTGACTTTAGTTGGGAAATATCTATTTGGGATTTTGTTGGAAAATAAAATAAAATAAAATAAAATAAAATTTAATTATTACAATACAATAAAACAAAATACTATAAAATACAATCAAATAAAAATACAATCAAATACAATAAAATAATAATTTAAAAAATAACAATAGTTGCTAATTACATGTGCTGAGCTACTTGAATTGTTTTAATTTTGTTGGTTTACTGCAAACTTCTGCTTGCTTTGTTGAACAAATACATACAAAATATGAAAAATAAAAACTATTTTGTGAATGAAAAAAAATGCAAAGTTGAGGGAAAATGTGATGCGCAGTTTTCGCAAATTAATTTGAATAAAATAAAAACAAATAAATATATAACATATATATACTATATAAATAATATATTGTAATTTATTTGTGGTGGCCTGCCACAAGTAAATTTGGACCGCCACAAATAGATTGCTCATAAATACATTATAAAGCACCTGGTCTGCCACAGAATAAGAAGACGGAGCGGGAGGGAATGGTGTTACCAACTTAGCGACTTTTCTCTATATTTAGCGAGTAATCGGAGTCCCTCACGACAAATCTACTGAAGAGACTGCATGAAAGCACATATGGGCCCCTCCCACATGTAAAAGCAGTCACAGGCGGCTCCGTCTTGTTAGTGACAGAAAACATTTATTTCATTTGTAGTTCTAAACATTTGTTTTGCTTTTCATGTTCTGAACTCACTTTTTACGTCATCCGCAACCCACTCTCCTGCTTTTTGTTTTTTTTTTAGCTTTCTGTCAAAGCTAATGCTAAAAACAATGATGAGAACAAAGCCACATTGCTCCCCTCTCCTGTCTAGCATAAGAAGCACAACCCAAGCACTGAAAGCTACCAGCAGCAGAGTCACGCCCACGTGGAAGAGCCGAAGACCCAGGGGAGGAGAACATGACGGCTCCTGGTTAGATATAACTCAACGCCTATGACGATTGTGGCTCTTAATGAAGGTTTATTGCCCCAATTCCCATATCGTCTTCATGGGCTACGAGCAAGATGATGAATGTTCTTGATCTTTCCTCTTTTCAGAAACATGCTTCATCGTGAGGAGTCTTTTATTTGGTTATCAATGTTTTATAATCAATCAGGGACATGAAATGAATGGATAGGATTGCCATTATCCAATAAAGTCCCAGTAGCCCATATTGTATGTATGTCATTCCTGTGGACTCCACAGTCAAGATAATCTCCCAAGATCATGCACTTGTAGCCCAGTCAGATGAGTTATGTATTCCTAGTTTTTGGGACCGTGTAGCTCTCAGAGATTGGTTACAGAGCCGGCCTCCAGCATCAACACTGAATTTCAACGAAGAGCACGGACTGAAAGTGCACAAAGTCTGTATAGCAGTTGCCGCGCTATAGAAAGTGAAAATTTGTTTGTGTGGAAGTGAAAGTTAAGCTTGTGTGAGTGTGTCCCTGCCTCTGCTCCCAGGGTGTTTCCATCAGTCATATATAAGTGTTGTGCTGTGTCCTGTGTGAAGTCATTAGACTGACAATGCAGTGATCTGAATCTAGCACTGTAATAATAATAATAATAACGCTTCAAACATGTAAAATAATTTGGATTTAGCCTTGTGGTGAGATTAAAAGAAAACTGCACAATACTGGCCATCATCCACAATCCTTCTGTAAGACATGAACACACGTGTCTTTCCCTTTTCTGTGGGTTCTAAAGAGAGAAAAACAGCTAGCATGAGGCAGCTAACAATGCACTTATTAAAAGCTAGGAAGACTCAGCGAGATGCGTGTTTTCTCTTAACATTATTTACCTGAGGACTACGCTGAATCTACAAGCTCAAAGGGCAGCATAAGTCTTGTGCTGAAAGATACAGTCGTCCCATCAGTCGGCCTCCTAGTTTTGTCCATGAAACATTACGCACGAGTGCTACATGCTAACGCTACGAGCATGGCTTAGTATAGCTGGATATAGCTGGATCGGCTGAGCACCCAGCAACGTTATTCTCTGCCTAGTTAGTACTTGTACTAGTCGTCGTCAGCACCCATGAAGAAGCGTTTGTTGCTATGCGCTCTTTGAAATCAATGCGCCCAGAAAGGAAGCGCCGGCAATGCTTAAAAAATAACCAAATACTGTAAGTATAACATGTTATCATGAATCTACGTGTTACGACATGGCCACGGTATGTATATAAAACAATAAAACGTTGTTGGAGGTGTTAACAGAGGGCTCTACAGGCAGACTAGGTGAATCCCATTACGTGCACTGTCAGCTGACTTGTGCTCGTCGTTCTCTATTTGGAATGTACAGAAAAGAAAAAGACGTGTGTTCATGTCTCACGTAAGGATTGTGGATGATGGGCAAAATTCCTGAAAAAAGTGTTTTCCCTTAAGGCTGAGGGCTGAACTCATGACTTGCAATTCTCGACCAAAATGCGGGGTGGCAGTGTTTTCCTGAGAGCAAGCAACCGCGACCCCAGTTGATGAGCTATCACAACATCATAGCGTGCCACATTTGGCCTTGTAATGTTATAGCAATTGTAATTAAATTGATTAATATAAGAATTTTGTTACTCCCAACACTGACAATAAGAGACTCGAAAGGATTTTTGAACCTAAGACAGTTTGTTGACCTGGTTTTCCTGTTTCTGCAAAACTGAAGTTAGTTACGAAAAGGAGGATGTAGGCGGCTCCTTTCCTACTGCCTCTCCCACCCTTCCTCCTTTGTTTTTATTGATTTCGACATAACCGCAAATCTGCTTTTGCAAAAACACGCAAGCACTAATGATGACGTTAACAATACTACGACACACGTCGGCATAAACAGACCGATTTTTCACAGAACTTCAATTTTGTCGACAAAAGCGGTCGACCAGAACCTGAATGAAATTTACAAAAAAAAAAAAAGAATAAAGTAGAAACATGGCTGGGAAAATAGACACTTGTGTGGGGAAAAGACACGAGTATAATGTTGAAAGTCTAATCACTGCTTTCTGTAAAACGACATCACAAACAAAAACTGCTCCAGGATTACTATCATTGCGAATCCCCACGCACCTTGAGACGTAAGCGTATGGTATTGCAGTCCCTCAGTGGGTTAAGCTTCAGTGTCTCTCCAAGGTTGTTGCAGCTCGAGCTCTGCTGCTGTAGCTCGCAGCACACGCACACTCCGTCGCTGTCAAACTTGAGCTGGGATGGGTGAAGGGGAGAAGAAATAAAAACAACAAACACACACACTGACAGGCACAAATCATATACAGTGGAACCTTGGTTAGCGTCATTAATTCATTCCAGAAGGTCAGACTCTAACTGAAACGGACGCTAACCGGACTGTAATGCCAGACTGAAATGCTGTAGTTAGCATGCTAACTTTTAGCATGTTAACACCTAGGATGATAGCGCTCAGTGTCATTGTAAGATAATACCTGAAAAAAATGGCGAAAATGCTAAAATGCTAAAGTTAACATACTAGAAATGCTAACATGCAAACTGTTAGCATACTAACACCTAACACGAAACCACAGTGTATCTAAGTTTATACTTTTGGAAATAGCAAAAAAATCGAATATTCTAATTTTATCATGTTAGTAATGTTAACATGTTAGCATGCTAACACCTAGCATAATAGCGCTTAGTCTTTATAAAAGTTTATACATATGAAAATGGCTTAAATGCTTATATGCTAACCTTATCATACTAGCAGCAATGCTTACATGCTAATGGATGGATGTCTTTGTCATTTTTTACCGCGTAATATTATGACTTTGTTCCCATAATATTTTGACTTTATTCCCATAATATTATACTTCTTCCCCAACTTAAGTTTCCAAAAATTACAACTTTATTTTGTTATGTTGTTTCTCATATTATTCTGACTTTTAAAAATGTATGTTTTTTTTCTTTAACACTCGAACTCCCAAGGCAGTCATTTTGACTGTTTTCAAAATTTGCAATGTCATAACTTGGTTAAAAAAAAAACCCATGTACCCATAGGACCCTGACTTTTCTTAAATGTGTGTATATTTTATTCTAACATTGTTTTATCATTCAAATTTCAAAACAAAAAAGAGATCTGAGTATTACTACCTCGAATGACCATAGCAGTCAATTTGACTGCCTGCTTTTTACAGGGGGTGTCATATTTCACTATTTGCTACATTTTTCCCGCCCTTCCTCCTGCTCTATTGGCTGTTTGTTTTTTATGCTCTGTGATGCTAAAACCTAGCCATAGCTTCACTCTAAACCCAAGAGAGACAAAAATGACAAGTAGAAAGAAGGTGACAGCTATGGAGGCTTTAGCCTTGCTTCAGAGAAAATGGTTGCAGTTCGAGTTTGCATGTGTAATTGCAGGGAAGTTATGTTGTGTCAATTCAATCAAACACTCAATCACTATAGTTTTCATTTAGTGTCCTGATGTGTTTTTTAGCTATTCCACCAATTTATTTTTAGATCTTTTTAATGATAATCCAAATTATATACAAAGAGTCAAAATGACTGCTATGGTCATTCTAGTAGTTGCAGAATTCTGGTCGACCGAGTGTTAATATTTCATTAGGTTTTCTAATAACATTACAAGTTTATTCTCATAAAATTGTGACTTTTTTCTCATCAGAATACAACTTTTTCTCTTAATATTTTGACTTTAGTCTGGTGCAGCTGTTTTTTCCCCACTTCTGATGTTTCTTTTTAAATTTTCCAAGTATTTCTAATTTCTTCTTGGAAATTTTTGTCTCATACTTATGATTTTATTCTCGATAATATCACAACTTAAAACAAAGCATTTTTTGTACATTATACGTATATCTATTTTTATAGTGTACTACAATATGCTACTAAATAATCTTTCCTCATAATATTACGACGCTATTCTCGTAAAATTACGACATTTCTTGTTAGATTACAACTTTTTTCTCTTAATATTTTTGGCTTTATTCTTGTTTCCTTCTTTTCCATTTGTAGACCGTGCCACCGGCCGCTGAAAAAACAGCCGCAAATGGCCCCCGGGCCGCAGTCACCCCTGAACTATAGGGAAAAAAGGATAGGGAAGATTTGATTCACTTTTCGTTTGACCTTTTGGGATGGATTAATCACGAAACTGGTGGTTTCACTGTATGCCTTTACCCTTGTAGATAAATGTAGTCAAATGAAATGTTACATGTTAACATATGTAAAGGGCAGATTGCAAAAGGAAGCGTGTAACAAAGGAGACAGTGGAATACGAGATGCTACCTAGGGAGAAACACCTCTGCTATGTGTCCCAGATTGAAAGAAAGCAGGACGTGAACCCAACAAGTATGGGTTAATTAAATTGAGGAGAGCAGATGAGAAGCATTCATACTTCAGTCAGGACGTGGGAAGGTGCTCTGAGGATCCACATAAGGAAGTAAAATCATGTTAGCATGAGCAGAGTAAAAGCAATTTCTTTTCTTTAGCTTTTCTTCCCGGTTGTTGGGACCACGTTGCTATCAGAGAATGATCACACAATTTAAAAGGTTTTCAAACTGGACTGAAACTTAAGTCTGTGTAGAAGTGAGAGTTAAGCTTGTGTGAGCGAGAACAATGCATCTATTGTGTGTTTCACAGTATTTTTCCAGGGGTTATCTGTGACTGTTGTGCAACTCTCGTTGTGCTATGTGAGTGTATGTGTGTTAAGACGGCGTTCTATCGGAAGCTATTAGGCTGAAAATGCACTGAGCTACTAGACTGAATCTATAGATGTAATAATAGTATCGAACAGGAGGTAGGAAAGCTGCCTAGTAGTTTGGTTCTATTCAGTGAAGGGTGAATGATGTGAAGGGTAGATTCCGACAAAACTGCCATAAAACTGACAATGTTTTTGAAACAAAATAAACGTGTGACTGATTGTCTTCCTGCCCAATCACAGACAGTGTTTTTTTTTTGCTGTCTCCTTCCGTTTACGTATTGTTGTCAAACGTTTCATTGATACTACATAAGGGAATTTCCGCCAAGTAGCATTCTTTATTTATAAATGGAATATTTTCATAGTTAGAGCATAGTAAACCTGTTTACGACCTTCTAAATACGTTTTTTTAACATTATTAGAGCCCTCTAGACAAGAAATAGCACCCCTATAGTCACATTTTCATTCATTCTACCCAATATAGTAGACATAAGAGCAGAAAATAAGCCATTTAAGACATATTATAAGACTCCTGCTCGTGTGTGTTGCTGTAAATGTGTTCTGGTGCTAGGGGAGCTGAGTGAGGGGGCGCGGACAGGAAGGGACATCAGAGTTGAGTTTTAGCTTGCCGTCGGTTGCGGACGCAGCAGTAGCCCCGTGTTAGGGATTATTGTGCCTGTTGTGAGATCAGTCAAAGCTGCAATAAAAGCCTGTTGGTCAAGTCTGGTGCTTGTGTGTCTCAACCAACATTACAGAAACCTTACTGACACCTAGTGACCAATGTAGAGTACTACACATCATCACAACGTCTTTGAATGTGTCTTCTCAGTGCATTTAGCCATTTTTATGCTTTAAAATGTTTGATTTCGGCAAACAATAAGTAAATATGCATATTTCTTGACTAATAATAGGCCGCATTTAACCACAAAACAGCCTGATTTACTGATTAATATATTTTTGATGCTAATACATTTTTTGTGGCGAGTTATTACTGTGCTGTATCTTAACGTGCTCGTGTGACTAAATATTAGAATCAGCTGAATGGTGTAAAAAGTGTTTTATGTGGGGTGTTTGCCACATGAATTTCACACAAGTTACCAACGGGAACCATTCATGCTGTAAAAATAGCAAGGACAATAGGAAGTAGCACCCTTGATGTCATTGGCGTTACTTGTGTGAGTGTGCCTTAGAGCAGGGCTCCTCAACCACCGGGCCGCAGCCCAGTACTGATCCGTGTGGGGGGCCGAACCGGGCCATGGAAAACTCTAAAACTATTAAAAAAAAAAGGCGCGTTTTTAAAAATAGTTTTGTAAATAACTACATACAATTATATTTAAATCTTAGCAATTTATGAAATAAAAGCTATTATTTTCTTGGAAAAAATAATATACGGTTTAAAAGCCTATAGTTTTTACGGGCTTATGTCGTTTTGTTTCATTGTTTCATTGCTTGGATATACTTTAGTTAGTGTACAGCCGAGTTGCTATACAAGCTGTACACTGACAACTCCAAAGCATATCCAAGTTTCATTTACATAATATTTGGCCCTTTAGAAGATATACTGTACTAAAACTGGCGATCACTGCAAGGATGGATGGATAAAAGTTGGAGAGATGCCTGCCATCTCCATGTGGTCTTACCAGCTGACATTCCTCCAGCGAGTTGACCAGCTGAGCGTTCTGGCAGGAAAGGATGGAGCCTGCCAGGTTGAGCATCACACAAACTGCCGACAACAACATGAAGAATGTAATCTGCAACAGACAGAAGGAGCAAAAAGAGAAAACAACATTGTCAAGCGTCGTGTCATCACGAGAGATTCAAAGCCGATACAATCATCCCTCGTTTATCGCAGTGAATTGGTTCCGGACCCAACCATGATCAATTAATTTCCACAAAGTAGGATTCCTTATTTATAAATGGAATATTTTTGTGGTTACAGCATAGAAAACCCATTCAAAACCTTCTAAATTAGCATTATTAGAGCCCTCTATCAATGACATAACACCCCTATAATCACTTTTACACTTGTATTACCCAATATAGTTGACATAATAAGAGAAAATAAGACATCTTAGACATAAATGTAACGTTCCTGACACGTTGTGCTGGTGTCGTAAAATACTACGGCAATGGCGCAGAGCATTCACACAGGAGCTGTTGTCAGCCACAACTCACGCCAGTTATTGGCACTCTCCACACTGCTAACCATGCTAATACTCAGCAACTCTACAGTAGTTAGCTGATGTCACATACGTCACTTCCCAGGCCCTGTGTCATAAAGTCGCACACCACGTCACACATATTACACTGCATAATAACATCTAAATACCTTGTTTGTACTTTTGTTCATTTAGTTATTTTTATGATTGGAAATGCTTAATTTGGGCCAAGAATACGTACAATTTGCTTATGCATATGTTTTGACTAATAATAGGCCGTGTGTGTGTCTTGGTGTTTAGGTGGCAAGATGAAGAAGACAGTTCAAAAATAACCATCACAATTATTGGTCCGTCCATAGACCATACGCCCTTGTGGGTTTGGCTGTTGTGGCATTGGACGCATGCATTTGGGAGTTGAGTGTGGGCGTGTTGCCTGCGGAGGTGATGGTGTTCTCTGACTTCATCCTGGGGTCTCGCCCAGGTGACCTGATGTCCCCACCTTTTGTAGTGGATATGAATGCAGAAAGTGAACAAATCTATGAGCAGTGACTTCTGTGATTGAGAGAGGGAGTAGGATCTAATAAGCTCTGCTTCTTCCTACTCCTTTTTGGACATGTTGTGCTGTGAATTGTGAACATGTGACAGTTTATGCATGTTTGAAATAAACAAAACAAACAAACAAAGAGACCCAAACTCCAAACTTTAAAGTGGGACACACTCCCGATCCAATCTCTACACCTGCATTTGGATACCTGTTATTATCTGAGCTATGTTTGCTTTACTATACAATTGCGCAAAAATATCAGCAAATGTTGCTGGACGAATACCAGCAAATGGGGCCGTCTTGACACAGGCACAGCCTGACGTGTTCACGGCTTCACAGACGGTTGGACAACACAGAATTCTTAACATTACAAGTAACTTCCAAGTGTCTCACATTATTATTGTAGATTTTATATGAGCTTGTCATAAAGTCCTATCCATACAGGCAAGTGTGATATTGTGGCAACCTGGATGTTTTGTGTCGCGTTAAGAGTTTGTGATGTGCGACTGTTTTGTGTGTGTCTGCGGGGCGAGCAGTGACCTGTGGTCACGGGGAGGCAGAAAAATACAAAAATGTATAATAAGAACATAAAATAAATATTAATATTTGTCCATTAAACTGTTTCTGTACGATATTAACATTTGAATTTAACATTTTTGAAAGCAAAAATTGCTGAATTAGCAAATTTCCTGTTCAAATACAGGACAAAAACCCAAGATGAACGATCACAGCGCCTGCCAGTTTGTGTTTGCCAGCATGTCGCCAATGAAAGAATGTTTATTATGCAACATGCCTTTCTACGGCCTTTGTAAAGTCTTTAATGTAAGTGTGACATCATTATTCATGCTAATCGGACAGTAAAATACAGAGAAATGGCACACGCGGAGGCGCTTGCAGTACTCGCTTCATCCTTAAGTGAGCTGGAAGGTGCTTGTCACTGCCGTCCTTCCATAGAGAGGAAAAGCCAGCTTTTTTTTATAGTAGCACCAGCAGGCGAGCAGCAGGTGCACTGAATCAGAAATCTCCATAAGCGGTATACCTGATACCTGAGTTACACTGGTATCGGTACTGAATCAAATATGCCCCATCCCTCTCCTGCACACAGCTCATAGAGGCTGTTTTTCCATGGCATCTGAGGAATGTTATGATAAGTCGCTATTTAATAACTGCTGTCACATTCCTCAATTCACTTCTCAAAGACAGCATTTGTCATCATCCACACACATTTTTTGAGGGAGTTTAATAGACACTTTTCGCCAAATAGCGCATTGACAAATTTTGAATGCACTTTTTCGTTCGTCCTTGAAGAGCAGCGTCAGTTAACGCTAAGCATACACACAAACGCCTAGCTTCTATTTCTTCATACTTCACGTTGATAGTGCCAGCCTCGGCCCTCGAGTGCGATCTAATGTACTTTCAGTCCAATCGTTCCCTCTGTCCCTCTTTTCCTTGGGGCAAACTGCTTTTTTTCCCAAGTTGACAGCCCTGTGGATATAAATCCTGTTGATAGAGATATGGCTAGCTTTCGGGTATTTTGAATTACAGGTCAAACATATCAGAATGGCTTTTTAAATTGACAGCAGACGAATGGACTCAACTGCAAATCAGGTATACAGTAAGTGTTTAGGGAGAAGGCTTGATTTTTGCGTGAAAATAAGACAGCAGACAAACCGGGCAACATAAGTGAACAATGTAATTAAAGATCCTATTAATAGAGTTCATTTTCGAAAAAGAAGCAGATTTAAAAGGCCGGCAAGGCTCAACGTGCAGGTGGAGTTGTCGTATGCAAAGGCCGTTGGGTGCACAGATGGAGAGAAGGAAAGAGGGCAAGCAGGAGGAGGATGGCATTTAATAGCCAGATGGAGGGATATGAGAAAAGTGATTTTCATAAAAGCAGAAAATTGAAGGACTGAGAGGCTGATAGGCAACCGCGAAAAACACTTGCTTACTTGTTGTGGAAACAGAGGAGATGAAGAGGAGAAACAAACACAAGAATGGAGAAGAATAACTGAAATGGACATAGAAAATAACTAATGGTGAACTAAGATAGTCCCATCATGTGACACAGTAAAAGTGACGCTTTACACCAGGACTTCTCAAATGGTCTCAACCCGGGACCCACATTTTCCAATTGTCATTGAGTCGCAGCCCGCTTTTATTTAAGTCGTTTTAAATCTGCATTTATTTTACTACTTTTTACACTTTTATTTTAGTCATTTTTATTTGTATGTATTTTTATACATTTTTTTAAACTTTTATTAAAGTCGTTTTTATTTGTATTTATTGTTATTATTGTTATTTTTTTACTTTTAATTATTTTACACTTCAGTCATTTTGTCAACTGTATTTATTTTGCATTATTTTTTACACTTTTTAAGTCATTTTTTTTCATTTTTAAATTTTGTACTTTTATTTAAGTCATTTTTTTATTTATTATTATCATTATTACTATTATTAGAATTGTTTTTACATTTTATTTTTATTCAATTTTTATTTATTTTATTTTTACACTTTTATTTAAGTTGTTTTTTTATTTTTATATGCATTTATGATATTATACTTCTCTTGCAGGGAGCTTTTGGGCATGGAAGCATTTCACATCAGCTTCATCCGACGGGCCACGTACGATGTCTTGCCTACCCCCTCTAACCTCAACCAATGTTGTGGAGGAAATCCCACATGCCTCCTCTGTCCATCTCCAGCCAACCTGAAACACATTTGGTTGGCTGCAAGACAAGCCTGGTACAAGGCCGCTACACCTGCCGACACAATCGTGTCCTCAAGTGCCTTGCAGCTACTCTGGAGACCTGACGGTCAAAGACCAATGCTCTGCCTCCTCCACCACTCCATTCAGCATCTGCAAGAGCGTTCATCCGAAAAGCTGCAACACTAGCTGAAGTCCGCACAACATCGGAAATCTGCCGGCTTGGAGGGGAATGTGACTGTGGCAGACCTGAACATGACCTGAACAAAAGGCTCTGTTTTCCATCTGATATTGCCACAACAAACCTCACACCCTGTGGAGGACCTTTTGTGATTAACAGTTCATAATCACATGCTAAACTCTGAAAGCGTCCTTACTAAAGAGCCTCAAAACCTGGAAACTTTCACTCAAACACACTGACTGAAGACATCTTGGCTTGTTAGACTAAAATCAATACTACAGATTTTATACAACAATAATGGGCAAAAAAATCACACAAAATGACCAATTTGAGTCCTGTCCTGGCTAATGTGACCTCAGGGCTTGCCTGCATGCGCTCTGTGTTGAGCTGATTGTCACGCGTGGCCGCACACCAATGTCTTCTCATTACAATGTAAGATCACATCACACCATTTAGCCGCTTGTCATTAATTACTGCCGGGCTGCTCTCTGCATGCCAAGTAGGAAAATGCTCCTAAGAAGCGTGTGGTACATTTACACCGCATGTCATCTTCGCACCATTTAACACTCACGGCAGAGGACAATACACCACAATACAATCAGCATTCATCTCCATGACACCCATTCATAGATTACAGAAGTACAGACGAGGTTCATCATTTCACACAAATGTCACAGAAGATGAAATCGTATAGCCTGGCCAAATCCCATATTTTTTATACCTGATATGAAGTACATGCACCCTATCCTTCTCCAGGAAAAACTCAAATACGTTGTTTAAAAAGTCTGATCAACTTCTGTCGACCTTGGATATACAATCCTCATTCCTCATTCATTCACTCAACAGAGAATAAAATATTGTAAAAGCATTTGACGTGTTGCTGAACAGCTGCTTTCGCTGGAGCTGCTGTCAAACAAAAAAAAAATCCTCTCTATGGAAGGACGGCAGTGACAAGCTCATTCCAGCTCATTCATGGCCCCGCCCCTTCAGGATGAGGTGGAGAAGCGCAGCGCCTTCCCCTAAGACAGGGGTGTCCAAACATTTTCCAGCATGTAGATATGCTGGAATATATTTCAAAATAAAACTGCATCTCAGCTTTGTGATATAGCTGAAGAAGGCTATTAGTTGTATGACACATTTTTGCTGTTTTTAAAATAAATAAAAAAAATCTTTCTAAAATAATCTTCATAAATTTACTTCTTTGTAAACTTTATTCCCATAATATTTTGACATTATTTCCTTAATCTAACTTTTTCAACAACCTCATTTTCCAAAAACGACAACTTTTTTTTGTTTTGCTTGTTTTTCATATTATGATTTAATAAAAAATTGTTTTCTTTCATATTTCAACTCATGCTACTAAAATAATATTATTTTTCCTCCTAATATTCTATGTTTATTCTAGTAAAATTGCGACTTTTGTCTCGTTAGAAGACCTTGCTGTGCATTCACCTTTAGCGAGTTTTCAAGAGGCACCATCTAGCCAGCTTCTTCCTTGTTTTGTTTCTTATTTTGTAAATAAAGACATTTTGGGGTTATCCTGCGAAGCGAGTTTAGTGGGTTTGCGAGCTGTAGGCATGTCACGACAATCGATAAAACGATTAATCAAACGATGGAAAAAAACGAGGTCGACAATTTTGACGCCTTGATAAATTGACATGTGCGACACGTACGTACGACCGTTCCATTTCCTCGTCTCGCTGTAGCACACAGGCTGGATGACAAGAGGGTTCACTCTGCTTGTGTCTGAGCGCATTGGTTGTATTGTCAAATTAAGGGAAAGAGTGAGCCTCCTGTCAGCTGTCTGTCACTAGCTTCGTATTGATTGAATACACTGATTGCTAGCTAGCAGTTAGCAAGCAAACGCAAATATGAATGAAATCACAAAATCGATACTGTCTCAGCCGAATGCCACAGTTCCAGTGTGGATGTGTTGTTGGGCATTCGTCCCGGCGGTTGGCGCTTGCTGGGGCGTTTGATCGGCGAAGTGAATGTATAGTGCCGGGCAGCGCGGGCTTGCGATGCCCAGGGTATGTGAAGTGGTGACGCCCCGCGATTCGTAAGTGCGAAAGTAGGCATCTGCTGTGCCTCACGCAGATACACTACACTTGAGTACCATCTAGTGGCTCAAATATGACATGACACTGAATGATAAACTTCATGACAATATGGCCTAACAAAAAAGACTAAATGATCAATTATCGTCGACAATTATCGACCAGCAAAATTTGTTATCGTGACAGGCCTAGCGAGCTGTGCTGAGTGGAAAGCCGGACTTGCCTGTTTCAGCAGCTGTATCACCATGGTAACTTAGGCTAAACTCATAACCTGGTCCCGACCAGGTCCACCATTTATTTAGAACCTACGTCACCCCCGAGCAGACATGGCGAAAGAAAAAAGGAAAACAAAGACCATTCCCTGATGATATTATCCATCTAGAAGCGAAATAGATTTTCAGCTGAGGGAATATGCTAGATATGCTCACACGAGCACCATCGATAAAACGCAATATGAAATATTAAGAATTAAATTTTAGCAGACGTAAATGTCACAGCAGTCCTTGCGTGAGTACTCGTCCCGTTCAGTCTTCGTATATTACAATATTTGCTGGAGGAATAAAGACTTGGCATCAATCAGCTGTTTAGAATAAGGACAAATTACACTGTAAGACAAAAAAAAAAATAGAAAGGTCACCGCAAAACACGTCAACACTGCCATCTAGTGGTCACAACGAGATACAACAAGAAGACATATTTATAAGATTAAAAAATGACAGTTGTTGCCCCAATTTATTTATTTTTAAAATGGATAAGTGTTAAAATGCCAAAGTTGTGCAGTGTTGAGCGCTGATAAATGAAAAGACTAGTAGCGTATGGTTAGTATAATAAATCCCTGTTAACTTGCGCATGACATGCTCAGCATTATTCTGTCATAGGTGCTCCCTTGCTCTGTTGGCGGCGAAAGTGTTACTTTTAACAGTCTGAATCTTTTGGGAACTCATTTTTTGTCGGGATGGCTACATGTTTGAGCGGAAGTAGAATAACATGACGTCAAATGCCCCCTATTATGTGAACACACACTAAGAACAAAGCCGTGGGCCGGACTTGGCAAAGGCTAGCTGATAACCACCGCTGCAGAACCGTTGGGGAATTTAGCCTGGGTTGGTTGAGCCACTTGTGCAGAATACCCCCTTTGATTGCACCTCAGCCACATGTCATGGTATTCTGGGGTAACGCCACGCACTCACAGACCCCTTCGTGATCATCATCATTAGAAGTCATGTCAATAAACAGGCTGGAACAAACGCATTACAAACCTAAAACAAAAATAGACACGTCTTTGTTTTCCTTGTCAAAAAGCCCATTAGTCTGTGACGCTAACTCATTCATCACTATTGTTTATATGAAAAAAAAAGCACAAGTCAGAGATAAGATCTGAATCTAAACAAGAAAAGCAAAAGTCCCCCATTGGTCAGTGAACTCAACCTTATGTCTTATCAAATACAGTGGAACCTTGGTTAGCGTCATTAGTAGAAGGTCAGACTAACTGACACAGACGTTAACCAAATCCATTTTTCTCTGAAGAAACCATGTAAATCCAATTCATCCATTCCAGAAGGCCAAAAATGTTAACACATAACACGTTTTTATAGTTTTACATGCAGAAAACAATTGGAAATGCATATAAATACATAGAAATGATGAATGAAAGGAACAAATGAACATTTAAGTTTCCTTTTACCTTCATTGAAGACATGATTCTTGAGGTGACTGAAAACAGGAAGGTGGCGGTGGTTGATCTCGCTGCCACGCGGTGTCTTTGGGACCAGTCACGTCTTCAGCGAAGGTAAAAGTAACCTTAAATGTTCATTTTTCCCTTTCATTCATCATTTATATGCATTTTGAATTGATTTATGCATGTAAAACTATAAAAACGTGTTTTGTGTTAACATTTTTGAGAATCAACCACTGATGACGTCATTGACGGGCGACGTAACTTCTGGTCCCGGTTACCATTTTTTTTTAGCTTGCTGTGATTTTTTTTCGTCCACACGATCTTTGCTGAGTGCTTATCAAATGCACTTCTGCCACCTTGTGGCCGTTTTTATGGCTTAAAATTGCTCTGAAGTGAAATTGATTGCGCGATCATCTCTTTTTGCCTCTCGCGCAAAAAAAGAACGTAAAAAACATAAAAAAATACGTTGTTGGGATCAGGCATTCAGGTTTATTAAAACGTATAACTACGTCCTTGGTAACGAATGAGTTAAAGATAGCCGTCACAGTTTACAGCTCCTCTCTTGGAGCGTTTTATAATGTTCCATAGCGATGGCTTTCCTTTTCGTTGGCACACTGCCGCTTGGGAGGCGTAATGAATGCAAAAAGTGAACTAATAAGCCTTGTTATTTTTCCTCAGTGTGGCTGCGCAGAGAAACGAACTGTAACGACCTCTCGAGCAAGTGTCGAGTTTACTGAGCAATGTTTTAAATAAAGGTTTTTGTACATTTTGCAAACGGTACAGACTGGAACATGCAAGGCTCTAATGATGTTGCACTGCGTCGTAAGGCTGTGAAAGCGTTACTCTGTGGAGGTGTGTGACTACAAAACGGTCGTGACCAACAGGGGAGTATCTGATTTGAAATAGGAGCAGGAACACATTAGTGCCCTCAGACAGCAGTGCACATCAGTATTTAGTCTGTAGCAGCACTGCAACGGCACACATTTCTTTCCAATTATCTCCTGTCCTCCAGAGACGTGAGCAATGTTTTTGCGATACTGCCCTACGTATCTCACTGCCATGATGGCTGGTGGTTCTCCTAAGGTGACGTGCATCACTCCTCGGGCCCCTGTAGAGCTCCCAAACATCTGTTACAACGATATTACCAAGGACATCCAAAGATATTTCAAGAAGAAATTCCTTAGATTACATGAGTGGAAATCTAGACTAGGATTAGAGACCTGAAATCAAGGTCAAAACGGCTTAGTTTTAACAAAAAAATACCTTTTTAACTTTCTCTATAGACCAATTTGCTTATCTTAAGTAATGTACACTGAAATCTGCAATATATTACCTAAAATAAGCAAAATAGAACAAGAAAACTGTACTTGTTCCGTTGGCAGGAGCAACACAAGTCGCAAGCATCGAGTACCTGGTAAGAAAAGGTTATTTTTACTCAAAAATAAGTATTTTTGCCATTGATTTCATATAGTTAAACTTGCTTTATATAATAAATTAATATATACAAATATATATATATATAATAATAAATGAGTACTACTACTAATAATAGTAATAATAAATCAACATAATAAGAAAACAAAAAAAAACAACAGCAAAAATTGAAAAAATTTGCAATGATTTTCCTCATAATAAAATAACAAATGAAAAATAAAGTGAAAAAGTTAACAAGAATAACGTTCTAATATTAGAAAATTAAATAGCAGCAAAAAGTTGAAACGTTACAGAAAAGAGTTATTTTAGAGAGAAAGATTATGAGAAACAAACAAAACAACGAATAACGTTGTAAATTTAGGAAAACTAGGTTGCGGAAAAAGTTAAAATGGTATGAGAATAACGTCCATATATTAAGGGAATAAAGTAAAAATTCAGGGATGAAAATGTACAATTTAAAAAAACAACTGTAAAAATGAAAAAAAAAAACCCAGCAGTAATCTTAGTTGATGAAAATACGTTTTACGAATGTTTTATGAAAATAAACTCATAATAAAACGAGGAAGAATGATGTAATTTTAGTAGCATAAAGTTGAAATATTAAAAAAATAATTCTTTTTTTTCAAGAAAAACGTGAAATAGATGGGTAATTAAAAAAACAACTGCAAAAAAAGCAGTAATTTTACTATGATAAAGTCCAAATATTAAGAGAAAAAAGTGGTATTGTAACAAGAGAAAAAAATCGCAATGTTATGAAAATAAAGTCATCATATTATAGTTAAAAATAATGTCATTTTAGTACCATAGAGTTGAAATATTAAAGGAAAAAATGCATTGTTATTTTTTAAAAGTCTTAATATTATAAGAAACTAAATTAGGAAATTATAAAAAGTTATAATATTATGGGAATAAAGTCATAACATTACAACAAGAGAATTTACAAAAGTTATTTAAGATAAAAGTTGAAATATTTGACAAATAAAAAAAAAACAGTAAAAATAGGAAAAAAAGAGCTAAGTTCATTCTCACAATACGCTTTTTCAACAATATCACGTAACTTCTTAACTTCACAAAATGTCAAAGTGGCAAAATTGCATTCTTTCAGTTTTCAGGCCCTCGCTGGAAAATGTTTGGACACCCCTGCTTTATAGTGTATACTCTAAAAAGCTTGAAAATCTAATAAATGGCATGAGCAATGTGAAAAATGCCACAATAGACACAACCTGAAGGTTAAACAGCAATCAGTAAAAACAACAACGTGCTGATGCTGGAGACCCTGGTGAGTGAAATTGGGGTCTGTCAACAGCTGGTTGTCCGTGTTCCCCTGATAACTCTGGTAACTTTCCGCCTCTGTCCCTCCCTCTGCAGAGAGCTGTGGTCTATATTTATGTATGTGGGGGTGTGAGTGTGTGTTTTCAGACTTCTTCACCAGCAGGATTACTGCTGATAGGAGGCAAGTGACCCTATGAAGACAGCTCAAATAAACAGACTAGGTGTTGATTCAAACTCCCAGCGGCAGAACCCAGGGGATCCCTTCTTGTCCGCAGACTCCCTAACCCTGCTGGGGTAACGCTAGTATGTGGATTTATATGATGAACTATTATGAACTGGCAGGGGTGTAACAAATAGAGCTGCAGCAATTAATCAATTAATCGATGATTAATCAATTATCCAATTCATCAGCAACTATTTTGGTATTCGAGTAATCATTTTTTTTACATACTATTTACTATTTTTTATATATATTTCATGAAAAAAACTGCATCTCAGCTTTGTGATACAGTCTTCCCTTGCTTATAGCGGTTAACTGGTTCCAGACCCGACCGTGTTAAATGAATGTCCGCGATATAGGATTCTATGTTAAGAAATGGAATATTTTCATAGAGAATAAAAAAAAAAACTATTTATAACTTTCTAAATATGGTTTTTAACATTATTAGAGCCCTGTAGACATGGAATAACATGCCTATAGTCACCTTTACACTGCTAATATTCATTGTTTACAAGTACTTCAGGACTGCTTTGGCTGCACAAACTGGGATGTGTTTAAAACTGCAGCGGGGAGGGAAGATTGTACTGTTGATTTGGATGAATACGTGTCTGCTGTTACTGGCTACATTAGCACATGTATAGAGACTGTTACCACCACCAAGTATTACAGAAAATACCCTAACCAAAAACCGTGGATGAACTGTGATGTAAGGGCTAAGCTACGTGCTCGTTCGACTGCATTTGTCATGGGCACCGCTGATGACTACAAAAAGGCCAGATATGACCTGAGGAGGTCCATACGGGAGGCCAAAAGACAGTACAGACAGAAGCTGGAGGGCTACTATTCCACCTCAGACCCTCGGCGCATGTGGGCGGGGCTCCAGCACATCACAGACTATCGACAGCAGAGTAGCGTAGCCACGTCCAGCCAAACCACACTTCCAGATGAGCTGAACGAGTTCTATGCCCGCTTTGACACCCAAACTCCTGATGAGCAGAGAGGGTGGCTGAACCTGGGGAGCACACAGAACTCACCTCTCATGGTGACATCAGCTGATGTGCGCAGGGTTCTAAACAAAACAAACCCACGAAAAGCAGCAGGCCCAGACAACATCTCAGGACATCTTTGGGAAAAGGACCCGCATAAACCCCTGTTTATTGATGAGACTGAGGTGGAGAGGGTGAAAACCTTCAAGTTCCTTGGCACACACATCAGCGAGGACCTCACCTGGTCTCACAACACCCAACAAATTATGAAGAAGTCCCAAAGGAGACTCTACTTCCTGAGAATATTGAGGAAATTTGACATGTCCACCACAATCCTGAGTTGCTTCTACAGATGCTCTATCGAAAGTGTCCTTACCGCCTCCATCACTGTTTGGTACGGTAACTGTACAACACGTGATAGGAAGGCACTCCAGCGGGTGATCAAGACCTCACAGAACATTGTTGGGGCAGCCCTCCCCTCACTGCAAGACATTTATAAAACTAGAGTCCTACGCAGAACACACAACCTCATCAAGGACAGCACACATCCACAACACTCATTATTCACACTCCTACCGTCAGGCAGACGCTACAGGAGTTTGAAGTCCAGGACCACAAGGCTGGCAAACAGCTTTTACCCACAGGCCATCAGGCTCCTCAACGAAGCACTCGCACACGCCGCACGCAACACACGCACACACTCATAGCACTTTATTTATTTATTTATTTATTTGTATTATTTACTTGTATTAATGTCTCTTCTGTTGTTGTTGCTTAATTTATTGGTATATATGTTTATGTGTTTATGTTTCTTATGTTCTTATTCTTTCTTGTGTTTTCTTTCTTTTCTTGGGAGAATGAACAGAATAAGATTTTCATTGCATAGTATAACTGCTGTTTTACCATGCACATGACAATAAAACTCTCTTGAATCTTGAATCTTGAATGTTGCGCAACTCTTATGCTGCAGGGACTCGAGACCGCAGCAAGCTAGCAAGCTAGCAAGCTAACTAGTAAACCAGTTACCCTAAATTTATTTCTTTTAAACTTAAGAAGCCCAAAACTTACCACTCCCACACGGAATGTGAGTAGAGCTTTTTTTCACTCCATCATGTCGGACATACCATGGCTGACTCCATGAATTCATGCAATGTTAAGGTAATGTAACGTAAGCTAATGTCTCAATGTTTTGTGACATTACTGCTGCTTGGTGACCAGAATACTACATATCACTTGTATTTCAATATGTTTTGACTAATAATAACAGCCATCATTTATTAATTAACAAATTTATGAAAAAAAACACGATATAGCGAGGGACCGATAATCAAACTGCAATATTGCGAGGGACGACTGTATAGGTGAAAAAGCCTATTATTAGTATCAACTTTTTTTCCCTCATTTTAGCTGTTGTTTTTTTTTTTTATTTTGCAACTATTCTTCTTAAATCATCTTTGTACATTTTCTTTCTGTAATATCATGGCTTTATTCCCATAATATTTTGACTTTATTCCCATAATATTATAACTTTTCCACCAATCTAATTTTCCAAAAATTACACCTTTTTTTGTTTCTCATAATATTACGAATTTATTTTTTTTCTTTATTATTACACCTCTATGCTACTAAAAATTACATTATTTTTCCTCATAACATTACGAGTTTATTTTCATAAAATCGCGACATTTCTTTTTGTTAGACTATAACTTCTTTCACTTCATATTTTGACTTTATTATCACAAAATTACAGGTACTTTTTAATTTCTGATATTGTTGTTCTTTATTTTCCAGCTATTTCATCTTTTTTCTTGTAATTTTTTTTTCGTAATTACAACTTTATTCCCATAATACTTTGACTTTATTCTTGTAACATTATAACGTTTTCCAACAACCTAATTTTCCAAAAATGACAACTTTATTTGTTTGTTTTTCATAATAATCCAACTATTTCAAAAATAGCATCTTTGTTTAATATTTCAACTTTATGCTACCATTATTTTTCCTCACAATATTATGACGTTATTCTCGTAAAATTACGACTTTTTCCTTTTTTCCTCTTAATACTTTGACTTTGTTCTTGTGAAATTACTGCTGATTTTTCCATTTTTGCTGTTTTCTTTTTTTTTTTTTTTTTTTAGTTTTCTTGGTAAATTATAATTTTAGAATGTTCCGCGGGCCAATAAAAAAATAAAAATAAAAATAAAAAAAACTGCCACGAGCCACAAATGGCCTCCCCGGGCCACACTTTGGACACCCCTGCTCTCGCAGGACAAACGTATTGCAATTCGTCTTTTACTCATCAATCAGTGTGAGTGAAATCAATACGCTCTCCCAGTCCACACGTGAACGAGCACGACTGCAGCGTGTTCCTTCATGATGTTATTCCGTTATGTTGGCCGTGACACACAATATTAAGTGAACTGGATCAGTAGATTTGATGTTTCAGATGTTTCCTACAGGCTATTCCTAATTGAGCCATTCAGATAAGAACACCAGATGTGTTTGGCTGTTGAGGGACAGAAATAGAGATGGAAATTAAAAAGAAAAACACCTCGCCTCTTGAATTGAGTGTGTAGACTTTGATGTGTAGTCATGTTGACAGCCTGTCGGAGCGCATCTCCACAGGGTATGATAGATTAGTTCCTGTGGTTAGAGACATCATGTGGAAGTAACGGTCCACCCAATTATTGGCAAACGGGAGAGCACTAACGTACAACTTAGATTTTTTTTTAAGTAACCAATGCAGGAAGGTCGTATTCGTAGAGCTCTCCTCTTTGCCGAGGCACATGTGTATCGATGAGAGCCCGATCGCGAAAGGCCGCATCACCCTGAGGGTTAGCAGTTGATTAACCTCCACTTATCAACATTTTAATCAAGCGCTGACCTCTGAAGGGCTGAAACTCGGAGGCTGCTGGAACGAGACAGGTCGTTCTAATGAACCCGGCCCTAGCTGAGTATCACCAGACAGGGAACTTCAGCAAGAAACGTGCTTATGATGAAATTGTGGCGTAATGATGTTTGGAAAATGATGGTTGCTTTTTTTGAGCATGACATTTATTTAATAAAATGTAATGAATGTGGCTTACCTTACTTTAACACACCATCGCATGATAAGACCAACAATGGAATACAAAAGGTGTTGTATGGGGAAAAGGCCTTGCAGATCTCCCCTTCCAAACCCTCCTGCTAGCTTGATGTTGTAACTAATTAGATTAGATTAATCTCCCGTCTTTCTTCAACATGCCTTTTAAAGTATGATATCACTAATGAATGATAACGTAAGATGATCCATGAACAGATGGACTCTTTTGCATCACACGGCAACTATGATGAGTTCAAGGCCTGCGAAATCTAATCGCTTGACGGAAAAAACTGTCAGTAGGAGACCCAACTCACGAGACCATGCATGACATTGGGTACACGAGAACGAGACAGAACTGGATTTTAACATTAAGTTTAAGAAAAGTATGATGAAAAAATATGACTGGACAAACCCTTTTATTTAACCGAGCCACAAAACAATACAGGTGCGTTTTTAAATGTTTACTGTAGCTAACAATATTACCGTCAATTGCAATGTTTCCTTGAATATGCCATCTTTCATTGTTGATAGTTGTGGAATTGCCGTTTGTGGCATGTATTATCTCACAGGCAATTAGTACTGTCCGTCAAACATTTGCAGCATTTCTTTGGCAATGACTTTCTCTGAAAGCACACCATTTTGCACTGTTCGATCAAATGTCAATCAACACCGAGTGTTGACTGTCGGTGTGTAGTTTTTTTCCCAGATGGGAAAACTGGGTCAGGTGGATATGTTTGAGGTGGGCAAGTTCGATTTGTTTATGTTGCCACGAGGTACGCGCCGATTAATATCGGACGATTTCCATGAAAAGACACGTGATTGGCATATGCAGATAAATGCCTTTCAACGCCAATCACAAAAGCTGATCACCTCTGGCTAGTACTATTGCAGCCTGCAGCCCATCACGATCCCTATGTGCAGTGTAGCGTCTTGCTCTAACGTCTTGGAGAAGCATCCCCCACCCGCTTTCCTTCACATGCGCAGGCGTGCCAAAGCCAAAACAAACATGTCTGCTATGTGGAACTTGCCTGCCATTTGTGAGAGTGATATAAACGTTAGTAAGCTTTAATTTAATTCGACATTTGAAGAACAAACACTTGGGGTATGGTGAGTTTTTGAGGCTCATGGTCCAGCCAAAACGCTGGACAACACTAGTCCGTATGTGCGTAACGTTGAGAAGGTTGAGCAAAGAACCTGAAAAATCGTTGGGGGAGATGATCAGCCTTTCTCAGCGGTGGAAGACACCGAGTTCGCCGACTGCTCTCTCACTTGGAGCCCACCTATGTGCTACCTGGAAGTCCTGCTAGAGCTAAATCAGGCAATGTAGTCTCACATCCTTCCTCCTTCAAGAAGGCGTTTCATACTCTGGAAGTTTCTGGAGTGAAAAAGTAAGATTGTCTAGATTAAGGTAATTTTATCATTCTTTTTTTCAGATCATATCGCCAATAGAAGGGGTGCAGTCAGTAATTCTGGGCTCCATGAAAAACAAATCACCACTCCAAAGCCCCCCCTTCTGTTTATTTTGTAATAATGACCTATTTTTGGGGTTCCCTGGCAGTCAGGGGACCTGGGAATCATCTAACTTTCCCCCCTGATATGGCATCCCTCATGACTCATCATAAATAAATAGAAACATTTACAGTTAATCCATGTGATCCGTGTCGGTATCGGCCAATTTCACTCATGGATGATTGGTATCAGAATCGGCAGCATAAAACTCTGACCGGAGCATCCCTAGTGGCCACCACTTTCGAACAAATTGGGCATACTGGCTCGTTCGTGTTGATGGGCTCACCTTGCTCATTATTAATATTCCCACATGGAGGCTGTGGCGACCTTGTTTCCCTCCTAATTGCTACAACCTTGCATTGCTCCTCACGAGGATCCGCTCTTTTACTGTGCGTTTGTTTTACCGCCTCCCCGAGAGACAAAGCGACTGTATGAGGTCTCACTCCGTCACACAGCGTCTCAAGCCGTTCTATGAAGCGTGTCGGCAAATTCCGACCGCATTAAAGTTAATCGTCACTGTTGTGTGCATGCAGGTGCATTTGCATGGCCAAACTTGCCGGGCGCTGGCACATCTCTTTCAATTGTGCCAAAGGGGAAGTATACAGAGAGTACACAAGACACACAAGAACATGGTTTTACACTAGCTTAGATATTTGGCTTCAAGTGTGTAGGATCAGAGAATAATATCCTTTTGATATCATTATTTTGTGTTAAGCTGCTTAAAACAGGAAGTTTATTTGGCATTAATTCTAACACAAAATCAAATCATTGTATTGTTAAGATACTGCATACTTTAGTGCCATAGCCTACTGTGTAAATATCATGGAGAATATTCATTTGATATTAACACAGGTGTCCCTTGCCACGTCTGGGTTCGAATTTTACAGTTTCAATCAATCACGTTTTTTTCAAAAATACATTAATTAATAAATCAGGCTGTTTCGTGGGTGAATAAGGTCTATTTGTGAAAGAATTTAAGCAAATATTATGTCATTTTTGCCGAAATTAAGTATTTTCAAACATAAAAATGGCTAAATGAACTAAAATATCAAAGCAAGGCATTCAGAAGACGCATTCAAATTGTGACTGCTGTATTCTTTGGCCACTAGATGTCAGTAATGCTACTTTAATGCTTGGTGAGACAAGCACCGGTCTTGATTGCCAGAACAACAGGCTTTTATTGCAGGTTTAAAATTTCTTATAACACATTAATAACATAATAATCGTAATATTAATAATCATACTAATAAAATGGTCTACTTTTGCATCTGGAACCCATGCCAAGCTAAAACTCAACTCTGAAACACCGACGTCACTTCCTGTCCTCCATGCGTCCAAAACACATTTCCAGTCGTCCCTTGCAATATTGTGGTTCAAATATCGCTCCCCACTCTAAAAACCTTTTTTCAAAAGTAAATAAATTAATAAATGATTGTTGTTTCGTGGTTGACTATGGTCTATTATTAGCCACTGAACATCGGAAGATAAGGCATATGTAGTATTCTGGCCACTAGGCGTCAGTATTGTTCCATTGAGGAGACATGACATTAGATTACATCACCTCACACTGAACCAGCCGAGCCGAGCCGAGGCTGAGATGCATGTTTGAGTGAAAAAAGGTTTTCCTCTGATTCAGTGTGGAAGTGGTAAGTTTTTGGCTTTGTCCTTCTTCCCCACTACGTTTGAAAGAACTTTCTTAAGTTTAGAATAAGTAAATTGGAGAGGAATTAACAGGTTTTCTATGCTCTATTTACAAAAATATTCCATTTATTAATGATTGATTCCTACTGCGCGACATTTCACTTCTCATGGCCGTACATTATAGCGATCTAATTAATTCATTAATTTATTATTTATTATGTATTGTGTAAAACTAAGACATGAACAACATCAAATTAAAAGCGCAAAATGAATGCCGACCCACCATCCACCAGTTCAAGCCTGGAGTTTTTCCAGAGAGATGATTACATCGCTGTTTGACGTGTGTGGTAAAAGGCAGTGTGCTAGCATGAATTCACTTGAGACAAATGTGCACATTAGCACTCAATAAGTCATCAAAACTTACCTTTATGCATTCCCACATAGTATCAGCATTTGACACCAAATATGAGGTGAAAGAAAAATGGTAAAAATACAGTAGTGGCATGAGACAAAGTTAGCACACGAACAATAGACATGCATCAAGTGAGACGGATGTAACAGAGAGAATCCGGACGCTTTTCAAAATAAAACATTAAAAAAAAAATGGAAATTTAGTTTTCTTTCTGTGCGGCCCGGTACCAAATGACCCACGGCCCAGTACCGGGACACGGCCCGGGGCTTGGGGATCACTGCTTTAAGTCTCATCTTAAAACCCATTTTTATTTTCTGGCTTTGAACTCGGCGTGAGTTGTGTCATCCTCGGTGTCTTTCATTCTTTTCTTTTAGTTTTGATTTGATTTACTTATCCCAGTAATATCCTTTTATCCTTTTAATATACAGTATATATATATATATGTGTGTTTTTTAAACTTATTTCTTTAATTTATTGTTGTTTTAAATGTTTTAATGTCTTAAATGTTTATTTGTTTTATTAGTTTTACTGTCTTAATTTTGTATTTTTACTTCTTATGTATTCTTTTGCTAGTTTGTGCAGCACTTTGGAGACAGTGTTTATAAAATGTGCTCTATAAATAAAGTGGATTGGATTTGACTTTCTCTGACTGTATCTACTACAGCATATTGGGTAACAGGAGTGTGAAGGTGACTAAATGGGCGCAAACATATTTAGAAGGTCACAAACAGGTTTTCTACCAAAATATTCCGTGTATAAATAAGGAACCCTACTTCAAATGCACTTATCACGGTCGGGTCTGCAACCATTTAACCAAGATAAACGAGGGATCGCCGCACAATAAAACAACAGCCATTTGAAGTAATCATCATCATGTGAACAATAGTCCAAGTTGCGCAGGACATGAAGAAAGAGATCACTGTTTAATTGCAAGGTAACTGCAAATCTTGCGACTGATGCCGATGAAACATTTTGCAAACCTGACGCAAGCGGTTCTCTTTGCGAAGACACCTTGACTGGCACCGCCTGCATAACGCTGCTCTCGCTTTTTTGAGCCATCAGATAATGGGGTCTGTCTAATTCATATTCTAATTAATATGGGGCCACATTTCCTGCTTCCCGGGGCCTCAGGGGAGGATATCCTTCATGAGGCATTATCTCCAGCCAAAAGGTTCCCATTCAGTCAGCCGGCCTTGCGCTTTGACTCCCCGCCCTGGTTTTCGCTCCTCATGCCTTCGTCCAATTCCTTACCTGTCATTTTAAACCCGATAGAAGCGTACGGAATCAAGGATGGTCACTGAATATGTGTCCTCTCTGATGACAGAAACAAAGAGTTGTCAAAGGAGAGGCAGATAGCAGAATTCAATCCCTTCAAAATGGAGATTATGCGGAGTTCTCACATCCGAGTCCTGTCACTCACATCGCAGCTGTTTCCGTTATTGTGTGATGAGTGACGTGGTCTGTACACTATTTTGTCGTTCACGCTTTTGTTACTTCCTTACTCTGCCTTGCTGGTTCCTTGTTTCCTTCAGGTAGCCCGGATTTGAGGGTAGGACTGGTGCCATTTCAAAGTCCAGCAGGTTTCCATTAAGTCTGCGCCATGACTCCCAACGGTTCCACAATCCTCAGAGCAGTTTCCCTGCAAATGTTTCTACTCTCTTGTTTTCTTGGGTTTTTTTTTAGAGTGCTGCTGTTTGTTTGTGGCATGTTTATGGTAGGTTTTTCATGTGTACATTCTGTTCTGGCGTTTTCCTAGTCTGCCTAACAGCTCTGTTCCTTGTTTGTCAGTTTAGTTTTGCCAGCCTAACGCCTTGCTTCCCTCGTGGACACCCTTTGTTGTACTTTGTTTCTACTCTCCGCATTTTCTCAGCATTTATTGATGCCTTTTGTTTGCTATTTTATTTTTTACTTGTCTTTTGTCACAGCGTTTTTGCCATGTTTTGTTATATTTGACCGCACGGTGGTCTAGTGGTTAGCACATTGGCCACACAGTCAGGAGATCTGGAAGATCTGGGTTCGTGTCTCCGTTTGGGCATCTCTGTGTGGAGATTGCATGTTCTTCCCGTGTGTGTGTGTGTGTGTGTGTGTGTGTGTGTGTGTGTGTGTGTGTGGGTGGGTTTTCTCCGGGAACACCGGCGTCCTCCCACATTCCAAAAAGGTTAATTTGGTTAATTGGAGACTCTAAATTGTCCATACTGTAGGTATGAATGTGAGTGGGAATGGTTGTTTGTCTATACGTGCCCTGCGATTGGCTGCCAACCAGTCCCCGGTGTATCCTGCCTCTCGCCCAAAGTCAGCTGGGACAGGCTCCAGCATACCCCCCTATTGAGGACAAGCGGCATCGATCGAATCGGTTGTGTGTTGGCGGAGTCTATCTGACAGAAGATGTGGGCTGGAGAGAGAGGTGAAAGAGGCAGTGCAAATACAAACCGACCAGAGGTGTGAAGCAAGCTGTGACCAGAAGAACAGACTACACACACACACACACACACACACACACACACTGTCAGTTTTGTCCCGTCTGGGGACTTTTTTCAGCTTGGCAGCTATTGCAGGTGGCAAAAGAGGGGTCAGTCAGGGTGAATCCCTATGTTGTTTTTAATATGACAAAACTACACTCTTTCTTTTGCCTTCAAAATATATTTTTTAAATTGACATTTTTTTAATTAGTCACATAGACAACCAAAACTCCTAAAGTCCATGGGGCTCGGTCATACCTGCCCTACAGGTTGATGAAATCATTGGGATAGCTACTGTATATACAGTAGATTCCCGTTACAATCCGGGACCACCAGTGAATGACGGAAATCCTGCTGACATCAAAGTCCCCGCTTAATTCGCTGTTGTTCCTCCGCGGCAAAGATGAAATCCAAGCAGGCGGAAGCTCCTTTTGTGGCTGGCGGCAGACAGCATCTCGAGCGGCATGCAAAACTGCATTTTTCATCTTTATTATCCACATCCGAGATAAAATAACTCAGCGGTAAGATGTATATACATACAATAAACGTCCTCAATGTATTTGTAGCGACTAGTTCCATGCAAAACCTTTAAAAAAAAAGTAAAGTGCGCCGTGCGTGCCCTATTTTTTTTTTTTTTTGTATTGACATTTAGCTAATTGCTAATAATAATTTCCAGCATCCGCTGGTAGGCGTGGAACATAACTCCGGCAAAACTCCCGTTACTGTATAACAATATAAAAAAAATTAACAATATGAACGACGCGACAAAAAAACACAACCTCATCACGCTAGTATCGGTCCAATAGCAGCACTATCCTGGTTTCTCTTACCAAACAGGCACAATACGTAGTGATCCAACCTCAGCGAAAGAAACTGCCAGAAGACATCTTGTCACTTGCGCCAGACTAAAACGGAATGACAACGGAAAGTCGAGAAAATGGTGTAGACGCGTCTTCTAATCAGGGAAATTACAACTGACAAGCAGGTAGCATCACCGCAGATCTGAACACAATCCTGTTTGCACCTCATCCCCAGCTTATATGTTCATCTTCATGCAAATAAAGTAATAACACATTTATGTCAGCAAAACTATCACTGAGCAATTATTATGATTATGAAGCGCAGCACTGATCCTGTCTATGATCATTCATATTTATAGACTTCTTAATTGCACCCTAATTTGCTCATTTCAATGAAACGGCAGATAGGCTGTCATCAACCACTTTAAAAACCTGTGAAGAACAGTGTCAGCGCTATTTTCAGGCACATTAAACACCAGTCCATGCAAGGTGCACGCTCAAAGGCTGGCTTCATTCACCTGTGACTACACAATATCTGCGAGTAAACCTTTGTTGTTGTGACCGAAAGAGTCACATGTTTATTTTTTATTGTTTTCATTTCAGGCATGACAGGATACTATTCCGTATAAATACAGTAAATCCCTGAATACTCGAGATTCAGCATTCATGGCCCTGTAAATTCATACATTTTTAGTCCAAAATACGTATACGGTCATGGAAAAAAAATATTATTAGACCACCCTTGTTTCTTCAGTTTCTTGTTCATTTTAATGCCTGATACAACTAAAAGTACCCTTGTTTGGATAAATATAACAATGACAACAAAAATAGCTCATAAGAGTTAATTTTTTGGCAGTACAATGCTATCGCTATTCATTTAAGAACTTAAGTGATTTTGGTTATTATCAAGAAAACCATGGAAGTTGAATGACAACTTAAATTAAACTCTTATGAGCTCTATTTGTTATCATCATTATATTTGTCCAAACAAATGTGCCTTTAGTTGTGCCAGGCATTAAAATGGATCAATAAACTGAAGAAACAAGGGCGGTCTAATCATTTTTTTCCATGACTGTACATTTTCTTCTGAAATTAGGCCCTTTTTTCCCACAGGAAACGCATCACCGTAAGTAGGCGATACTTTATAAATAAGTGGTAATACAGGTTAAATGTTAGGTCGATCTTTGTAATAAGTTTAATAGCTAAAAAACTAACACAGCAAAATCAACATTTTTATTGCACAAAATAGCACAAAGAGGGAAAAGATTGGACTATTTTGGTTTCATTCGAAGCATGTTAGGGGGCTGATTATGGACAGGAATAGTCTGGACCTTAAATCTTCAAAAACTAAAGTATAACAGCACAAACGGTCATTTTAATTGCATAACATAGCACAAACGCAGCACAAAATTTTTAATGTTTTGGTGTAATTTGTAGCAAATGGAGGGACTGGGTGAACGTTAATTGACCTATAAAATATTCTGTAATAACTCAAAAAACGAAAGCCGCACAAATGTTAAATTTAATTGCACAAAACAGCACGAATGCAGCACAAACAAATTGAACTATGTTGGTTTAATTTGGATTAAATGGGCGGCTGGGTGAACCTTGATTGACCTATAAAAGACTCTGTAATAACTCAAAAACGAAAACAGCACAAATGTAAAATTTAATTGCACAAAATAGCGCCGATGCACCACAAAAAATAAACTATTTTGGTTTAATTTGGATTAAATGGGAGGCTGGGTGAACTTTGATTGACCTATAAAACTATCTGTGATAACTCAAAAAACGAAAGCTGCACAAACGTTCATTTTAATTGCACAAAATAGCACAAACAAGTTGGGCTAGTTTGGTTTAATTTACAGCAAATATGGGGGCTAGGTGAACTTGACTGACCTATAAAATCATCTGTAATAAGTCAAAACCAAAGCAGAACATTTATTTTACTTGCACATAATAAATAGCACAAACACAGCACAAACAAATGGGACTATTTTAGTTTAATTTGGAGCAAATGTGGGGGCTGGGTGAACCGATAAAAGAATCTGTAATAACTCAAAAACGAAAGCAGCACAAACATTCATTTTCATTGCACAACATAGCACAAATGCAGCACAAATGACTGGAACTATTTTTGTTTAATTTGGAGCAAATGACTGACCTTTGACTGACCTATAAAGTAATCTGTAACAACTCAAAAACTGAAGCAGCACAGATGTTAGTTTTAATTGCACAAAACGGCACAAACGCATTACAAACAACTGGAACTATTTTTGTTTCATTTGGAGCAAATGGGGGTGCTTTGTGTGGGGTGGGTGACCAACTTCACACAGGTAGTTTGACGTCTCACTCGTGCACCACTATCATTATCGGCAGAAAACCCGATACCGATATGATAGGATATTTCATTTTGATTCCAATATGGGCCAATAACATATATATATATATATATATATACATATATATGTATGTATATATACAGTATATGTATATAGAAAACCTAACAATACATTGTATAATAGTACAGTCCCAGAGCGAACAGTACCAGTGAATACAAGTAATGGCATCCAGTCACTCTCCACATTCGAGCCTGTGCACACTCGTCTCCCACCCAAAAACGCATCTCTCTTTAACATATTAGCTCTCACTCTCTCTCTTTTTGCACTTCCTGTCTCTCTGTTTTCCTCCAGCAGCGAGTGACAGGTTGTCCTGCGGGGCTCATCTCTGTTGGCAGTGGTCTACGTCTCCTCTAAAACCTCTCCATTTGGGTTAAGTCAGAGTCTAACAGGCCTCTGACGGCGACACGGGATATACACACGCACACGCACACACACACACTGGTAGAGAACCATGCGTTGTTAAAATGAACTTAATGCTTTGCCAGCAGAGGCCGCTCTTCTTCCTTTGCCTGAAAGCTGCTTTGCCACTCATGACATGAGTGGCAATGACTTAAGCGCATGCAGCAGACATTTTTAGTTAGCATCAATATCAGTTCAATACCCCCTTGACTTGTTCTCTTTCCGCCGTGCTCTTGTGTGATTTACTTTCTATTCCGTTTATGTTCATGTTATGTTCCGTTATGGTAAATAAATACTACACGTCAGCACCCTGACACCTCTGAGGCCTGGTACAGAGCCGGGGTGTGCAATCGACGGCCCGCGGGCCACTCTATCTGGCTCTCTCCGTCACCGAGACTCCAGCTGCTCCGTGCACAGACCACAACTCACTCCGATTCGTATCAAAGACCCCTCTTCCTAGAGCTGCCCTGATCTAGTCCGTATGATTACCATATAAATATGGGCGTAATTCTGACATGTGTGTTGTGTGTATATTTATTTTTATGCTCACGATCCAGTGGCTAGGTTACGCTGGCTTGTTTCGTTGTTTGGTTTTGTATGGCATCCTGTTTCGTGTGTGACCCAATCTCATCACAGTGTCATAGCTTATAAAGTAAAGGTTTAAATGAAATATTTTGTACAGCAACACATGTAGATATGCTAAGATGTTATGTAATATTTCAAGAAAAAGCTGCATCTCAGTTTTGTGATATACGTGAAAAAGCCTATTATTAGTATCAACTTCAGTCTTCTTTGCCATTTTTGGTGTTGTTTTTTTTTTTAAAAAACACTCTAAATATTTCAACTTTCTACTTAAATAATCTTCGCAAATGTTCTTCTTGTAATATTAAGACTTTATTCCCATAATATTTTGACTGTATTCCCTTAATATTATAACTTTTACCACAACCAAATTTTCCAAAAATGACAACTTTAAATGAATAATGTATTTTTAATAAATATTTAAACTTTATGTTACTAAAACAACATTATTTTTCCCCATAATGTTACGAGTTTGTGCTCGTAAATGTTTTTCTTGTGAGAATATGACTTGTTTCTCTTAGTATTTTGACTTTATTCCCGTAAAATTACAGCTGCTTTTTCCATTTCTGCTGTTTTTTAAATGACATTATTTCACAATATTTAAACTTTTTATGCAACCTAATTTTCCATAATATTACGACTTTTAAATAAAATGATGTCTGTTTTCTTTAATATTTCAACTTTATGCTACTAAAATGACAATACTTTCCCTCAGAATATTATGACATTATTCTGGTAAATTTTTCTCTTTAGGTAATTTTTTTCTATTCATATTTTGGCTGCATTCTTGTAAAATACTGTAGATATTTCTATATAAGGCACGTCCCCGGTCAGCTTTAGTACATTATATTCTCTATTTATACGTTTATTCTGCATTTTCAGATCAACATTTGCAATAAAAATAACACATTGATTAGTTCCAGCTCTAATAACACACCCCTTCTCTCTTTAATTGCCATTGTTCACTTGGACAAAGGCACAGTGACTATGCAGAAGCGTAAAGCCTCAGCAGAAGTGAGTCTCGGGTGTATCCTGGCTCTCACCAGCCCCCGTCATTTGGGATAGGCCCTTGCTTCCAGGATAAGCAGTACGGTTAATGGATGGATGGATGGCCTTAATAATCTGCTGTATACTCCAGAGTCAATTGGACAGCCTTCAGCCGCAAGCAGGCAGCCTTGTTGGCTGCGCTGCAGTCAACTCATTCATCTGTGAAATATGGCTGATATGATTGTGTGCAAACCACAATTACATCCCTGCTTTCTGACAAGTGACCGCAGAGCGCTCGTTCAGTTAACAATAGAGCACAAACTGCTGCAACCTGCCTCTAATGCCTCTATTATCACCCCAAACATTTCTCCTTACAGCACCTCGCTGCTTGTAGAGTTTGCCACGGGGAAGAATGGCAACATTTGTCCTGCTTAACAACAGCGATGAAAGAGCACAAGCTCCATGATTAGCGTGTCCATTATTAAACGCCTCCACTGAAAACCTGTGCTGTATTTGCTTTTATTATTGTTATCCAGTGTTACATTTATTCATTTGTGCACTTCCTGTTTTGCACAGTCAAGGCTAGATGTGAGCATTTGCATGTGGAGGGCAGGTATTGTATGTATTGCATGTGATGGCTGGACAGTACATGATGTATTATACAGTGTGCGCCTTTATATGCATATAAAGGCATTGTTCATCACCAAAACATGCATTTTTGCATTAGACTTTTAAAACTGCAACACCATGCATGGTACACGCCTCACATTTCTGCAAATATTTTATTATATTCTTACACGGGACAACACTGAAGAAATGACACTTTAATACAATGCAAAGTAGTCAGTGTACAGCTTGGATAATAGTGTCAATTTGCTTTCCCTTCAAAATACACAAAAAAACACACACAACCATTAATGTCTAAACCTGGAATGTCCCAATGTTTTTCCAGCGAGGGCCAAATAGAGAAAAATGAAAGGATGCAACTTTGATATTTTGTAAAGCAACACATGTAGATATTGTAACAAATGATAGATATTTCATGAAAAAAATGCATCTCAGCTTAAAGCCTATTATTAACATAAACTTTGCACATTTTTCCCCATTTTTGCTGTTTTTTTTTCCCCAAAATATTTCAACTTTCTTCTTAAATAATCTTTGTAAATGTTATTTTTGCAATGTTAGCACTTTTGATTTTATTTCCATAATATTATAACTTTTTCTGATTTCCTAATTTTCCCAAAAAACTTATAATATTACAACTTTTTTAAATGCACTTTTTCTTTAATATTGTATGCTACTAAAATGGCATTATTAATATTATAAGTTTATTAAATTGCAATTCATACACTGTAACTTTTTTTCTTGATAGAATATGAGTTTTTCTCTTAATTTTGACTTTATTTGGGTAAAATTACCGCTGTTTTTTTCCTCCATTTTTGCAGTTGTCCAACTGTTGAAACTTTTTTCTTGTCAATTTTCTTATATTATGACTTCATTTCCATAATATTTTGACTTTATTCTCGTAACATTGTAACTTTTTCTGCAACCTAATTGCCCCAAAATTCTAACTTTATTCGTTGTTCTGTTTGTTTCTCATAATAAGTCTCTCTAAAATGATGTCTTTTTTATTTAATAATTCAACTTTACGCTACTAAAATGATGTTATCTTTTCTCATAATATTACAATGTTAATATCGTAAAAATACAAATTTTTTTCACAAGATAATTTTTTTTTATTTTGAGAAAAATTACTGCTGTTTTTTTTCCATTTTTGCTGTTGATGTTTTTTTTTTTTTTAGATTTCTTGTTAAATTATATTATTTTTAAAATGTGCCGCGGGCCAGTAAAAAAACAGCCGCGGGCCGCACGTTATTGCTGTTACAGGGTTTCAGGGGGGAATGAGGAGCAGGTGTGTCCCATGAAAAGATATACAGTAATACCTCGCCACATTGGGACAAAATACAGTATATTCATTGATAAATCAAGCTGTTGAATGCGGCCTATTATTAGTAAAAAAAAAAACATTTCGCCTACATCAGTGGTGCCCTCAGTGTGGCCCGGGGCATTTGCGGCCTGTGGCTGTTTTTTATTGTCCCAGGCCATTATCCCAAAAATAAAATGTAACAGGAAAATACACACAAAAAAAACAAAAATGGAAAAATCAGCAGTAATTTTACAATATTCATAGAAAAAAGTCGTAATCTAACGAGAAAAAGTAATTTCATGAGATGTCATAATATTATGGGGAAAAATAACGTCATTTCAGTGGCAAAAAGTCGAAATATTAAAGAAAGACGTTATTTTTACGTCGCAATGTTATGAAAAACAAACAAAACAATGAAAAAGTTGTAATTTGTGGAGGATTGGGCTGCAGAAAAAGTTATAATGTTTAAATATTATGGGAATAATAATATTGGGTAATACAAATGTAAAGATGACTTACAGGGGTGTTATTTCATGGCTAGAGGGCTCTAATAATGTTAAAAAACTTAATTAGAAAGTCATAAACAGGTTGTCTATGCTTTAACTACAAGAATATCCATCCATCCATTTTCTATACCGCTTCTTCCTCATTAGGGTCGCGGGGGCATGCTGGAGCCTATCCCAGCTGACTTCGGGCGACAGGCGGGGTACACCCTGGACTGGCTACAAGAATATTTCATTTAAAAATAAGAAATACTACTTTGCAGAACCCGGTTGGGTCTGGAACCAATTAAACGAGGGATTACTGTAATGAAATATTTGCAGAAATGTGAGGTACTGTGTACAGTTGACATGTAAATAAAAATGGTAACTCTTGCCGACATGAATGAATGAAGCGTAATATGGTTGTTTTCCAGTGGAGGGTCTTCCCTTCAGAGCAGCAGCTACAGAATCTAATTTTCAGGTGGATTTTACTCTCAGGAGTACACTTTTGGCAGCATTTGTTTTTCTTTTCCTGTTTTTTGTTGGGGCTGAAGAGCATTTTGCAATTTCCATTGAGTTCCTTTGTCTTTCTTTTCTATTTGTTAAGGGATTTGCATAATTATATTCATCATATTATACTTGACTCGGTCTAAAATATGAAAATTGTGTGCACACTCAATCCATTAAAAGCTTTGGATGAAAACAATAGCTTGCTTGTTTTACGTGTACTGCAATGCCAAACTTATGTTTGTGTTTATGTGTGTGCTGGGATGACGTGTCTCATTTTCTCATACCGTGTTTTTGTAATTACTTTCTGAAAAAAGGCTATCATAATGCCATTCACTAGCATCCAATATGCAACCCTCGCTGTGCTTACGTTTCATTCTATACTTCATTACGTTGCATAAATAGTCCACTACAAACCACAACCAAAGCTGAACATTTTGTTTTCATTTATGATCTAGCTGTCTATTCATTCATGTGTCCACCGTGTTTTGAAGTGTTCATAAGCCATTGTCCCATAAAGTACGGGGTCTAGTTAAGCAGTATTTCTTTCAACTGCTTCTTGGCCCTGTCCACACAGACACGTTGGCTAACGTCTATTATTCATTGCATGTGAACTTTAAAGGTAGAAAACTCCAGCAACATGTTGACTGGGAGTCGTGTCATGTCATAATGTCACGATTGAGAGAGAATTGGGAGAATGACAGAAAACACAGAAGATCCCAACGAGTAAATTATTCGGCCACATGCCTGTTTTTCACACACGGCTCGCTCCTCCCCCTCCAAACGCTCCTCCGAGCTTGATGTAGACGCTCTCCTACAGTTTGCAATAGATGCAAACTGTTATAATTATTAGATTTGATCAAGGGTGTCCGATAAAGTACGTATGTCTTCCTCAGGTGTTGCTGTCTTTCCCAGTGACTAGCTAATGCTAGCCACAATCGTTGCGTTACGTTGTTTAAGAGACGATCTGTCAACCGGTCGCTAGTCTTGCGATACACGGTGCGAGTCTCAACCGCATCCCTCGCTTGTCAAACCGGATATCTGTTCGTATCGATTTATCGTTCACATCGTTCGTTGGCTCCTCCTGTGTTGATGTAGCGAAGGGGTGCCCATTGTGTCGAAAGCAGTGAAAAGTGAAAGTAGTTTTATCCTTTTCATCATCAATTGCTTGATGGCTCGGCATCGCGTCCTGAACTCCACTATAGAAATGTGTCTTTTCTACACTTTTGTTTATGAATCTATTACTTTATTTGAGACATTTGAGAAATTTGAATTGAAAAAATGTCTTCAATTTGGGTCACCACTTGTCATTAAGGGGTGACGGTGGGCCCCGTGGAGAAACAAGTTGAGAAGCACTGGCATAGACAACACCCTGTTTCCCATATAATTAGCTTGAGTAAAGTGGTTGTCAAGAGCAATAAAATGTCTAAGTGAAGACAGATGCTGGTGCCGTGAGAGGCCTGTCATCAATACCAGATCTTGGTGAAAATGTTGTGACTGCGTGCCGAAATCAACGCTAAAGGTGGTCCAAATACAAATACAAATACATATTAAGGGTGTATGACAGGCAGTGTTTACAGTTACATTGCTGGGTGTTTTTTACTTATGCCGGGGGTGTCCAAAGTGCGGGCCTGTTGCTCGTTTTTTCTTGGCCCGCGGCACATTGTACAAGTAAAATAAACAACAAAAAAAACCTCAGCAAAAATCAATACATTTAATGACGAAAGGCTGAAATTTTGAATAATAACAAATACTGGGTGTCCGCTGGGTCTTAGAGTCGAAAATCCAATTATTTGAAATTAAGGCTTTCAGACAGTGGTGTCCAAAGTGCGGCCTGGGGGCCATTTGCCTCCCTGACTCCTTTTTTCTTGTAGAAAGAAAATAAACAAAAAAAATGCCCCGGCAAAAATTGGTAAATGTAATGAGAAAATGCTGAAATTTGGATATTAATAACTAATAGAGTCTAAAAGAGTCTAAAATCCAATAATTTTATATTATGGCTTTCAAACAAAGTGTGGCCATCTGTGGCCTGCGGCACATTCTTAAAATATAATTAATTCAACAAGGAAACTAAAATAAAAAAAAAAAACAGCAAAAATCAGCAGTAATTTTACAAGAATAAAGCCAAGAAAAGAGAAAAAGGTTGTAATCTAACAAGAAAAAATCCTTAGTTAGGAGCATAAAATTGAAATCTGAAACAAAAAAATATATTTAGTTTTAAGTTGTAAAGAAACAAAAAAAAATAAAGCTGTCATTTTTTGTAAATGAGGCTGGGGAGAAGGTAAAAATACGGGAATAAAGTCAAAATATTACCAGAAATACATTTACAAAAATGATTAGAGATGAAATAAATGAAATATGTTTAAAAAAAAAAATCAACAACAGCAGAAATAGGGGGTGGGGGTGGGGGGGTAACGTTGCTACTAATAATAGGCTTTTTCACCTACAGTTTATGTCAAAGCTGAGACACAGTTTTTTCTTACAATACATGTACTGTAACTTCTTCGCATATCTACATGTGTTGCTGTACAAAATATCCAAGTGACGATGTGGCCTTCGCTGGTAAAACGTTTGGCCACCCCTGACTTATGCTAACTCGGACCTGCCGGCCCACATCTACAACTGAAGTAAATATGGACTTAAGAATACAAATATAAACAATCAGCAGGTTGAAAAAGTTTCCTGAACCCCGCTTGGACTTTCCCAAAGAAGCAGACTTGCAAGCGACAACCCCCATCTTTCTCTTTCGTATATACTGTACTTTTTTTTCCCCCAGACCATAATATTTACGACCTGTCAGGGTCACAAGCTGACACAGAGGGAGAAAGCCTCATAAACCCTCTCACTCGCCTCCCACCCGCCCTCATCCACTTATGTGGTCCTCAAGGAAAGTCTTTGGATATGACGGGGATGTTTTTTAGTGGATTTAGTGCAGCGATGCCTAGATGTATGGAGATACAGCAGATACCAATATAAACAGGGGTGTCCAAACTTTTCCCAGCAAGGCCCGCATACCGAAAAATCAAAGCATGCCGAGGCCACTTTGATGTTTTACATTTTGTAAAGCAACCCGTGTAGATGCGCTAACAAGTTCTACATATTTAAAGAAAAAACAGCTTGCATATCAGGGGCTATCCACACAGAAACGTTTATTTTATCGTTTCAGCCTCTCATCCACGCGGGAAGGGCGTCCCGGGTGACCTGAAACTGTGTTTTTTGAAACGGCTTCCAGAGTGGGAAAATCCGAAAACGCCAGCTTGACGTTGCCGCGTAGACGTAGCAATACGAGAAGGATGATATCACCGACCCGTTACGTGACCAGAAGTGCGCTTTGATGACAAACCAACATAATATCTGAATATTTCGAGTGTCATGACTCACCGCAGTCGACATTCTCCCGGTATTTTCTTGTCTTATACTCCCAAAATGACGCACGTTATTCCACGAGCCTCGAAAAGCTCAAGACGACGGACTTATGCGCTTCCGTTCTTTCTTTTTCTATAGTTTGGTGTGTCATGTGGGTCAGTCACAGCGCCACACGTTGGTGTGCCTTGTGTATTACATCGTTTTCACTCAGTTATTTGTTCCCTTATGGATGCAAATATTTACTCATCTGGCACAGTGTGGACGCAACTTTTTTTTTTGTGGCCACAGTATTTTTCCAACCCGCCAAAAAAAGACAGGGCCTCAGTCTTGTCTTATAGGCGACAAAGCGTATTATTTTTCTCCTCTGCTGCTTTTTAACATTTAAACTTTCTTCTCATTTTTTTCGGAACATTGTGACTTTCCCATAAGATTTTGACTTTATTTTCTTTGCATTACATTTTTTTCCCAACTAAATATTCTAAAAATTTGCAACTTTTTGGTTTCTAATATTACGACTTTAAAATGTGCTCAATATTTCAACTTTATTATTCAAAAATGAAATGTTTTTTACTGCTCCTTTTTGCCATTTTTGTTGTTGTTTTGTTAAGCCTAAGCCAACCGGAAGTACGATTTTTGGGCCGTGCCATTTTTAGTGTTCCCCAAATTGGTGTGTTTTTTTGTTTTTTTTTCGTTCAGGTAGAACGTAGTTGCGGTGACCATGAAGGCGTAAGATCTCCACAAGTGCAACGTACCAAAAAATGTACATTTGGAAGTGCGTTTTTTCTTTTGTCTTGCAACCTGAAAAAACATAAGCGCTCATTGAGTTTCTTTGTGACAAAGAACCTCTCCGGCCGGTCTGCAGCCAGTCTACGGCTCGAAAATCAGCAGGTCAAACACATTTTAATTGCACAAAGTTAAAATATTAAAGAAAAAATATGTTTTTTTAAGTCGTTAAAAGTTTTAAATAAACAAAAGCAGAAATGGAATAAAAAAGTTGACGACAATAAAGTCAATGCATTCAGAAAAAAAGAGTCTTATTCTAAGTTTTTCAAGAATAAAGGTGTATTTAACTCTGTTATTTTTTAAGTCAAAATATTATGAGAAACAAAACAAAATACAGTTGTAACTTTCGGAAAGTGAGGTTGGTTATAATATTATGGCAATAAAGTAATAATATTATGAGATGAACATTTCCAACGATTATTTGAGAAGAAAATTGAAAAAACAACAACAAAAAAACAGTAAAAATGGGGAAGAACGAGCAGAGTGAGCTTGATAATACTAATAATAGGCTTTTTCACCTATATCACACAAAGCTGAGATCCAGTTTTTTCTTGAATATATAACTGCTTAGCATATTTCCTCTCACATCCAAAAACATGCATGTTAGGTTAATTGGAGACTCTAAATTGTCCATAGGTATGAATGTGAATGTGAATGGTTGTTTGTCTATATGTGCCCTGCGATTGGCTGGCGACCAGTCCAGGGTGTGCCCCGCCTGTCGCCTGAAGTCAGCTGGGGTAGGCTCCAGCATGCCCCCGCAACCCTAATGAGGAGAAGCGGTATAGAAAATGGATGCATGGCATATTTACGTTGGTTGGTTGACAAAATCTCTACGTGGCACCAGTTGCATCCTTTCGTTTTTCACGATGCGGCCCCCGCTGGCAAAAGTTTGGACACCCCTGACTTTGGCACACAACTGGTGTTTGAAGGATAAGACATTATTGTAATGGTAACAAGAGAGTAAATTTGTTAAATCACCCTTTAAAAAAAGTAAGCTAGCGCGTATCTCATAAACATGATAGCCATTTGTAGCATCCCCCGTGAGACAAAAACGAGCTCCGAACGAACCGCATTGCTTGTTGAAAAGACAAAATATCAGTGTGGTTAAAAAAAGAGTCACACTTGACCAGACCAGACGCTAGGCAGAAAGCATTCGCTGGCTAGCTAGCTGCTGCCAATGTGAGGCAGAGTGACAGCCAGGCAAAGTGTGTAAACAAAGATGCCAGAAAAGCAGTCAGATTGATCAGATAAGCTGTTGTCAATACAGTAGACTCCACATTTGTCAGACTGAGTTCCGATTCTCATGGTAATACGGGACAAAGTGCGTCCCTCGTCAACTCAATACGGGACGATTCCATTTCTCAAGAGATGACTGGCAACCCTATACAGTAGACGCCCCTACAACGTAAATAATACGTTCCGAGAACGTTTATGTTATAGGGTTTTTATGTTATACGAAGCGTAAAATACATGTAGATAGCCTAATCCGTTCCAAGATCTTCCCAAACTCACCACCTTTGGCCCTTCAAAATATTCAAAGTCCACCAAATATGGTGGGAAAATATTACTAAACGTTAGCATAAACATAGTAGAGTAACATTCCAATATACTGTAAAATAAGGTAATAAATAAGATTACTGTAAATGAATACAAGTGAAAAACAAAAACAATCCTACCGTTCACGAGATGTCTCGATCAGCGGCACGCAAGTGGAGGCAGGAGTATAATTTCCTGCTCGGTTTCTATCGACAATTTTTCCCTTTTTCTTATCACTTCCACTTGATTTAGGGCCCATGATTAGCGTCATTTTAACACAAAGAAAAGTAAAAAGATTAAGAAGAGCTTTCAATGCGTGCGAACTAGTTTAAGGGCGACTACGATGAGGAAGGGAGTTGAAGGGAGCAGCATGTCTCTCACACAAACACACGGACGCGCTGGATAAGTCAGCCAATGAGATGACAGCGTTGGCGGTGCCCCGATAATCAGCCAATGAGAGCGTGAAGCGTCAGAAGGCGTCACCAAGTGTACTCTGTTAGTCTCTCTGTCGCTTGCACCGACTTGACGCTTTACGTTATCTGGAACTCCTTACGTAATACGATGCAAAAACCTTACATAAATTCTTTACGTTCAGTGGAATTTACGTAAAAGGAGGTTTACGTTATGCGAGGTACTGTAGTTCCTTCCCAAACAACATGTTTTCTCTCCAAACCAGACCCCATGTGAAAGGTTCAGCTCCGATGTGTGGAGTGTTCCGACGTTGAGTGGTAGCGGCGCCTGGGTGACTGAGCTGTGACCTCCTGTGCTGCACAGTCTTAGGAGGAAAACATACGGCTTCAGAATACATAATGATTTGTTGTTGTGTTTCCATGCTTTGGCGTCTCACTCAAGCGATTAAAGATGTGCACCCGGAATTGTTTACACTGTGACAGCATACCTGTCAGCATTAGCATTTAAAAATAAAGGAAATGTTCCAGAAAATAGGCAAAATTCTGCATTTCATTGTCACTGTATGTCGCTGGCATGGATAGATAGATAGATGCTCTAGTGCACCTGCGTCTTATCATCACAGTGTCAGTGTGGAGGTTTTTTAAGCTTCCCTCCATCAGCACCTCACTTCCCTACAAACAGTATAGTAGGATAGTACCGTAGAATACTTATTTCCATGATATCAAAAATGCTGGTATGGTAAAATAGACTGTTTACTGTGTACTGCCATTTAAAGTCATACCTCATTTATAGCGGTTAATTGGTTGCAGACCCTACCGCGATAAATGAATTTCCATGATATAGGACTCAATGTTAATAAATGGAATATTTTCATTGTTATAGCATAGAAAACCTGTTCATGACTCTCTAAATATGGTTTTTAACATTATTAGAGCCCTGTAGACATGAAATATCACCCCTATGATCACCTTTACACTCCTATTATTCATTGTTTACAACACATTGCACAACTCTTATGAGCGCCACACACGGGAGGCGACATGGCCTCTACTCCATTCATTTTCAATGGAACCTGTTTGATAGGGCGTTAAAATGTTCCTGCAATGCGTAACCTTCTGCACGTCGCACTCCTCCACGCTCTCTCACTTCCTCCTTCCTGTCATGTGTGTTTTTACTGTGACCATGATCTCTGCCGAGCTCTTATCAAATGCACTTCTGCCACTTTGTGGCCGTTTTAATGGCTTAAAATTGCTCTGAAGTGAAATCCTTGAGTGGGGAGTTGCGTCATCACCTCTTTTTGCCTCTCACGCAAAAAAAAAAACATAGAAGACGGATAAATATGTTGTTGGGATCGGGGTGTTCTGGATTGTAAAAACATATAAATACGTCTTTGGCCGGAACTGGAAGCTATGTCGCCCGTCTATGACTTAATCAGCGCTTCACACCTTTTTATGGTTTTACATGCATAAAAAAAATTCTAAATGCATATAAATGAAGAATGAAAGGCATAAATGAACATTTAAGCTTAGTTTTACCTTCACTGGAGACGTGACTGTTCCCAAAGACACAATGTAGCAGCAAGATCAAGCACCTCCACCTCCCTGTTGTCACTCACGTCCAGAATCACGGCGTCAGTGACGGTAAAAGTAACCTTAACTGTTCATGTATCCCTTTCATTCATCATTTCTATGTATTTATATGCATTTCCAATTGTTTTCTATGCCCTATGAGGGTAAACATAAGGTGCAGAGATATACCTGTAGTCATCGAAATAGTCATCAGCATTCAGAAGGTGGGCTGCTCGTTTATCCTTTGAGACAAACATTTGATCAGTTGATGAATGCACTATAGAGGAAAGCAAAAACAGCCATGACTGAAATCCATTTCAGCCTCCAAAAGCAACACTGCACAACTTCTCCGATAAAGTAAGTAGAAAAAAGTGAAAGACAAACTGCGGTAGCCCATCTGTTTGCAGCAGCTGTTAAAAAGTAAAGTCCGTTGTGCTCGTGTGCTTTTATTGTTGTTGAGAATTATGTGCAGTGTTTGTTTGAACTTAAACGATCAGACAATGTTTATTACATGCTAGAGAAGCTGAAATAAGTCGATATTTTGAAAGTATTTGGCGAGAAGAAGCCAGTTTTAATACGGAACATGATGTCTGAACACAACCCTCTATGGGAGAAATGTATCAATCTGCTGTATTGTCACGCCACAATGTTATGTTTGTATTCAAATTGAAATTAACCTCGGTTAGCGTTTGCATTTGCAGCCCGCGACTCATTATTTATCGACCCGCGACACATTGTAGAAACAAAAAAAAAACAACAAAACAACAGAAAAAAATGGGGAAAATACAGCAAGCAAAGGCTCAAATGTTGACACTGAAATGTTTCAAATCATCAAGCAAATATTAGCCAATGACAACACAACTGAACACAACCTGCAGTTTTTAAATGAAACTTTTTATTATTAAGGGAGAAAAAAAATCCAAACCTACATGGTCCTGTGTGAAAAAGTGATTGCCCCCTAAACCTAATAACTGGTTGGGCCCCCCTTAGCAGCAACAACTGCAATCGAGCGTTTGTGATAACTTGCAATGAGTCTCTTACAGCGCTGTGGAGGAATTTTGGCCCCCTCATCTTTGCAGAATTGTTGTTACTGTAATTAAATAATACAATTAAACCATGAATTTATGATATAATTAATTTAATGTCATTTCAATGACATTTAAATACTTAAAAAATCATAATAAGAACATAAAGGAAATATCAGAGAGGCCCCCACGTGTTTACATTTTTCAGAATGTGGCCCTCCTGGGCCACACCGTGACTCGTGTTCTTCTATCATCTTACATTATCATTCATTAGTGGCGAGTACCTCTACATTTTATACTTTAAATACTTAAAAAAACCCATAAATTAAAAAAATGTGTTTAAAATGTGTGTGAGGCAGAATGCGTGCTTAAACCTGGATTGTGTCACAAGTGAACAACGGCAGTTTCAGAGAGAAGAGAAGGGTTCTGGAGATGAATCTAATTGAATAAAAAAAACACTTTTATTGCAAATGCTGTTTCCAAATTCGGAGGAGACTGCCAACGTCGAGCTAGCAGGAGGATTTGGAGTGGGCAAACCAAGTGTCAAAATTAGACATTTTTATGGGCTTATTAATTACATTCGTTGGTGATCCCCGAAGGTAATCCCCCGTGAAAAGATGGGATCTGCTGTAATCTACCGATGTACCGATTGATGTGTGCGTGTAATATGCTCGACTGATAGCTGGAAAAAACATCCTCCCTCCTGCTTTAAATGGCCATCAGCACATCATAACTAAAGTTTGATTGACTCGGACTTGATTGACAGGGAATTATTTCAACGCAGGGTATGTTTGCCCCCACACTTAAGTCCTGAAAAAGTCAGTCCCTTTGTAAATACGACTCAAGTCAGTCCCGCACGTCGAAATGAACATTACCAACGAGCAACATTTGAAAAATGCAAGCCAGATATTACCGGAGAGACCCTCGGGAGGACATGACTGACATTGCCGCATTAAAGGAGACACTATTCCAGAAAATTGGTCATGCTTTTTCGGGAGGGAGAGGGAAGCGGCGCCACTGCAGTGCACTACGTGTGTGGCCATTTCGACTCTGCACCCACCTAAATGATGGGATATTTTGTTTGATCCGCGAGAGCTTCTATGAATCAAATCTCTCCCCTGGTCCAATGTTACACAAAGGCAAAGGGAAGGTGGGGGAAGGGAGGCAGAAATGCAAAGGGGAGAGGATCCGTGTAGCGGGGTGATAAAACTAAAGGGAGCGAGACAGGCAATCTGCAGAAAGAGAGAGAGAGAGAGAGAGAGAGAGAGAGAGAGAGAGATGTGGGGGGTGGGGTGGGCTGGGGGGTGTCGAAGACAATGTGGTAAAGCTGCAGAAATGAGATGAGATTATTTATGGCATTAAGAGAGCATGAAATAGAGTTGGATGAGAGGCTTGAAGCTGAACTGCACTTTTTATTTCTACTTTAAATACCAGGAAGATGAGAAGATATAAAGACAGAGATCCTTTGCATTTATTTCCAAATGTGCATCAATGTGTACACAGGTGGCAGGACGTAGACTCATTTAAGCACAGAATCATATTTAATCATAGTCTGTCAAGGCAGTCCGATGATGTCTTCATGCTGACATGAAAACGGCGCTAAACTACGTGCAATGTGCCGGAACATAAACATTGACGATTGATAATCACTAAACAAGAGAGGCCCTTTTGGTTTTTATGCTCTATTCGGTTTTATATTGTCTTGTCGTCTTCAGCGCAATCGATGTTTTTTCTGTGAGGTCCCATGCACGTTATTTCTCGTTTAAATTTCATTATGATTACTTTTAAAGGTGTCCCGTGCGGCAGCGTAATGGTGCAGTATGGGCGGACTGCATGTTTATTTTGCTGTACAACAGGTGAGTCTAGTGTAATCCTCCTGGTCAGGTTGTGCTGCACTTTCGTTTTAAAGCAAACTTTTTCCGACGAGGGCCTCAAATGAAAGGATGTGGGGGGCCTCTTTGATATTTTGCTGTATTTACTTGATTTTGTTTTTTTTATTCTGTTTTTTTAATTAATTAAACTGACATGAATTAATTACATAAGTAGTTAATGCTTTAATTTTATTTGTAATTATTTAATTAATGTATTTATTGATTTATTATTAAATATGCTAAGCAGTTAAATATATTCTGATAATTATTATTATGAGTGTGACATCTTGTTCAAATATTCAATATTTCATCTTCCTAATATGTACAGAACATCCCATGCGGGCCAATCAAAATCAAGCTGCGGGCCGCCCTGCTTTAATAATAATAATGGATTTGATTTGAGTGCTTTTCACTTCACAATGAAGCGAACCCATTATTCATTCACTCCTCAGTCACACACTGGTGGTGGTTAACTACATCTGTAGGCACAGCTGCCCTGGGGTAGTCTGAGAGAAACGTGGCTGCCGATTCGCACCTATAGCCTCTGCGACCACCACTAAACATTCATTCAGTCATACACCCGTGTGGGCAGTGCATCTCAACATTTGGTGACCCTCCACCTGAGTAATATGTCGCCCAACAACAGCGAGGGTGTACCGGCGCCACCCAATAATGACAAGGAAGCTAACGCCTGCGCTTTAAAAACATTGAAGCCAATTTTTACGACTGCGATGAATAACAACGCAGGATGTGACAAACTATTACCACATCGTGGCTGCGCTGGACCTTCACTTTTTCTATTTTTAGTTGTTTTGAAACTGTGACTTTTTCATAGCGTGGTACACCTTGAAAGCGGTAACCGGCCCGTGCCTAGTCCTCACAAGGGTGGCGGGTATGCCGGAGCTTATCCCAGCTGTCTTTGGGAAAGAGGCAGAGTACACCCTGGACTGATACTTACTGATATTTGTATGCAGTGTTCCCTCGCTCCATCGCAGACTCGTTGTTTCGCTGGGTTTTTTGGTGCAATTTTAGTCCTTTTTTTTTTAACAGCATATGAACACACATTGTGTTGTGCATCCTGATTGGCCCACGCATTGTGTTCTGCGTTCTTACAGGCTAAGGGAGAACCCGCCCATTGTGTTTTGCATCCTTATTGGCTAATGGAGAACCCGCCCATTGTCGCCTGTGTCCTGATTGGCTGTTGACAGTTGCCAATCAATCTCCTCCGTGCCGAACTGCCATGTTTCCTGTTGTCTGATCGCTAGCAAACAGCTTGCCCTGCGGTGTGACTTGCAAGTTTTCTCTCGGACCAAGCCCACAATGTCAACGAAACGTTCCGCACCCAAAAGGCATAGGAAGATGTTAACTACTACAAGTTGGACTTGTCGACATGCTGAAGGAAGGCACACATTACGTGGCTGTAGGGCGCCATTACCGAATACCGTAAATCAATCTTCGGTTGGAGAAGGAGGATGAGGATACAAAAACGCTTTGTTCTGACCGGTCAGAGGAGTGAAAATGCGTGAGTCACTTCATAATTTCTCGTGTCCACCCTCGTAGGTTGAGCATTAAAATTCAAACGAAGCTTTGAACTTAGTTTAAACAAGAGAGAAATGTGAGAAAATGTTAATGCCTGTCTGAGAAAGTGTATGGTGGGGGCTTTTACAGCCTTGAAACATATACTGTATCATACTAACACTAATACAATAAAGTCTACTTTGCGGATTTCACCTATTACGGGCTATTTTGGGAACCTATGCTCCGCGATAAACGAGGGAACACTGCACTGCATATAAAGCGTTTTATTATTTTTTTTATTTTGTAAAAAAGCAAAAAAAAAGCCTTTTTGCTCTATTTTTTCCCATTCTTGCTGTTGTTTTTTTTAGTTCAATTGTATTTCTACAATGTGTTGCGAGCCAGTAAAAAATGAGTCGAGGGCTGCAAACGGCCCCCGGGCCGCACTTTGGACACCCCTGGCTTAAGAGGTTTAACGGGAGACGGTTCAGTGCACATTATATTTTTAATTCTCATGTGAAGATGCACTTTGTCTTGGCTGAATGAAGCCCATTTTACTCAATTTGTCTGCGCCATGTTGGTAAGATGCTTAAAAGAATTAAAAATTGAAATTTTCCATTTTGTAATTACACAAAGGGGAAATTATAATTACCATTTATTGCGACTTTCACTTTCTCCCACCATTTTAGCACAGCAAACCAGCACAATTTTTGGGAAAAGCTCCCCTGAAACGATTTATTCCCATTTCATTACACTGATTAAATTTGTACTTTTATTTATAACCTTATTTTTTAAACTCCTATTTCCTCATGAATAATATTTTTTTTCTTTTCTTTACCCGACACAGGAAGTGAGCAACATTTAAAAGACAAAACGTGGGGTGATATGTTGACAGTGAATTATCAGTAACTCTGCTTCTTCCTATTCCTTTTCGGACCATGTGACCATGACCTTCATGCAACTTGTTGAGCATGTCTGGAAAAAAAAGAAACCATACCAATCACAAAGCTTGATTCTCAGCCTTTGCGACCTGATCCGACCGCAAACAAAGCCTCCACAACATATTGTGATGTTGTAACCCTCTCATGAACCGATCTGTCTCATTATCTGCGCAGTGCGAGGGCGTTCAGCAGATACTCACCACCAGTGAGAGCGGCCGCTTCCATGAAACCACACCAATAAGCCCAGAGAGAAGAACCTGGAGACACAAGCACATGAAGGACATGTGACAACGAATGGAAACGGGCAACAATATGAAAGCACAGGTCGGTCGATACCGAAGAATGCTGTCGTTTACATTCACGGATCACTTTGGTGTAATTGTTTATTGGATCGTACGTCGTACAATCAAAACACAAATATCAAAATAACTGTATCACAGGTAATACTTTACCTTATATTTCTTGGTCACAACATACAGTAATAACCACCTGCTCGATCCAGTGAGACCTACACATTCAAGATTCGAGATTCAAGAGTTTTATTGTCATGTGCACAGTAGAACAGGTAGTTCTGCTATGCAATGAAATTCTTGTCCTGTTCATTCTCCCAAAAACAGAACAAAAAACACAAGAAAATGAATCAGAACATCAGAAACATAAATACCAACAAATTAAGCAACAGCAACAGAAGAGACTATAGAAGTGTTTTCAGCATTTACAAAAAATAAGAAATAATAATTGTTCGAGAGGTATTCATTAAACCCGAGGTTGCCAAAGTGGTGTACGCGTACTCCCAGGGGTACGCCAATTGTCATACGGCAGGGGTGTCCAAAGTGTGGCCGTTTGCCCCCGGCACATTCTAAAAATATAATTTAACAAGAAAACTTAAAAAAAAGAATAATGATTTTTTTTTTCTTTAAATGTAAACAAATCTGCAGTAATTTTACAAAAAAAAGTCTAAATATTATGGGACAAACGTAATTAACAAGAAAAAGTCATAATTTTATGAGAATAACATTATAATATTATGAGGAAAAATAACATCATTTTAGTAGCATAAAGTTGAAATACTGTATTAAAGAAAACCAAAGAAAAAATACTTTATTTTTTTTAAGTCATAGTCATGATAAACAGCGAATAAAGTTGTAATTTTGAGAAAATTAGGTAGCGGAAAAGAGTTGTAATATCACAGGAATAAAGTCAAAATGTTATGAATAAAGTCAGAATTATGAGAAGAAAATTTACAAGAAGAAAGCTGAAATAGTAGGAACATTTTACAAAATCCCAAGACAAATAGAAAAATGACTGTAGCTGTAATTTTACCAGAACAAATATGTTAAGAGAAAAAAGTCATATTCTAACCAGAAAAAAAAGTCTCACTTTCATGAGAATAAACTAGTAATATTATGAGGAACAATAACGTTATTCTAGTAGCATACATTTTAAATATTAAAGAAAAAATAAGTTAATTTTTGAAAGTCATGATATTATGATAATCAAAACAAAAAGTTGTAATTTTGGGAAAAATGAGGTTGGGTTACAATGTTACAGTGTGCAGATGTGGATGTGCAGGGTTTCATTACATTTGATGTTCATATGAGCTCGTCTGTTTGACGCAATAGAAGGCTAAATAAGGTTTGGACCTTCACGGTGACAAAAATTGCATAAACGGACCTTACTCAATTTTAATTGAAGACCCCTGGTTTCGAGGTTCTTCTGACTGAGAGGATTTCACATTCGCTCAAGCATTCTGATCAATTTAATTTGACAATTTGATTTATTTTAGCGTTATGCTTATGAGGCCCATGGGAAGCATTACTGCCACCATTCAATTAAAAGAAAAAAAAAAACAAGTAAATGTCATCGGTTCCCTTTGTTTCTCCATCTAGCCCATCAGCTTGTATGTCAGTGTTTGTTAGGTTCTCTCTTCCCTGTTGTGTTTGGCTGTCTTGTCTAGTCCATTTAGCCTCGCCTGTTTATTTGGGAAGATAGTTTGTCAACAGCAATCATCCTCATAGTCCAACCTCTGCTCTTGATATGGACTGTCTTAGGATATTACACACATATTATTACAAGCTTGACATCTCTGCAGCTGTACGTTTGACTCTCTGCCAGCGACTCAACTAGTCTGGACTCTTTTGTGACAGTTCTGCAGTTTTGCAGGCAGTCAAGTCAGTTCTAGTCAATGTCAATCTATTTATACAGGACCAATTCACAACAGAAGTTATCCCAGGATCTCGAACCATGCTCCTCGTACAGTAAACCAAGTCAACCCCTCATAAGGAAGCACGTGGCGACAGAGGCAAAGGGAAACTAGCGCTTGAAATTAGCTTTTCACCTGCTCAGACGACATGAGCGTTGAGCTAAAATGCATCTAAAATCTCTGATAGAAGCATTCCGATTCAAGCTGTCCGGACCCGGCATGCAGACCCTGCGCAATCAAAACAACAGCGCTAACAAAGCAGCAGGACGTGCGTCGCCGTGTGCCAGCACCCCTCGCCAAAGTACAAAAAAGACGTCGCAGTCCAGCGTAAAACCAAAACGGTCTCCGTGGTTGCACCGAACTGGCTTGGTTCAACACCACCGACCTCATCACACATCTGAAGAGTCATCACAGAAAACAGCATGAGGATCCTTGCAAGACCACGGCGATGACCTCCCCAAACAACACAATGCGCATGAAACAATGAATGTTTATGGAAGTAAACATGTTTGTAATTCATGCTCTGTATTTCTGCGTTTGTGGCAATTTCAAGGATTTTATGCAACCACATTTTTTTTAACCAAATCATTTCATGTAGGAGATTAAGAAGGAACAGGGCAAGACTTTTGGCTATGGCATTTTGCATGGCACTTGTTGAGACGTCCGTTCCAAGGATGTCTGTGTATATTCTCAGTCATCCAGGTAATGGTAAACGGCAAAAGGTTGATTCGAGGCAACTTGACTCCTCTTATTAGTTGAAGTCATCTCACCTTTAATCCAAAAGGCTTTTTCAGATCTAAATTTTAGGTGTCCCTGGCGGGTGGTCACCATAGGTTGTTGCGGTGGAACGACCATCTTGCATGGCGATAGGTACTTCAAACTACTCATGAGTGGCCTGATAGAACACGACAATCTTAAGGGGAGAGATGTCAGAACATGAGTGTAAGCGGACGATACGTGGTGGCTGTTCAGAGACGGCTAAGGAGCGTGTGGGACTTTTAAAACAATTTTCCGATGACAAGAACTTTTGCCTACATCTGTGAGTACATTTCTCCAAAACAACATGACGTATGCAGTAGGTCGGATATAGGCGACCCGAATGTTCAGACTGCAGTAGCATTGGATGGGATTTATATCTACAGTGGTGTGAAAAAGTGTTTGCCCCCTTGTTTCTCACACTTAACTCACTGACTGCCAGCCATGTTCAGGGAAGAGAGTTCCATACTGCCAGATTTTTTGGGCATTTTTGCTGAACTTTCAAGACCCACAGAATATTGAGTTTTAGGACTACATAAACATTGAAACTATCTAAAGAAACTTTAGACTCTCTTCTTTCATCAGAAAAGTTTGTTTCAAGCCTTTTTGGGTCTTTAGATACTGGCGGTAGAACATAGGGTAGTTTCAGCAAAAACACCTGATTTTGACCAAAAAACAGAGAAAACAAGCTTTTTCTGCATAGAAGCAAATTCAAGCAGAGTGATGGTGGGGTCTGCTGGATGCGGGGATGAATCCCTGCTGCTGACCGATCCAGATGGCAATCACTTGTCAGAAGAATCAGGGTCGGGTTCTGAGTCACCCGACTCTAAACGGCTTCCGGTGTCAGGCTCCGGTGTCGCGCCACACGGCTCAGCAACGTGAACCACTCGTTTGCTGCGTCGGCTGGCATTGTCAACTGCATTTGTGTCTACGTCACCTACGTCACCCATGTCACCGCTATCTTTCACGATCGCGTCACTACTAAAGGCACATCCACCGCCAGACAAGCTCTGTGACAGTGTTAGCTGCCTGTATTTTTGGTCTCAGCTCGATTTCTGCATGTGTTTCGCCATTTTCCTCTCTCAACCCACAATCCATCTTCTTCAAAGACGATCTGTCGCTGCCAGTTGGAGGAAAAGAGAACTGTTGCCCCCTACTGGGACAGAAATACATTGCCTACAAGTCAGAAATTCACACACAAGATGAATAAGACTTTGATCTGTAGTTCCCGCGGTAGAATGCAAAAGACGTCAATAGACGTCTTTGGCAGTGAAAGAGTTAAATGTTTCAGATCATCAAACTAATTTAAATATTAGTCAATGACAACACAGCTGAACACAAAATGCAGTTTTTAAATGAAACTTTTTATTGTTAAGGGTGAAAAAAAAATCCAAACCTACATGGCCCAGTTTGAAAAAGTGATCGCCACCCCCCGCAGAAAGAAAGTGATTGAGATCTATCAGTCTGGAAAAGGTTATGATGCCATTTCTAAAGTTTTGGGACGCCAGCGAACCACAGTGAGAGCCATTATCCACAAATGGAGAAAACATGAAACAGTGGTGAACCTTCCCAGGAGTGGCCGGACAACCAAAATTACCCCAAGAACGCAGCGACGACTCATTCCAGAAGTCACAAAAGACCCCACAACAACATCCAAAGAACTGCAGGCCTCAGTTGCCTCAGTTAAGGTCAGTGTTCATGACTCCACCATAAGAGCCTTTGACTGTGTAGATTGCCATCACCAAGCACATACATGGCTTACCAGGAAGTTTCAAGCCTTTGTTTCAGACTTTTTCAAAAGGCTTCACAATGTAAGAACTGAAGAAGCATTTTGAATTAAAGGTGAAATGTCTTCAACTACAAAGAAGTCCAATTTCTTCCAGTTCAGTCTTTGAAACGTACTTGATGACAAGGTTTCCATGGAACGTAAGATTCCACCAAAATTGTTAACATGAACTGTTTGTTATCTCAGCATGAAGACTTTCTCCTATCCATTTCTCTGTTTCTTGACCCTGATCTTCACTCCAGTCACAGTGTATTGCAACACTTCAAAATATCCATCATATTTGTACGCTTACCATAGTCCTCCATCCATGGACAGCACGCAGGAACAGGCAAACAGCAAATAGCAAAATGTTTCATTTTAACATGCTCAGAAAAAGGGGTGGGAATTTGACAGATAAAAACTGTCATTGGACTGCTCAGTATGTAAAATATATGTAAACATATTCATCACTGCAAATGTCCGCATTACCATAGCTCTGCATATTCCACAAACTGTGAGGATTAATTACGATGCAGCGTGGTCTCAATTATTTGACACTTTCTTACAATGTCATATGAATGGATTCATTGTCCAATTCTTCGTCGGTGATGTGGAAAAACAAACATGATGGGACTTAGATCCATGAAACGCCAATCTTCCCTCCAGCCACATATGTTGTGAAACCACAGAAGTCATGCATAACTCGACTTTACTGACTCAGGTTGAATCGGGCACTGGAGTCACCTGACCCACAGCAGTTGCGCAAAAACTCGTACATGCCCAACAAGTCAGTTGTGTAGTCGATTCACTCGAGTCACCTGTCGCAGAGCACATGCAATTTAAACTCGCACATGCGCAACAACTTACACCAGTTAGTCAGTGAAACTCGAGTCTTGGTCAATCCAGGAGTCGGAGAAACTTGAGTCATTGACAAGATGCGCAACAACTTACACTGACTCACTGGTGTAAATGAGTCAGTGAAACTCAAGTGATTGTCAACCCTTGAGTCAGTCAAACTTGAGTCTTTGTCGAGCACCCGTGAGTCAGTGAAACCCGAGTCTTCGTCAACCTGTTTATTAGTAAAACTCGAGTCTTTTTGGAGCACCCATGAGTCAGTGAAACATGAGTCTACGTCAACCTGTGAGTCTGTGACACGCTATTATTTGTCAAGCAGTGAAACTCAAGTCTTTGTCGAATACTTGCGAGTCAGTGAAACTCAAGTCTTTGTTGAGAACCCGTGGGTCAGTGAACCTTGAGTTTTCCAGAACACGTGAGTCAGTGAAACTCGATTCTTCGTCCAGTGAGTCAGTGAAACTCAAGTCATTATTGAGCACCCCTGAGTCAGTGAAACTTAAGTCTTCGAGTACATGAGTCAGTGAAACTGGAGTATTCATCAAGTACACGTGAGTCGGTGAAAGTCGACTCTTTGCCAACTTGTGAGTCAGAGAAACTCCAGTCTTTATCGAACGATTGTGAGTCCGTTAAACTTGAGTCTTTGAGTCTTGAGTCTTTGTCGAACACCTGTGAGTCAGTGATACTTACTTCATCAACCCCTGAGTCGGGGAAACTCAAATGTTTGTTGAGCACCTGTGAACCAGTGAAACCGGAGACTTTGTCAACTCGTGATATAGTGAAAGCCGAGTCTTTATCAAGCAACTGTGAGTCAGTGAAACTCGAGTCTTTATCGAGCACCTGTGAGTCAGTGGAAGTTATGGGCCGAGTGAGTGAATCGTTGGTTTGGTCAAGTCTGTGATGCAGTTTGGACAGGAGGGGGAAAAAAGACTTGATTTGAGGCAAGAGCCAGACTCGTTCATGACTTGCACATCCCTACTACAGAGCAGTTTAAGGTTGAGTTAAGCTAGGGGAACAGTTATGAGGCTGGTGATCTGCTCTTGTCAGTCACAGCAGGCTCTTCCTCTCGGCTGCTCACACAACGGGATTAGCATGCAATACATAACAGCATTAGTCACCAAAACCTGCTCTGCATAAACCATTCAAGCATATTTAAAAGGTCGCATTATTTTCTATTTGGAATTGTAAGCAGTGGGAAAATATTGTATGGGGTCACAAATAACGCGATTAGACGTTCAAATCACATCTATGCAAAGCCGCACTGACCTTGATTATAAGAGACATCTGTAAATTGTTTTGCGCCTCCACCACAGAAAAGCTTTTAGTCTCAGAGGAGTACTGACAACATGATAATGTATTGAAAGCGTCTTGCAATTAATTTGCAAGATGGGGGAGGCAAGTGGACTACAACACTGCATGAAAGAACTAACCAGTGGCCTTGTGTATGCATTTTGCCAAACATAGACATAGCTGACTTTGGGTGAGACTTTGGGTGAGAGGCGGGGTACACTCTGGATTTCTCACTAAAGACGGGACATGTATAAACAAACACTCACACTCACATCCATGGACAATTCTCAAAGTCTCCAATATGCAGATTTTACCATGTTGACCCAACATTTTACAGTATATGGTCCTTTTCCATATTTTATAAATTAAGATTAGGGTGTCATTTGGGGCCGCACGGTGACCGAGTGGTTAGCATTTCGGTTCAGTTCAGATCGGGAAGACCTGTGTTCGAATCTCTGTTGGGCGTCTCTGTGTGGAGTTTGCATGTTCTCCCCGTGCGTGCGTGCGTTTTCTCATTCGGTGTTTTTTTTTTTTTACCCATCATATTTTTTTTCTCCATGTCCCCTGCGGGGCGCCATCATTTTTTTAAATTCGGAGAGTAGATGCTCTGATAGTTTTATGAACGATTCTTTAATGTATTCTCCATCTGTGAATGGCTTCCCCCTCCTTCCCATGTCACGTGCAGCCCGGGGTTGCCAACTTGGCCATTTTCTCACTGAATCCGGCGACTTTCCAAATCCTCTTGGTGGCTTATATTCCCAAAAGCAACTTGCGACAAATGTAGGGACTGATATTTGGAGACGTAAAAGTGAAAGCATACAGTATATCGTTCTGCGGTTGCAGTCGAGAAGTCCGGCCCGCCTCACAGCAGTCACAAGCGGTCAATACACAGTCAGCTCCCGTGGCACACTATCTGCCTCTCGCGAAGTCACCACCTCGGTGATTAGCGTGTCACGGACTCTGAACACATACTGTAGCTACAGCACGCGTCTAGTTATAAAACACATTGTTACGCTCTCGTTAATTACAGTTTTATTTTACTGCGCAGTAACTTGCTTCAGACTACACACCAAACTCTCTCACCTTTTTTCTGTCCAGTGGGACTATACTATACTATACCAGCCTACCCCCCCTTCCCTTGCTCATCCAATCAGTAATTAAAAGGCAGTCTAGATCAGGGGTCACCAACGTGGTGCCCGCGGGCACCAGGTAGTCCCCCACGACCACATGAGGTGCCCGCAAGCCTGCTTTTCATTCAGGTTTTCAGTTAATAATGAAAGAACAGTAGAAAGAAATGCATTCTGAAATACAAAATGTGAGTTGTGGACACCAGCGTTTTGGTAATGTTCTGGTAAAACAAGCATATTCAATTTGTTTGGGTTTAAAATAAGCTCTGAAAATAAATGTTACAAAAATGAGTATCTCTTGGCCATTTTCATTTTGTAAAAGTAGCTCTCACAAGGAAAAACGTTGGTGACCCCTGGTCTGGATGCATTCACGGACGTGCGGTGAGTCGGATATTTCACATTCTTCTGGAAAACGCACATTCGGTGATAAAGAAAATCACAGAGCTCAGCATATCCGCTTTTCCTGGGGGTTACTGCCGAAAAACCATGAGTAATTGATACCCCCAGAAAAATGCTTGCTACCCCACATTTGCCCCATTCCCTTCTTTCTTCAATTGCCATTATTGACTTATGACACAGTCCAGGTTTAAGCCCTATATATGATGAAAAGAAATATAACACTTATATGCGAGAACAACGCTACAAACCCACAGCTTTTCAGTATGTGGAATCAAACTATGGAACAGATTGAGAGAGGGACTCAAACAATGCACCAAGATGAGCGAATTCAAGAAACAATACAAGCTGTTGATGTCTTGAACTTGTTACGTTTGTCTCTATTCATTATTATTTCTTTATTATTACACTGATTATTATTTAGGATTAATAATAATAATTCCATCGTCACATTGTTATATTACCTTATCAGTCTTCACCACATATGGAATACAGGAAGTGAATAAATGTACTACGATCGATGTGGAACGGATGGGGGGTAGGATTAAATAAGCTTTGCTTCTTCCTACTCCTTTTGGACATGTGGAACTGTGAACTGAATTATGTGATGTATTCCACTGTAACTTGTATGCATGTTCAAATGAAATGAAACCATTACCAAATATCCCTCACACGCTTATTAAATATATTGGTACTAACCACGAATGAATGGTCATGTAAGATGACTGATGGACAGATGGAATTGGAGTTGTGGAGCTTTGGTGCGTTCATGGACCGCCAAACAAAGTGCAAAATCTCAACGGTTGATGAAAAAACATTGTGTGTGAAGCATAAAGATTCTAACAGTGGTACATGTCACGTATTTGATCTCGTATTTATACATTTCTACCGACTTAACAACCACCCATTTTGGGAGAAAAAAAAAAAGTCCAAAAAGTGGCAAATTTGCAGGACCCTGAATACTGAATTGTGAACTTGCGGGGATCCTCTGCGATTTTACATCGTAACATTTCCACACTGAATTGCATAACCTGCGCTATCTTGACTTGACGCCACAATGGAGTCTTGATTGCAGCCTACAGGTGGTGACAAGATAATAAGCAGCTTGGCAGTTGTACAGGACCAGCCAGTCAGCATATGTTCATTAACCTACACACGCACACACGTCCATTACAGGGTGACAGCAGTGAAAGCAAACACATGATGAATGGCTAAATGGGCATTTACACGTCGCATCTTCCTGCTTCCTGCAATGTATTCAAAGCCTTTTACAATGTTGCCTCATTCACACAAACGCCCACACTGTGACGGCTTCGCTCGGCCTACGAGCTGATGTTGGCGCAGCAGTGGGAACAACTTTAACAGGACTCCGGTGGATCATGCCTATATCATTTCGAATTGATTCTCCTACCAAAGAGAAAGCACGCCAGGCCATACGATAAGGGTTAATCTGCTTTATAATGTAACGTGTTCCTAATATTTTGGTTACATTCCAAAATACAACTCAATCTTTCCTCTAAGACACAGGGGTCAAACTCAAAGCCTTGAGGCTAGATTTGGCCCGCCATACCTGTTTAATGTGCTTTTTAATCCCGCGAAAACCCGGAAACATTAATAATAAAAGGCACTTCTTTATTTTATTTGATTATTTTTTGTATTTAAAAAAAACATTTATTATATATTTTAATTGTATGGCTATTATTAATTACATTTATTTTTTCCAAATTTGTAAATTATATTCATATTAAATTTAGATCAAAAATGAAATAAAATCTTGCTGAAAATATTTGTTGTGTCAAATTTGACAGAAAATGTGGACTGCATGCAGTTGGAGTTTCTTATTTTTTTTGTTGTCAAACTTCATTTAAAATGAATTACACAATATAGCTGTCTCTCGTTTGCCGCACTTAATTGGCTTCAGACCCGACTGCGATAAGTGAATTCCCGCAAAGTAGGATTCAATATTAATAAATGGAATATTTTCATAGTTATGACATAGAAAATCTGTTTACGATCTTCTAAATACATTTTTTAACATTATTAGAGCCCTCTAGACATGAAATAACATCTCTATAGTCACCTATACACTCCTACTACCCAATATAGTAGACATAATAAGATTAAATAAGCCATAGTAGACATAAGTAAATAAGACAACATAGACTCAAATGCTAGCAGTTTCTTATTGTTTTTTTCTGGACAGTGTACTTCTTGCGGTGGCTATTGTCTCATCAATGTATAGTAATGGCGGCTTTAAATGCCTTTACACTCAAATTACCCAATATGGTAGACATCATAAGAGTAAATAACCCTTTTGAGACATAGATAAACTCCTGCTTATGCGTGTCACAGTAAATGTGTTCCCTAGGGGATGTTAGTGGCGGGCGAACAGATGTGCGGAGGACAGGAAGTGATGTTGGAGGTTCAGAGTTGAGTTTTAACTTGTCATGGGTCATGGCCCCAACAGGTAGAATCCAGGTTAAAACTTAAAGGAAAACTGCACTTTTTTGGGAATTTTACCCATCATCCACAATCCTTACGTGACACATGAACGCAGGTCTTTCTCTTTTCTGTGCGTTCTAAAGATATACATTCTGAAAAAACCTCCAAAAAGCACCAACAACACTCGATTTACATATAATGTGACCTGCATATTAACCAAGCTACAGCGACACTGTTATTATTATTGTTATTAACGTTGTTACGCCGAAGAACTACAGGACGTTCCTGCTGCAGTGACACCTCGCCACACCACACCGGCTAGCTAGTAGCCGGCTCGCGATTAGCTTCACCACACACTCACTCACAACGCGTCAGGCTACTGCCAAAAGGTAACGCTACATATTGCTGCTGTGTTTTTCTTTTTGAGTTTGGAAAAGTTAACGCTAGGTGTAGCGTTCCTTTCTATGTTGTGCTTAAAGTGACCAAAATACTGTAAGTATTACGTGTTATCATGACTGTACCTGTTACTACATGCTCACAGCATGGACATAAAACCATAAAACCTTGTTAGAGGTTTTTGGTGTTTTAACAGCGGCCTTTGTAGGCACCATAGGTGTGTCCCATTACGTGCGTTCATTAGCTGCCTCTTTTTATTTGGTTTTATATCTTTAGAACGCACAGAAAAGAGAAAGGCGTGTGGTCATGTCTCACATAAGGATTGTGGATGACGAGCAACATTCCCCCCAAAAAAGTGCTAAAGTATTAACCTGGATTCCACCGCAGTAACTAACAAAATTAACCTATTTAATTTTTTTTTAAAGATGTTATTCACCAGAAGAAAGATCTGCACTCTCACTCTTCTTCTCTCTTGGGCTGGCTTTAACTAGCAGGCAACCATCGCTGCCCCCTATTGTTCAATCCCAGCATCACAGGTCAGAACCACACACAATACTCTCGGTCATGACAATACCTTATGAAAACAGAAACATCAAAATAAAGTATGCACAAATGGAAGAAAACAATGTCAACAAACTGCCCCTGGTTGGAAAATCCTTTATTATCGTACCATTTTCCTTATGTCAAATAACTGTGCCAGCAATGGTTAGCTTCCATTTCGGTTATGTCGACAGCTGCTTATGCCGGCGTCCAGATAAGCGTGTACTACTAAAAAAACTTCATAGTTGCATAACTGACATTCACTTTGCATACCTAAATGAGTTGAATTAGTCACATTGGAAGCCGATCCATGTCTATGTAAATGTGTAATATAATATATAAATATATCACTGCAAAACCACAGCAACGCCTGTGTAAAGGCTTTTGAGCTGCGTCCAGATCAGTGTTGATCTTTGCTTATTCATGCATGCATGATGCCAATCAAAGAGAGTGAGGGTTTTGAAAGCAAGCCATTTCTCCAACATCACCACAGCCAAGATGGAGGGAGCAGTGTGGTTGCCTTGGTTACCGCATACTGGCCATTTGCCAGGATTTGTAATGATTTCCCATCAGCTGCTGCACTGATAAAAGCAGGTACCATCTCTGCTTCAGCTGCTGTCTCTCACAAACACACACTGTCACACACACACACACACACACACACCCAAGCGATGTCATGAAAACCGCTTCACACGGAAACAGGCTGATGGCCTCTTTTGTGCACTTTCTTCTCTCAAAACTTCCTGTGAAGAAGCTTTTACGTGTCGGTGTGTATCCATCCGCTTTGTTTCAGAATGTACAGTATATGCCTTTTTCGATTACAGTACATCCCCGCTTTTCGTGGGTGAATGGCAAAAAAAAAAAAAAACACAAGTCACTGATATGCCCATAAAAATGTCTACTTGTGACATAAGGCTCACACCTCCCCCTCCAAACGCTCCTGCTAGCTCAGGGGTGTCCAAAAAGCAGCCACCGGGGGCCCACGGGGGCCCACGGCTGTTTGTTCATTGGCCTGTGGCACATTCAAAATATATGACTTAACAGGAAAAAAAAAAAAAAAAAAAACTTAAATAAAAAAAATCAGCAGTCATTTTACCAGAATAAAGTCAAAATATTAACATAAAAAAGTTGCAATCTAACAAGAAAAAGTTGTAATTTAATAACATTGCAATAAAATCACTTTGTAATGTTATGAGTAAAAATAGCATCATTTTAGTCGCATAAAGTTAAAAAATGTTAAAGAGAAATGTAATTTTTTATTAAAGTGGTAAAAACAAATAAAGTTGTAATTTTTGGAAAATTTGGTTGGGTAAAAAGTTATAAGGCTACGAGAATAAAGTCAAACTATTATGGCAATAATGTCATAATTACGAGAAGGTAATTTAAAAAGATTTAAGAAAGTTGAAATATTTGTAAAAATAAAAACTAAAAAACATCAGCAAAAAAAATAAAAGCAACAAGTTGATATTAATAATAGGCTTTTTCACCTACATGACAATGTACATTTTACCTGTATTAATCATATTTACAAATATTCATATTTATAAACATTCATATTTATAAATTATGGTTCTGTGTTTTCTGGCTTATTTTTGAAGAAAAAAATAATGAAAATATGAATTAATACATTGTAGTGCAAGAATGTGTAAACATTCACATGAATGTTCCGATGCATGGATGGCTTTTAATGGAAATTTGCTGATTAAGCTGATGAGATCATTTATTAGCCAAACTACTATACAATATACAGTACTGACTAAAGTATATGTCGGGGGTGTTCAACCTTTTCCCACCGAGGACCACATACTGAAAACTTTAAGGCAGCAACTTTGCCACTTTGATATTTGGTAAAGCAACACATGTAGTTATGCTAAGAAGTTACTGTATATATATTTCGAGAAAAAAACCTGCATCTCAGCTTTGTCATGTAGGTGAAAAAAGCCTATTATTAGTATCAACTTCACTCTTTTTTTCTGTTGATTTTTTTTTTATTATTTTCCAAACGTTTACACTTTCTTCTTAAATAATTTTTGTAAAGTTTCTTCTTGTAATATGACCAACTATTTCAGCTTTCTTCTGATAAATTTTCTTGTCGTAATTATGACTTTATTCCCATAATGCTTTGACTTTATTCTAGTAACATTATAACATTTAGCGCAACCTAATTTTCTAAAAAAAAAAAAAAGACACCTTTATTTGCTGTTTTGTTTGTTTTTCATAATACTTCGACTTTAAAAAAATACATCTTTCTGTAATATTTTTTTAAATCTATATGCTACTAAAATGATGTCATTTTTCCGCACAATATTAAAGGTATTCTCGTAAAACTACGACTTTTTCTCTTTAGATTACAACTTCTTTTCTCTCAACTCATTCAATACCAAAGACGTAGTTATACATTTTTATAATCCCGAACGCTCGATCCCCACTACGTACGTTTACGTTTCTTTGCGCGAGAAGCAAAATGAGGCGATGATGCAACTCTCCACTAATGCATTAACACTTCAGAGCAATTTCAACAGATGAAAACGACCACAAGGTGGCAGAAGTGCATTGGTCAGGGATCGTGTTAACGGACAAATCACACGACAGGAAGGAGGGCGTGAGAGAGCGTGGCGGAGTGTAGCGTGCAGAAGGTTACGCATTGTAGGGAAATTTTAACTCATGCGCACGCACACACGTGCGCACACATGCGCGCACACGCATGCACGCACCTGCACACACATAGTTCAGTTCCAAATGTGAAAACTGTAAATAGTTCACGGTGTTATATTTGTAAATAAGTGGTTATTTTGATGTAAAACAACCCCTTTTTGTGTTGTTTATGTTGGTATTGTCATGGGCGGCCGTGGAACACGGCGAGTATTTTAGGATCCCAAATGCAGACAAGGGAGGCAGAAAGTACAAAAGAACAATTTAATATATAGAGTCCAAAGCAAAAATACAAAGTACAAATAAGGAAAATCCAACAAGGTAAGAGTCCATAACAAAAAACACTAACAGCAAAAGGCTGTTAGGATAAAACTAGAAATAACAAAAATACACTGCAGGCAAACCTTACAGGAGAAGATCACACAAAGGGCTAGCAGGTAGGTACAGGTAAGCGGGGAGCCAGAGAGCAGGGTAAGGAGCAGGTACAGGGAGCAGGTTGTCAAGGAGTCAAGGAGTACAATCTGGCACCGGTCTGGAGTTTGGCTGGAGCTTAAGTAGGCCGGTGGTAATGAGCTGCAGGTGTGTGTAATTAGGGCTGGGTCATGTTCAGGGATGTGCTGCAACAAATAAACGACAGAGGGCAGCAGAGCAGAACACAGAACATGACAGTATGCCCCCCTCTTATAAGGCGCCGCCTGGCGGCTTACCTGGCTTGTCAGGATGGAGACGGTGGAAGTCGCTAATGAGGGACGGATCCAAGATAAGGGAGCGGAGATCCATGAACGCTCCTCAGGACCATAACCTTCCCAGTCGACCAGATACTGGAACCCTCTGCCCCTCCTTCGGGAGTCCAAAATGGCCTTCACAGTGTAGGCTGGGTGGCCATCGATCAAGCGCGGCGGGGGCGGAGCCTCGACCGGAGGGCACAGGTGACTGGTAGATACAGGCTTGAGACAGGAGACGTGGAACACTGGGTGTACTTTGAGACTGGATGGCAGTTTGAGTCTCACGGAGGAGGGGTTGATGATGGAGTCCACAGTGTAGGGACCCACAAATCTGGGCGCCAGCTTCCTATTAGTCCCTGCTAAAGGTAAGTCCCTGGATGATAACCAGACCTCATCGCCAACCTGATAAGTGGGAGCTGGGATCCTGTGACGGTCAGCCAGCCGTCGATTTCGTGCCGCCGTGCGGCCTAGTGCAGCGACTGTCTCTCTCCAAATCCTCCGGGCTCGGCGTAGATGAACCTGCACGGATGGCACTGCAACTTCCGCCTCCTGTGAAGGGAACAGTGGGGGCTGATATCCGTAAGCGACCTTAAAGGGTGACATACCTGTGGCAGAGCTGACAAGCGTGTTGTGTGCATACTCCACCCAGGGGAGGTGGGGGGCCCAGGAAGATGGATGCCGGTGACAAACGCAACGAAGGGCAGCCTCCAGGTCCTGGTTGGCCCGCTCTGTCTGGCCGTTGGTCTGGGGATGGTGACCGGAAGAAAGACTGACCGAGGCCCCCAGCATCTTGCAGAATGCCTTCCAGACTCTGGACGTGAACTGGGGGCCCCTGTCTGAGACGATGTTCGTGGGAATGCCGTGAATACGAAAAATGTGTCTCACCAGCAGACGAGCTGTGTCCAGGGATGTAGGTAGTCCAGGTAGTGCAATGAAATGAGCCATTTTAGAAAACCGGTCCACAATGTTCAATACTGTCGTGTTCCCCCTAGAGGCAGGTAAACCGGTAATGAAGTCCAAGGATATGTGAGACCAGGGCCGGGCGGGGATGGGTAATGGTTGGAGCAGGCCGGCTGGTGGTCGGTTTGAAGACTTACTCCTGGCACAGACAGAGCAGGCCGCGACGAACTCCTTGGCGTCCGCCGCCATAGAAGGCCACCAGAATCTTTGCGCCAGTGCGTATAACGTCCGTTTGAGTCCCGGGTGGCAGGTTACTTTAGACGTGTGACCCCATTGTAGTACCTCTGACCTGAGCTCCTCTGGGACGAACAGTCTTCCTGGGGGGCAGCCCTCTGGTGGTCTCCTCCCATCTGTTGCTTCCGACACCTTCCTCTCCACCTCCCACTGGAGTGCACCCAACACTCGAGCCACAGGTATGATAGTCTCTGGTGCCTTTCCCTCCTCCGTGGGGCTGAAGACTCTTGATAGGGCATCGGGCTTGACATTGCGTGAACCGGGTCTGTAAGTGATTGAAAAATTGAAACGGGTGAGGAATAATGACCAGCGGGCTTGTCGAGAATTGAGTCTTTGAGCGGTGCGGATGTATGACAAGTTCTTATGGTCCGTGATGACTATGAACGGAAGTGTAGCACCCTCCAGCCAATGACGCCACTCCCGCAGCGCCAGAACGATGGCCAGCAGCTCCCTGTTACCCACATCATAGTTGCTCTCAGCCTGTGTGAGGCGACGAGAGAAGAAGGCGCAGGGGTGCAGCCTCTGGTCGACCGAGGATCGCTGGGACAGGACGGCTCCCACTCCCGTATCCGATGCGTCGACCTCTACAAAAAATTGCAGGTTAGGATCAGGATGAACGAGCACAGGTGCTGATGTGAATAACGATTTCAGATTACAGAAAGCCGTCTCTGCCTCTGGGGTCCACACAAACGGAACCTTAAGAGATGTAAGCCTAGTCAGAGGTCCTGCCTTACTGCTGAAATTGCGGATAAATCGCCTGTAGAAGTTGGCGAACCCTAGGAACCTCTGTAAGTGCTTCCTTGATTTGGGAGTTGGCCATTCGACCACCGCCTGAATCTTGGCGGGATCGGCACGCAATTGACCCTTCTCCACGATGTACCCCAGGAACGGCACTGATGTGGCGTGGAAATCACACTTCTCAGCTTTAACATACAACCTATTTTCAAGGAGGCGTTGAAGAACGAGTTTGACATGCGTAGTGTGTTCTTGTAGATTCCTAGAGAAAATCAGAATATCATCAAGATACACGAAGCAAAACAGATTAATCATATCGCTTAAAACGTCGTTAATCAGATTCTGGAACACCGCTGGGGCGTTAGTAAGACCGAAGGGCATGACAAGATACTCAAAGTGCCCCAGCGGAGTGTTAAACGCGGTCTTCCACTCGTCTCCATCCTTAATGCGCACTAAGTGGTAGGCATTACGGAGGTCCAGTTTAGAAAAGATCCGTGCCGAATGGAGAGCGGAAAAGGCAGAGTCCATGAGAGGGAGCGAATAACTATTACGTACCGTAATACTGTTCAAACCCCGATAATCGATACAGGGGCGCAAGGACTTGTCCTTCTTGGCAACAAAAAAGAAACCCGCACCGAGAGGAGAGGAAGAAGGACGGATGAGACCGGAAGCTAGCGAGGCAGAGATATAGTCCTTAAGAGCCTTTTGTTCCGGCCCAGAAATATTATAGAGCTTAGCGCTGGGTAATGTGGTGTTGGCTAGTAATTCTATCGAGCAATCATACGGTCTATGAGGTGGAAGTGTCTGTGCACGATCCTTACTAAATACTTGTTTCAAATAATGATATTCCTCAGGCACATTGGTGAGGTTAATCTCCTCTACAGGAAGTGGTTTAACGGAAACCTCGGAAATGGCAGACCTAAGGCAGTTAGCGTGGCAGAACGTACTCCAGTTGACTATGTTCATCTTAGTCCAATCTACGGCAGGATTGTGGAGTTTGAGCCACGGTAACCCTAACACTAGTGGAGCTGCTTGGGAAGGCATAATAAAGAAGCTAATCCTCTGAGTGATTACCCGACAATTGCAGAGAAAGAGGTTCGGTCTGATACGTGACTACTGCTAGAAGACGTCCATCTAAAGACAGAACCTCCTTCGGAGAGGATAGCTTAATCACTGGGATATTATGTTTCTCAACGAATGACGTATCCAAAAAGCAGTCATCGGCACCAGAGTCAACTAGTGCGGTTACAGTCACATTTCTGCCCCCCCCTGTAATAATCCCCTTGACCTGGAGACGTCTCAGGGACTCATTGCCTGTGTCGATCACTTCCTGGGGGTACTCACAAATACCAGCAGAGGACTGGCTGCTGGTGACGGGAGGATCGATACTGGATAGCGATAGTTGTGCCGATGGTGCTCCTGGAGTCGACCCTTGGCGACGAACTGGACGGATGGGGCATTGAAGAAGCCGATGACCTGGGTTACCGCAATACAGGCACAGGTTCAGGCGACGGCGACGGGCTCTCTCCTCGGCGGCTAGTCGTCGTCCTCCCAGCTGCATTGGAACCTCCGTATCACCATCAACCTTGATGGGGTGAGTCCTCCTCTGCTCCGTGGGCGAATGTGGTATCGGTGTATGAACCTGGTATCCCTCCTCTGCATAGTCCCTGATTCTCTCCTTTACTCGGTTGTCTAAACAAATCGCTAAGTTTATCAAGTCATCAAGCGATGTAGTATTATCCTTGGCTATTAGCTCATCCTTAATGCGGGCACTAAGAGCCCTCCGGAAGATACCACGGAGCACGGTATCGGGATATCCGCTTGCTGCTGCGAGCACACGGAAGTCAATGGAAAAATCGGCCACAGATTGCCCTCTTTGTTTTAAGTCCAACAGGCGATTGGTGGCTTCTAAACCCCGGATAGGGTGATGAAACACCCTTCTTATCTCCTCTAAAAATAATGGTAAGGAGGTACGGATGGCGGGCATAGACGTACTTATGGCCAGGGCCCAAGTGGCAGCTCTACCCGCAAGCAAGCTCATTATGAAGGCTACTTTAGCTTGATCAGAGGAGTAAGATGTAGGTTGTTGATCAAAAACTAACGAACATTGATGTAGAAACTGGTTACAGGAATCAGAGTCACCAGAGAAGCGAGGAGGGTGAGGGATACTGGGCTCACGAGCTTGATGAGCAGCAGGTGTGCTTGCAGCTGTGGCAGCAGCGGAATCACTCATGGTAGTGGTTGTACCGACCTCTGGTGGCGGAATCGGAGCGGAACATCCCAGTCGTTGATTTAATGCTTCCATGTTAGCAGAGAGAACAGAAATGGCTTCCAGGATCCCTTGGAGCGACTTCTCATGGCTTCCCACCATGTGTCCTTGGTGTGTCAGGGCTTTTCGGAATTGTTCCATGTCTGCGGGATCCATGTTCTGGCCAGATTGTTCTGTCATGGGCGGCCGTGGAACACGGCGAGTATTTTAGGATCCCAAATGCAGACAAGGGAGGCAGAAAGTACAAAAGAACAACTTAATATATAGAGTCCAAAGCAAAAATACAAAGTACAAATAAGGAAAATCCAACAAGGTAAGAGTCCATAACAAAAAACACTAACAGCAAAAGGCTGTTAGGATAAAACTAGAAATAACAAAAATACACTGCAGGCAAACCTTACAGGAGAAGATCACACAAAGGGCTAGCAGGTAGGTACAGGTAAGCGGGGAGCCAGAGAGCAGGGTAAGGAGCAGGTACAGGGAGCAGGTTGTCAAGGAGTCAAGGAGTACAATCTGGCACCGGTCTGGAGTTTGGCTGGAGCTTAAGTAGGCCGGTGGTAATGAGCTGCAGGTGTGTGTAATTAGGGCTGGGTCATGTTCAGGGATGTGCTGCAACAAATAAACGACAGAGGGCAGCAGAGCAGAACACAGAACATGACAGGTATAGTTGTTTAGATATTTCAGCTGTCACAAAAGCAAAAAATATGTGTATTTATTTAAATATTTCAAAGTGAAAGTTATGCTTGAAATGTATCTTTTCTCCCTTTTCTAGTCGGGAATTGATATTTTCCTGAAGCTTTTTTTCTGATGAAAGACGGGAGTCTAATCTTTCTTTTGGTAGGTTGCATTTTTATAAAGCCATAGGACACAATATTCTGTGCGCCTTGAAAGATCAGTCCAAATGGTCTAAAATGGCCGCTACTGAAGGGGTTGTCTTTTGAAAAATGGCTGGGATTGAGTGAGTTAATATTTGTACTTTATTCTTGTAAAATGACTGCAGATTTGTTTTCATTTTTTTAAAATTGTCTTGTTAAATCAGATTTGTAGAATCTGCTGCGAGCCGCAGGCCACACTTTGGACACCCCCGTACTACAGTATATGTACTTGCATATGAAGAATATTTTTTACAACCTCAAAAATCACAACAATGGAGGTAAATAGACACGCAAAATAACGCTTTCTTCCTGGTCCTGCCTCATCTCCATCTTGCAGAATGTCGTCTCCGATGATCACAAATGCCAGTGAAGTTAAGGAACCGACATTGCCTGTGTGTGAAATAGCTGTATCCCCTTCCTCTTTCTTAGTTTTACCCTTCTGAATGAACACAAACGGTCTGAAATGAATAACAACCCAATGTACAAAGAATGTCGTCCGCATGCAAAATGCTTGTGAAGCATTTTTTTGCTGTAACCTTGAAGTAACCTTTCCTGGCTGGTGAACAGAATGTGTGTGTGTGTGTGTGTGTGTGTGTGTGTGTGTGTGTGTGTGTGTGTGTGTTGAGATGTATTCATATACTGTCAGTATTCATGTCCACTGTGCCGTACTGCGTCAAGCAGCAGGTGAGCGTGGGCACACTGGATGAAGCATGAAGCAACGATTCCACACTGCGTCTCGCTTTCTTCCAGCTCGAGCCGACACGAGCGAAGAGAGCGAGAGTGTTTGGTCTCCTTGTGCTCCCGCTATTTAAACAACAGCAACCCCCCACCCCCCAACATCCGCCTCCAACTGTACTCCCTTTTCTCTCCACCCACCACCTGCTTCTCCGTCCCGAACCCTCCCCCACCTCATATACTGTATGTTATCACTTTGGAGCTCAGCCGCACCTCGGCGAGGTTGCCATGGAAACAGCGGAACAACAGCATGTTGACTGCTGCTCCCTGGGGGCGTGGCATGTCCGCCACCCTTTGCGCCTCTCTTCGCACTCATGGTGGTCTACGGTGCCCGTGAGAAGAATCCCGAAGCATTAAGTTGGCATTATGCATAAATGAAAAAACAAGCATGGGTCAAGCCACCAAATCGCTGCCATTTGCATCCCCAGAATGTAACACTGTATTCATCAAAGTGTCCGTACGTTGATGTGATTGCATATAAAACAAATTTTAAAGATTTATTTAAACAAGATGAATTTAAACACTGGAAAAATACCATTTGTTGCATGTCCCTGAGTCCTAAAATTACACTTATAATAATTTAAATTCTTCAGAAATTGCATATGTGTGTTACTCTTTATCCAAGCGAGACTTCTTAAGTGTATTTCCTTAAAAAAACAAAAACACTTTAGTTCACTCTAACTTCAGCGGGTGCGGCTCATATACCAGTGAGACTTACACACCAAAATTTACGGTAAACGCATATCAAGTTTGGAAATATGGGCCATTATTTTACTCAAAAAATGGTATAGTTAGAAATCCCTCAGTTTTTGCATGTTTATGTTGTTTTCTTTCATTGTGTTTCGGCGAACGGCGACCCTGAACACACCATAGTTGTGTTTGTGCTGACTTTCACGTTTTTCCCACGCTGCACAAATAGACTACTATACTGTATTTTTCCTGTTTTTCCTTCACCTCATATTCGAATGCATAAAAGTAAGGTTTGATTGCTGATGTGCATATTTGTTCGGTGCACAACCTCAAGTTAATTCATGCTAGCACACTGCCTGTTACCACACACATCAAACAGCGACGTTATCATCTTCTCTCTGGAAAAAAAATGCTTTTAATTTGATGTTGTTCCTGTCTTAGTTTTACACAATACATAATAAATAAATCAATAAATCGCTGTAATGTAGATAGAATAATTTTAAAAATACAAAAAACACAATCCTACGCAACAATGACACTGTAGGCCAGCCTGTTTTTTAAAAATAAATACATCTTAAGCAAAACAGGCATTGTTGACACGCCATCCAAGCACTTCCTTTCTTAGAGATTTCCACCGAAGAACACATCAATTGTGTCAGCCTATTCTCATGAGACTTTTGTAGGATTTTGCGCCATGACCAGTTAAAAACAGACTTTTATGTTGAGATTGCTTAAAAAAGCATAAGTTTTTCAGGGCAGCGAGTCAGCAACACATCCACAGCATAGGCTGGCCACTTTAGTAGGTGAAAAAAATACATTTGCCCTACAGTAAACCCCCATTCAGAAGCAATATCATACTTCCCATAGAACTCTTTTTAGAGGTATAATTCATGGTTAATTTTAATTGTTACTTGAGGATGAGTCTGTCTTGTACAGGGATGTCCAAAGTGCAGCCTTAAAGATATCATTTAACAAGTAAACTAAAAAAAAAAAACAACCAACAGCAGCAAAAATTGAAAAATCTGCACTAATTCTATATGAACAAAGTCAAAATACTAAAAAAAAAAAATAGTAATCTAACGAAAAGGAGTTGTAATAACGTTATTTTAGTAGCATAAACTGGAAATATCAAAGAAAGGTGTTATTATTTTTAAAGTTGTAATATTGTAATTTTGGGAAAATTAGGTTGCGGAAAAAGTTACAATGTTATGAGAATAAAGTAAAAATATCATGGGAATAAAGTCATAATATTACGAGAAGAAAAGAAGAAAGATGAAATTGTTGCAAAATTTAAAAATAAACAGCAGATATGAACAAAGGGCTAATATTTTACATGAAAAAAGCAAAAAATATGCAAATATAAGAAAATAGACAAATTAAAAGGGAAAAAAGATCATTAAAAGAAAAATATTAAGATAAAAGTCATATTCTAATGAGAAGAAAAAGGAGCAATTTAATGAGAATAAACTCCTGACCTTATGAGGAAATATAATGTAACTTTAGTAGCATATATTTGAAATAAACTGCTCAAAAAAAATAAAGGAACACTTGGAAAACACATCAGATCTAAACTGGGGGAAAAATGATCTTGAATATCTTTCCTGATAATAAGTGGGTGATGTATTAGTAACAAAATGATGCCACATCATTTGATAGAAATTAAAATGATCACCCTATAGAGGGGGGAAATCAAAGACACCCCAAAAATGAAAGTGAAAAAATGATGCAGCAGACTGGTCCATTTTGCTAAAATGTCATTGTAGCAACTCAAAATGATTCTCAGTAGTTTGTGTGGCCCCCACGTGCTTGTACGCATGCCTGACAACGTCGGGGCATGCTCCGAATGAGACTACGGATGGTGTCCTGCGGGATCTCCTCCCAGATCTGGACCAGGGCATCACTGCGGTACCTGGACCCATGGAGGAGATTCCAGCAGACAGGTAGTTACTCCAGGAGAGATGGACAGGGCCGTAGAAGGTCCTTCAACCCTCAGCAGGATCGGTATCTGCTCCTTTGTGCAAGGAGGAACAGGATGAGTACTGCCAGAGCCCTACAAAATGACCTCCAGCAGGCCACTGGTGTGAATGTTTCTGACCAAACAATCAGAAACAGGCTCCATGAGGGTGGCCTGAGGGCCCGACGTCCTGTAGTGGGCCCTGTGCTCACTGCCCAGCACCGTAGAGCTCGATTGGCATTTGCCATAGACCACCAGAATTGGCAACTACACCACTGGTGCCCTGTGCTCTTCACTGATGAGAGCAAGTTCAACCTGAGCACATGCGACAGACGTGAAAGGGTCTGAAGATGCTGTGGAGAACGTTATGCTGCCTGCAACATCATTCAGCATGACCGGTTTGGTGGTGGGTCAGTGATGGTCTGGGGAGGCATATCCCTGGAAGGACGCACAGACCTCTACAGGTTAGATAACGGCACCCTGACTGCTATTAGGTATCGGGATGAAATCCTTGGACCCATTGTCAGAACCTACGCTGGTGCAGTGGGACCTGGGTTCCTCCTGGTCAACGACAATGCCCGACCTCATGTGGCTAGTGTATGCAGGTAGTTCCTGGAGGATGAAGAAATTGATACCATTGACTGGCCCCCACGTTCACCTGACCTAAACCCAATAGAACACCTCTGGGACATTATGTTTAGGTCCATCCGGCGCCGCCAGGTTGCTCCTCAGACTGTCCAGGAGCTCATTGATGCCCTGGTCCAGATCTGGGAGGAGATCCCCCAGCACACCATCCGTAGTCTCATTAGGAGCATGCCCCGACGTTGTCAGGCATGCGTACAAGCACGTGGGGGCCACACAAACTACTGAGAATCATTTTGAGTTGTTGTCATATTTAAAATATATATACAGTGTATATATAAATTTCTCATCATATTAGTATTCATGCATGTGAACGCACACACACACACCGTTCCACAGTTCTCATGTCACTAGAGGAGCTTTGATGCAGTGTTATGTTTCCCGTACAAAGATCAAGATGCACTTCCTCTGTACAAAGACATTTCACGGCTGAATCAAATGTGTGTATGAACGTCATAAAGCCGGGGGCACATCCTTTGTGTTGCTAGGAGGATAAGGTGAGATGAACCTTTCGTATTCATTTGAGGGGAAATTCACTAAAAACAGACAAGAAAGAGTAAGAATTGCACAAAATGTCAATAGTGTAAACAAGTGATTCTCAAGCACCAATTTCACTTAATTGGTCCGAAAATGACATATAATGACAGGCAGAACAATTACCGTAAATGTTAAGGGCACCTGAATATAAGCCACACCCACCAAAAGCTGCAAGTGTGCATGTTGTAACATGGGATATTTACACAGAAAGGGACAGTATAAACCTTGCAATCCTGCCCTACACTCAGGGCAGTGTTCCCAGCCTTGCTCGTTAGCTCTGATGAGTCAGATGTGTGACGCTTTTTTTCATAGGCGTTCAACAGCTGCCACGGTCCAAGCAGTCCAAGCAGAAGCTGTAATTATTCTACACTTGATCAAACTTACTTCAGATTTGAAAGCTCAAAACACAATCGCTGCATTAGGCTTCCAAACATGTGATATTAGCGTCCACTTTACTACACCAATTCACTACTTCCTGAATCTGCACTCTAAGCACCACGGGAACTGTAGTTAGCCATAAATTAACCGGAATTCTAGTTGACAGTTCTTCCACTTGATGGCAGAAAATACATAGTTACCCTGTGTATTCACTTTATCTCATGTAAAATATGGGCCTTTTATCAATAAAAGTTGGGAAACACTGGTGTACACTGGAGGTTCAAGATCGAGAAGACACATTGCGGTAGCTGGCAACCACCCTTCTGCCAACGAAACAAGCCTCAGCATACGGCAGTAGGGGTGTCACGAGACAGCCAACTCACGGGTCCACGAAAGTGACGTGAGACAAGATTTTAATGGTAATTTTAAGAAAAGTAGAATGAAAAAATATGACAAACAATCTTTTGGATTTACCGTAAAAGCGGCCCAAAACAATGCAGGTGCATTTTGAAATGTTTATTGTCCCACAAATTGACGCTAAACAATATTATTGTCAATATTATTGTTTTTGAGACCAAATAAACCACTAATGTTATAATAATATTAAAAACAAATAATAATAATATCTCATAATAATGCAATATTTCCTTTAATATGTCATTTAATGTAGGTCGCACTATGGCCTTGTGGTTAGCATGTTGGCCACACAGTCAGGAGATCGGGAAGATCTGGGTTCGAATCGAATCTGGGTTCGGTTTCCCTCCACATTCCAAAAACATGCATGCTAGGTTAACTGGCGGCTTTAAAAGGTCCATAGGTGTGAATGTCAGTGTGAATGGTTGTTTGTCTATACAAACAGTCCAGGGTGTACCCCGCCTCTCGCCCGAAGACAGCTGGGATAGGCTCCAGCATACCTGCGACCCGAGTGAGGACAAGCGGCATCGAAGTCATTTAATATGTCATCTTTCACTCTGTAAAGTTGTGGTTCTTACGTACTGTCTGTCATACGCTTGTAGCATTTCTTGAAATGCTGGCTTTTCAACTATATTAAAGAGTAGCATTTCTGCGAACGCACACTGTTTTGCGCTGTTCTGTTTGTATTTGCTTTGCCGACCACTCTGGAATAAATTCGGCATACTGGCTCATTCGTGTTGATGGGCTCGCCTTGCTCATTATTAATATTCCCACACCGGGCTGTGGCATTTGGCTTGGCAATCATCTTTTTTCCTCATAACTTCTACTACGTTACCTTGTATTGCTCCTCACGAAGCTCCATTTGGTTACTGTGTGTGTATGCCTCAGAGACAAAGCGACTGTATGACGGTGCTTGCTTGTTCTATGAAGAGTCTAGGTCAGGGATGTCCACACCTTTTCCACCGAAGGCCACATAGTGAAAAAAGAAAGGATGCAGTTTTTGCCACTTTGATATTTTGTAAAGCAACACATCATAGATCGTAGATATGTTAAGAGGTTAAATATATATTTCAAGAAAACTGCATGTCAGCTCTGTGACACAGGTGAAAAAGCCATAATCACTACTTGCTCTTTTTCCCCCATTTTTGCAGTTGATTCTTTTACATTTTTCTAATATTTCAACTTTCTTCTTAAATAATCTTTGTAAATTTTCTTTTTGTAATATTATGACTTAAGTTTCATAGTATTTTGACTTTATTCCCATAATATTACAACTTTATCCCCAACCTAATGTTCCACAAATTACAATTCCCATGATATTACAACTTTTAAAAAAAAATGCATTTTTTCTTTAATATTTCACTTTTATGATACTAAACAACATTATTTTTCCTCATAATATTACAAATGTTTTCTTGTAAAAATGTGTCCTTTTTTTTCTTGTTAGAATACTGCTTTTTTCTCCTAATATTTTGACTTTATTCTCGTAAAATGACAGCTGTTTGTTGTATTTCTGCTGTTGTTTTGGTTCAAATTTTCCAACTATTTCAACGTTCTTCTTGCAGATTTTCCTCCCATAGTTATGACTTCTATCCTACAATATTTTGACTTCAGTAACATTATAATTTTTTACGCAACCTAATTTTCCAAAAATTGCAACTTTGTTGTTTTGTTTGTTTCCGATAATATTACGACTTAAAAAAAAACAGTTTATTCTTTAATATTTCAACTTTATGCAACTAAAATAACGTTATTTTTCCTTTTAATATTACAGCTACATTCTTGTAAAATTACGACCTTTTCTCGCTAGATTACAACTTTTTTTCTCTTAATATTTTGACTTTATTCTTGTGAAATGACTGCAGAGTTTTCAATGGGTTTTTTTGTTGTTTTTTTTTTGTGTTCTTGCTAAATTATATTTTTAGAATGTGCTGCGGGCCAATAAAAAAACAGCCACCGACCACACTTTGGACACCCCTGGTCTCGGTGATGAACCAATACACAGAGTGAGACAGTTTCTTTCTGAACCAGAAATCTCGCCACGTTTTTAATCTTGTGACACCCTCGATACATAGTATGTTCGTTCACTCTGTATATTTGCATGCAAACATCAGTCTGAGAAGGTAAACACAAGGCAGACCACAACGCCATCTGCAAATATTATACTCCAGCGAGATTCCTGCCTGACCTCATCTGTCAGTCTGTCCATCATCATGACAAACAAGAAGCGGCTCATTGTCACAACTGTCCTTCTGCTCTAGTCTAACACGCTTTTCTGTCACTCCAGACTTTCTCATGCAACACCTAACCGTATTCTTTATCAAGAAGTCTCGACCAAAAATGTAACTTATGCAAGTATGCACTCGTCTGTCATCATGTGACACAGTTTGATGCACCGTTGCATAATGTTTAGCGATGCTGCATCACAGCAAGGACTGCGTCTCACAAAAGTGAGTGCATCACATTTCAGCGTCCATTTTATTCTTCTCAAGGGACAATATAACATAATTAAACTAAGTGTAGTCGCTGCAGCTTAAAAAAGAAGTATAGATTTACTGTCCACACTCACACACACACACAGCTGTCTAAATCAGCGTTTCTCAACTGGTTTGGCGGCAGGACCCACCATCAACCCTCACTGACAAATTGCAGGAATTTTTCACCTCAAACTTTTCAGACATCTTATATTTTAAAGGACTGTTTTCAACACACATCTGCAGCATTGAGACTCAGTCTCTTTATGCCGCGCTCTTCTCCAGCAGATATCTGTAGCTGTGTGTCGGTCACCTGTGGATGTCCTTCCTCCACCACTCAAGCTTGACAAATTCGCCCAGAAACATGGAGTAGCAAGCAAATACAGATTGGGTCATTACATTATTTCTTTATTTTTTTCCCAGGCAAAGACCCACAACCCACTTTTGGGTCCCGAGGCATCAGTTGAGAACCAGCCGGCAACAGAAGTGAGTGTGAATGTGCCCAAATTGTATGACCGCCATTGTTTCTATCACCGCCTTAATCCTCTTGGGCATGGAATTTTCCAATTTTCCATGAATCTGGTGTAGAGCCTGTTGACACTTGTTCAACTCCAGCTCTGAACTAATGCTGCACCAGCACCAAAGCTTGCTGCAATGGAAAAGGGGTATGATTGACTCACTAGAAGGTACCCAGGTATTTATTTTGACAATAATGGCTGTGATTTTCAGTGGATAGTACATCTATACTGCTATACAAGGTAAGATAAAATGAGGGAAATTCTTTCCCTTCTTCCTAAGTCATCTTGAAAAGGGATCTCGCTTCCCATGACCCTACCTAGGATAGGGCGATTGGCTGTTAGAAGGAACAAACAAATCTCTGATGAACAAATGGGTTAACACAACACGTCAGTGATCGCTTTTTTTTTTTTTTTTTACATGACATGAAGCAATAATACCTCGTTTTCAACTGAAAGTCACGATGGACACTTTTGGGCTCAAGCGGCTGGAACCGGGGAGCAAATGGCCACAGAACTCAGTGGCGTGCAGCAGCGACACGGCCACACATCCATCCTGGATACGACTGCAGTGACACCAGCAGCTGAATCAGGCATTCAGTGCGCTGCTGACAGGACAATCCTGCCCTGCGGCCACTCTGCTCTGACTGCACCATGAAGCAGAAAGACAGAGCGTTTTGTGGGTGAGGGCGAAGAGGTGACTTATTGCTTTGCTGGCTGTGTGAATGATATCCTCTCATCTGAAACAACCTCGCTCTGAATCTGACCAAAACAAACTCATCTTACAGACAAAATCCCAATACTGCGTAACCGCTAGGGATGGGTACTGGCACGTTTATAGGCACCGACCGGATTCCGTGGGTACGACTGGACACCGACTAAAATCGAAAGGTACCTTGTTTCAGTTACTAAACGCCAGTCTACGTGGAGTGACACGGGCCACTGCTAACAAAATTCAATCCACAAGCGAATAAGACAAAGCCAGGAGGAGAGGGCAATGTTTACACCAATAAGGAGACAAATTACATCCAATGGCCTTTACTTGTCACTTAAGCGAAGTTGTGCAATCACATACATATACAACATACCATACAATACGACGGGGGGTAGACAGGACAGGATGACTGGCCGATAAAAGGGGGAGAGGAAAGGGAAGAACAAGAGGGAAGGGGAGGGGGAAAAACAAACAACAATTCCAAGCTATGCTCCTTTTGGGCGTGTACAGTGTGGGACAGGCAAAAAAACTCAACAACATAGACATAGACACAAATAAGCACACTTTACAACATAAGAACTTGAAGACTTGTACCAGGGGAGGGGAAAAAGGGGGGAGGGGTGCCAACACCATAGTTAAAAAAGCTGAAATAAATCATATTTTTAAAGTATATGGAGACAATAAAACCTACCTGTTTAATGTCATAATGTTCTCAAAGAAGACACTTAATATGTGACATGACTGACGCTTCCTGGTGTGTAGAAAGGTAGCAAACAGCGGCAGGGCCAAATTTCAACAGCACAATTTTCATTCACAAATGAATGAAAATAGACTGAAAATCATACGTGCATATTTCGTTTGTCAGAGATAAGATAACAACAACAATATAACAATAACAATAACAGGTCGGTACATTGCGTAAAATTTATGTGAGAAAGAACGTTCACAACCAACATCTTCAATGATGCTTTATTTAGTAAAATGGCTCTGGAAAATCCACATACAACACTTTAGAAGTCACTGACATGTAATCCAGCAATTAAAAATCATTCATACGTAGCAGAAAGTACAGATTGTGTGGTGAAAGCTAATCTCCCCACAACAAACACAAGAACCTGAGATGTCATTTAAACATACATTAAAACGTGCTAATGTAGTTAGTTAATGTCATTAATCCGTTCCACAAGGTCCGACTCAAACCAAAACGGACCAAAGCTAATTTTCCCATAGAAAATAATGTAAATCCAATAAATCCGTTCCAGACACTCAAAAATGTGAACACAAAACACATTTTCCATCCATCCATCCATCAATATTCTATGCCGCTTATCCTCACTAGGTTCGCGGGTATGCTGGAGCCTATCCCAGCTGACTTCGGGCGAGAGGTGGGATACACCCTGGACTGGTCGCCAGCCAATTGCAGCAAAACACATTTTATAGACAATAATTATAGTTGTACATGCAGAAAATGATACAGAAATAATTACAAATGACAAATGAATGGACGACTGAACATTTAACATCACTTTTACCTAGTGTTGTTGAACAAAACTCCCCACAAAACCATCACTTAGCAAAATAACACAAAATAAACACATTATTCTGCTGCAGCCACAACTTAAGCAAAAATGTAAAAAATATACCAAAGTAAATATTAACATCCTAGAACCAAACACTGGTTCATACCAACATACCCTGCTGTTTAACATAGAAAATGGAAACCAAAACAACTGGGGGTGGCAGTGACATCGCGGATGTGCGCCTGCGAGGTGGCCTTATAAGGTGTTTGGTGACATGTGCTATTGTAACAGTTTGATTTAGCGTAAGTTGATTAGGCATGCCTGGAGAGTGGGGCGCAGGGATGACATCATGAAGAGGCGACTGTCGTTGTTACGTGGTAACGCATGTTGTATTGAATAAATGGAGCCGGAACGTCCTCTCCAAAGTGCACAAGTTTCTGAGTTCTTGTGGGTGACTCTAGACGCCCTGCACATTGGACGCTACACTATGTTTGACTCCGGCTGCCGCAAACATGCTTCCGTAAGTCTGAATGCTTCTGGTTTGTTGTTGGAACCAGAAATGAGTGTTATGGATGTAAAATGAGACAGGCAGAAACACAGAGTGTCACCCTCGTTGATAGACTGTTACGCGGGAACCGGAGTAGATTTCTTTTCTTTTAGTTTCTTTCAGCCATAATATTCAGAGGTCTTGCACCCTTGTCTCGGTACAGTCCATTTCTCTTTTGTCCATGTTTTTGTTATGTCGTGTAGCTCTCTGCAACTCTAATATAAACAAACGATGTTCCAAAAATGGCGCCCGCGATGTGTGATCACGGTGAGCGAAATTAATCGCTGCTCATTGGTTGCTTTTTCTTGAAAATGTCAACCAGAAAGTGTTATTTTTGGGGGGGGATCTAAGAATTGTGTGTCTAAACTTGGAGTAAGACTGCAATGGGACGATGTTTTGTTTTCTAGGGAGCACCCACAGTGCCCTCCAGAAGCATTGGAAGAGCGAGGCCAAGTGATTCATTTTTGCTGTAGACTACAAACGTTTTGGATTGGCATGAAAATATTAATATGACACCGTTTTTAGTTTTTATTTCCTGGGATTTACAATTGAATCAGAAAAGAAGTAAACCACTGGTGTACAAAGCAACAGACATCCAACAGGTAGACCAAGGAAATGATTGCGAGAGATGTAAAGAAAAGTCTCTCCACTAGATTTGCCGCTAGTTGTTTTTTAATATGTGGTATATGCTCAGCTGGGATAGGCTCCAGCATACCCCCGCGACCCTAATGAGGAGAAGCGGCATAGAAAATGGATGGATGGATGCTCGGTCTTCTCATTCTGTGGCGGCCATGGCGCGTGGTAACGTGTTTATGAGCGAGGGAAAACAGGTAGCGCCAAATGTGTTAAATGAATGTATGGGAAACACTGGTGAGGCTCACATTGTAGGCACAGCAGTGCTTTGCGCTACAGGATGCTCATTCATTCATGTTCATAAAGTTTACAGTGTTTACAGTTATGCAGGCCATAAACCACAATATTGTGAAAGTGGATGGATAATCTGCAAAAGCAGGTTATTACAACTTCAGTTCAAAGGTTTTATTCAGAAATAACAGAGACAGAGCGAGAGAGAAGGAAATAAGCAGCTGGTGTAATTGAAGCACATTAACTGTTGGCTGCAAATGGACTTATAAATAAATGAAATTAGTCATACTGGTTTGATCATGTTTTATGTGTAAACCGTCACAGAAGCAGACTCAAACAGAAGTAGAAAATGAGTCCCCACTGCGTTCTCAAAGACCGTCTCCTGCGAACCGTCTCCATCTTCAATCGTCAACGGCTGCCAGCCCAATCTCTACAAGCCGTTAGAACAGAAACACCCAAGCGTCTTTCACGATTTATGTCTAGAACTAATTCATTGCTAATTCATTGCTCAGCAACGCCTCCGTGAAAGGTGCTGGCCTCCAGCTTCATTTGAGAATGGCGTGTCCACACTTTTTCCCCAGCGAGGGCCACATACCAAAAAAAACCCCAAAACAAAACAAGGGATGCAGGGGCCACTTTGATATTTTACATTCTGTAAACCAACCCATGTTGATGCGCTAAGACGTTTATATATTTCAAGAAAAGCAATAAACAGGAGGTGAAAAAGTGTTTTATTCAACTCCTACCATTACAATGTTTTGCTCTTTCTTGCGCTTCATTTTATTTTTAATTTTCCAAATATTTTGGCTTTCATCTAGTATTTTTTTTCTTGTAACGTTATGACTTTATTCCCATAATATTTGGACTTTACTCTAGTAACTACAATACAATAATTAGTGATAAAGTAATAAATAATAAATATAATAATGTATCTATTCAAATTAATTTTTATTCAAAAATGATGAATTAATTATTATATTATATTATATTATAAAAAAAATAATGGTATTAATATTGATGTAATTATTAATAATATGATATATTAAAAAACAATATAATAATAAAAAGGCTTTGTTTGGCTTGTTTCTTATAATATTACATTTTTTTAATAGATTTTGCAATTGTAATTTTAATAAATAATTTTCCTTAATATTTCAATTTCATGCTTCTAAAACTAAGTTCTTTTTCGCATAATATTGCAATTAAAAAATACATTTTAATAAATAATTTCCTTTAATATTTCAACTTTGTGCTTCAAAAATTATTTTTTCGCGTAATATTACAATTTTATTCTCGTAAAATGACCACTTTTTTCCTTGTAAGATTGCAACTTTTTTCTGTTATTATTATGACTTTAATGTCTTCATTTTTTATTTTATTTTCATGAAATCACTGCTGTTTTTAACCTTGTTATTGTGTTTATTAGTTTTCTTTTTTAATTGTATTTCTAGAATGTGCCGCAGGCCAATAAAAAAACAGCCGCAGGCCGCAAATGTCCCCCGGGCCGCACTTTGGGCACGTCTGCTTTAGACACACGCAGTCGTGATAAATCAAACTAAAAGGTGTTCCCCATGTTGTGTCTCAAGCTAGCTGGCCCGTCTTTTCGGTGGCTCTGCACAAGCCCACGATTTGATGAAGGTGAAAAAAGGAGCTGACGCTTAAGGAGACAAGTGGGTTTTGGGAGCTATTATTTTTGGATGGTGTCAACCCACTACAAAGCCGGCACCCGGCAGTCATGGCCGCAGCGAGCGGAAGCAGCTGGCATTCACTGGTTGGTCTGTGTGAGCTGCCGCTTTAATCAGTTAACCAGGCTTTTATGGGAACAGATGTGTCCCTTTTATGTTTCATTATCATAAAATTGCCTTCTACAGAGCAAGTCTGGTGAAGTTGACTGTAGATGCTATCACTCTTAACACAAACCAACAGGAGGTCAAAAAGCCCAACACTTCCCTCACTCACGATGCAACCAAAAATAACAAGAAGTAACAATTGTGGCTACACAATGCACTATAATTGCTAACACACTAAGATACACACAAAACAATGCTACTTTATAGTCATTTACATTTATACTGACTTCCTGCCGGGGAAGTGTGCACGTGCGCTTCCCAGCATACCTTGCAGGTTACACATTTTTATCAAATAGTATTGTGTTTCATGTGTATATATTAGTGTGGAAGTGTCTGTTTGAATGCCTGCATAGTGCGGGGATCCACTTTACAGTGGAACCTTAACATTCGAATACTCCTTAGGTTGTACAATTTTGAAAATTGGCACTATTTTAGAAAAAAAATATGCCTCAAAATATGCATGCCTTCATCAAGTCTCATGAGACTTCAACTCAGCTGAAAATGGAACTCAGTAGGAACGTCGTTGCACTGGCTTCTTAGTACAATATGGCTGTCAATTGATAAGAATACCACAGGGGTGTCCAAAGTGCAGCCCAAGGGCCATTTGCGGACCGCAGCTCAGTTTCATTGGCCCGCACATTCTAAAAATATAATTTAACAAAAAAACACTAAAAAGAATACACAACTACGACAGCAAAAATAAAAAAAATACAATAATTAAGTCAGAATATTAAAAGGAAAAAGTTGTAATTTTATGATGATAATGTCAGTATGTTAGGAAAATAATGCCATTTTAGTAGCATAATGTTGAAATATGAAAAACTTTTTTTTTACAAGAATAAATTCTAAATAGTGAGGGAAAATGTTTTTATCTAACCAGTCTTAATATTCCAAGAATAATGTAATAAGTGGAAAAAAAAAACTATTTTATCCTTTTAGTAGCAAAAAGTTGACATAGGGCTGCACGGTGGTCTAGCGGTTAGCATGTTGGCCAACACAGTAACAGTCTGGAGATCGAGAAGACCTGGGTTCGATTCTCCCTGTGTGGAGTTTGCATGTTCTCCCCGTGCGTGGGTTTTCTCCGGGTACTCCGGTTTCCTCCCACATTCCAAAAACCTGCATGTTAGCTTCATTGGAGACTCTAAATTGTCCATAGGTATGAATGTGAGAGTGAATTTTGTGTTTGTCTACGATGCCCTGCGATTGACTGGCGACCAGTCCAGGGTGTACCCCGCCTGTCGCCCAAAGTCAGCTGGGATAGGCTCCAGCATACCCCCGCGACCCTAAAGAGGAGAAGCAGTATAGAAAATGGATGGATGGATGGAAGTTGAAATATTAAAGGAAAAAAAAAACGTAATATTCCAACAAAAAAAGGCAATATTACAAGAATAAACTCATCATATTATGAGAAAAAAAGAATGTCATTTTAGTAGCATAGAGTTTAAATATTAAAGAAAATATTTTATTTATTTATTCATTTATTTTTAAGTCGTAATATTATGAGAAACAAGCAAAACAAAATAAAGTTGACATTTTTGGAAAATTAGGTTGGGGAAGAGTTATAGTATTGTGGGAAGAAAGTCCTACAAAGAAAATTTACAAATATTATCTAAGAAAAAAGTTGAAATCTTAAAAAAAAAATAAAAATGTGAAAAAGTAATACTAATAATAGGCTTTTTCACTTATATGACAAAGCTGAGAGGCTGTTTTATTTTGAAATATATATTTAATTTAATTTATTGGCTGTGTGACTGACTTCAAAGAATCATTTTGCCAGTGTTGTCCCACAAACTGCGGAATATTTGAAATCAATCTAAACTAAACATTTTCCCCGATGATTAAATATGGTCTCAGTGTTCAGAAAAACAAAGCAAGGGTACTTCAAATGTCAATTTTGGCAACAAAAATCAACTGCATGTTGTGAATGTCATTCTCCGTAACAATTGAATGCACGCCTGAGCAACCATACTCATGAATATTTATGCAGAGTTTCTCCCACACTAATTATTACCATATGAAAATAAGAGCCCCTGGTGAGGCTCCTCCTCTCTTCGCCGGTCTGTAAAGCATTAAATTTAACTGCACTGAAATTGTTTTGTACTGCAGGCGAAGCGACACGTTCTATAGACATCATTTCAACCACTTTGCACAGGGGAGCAACACAAACACCTCCATTTGTCAATGTAGTTCCACACCAATCAATGGGAATTACTTTAGGAGAAAGTAATTCACTGCCTCCGTGCCAGAGTATTTACATCACCACACAACGATATTGGCATTTTCGGAGGCTCCGGTCATTTCTGCTATTGATTAAGCAAGAAGCAAAGATAACCGTAGCATGTCCATGTTAAAGGAATAACTCAAAGCAGATGACAATAACACACCTTAAAGGGGCCCTCTGCTGCTCATTTTAGAGGCTTTTAAAATGATATTGGATCCTGCAGGTTTTTTTTTTTTAATAATACCCCATAAATATAAAATTGTGTACAGGGTAAATCTGCATTCTTCTCTACTTGGCCAAAACTCCCGGATTCCCAAACCACGCCTACTCTGTTCCGATAGGTCAGGTGTGAAGGGACAGCGCCATGATTTTTACATATCAATACATGATTAACTTACTCATTAATAATGTTTTATCACATGCAGGAATTTGGTTGTAGCCCGGCTTCTTGCTTTGCAGCTGATGTGTGTTGGAAGCAAAACAGAAGGCATTCAAGATGCTCAATAAAACCAATCAATCAAGAAAATACCAAAAGTCATCCAAGATTCATTTTATCACCACTAGATGTCAATAATGTTACATTTCACCTGCAACACCAAATTAACTATTTCAAAATATACATAAACTAGAGCAGGGGTGTCCAAAGTGTGGCCCGGGGGCATCTGCGTTTTTTTTTTTTTACTGGCCCACAGCACATTCTAAAAATATAATTTAACAAAAAAAACAACAACTGCAAAAAAGGAAAAATCAGCTATAATTTTACAAGAATAAAGTCAAAATATTAAGACAAAAAGGTCATAATTTTACGAGAATAACATCGGTATATTATAAGGAAAAATAATGTCATTTTAGTAGCACAATGTTGAAATATTACCCCCCCCAAAAAATATTTTTCAAGTCTTAATGTTATTACAAACAAAACAATGACTTTTAATTTTTGGAAAATTAGGTTGTGGAAAAGAGTTATAATGTTACAAAAATAATGTCAAAATAATATGATCATAATTACAAGAAAATTTACAAGGAGGAAGTTGAAATAGTCGCAAAAAAACCCCCAGCGGGAATGGGAAAAAAAACAGCTGCAATTTTACGACGATAAAGACAAAATATTAGGAGTAAAAAGTTGTGTTCTAACGAGAAAAAAGTCACAAAATGAAGTCATTTTATTACCATTGAGTTGAAATATTAAAGAATTTTTGTTTTTAAGTCGTAATATTATTTAGTCATTTTCTGAAAATTAGATTGGGGAGAAAGTTACAATACTAAGGGAATAAAGTAGAGGTGCTCGGATCGATCGGCCACGATCAGTATTGGCCGATTTCCGTGAAAAAGCACATGCAGATACTTGCTTTACAATACTTGCACTCGGCAGGGTGTGGTGAGTTTTCGCGGCTCGCGATGTCATCATCAGTCAGGCGGCGGCTAAATAGATAAAACGTGGGAAACGCTCCCGTGTGTGCGTGGCAGTCGGACGTCTGAGGCGGATAGCCCGAAAAGTGGATTCGGCGGACTGGATTGGCGGAGGGAGACTGGGAGTCTTGGGGTCCTGCTGGATTGTTTAAATTTTATAGTTCCCCTTTCATATCATATAGCCAGGCTGTCACCTACGTGGTGCCCACGGGCACCAGGGAGCCCCCCACGACCACACGAGGCGCCTGCAATCTTGCTTTTCATTCAGGTTTTCAGTTAATAATGCGAGAACACTAGAAATAAATGCATTCTGAAATGCAAAATATGAGTTGTGGATACCAGCGTTATGTTAATGTTCTGGTAAAACAAGCATATTCCCTTTGTTTGGTTTGAAATAAGCTGTGAAAACATAAATGTTACATAAACGAGTAGCTCTTGGCCATTTTCATTTTGTAAAAGTATCTCTCACATGAAAAAACATTGGTGACCCCTGACATCGCCAATAGCACATTTAAAAATGTACACTTAATCTATGTGATCGTATGGATCGTATCAGCAGCATAAAAACCTGATTGGAGCATCCCGAGATTAAAGTCAAAATATTATGGAAAATTTACAGATTCTTTAAGAAGACAGATATTTGAAAAAGATAAAACATGGGGGAAAAAGGAGCAAAGAGTGAAGTTGCCACTAATAATTGGCGCTTTTTCATCGATATGACAAAGCTGAGATGCGTTTTTTTCTTGAAATACATATACAGTCACTTCTTAGCATATCCACATTAGAAAATATCAAAGTGGACCTTGCATCCTTTCATCCTTTTTCTATATGGTTTGGACACCCCTGGTATATCATCTCTCACACACACACACACACGCACGTCTGTAACCTGACAAGATCGGGCTTGGTCAGATCAGACTCAGGCAACACACTGCCTTTTAATAAAGGGATTATCTTTGTAATCCAAATGGTTAGCAGCTCCACCGCAGTGTGACCTTGTCACATGTCAGTGCAGTTGTGCCTGAGCAAAGATTAACAAAAACTTTCAAGCTCCCGTCAAACCCCCTGAGGTCGCCATTCCATGCCAAAATTCACACACACTTCCGTTCGAGGAGGTCGGAAAGGCCAAACCGGGATGCTGTGTTCACCGTTCACATTTTCTGAGCAATTACTGAAAAAATGTAATCTTCAACAAGACTTTAGGACCTGCAGATTCTGATTTACATGATCGATGCGGAGTAGGAAGGGAAGACAGCGTTGTTACTCCTGAGAAAAGAAGGAGACATGTCGCCGGACTGTTCGTGGACGTGTTAGAGCGAGCACCACCTTCCAGCTGACCTCAAGGGCTGTCACAGCAGGATGTCTGCGACTCACGTTATGACGCGCTACAGCGCGAATTGCGTATCCCCCCAACACTTGTCGCACTCTGCACGCATTGGTCTCACACACATCTTGCTGCATATGAAATTATTTGTTTTACGTTAAGGACAAAATGGGTGTACGCCACGCAACTTAGCAGTCAACATCAATGAAAGGCTGGTGAATGCAGTAGAGTAGATTCCCTGGCTTACGTGCGGAAAACCAACATTAAAATGTCTCTTTTTGACACACGGCAAGCGCTAGCTGGCTAAAGCAGTGGTTCTCAATTGGTGGGCCAGGACCCAAAAGTGGGTCATGGATCCATTCTGGGTGGGTCGCAGACAGCGAGTCGAAAATGGCATTAAAATATGTAATATAAAATATATTTATTTATTTTAAACTTAAAACTGAGGAATATTTCAGTCACCTGTAGTCATTCCTGTATGGTACTGTATATACAGTCATGGAAAAAATTATTATACCACCCTTGCTTCTTCAGTTTATTGATCCATTTAATGATGATAACAAATATAGCTCAAAAGAGTTGAATTGAAGAGCTGATATCTAGCAACCATGGTTTTCTTGATAACAACCAAAACCATTTAAGTTCTTACATGAATCGCTACAGCATTGTACTGCCAAAACATTGAGCTCTTATGAGCTATTTTTGTTATCATTTTTATATTTGTCCGAACAAAGGTACCTTTAGTTGTATCAGGCATTAAAATGAAAAAGAAACTGAACACCCAAGGGTGGTCTGATCATTTTTTCCGTGACTGTAGGTATAAGTGAAATACAGTGGTGGGATTTCTTACTTTTTTGCATGTTTGTCACACTTCAGATCATCAAACAAATGTAAATATTAGTCAATGACAAAACAACTGAACACAAAATGCTGTTTTTTAATGAAACTTTTCATTATTAAGGGAGAAAAAAAATCCCAAACTAAATGGCCCTGTGTGAAAAGGTGATTGCCCCCTAAACCTAATAACTGACTGGGACACCCTTAGCAGCAACAACTGCAATCATTTTCCAGCATGAAGCGCCTTTTTAAGGTCATGCCACAGCATCTCAATAGGATTCAGGTCAGGACTTTGACTAGGCCACTCCAAAGTCTTCATTTTGTTTTTCTTCAGCCATTCAGAGGTGGACTTGCTGGTGTGTTTTGGATCATTGTCCTGCTGCAGAACCCAAGTTGGTTTCAGCTTGAGGTCACCAACAGATGGCCGAACATTCTCCTTCAGGATTTTTTGGTAGACAGCAGAATACATGATTCCAATTATCACAGCACGTCTTCCAGGTCCTGAAGCAGCAACACAGCCCCAGACCATCACACTACCACCACCATATTTTACTGTTGCTATGTTGTTCTTTTTCTGAAATGCCGCAATTTCTGAAACTAATAGTACACATTTTCACCTATATCACAAAGCTGAGATACAAAATATCAAAGTGGCAAAGCTGCATCCTTCCATTTTTCACTCTGTGCCCCTCCCAGCAAGAAAAAGTTTGGACAAAGTTTGGTTATTTTCATTTCCTGCTATAAGTGGGCAAAATATGCGTAGGTGAATATTAAAATATGCTATCATAACAAGGTTGTGTTATTGTAGAGGACACAGCGATCCCTTACTGGTGTTCCTAAATCCACGCAAGTGCAGATTGTCTCTTCACTGCAGTGACAAAAAAAAAAACACTGAAGTGACAAATCGTGGCAGAACGAGGCTTGTCACGTCTCCCGTGTCGACCAGCCTGTCCATCAGTGTCACTTGTCATTCCTCCTTTCGTTGTGGGGCTTCTAAACAGTCCTCCATGGGACGCTGGTGAGATGCACAAAGCAGACGTGAGGGTTATTGTCACAGAAACATTTGCAAACGCAGCAAATCAGGAGCCGAGCTGAGGGGCGCGCGCTAAGCTGCTCCTCCGGAGGATCACACGGGCAGCATAAAAATAGCTTCATTTTATACATCCTGGCCAACATAATGTTGCCACTGAAGACTTAGGAAATGCACCAGCTCAGTACTGGGCTACTTTGTTGTGTATGACTGGCTGACATTAAGATCACATCCTGGCTGCCCTTCCATGTCTGAAGCCTGCACATTCTTTGTTGCCGTGTTGTGACGCCGGTTCAAAGTCGACTCCAGCATGCTGTCGGGTCTGCTTTCATGTGCTCTAAGCAGGACCACCAGCCTGCGATTACGATCAATACCTTTTTAGAACGTCTAAAGACTGGCTTATTTTATCTGCAAATAAAAATTCAAAGGTAAGAAACTTTCTTTGGCATGCCCTTCTCTGGAAGAAAACACACAACACCAGCACAATGCGAGGGAGAGGCGTCACAGCGAGTGGTGTCATACCTCCCACGAGGGCTTCCACGGCTGTGCCTTGCTCAAGGACAGCTCCACAGTGCACAGCAGGAACACTAACATCTCTCCAGCCATCCATTTCCATACATACTGTTAGATATTATTATTATTACACTTTCAATTCAGTCTATTAGCTCAGTGAATTATACAGTCCTTCCTGACGCACACACTCACATAGCACGATCAAAGTTGCACAACACTTACATACGACTTGCATACGCGAAAACTCATCGCCAACGCATAGCAACCGGCCGTGACCAGCTACACTGGTGACAACGTGTTCACATCCAGAGTGAACTGTACGAGTCTCCCTATGTCCCTCTATGTCTTATTTTCTCTTATTATGTCTACCCCCTGCAAACATCTACGTCCACTGTCACACATGGACGTGCCTGTACATGCCATACAGTCATACCATGCAACAGTGAACATACGTATAGAATGTCAAGGATCATTAGCATGAATTATTTTTCCGATGTGAGAGGATTTGAACCCTGGTCCCAGGTGTCAAAGTACTAAAGCGCCGCAAGCACATACCATCGCCTTAATTAGTGGCGGTAGTCGAGAAAACACAATCACCAAATGTGATGCATTACCATACGCTACAGCATAATGTCATGCAAAATGTGATGAATGATCTGCAGCATTAGTGTGTGCTGCCGAGGGCAACCAACTACCAACCAACTCTGCAACACTGCAATGTGACAAAACGTTGAATTCTACCAGCAAAAGCAAACACAAGACTGGGCAAAGTGTATGAGTCATATAAATAAAAGCAGTTGTAATTGTGGATAAGAAGGAAATTGGGTCTCACATGCATTAATCCGGTCCATTCTCACTCTCACCAGGTCATAACAAAAGAACAAGAAAGGGACTGTGTGGTGTGACCACAAGCCTGAGTTGTCAAAACACTCATTTTTGTCCTCCAGCAGCGACTAATGAGTCAGTCCTCCGAGCCAAACCTCCAAATGACTTACATGTTCCTCTCTGGCTCTGGCTCTTTTCTAAATGCTTTTTTTTATACAATTTTTTTTTACTTTGCTCTAATATTCCTTGAGCCTGTCTGTTATTTCAAGCATGACAAGTTTCTTGTGGTTGTGATCTTCATGCGCTTCCTTTTCTCTATAAGCTCTTCTTCCCCTCAGAGCATGTTGCAGCAGGCGACAGGGACATGTGTCACACGCACCTCAAATGATGCTGACAGGTCTGTCTCTGGTTACCATGGTAACCAGCTGTGATAAGGGCCCAATCAAAGTCGACGCTGAATGCCAGTACTGTTTCGAAGCTTCATCAAAACGCCTCCAATTTCCATTGTGGTACACAAAGACTCAAGTCGGGCCTGTGATGCAGGACCCGACATTCCTTCATGGTGGAGCTGCTGGACTATGCATGCATGGGCTTGTGTCCTTTCAGGTCCAAATTTGATCCTTGTCCAACTTTCAGGGATCATTAGGAAGGATGGTTCCAATAGATACATACAGTGGAACCTCGGTTAGCGTCATTAATCCGTTCCATCCAGAAGGTGTATACGCAAACCAAATCCATTTTTCTTAATCATGCAAATCCAATTGATCCATTCTGGACAATTTTTTTAATACGCCGTCGTAACAGGCATTGCCTGAGACAGCAATGAAAAGGGGCGACTTATGTGACCTTTGGCCTTGGGCATGTGGAAGGGGCGGGGTAAGGAAGGCGGAAGTGAGAAGGGCTCGACATGCTAATCTGTTTGGGCTCCACTGCTCTGTTTTGCTGCCATGTTATAAATAAAAGCTCTTCCTAGCTATGCTCTAGTTTCCCTCTGACCTGTATGACACTACCACTTTATTCTCGTAATATTACCACTTTATTCTCGTAATATTACACCTTTATTCTCATAATATTGTAACTTTATTCTCATAAATTTACAATTTTATTGCCGGAGATTTACAACTTTTTTTCTCATAAATTTACGACTTAGTTCTCGAAATCTCAGATTATTATTTTTTTTTTAATGTGGCCCTAATACTTCGTTGTAGGATGCAACTTTGTCACTTTGACATTTTGTAAAGCAACACAGGTAGATATGCTAAGAAGTTATGTATATATTTCAAGAAAAAAATTGCATCTCAGCTTCGAAAAAGTCTCTGCTCTTTTTTCCTATTTTTGCTGTTTAAATTTTCCAAATATTTCAACTTTCGTCTTAAATAATCTTCATACATTTTTATAGGGCTTTTTTTTAAATATATTTGGACTTTATTCTCATAAACTTAAAGCTATATTTTTCATTTCAACTGGGTTTTGTTTTTCAAATTTTCCAGCTTTTATGCAAATTTTCTTCTCGTAATTATGACTTTATTTCCATAATATTTTGACTTAATTCTTGTAACATTATGACTTTTCTGCGATATAATTTTCAAAAAAAATTACAGCTTTATTCGTTGTTTTGTTTCCAATAATATCGCAAATTTTAATAACCTTAATTTCCAGCTTTTAAAACTTTATTTTTGTAAATTTTCTTCTCGTAATTATGACTTTAATCACATGATGTTTTGACTTCCTTCTCGTACTCGTGCTACTAAAATTAAATAAGTTATTTTTTCTCATAATATTACAAGTTTATTGTCGTAAAATTACAACTTTACTTCTCGTTAGAAAGCACTTTTTTTGTCTTAAGATTTTGTTTTTATTCTCCTAAAATTACAGCTATTTTCTTCCTTTGCTGTTGTTTTTTTTTTTTTTTTCGAAAATTCCAGCTTTTATAACTTTCTTTTTGTAAATATTTTTGACTTTTTGTCAACGTCGCCGCCATATTGGATGTGGCAAGAGTCGGAGCGGAGAAGATGCCTCATATTCATGTGCTGCATGGAAATGTTCGACTCGTTTTACTGCCCAAACCAAATCCTAGGGGATCCCCTTTCACAGGTAAGACTAAACAATTACCTTTGATAGTATTTGCCCCATAGACTGCATGATTTGGCCATTATAACGTCGTTTTGAGCACATCATTTGCCGACGTTGTGGAAAACACTGTATTCTTGCGCACAATTGATTAACTGTCATTTCCCACGCTGTCACTGTTTTCAGACATACTGGCATACACATATGCACAAACATGAAACATGTCATTCATGAACGTGTATCCCTGACACAAACACGCATACACAGGCACACACGGTGCTGGCAGAACAAATGTGGAGTGATGAGATGAAGAATGTGGGATAGTTGACATCACTTTGTACTAGCAAAGACGTGACCGACTGTGACTGGGTCATTGAGTAAGTACAGGTGAGAAAGTTTAATTGAAGATGCCATACCACATTCATTTGCTGAGGAATCTGCATAATGTCCCTCACCTTAGGGTGCAAAGTGCAGGTTTGGATTGCACTATGTAAAGTAAATAATTAATCATGGTGAGCTATACCACCCTCTGTGCATCCTGATTTTGTATTGCATTTTTAACTCATTTTTTGGACTCATTGATCATTTATTCTTAAATATGTCAGCATTATTAATAATTTCTAGGAAATCTAGGAAACTTCACCTGCACTGTCCTGTATCCAGGTATTTATTTCATGATCACACTGGTTGAATTTTTGGCTAAAAAGTTACTGAATTGATGTAAAGTTACTGAATCGTTTCAGATCGTATCGTTCTTGATGAACCAAAATAGTCCTTGAGTTGTATCGGCAACCACGACTCGTGATATGAATCAAATCGTTATTAAAAGGAATCGTGAGACCCCTAACTTTTGTACTAATAGTCACATAGTACTATTGGACTAAATAGGTCAGGTGACAAAAGGCTCAACATTTTGGACTCCCGCTTTATGCGCTCAGCAACTTTGCCATGAAATAACAGTTTTGCAATGTTGTCTGTTCATGTTCTCCAGGTTGTTGAAAAACGTTAAATAAGTTAAATAAATATATAAGTCATAACATTTTTTATTTGTCATAAAAAATTAATTTGCAGATGCACGACAGAGCAGCAGCAGTCCCATGCAGCCCACTACCACAGCTTCAGAAAAGCCTAAGGGAAGCCCTAACTTTATTCCCACAATATTTGGACTTTATTCTTGTAACATTGTAACTTTTTCCATAACCTAATTTTCAAAAAATTGCAATTTTATTTGTTGTTTTGTTTATTTCTCATAATACTACAAGTTAAAAGTGTTTTTTCTTTAATATTTCAACTTTATGCCACTAAAATGATTTTTCTCATAATATACCGCCGTTATTCTCATAAAAGTACAACTTTTTTCCGCTTCATATTTTGACTTTATTCTCGCAACGTGATCACTTTGTCTTCCGGAAAATTACAACTTTATTTGTTGTTTTGTTTGTTTCTCATAACATCACCAATATCTTTTTTCTTTCATATTTCAACTTTATCTATGCTTATACTTCATGCTTCGTCAGAATAATACGACATTGTTTTTGTAAAATTACAACTTTTTCTTGTTAGATTACAACTGTTTTCTCTCAACATTTTGACTTTATTCTTGTAAAATTACTGCAGATTTTTCCATCTTTGCTGTTGTTGTTATTTTTTTTTCAGTTTTCTTGTCAAATTATAATTTTAGAATTAGCTGCAGGCCAAAAAAACCCAGCCGTGGGCCGCCAATAAATAGCACAAACAGATCAAAATCTCATAAGGTTGAGTTTTTGTCTGCCCTTTTGGAATGAATGAAAAGCGAAAACCGAGCTACCAACATAAAAATATGCACAAATGGAGGAAAGACATAAAACAGTTAAAAAAAAACAACTGCAGTAGGTTTAAAAATCATTCCGCATCGCTCCTTCTAAAAGTAAATGTGCCAACAATTCACAATTTGGTTATGTCACCAACTACTTATGACATAGTTTGACAGGCGTCAACATAAACGTGTTCCCAGGTGATATAAATCATTTCCCCTTGAAGAGCCAGTATGAGAACACGCTCTCTGCTTCTAATACAACCTTTACCCCAAATCACATTACACTGCAATAATTGCTGCACAGTTGGAAATTTGCATAAATGCACATACACACACTTTGCAATGCTCCTAGCTGTGATAATAAGCAATGTTCGGGGAATATTGATTGGTACAAAGAAGTGTAAAGACAGCACATTTGGGCGGCTTGCGCACTGCGGGGTTGTGATTGTGATGGAAACCTGCACTGAATAACGTGGAACTGATAAATAGAATCGATGTGGGCACGTTTAACCTTCAGGCGCAGACACGGGCGGCGTCATTATGAGAGGGCGGATGAGTGGAGGGGAACCAAGCAGCAAAGGAAACAGTTGGCAATGCAGAGGAATATAAAATATCCACCTGAAGCAACCCCCCCCTTCATTCACACGCACAGATTCCCCATAACTCCTCCGCCCTGCAGCGCAGGATCAAAATCAGCAACGACATCCCTTTACTCACTCTACTCCTCTCCTCATCGAAGTGTAAATCCATGCCCCGCCTCCTCGTGAGGCAGCATTTTAAAGTCCAAACGGGCCAGAAAGAAAAATACTCCTACTCTCTAATCCAGCCCCAGGTTAGTTGGAGCTTTTGGTACTACTGTGCACGTTTATGTCAACACCCCTCGGACTGGCTGCCGGACGTCGACATAAGTGGTTGTCGACATCATCGCATTTGTTCCAATTTTAAACTTGTATTGGTACATGTTTGTATATTTCTCAGGTATACCTTTAGAGTGTTAAGTTGCTGTGTGATGAGTTCAGTGTTATTTTTTTAAATGACACCGTGAGTCAGACTGTTATGTTGCTATACTGTTATATATACTGACCTCCTGCCATTTTCAGTGGGTTGGCAAACTCGTTGTGATAGCTCGTGATTGGCTCCTGCCGAATAAAGAGGTGTCATTTCCTCACTGACTCGCGAGCGGAACAGCGTGTAAACAATTAGTAGTAGTTGTAAAGTAAAGGAGATGTCACAAGATTAGAATTTAGTCATAAATCAGCCGCACTGCTGTATAAGATGCAGAGTTCAAAGTTGAAGAAAAATGTAACGGCTTATACACCGGAATGTACAGTATATACTGTATAGTTCAAGAAAAAACTGCATCTCAGCTTTGCCATATCGGTGAAAAAGTCTATTAGTATCAACTTCGCTCTTTGCTCTTTTTTCCCCCATTTTTGCTATTGTTTTTTTTATTTTTCAAATATTTCATCTTTCTTCTTAAATAACCTTCATTAATTTTCTTTTTGTAATATTTTATGTTATTCTTACTTTATTATATTTTTTCTTTGATATTTCAACTCTATGCTAGCGAAATGACATTATTTTCCCTCATAATATTACGAGTCTATTCTCGTAACATTATACCATGTTTTTCTCACTGGAATTTGTTTCTCATAATATTACGACTTTTAAAGAATAACATATTTTTTCTTTGATATTTCAACTCTACACTACTAAAATGCCGTGATTTTTTTCTCTTAATATTTTGACTTTATTCTCGTAATTTACAGCGTCTTTTCCCTGTTTCTCCTGTTTTTTTATTTTCAACTTTATTCTTGTAAATTTTCTTCTCATAATTATGACTTTTATTATTTCCATAATATTTTGACTTTACTGTTGTGAAATTATAACTTTTTTGCAACCTAATTTTCCAAAAAATTACAACTTTATTAGTTGTTTTGTTTGTCTTTCATAATAAACGACTTTAAAAAAAATCCTTTTTCTTTAATATTTGAACTTTATGCTACTAAAATTATTTTTCCTCACAATAGTGCGACATTCTCGTAAAATTACTATATCTCAATAGATTACTACTTTTTTCCTAAAATGACTTTATTTTAGTAAAATTACTGCAGATTTCTCCATGTTTGCTGTTGTTGTTGTTTTTTTGGTTTTATTTTTTAATATTTTTAGAATGTGCAGCGGGCCAATAAAAAAGCAGCAGAGGACGGGAAATGGCCCCTGGGCTGCACATTGGACACCAATGTTTTAAGGTCTTTCTTTACAGCTCTCAGTGTTTCTGTCATCAACAAGTCTGGTGCTTGTCTCACCAAACAATTACTGACACCCAGTGACCCATTTAGAGTACTACATTCACAATTTGAATGCCAAAAGTCTTCTTAGTGGCTTCTAATTGTATTTTACTTCATTAAGCCATTTATGCGCTTGAAATGCTTAATTTAGGCAAAAAAATGCTTAAATATGCATTTTTTAAAACTAATAATAGGCTGTATTCAAACACGAGCTAGCAGCGGTGAGGAAAAGTAGCCACCCAACCAGTGCAGAGACTTTTGATATGACAAAAACAAGACAAATGTATGACATGTATGTTAAAGGAGTTGACTAATAACCATCCCCATATTTGAATTGAAGAAAGAAAAATAATAACAGAAAACGGCAGGGGAGGGACATAAGTTAAGCTGCTATCAGTGAAAGCCGACTTTAAAATGATGCTGCTACATCCCAGCGCTGGAGGACGCCGCGGACGACGTTAGTGACGACAAATCAAATCACAGCTAGACTTTGAAGGATGGATTTTGTGTGAGCGTGTCGTGTGTTGAATGCCCGGCACCCCTGTTGACGCGATGACCCTTTAAACACCATTAGCAGCTGGTACAGGCTTTACCTTTTGACCTGGAACATTTACCCATGATGCTTATTTATCACGACAGAGCCTAAATGTTCACCGCATATGAGATGGTTAAAAATGTAATGTATGCTAGTTTGTAACATATGCTTGTAGTGTTTCTTAAACTGGTTCATATGAGGACATTCATTGAGTTTTTTACTGAATATTTTCCAGAAGTTGACTCCCCAGGTTGAGTGAATTGTGGTCCAGAACGTGTGGATTTGATGGAAGATTTCCAGCTCATTATCATTTATTATGACACCTGGACACGTGTTTTCATACACCCTGTCAGTGTCTCTACACCATCTATTTCTACTTATTGTATTTTCTGTCAAATATCATTGCATATCAGACTCGCTCACTTAACTGATTCACGGGTACCCGACAGAGACTGAGGTTTCACCGACTCGTGGTTGCTCCACAACAAATGGAGTTCCACTGACTCACGGGTACTCGACAGAAACTTAAGTTTCACCGACTCACGGTTTCTCAACAAAGACTCTAGTTCCACTAAATCACAGTTACTCAACAGAGAGCTAAGTTTCACCGACTCACTGTTGCTCAACAAAGACTTGAGTCCAACTGACTCACGGGTACTCGACAGAGACTCACGGTTGCTTAACAAAGACTCGTGTTTCACTGACTCACGAGTACTCAACAGAGATTCAAGTTTCACAGACTCACAGTTGCTTAAGAAAGACTCGTGTTTCACTGACTCACAGGTAGTGATGTCCCGAGCCGATCTCTAGGATCGGGATCGGCTGCCGATCCACTGTATTTTGAAGATCGGATCATATCGAGATCGGGCCGATCCGGTTGCCGTATCACATTCGTAACTGTGGGCCACACTCCAACATAGGTGCGGTAATGCGCCTCAAAGCTGGTTGCCACTCGACTCCCGCCACCTGCAAGGAATAGAAAACGCAACACCACCATGCAGACATGTCCGGTGTACCGTGGTGAAGTTAGTTTCATGTTGGATGTTGGACATTGGGTTCCGGAGCTACAGCGGTAGTTTCCCCTCACTGTGCCCGGACTTCTGTGTCATCGTGTGGGGAGCTCGCACACAGTCGTGGAGCTACGTGGTGGCCGTGTCCACCCTTGGTCACTCTCCGGCCACCCCACTGGCCATCTAGACATGTTAGGTATCAACATATTGCCGCCCTAATGTGAGTAATGGTCCCACCTTGGCCACCCCAATGAAAAATTTCTGTCTCCGCCACTGCTCGCACGAGAAATGCTGCTCTAACCGCTGGTTGTTTATACTAGGGACCGTCAATAAATTACTATTGTGCTGAAGAGAGTTTGTTAAAAACAAGTTAATATATTCTAAATCACACCACAAATTGATCAATAACCATGTCAAATGATTAGACCTACCCGAAAAGTATTTTGCACACCCATTTTTTTCCAATTTTATCTGACTCAAAGAGGTTTGTTACAAAAGCCAAACAATATTGTTGGTCATGCTGTGTAAGAAAACAGTCAATTCATCAATGCTTTGGTTGCATTGTTTTCAAAGCTTTGAAGAGGTATTTTCAGAACCATATTCAATTCCACAAATTCATGTTTGGAACAAAAGATTATTACAAAAAAAAGGATCGGTACCGGATCGGATCGGATTGGTAAGACTATAAAATAATACGGATCGGAAGCCAAAAAATGGGACATCCCTATTCACAGGTGCTCGACAGAGACTTGGGTTTGACTGACTCACAGTTGCTCAACAATTACTCAAATTTCACCAACTCACAGTTGCTCAACACGAGTTTCAGTGACTCAAAGGTACTTGACAGAGACTCGCGTTTCACTGACATGCGGGTACTCGAGAGAGACTCGAGTTTCACCGACTCACCGTTGCTCACCAAAGACTCGAGTTTCACTGACCCACATGTACGCAACTGAAACTCTAGTTTCACCGACTCACCGGTACTCGAGAGAGACTCTAGTTTCACCGACTCACGGTTGCTCGACAGAGACTCGAGTTCCACTGACTCGCGGCTGCAACTTGTTGCGCATGTACGGGTTTGTGCGCATGAGCTCTATGACGGTTGACTGGAGCGAATCGAGCACCCGATCGATCATTATCAGACGTCTACCTGAGAACATGCAGCTAGAATGGTTAACTTATCATTCATTATTTTAGTGTTTAGCATGTACATTTATAGACTTCAATGTCAGCTTGCCAACAGATTTCAACACTTACACGTGTTACAAAATGTGTGGCTTGAAAACTAGTATACATCAAAAGTTTTGAGACACTTTCTCATTCAACAGCATGAGAAAGTGTCTCAACACTTTGGACTGGTACTGTTTACATACTACATATACAGCATATGGCTCCAGCATACCCCCACGACCATAACGATGAGAAGCGGCATAGAAAATGGATGGATGGATATACAGCATATATGTTCACTAAATACATAAAACAGATGCAACCTAAAAAAACGACACCCAGCGTCAAACACCTCAACAGGTCTGTGAACGCTCAGCTGCTTTTTTAAACCTTGCTCAGATCAAAGCAGAAAGAAGGAAGTCCATTTTCCTGTATCGCTCGGGCTGGATGAGAGTGAAAGACAAGTCAGCAACATGAAAAGTCGACTTTGCCGTGTGAATAAAGGAGCGTGTACGCGTCCGAAAGCGGAAATTGGACCGTTTTTCTTGTGTTTCCACATGCTACTCCACTCACTCTCTGTCTATCCTGGCCTGGTTCTGCAAGCAGGAGGCTTAGCTCCACCCCTGTGGCCTTTTCTATTCAACGATGTGCGTGCAGACCTGCAGGGCCACCGGGTCGAGGCTGTTTGTAAAGAAGTGCAGCATCAAGCATTCTGTCCGACACATCCTGAACCGCAGCTGGGCCAGGCCATCACACGGACACACAACAAACAAAAGCATGCTTACGAAAGAAAGAGGAGGATTTATGGTGGGGGGGCGGGTGATGTGATGTATGAGTGTACAAATATTTGCTGCATTTCAAACATATGTCCAGTGTTTTCCATACATGCCATTTATGTATGGAATAAATTCACTCATAAACACATTATAAGGGGACTGTCTGTGAATGTAGCTTGTTGTTACAACTCCATAGAGAATAAGAAGACATAGCAGGAGGGATCAATGTTTTTGGTTTAGCAAGTTTTCCGGTGTCATTCGACACTTTTGGAGAGTCTAACGTGAGAGCACGTATCGCTCTTCTCAACGAGCAACAGGTCCTGTTGTGCTCCAGCCCATCTAAAAGCAGTCACGTGGTCCGTCTTGTTCGGGACACAAAAAAAAAAACACAAAAAGAAGCTACAGAAGAAAGTTCAATTGTAATTGTACACCTATTTGTTTTGCTTTTTAATGCAAAAAATGATGCAAATTAGAAAAAAATAAATCACTAAAAATAATGTATTTTTGTTCACCTGTCTATGCCAGCGACGCATACTGAGGGGCAGAACAATTAAATGAAAAATTAATAATCAATCAATAAATAAATACAAATAAATAACATGGAAAAAACACAAATAAACACATGAATGAAATTATTATTTTTTTCAATGTTAATATAGGATGCCCATTAACTCATTCAATCCCAACCATTTTTCAGTAGCGGCCGTTTTAGACCATTTTGACTGATCTTTCAAGGCACACATAATATTGTGTTCTTGGGCTATATTAACATGGAACCTACCAAAAGAAAGATTAGACTCCCCGCTTTCATCTGCTTCTACCTTTTTCCATTCTTTAGTAATCAGCAGTAGAACATAGCTACGTTTCAGGAAAATATCAGTTCCCCACTAGAAGAGGGAGAAAACCATCATGTTGTGATTTCAAGCCTAACTTTCACTTTGACACAAATAGTTTTTGATTTTGTGACAGCTGAAATATCTAAACAACTATACCAACATACACAACAAAACACAAAAAAGGGGTTGTTTTACATCAGAATAATTTATTTACAAATATAACAGCATTAATGATTTACAATTCTCCCATTTGGAACTGAACTATGTGTGTGCACGTGTGTGTATGCGTATGCGCATGCACGTGTTAAAATTTCAACACAATGCGTAACCTTCTGCAAGCTACACTCCACGCTCTCTCACTTCCTCTTTCCTGTCAAGTGTGATTCTTCCACTGAAATGATCCCTGCCGAGCTCTTATCAAATGCACTTCTGCCACCTTGTGGCCGTTTTTTATGGCTTAAAAGTGCTCTGAGATGTTAATGCTTAGTGCAGAGTTGCATCATCATCTCCTTTTGCCTCTGGCGCAAAAAAACGTAAAACGGGTACAAATACGTTGTTGGGATCGGGCGTTCGTGTTTATAAAAACGACTCTTCACTTTTGTTTCAAAAAAAGGTTTCAAATACATCTCAGTCCCATTTATTGATTGATTGATTTATTTATTTTTTTTTTTTTTTATTAACTGAAAAACATTTGCGGTCTAACCAAATCAAGTCTGATACTTTGTGGTAAAAGTCTGATCGGGGAGCTTGGGTATGGAATCCTCCATCTTCCACCTGAGAATAAAAAGATCTTTAATGCTGTCTGGCTTGTACTGCCATCAAAAAAAAAAAAATCCTCTCTATGGAAGGACGGGAGTGAGAAACACCTTCCAGCTCATATGCGCCCCCGCCCCTTCAGGATGAGGAGAGTACTACAAGCCCCTACTATATATTTGATTGTCCGACAGCATAAATAATGGTGTCACACTTACATTAAAGACATTATTATGGCGTATCATCAATGTTTCTGCAACATTACATTAGTGGCCACATGCTGACAAACAACTGGCAGGCGCCATAATCCAATTCAGACGGTAGGCGGTGCTTGCGCACGAAGCCCAGTTGTTTATTTGGTCAAGAAATGTGCAAATTTAGCAATCTTTACTGGCGAAAATGTCAAAAACATTTGGAATCATACAGAAAAGAAATGTATCAAACACAGAATGTAAATAGAACAGAACAGAATGTTTTAACCATTTGAACCTTGCATGTGAATGGACAGCTATAACAGAAAAGAAACGTCATATCTGAAAGTCTCAGGGGGGGAAAACACGAAAATGCTTGATACTTCTGGTCTCTTGTTGACAATTACAAGGTGGATTAATGAAGGTGTGAAATATATGGCATGCGTGTACGCATATTGAATGCACGAGGGGGCTTGAATGCTTCTCAGCTGTTCCACAACACTTATTTTCAACGGGTATTTCACAGACGACCGCTCCATTAACCGGGCGTATGCCACACCGGCTTTTTCAGCCCGGCTTCCTCGTTGCTTCATTGGACAACATTTGGAGCGAGGAGGGAACAAAATGATCCAGGAGACAAGGAAGGATGCGAGTATCACAGCGAGGAAATGTTATCTTTCAGTGCGACTCTCGCCAAAGCTCGGATCGTCCTGTTCCCTTTTGTTGGACACAAATCACCAACAAAACGTACAAAGATGAGGCGCGATGTCTGCTTGAGACTCCAACAGCTTTACATGAGAACATGAAGGGGATGGGGGGGATTAAGGGAAGCTGACAACTTGAAATACATATATACTGTGTGTGTGTGTGTTAGCAAGGACAAAGTGTTCTTTCCACTATGTGAGTGTTCACTGGTCACACTGGAGTGGGGGCAGGATGCACTGGAGGGTCCTCGGAGTAATGAGAGGCAGCAGGCAGGGTCCCGACTTACTTATTATGCAAAGGTGTAGCATCCATTCATTCATTTTCTACACCGCTCGTCCTTATTAGGGTCACGCATGAGCTGGAGCCTATCCCAGTGGGGCAACACAAGTCAATCACAGCACAGGCACAGACAAACACACGTTATTTATGAGCTAAATACACCAGCGAGGTCATCGTCAAGATGCTAAAATGCTCCGCGGGGGCAAGAGAAACATGGAAGTTGACACAAGCCCAGTGATTGATGGGGTTCTATGTAATCAATGAATCAATATTCATTCGCAAGTGGTGCTGAAGAGCCTCATCTTTGATGACAGATGGGGATTAATGGCTGCATCAGGACAACAAAACACAGAGTGGAGAAAGTACGATCAATCCATCTCATAAAAAAGATCTGCCGAAGTAAGCTTGGCTTCTTCCTGCACCTTTTTGGACTTAAATGGTGGATGTAAATCAGGGGTGTCCAAAGTGCAGCCCGGGGGCCATTTGCTGTATTTTTTATTGGCCTGCACCACATTTTGAATATATAATTTAGCAAATCAGGGCCGCACGGTGGCCTTGTGGTTAGCATGTTGGCCGCACAGTCAGGAGATCGGGAAGACCTGTGTTCGAATCTCCGTTGGGCAACTCTGTGTGGAGTTTGCATGATCTCCCCGTGTGTGCGTGGGTACTCCGGTTTCCTCCCACATTCCAAAAACATGCATGTTAGTTTAATTGGCGACTCCAAATTCCAAAGGCATGAATGTGAGTGTGAATGGTTGTTTGTCTATATGTGCCCTGTGATTGGCTGGCGACCAGTCCAGGGTGTACCCCGCCTCTTGCCCAAAGTCAGCTGGGATCGGCTCCAGCATACCCCCGCGACCTTAATGAGGTTAAGCGACATAGAAAAGGGATGGATGTATGGATAAAACAAACAACAACTGCAAAAATGGAAAAATCAGCCGTAATTTTACGAGAATAAATTAATATTATAAGCGTCATTTCACACTGCATGTGTAACCTGCTAAGCATGTCCCAAACAAATAAACCATAACCATAATGACCACGACTACAAATGTTGACAAAATAAGAGGGAGAAATAGATTGAAAGACCTGCTCAGCATTGTGATACAGGTACTGATATCGTCTCTGCTCTGTTCACTTAGACTGTGTGACAGCAAACGGACGCATTCATAATAAATAGTCTTTCAGCCTGTCATCTGCATTCAAGTGCTTGCCTGTGAACCAACACCTCATCTTTCATCAACACGCACCCCCACAACGGCGCTGCACCATGCACTATAAAATGCTGTGTGTGTGTGTGTGTGTGTGTGTGTGTGTGTGTGTCGCATACATGTTGCAGGGATTGAAGGTAATGAGGCAGATCATTAATGATGACTTACACACAAAAGCGCGCGTGTCAAACTCAAGACTCGGACCGCGAAAGCCAGGAAATAATGCACATCAAAAGGACACACATTTTAAATGTAAATTTATTTTTTACATTTTTATGTTACTATTTTTTACAACATTTTAAAAATATTATTATTAGTATGATTTATTTAAATGTATTTATTTATTTTAAAAATATTATAATAAGTAAAAATATATATTTTTTACATTAAAAAGACACTTAATCTTTCTTGCTGAATGCATTGCTTCTGTCAGTTTTGAAAATTTATACAGCATGCAATTGGAGTTTATTTTTTGTTGTCAAACCCCATTGAAAATAAATTATGCATATTGTCTTTTTAATGAATTATTTTTATACATATATATATAAATTTATGTACAGTATATTTTATACACAGTATTATATATTTATTATGATTATACATTATCAAGTTGTGTACTAAAATGTCTTATGTCGCATCTTTTTGTTGGATTTTGTGATGTCGTAAACAAGACGGTGGCGCCTGTGAGTGCTTTTGGATGGAGCACCCCGCTGCTCGTTGAGAAGAGCGATGCGTGCTTTCGTGTCAGAATGTTTCCATGCTTATGTCTTATGGAGTTGTGTACTAAAATGTCTGCTTGGAACCTTAATTTTTTTAATTTCAATGTAAATCTGTTGGTAAAACACACAATATAGAAATAATAATAATTAAATGTGTACCAATGTGTGCCAAAAAAAATAACTGTGTTGTGGCCCAACGAGTTTGACGCCCCTGCACTAAAACAGTCATGTCAAATATTCAAAGGATTATAATGTAATCTATTCCTAAATACTCATTCATGCATTTTATGACAATAATAGACAGTGTAATCATTACTAAATGGACAAATTGGAATGCTAGGTTGGTTTGAATCTTTTGTGCAGTGTGTTCTACCCTTCCCCCGCCCGATATTTGACTAAATTCTTGGTGTCTTGACAACAGTCCCTTCCTGTCGCTGTCATTGTGGAGGCAAAAGGTGATGCAGAGGTACGCAGATGGTACGAGTTTCACCTCACAAGACGCCTTTCTGTCGCCTTGTCTCTGGCCAGGAGGTTTTACCTGCGAGCTGCTGGCTGTGAAATCATTCTGCCCTGCTGGCTTTGGCCCATAAACGCCACAGCGAGCCAAAGGACTGCTGCAGCTGTCAGCAGCTGACACACACAACAAATTACCATGCGCATCTCCATAAATTAAGTGGGAAACACGTCCAAACACATGCACCGCCTCTGTCTTGTTTTGTGGTACAGCCCACTGATAGAATTCATTGCTGACTTTCTCGCAATAACGAGATGCGACTTCATCGATGTTCAGGCTATCACGGCTTTTCAAAAATAGATGAATTCATAAATCATGCTGTTTTGTCATTGACTGTGGCCTATTATTGGTAAAAAAATATGCATATTGAAGCAAATTTGATTTGTTTTGTGCCTAAATGAAACATTTTCAAGCATTAAAAAAATGGCTAAATGAATGAAAATATAACTATAAAGCATTCCGAAGATGATTCTACACTGCTCACTAGGAGTCCCTAATGTTATGTCACAACAGGCACAATAATCCCTAACACGGGCTAATGAATAATAATGAATAATAATGTTTAAAAAGTGGTTTTCTATGCTCTAACTATGAAAATATTCCATTTATAAATAAAGACTCCTACTTTGTGGAAATTCACTTATCCCGGTTGGGTCTAGAACCGATTAACCGTGATAAACGAGTGTTTACTGTGAAGTATAAAATGTCTACACAAGATATTATTCACATTTGTGTTCATAAATCACACTAAAACCAATACAAAGTAGGTCCAGGTATGCTAAACAGTTGAAAAGAGTTGATTACAATACTAGTCAAACGTTTTGAGACACTTTACCATGCTAGTGTATGAGAAAGTGTCTCCAAACTTTTGGCTGGTAGTGTGAATACAAATTAAAGGCCAATTTAGTCCAATTTGTTCCAAAATTGTAATTAATTTATAGATTCCCCAATATGAAAATATGATGTAAATATTATATAGGCCAAAACATGTTTTTATGTTCTTTTTTTTGGACAATGTTAGAAAAATTTTCTGATGCAAGTTTTTTGAAAAACAACAAATTATTTCTGACTGATGTAATTTTTATTGTCAATTAAAGGCAGGTATAATTGAAGATGCTACTTTTTTTAAGTTGTTTAATTTTCCATTGTATGTAAATGTAATTAATTATATATATATATAATATTTTTCTTGTTTTGTTTTTTTTACATAGCATAAGTACGTAGCATTTTTTTCTAATTACTTCAGTGTGCCCCTAATCACACTTTGTAATATTGTTTTTTTGTTTTTTGTTTTTTTATATTAGGAGTACAAAAAACGAGTTGCGGGCCACAAATGCTTCAAGTTCAATTAGAAATGGGGTTCTGCACATTTTCCACATAGCTAACAAAGATGCAGCCCTCCATGCAGCTGTCGGGACATAAAATGGTGTCAGGCCTTTTGCACCGTCCTCAGGTTTGTCAAATCAGCTCAAGGCATCCATCAAGAATGTGCGCTGACCTTTGCACTTTGACCCCTATGGCTTACTTACTTGTATTCCCTTGTAACTGTACCCTCCCGCACACACTCACCACCCAACACGCCCTCGCACACAAACACAGATGGCCCCGATGGCACCGAGGAGACCCCGACTCAACCCACCCCCGATGCACTCTGCCCCGGTACCTTTATAATTAATGGAGCGGCCCTGCACTGGGAAGGAAATCAAGGAAGTGTGTGCTCATAAATACAGAAACCACAATGAAAATTTAATATGCTTAAAACGCAGTCATTATATTCCAAACAGAGGTAGACAGAGATGTGCTATGTGGCATTTAGTGTGTGTGTGTGTGTGTGTGTGTGTGTGTGTGTGTGTGTGTGTCTCCTCTGATTGGCTGATGGAGAGCAGCAAAAAAATAGCATCACAAAACATTGCTGATTAGCTCACATTTTGCGCCAAAGAAAAGGAGAGCCATCACCATGGAAGTGCCGATGGACAGGGAGGAGACATTAACCATAAAGATGACTGAATGCTAACGAATGCTAGAGGGGTCATGGATTCGAACCACAAGCACTTACTGTAAATGAGCAAATGTCACAAAGAAGCGACTACACTGAGACCAGCCGTTAATAACTTCGCCTAGCTGGAAGCTAAGGTTAGCCACTCCGCTAGAACCCACTGGACTGGAAGCCAAAACTGCAAAAATGGTTGTTTATAATTATGAGGCCTTTGTTCCATGCATGAAGGGCTGGTTTTTATGTCAGGCCATTGTTTGGGGTTGCACTGAAACGTGTAATGCCATCTTTCTGGGTGAATTTCTCATCAGCCTATTGCTCAGTTTGAAATTTGGAGGCGGAATCCCGTTTCCGTTGGCAGTAAGCTCTCAAATGACGTGTCACTCATTCGCATCAGACGTTAAACGCACGCATTTATGACAAATGTCACCACTGAATACGCAAGCATGAATTACATGTATCCAAATTTGTTGTAAATAAGTACTTGTATGAACTTCATTATGTAAAAGGTGGATTTACACCCGTAAATTCAGTTTTTGTGGCAACAGCTCAGCTTGTGTCACTGTTTACTTTGCATTGCATCTTTACATGGCATCTGAGGGTTGCTATGATATGCTGTGATGTAATAACCTGCATTTATTTCTTTAACATTTTGGTTAAGGATTTTGGTTAAGGACCAAGCAAAACAGTCGCTATCCGCATACTCGTGATACAGCAATCAGCACATTTGCAGCTTTTTGGTTAAAAATATACTTTTTACGATTGTTTTTCTGTGAAAACAGGACTTTTTTCCCGCAGAAAACACATGTCATTCACGCTAAGTCAGTAATCATTTATCAATACGTGTTAAGACAGGTCAATTGTACAGCATACAAGTACCCGTGTTTAAAAAAGCACATCATTTAGAAATGTATTTATTTTGTCTTTATGCTTCACTGATAACGTCTTTACGTCAAACATTTGCTCGCCCGTCCTAGAATGCACCTGTGTTGCTGTGAGCCGCGAAAGTGATATCATTAAATATGGCGCCTAACCAATCCTCAGCATCTTGGAGAAGGGACTACTACCTCTGTGGTGATTGCAATTCACCATTAAAAAGGAGAGAAGAAGAAGTGGGTTAATATTACAATTGTCCTCGAGGAATCTCATGTATCCAAGAACTTATTCCCTGAGGTTTTTTTAAATTAATGTCAAAAACGCTGTGACGCTCTGCACGCGCTCGCGTCGCAGCATCGTCTTCATCCGCTGTGGGACACATACACAACAATGCACGGGTGACGGCGCGTCGTGATACGACGGGAGAGAAAAGTAACGCAGAGCGATTGTGAGGTCTGATTTTTTTCAAGGAGGCATTTTTGTGATGCAAATGCATTACTATTTTGAACGCATATTGTTTTGAGAAGCCAAACTCTTTACTTAAGTGGCCCCTCCAACTAACTGGGACTACGTTCCTCATCACCGAAATCCGACCAGAACTGGGCTCACTGGACGAATTGGGGTCACCGTTGATCACTTTAACACTGCATGAAGTCAGCCATGGCGTGTCTGACACGACAGAGTGAAAAGAAGTTCTTCCCCGTTCCCGTGTGGAAGTGGTAAGTTTTTGGCTTGTTAAGTTTAGAAGAAATACATTTGAGGCTAACTGGTTAGCTCGCTAGCTTGTTAGCTCGCTAGCTTGTTAGCTAGCGGCCGTCTCGAATCCCCGCAGCATAAGAGTTGCAATGTGTTATAAAAAAATGATTAATAGGAGTGTAAAGGCGACCACAGGCGTCTTATTTCATGCCTACAGGGCTCTAATAATGTTAAAAAGTGTATTTAGAAAGTCACAAACATGTCTAACTACGAATATAGTCCATTTATTAACATTGAATCCCATATCGCGTTAAACATTCGTTTACGCGGCCGGGTTTGGGACCAATGAACCGCTATAAACGAGGGACGACTGTATATCTGTGTCACAATGTAACATTATGAGCAACACAAAAAACACAAACATAGAACAGAACTGAAAACGATCGATCTCATCATGCCTGCATCGATGCTATTGATATTTATACTTGTATATTTCTCAGCATCCTCACATAGTTTTCCCAGGACAGAGCAAGTTTTTATGCAACCCGAGAAATAAAAGAAACAGTGGAAAAGTACTCACTGAAAATCCAGCCCAAAACGGACACGAGTGTCGAACCCTGGGTGATGTGGTGAGCGCCAGAGCCGCAAAGCTGACGGCCAGGATGAGGCTCCCCAGGACCATCTGAGACACCCCGAGAGCCAGCATGATCCGGGTCCGAGTCCGGTATTCCCTCAGCCGGGAGAGGCTGCGGGACAGCGACGCCGGGCTGAGGGAGCCCTGGCCGCTGATACCCGCCCGGGGCAGCGCGTTCACCGGCATTGTCCTTCAAAGAAATGAAGCTCCAATCAGTAAGAGATGTTGACGCGCCACAGGAGGGAGGAGGAAAAAACGGTGAGAGTGGAGGTCAGAGCTGGATGTGGATGTTCTCCATCAGTGATGGGAGCAGATGTTGGTCGTATCCATTCCTTCAAAGACAAGTCGCCAAGAAGCTTGCATTGTCACACCGCTGCCATGCTGGAACCCGCCACACTGCAGCCTGCATGTGTGATTGGAGGAGGTGGACTCGTCCTGGTACGGAGAGCTAAAGATCCGCAATGGTGAAGCAGCAAGCAGGCTTCTTGTGCGCAGTTCTTGCAAATGTATGCACACTTACTACTATGCTGATGGAGGAAGAGGTTGGGGGGGCGGTGGTGTAGGAGAGCGCGAGTCGCGTCAGAAAAGCTGCACCTGATTCGTTAGCGCCAGGGATGGAGGATACGGCAAATTTTGGTATCAATTCGATACCAAGTACATTTGGAGCAATTAGTGCAAGACCACTACTGATACCGATACTTTTCGCTCAATGATTGTGCGATTTTTTTGCCTTTAATTTTTGTTGCTCGCGATTATAATCAGACTATGATACCAACAAAATACCAAATACCGTTCTTCCAATACCAATCACCAAATACAAATATCTGTTATAAGAACACTAAATCACGTGACTCCTCACGCTAATATCAATTTCGTATTGATACGGCTATTTTAATCGAAGCAGCCGATCCCTGTTTTTCACGGGGGTTACCAGCCACGAATGTGAAGAAAAGTAACGGAGGCACCACGCGGACTATGCCACTAATATACATACCTTTCTGGTGGGGAAGAGCGCACGTGTGTGTGTGTGTGTGTGTGTGTGTGCGTGCCCACCCCTACTGCAACAAATGTTTTAGTGAAACTTGCCAACAATTGACCAATCAGACAATGTAATAATATCAACATAGTTGCTTTTTGCCCCCAAAGCGCTCCTCATGTGTATACAATATCAAGAAAACAACATATAACTGTTTTTTTGGTCAATGAGCGCTAGTATCGATCAAATATTGATACTACCCTTGGTGGTGTCGGCAGTGTCGATATTTGACTTGATCCGCCCACCCTTCCTCGTTTTAGCACCGGTGATGATGACAGCGTGCTGCGTGGGAGCCTCGCTTCCCAGCGGACGTCACGGAATAGTTGTCTTTTTTCGTGTTCGGAAACATGGAAGTACAACGTTTCAATGTTATGTGATAGCGGTTCTGTTAGCTGTTGTCAAACGGAACAAAACGTTCTTTAAAAAAAAATAAATAAAAATGAATGGCTTGTATTTGACCTGTTTGGAGATCGCTGTCGCCATCTAGCGGCCACACCTGGTCAACAACGCTGAGGAACATCAGCCGATGTCATTGATGATTGAGAACGAGGAATGAGATACCGCAATCTCGTTCTTCATTAATAATGGCGGCAAGTGGCAAAATCAGATAAATGATAGTAAAATGCATGTTTTATCTTAAGGGTGCCCAGACTTTTTCCACTGAGGGCAACATAATGGAAAATATTATTTATTAAATAAAATAACATTTAATAATTAAATTAATAAGATCATAAGTACATAATGATGTAAATACTTTTTAAATAAATAATACAAACATTTAACTAAAGCTGTACTTTGGAGACCACTGCTGTATATGATGGATGATATAAATTTACAAATATATAATTCAATCAGGGGTGTCCAAGGTAATTTGCTGCCCTTGGTTCGTTTTTTTTTTTTTTTTTTTTTGGTAGGCAGTGGTGCTTTGTTGAAATAAAATTACCCCCCCCCTCAAAAAAACTGCAAAAATGGGAAAAAAGCACAAATTAAAGTAAATGTAAAACAATATAATGTAAAACATGTAAAATTAGTTAAAATAATAAGTAAAATATATACTTCTAGCAATCTTTTGGGGGTGGGGCTTTTTACAAAATAAATACAAATACAAGATAATTTTCAGTATGCGGCCCCCGGGTGGAAGAAGCTTGGACACCCCCGATTTACAACATACCGCTCAACCCCTTCATTTTCCCTGGGGAAACTCCTGTATTTTGTTTTTCTTTCCCGCCGCCCTCTTGTTTTATTAGTTTCCCGTATTTTAACTTTCTTGATAAAAAAAAAAAATGGTGGAAATTTTCCCTCATTTCCCCGTAAAACGTCCCTTATTTTCAAATGCAGTTGACAGTTCCCATTTTAAAAAATGCAATCCGATGACAAGCATATTAACATAACTGTTGAGTTTGCAGAATAAGACCTCTCTGACAAATATTACTTTAAAAAATGTTTATTTATTAATACAGTGGTATGCTTAAAATTGTGTTGCAGAGGAGGGGAAAAAAACAACAAAGAAATTAGCCACACGTGAAGAGCTAATAACCAATTAAAGCTGTGTTAAGTCTAAAAAATAAGATGGTTCTGGTGTGCCATACATCAATTATGGTCGATTAGTACAAAAATACATTTAAGGGCACACAGTACAGCATTCAGTATCACAAGTCAGTGAGGGGGAAACATTTTCCGGGAGCACACCCTTGTAAAAGAACATGTTTTTCCATGTATTTCAGCCCCAAGCACTTGACTAATCCTTAAGTAGCCATAAAAAGACAGTAACCGCGTGTGAATATGTTGGTAGAAAAGGTGTGATGTAGTATTGTCAGGTTCAAAGTTTCAAGGCTCGGGGGTATATTCAGAATACAAAGATAAGCACGCGTCCATGTTGCTCTTCCACTTTGTCAAACATGTTTTCGCTACGTTTTATACAAAAAGAAAGACTTACAAAAAAGTTCATTTACAAATAAAAGAACCAAGGCAATATGCTAGCTTTATTTACAGCCACTCTTCTTCTTCTGTGGTTGTTTGAATGAAGTAATGCATAGGAACATACACACGTTGCCCTCTTTCAAACGTTGCTGTGTTTGCCGAGACGGCCGAGTTAACAACAAAAACGACACGAGACACTTACTCATCATAAATTATTGTTTTCTTCATGAAAAATAAACGTGAATGATTCAGATAAGGCATCACTGCTTATTGTGTGTGAATGCAACAGTGCAAAAAAAAAAAAACAAGACTAAATGACAACGCCAGAATAAAACGTGAGGAAGCAAACGGAGGAGGCCGTTGTCGACCTGAGTAGAAGAACATGCATAGATCTCCCTCAGGCTGGGAGGACAGAGCGAGAGAGAGAGAGAGACAGAGAGAGAGAGAAGAAGTCAAGCTACAAGATCTGGCTGGAAACAAGGCGCAATAGAGGAAGAGGAATCAGAGACTCGGATTCCCTCAAAAGTGGAAGAATGTGGATACGTATTATATTCAGTCACCCCAACTGACAAATAGCAAGAGAACCGAGGAGTAAAATGCTTTATACATTTTCTCTAGACTATATATACTGTATGCATATATAGCATAAATACACTGGAAAATATGTTCGCTGCTGGCGCCGCTCACGTAAAAACTTTGTTGTGAGGGTGTATGTATGTATATACTAGTATATAATCATATATATATACTATATATCATCGGGGAGCATGCATCAATGGTTTCATTTCACATCAAGACTTCATTTTTGGGGAAGTTTACATCTTCAGTGCCTCGCCCCGGTCCATCGGTGCCGCAAAGCAGCACTGACGGGATCTTCTTCAGTGCAGCAATGTCACCGCTGTACGTCCACCACGGACAAGCACGTTTTGCAACACCTGCTGGCCCGGCTTAAAAGTGGTCGATGAGAACAGAAACGCAGTTGGCACCCACCATGTAGTTGGGATCCCCCGGGAGGGACTTGTTCTGCCAGCTTTTGGGGTCACCTGAGAGGAAGAGGAAGAGAGTTACTACTGGTTTTTAGGTCAAATGAAGTTGACAACACCTCAGTCGACAACCCCTCCATGCTGACAATACTGTTGACAACCCCTCTATGCTGACAACACCTCTATGTTGACCATCCCTCTATTTCAACAACCCCTCTATGCTGACAACACCTCTACGTAGGCCATCCCTCTATGTCGAAAACACCTCAGTCAACAACCCATTTGTGCTTTGACAAGACATGATGTTGTGTAGCTGCACGTTTTGTAAGCATACTGTGTCAACCCTCCCATTTTCACTGGGAAATTACTAGATTTTGCCTTTTTTTCCCCCGGCACCCAGCTGTTTTATTAGTAACAGCCAGTATTTCAACTTTCTTTCATGAAAGTTAAAAAACAATCCTCTCCGCTTGTCTGCACGGCAACACTCGGGCAACACAGGGGTGTCCAAAGTGCGGCCCAAGGGTCATTTGCGGCCCACAACTTATTTTTATTGGCCCTTGGCACATGTTAAATATACGATTAAACAAGATAATTAAAAAAAAAAAACATAATTGGCGGATACTGACAACAAATCTCAAGAGAATACAGTAATGTTCTACTAAGAGGAAAAATAGCATAAAGTTGAAATATCAAAGAAAAAAGTCACAATATGAGAAACAAACAAAAAGAATAAAGTTGCAATTTTAGGAAAATTAGGTTGGGTAAATGCTATAATGTACCAGTATGAGAAAAAAATGTACAAGAACAAAGTTGAACAATTTGTAAAAAGAAACAAATATAAGGAGAAACAGTTCATAATGATAATATGCTTTATCACTCTTAAAATGGCTTTTTTTTAGGGCTTTTTTATTAGTTCTCAAGACCGATAACAGATAACTTGTATGTATCTAAAATGTTTTCAAATTTAAATGGAGTTTGTGCACACCTAGCGGTAAAAAGGACTCAAACAAAGTTGGATTTGACAAGATTTTTCCTCACCAACTATCATGACATCACTACTATTTAACAAAACATTAAAAAAAAAAGCGAGTTAGAAGTACAATCCGTGGCTCCTAGCTGATAAAAGTCAGTATCTTCAACGGCAGTAAAAGGCTGTTCGTCATTTCCATGATGAAATTACACATTGCTTGTTAGCCCTCGGGGTCATCTCTGGCAAACGCAAACTCCACACAGAAATACCCAAGCGGAGATTCGAACCCAGGTCTTCCCGATCTCCTGACTGTGTGGCCAACATGCTAACCACTTACTCGAGGGTCATTACTGGAATAATGGAGGAAATGACATCAACAACCGCGTATGTATAGGTGAGTCAGCCAGTCCGAGGGGCGTTGAAAAAAATACATTCCACCTGTATATGAATTCATAAGCACTGCCTTTTGCAGGCTGGGTGCTACGACAGCACAAGAGTGATTTTGAAGCAGTGGGAGCTGCAGTGCATAACATTACAAGAGTGTGGCGACATCCAAGCACCACAACACAAGAAAATGGGGACAGCCATGTCCTATTTTTAATGAACGTCCCCAGCCTCGTGTTGGTTCAATCACTGGCTGGATGGTGTGTGTTGCAGTGAAAGGTCCACCCTCACAACATGTGTAGTGAAGCACACTGAGAGATAATCTGCTCATGCACTCTAGTCAAATATGATGTTCCATAAGGCTCAGGATCTTTCAAAAAATGTAAAATGGCTGTCTTATTAGGGCTGCACGGTGGTCTAGTGGTTAGCAAGTTGACCAACACAGTAACAGCCTGGAGATCTGGAAGACCTGGGTTCGATTCTCCCATGGGCATTTCTATGTGGATCTTCCCGTGCGTGGGTTTTTTCTGGGTACTCCGGTTTCCTCCCACATTCCAAAAACATGCATGTTAGGTTAATTGGAGACTGTAAATTGTCCACAGTTATGAATGTGAGTGTGTGTATGTGCCCTGCGATTGGCTGGCGACCAGTCAGCTGGGATAGGCTCCAGCATGCCCCCGCGACCCTAAAGAGGAGAAGCGGTATAGAAAATGGAGGGATGGATGGACCCAACCTCAGCAGCTATGGCACGCTGCGAGAGGCCTTGCTTATGCAGCTCCACAAGCCGACCAAAAGAGAAAGCTTCTTAGCTTTGCATTAGCAAACATCAGGAGGGCACGACAGTGTGAATGCCTGACAGAAAATGAAAATTTTGAGCAGATTTTGTTTTTTATAGCCTGTGGTCTTAAACTTTTCATGAGGTGATAAACAACCTATTTCAGTATTTTTTTTTTTGTTGTTTAAATTACAAGTTCCAAAGGTTTTTTGTCTCACTCCCCCTTCTTGCTTTTGCATATTGTAGCTCTACTTAAAACCTCATTAAGATCCAAATGTGCAAAATGCAAATTCTAGCAATTTTTCAACTGGTCTTAAGATTTTGATCAGGAGTGTATTACAACATTTCAAAAAATAACAGATTTTTTCTTGAATATTTCAACTCTATGCTACTAAAATGACATATTTCCTCATAATATTACGAGTTTATTCTCATAAAGTTGCAACTTTTTTCTCAATAGAACACAACTTTTTTCTCATAATATTTTGACTTTATTGTCGTAAAATTGCAGCTGTTGTGTGTGTTTTTCTAAATTTATTTCCCGACTATTTCAACTTTCTCCTTGTAAATTTCCTTCTCGTAAATCATAACGTTATTCACATAATATTTGGACTTTATTGTCTTTGACTTTATTTTTACTCAAAATATTACGAGTTTATTTTGGTAAAATTGCAACTTTTTTTTCTTTTAATATTTTGACGTCATTCTCGTAAAATTACTGCTGTTTTTTCTATTTCTGCTGTTGTGGGTTTTTTGTTTTAAGTTTCCAATTATTTCAACTTTCTCCTTGTACATTTCCTTCTCAGAGTTATGACTATGCCCATAATATTTTGACTTTATTCTCATAATAATAAAACCTTTACGCAACCTAATTTTCCAAAACTTACAACTTGTTCCGTTTGTTTCTGACTTTAAAAAAATATATATAAAATATAATAACATTTCCACTTTATGCCACTAAAATGAAGTTATTTTTCTTCATAATATTACAAGGTTATTCTCATAAAATACATTTTTCTCATTAGATTACAACTTTTTTCTCTCAATATTTTCACTTTTAATGCACTTTTTTTTTTTTTTTTTTTTTTTTTAAAGTTGTCTTAGTAAATAATATTTTTAGAATGTGCCACACTTTGGACACCCTGCCATAAAGAGAGGACAGCGTGTCACCTCTGCAGCTCAGGTTGTGTTGCAAACAGTCCATTCTAATATGAGGTAATTGAGAAGTTTTAGTGGACGAAAATTGGTCCTTGAGTGGTGATGGTGGGTCCCGCAGCCAAAGCAGTTGAGAAGCGCTGCTAGAAAAGGAGGCGCACTGTAAAGAAGGCAAAGACAAGTGGGGATACGATGCAGAAAGAAAGTCACAGAGGGGACAGGAGCAGGCCAGAGAGTGGCCTTGCCTTGCAATAAGAGGATTAGCACACAGCCCGATAATCCTCCTGCTATTCAGCGGGACAAACGGAGCGAGCCGGCGTCCCATTCAGCCCGCCACGTCTCATCCTTAATATGAGGCTAATTAACAGCTAATCCCAACCACTGGCAAAATCACCACTCTCCTTGAAGAGATGGGAGGAAATAAGTGACCTTTTGCTCGCTTCACGAGTTTTAGCATTTGCATGAACTGCTCAGGTGGTATCGTGCTCGGCATCGTCACAATTCTGTTATCACCGCTTTCATCTTTACTTAATTAGGGAACAGGGAGACATTTCAGTAGCCGGGGTGTCCTGGTGGTGTCTAAATGACAACACCTGAGTGTGTGCTTTGGTAAGTAACACAGGAATATTCAAGTACTGTATGTCTACAGTATAGTCGCACCAAATAGGTCATCATTTTATTCTCAATGCAGTACCAGTGATTGGTCAATTTAGTGGTCTTTTAAAAGTTCTTCAGGTCAGGATTTGGGTGGCTGTGCGAGGGGAGGATCAACTGACAACATGCATGATTATGTATTATAATGTAAGGGAATGAAATTCATGTAGAGCCAAGCAGCATGATATCATTGGGTACCATGTAAAGCAGGGGTGTCCAAAGTACGGCCCTGGGGGCTTTTGTGCCCCGCGACTGTTTTTTTTTTTATTGGACCTCAGCATATTCAAAAAATATAATTCAACAAAGGAACCTGAAAAAAAACAACAGCAAAAATGAAAAAAATTAAGAGTAATTTTACAAGAATAAAGTCAAAATATTAAAAAGGTTGTAATCTCCGAGAATAACGTTGTAATATTATGAGTAAAAATAACTTCATTTTAGTATCATAAAGTAACATAATATTAACATTCAAATGAACGTAATATTAACAAGCAAAATAATGAATAAAGTTAGAATCCACAAGACAAATAAGTACCGCATTTTCTGACAGTCACTACATTCACATGCAGTCAATCTATTAATATATTAAGATCAATATATATTCCAGTTTCTGAAGCATTTGGAATAACCCGTTTGCATACGTGACGTGAAAAAGAAAAAAAACTCGACGCACAGAAAACATCATGACGCAATGCGCGTCATTTCCACCTCTTCCTGTATCCCAAAACAACAACACCGGCACGGCGGATAATGAACGCCTTTGTTTGCGCTTTGGTTCTGTTAGTGACCCACCACCAGTACTTGACACTATTCCGTCTCGCTTTCTTCATTAACGGGAGGCGAGAACGTGAAGAAATAGGAAATGGAGCCCGAGCTGTGCCATCCATATTCATGCTACATCCACCAGAGCCCCCGACACTTTTGAAGGTGCGTTCGTACAAACCCTGCTTCACGTAACTTCTCGCTCACCTTCAGATAGGTGTCGCTATTGCCGTACTTTCAACCGTCAATAAAAGACATCATGTTCCTGTCTTTCACCACACTAGTGAGGTGGCTTGTTTCTCCCTCGCTCTAAAAGTGGGGGGTTCTGCGTGCCGCCATGTTTACAAGTAGTTCCTGCCAAAGACACAAGATTCCTTTCGATTTGCACATGCGCAGAAAACAAACGATCGGGATATCCCGATAGGCGTATACATGACCCAATTTCCAGGTTAGAAAAGGAGTAACCCGGGGTCATATTCGGGTTTTTAAAAACCGGAATACAAGCATATTCTGGTTTTGGAAAGGGTTATTGTTGTTTACATGGCCGTGCGTAACCGGGTTATTGCTAATATTCCAGTTATGATAGGGTTCTTTAACTGCATGTAAACGTACTCTATAAGTCACTTTTTTCATGGTTTGGCTGGTCCTGCGGCTTATACTCCGAAGCGATTTATATATGGGTTTTTCCTCACGCTGACAGCCACAGGAGGGCGCTCTCGGCTCCCATCACTCCTGTACCACTGAAAATTGACAATGTTAACATCAATTTATAAAGATAACTGAGATAGACGCTACACAAATGCCTCCCCAAAAGAAAATCATATTCTGCAGATTAAAAGCTGCAAGTAAACTAGTTATGTTGTTTAGGCTAAAGTTATCTGAATAACTAGTTTTGCGTTAACATACCACCTACCGCCTATTTAGCCTGTTGTTCTCCATTTTATTGTTATTACTATAACTTGCCTTTCAAGATGAAATGTCTGTTCTTGGTCCAAAAATGACACTCACTAGTCCAGAGCGACTTATATATGTTTTTTTCTACTTCATTTTGCATTTTTGGCTGGTGCGACTTAAAGTCCGGAAAATACGGTACTCAGCAGTCAGCTAGACAAATTTATGGCAAAGCTGAGATGCAGTTTTATCTTGAAATATATACCTGTAGACCTGTTTCACTTCTTAGCATATCTACACGTGCTGCTTTAGAAAACATCAAAGCGACAAAGTTGCAGCCTTTCATTTTTCACTTTGTGGCCCTCGCTGGAAAACATTTGGACACCCCCGGTTTAGACCAAATGAAGGGTCGGGTGGGTTTAAAGGGGAAGTCGAAGAGGGGAATAAGTCAGGTGAATAAAAAATGATGTTGACGTGAACCTTACATAAATCAATTGGTCAAGCAGGAAATGAGAAATTAAGTGGAGTGGTGAAATGATGAAACTAAAGTCATCGTGATTAAAAAAACAGATTTTTCCCCCAGATGGATTTGTTGACCAAAAATATCACATTGTGTTCAAAAATAAAAATCCGATCTAGGGGAAAAATAATCCAAGTGACACACAACCTTGAAACCATCCCAGAGCCAGCCCAAACGACCCCAGAAGAACTGAGAGAGCACAGCATACCCGACGAGGAGTCGGAGGATTTTAGAGCAAAAGACCAACCATCAGGGGTCATTGACGCACAGTGAGGTAAGCGCAGCTCCACAGGCTTCAAAAACTTGAGGCCATGAGGTCCACACATCACCAGAGGGCTGAGCAGAGTCTCCCCTAAAACAAAGAGAGCAAAAAACAAATGAAATCCATTATAAACAATCTATATAGCTGATCAACATTAAAAACTCATCATTTAGATCAGGGGTGTCCAAAGTGTGGCCCTGGGGCCATTTGTGGCATTGGCTGTTTTTTATTGGTCCGTGATACATTCGAAAAATATAATTTAACAAGAAAAAATTGCAGAAATGGAAAAGTCTGCAATCATTTTCCAAGAATGAAGTCAAAATATTAACAAAAAAGGTGTAATCAAACAACAATGTTGTAATTTTATGCCAATAACGTAATATTAGGAGGACAAATAATATCATTTTAGTAGCATAAAGTTGAAATACTAAACAATTCTTTTTTGTTTGTTTTGGGTTTTTTTTTTTTAAGCCTAATATTATGAGAAACAAACCAAACAAAACAAAGTTGTAATTTTTGGAAGAATAGGTTGGGGAAAAAGGTATAATATTATAGGAGTAAAGTCCAAATATTCCAAATAGAAAATTTACAATTTTTTTTAAGAATGAAGGTGAAATATTTGGAAAAAAAAATAAAAATCAGCAAAAATGGGGAGAAAAATATACGACAAAGCTGAGATGTAGTTTTTTTTCTTGAAATATACAGTATATAACTTCTTAGCATATCTTAGCATATCTACATGCGTTGCTTTATCAAAGTGGCAATGTCGCATCCTTTCATTTTCACCATGTGGCCCTCGGTGGAAAAAGTTTGGGTACCCCTGATTTACATTAAAAAAATTGAGACGATTTGCTCTTATTTTGCACAATATAAACATTTCCCACTTTCAACTGCTAGCTTGCATTGATTTTCAGTTTCATCATGCAAAAACATGACAGATACAGTATGTACTTTATTGCTCAGTGTCACACATACGTATATGCAGTGTTTCCCCTACAGTCATTTATTATTTGTAACAGCCCCCACAAATAAATTTGGCCCGTCACAAATAGATTTTTTTTATTTTTTGGCTTCCTGTTCAACTTCGCTAATAAACACATTACAATGGGATTGTCTGTGCAGCTTGTCATTATAATTCCGTACAGTAGATGGCATCGTAACTCATTGAAAATGATAAAAATCAATGCATGAAGCTCAGGAAAAATCCGTTTTTTGCTGCTGTTTTTTTTTTTAATCACCCGTGCATGTTATTGCCATCTAACACTGCATGAAATGAAAACAAGTCTATAACTTCATGTTCCGCTGTTAAATAAGATTTAATATACACATTTCTTATATTCTTTTACCAGTCCATACACAGACACTGAGCCGGGGCTTTTGAAAATCTCCACTCTGGCTGGATTTTTAAAGGACGAAAGACAAAAACTTCCATTTGAGTGTGGAAGAGAAACCAAAACGCACAGCGAATATGCAAACATCCGTATTTGTGCAGGAATACGTCATTGCCAATTATGCAAATTATGTCTCCCCTCCCGGTAAGACACGCCACAGGTACATTGCAGTTCTGTGAGAAACACTGTACAGTATATCAGGGGTGCCCAAAGTGCGGCCCGCAGCTGTTCAACAATAAAACAAAAAAAAAACAAATAAAAAATAGAAAAAAAGAGTGTTAATTTTACAAGAATAAAGATAAAATATTAAGAGAGTTAAGTTGTAATATTAAGAGAAAAAAAATGCATGAAGTTGAACAATTAAAGGAAAAAATATATTTTTTTTTTGGAAAATTAAGTTGGGTAAAAGTTATAATTTTACGATAATAAAGTCAAAATATTATGAGAATAAAGTCATACATCATGAAAAAAATGTACAAGAAGATAGTTGAAAGAAATAGAAAAAAAGTTTATCCTCATAATATAGTCCCTCACTATATGAAGGTTTTTCAACAAATAATTAAGCAATAAATGGCCGCTGTCTCGTGGTTGACTATTGCCTATTATTAGTAAGAAAATACTGTAAGACAAGTTATGTAGTATTGTGGTCACTAGGCATCAGTAATGTTATGAGGCATGATGTTAGATTGCAATACCTTCCACACTTCATGGAGACTGGCTACTGCAGAGCCGAGCCGACATGCCATGGCTGAGATCGAGTGGGGGGGGAAAAAAAAGGTTCTCCTCTCATTCCGTGTGGAAGTGGTACATTTTTGGCTTCTTTGTCCTTCTTCCCCACTCCGTTTGAAACACTTTCTTAACTTTAGAATAAGTAAATTTGAGAGGCTAGCTAGTTAGCTCACTAGATTGCTATGCTAGCGGTGGCCGTCTGTTATGTCCCTGCAGTGATCCCGTAGCCTGCTCAGTGTGATGTAAACAAAGACTAATAGGCGTTTAAAAGTGACTGTAGGGGTGTTATTCCATTCCTACAGGGCTCTAATAGTGTTAAAATAGTGTATTTAAGTCCCAAACAGGTTTTCTATGCTCCAACTATGAAAATATTCCATTTATATTAATACTGAATCCTATTTTGCGGAAATTCACTCATTGCAGTCGGGTCTGGAACCAATTAACTGCGATAAATGAGGGACGACTGTACACCTTTGTCACTGATACCACAACGCTGAGAGGCAAATTTTTTCTTTAAATGTAAAAAACATATCCGCATATCTACATAGGTTGGTTTAAAAAAATCTAAAAGTCGCTTTCATTTTTCATGTGGCCCTCAATGGAAAAAGTTTGGACACCCCTGCTGTATATACTGTAGTATATTCAGCTGAAAGCTAGCTGATCCCCATTCTTCTCATTTTGACACACAGAAGATATACAAACAGTAAGTTAACCATACAAAGTCCACCACAATCCCCAAAAGCCATGTCACGTCACGTCACGTCACGTCACGTCATTTTTTCCATTACCTTTCTCCTTGTCCAGCGGAGGCAGGATGCTGTTATCCCGGCAGACCTTGAAGTAGATCTCCTGCTCCACGCCTTCAGGGATGGCGCCCTGAGGGATGATAATGCTGACCCCCGTCTCAATGGAGCTCAGGACTCCACCGTTGCAGTTGAAGATGCCCCGAGCTGTCGCGACCACTGTGTGGCCCTCATCTTCTTCCTCATCATCCTCCAGGGCACTGGGGCTGAAAAGGCAGCGATGCTCACGACGAGGCAACTTTTATCCGTGACCGATTTCATCTGTTTGGATGAGCTGGGTCGTTACCTCACTGGGATGGCTTTGGGAACGGCGTTGATGCTGTTGTGCTGGTACTTGGAGCGACTGTCCATCGTACGTGTGAACGTATCCAGGCCGCTGTCGTGGTCCATGTTGTGGGATTGAGCGGGCTTCACTGGGCTGCCACTCTGACTCTGTTCAAAACAAAATAATCACCACAGCATGACTTCAATGGCATTCAATCAGGGGTCTCCAAACGACGCATTCTAAAAATATCATTATACAAGATAATTATTCAGCAGTAATAATGTCAAAATATTAAGAGAAATAAGTTGTACAAAAATAACGTAATGTGAGAAACAAAATAACACTTTCATTTTTGAAAAGGTTGGGGGGAAAAATATGTCAAGTGGGAATAAAGTCCAAATATGGGAATAGGAAAAATAATGTCATTTTAGTAGCATAGAGTTAAACTAGAACATTGACGTAGTTGGAAAAAAAACAACTACTGAAATGAAAAAAAACAGCAGTAATGTTACAAGAATAAATTCTAAATATTACGAGGAAAAAGTAATATTCTAACAAAAAAAGTTGCAATTTTACAAGAATACATGTTTAATATTATGAGGAAAAATAATGTTCATTTTAGTAGCATAGAGTTTAAATATTAAAGATATATACCTTTTTTTTAAGTCATAAAATGAAGAGAAACAAAAATAAAATGAAGTTGTAACTTTTGGAAATTAGTTTTTAATATTATGACAATAAAGTCATAATATTGCAAAAAGAAAATGTATGAAAATTATATATGAAAGAATATTTGGAAAATGTAAAAAACAGCAAAAATGGGGGAAAAAAGAGCAAAGATGATATTAATAACATACTATATCACAAAGCTGAGTTGCAGTTGTTTTTTTGACATGTATATAACTTCTTAACATGTTGCTTTTACAAATATCAAAGTGGCAAAGTTTTAACATATCAAAGTTACCTTTGCGGCCATATCCGGTTTGTCATTGGGCAGAAGGTTGTGGTTGAACTTGGGACTGTCAAACTTGCGCTCAAAGGGCCTGGCGGAGGTGGTGTACGGTTTGGGCACATAGCGGTTGTAGCTAGCTGCTGGTGGAGCCCCACTGCTGGTGACGGTTTTCGGAGGCTGTTCGCTGGTGCCGTTAACCGGGGACTTCTCAGGAAAGTTCTTGTGAGGCAGGAAGTTGCTCTGGACAGTGTCGTCTCGGGCAGGAGGCTTGGCTAGTGGACGGGAATTGGACATGTGTGTTTATTATATGAAGTCATTAGCGTGACTCGGCAGGATGCGTGTTTTACCTTCACTTGAGGGCTTGGGCAGTGTGGCTGGTGGCAGAGAGGGTGTCAGCTGGGGCACTGGTTCATACCGTTTCTCCACTGGACTCGGTTTCTCCACTGATTCTGTTCTGTTGACAGAGGAATAATATCATCAATGTCAATTCAAAGTCTAAAAATGCACCGTGGCTGTATGGAAACCATACAGGGAGCTGAGACTTTGAGTTGTCAAAGAACAGCCTCGAAAATGCCAAGATTTGGAGAGTATATTATCATCACAAGCACCTTAGTGCTCGCCCAAAAGGGATTCTTCTAAATACTACACGAGAGGTGTGCAAACTGCAGGGGGCCATTTGCAGCCCGTGGCTGCTTTTTTATCGGCCATCATTCTAGAAAATATAATTTAACAAGCAAACTAAAAAAAACAACAGCAAAAATGGAAAAATCAGCAGTAAAAGTGAAAATAAGCTGGAATCATTTTAGTAACATAAAGTTGAAATATGAAAGAAAAAATATTTTTTTAAAAAGTAATAAGATTATGAAAAACAAACAAAACAATTAATTTGAATGAAGTTTAAATTTTTGGAAAATTTGTTTGGGGAAAAAGTTATTTCAGTTCTTATATATATATATATATATATATATATATATATATATACAGTATATATATACAGTATATATATACATATATATACAGTATATATATACAGTATATATATACATATATATATACATATATATATATATACATATATATAATAAATTGTAAATATACAATTATTATAATAATATTATACATTGTGTATATAGTAATTGTGAAAGTGATTTAAAAAAAATATATATAAGTATAATAAGGGAAAGGCTTCTTGAGACATCATCTGTACTTCTGTGAAGAAGGTGTCAGACATTTCGCGACTGAGACCAAAACCCACAGCTCTTAGTCTTGCAAATGAGGTGAAGCCAGGGCCGAGCCAGAACAATAGATGCTAACTAGCCAGTATCAGAGTCGTTCATACCCAACTCAGAGAGCAACACTTCCCTTTTATCGGAGGTGTTAATAGCAGGAAAGGATTATACCACTACTCCGCCCAGGCTTAGTGTAAGGAACCAATAGGAGGAGGGTGTTAGCACACCAATTCCGCCCACTCTTACTGTATTTAAGGCCTAAGCTACCAGCACTTATTAGTTCGCTGACGAAGCTCTTCGGATGAGGAGCAAAATGTCCGACACCTTCTTCACAGAAGTACAGATGACGTCTCAAGAAGCCTTTCCCTCGATGGACAACTCCTGTACGACTGAGAGCCTACACAGACGCATAAGTATAATAACTAAATATACTTTAAACATTTTATTACTAATATATATTATATATAATTATTATTATTGATAGTAATAATATATATTTATTTTTTAAAAAATATATTTTTATTAGTAATATATATCATTTTTGTTAAAATAAAAATACTATATTATTAATAAATTATTATCCTTATAAATATAAATATATTGATGATAATAAAAATAATAATTATTCATAATACAAGAGTAAAGTAAGAATATTATGCCAATAAGGTCATCATTTGGAGGAGAAAATTTAGAAGAAGAAAGTTGAAATAGCTAGGAAATGTAATTTTACGAGAATAAAGTCAACATATTACAAGAAAAAAAAGTTGTATTCTAACAAGAAAAAAGTGTCAATTATATGAGAATAAAGTTGTAATATTGTGAGGAAAATTATGTCATTTTAGCAGCATGGGGTTGAAATATTAATATATAAGAATTATTATTATTATTATTTTTAACATAATATTATGAGAAACAAACGATATTCGGCTTAATGCCAGGTGTGTTTTGTGCTGTAGCGGCTGCCAATAAAGCTTTGGACAAACAGCGTCATATTCCCAATGCTGGTAAATTCCGGAGAGAATAACCTGGAGATGTTGTGCGCTGTTTGTGCTTGAGCTTGAGGTTTTGTGGGGCCAGTCTGGAGCCTGTCAAAGTAAGAGAGCTGCTTCCTGTAGTAGTCCTCGTCCTCATCTGGGTCGTAATGGTTGGAACGCACGATATCGTCAGCCACTTTAGACTGAGGCTTCTGAGGCTCTGGGACTCTGGGAAGGGAAGTTAGGACAGTGCAGTGCTTAGTATGAATTAGGTCATTCTTTTTGTTAGGAATGGAACATTTTCCAACATGCTTATCTACCACAGAAACATAACACACTCATAAGACCTGTCTATCTGTGTACACCCACATTTCTGGACATGCCACTTTTTTCATCTCTGTCTGAGGAGCGATTAGCTGTCCAAAACTGACACTGACTGGAGCCAGTTTAAACTAATATCCCAACAACTAAAACAAAGGGAAGTTTACACCATTGTACCACCTTTTTGACAGAAGTTGGAGATTGATTGGACTTTGCTAAACCTTTGTTGAACGTTAATTGCTCTCTCCAGAGCTGGCATTACAATTGCTTGTATCTACCCCTGTTTGAATTCAGTTGTAAACTATTTTAGAGACTCCTCGACTCATTTCACAGCTGCTAGAAGAAAATAATCTTCTAAAATAAAATAATAAACTTTCTCCCCATTAAGGGGCAACATTATTGACATATCAGGCAAATTAGACATAACAGCTAACCAACCAATATCTTGACTGCAGTAGTTGTCCCTCGCTCCATAGCGGTTCAAACATCGCTTCCTCACTCTATCATGGTTTTTCACAAATTAATCAATGAACATATATATATTAGGGATGTCCTAATCCACATTTTTTGGCTTCCGATCCGATGCCAATCCTTTTTTTTTTTTAAATAATAAGATTTTGGTTATGGTTATGAGGAAAGATCCATCCAATAAAAACAGTCCATCTAATAAAGGATAAAATTGGAAAAAAAGGGCATGCAAAATAGTTTTAGGGTAGGAATAATTATTTGACATGTTATAGATCCATTTGTGGTGTGATTTAGAATATATGACATTTTTTGAACAAACTCTCTTCAGTGCAATAGTAATTTATTGACGGTCCCTAGTGTAAACAACCAGCACGTGAAATAGTGTGGCAACAACTAACAAGTTGGACAAATGCTTACCTATTATAGCTCTTTTCCGAGTCCAAGTTGCTCAAAGAATTTGCTTTTGGGATGATTCCTCCGGGTTTCAAGGGTAAATCTGTTGCCTGTGGAAAGCAAAGGAAACGAGGGCTGACTTGTACTGTGCATCGGGTATTACTATTTGGAATTATGAAGCATAAATGACAAATGCAAAGGAAAATAATTTACCCTGTTCCCAGATAAATCTCCCACATCTCTGGCTCGGTCCATGGACACCGAGCGCTTGTTCTCGAACATCTTGACCCTTGTCAGGACCGACTGCGGTCGCATGGCGGGGTCATCCTCGTTTCTGGCAGTGTCGGGCTTTGGAGCATCAACAGGTGAAGGTGAGGTGACCTCCGTTTTGGAAGTGGGTGTGGGGCTGGTGTGAGAGTTGACAGCAACAGGGTCATACTGCTGAGGTTTGTAGCCTTTTTGTTGTTGCGTTGGTCCCTGGTTGTAGGTCGGCCGCTGGCCGCCGGGAGAACGGGCGGCTGAAGGGTACGGCGTCAGGTGAGAATCCTGGCTGTAGTGCAGGTCATGCCCCGGCGAAAGCGGAGGAGGATCATCGTAGCGGACAGGTCCAGACGCTGTGGGTTTACCATAGCGAGGCCGGCCGTCAAATCCCTGCTGAGGTGGAGGTTCATCGTAGCGGAGTGGAGGGGTGTACTGAGAGTCGAGGCCGTCGCTGTATGGCAGTCGCGGGCTGTAACCCTGGGAGTTGGCAGTAGAGTGCATCTGGCCGTAGGGGCTCCACTGTTGCTGGTCATAGTGAGGGTCACTGTTCTCAAAGGGCGGCTGAGAGTCATAATTGCGGTACTTTGGTTCCAGATAACCACCTCCACTGCTGACATCATACCGATTGGGTGGGTGGTCATAATCTCTGTATGGCTGCTGGTCAGGGTGGTATCCCTGCTGAGGGTTGTAATTCCCAGCTTTTGTTGCGTGACCAGGTCTCCCTGTGCCGTCCAGGCTATATGGATCTTTTGGAAACATCTACAAATACACAACAAAACACGAGGTTAGCGGCGTCACCAACATATAGCACGTATATTACCATGAGATATGAAAGGGTGAAGAAACGGAGAATATCAAAACAAGTCGGTGAAATTAATTACAGAAGAGGAAATGAGTGAGGAAAGACCTGCAATAGAGAAACTGAGAGGGAGGGGTTACTGGTCAGGTTATAACAGAATTATCAATAAGTGTCACTTTAAATATGACAAAAAACACTGGACTTCAAAATGAAAGGCAAATATATCCACATACATAAATATCAAAACAATGGGATTCATTTTCACCTAAACATGTGAATGTAAAGCAGGGGTGTCCAAACATTTTCCAGCGAGGGTCATATATGCAAAAGTGAAAAAATCATTTTATATGTATTTAAGTCAAAACTTTGTGTCAGCTTTGTGTTACCAGTGACAAAGCATATCATTATTAATTATTAGTACCAACATTTTAGCTTCGTCTCCTTTTCCCCCCATTCTTTCTGTTTATTGGGGAGGTTTTTTTGTTTAACTTAATGAAATAAAAAACAAGCTTTGGACACCCCCGATGTAAAGAATGTGACGGTATAGAATTGGCAGTACTTTCACACCAATTTAACTGTTTGCAGTTTGGAAAATGACACCCACTGTCTTATTAACAACACTAATATTTGACAGAACAAGCACATTGTTTAAACATATTTCCAAACCCGGTACTTATGAAGCAACCCTTCATTTCCCAGCCAAATCTTGCGTCCCTCATTAAAATTTCAACACTCAAGACGCAGCGATAATGGTTGGGGAATAAACGGCTACTTTTACAAAAACAACATTGGGTCGCATGGGCATTGGGAAGAGCAGCACACAGATGTACCTCTAGTGGCCATGCAAAGAGGAGAAGTAACAGTGAGTGCTGCAAGGCATCCACTGCTCAAGTGCAGCTAACGCGACCACACCCACTGTTGCTTAACAGCATTTGCTCGCACTCTGGCCCATGCAAATGTTTACGGTCTTAAACACACACACACACACACAACTAATTGTTCTGGGCAGCACTGTGGTCAGCAGACATGCAGGGGGCTAAAGTAGAGACGGATAAGCGTGGCAGAAGAAGGTAGGCAGGTAGACAGGCAGCAGCAGCAGCAGCAGCACAGGCGGTCAGTCGGGTCAGATCGAGCTGAGCCGGGGCCCGATCACGCAGCGTCCGCAGGCGGGTCAGTTGGATACCTTTGGTTCTGAACTGGCCAGTCCAGATTGTCGGGGTTCGGACGTGACACCCTGAGGGGCTAGCTCAGGCGGGGGCCTCTTTAGTGAGCCAGCCTCGGGGCTTGGGCTTGGCTGGCTGCGGAGAGCTCCAGGAGCCTCGGCGGGGCTCGGGCCCCCTACAGTTTTTACAGCAGGGGTCACTGTCTCAGCCAGGGGCTCAGGCTGCTGAGGGTTGCTAGGGATGGCAGTGGCTTCTGCTTTCTGTGAAGTGGTTCAAAAATGTTTAATAACACGTGCTGACACGCTACGGTGCACTGCAAACAAGGGTTAGTATTGTCATGGCCTCGCTACAACGCCAAAATGATTCAAAGAGCCAATCACATCACCTCCTTTTAGCCCAGGTTAGGAATTAGTACACATTTTCAATGTTAGAGCACACTAATTTGGCTTTAATTCTACCATAACAATACATGTAACCTACTCCTTACTCCTTTTTACTCGTACTAACAGATACCCCGACGATCAACATTTAGATTTGGGAATCGAATTGCGGTAAATACATGTCACATCAACACTGGCGTTTTCAACATGCACACAATACTTTCTGGTATCAACACAGTCCCAATTATGAGTATGACAAATTGAGAAGTGCACATAGATGAATACTGTTACAGACACTTGCACAAATATAAGTTACTTTTCCCACTCAAGTCAGTAACAGTCATACAGATACGTTGTGCTAATACAGAATACAAGAGGCACAGTTCATCTTAGGTTCTGAAGCAGGGGTGTCCAAAGTGTGGCCCATGGCTGTTTGTTTACTGGCCCGCGGCACTCTTCTAAAAATTATCATTTAATAAGACAACTAAAAAAACACACACACACAGCAAAAATGGAAAAATCAACAGTAACAGTGAAAATATTGAGAGGAAAAAGTTGTAATCTAATGGAAAAAAAATATATTTTATGAGAAAAAAGTAATTTTATGATCAGAAACTTTAGTAGCTTAGAGTTGAAGTATTAAAGAAACAAGCCTTTTTTTAGGTCGTAATGTTATGAGATGCAAACAAAACAACCAAGTTGTAATTTTTGGAAATTGATGTTGCAGAAAAAGTTATAATATTACGAGAATAAAGTCAAAATATTATGTGAATAAATCATTACGAGAAGAAAATTTACAAGAAGAAAGTTGAAATATTTGGAAGCAGAAATGGAAAAAAAACTGCTGTAATTTTACAAGGATAAAGTCAAAATACTACGAGAAAAAAAGTTGGATTCTAACAAGGAAAAAGTTGCAATTTTATGAGAATAAAAATAATGCCTTTTAGGAGCACAAAGTTGAAATATTACATTTAAAAAAAACATTTTTTTATGCAATGTTATGAGAAACAGAAGATAAAGCTGCAATTTTTGCAAAATTGGGTTTAGGAAAGGTTATAATTTACGAGAAGAAAATCTACAACAAGAAAGATGAAATAGCTGGAAAATTGAAAGAAAAAGAAAACAGCAGCAGATGTGAAAAACAGTTGTCATTTTATGGGAATAAAGTCAAAATATTATAAGGAAAAATATTGCCAATTTAATGGCACTGACTTGAAATAGAAAAATATGTTTTTGAAACGTAATATTATGAGAAACAAATAAAGTTGTCATTTTTGGAAAATTTGTTTGAAGAAGTTATATGGGAATAAAGTCATAATATTACGAGAAGAAAATTTATGAAGATTAAGAAAACTCTTGAAATATTTGTAAAATAAAAAAAAAGGGGGGGAGGCTTTTTCACGTATGTGACAAAGGTGAGATGCGTTTTCTTCTTGAAATACATACAGTATCACTTCCTAGCATAGAAAATATCTAAGTGGCCCTTGCATCCTTTCATTTTTCAGCATGTGGCCCTTGCTGGAAAAAGTTTGGACACCCCTGTTCAAAAAAAAGTATGACACAGACAAAGATTAGTTAACAAACACACAAAAGGGTTAAATAAATAATTCTATATAGTGTATATTAATTTTCACAGTACGGTGATAAACACCTGACCACAATACTGTAGTTTGACCATCACACTGATATTGCGTTAGAACAATAAAAGACACAGTAACTGTGAAGAGAAACATTCAATAGCGCCTCCAGAACACCCTCCTAACGCACACCACGTCCTCCAGACAACAGGGGAGACGCACAGCTCTCAGAAACGCTACCTGCTGAGGCGCCGCCGCTTTGAAACCAGCCGGGTCGATGCGGTTCAACGGGTCAGACTGCAGCGCGTGCGGGTAGCCAGCGTAGCCGGGCGGTTCCTGGATGACAGGCGGGTCCTCGCGGACAGGCTCGGACGAGCGGGTGATGGCAGGCTCCGCGGGCGGACCCACGTCGTCGTTCAGTGTTTCGTCCAGCTCCTGGTCGGTGTAGGCTCCGCCCTCCGTGTCCGTGTCCTCGTAGTCAGAGGTGTGGCGGCTGTCGGTGCTGTACATGGAATACTCACTGCCTGGTGCTGACAGGTAGGATAGACGGTCATCGTGGATATCCAGATCATCCTCTGCTGCCCCATCAGCCTGGGAGTTGGAGGAAAGGCCAACACTTGTTTCAGCAGAATGACTAAACATACACTCACTGTGGATATTTCATCTATACTCTCAAGCAGTACATTTCAGCTCAGTTAGCCACTTAGTAATACACGCTTCCACCACGTTGGACATGGAACATGGAACCAACCAAAACAAAGATTAGACTCTCGTCTTTCATCCAAAAAAAAAGTTTGTTTCTACCTTTTGCCAGTCTTTAGCAATCAGCACAACATAGGTAAGTCTCAGGAAAATATCAGTTCCTGACTTAAAAAGGGAAAAGACCAGCTTTTTGTGAAAAGATACATTTCAAGCAGAACTTTCACTTTGACTCAAACTGTTTGCTTCTGTGACAACTCAAATATCTAAACAACTCGACCAACATAACACAAAAAAGGGTTGTTTTACATCAAAATAAAATGTATTTACAAATATAACACCATAACTGTAAAGGGGGCGGCATGGCTCAGGTGGTAGAGTGATCGTCTCCCAACCTGAAGGTGCGGGTTTGATCCTCCGTGATCATGTCGAAGTAGCCTTGGGCCAGATAGTGAACCCCCAGTTACTCCTGGTGCTAGGTAGGTAAATGTGCTAACAGAGTCAAAGCGCCTTGGGGGTGGAAGCTATACAAAGACCATTTACCAGTAAAAATATAAAGTTGGCTACTTCACGGATTTCACTTATTGCGGGCTATGAACTACCTGTTTTACTGTGCATATGGCAATAAAACTCTTGAATCTTGAATTTTGGGATAAACGAGGGAACAGTGCACATGCTAAGGTCCATATCGCCCAACGCAGCACCCAGCACTTTCAGCACCTTGGTGCGTTTGTTTCATAGAACAACCGCATGAATGGAGTAAGTCCTTTTGGCAGTCATAGTGTCTTTGTCTCCGTGGGTGGAGGCGGGGCCTCCAATATACACACAGAGTGCAGACGAGTGTAACACAGTAGAGATTAAATTAGTAGATTGCAATATATGTTTTTTCAGTGTACTTTTCTGAAAAGTCATATAAAAATCTTCATTCTGGTAGACCCAATATTGTGAATTGTCTCGTGACAACCCTAGTTGTTACTGTTGAGAACAAACGTCAAATGTCAGCCTCTCCCATTAGGCAGTGGCCACAGCGAGTCACTCAAATGATTTGCACAGTTTTTACATAAGATGCCATTCCAGCACAAGCCTGCCATTCATTTGGTCTTGAGACGAGATCCATGGCAGTAAAATGTTGGGAGAGCTCCATGACAGGATGCTGGGACACTGGCTGGAAATCTAAGCAGTGCCGGCTGCACCAAAGGCAACACTTGTAAGGCAACATTTGTAAGTCACAAGTAAGAGTATCTACTGAATACAGACTTCACCCTCCTGGAAGCACCTCAATGGGATGGGGTCAAATACGGTTATGGATTCTATCAGTTATCAGGATACAGAAGAGGTAAGCTATAGACTGAAGTGTACTGCTTGATGAAACACGGCTTGTGTCCACATGTGCTTTACCTTGCCCTCTGAAACCCACACCAGCTGGTTTTGCTGCTGCTGGATTGTTTCCTTCAGTGCTCCGAACCAACCATCGTTCATGTTGTTCAAGTTAATGGTTGCTGAAACACACAAAACAATTCATTATTTATAGCATTATTAAATATATATATTTGTATTTATATATACACATATACAGTATATATAGCAACATCATTTACAACGACATCATCATCTGCAATGCATCGTGTTTGTCGAGGGGATTTTGTGAAATAGAATTCCGCCCAGGACTGAAATGGTTTTCAACAGCAACTACAGTATATGTGAACTGTATGTTTCTAAAGCGCGGCCACAGCAAATGTAATATGAGGACGTGTGATGACTTTTTTTGTCGCCCCTCATAGGCCCTCCCCAGGTGACTCACTGGTGAAGAGATGGTGGTTGTTCTTCCTCAGTTTTAGGGCTCGTTCATACAGCTTCCGGGCACTCTTCCGAGACTCGGGGCAGAGTCTGGTCCTCATGTTCTTGACACCTTGCTTTGTGTCTGGGTTGAGGAACACCACAATTGGATACCACTGGGCGTAGTTCAAACGGTCCACTGCATTTGGGGTGATGTCCAATACTGCATGTTTGTCCTTTCACACACAAATGACATTGCCATGTTGAAGAAAAATAATGTGTATCATAGTAATATACTGTATACAGTAATGTGCACTGAACTTAAAAAAAATAAAAATCAGCCAGTCGTTCATAAATATTGATATGTCAGCCTTTTGCTGCCGTAACAGAGATAATCCACCAGAGGGCAGCAGTGAGCCATCCATACAGCATGGCTGTAAAACTCTCAACATGTTGTGCCAGGGGTGTCCAAACGTTTCCCACCGAGGGCCACTTTGCCACTTTGATATGCTGTAAAGCACGTGTCAAACTCGTGCCCTGGAGGGCCGAGACGCTGCAGCTTTTCTCTCCAACCAGTTTCTTCAGCAGGTGATTTAATTGATGAGCTCCTTCCCTCAAACTGAAGGTGCTGATCATTAAAATCACCTGCTTTAGTGACTGGCTGGAAAGAAAACCTGCAGTGTCTCGGCCCTCCATGGCAGGAGTTTGACACCCCTGCTGTAAAGCAACACATGTAGATATGCTAAGAAGTTATATATATATATATTTCAAGAAAAAAAATGCATCTCAGCTTTGTAATTTTATTAGTACAATTATCAGTCTTCACTCTTTTTTACCATTTTTGCTGGGGTTTTTTTTTTTTACATTTTTAAATATTTCAACTTTCTTCATAAATAATCTTCATACATTTTCTATAATATTACTGTATTCCCATAATATGGCTTTATTCTCGTGTTATAACTTCTTCCCCAACCTAATTTTCAAAAAACTAAAGCTTTTTTTTTTGTTTTTTTCTCATAAAATTATGATGTTAAAAAAAAAACATATTTTCCTTTAATAGCTCAAGACTAACAGTATTTTTCCTCATAATATTACGAGCTTATTCTCGTAGACTTTTTTCCTCGTTAGAATACAACCCTTTATTCCGTAACAATATAACTTTTCTGCAAAAATTAGAAATGTATTCATTGTTTTGTTTGTTTTTCATAGTATTACGACTTTTATCGAAATAACGTTTTTCTTTAATATTTCAACTGAATCAAAAAAAAAATTCCCCATAATATTACCATGTTATTCTCGTAAAATTACGACTTTTATCATACTTTTGTCTCTTAATATTTTGACTTCATTCTTGTACTTAATTCTTAATTACTGCCGATTTTTTTTCCCATTTTTGTTGTTTTCTTTTCTTCTTTTTTTAGTTTTCTTTTTAAATTATATTTCTAGAATTCTTCAATTTAAAAAAACAGCTGCGAGCCGCAAATGGCCCCCGGGCTGCACTTTGGACACCTCTGTGTTTTGCTTTTCGTGGTCTTTTATCAGGGATTCCTCTCACCCGGTCAATGATCTGTTTGATGGTGTGCAGGCGAATGATGCCAGAGCTTTTTTGATCACTTCCAGCATCCCGTGGCTCGCTTTCTGCGGAAGGCAAAGAGACAGCGTAACTGCATCACGTCGACACTCCAGATAAACCGTAAAGACAGGCAGTGCCCAAATTAGTCATCCTTGTGGCATGCGGTTGTCAACTCCCATAAAAAGAACTGTAAAATACAGAAGAATCATCTCTGTACAGGAGAGGACAAGTGTTTATAAAAACAGATGTCAAGACAAAATGAGGGTGGCAGTCAATTCATGCATTAGCCATTAGGTGTTTTGGATAGATGAATGCAAATGGCTTGAGGTGACTGTGTGCGTGCCAATGCAGGTAAGGTTATCAATTACGCTGCCAGAAATGTATTTAGTGGGAGACACTGGCATAAAATATACGAGTAGGAGGGTCATTTGGGGTGAATGACAATTCACAGTCACTGTAAAGTGCAGGAATTGAAGTAAAGATGCGTAGAGGGGTTTATGAGTCACATCAAAATCAAGAAATGGTGTCCTGCCTGGAAACACTAAGGGGAGTATTCTCTTCTCATAAGGATGATAAGGGGAGTGACTCATACAACACAAGACACACAAAACCTCCACATTTTTCATCCACAAAGAAAATTGTATCCTTTGAATGCGTATAATTAGCCCAACATTTCAAATAAATGTAAAATAGGCACTGTGGGATTCAGAAGTGTTTCTTTAGCTTTACATTAAATATGTGCTTTGTTGGGGGAAGTTTCATCCACAATCCTTATGTGAGACATAAATACACGTGATTCCCTTTTCTGCGCTTTCTAGAGAGATAGCATGAGGCAGCTAACAATGCACGTAATGGGACACACCTATTTCGGCAATAAAACACTCCAAAAACGCCAGCATTTACATGACGTGACCTGCGACATTGTTATTGTAGGCACTGACACCAAAGAACTACTTTACTGGTGTAGTGACACAGCGCCTCGCCCACAGCGCCTCACGCCACTCATTTCTTTTCCGATTCGATGCCAAGTAAAAGTCAGGCTGGTATCGCTGATACCGATCCGATACGGATACTTTGTGCACCTAACGTGTTGGGTACATTTTAAAAAGTAGTGTATCTCAATTAGGGCTGTCAAATTATTAAATCAAATTAATCATTTTTAAATGAATTAATCATGATGAATCCCCAACTGTCTGAAATATGCCAGTTTTTACTCTATTTTATGTACAGAAAGATAAATGTCAAGACACTTATATATATATATATATATATATATATATATATATATATATATATATATATTTGAATGTTAAAAGGATAAAAGGTGTTTTATTTACTGTATATTTAAAGTCAAAGATTAGTGTTATTGTTAGTTATTTGTACCAACATTTCAGCTTCTTGTTACATTTTGCCTTTTTGCTGTATTTTTCCAAAAAAAAAAATGTTTTTTTTTTTTATATTGTATTTCTACAATGTGCCACGGGCCCAATAAAAGAAAACAAGCAGCGAGCTGCACTATTTGGCAAAAACTATGTCCAATTTGCTTTTTACTAATAATAATAGTTATTCAACCACAAGACAGCATGATTTATTAATGAAAATATTTTTGTAAAACCTTAATAGAGTGAAGCCACCAAATTCGAGGCGCAATGTGTCGAATGATTACTGTATTACGTCCAACGCCGTGTACATTAGTCGTCCCTCGGTTATAGCAATAAATACATTTCCACGATATCGTATTCAATATTAATAAATTGAATATTTTTGAAGCTTCGGCATAGAAAACCCGTTTATGACTTTCTGTATACAGTTTTTAACATTATTAGAGCCCTGTGTACATGAAATAACACCCCTATAGTCACCTTTACACTCCTGTTAGTCATTGTTTACACCACATTGTGCAACTCTTATGCTGCAGGGACTCGAGACAGCCGCAAGCTGGCGAGCTATCCACTTAGCCTCAATTTTTTTTTCTAAACTTAAAAAGCTAAAAACTTACCACTTCCACACGGAATGGAAGGAAAACCTTTTTTTCCACTCCATTATGTGGGACATGCCATGCCGTGGGTTCATGACTTCATGCAGTGTTAAGGTAATGTAATGTAAGCTAATGTCTCAATGTTTTGTGTCATTACTGTCGCCTAGTGACCAGTATACTGCATGTCACTTGTATTTCAATGTTTTGACTAATAATAGACCACAGTCTACCACAAAACAGCGCTCATTTATGAATTCATTTCTAAAAAAAAAAACGCAATATTGCGAGGGACGACTGTATCTTTAAAATCAGTGTTCATTTCAATGAGGCCCAAAAAACGTGAATGTTTTTTTTTTTTTTTTTTTAATATCACCTGTGTGTGTTTAATGAGGCACATGAAATGAGACCACCCCTAAACGACTGTCAAATGTTCCGTCATGAAATAAGATCGAACTACACGAGACACATGGCACAAGCCAAAAAGCTCACTTTTACTCGTCCATTCACAAACGCTGATGCGGGGGTTTTGGGGAAAAGAAGCTGCGCTTGCGTGTGGACAAAAGGCGGAAATATCCGCGTTTGTGTGGACACGAGTGCACAGTGTTGGCATGCTGCCTTGCTGGGGCCTTTCCACATGATGCAACTACACTTTCACATGAGAATACCACTCAATTGCAGGATTCAAGTCCTTTACACAACAATTCCCTGATTCCTATTATTACTGGGGCTATCAATACCTCCATCCTTTATGTATTGTGTATCTAACTAACAAACTAAGTGAGGTACAAATTGGATGGGTAGATATTGGATTGGTTACGCAGTCTCATGAGATCACAGTACTTCATATATGCTGATATGCAGTGTTGGTAGTGAGTTAGTACACGGCAGGTAATAGCAGGCCCTATGTTCAGTCTTGCAAGGCAGTGTTTGGCATTTGGGCATGATTGTTACTGCAAGTTCTTCAATCAAGTGGTATTCCCCTAAATCTACCAGCGAGCCAACTACTAAATGCTCGCTGATTCACCATCTGCCATTCTTTGAATCAAATAAAGCAAATGCAAGTTGATGCACTGAATGACATACTTTCCCCTCCTTGTTGTTGCTGTGTTTCTGAAAAGACAATACAGTTACACAAAGATCACCAAAGTGATAAAGACACATGGAAACATTTCTTACGTCCGTCCCAAATCAAATAGTTGAGTTTGCGCTCACGGATGTCATGTTTATTTGGGGGCTTTAAAGACTTACTGAATGCTTTTTTTTTAATGACTTATTGGAATGGGTGGAATGATTATAGCAGGGCTGTCCAAACTTTTTTCCAATCAGGGCCGCATAGTGCAACTTTGCACATTGATAACAGTCATACATTTTCTTTAGGTAATATTATGAGTTCATTCCCATTATATTTTCATTTTATTCCCATATTATACATTTCTCCCTAACATATTTTTCAAAGACTGCAACCGTATTTTGTTTCTCTGAATATTTTATTAAATTATAACATATTTTTCTTTAATATTTCAGCTCTATGCTACTAAAATGACATTATATTTTCTATTATATATTACAAGTTTATTCTTGTAAATTTGCTACTTTTTTCCTGATTAGAATATTACTTTTTTCTCTTAATATTTCATTTTTATTCTCATAAAATTATTTTTTTCTATTTCTGCTGTTGCTTCTTTCTCTCATAATTATTCAGAACTATTTCTCAGAACTATTTGTCAGAATTATGACTTTATTACCATAATATTGGGACTTTGTTCTTGTAACATTGTAACTTTTTCCGCAACCAAGTTTTCCAAACTTTATTTTATTTGTTTCTCATAACCTCCTTCCTAAGCCACCACCTTACCGTGGTGAAGGAGTTTGCGTGCCCCAATGATCCTAGGAGCTAAGTTGTCGGGGGCTTTTACGCCCTTGATAGGGTCACTCATGACAAACAGGTCCTAGGGAGGGACCAGACAAAAAGTGGCTCAACAGACCCCAATGGACCAAGATTTCCCTCGCCTGGATGCGGATCACCGGGCCCCCCCTCTGGAGTCAGGCCTGGAGGTGGGGCACAATGGCGAGCATCTGGTAGCCGGGCCTGCACCCATGAGGTCCGGCCGGGCACTGTCCGAAGAGGTAACATGGGTCGCCCCTCCCATGAGCTCACGATCGTGGGAGGGGCCAAAGAGTGGGAGCCTTGGCGGTCCGATCCTCGGTTGCAGAAGCTAGCTCTTGGCACGAGGAATGTCACCTCTCTGGTGGGGAAGGAGCCTCACCCAAACACACAGCAAGGGTTCTGGAACCAGTCCTCTTGAGAGGTGTTGGTCTTTATTCCACTCTGGCGTTGCCAGCAGGGAGAGGCGACAGGCAGGGGTGGCAATTCTTGGCCCCCTGGCTCAGGGCCTGCACGTTGGAGTTTAACCCGGTGAACGAGAGGGTAGTTCCCCTTCGCCTCCGGGTGGTGGGACGGGTCCTGACTGTTGTTTGCGCTTATGCGCCCCACAGTAGTTCAGAATACCCGCCCTTTTTGGAGTCCTTAGAGGGATTTCCTTGTTCTGCTGGGGGACCTCAACACTCATGTTGTATTGTATTGTATTGTATGTACTTTATTTATCCCACAGCGGGGAAATTTACTTGTTACAGCAGCAAGCAAGCAAGACAAGTAAAGAGAACAGTAAAGTAAAGTAAAGTAAGGCATCGTGACTACAACATGGTTCAGGTGGTGCAGGTGTTGTAGAGCCTGACAGTGGTCGGTATGAAGGACCTGCGGAACCTCTCCTTCTTACACCGTGGGTGTAACAGTCTGCTGCTGAAGGAGCTGCTAAGGGAACCCACAGTGTCATGTAGGGGGTGAGAGGTGTTGTCCATGATGGATGTCAGCTTAGTCAACATCCTTCTCTCCCCCACTTCCTCCACAGAGTCCAGAGGACCGTCCAGGACAGAGCTCTCTCTCCTGATCAGCCTATTGATTCTGCTCCTGTCCCTGTCCGTGCTGCCCCCTCTCCAGCAGCCCACAGCATAGAAGATGGCTGAGGCCACCACAGAGTCATAAAAGGTCCGTAAAAGAGTCCTGCACACACCAAAGGACCTCAGTCTCCTCAGCAGGTGGAGGCGACTCTGGCCCTTCTTGTAGAGGGCGTGGGTGTTGACGGACCAGTCCAGCTTGTTGTTAAGGTGAACACCCAGGAATTTGTAGCTGTCTACCAACTCTATGTCCTCTCCCTGGATGTTCACCGGTGTGAAGTGAGGTGTTTTCCTCTGGCAATGACAGTGAGACCTGGAGAGGTGTGACTGGGAGGAACCGGCCCCCCTGATCTGAACCCGAGGGGTATTTTTTTATTGGACTTCTGTCCTCTTTACAGATCGTCTATAACGAACACCATGTTCAAGCATAAGGGTGCTCATATGTGCACCTGGCACCAGGACACTAAAGAAGGGCCGCAGTTCGATGATCGACTTTGTGGTCATGTCGTCTAACTTGAGCCCACATGTTTTGGACACTGCTTGAAGAGAGGGGCGGAGCTGTCAACCAATCACCACCTGGTGGTGAGTTGGCTCCGATGGTGAGGGAGGATGCCGGTCAGAAGCCCAAACGTATTGTGAGGGTCTGCTGGGAACGTCTGGCAAAGTCCCCTGTCAGAAGGAGTTTCAAAAGGGTGGAATGCCATCTCCGGGTTGGGGATGGGATCCTGCCCCAAGTGGAGGAGTTTAAGTACCTTGTTCGCAAGTGAGGGAGGGATGGAGCGCAGGATCGACAGGTGGATTGGTGTGGCGTCTGCAGTGGTGCGGATCTCTGCTTCGGCCCGTTGTGGTGGGGGTGGAGCTGAGCCGAGGGGCAAAGTTCTCAATTTACCGGTCAATCTACGTCCCTGCCCTTGCCTATGGTCATGAGCTTTGGGTGGTGACGGAAAGGACAAGACCGTGGGTACAGGTGGCCGAGGTGGGTTTTCTCCGGAGGGTGGCTGGGCTCTCCCTTGGAGATGAGGCTCCTTCGCATTGAGAGGAGCCAGATGGGGTGGCTTGAGCATCTGGTCAGGATGCCTCCCGGACACCTCCCAGGGGGGTGTTCAGGGCACGTCCAACCGGTAGGAGGCCTCGGGGAAGACCCAGGACACGTTAGAGAGACTATGTCTCTCAACTGGCCTGGGAACGCCTCGGGATCTGCCGGGAGGAGCTGGACGAAGTGGCTGGGGAGAGGGAAGTCTAGGCTCCCTGCTTAGGCTGCTGCCCCCGTGACCCGATCTCGGATAAGCGGTAGAAGATGGATGGATGGATGAATGGATGGATGGATGATGACTCTTCGGTAAATTTGAAAGCATGACTTATAAACATATTAGAGAAAAAAAAGAGAACAATTTAGCCATGACACCCTAGTTTAACATTTTACTTAACGCGTCTTCATTGCAGTTGTGTTCAAAGACCTGCTGCATGAAATTGCAACCTGACAATGTGCGAGATCTGTAAACACAGGCAACGACCCAATACTGATTTCAACATCTGTTACATGCACACTGCAACACCGAAATAGTTGTGGATATTTTTAGCACAAAGCGCAGCTTTAATTATACATACATTACACAGCACACATTAAGACACACTGAACAAACGAAGACTCGTCTTTGACTACTTACTTGCCAGTTCAAAAATATCCGTCTCTTCTCGTGCCAGTTTCTCTCTTGCCACGTCTGCTATCGGTCCAAAGATGACCACCGGCCTCAGGAACCCAGCTGTGAGTGATCAAGAGCATGTCAAGGTCACAACCAGAGATTTGCACACCCGGAGGTAACAAGGACTGGAACAAATTTTGATTTGACCAACTGTACCTGTACGTGTATCTGTACCTGCTGTCCTAATCAAATGTCATGACATTACTACTACCACGTTACTAATACCAGGAGAACCAGAGTATAGAGCGGCGGGAGCCACATGCTGTGGTCCAGCAAAGTGCACTGTATTCGGGTACATGCTCCGAGCACCTGGTGTGACGCCACGGAGGTCTCTGGCAAACCCTTTGCACTTTTCAAACGCTGCAGTGCTGGCGTTTCAGGTAGCTGAAAGGTTTTTTGTGTGCACGATGTTTTTTTTCCCCCGCATCGCGGAGCATTTGGTGCAAATAGCACGCAATGTTTGAATGAGCTCAGGGGAAGTTACGACAGGCCGTTAACGTCACAGGCAGGAGAAAAAAAGAGCGCTTGATTTGTTCACCCATACAGTACAGGTAATTTCACCCCGTTACTGGTTATCTGAGGTATTTATAATATTATCGCATTTATTGATATCATGTCATAATCATGCCATAGCGGCTGGATAATTATCGGGCACCGCTAGTCACAACCTTCAATACGTGGCTACCACAACATATTACTACTAACTGTAATTCTGCATGACAAACAGCAAGTAGCAGTGCAAAACAACCCAGGGATAGACTTCATGTAAATAGCTCAAAGACCCCGACCCAACAATACAATCTAAATGTGAGATTCCCAACTTGATTAATGTCAACGCCTTCAACCCTGCTTACCTTCCCTCAGCACCACCCTCTCATAGGCGGGGAACTTTGTCTGAACTGGCTGTGCTGAAAGGTCCTCCCTGCTCTTCCGCAAATTCCTCTTTGAGCTTCTCAAGCCACGGAAGCGCCAGAAATCTGCTCTATCGCCCCCTGGTGTTTTGGGGAGGGTGTACTGCACACTGGACAGTTGCTCAGCCCTGAAGCAAAGAAAAGTAGGATTCGTTGTTAAGACCTTAAAAGAAAAGCTAGGATAGTAGTCATTGTTTATTTCAAACTACAGAGGTACCTCGGTTATAGTACGCATCGGTTTACGTGGGATTGCCAAAAATATGTCTCGGTTTTCATACACTGTCTTGGTTATCGTGCGGCCAAACACTGTGTCTAACAAAGTAGTCCGTTTTCCTACGTATCATTTTGCTAAATAAAACTTGCACTGATACATGTTTCTATATTTCTGAGGTATAACGGTTGAGTGTTATTTGCTGTGTGATGAGTTTAATGTTGTTTGTAAGATGAAACCGTGAGTCAGACTGTCATACTGAGTAATGATCCCCTGCAATTTCCAATGGGTTTATTCATGGCTCATGATTGGCTCATGTCAAATAACGAGCTGCCCGGTCCTCACGGACTCGTGCACGCCATAATATGCCACTTTATGACGTGGGCACGTGCGGCTTATACACCAGTGCATCTTGTATAAAAACAAATCTGTTTTTTACTCTAAATGTAGTGGGTGTGTCTTATATACTGATGCAGATTATACACGGGAAATTACGGTAATTGGATTTACTTTGGTTATAAGATCTGCAGGTCATAATTCTGAATGCATATCATGTCTTATTTCAAGTATGTTCATATAGGCAAAACATGTTCAAAGATGGAAGGGGAATTGAAGTAGCATGGTTTGTTTTCCAATTGTCCAGTTGAAAGTACAGGTAATAAAAGTCTGACTCACCTGTTCTTGTTGGGGATGATGCCCCTCTCCACTTCTTGATGGTTCTTGCCAATGCGGATAGCAAGCCAGGAGCCCAATTTGCCATTGTAGAGAGTGTCGACCACACGGAACACCTCACCCTTGTTGAAGCTTAATCCATACGGTGACTCTTTTTCATATTCAAAATGTGTGCGGATGTAGAAAGAGTCGCCCACGTCCGACTCCACTATCCTCCGGTACACTAAAGTGGATGTAACAAAAAAAAAAAAAAAAGAATTGTTAAAGCAACATTTTTAAATGATTCTGGTATTCTGGAACAGATGGTTGATGTGTTTCAAGTAGTCATTACTCACCATCTTTCTTCTTCTGAGCGAGGATTGTAACTTCCTCTCCTCTCGGCAGATCAAGCAGAAATAGCACCGCCTCCTCTCGAATGATGTTGGCAAAGTCCACATTGTTCACCTACAAGCACAACAAATATGTAAAAGATGAAGCGGTTTGCTAAACAATCATCTTCAATATGTAAAACACTGTTTGATGTTTATTCGGGGTGTCACAAGACACCAGAATCCCATAGAAGTATCGAATTCGGTACCCATCCCTAATCCTTAATAGGACACTGTACTGATAAATAGACAAGTATTTGAATGATTTCAGCTGCGAAATCTGTAAAAAGCAGTGGTTTTTCAAAGTGTGAGATTTGCCTACCCTGAGGGGTGCCAGATGGGAGGCACTGGAAAGCTTGTAGTGAGAGGAATACGACAGAAAAGAAAGTGAAAAATGCAGTTACGCCTTAAGCCCACCAGATGACTCACAGTTGACTTGTAGCTGTCTGGCTTGCCATGCCATCTGCTGCCCATGAGGGAAGCATGTGGATGGGCTCAAACTGGCAACAACAGTGTAAAGAAACAATGTTTGTTGATAAGCACGGCCTTGAAGTGTGATTAAATGTTAGGACACAATGCTAAGGCTTTCGAAAAACCCTGCTTTAGACAACTGAGCAGCCATATTTGTGTGAGCAACCAATATGGCTGAATTCAAAGAGTTAAGCAAAGTTTAAAAGCTGTTTGTCATCAGAAGCTTCACAACGCTTCCCCTACAACTCTAACCGCCTCCCCCTCATGTCCTGCTACCCTCCCAAATACAATAAGTGCTGTTTATTGACTTTGCTTGAGGGAGAGCGGCGGAAGCAGAAACACATGGGCTGAATCACTGGACTTCAGAATGACACCTTCATCCTTTCCAGAAACAGGAACGATTTGATGTCTTTATCTCCACAAGCACACCGGGGACAAAAAGACCGAGAACAATGTCCAGGAAATTTGAACATGTTTGTCCGCACACAAACACAAAGCGATCTAAGCAGCTGGCGGGGAGGAGAAGCCATGTATCGTTTACCTGATAAAAAGGGACCAATTAAAACTACTAGACCATCTTACTGTGCTGTCAGGTTACGTAGTGTGTTCTGCTGACTTCAAGTCAACATTGTAGTCTGTACAAACGCACTAGAATGGGCAAGAAGCTGACATCAATAGCATCACCGTCATCCAGTCCACAGGCGCTCAGTGAAACACAAAGACAACTGTTCAAGGGGTCAGAGAGCAAGAACAACTTCTATTGTGTCTTCACACTGGACACAAGGGGAGTCTTATAACCCAAGGCACGGCTTGGTAATGACTCACAGACTGACAGATAAAGTACATTGTACTGTATTCCCCCAACTGTTGTGGCCATGGAGTCCCCCATTGATTCGTTAAAGATCGTGTGGGCCGCTAACATTGGTTAGCCACCAGATGTTCCTCCCACGATGATGTGATGTGGAAAAACAAATTTAACTGATGTCAACGACTATCAACCAGCTACAGGGCAGGGCCCGTTTTCATTTTCCGGAGACAGATGACATTAAAAATACATGATTGATATGTCATCTAGCCGCACGGTGGCCTCGTGTTTAGCACGTCAGCCTCACAGTACGGAGATCAAGGTTTTGAATCTCCGTTGGAACATCTCTGTGTGGAGTTTGCATGGGTTGTCTTCCTCATCCCAATAGCATCCATGTTTAAGCTCTAAACCAGGGGTGTCCAAAGCTACGGCTGTTTTGTTCTATCTGTCCGTGGCATGTTGTGAAAATAGAAATCAACATGAAAACTAAAAAAAATAAATTCAAAAAATTCAAAAAAAAAACAGCGGAAGAGAAAAAGGGAAAAAAGAGAAAAAAGACAATGAAACTAACAAGAAAAAAAGTCGCAAATTTATAAGAATAAACTTGAAATATAAAATAAAAAATAATGTAATTTTAGTAGCAGAAAGTTGAAATATATAAAAAAAAGTATTACTTTTTAAAAGTCATAATATTACGGGGAAAAAAACTAAATACAGATGTACTATTTGGAAAACAAGGTAGGGGGAAAAGTTATTTTATGGGAATAAAATCAAAATATTATGGGAATAAAGTCAACAATAAAGTTGAAATACAGGGAAAATTACAAAAAAACAACAGAAATAGAAAAAAAAACCACCTGTAATTTTATGACAATAAAGACCAAATATTAAGACAAAAAGTCTAATGAGAAAAAAAGTCGCAAATTTACTAGACCAAACTCTAATAATAATAATAAAAATAAAAATACTGTCATTTTAGTAGCATAAAGATGAAATATTAAAGAAAAAATATGTAAATGTTTAAACCATTCATACTATTATCAGAAACAAAAAGAATTAGTTGTACTATTTAGAAGATATGGTTGGGGGAAGTTATAATATGGGAATAAAATCTAAATAATATGGAATGACTATTACAAAAAGAAAATTTACAACGATTATTTTTGAGGAAAGTTAAAAATGTAAAGTTCATAGAAGAAGTTGTGAAGAAGTTCATACTAATAATACACTTGTAATAATACTGTATATACTTGTAATAATACACTTCAACTTGCAGTTTTTTTCTCCTCTCATTTTTCACTGTGTGGCCCTGGCTGGAAAAAGTTTGGACGCCCCTGCTCTAAACCGTCCATCGGTGTGAATGTGAGAGGGAAGGGATAGGCTCCAGCACACCCGTGACCCTAATGAGGACAAGCACTATAGAAAATGGATGGATGGATTTGTCGATCCAACTGAATGCACTGCATGAACTACTTCACACAGTAACACCAACATAGTCTAATGATGTTTCTCCAGACAGGATGAGTAACTTTTAAGGTGCAATTGAGGGTGTAGTTGAGGTGCTTAGTACCCTGAGAATCTGGTCCCCTTCTTCTAGCCCCTCCTTGGCTGCAGGACTGTCTTCCAGAACTCCCGCTACAAATATCCCCACGTCGTTGCCCCCGGCGAGGCGAAGACCGACACTCTCTCCCTTTTTGAACTTGACGAGCTTCATACTTGGTCTACAAGGAAAAACATAGTCGGCCAGTTGTACTTGCGAGAATCTGTACATTTCGTAAAACACACTACCAAAGCACATACAGTATGCACATAAATGCTTGTTTGCTGTCAGTGGAGGCTTGCAGATTTCCTCTCACCGTGCATGCCAATTATTTAGTCTGGGTTATTTTGTGCTTTGCGTGAGCGTAGAGGGTATTGACCTGAGGATACTGTCATCATGAGCGGCGCTGGGCACAGGTGCATCGGAGGGGCTGACTGGCAGGTCCACGTCCGGCTGGCCAGGCTGTGCATACACAGGCTTTGGTTCTGCCAAAATGCAAACACAAAGGGTCACGGTTTGAGACACAGGGAAGAAAACATGATCACAGTGCTGACTGACATGCTGCGGGACGCATGATGGGTTATTTCAGGGCATAACACTTTCTAGTTTTGCCACTATTATTATTATTATTAGAAAATGGTAACCTAATGCACAGTAGCACTGAGGCGACGCTACTGTAATTTCATGTTAAAGCTGTCTTTCCAAAGGCACTAGAGATGAAATAAAACTACCAGGCAGTGGAGGTAACTGTTTGTCATCTCTGGAGCTGGCTTGATCACTAGCCTGAGACAAGACGCCGTCATCAGAACTTTTGACTGGTGTGGACATCGCTCCCGGTTTGGAGCGCTCCTCGTCTCGACTTCGATGGCTAAAAGATAGAAACACACAAACATCAAATTGACATTCTTGTTGCCCAGGAATGAGTGTTTGTTGCTTTTCATCTCCAGAACTGGGCTTCTATCAACCTAAATGCCTCCTGTACCTTACTCACGGTGCCATCAAAAATAACACATGTGGAACACACAATGTAACTACACCACACACACACTATAAGTACAGAAATAAACTCTTACACACACTATGTGGAGATTGGATGAATGGAGATTCAAACACTTGCTCTCCGTAATGTCAGGCTGACATGCTCACCATGAGGCCACCATGTGGCTAGATGGCATATCAATCATTCATTTTTAATGTCATCCGTCTCCGGAAAACGGAAACTATCATTCTGTAGCTTGTAAGATGGTTGATAGTTGTCGACATTAGCTAAATTTGTTTTACCAGAACCTCAACAAAATGCTGGTCCCCACAACTCACATTTTGTATTTCAGAATGCATTTCTTTCTAGTATTCTCACATTCTTACAGGTAAGTGAAAACCTGAATGAAAAGCAGGCTTGCGGGCGCCGGCTGACGCCTGCATTACAGACTAGAAATCCGGACAGACTGAAGCAGTGGATACGGGCTCTCAACTTACAAGCGATTGCTGGTTTGGCAAGTTTACTTATAGAGCACAATTCATACACAATAATGTCACTTCATAAAATCATTCCATAAAAACATAAAATCATTCTGAAATCATTTCATATGTGATTCCATAAAACAAAAAAGATTAAGAATGGAGAGTGCAGATAAAATACTTTCAGTTGTTGTCATATGCAGAGTTGAATAGAAGTGTTTTCAGCTTGGATTGGAATATTGCCAAAGTTGAGGATTGTCGCACATCTTCTGGAAGATTGTACCAGATTTTGACAGCATAAAGTTGAAAAACGCAGCCTCACCGTGTTTAGTCCCGACTCTGGTAACCTGCAGGCGACCACTCAGTGAGCTTCTCAGTGCTCGAGATGGTTTATGTGGCTCTAACATGACAGCGATGCACTTTAGCGCAAGACCACGAAAAGACTTGTACACCGGCAGAGCTGTTTTCAAGTGTATTCTCTGAGCGACAGGAAGCCAATGCAGAGACCTGAGCACTGGACTAATATGGTCATATTTTCTGGTTCTAGTCAGGACTTGAGCAGCAGCATTCTGGATTTTGGCAGTGTTTCTTAGGTGGTAAAAAGCTGATGATGTTATTGATTAAATATGGCTGATTACGCCTAGATTTCTAACCTGATGATTAGGTTTTCGAGAAAGACTCTCAAGATGACTGATAAAACTTTCTTCGTTTCTGCAAGCCAAAGACAATTATTTCAGTTTTGTCTGAGTTTAGCTCTCAGCATTTTTAACCTGAGGACTATGCTGAATCTACCAGCTCAAAGGGGAGCACAGGTCTTGTGCTGAAAGATACAGCCATCCCATCAGTCGGCATCCCAGTGGGAGCCGACATTGTAAGTGGCTTTTTTTGTTATGTTCTTATTTTGTCCATGAAACTTTTAGCACTAGTGCTACATGATAACACTGGGAGAATAGCTTAGTGTTTCACGATAGCTGGATCTGCCTAGCACACAGCAACTTTATTCTCTGCCTGGGAGGGAGTAAAAGTAAAAAGTAGTTGTCAGTGGCGGCTCTCACGAAGTCTGCCATGATTCGTGATAGCAAACACTCTCTCTATGCTGCTGTTGTTGACAGAAGCAGCGTTCGTTGCTATGGGCTCTGTGAAACCAATGCACCCAGAAAAGAAGTTCGGTAATGCTTAAAATGACCAAAATACTGTAGGTATTACATGTTATCATAAATGTATGTGTTACTACATGGGCACAGCATGTATATAAAACGATAAAACGTTGTTGGAGTTTTCATTATAGGCAGAATAGGTGAATCCCATTACAAGCATTGTTAGCTGACTCGTGCTAGCAGTTTTTCATTATCTGGAACATTATTCTCTGCCTGCGGGGAGTAAAAAGTGAAAAGTAGCCATTGGTGGCTCTCACGAAATATGCCATGATTAGTGCTGGCAAACGATCTCTCTATGCTGCTATTGTCAACCGAAGTAGTGTTCGTTGCTATGGGCTCTGTAAAAATCAATGCAACCAGGAAAGAAGTTCCGCTAATGCTTAAAATGACAAAAATATGGCAAAATACTGTAAGTATTACATGTTATCATGAATGTACCTGTTACTACATGGGCACAACATGTGTATAAAACCTTATTGAAGGTTTTTTTTAGACGGCTTTATAGGTGGAATAGGTGAATCCCATTACAGGCATTGTTAGCTACCTCATGCTAGCAGGTTTTCCCTTATCTAGAAAAGCAAAGACGTGTGTTCATGTCTCAAATAAGGACTGTGGATCGTGGGCAAAATGGAAAAAAAAGTGCAGTTTTCCTTTAAGGGCTTCTCAATTACTGTGATCTCTTGTCACTTAGTGCTTCGAATTTCACAGCTTCACTTTATCATGGTTTTTTAAAAAATATATTCATTTATAAATCATGCTGTTTTGTGGTTCAATACAGCCCATTATTAGTCAAAATATGCATATTTAAGCAAATATTATGTATTTTTTTCTTAAAGTCAGTATTTCCAAGCATAAAAATAAGGCATTCAAGTACAATAAGGCATTCTGGAGACACATTCAAAGACATTGTGACGATATGTAGTGTTCTACACTGGTCACTAGGTGTCAGTAAAGTTACTGTAAAGTTGAGTTGAGACAGACAAGCCAAACAACAAGCTTTTATTGCAGGTTTAGGCAAACCTAACAGGCAAAATAATCTCTAACATCCACGCTAACCTACACCGAGCTAAAACTCAACTGTGAACACCCAACGTCACTTCCTGTCCGCCCCAAGAGGATACTAGACACAATAACATATAAATTAAGAATGTAAAGATGATTATAGGGGTGTTATTTCATGTCTAGAGGGCTCTAATAATGTTACACACCGTATTCAGCAGGATGTTAACACGTTTTCTATGCTGTAACTACATAAATATTCCATTTATGAATAAAGCATCCTACTTTGTGGAAATTCACTTATCACAGGCGGGTCAACTAACTGTAATAAACGAGGGATTACTGTACTCATGTTTTCTTTTTTTTGTTGTTTTGCCATGATGGTCACGGAACGTAAGCCCAACAAAAAGTGTGACATCCTGTGACTGAATTAGAATAGATTTGTTTTAAATGTGATTATCTGTGGATGATTATTGTTGGAATTTGAAGTTAAAGTCATAGGACTGAAAGTACACTGCAAGAGAAAATGAAGCCCCGACTCTGTAAAAAGACAACTTCATTCAATTTCCTGTTTAAGCTGGAAAAAAATAAACAAGGTTGATCTGTGTGTGCGTGTGTGTGTGTGTGTGTGTGAGAGAGAGAAGAAGGAGGACGGGGAAGAGGGGGTCCTACAGAGAGAATGAGAGAGAAAAGAAAGGGCTGTGCTACTTAAAACAATAGTTGAATTCCAATCTCATCACATGACCACCTGCTGCAACAGCACTTGAACTCGGACCCTTTTGTGAACGACTTACCAAAAAGCAGCCTGAATAAATATACTGTACATACCCATTTTTGCCTTGTTCATACATATATCAGTGACAGAAGCAAACGGGCTTCAAAATGACCAAAAGTGTCCTCTGCCACTTAAAGTTCTACGAATACAAAGCCAACCTATTGCTTCACATCTACCAGCACGAGCCACACATTTCAATATACTCTGTATATCCAAAGATGAACTTAACATCAGGAAACAACATCTCATAGCTACTGTGACACAATAATTTGTTGTTAAAAAAAAGAAAAAAAAAGACAGCAATTAAAAGACAAACATGAATAATTACTCACACGCATCTCTGGGTAAGCTGCACCATGATACCTCTATTTCTTTTTGCCTATTCTAAAAATAAACTGTCAGTTGTAGACAGTGTGCACGGAGAGAGTTTGAAAGGGTCTGGTCCGTCGAAAAACACCACATAGTGTCTCGTCCAAGGGAAAATAACGCATCTAAGCCCCGCAGCCAATCAGGTTAAACAAACCATCTGGCCTCCGGCAAAGCACTGTGGGAAGTATGTCAAATTCCTTTCATCCTTCTGAAACGGAGCGATAATGAAACATTCGCTTGCGTCACAGTCTAGTGACCGTCATATTGTCGTTCCTTCTTTTACCTCTTTGGCCATAACCACAGCATGAAACATAACATAACATTAACACAGAATGTGAAGGTGTACAAAATAATAATACAAATATAACAATAACAGGAATATGTTTATTTTTTGCTAAGTGAGTTCTTCTGTATTATGAGGTGCTATTGGGTTTATATAAAAACTACATGAATAAAAATGGGGTCAGCTAAAAAATGTAAACATTTGGGTTAAGGTTAGGGTTATATTAATAAGGTTAGATATATTTATAACTGCATCTCACCTTTGTGATACAAGTGAAAACGCATGTAGTACCAACTTCACTCTTGTGACATTTTTTTGTTATTTTTTTCTGAAATATTTCCACTTTCTTCTTAAATAATCTGTGTAAATTTTATTTTCATAATATTATGACTTTAGTCCCATAACATCAGAACTTTTCCCCCAACGTAATATTAAACATTTGCAACATTTGTCTATTTTGGTATGCTTGTTTCACATATTACAACTTTTACAAAAGAACATATTTTTGTCTCATTCTCGTAAAACTGTCACTTTTTTCTTGTTATATTACAACTTTTTTTCTTGTAATGTTATTACTTTATTCCCATAACTTTAGGACTTTTTCCCCAACCTAATTTTCCAAAAATTGCAACTTTTGTGTCTTTTGTTTGTTTGCTTGTCATAATATATAATATTTAGGGCTGTCAAATGATTAAAAAGTTTAATCAGAATCTATTTGTCTAACACTAGGCTCTTTAATAGTAGCAGAACATTTGAATCACACTTTAAACCGTGTTATTATGAGCAATGAGGGGTTGCGGTCAAAGACATGACATAATTTAAGGTAAATTTAGGTTTTCGGTGTATTTTCCGGCATACTTAAATGTAGCAAATTGTACATCCGAATTCAGAGTCAGTGATAAGAGTAGCCACTTCCTGTTTATTTACACACGCACACACACACACGCATTATAAAGCCGTTTTTGTGATGTTCGGATTGTCCCTGAATGCATCTTGCGTTCTTGTAATGTGAATGAGGAAGTGTCCAGGATGAACGGACTAGAAACGCAAGCGAGTTGGAGATACATCCAGTATATGGTGTTGCAATTGTACTGCTGTTGATGTATTGAGATCAGAATGAAGTTATAAAAGAGCATCAGACTCAGTGGACGCTCCACTATGTTTCGAAGCACAGTGGAGAACTCCATCCGCCGTCATAACAGAGAGGCGTGCTTGCACTGGTGCACATGCGTTAATTACACTAAACAATTTAACGTAATTAATTACTGTAAATAAATTTGTTACCGCCGTTAATGCGTTATTTTCGACAGCCCTAATAATATTTTAACATTAATTAAAAAAAAAGTAGATTAAAAAAATATAACTGGACAAATGAACTTTCACAAAACAATGCAGGTACGTTTTTAAATGTTTATTGTCCCACAAATTGACGCTAAACAATATTATCAACATTTGTTGAGACCAAATAAATCACTGTTATAGACTACTAATAATATATCATGACAATGCAATATTTCCTTTAATATGTCATAATTCACTCTGTAAAGTTGTGGAATTTGCGTTTGTGACATGTATTTTCTCACAGGCAATTTGTACTGGCTGTCAGACGTTTGCAGCGTTTCTTGAAATCCTGGTTTTTCAACTGTATTAAAGAGCAGCATTTCTGTCAATGCACACCCTTTCGTTTGCATTTGCTTTGTCGACCAAACGTGTCAGTGAGTGTTGATTGTCGGGACGAACGCTTTGCATCTCGAGGTGTAGTTTTTTTTCCCCCCCGTTGGCAAAACTGGGTCTGGTGGATTTGTTTGAGGTGGGCAAGTTCGTTTTGTTGCCTTTTATGCTGCTAGCACTTTCAAATAAATTGGGTATACTGGCTCGTTCGCGTTGATGGGCTCACCTTGCTCATTAATATTCCCACACAGGGGCTGTGGCATTTTACTTTGCAAGCATCTTTTTCCCTCCTAATTGCTACTATCTTGCGTTGGTCCTCTCTCTCTCTCCTGCTGTGTGTACGTTATGGGCCCCGCCTCCCTGACCCACTCACTCACTCACTCTCACTCTGTTTGACGTCTAGGTGCGCTTGCGCCTATTCGGAGGCGAGAGATGAGGAAAACAGACACGCATGCACATGGCAACACATGAATGGCGGCAAAATTATCGAGTGTGATTAATTAATTAATTTATTATCACAAGACAGTATTTTTCCGAATAAGAAATTTCATGGTCGGCTTTCCTTTTCTTTGACGCACATCCATCAGAAGAGTATGCCTCATGTTTGGAATTTAACTAAAAAGAACAAAAGCGGTCATTCTTCAGTGTAGCGTTGCACAACTGTGCATTCTTCCGCCACTTAACTAGTTCTCATTTAGTTTGCTCATTTAGTGTATTAACAATTCATGCAAATGTGCCGTACCAAGAGGACCGCCTGTAGTCAATGAGCAGGAATCGATTTTCCAGCCGTGCTTTATCAGCCACCTTCAAGCCTCTAAGAGCCTGCCAACCATATGTTTTAATCTGCTGTTTTTCAGGGGCAAGTTGAAAAAATGTTTGACATTAAACAGTCTGATAGAAATCTAGTGTGTTCGCCAGGGGATGATATTCATCTTGCATGGGTATATTTTGTGCAAAGCTGTGCAGCCACTACATGTTGTGATCATAAAATAGTTAAAATAGTATTGGCAAAAAAATAGTATTGGCAAGATCAATGAAATATAAGGACACTTTTTTCCCATACAACTTATGAAAATGGCACTAAGCCAGGGGCGTCCAAACTTTTTCATCCAAGGGCCACATAAGCACAACCTACATAATCATTATCATTATCATAACACTATAACATTTCCCCAACCTAAATTTCCTAAGATTGTCGTTTTATTCCTGTTTTGTTTCTTTCTCATAGTATTACAACTGTTCGTCTTTAATATTTCAACTTGATGCTATTTTTTCTCTTAATATCATGCCTTTATTCTCCTAATATTTGGCCTTTTTTAATTACTGCTCTTTTTTGCTGTTGTTGTTGGTTTTTTTTTAGTTTTCTTGTTGAATGATATTTTTAAAATGTACCGAGGGTCAATAAAAAAAAAAAAACAGCCGCGGGCCGCAAATGGCCCCCGGGCCGCACTTTGGACACCCTTGTGTTAAGATGATATATTGCCCCGTGCATTAAGCTTCATATATGACCTGAAGCAGTTGCTTCTATGTTTGTGAAAACGGTTTAAGTAGTTAGCCAAGAAAAGCCACATTCAAACACAGAAGCTAGTAAAGGAGAAGCTGGATCAATACCCCGCCCCGCCCTATCCCAAGACCCTGGTGTGGAGGAGGCATATCAAAGAGGGAGGGAGTTGGATGGTTTATGCATGCTATGTCTTCATTTTGCTGAAATATGCATGAGTAGTGCAAAGTCAGCACACAACTTGTGGGTGTTAAAAAAAAAAAAAAAGAAGATGTATGTCCTGTGCTGTTGGCAGTGTGGATGGATCGCCACGCATGTGTGACAGACGTGTCACGCATGTTTCAATCAGTCCTCTGCGTACCTGCCGTTGGTGATCTGCCGAGGCGAGAGCCGGAGATGATCGGATGGCTCATTCTTGTCCGGTGAGTGTGATCGACCCCGGCCATGGGAGCGATTGGAATGGTCTGATGTCAATGAATGTATTTCTGAAATGTCTGCGGAATGTAAATGCCATTTTATTTACGATTTAGCACTGAACCAGTTCAATCAACAAGAATCAATACACATTGTACAAGGTCGTCTTACCATCTCTGTCAGAGTTATTGGCTGATGGAATGCTGTCGTCTAAGTCAGGAATGTTCAGCAGCGTGGCACGGTCATCTCTCTGCACAACCATCTTTAACTTGCCCTTTGACCTCTCAATAAGCTTCTTGGCATCTATCAATGATAGGTTCTCAGTAACTGTGCCATTGATCTGGTAATGGAGAGGGGGTGGATCAGCATTAGGTCACAGCTTCATTGTACGCTTCCAGCTACAGTCTACTTTGGGCAAGCACATAATGAAAAAGCACTGGAAATGTGTCAAAAACTTGTGCGGATTCGCCTGTATGCTAATACGCTATGACATCACTCTACAAGCCACAATCACATAACATGAGTAGACAATTACCATTGTGTTGTAACGTTTTCACGACTGTTAATTACATTTACCCCAATGCTTGCTTTGGAAGACATCCTACCATGCACGTCATGCAGATAACTATTAATCCTACCTTCAAAACAACATCTCCCTCCTGAATGTTCCCATCCCTGGCCGCAAGGCTCTCAGGAGAGATGTCCTTCACAAAGATGTGGCTCGCTAACCGCAGTCCGTATTCTGCTTTCGGAGTTGAAATGCAAAACATGGAATTTTAGCAGACAATCAAGTGATGGCTGCACATTCAAAACTGCTTACAGAACTAAGAATCTAAATCGAACATGACAAACAACAGACGTGAATATTCTCATTCATCCAGGGCACTGTATTCTCAGGGCATTGAATCGATCGCAACTTTTCAGAATTCATCAGTTGATGCTCAAACACTAGATAGGACAGCTCTAGAGTAGAGTTCTCCAGCCTTTGAGGATGAACTGAGCTTCATCGCAACTGGACTGTTCAGGTTGTCTTAGAAGACATTTTGCCTCTCATCCGAGCTTCATCACTTCGTGCTCTAGTATAGAGCTGTCCTATCTAGTCTGTGAGCATGAGCTGAGCTGAGCTTCATCAGCTCCAAGACCAGATGGCTCTTTAGCTTCATCAGTCTTAGCATGAGCATAAACTGATGAAGCCTGCTCTGTCAATTGCGATAGAGCAGGGGTGTCCAAAGTAGGTCTTGTGAAAATTAAATATAAATAAATAAAAAAAAATGAAAAATTGCGAAAATATTAAGAGAAAAATGTAATGCAATGAGAAAAAGTTGGATTTTCATGAAAATAATGTTGTAATATTGTGAGGAAAAAATTCTGAAATTTTAGAAGCATAATAAACTTTTTTAAAATATCGGAATGTGATAAAATACAACACAACAAATAAAGTTGTAATTTTTGAAAAGTTAGGTTGTGGGACAAGTTATAATTAACAAGAATAAAGTGAACATGTATAGAACAAAAAGTCATAATATTACGAGAAACAAACAAAACAAAATAAAGTTGTTTGCAAAATAAGGTTTGTGAAAAAGTTATAATATTATGGGAATATGGTCAAAGTATTACAAGAAGAACATTTACAAAGACTATTCAAGAAGAAAGGTCAAATATGTGGAACATTTAAAAAAACATCAGCAAAAATGGGTAAAAAAAAAAAAAGACTAAAGACCGAAACACCTCATAGGCTTTTCACCGAAAATCACAAAGCTGGCATGCAGTTTTTTTCTTGAAATATATATCACTGTTTGCTTACAAAATATCAAAGTGGCAAAACCTTTCATTTTTCACTATGTTGTCCTCGCTGGAAAAAGTTTGGACACCCCTGTGATAGAGCAGTGCAATGCATTCAATGCTCTGAGAACGATACGCAAATCCATTAATATTGCTACTAAAACATAAAATGTAGATTTTTGTTGAATTTTTGTAACGTTGCCCAAACACGCGGCAAGGTATTCTTAGACATTGTGTTGCCCACCTTCATTTTTCCGCGACTTGACAAGTGTGACTTTGGAAGGCCTGGTGGGAGCAGAAGAAGCTTGTGAACGCCGATCAGAGCGCGGTGAGACACTCCTTTCCCGTGAGGCACTGTGATCCCTTCTACCGCTGCTGCTGCGTTCACGATCACGTCGTCGGCCGCTGCTCGTGCCTCCGCTTGCTCCAGCATAGGCACTTTGGCCAGCACGACCACTGCGATCATAGCCATCTTCCTCATCGCTGTCCTCTTCTTCATGCTCCGACATGGTCTCCCTGTCCCCTGGCCGAGAAACAGGGATCTGTACTTTCCTTTTCCTACGAATAGTCTGGAAATGGAGATGTGCGGTGATCATTTTACTAGAATGATGCTTTTATTCAGGACATGAACCTCAAGATAATTCCTTGGGAGTACTCAAATGAAGTGCAACAATGTCAAACTTACTATCTTTGCATTTTTGCCACTCTTGCGGAGTTGTTGCACGGCATATGCGTGCTCTACATTGTCCATGGACACTGCATTGACCATGACCACGCGATCATTTTCCCTGAAACATCAAACATAGCAGCGCATTAATGACAGAAGCAGTTTATATCAAAGTAACGCATACCATACGTATTACATAGGGGTGTCCAAAGCGTGGCCTGATTTTTTTTATTGGCCCATGGCACATTCTAGAAATACAGAATTTAACAAGAAAACTTAAAAAAAAAACAGCAAAAATGGAAAAAACAAGCAGTAATTTTACAAGAATAAAGACCAAATATGAAGGAGAAAACATTGTAATCTAATGAGAAAATGTAATTCATGAGAATAACTTTGCTATATTATGCGGAAAAATAACGTTTTAGTAGCATTAAGTTGAAATATTGAAGAAAAGGAGACTTTTTTCAAAAGTCGTAATACATTGGTATCCAAAGTGCGGCCCTGGAGCCATTTGCAGCCTGCGGTTGTTTTTTTATTGACCCCCGGAACATTCTAGAAATGTACAATTTACCAAGAAAACTTGAAAAAATAAAAATAAAAAAACAGCAAAAGTGAAAAAAAATCAGCAGTAATTTTAGATGAGATGAAAAAGTTGTAATCTAATGAGGAAATATCGTAATTTTACGAGAATTTTACGGCTGTTTTTATATTGGCCCGCGGCACATTCAATAAATATACAATTTAACAAGAAAACTTAAAAAAAAATTAGCAAAAATAAAAAAAAATCTGCAATATTACGAGATTTTACGAGAATACTGTTGTAATATTTTGAGAAAAAATAATGTAATTTTAGTAGCATAAAGTTGAAATATTAAAGAAAAAGATCTTTCTTTAAAGTCGTGGCACAGTGGTGTCCAAAGCGCGACCCTGGAGCCATTTGCAGCGGTTGTTTTTTATTAGCCCATGGCACATTCTAGCATATACAATTTGACAAGAAAATAAAAAAAAATATTTAAAAAAACTGCAGAAATGAAAAAAATCAGCAGTAATTTACAATAATAAAGTCCAAATATTAAGAGGAAAAAGTTGTAATCTAATGAGAAAATATTGTAATTTTACGAGAATAATGTTGTAATATTATGAGGAAAAATAATGTCATTTTAGTAGCATAAAGTTGAAGAAAAAAGATGTCATTTTTTAGAGTATTAATATTACAAGAAACAAACAAAACAAGATACCATTATAATTTGTGGGGAAATGTTATTATTTTATATTATAAAATTTAATTTATTTTTTTTATTAATTTATTTATAAAGACCAAATGCGTCAGCTTATGTTGCTTTACAAAATAGGAAAGTGGCAAAGTTGCATCCTTTCATTTTTCAATATGTGCCCATCGCTCGAAAAATAACAAAATAAAGACTGATCCAAAAAATGTAGGATTATTATTTTGGTGTGGATCCCGATATGGGGGAAACTGTGGCACCTGTCGGAGGTTTGCGCTCTCAGAGTGCTTCTCCAGTTCAACTAATATTTCAACTTTCTTCTCGTACATTCTATCTTGTAATATTATGTCTTTATTCTCATAACATTCTGACTTTATTGTCGTAATATTATAACGTTTACCCAACCTAATGTTCCTAAAATTGCAACTTATTCTTTGTTTTGTCTGTTTGTCATAATATTATGAGATATATGTTAAGTCTTTAATATTTCAACTTTATGCATTTTTTTTCTCTTAATATTATGAATTTAGTCTCCTAATAATTCCTATAAATTTTCGTAAAAATTACTGCTCTTTTTTTATTTTTGCTGTTGTTGTTTTTTTAATTTTCTTGTTTAATTGGATTTTAAAATGTGTTGAGGGCTGATTAAAAAAAACTATCATAAATGGCCCCTGGGCTGCACTTTGGACACCCCTGGATGAGAAGAATAGATCAGCCATGAGAGGATAGAAAAAAAAAAAGACTACTACAGCACTACAGTCTACCTCTGTTAGATTGGCAATAGCAAGAAGAACTCTGGTACTGAGGGCGCATATGAAAGTAAATGTCTTCATTCATATACGTAGACTCTGCATGATCATTTTATTTCCCAGAGGTTTACTTCCCTTTTGCCCATCCTATTTTGGATTTATTTTATATTCAAATTGTTGTAAGAAGAACACGGTGGACCAGGACTTGATGAGTTGGTCGACTCACACAGGTTGTCGACATAAACCAGTTGATCTGAGAGAGACATGTAAGTATGGGAACTTACTGCAGCAGCCCCTCTGCTGGACCTCCTTTTAGAACATCAGATATCACAATGGATGTCTCTCCACTTTGGAAGTGTGGGTTGTCTCTCCCACCTGAGATGGCAATACCAAACCCAAATCCAGGAGCCTGGACACACACACACACACACACACACACACACACAATGACTTTCAAGACTCATATGGCAAACATGCTCTGTAGAAGTAGATGATATAGCTGTAATGTGAATACATCAGTTATGTACAGTAAACTGGCTTTAACACGGCCATTGCTTGCAGCTCGGAGGGAGCAGGCCTTGTGATGCCAACTTTCTCCCACAACATCAGATGAGAGCCAGAAATCAAGGAATCGCAGCCAACAGCGGGCTCCTCCTTCAGCCTCACTAAAGCTGCTAACTAATTAGATTACAACAACCAGCCCAGTCTAGACAGGTACTGTATTGTACACCAGGGGTTTTCAGTGTGGGAGGCGCCAGAAGACTTCGGGGCACCGAAGTAGCTTGAGAAAAATAATCCTTTTCAAGCCTAAATTCAGTTTTATCAAGGGCAAGCTGAAAATATTTTTAGCTCCTACAGTGAGGTAGTAAACTATGACCGAGTATTAGGGCCGTGTTGAAAAAAAATAATCAGAGATTTCGAGAATAAAGTTGTAATATTACGTGTCATGGTGTCATACGTGTGGGAAATAGAGGATAGTTCTTCAGGAAGGAAGGAAACTTTCCTCTTGCTTCAGGCAAGCTTTTATTATAACGTTGCGGCAAAACAGAGCAGTTGAGCACAAACAGATTAGCATGTCTAGCCCTTCTCACTTCCGCCTTCCTTACCCCGCCCCCTCCACATGCCAAAGGTCACATAAGTCCCCTCTTTTCATAGCCGTTTCTTCTCGTAAATTTACGACTTTATACTCAAAATCTCAGATTATTTTAATACTCCGTCGTAACAGGCATTGTCTGAGACAGCTATGAAAAGGGGGGGACTTACGTGACCTTGGGCAAAATTAATATTACGACTTTTTTTCTCGTAAAAATAGGATTTTTTTCTCGTAAATGTACAACTTTATTTTCAAATTCTCAGATTTTTGTTTTTTTTCCCAGGACTAACTCTCTATATATTTCCATCCTCTGTTCCTGTTGTTGTAATAACCGGGCCTCACAATATTTTTGTTTATCGTGTATGTCGGGGCCACCCCCTGGCCAAACTGGGTCCCTAAGCAGAATTTTACTTGAAACCTCCCTGGACAGCTGTTGTCACAACATCGAACTGACCCATCAAAAGCTACTTTTATACTATTTGACTCAAATTTGAATTTATTTAGATACATGTTTTGGAGTAAGACAAATAAATGGGAAACAATTATTTTAGTGCAAAATAAATTAACAGAATTTTTTTGAAAAGCAGCAGCTGTACCATTACACCACCAGGGACTAACAGGTGAATGCATTCTGCCATTTCATTGACTTGTCTCTTTCTCTCCTGCCTTGGGCTGACTTAGTGCTCTACTCTATGTCTCACAGCGGCGATGCGCACCCTTTGCGTATTTGCCGAGAATGCATCTGCTTCTGCACAATTGGACCCTCCATGGGTCGTGGGAACCTAAGCACAGCGCATGTTTTGCATGTAGGGAGGGGCGGGTCTGAGTGTATTTAGGACATTATAGCTTTCTATACTGAACCGGGTCTCCTCTACTGGGCTTAGATGGGCGCAGTCCATGACAATGAAATTTTACTACATTAAGACAAAAAAAAAAAAAAGAGTGTCATACGGCTTCCTCTTTGCCCTGAGCAGGAAGGAAGAGAGAAGCAGTTGTCAGGAAGGAAGTGGATGCTGATGCCTGTCTTCCTTAGCCTTGTTTCCTGCCATCTGGGCACCCTGACTATTGTTCCAGCGCCATGCATCCTCCTCTTACAGCTGGTATTCTCTCAGTGCATATAGGAAAGACGCATGATTGGGGAGAAGACATGGTGCAGAATGGAACTGCTGTGCAGTTACGAGGACAGTAAATACAGGTGGAAAGGAGAAAGGACAATAGAAAACAAAAATGGCTGAGTGGATGACAGTGCTGTAAACACCTACCCTGTGAAGGGTCACTGTGTGCTGTTCCCATATGACTGTTTCCTCCATCGCTGCACTCTGGAAGAGAAGAAAACAGACAGAAATGTTCATTATGATTCAATCCCGCAGACAGATCATCCAGTCGATTATGACAATCCCTGGAAAGCTTGTAACTAATGGCATATGCATTCATTTGGAAGCTGTGGGCACTAAACCTGGGATGATAGTAAATGAATTAATTAATGACACAATAAATTCAAATGAACTGGATAATTTGGCCGGCCTCAATATATTGCCATGTGCATGTGTGTCTGTTTTCCCCATCTCTCGCCTCCAAACAGGCAGGAAGAGAGTTCACGCTGTGCAATTCTTTCAGCATCTTGGTGTGAGCCCTTTTGTCAGTCATAGAATCTTTTTGTCTCGTGAACGGAGAGTCTCGTGACACACCTATCATTGAGCCAGCCAGTAAACCACAATCAAAAACCCTCTTAAAAAAAACACGTAAAAATGAAAACACAAGACATATCTCATGAGACTATAAAAAAAACAAAAATACATCACATAAGAAGTGCATCACATTCGCTTGGTATCATGCGTAGTTGAGTTACTGTGCCGACCTGCATACAAAAAAAAACACACACAAGTCATCATGCAAAACAAGATGCGTGATTACACGCAAAAGGTCACTGAGTATTAAGATTGAGCGAATAAATATTGTTGTGCTTTTACCCTCTCAGGAAAGGAGTATTAAAAAGGTAGCAATCTCCTTTGCTCATTTGCATGACTGGGGACCCTCGAGTCCACATGTGAAAAGATTATGAATGACAGCAGCATGAGTAAATAGCCTCAAGAGATTGAGAGAGATTTCTAAAACAGAGCGAGCATGCCCATATTATTCCTGGCTGGGTCATCTGAGAGAGCTGAAGCAAAGATGAAGTCATTTAGCTACTCGTCTGTCATGCTGGAGTTAACTGAGGCTAGACGAGCGTCTTTGACTCATTTTCCAAATTTGGTTGCATCAAACACCACACCGTTTCTGTTAGCCTGACTGCATCTGTTTGTTTTGCTTTAAGGCACTTCAAGTCAGTAAAGAGCCTCTCCGATTGTGCTAAAAAATGCAATAATTAGGGCTGAAGCTAACATTTTAACAAAGCGGCGTGACATTTTCTTTGAATGCAATATCTACTTTGCTTCCCTTCCAGCTGATGAAGCACCACTGCTGTCGGTCGTGTCTGCCTGCAGGGAGTGAGGCTACAGCTGTCCGTGGCAGAGTGCTGAGCACAGTCCAATGTGGCGAGGAAGGAGAAAAGATATAAACGCCACCGCACATGGCAGACTGCACGTTAATTACCACTTCCATAATCAGGCCGTCATAATAACACACTGCCATATCTATCCACCCCATCGTTGTGATAATCCCCCCAGAAGCCTTCATCTTCAGCCCGATGGTCATTACTGTCATTACCTACCCTCATCATTAATATAATTCAACCCCATTCCAATTACCAGTTACCAAGAACATGCAACAGATGGCTGGTAAGAAAGGTTGTCAACTATTTACTGTATATAGTCAAGTTAGGCAAGTCTCTTTACAAGGAGATTGTGCAACGTCCACCATTGTTTGTTTTCACTGAACAAGAAGCCGCCCATCATGTGGACGTAGCATTCCCAGCCAAAAGTACGCGTTTTCAAAGAGCCTAGGTAGGACCCTATGAAATCTTTTTTTTTTCAAAATTCTGTTTTTTACCTTTTACAGATGACATTCCACCACAATTGAGAGGTCCACCAAGGAAATGCTACCCCACGCGATTGTCCCTTCTCTTCACAATGTCAGCATTTCATTCACATTACGACAATTTCTGTCAGATTGCGTGTTTAACAGTAAATTCTGTTCTTATTGGCCAATTCCACGATTATGTCTGCGATTCCACTGACATGAAAATTATAAGGCAATACCTAGAAGTAAACAAAAAAAGAAGAAGATACCACAATTTCCGGACTATTGAGCCTAAATATAAGCCGCACCCACCAAATTTAAAGAGAAAAAAAGTTTTACATATGTTTGCCACTCCTGTAAGCAGAGATATTTAGTACCCTGAAAGATATATTTAACCTTTAATTAAATAAATGTTTTTTTTTCCCAAACAGTGCCGGACAGTGCGTGTAAGACGGCTAGTTAAACAGTACACTCCCAGAAAAGTCATCCATTGCTCTCTTCCTTATTGTCGGAATTGAACAGCCTCACAGTTCCTTCGTCACACACTTTGACAGTCTCTCTCTCTCTCTCTTTCATTATCACTCTCAGTGTCACTTTGAGGCAAATTATCCATTGCGCTTGTGCTGTCCTCTTCGTCACGCAGTAGACCAGCCTTTCAAAACCCTTTGGTGATGGTGGATTTTTAAACAATGCTCCACGCTGTCAGGATCCACTAGCAGACTTGAACAAAAGTTGCTAGATCAATTGAACGCTGCATCATATGCATTTGTTTGTGTGTTTTCCATGATGTGGCTGTGTGTTTGAAGCGCAAAACGACTGTTCTGAAGCACACGAGATGTCGCGAGATTGCAACGTGCATAAAGCGTGAGATGCCGGTATGCCGGATATGACGGTACTTTGTAATGGACTTTAACGGTAGAAATCAGTTTGGCGACTTTTTGATAACAGATCAGCTTTCCAAGCAAAACTTTTCGAAGATTAGGCACATTTAAAAATAGGAAACATTTCTCCTCAAGTGAGAGCAAACCTCCAAGCTGTGACAACAGAAAACATTTGACTTATGGAACCAGTGTTAACCATAAGAAATGATACAGAAAAAGCACCCTTACTGTTTTTGTGCTTATCACTTCACTCACTTGCAACAATGAATCAGTTAGCCTCACCTATTGAATACACAGTTAACCTTTTCACCCTGATTTCCATGGCAGCTCTGTGTGGATGTTATTTATGTCCATAATTGGCACAAAGGGCCGGGGTGTCCTCAAAAACTATTTCTGCCCCTGCCTTCTTCCACTCCCATGTCTGCCACCACAACTCTCACAGTCATGCCGCCATTGTGTGACGGGACATGACCCATTTAGCCACATCTCCCCCTGACATTGCCCAACACATCCATTTCTCTCAAGTGTTTTGTGATATACGCAGCCATCCGTTCACCCCTTCATTCATCTAACAGCCCACCGAGGCGAGCTCCACCATGAGAAACAGCAGTGATTGGGTCATGTGACCAGGAGGTCAGGCAGGCAGGTGGCCTCATCCTTGAACTGCGGGGCTGTGCTGAAAGGCAGGGAGCACGATGAAAAGGAAATGAACAGTCAACGACTTTTTTCACTAATTACCTAAGAATGTAGCCTGAAACTCATTAGGGACACACATATAGCTCAAATTGTGTCTTTTTTTGAGAGCATGTATTTTGTTATTGGAACATTGCAGGTTCCACTGTAGCACAGATCACAAACCATGCAGGGCCAAAACAAACATGGCTGTACGTCATTTTATAAACAGCACACAAAATACAAAAATACTGATTGGACAAAGGTCAGGGTTTATCTTTAAAGTGACAAGTGTTGTGTAAAACAATGGTGTGCTTGATGTTGCCCAAACTCATGGCAGTCTAGTGTATTTATACTTCAATATTAGTCAGGCTTGAACTCTGGCCAGCCGGGCCAGGAGCTGGGAAACAAAGAGCTGCCATCAAACCACACATAAGAGTTCTAGCACACACAAATCATACTGTACAGGGCCTCTTTGTTCAAGCCTGCCTTGGCTTGGCCTTGTCTGGCCCCTAACACACAGTCCAGTACAGATGATGAGGCTCTTCAAAGGATAACCCACGTATTTTCAGCAGCCTGATGAAGCGAAATTAGTGGCATTATGGACAATAATAGCCCGTGGCAGAAAGACAAAGACAAATCAGTGTTAATACAGACAGCCCTCATGTTAAGACGTTCCGTGGTTTGTCTCTCCCTCCCTTGCAACGCCCCTTCTAGTGTGCAACACAACCACATGGATTAAAGTACAGTTGTTCTGTCTCTTTTTCATTATGGTTTCCTTTCATTCTTGTATTTAATCTTGTTAAAGGTGCTGTGTCTTGATTAGGTAGAGCATGGGAGCCGCTAACTTTAGGGTGGGATGCACAAATTATATCCCGCCCTCTTTCTGCTTCGACATTGCAAGCCACGCCCCATGTAACACACACACACGCACATTAGTTATGATTGCTGTCACCTAATAATAAACGTTTTGCTATTGTAGTAGTAATTCTTTTGTCACTTGCAAAAAAGTGTTGCCAGGAGGCTAGTGGGATTGTTGCTCCAGGTGGTGAAGATGGCTTCACAGAGGGTATCCACTGTCTAGAACTGATGTCCATTTTTGTAAACTTCTCTTGGCCTCCATCCCCAAATAATGTCAATTGGATTTAGATCAGGGGAACACACATGATGGTCCAAAAAAGTGAGCTTATTCCTCTGGGAAAGGTCTGTTGTCAGGCGGGCATTGTGAACTGCAGCATTGTCCTGTTGAAAAAGACGGTCACTACCACACAGACGAGGGCCTTCAGTCATGAGGGAAGCCCCCTGCAACATCTCCACATAGCCATTTGCCGTTTGCACAACCTGAAGCTGCATTGTTCCACTGAAGGATCCTGATGACGCCCCTCCACTGTGCCGTGTGGAAATCATCTCAGGTGAGATCTCCTTGTCATGCCAGTAACATTGGTAGCCATCAGGACCATCAAGCTAACATTTTTTCCTCATCAGAGAATAAAACTTTCTTCCACCTTTCAATGTTTCATGTTTGGTGCTCTTGGGCAAATTCCAAACAGGCAACTTTGTGGCATTGAAGGAGACAAGAAGAAGACGTTTTTTGTTCTTAAAAGCCTTGTCTCACAAATGCCGTCTGATGGTTATTTGACTGCATTCGGCACAACCTTTGTTTGGGCCGAGAATGGTCCCGTGTTTCTTGATAGACAGCCAATGGGATCCTCCGGCTCAGGGCCGATGACATTTTTTTGGGTCACCCACTTGACTTTTTTCAAATGACTGTCTTCTTGCGTCCAACCTCAGCAGCAATGGTGCACTGCTAGAGGCCTTGCTTATGCAGCTCAACAATCCCACCACATTCAAAGAGAGAAAGCTTTTTTGCCTTTGCCATAAAGAGATCATGACACTGTGAAGACCTGACCAAATCCATTCAATCCACATTTTTGCAGCGATTTTGGTTTTGAAATGCTGTGGTCTTAAACTTTTGATTATCTGATGAACAACCAATTTCACTTTCATGCTTCTTTGCAATAAATTGCTTACTCAAAACATCATCTCGCTCCCATTTTTTCCTTTTATATTTTGAAGCTCTGCATAGAACATCCTAAAGATCCAACAGTGCACAATGGAAATTCTTGCAATTTTTTTTTAAGTGGTGTATATAAAGTCAAATGTTCTCATTTCATACAATGGGAAAAACTCCAAATTTTGGACTGATAGTATATACATATAATTTTTTTTCCACACATACACTGTATATATACACCATATATACAGTGTATATATACACACATATATACACAGTATATCCATTCTGAGACCAAGTAAAAAGTGAGCTCAAGTGTGTCACAAAAAGCAGACATGGTCACACACACAACTTGAAAGCACTGAATACACAATACTGATTCAGATCACAATCCCGGGCAGCTGAATATCCTCAGAACTAACTGATGTTCTTCTCATATCAAAGAAACCTTCTTTTGATAAACACATCGGATTCTAGGAAGAAAAACACACAATACAATCCAGTATGGCCTGTTATCCAAGAGTGCATTACGTACCACCTTTCTAGCTTGGAATGCTTCATTCAGTGCGTTGGTATCAAGTACAAACATTTAAGGGACAAAAGAAAACCATTCACACATGTGGTAGAGTGAGACCACTGGATATTCAATACAAAAAATGATGTAGGCTAGTAACAGAGAGTGACAGCTCGAGGGAGGGACAAGTAAGGTAAATCCCTTACAAATCTTTAGGTCAATGTTCCTGCACTCCTTGACAGCCTGAAGCAGGATGTAAGCAAGAGCAACCACAGCACCCACAGGAAAACACTCAGCTTCCTGTTTGCCGGAAATGGCTTCAGCTTCCAATGAAAAGTTGAAAATTCCTCCTCACATTGCTCACCTAATCTCATGGCCTTATCTTTTTTGGGAGGTCATTAGCATGATGAGCCTCAAGTACTAGATAGATAAATGCGGTAATGATAAGAGATCTTTTACAATGTGGTGCACAAACAACTGAATGCATGCAAAAGTAGCACAGAGGAGAATGTTTTCATCTGGCAACTCCAACAAGAACTGCTGCATCTTACCATGCCACTTTGGCAATGTATCCTGAACTGTATCATCAGTGTCCACCTGAACCTAAAGAAGGCGGACTACAACACAACACTCAAACAATACACAATGAGAAGCGTTTTTTTGTCTTCTGCTGGGGCCGCCATGAAAACAATGACATAAACTCTTGCGTTCTTCCTCCTTGGTTACTGGGTTGTTGGGTCTATGATGCACATTTAGTAACCACCACAGACATAATATCGCAGGAAGCACTGCAAATAACGCGGCCATTTTTAGAGGAGCTTGTGTGGCTGTGATGGGTGGAGAGAGGACAGTGAGAACTGTGTGTACAAATGGGTGTGTAGCAAATCGCCAATAGGCAGATGACAATGATGATGATGATAATGATGATGCAGTGCTGTGTTGGCACGCTTAAATACACTTGAGTTAATTAGTCTCAAACCGTAGCTCCACTCGGTCAAACATCTCTCCAAAAAGCTCCACAAGGACTCCCTTGAGCACAGCAAGCAGATAAGTACACTCACACACCTCTGACTGACAACTATCTGACAAAGAGCTACTGCTGGAATGTTGAGGCTAGGAATAAAATACAAAACCTATAATCCAGGCTTTTGGATTAAAACGTTAATCTGAGCCATGCTTCCCTCTGAAGTCTATTGCTGCTGCTGTCTCATGAAAGTAGGCAAAGGGAAATAAATAGAAGGATGGATTGAGGGGCTGCTGGATGCAAAATAGGAGAAGACTGTCATGTCAGTGGATGCAATTCTTACAGCGCACTGACGCATTCATGAAGGCATGAAGTCTCAAGTATGACATATGCATGCCAAACATATACGGAGGCTCTGTTTTGTCTCATTCCCAACCAGATGGGATTATTAGACATTCATTGAGAATATATTAACCATTGACAAATTGCTAAAGAGAGTAGAGAGGGTTGTTGATAACGATACAATGCTGCATTAAAGTGCTGATGACACCAAAACACAATCTAATCTTGTTATTTCCGTCGTGAAAAATAACATTGAAAGTTGGGATGCTCCGATCAGATTTTCTGCTGCAGATTCCGAGACCGCTTATCCATGAGTGAGACCGGCCGATACCGATTCCATGGATTAACTGTAGATTTTTCCATTTATTTATGTGCTACTGGCCAACGGCGCCAGTAGACAATTCCAAGGGCCCCTGGCAAATAGGTAATTATTAAAAAATAAACTTTTGAGTGGATTAGGGCCGCAACTAACAATTATTTTAATAACCAATTAATTGGTTGATTATTTTTTTAGATTAATTGCTGAATCGGATTAAAAATAACACTTTTAATTTTCGCCTCTTTATCAGTAATAGAAGATTTGAACTGACAGAGCAAATAAATGCACAAACACCAGGTTGCCGCTTGAATATTCTGTTAAAAGTAATGTTAAATTTTAAAAAAATCGAAATGTTTGTCAAACTGCTTCAGTAAAACAATAAATGTAAACAAAGCTACCATCATGATAATTTTCTTAGTTGATTAATCTGAAGCTGGTTGTTTCATAATGGAGCGATCGGTTAGGCCATAGATGGACCAAATGAATATGAAGCAAACACCTACAGTTCATGGTTGGGTCCGCAACATGTCCGAAAAGAGGCAAAAATGGCCATCACTGTTTTCCAAAGTCAAAGCTGATATGTAGGTCTGCTTTCATGGATGACGAGGAAATTACAACATATTCACATTTGAGTGGCCTGGGGAAAAAAATATTGTATTATATGAATATCTTGTGTGCAGATGACTGCTAACATTTATCTACTGACTCGGACACACAGCAAAGGATTGGGTTGTATCTCATGCAGCTTATCCAGCAGCAAAGTCATCCCAACTCAACCACACTAATTGTTCTGTGCAAACAAAGAGCTGAGGATACCAAAAAAAATAAAGGCTGGGATTGTTTGAATTTGCATATTCTACCACCATTTCCATTAGTTTAGCGTAGCAGTTCTCCAGTATTTTCACATAAAGACACTAACAGACTTGCCAACCTTAAAAAAATGTTATGAGGATTTTATAAGGATTGTGTGTATTATTTATAAATTTCCTACTACCATAAAGTCCAGACTTTTGAGCTCACCTGAATATAAGCCACAACCACCAAATTTAAACAGAAAAACATTTTTGTACATATATAGGAAGCATATCTACAAGCCACAGGTGTCCAAGTTGTAACATGGTCTATTTACACAGAAAGACACACTATAAACCTTGCAATCCTACCTACATTCAGTGTTCCCAGTGTCACTCCGCCCCGGTGATGAGACATGACACACTTTTTTTCCATTAGAATAAAACTGCTGCAGTCCAAGCAGAAGCTGTAGTAATTTTACACTTGATCAAAATAAGTTAAGATTCATTAGATCAAAATATGATCAAAAGTTCAAAATGTACTACTTGCTGAATCTGTACTCTAAGCATCCTGGGAACTGGAGTTCTTCTAGCCATAAATTAGCTGCATCACCATTTAAGCCGCAGGGTTCACAGCCTGTGAAAACAGTAGCGGCTTATAGTCCGGAATTCACAGTATTTCCAGTCAACCAACACATAAGCATTACACAAACCAAATATAAATTAAAATATGCAAAACTAAACAAAAAAAACAGCACCCAGGTAACAGTTTTGGCTCATCTTCACCAAAGATTGCCATTTTAGATTTTCTTTCCTACTGCTCATTTCCTTACCTTTCCAGCGTGTGGTCTCAAATTATATAGTCTCTTTCGTCTCTCTCCCTCCTATTTGGGTGCTCTTGGCTCGGCTTTTCACAAGGGGGTGGGGGAACCGAAATAACCCACAGAGCAGTTTTACGTCGATTAGAAGCTCTAAATGTCAGTTGCGGTTATTTTTCAATTAATCGCGCAGCCAAAGGTTCGCGTGAACAGGAACACTACATGGTGGAGTGGTTGACTCGCCTGACTTCTGTGCAGGCAACATGGGTTCAGTCTCCAGTCAGTCTCAGTGTGATTGTGAGTACAAATGGTTGTCTGTGTCTATATATGCCCCTGTGATTGACTCGCCACCAGTCCATGGTGTAGTCACATCATGACATTGGGCGCCACCATGTTTGGCGCATGATGTGATACACTTTGGATCATAAGCATTTCCATTCCTTAGACATATTGATGTATTTATGATGACCATTACTTTCTGTAGGTTGATTTTTGGTACCTGCACTTCATGTTTGTGGAAACTAAGCAGAAGCCGAGGGACTGAACGCAATAACCAAGCCTCCAACTGAAACCAGCCTATCAACACACACACACCCTACACTCAGTATTTCCATCCCACACTCCTCCCAGCTTGTTCTCTTTTGCACACACACACACACACAACACACACGCGCACAGGAATGTGTAGATAAGGAGACTCGATCCAACTCTCTCTGCCAGTTTCTCATTCCAAAAGGTTTCCCTCACCTTCTCCTCGCTACTCCCTCTGGCTCTTTGCTTTCAATGTCACTACATTTATAGACTCAACGGTGTTTCCCATGCATTAATTTCTTTGGTGGTATCTGTACCCTCAACATATTATAATGGAACCGTTTGTGATGTAGCATGTCGTTACAACGGCATACAGAAGGTGGCGGTATGGATTGTCGCTCTGCTTCTGAACACACCTCACATGCACTGGTCTGCCAGAGAATAAGAAGACTATTGTGGTGAGCTTGAGTTGGACAGGACCTAGTCAGTAGGGGTGTCCCAATTCCATTCCGATATCGCAGCCTTGAATATCGCACGATACCAATATTGAGCCGATATCAGCACAGCTCATACATACTTGTTTACTTGTTTAGTAGCGTGTAATGTTAGAAAAAGCTTGACCAAGTGACATTACTCCAACAGAGAATAACAGTCAGTATGAGTAAAACGGACCCATTTACTTATAATAATAGCCATAATGTTGCGAGGCTCAATGTGCTAAATGAAGCGTTTAAAGCCGACATTACTCGGCACCGACAGAGGCTGGCTCTTTTCTCTTACAGCCAATGACTTTTTGCCGTCCCGTGAGAGTTTCTCACGCTTTGCAAATGTGTCAAACAGTGGTGGCTGTTTCAGGAAGCCGCGGTGTTGCGACGATCGTCTTCAAACGCACGATGAGGTTGGTCGTATTAAACTTCCCCAGTTCTGTGCCACCATGGGAAACTTGTGCATGACAAGTCTTTCTTTTTCATACTTTCAATGTGTCAGAGTGCCAATATCGCTGATTTTAGATGCAGGCCAATACAGTCTGACACAGTTGTTTGGCTGATATCCGATATCCAACATCAATATCGGAACAGGACACCCCTAATAGTCAGCGGCAAGGTTCAGCACAAAGGAGCAGGATGTCACGAACACAAACACCCACCATCATATGGAACACATGATCCAACCTTATCTACTGCACCACACAGACATCAAAGTAAAACACCTATGCACGAACACACACGCAAAGTGACACTCCTATCTACATACCACAAGGCATGCTGGGTAACCAGCGGTACTCTTTCCCACCACACGATTAACCAGCCCCCTCAATCTAGCGACTGCTCTTATTGGACACTTTTGGAGATTGACATGAAAGCACGTATCGCTCTTCTGAACGAGCAACGGGTCCTGCTGTGGGCCACTCACCCACTTAAATGCATATAAAATCTCATTTGTGACATTAAAAAAATGACATACAGAGGTGACAGAAGGTTCAGTTGTATTTCTAAACATATTTGTTTTGCTTTTTATGTGTCAGGGCCAATTATTTTAATTTTAATGTTCAATTTACACATCCTTTGCCCAGGATCCGCTGCCCATCTCTGAAGCAATAGTTAGTGACATAGTGGCATAAAACAAGAGGCAAAGCCCACTCAACAGCATTCCCGAGCCCTCTGAGGACTGTGCCACAATAGACATTCTGTGCGGCACAATCTATAGTGAATTAATGAGTTACTGTTTGACAGGCCATTTTCCCAAGCACTTAACTAGCAACATAATTACCATTTCCCCAAGAGCTGATAATGATAGGAAGGGGTGCTTGCATTCTTCAGTAAGCCTAAGAAAAGCATCAAACAAAGTCATTCTAAAGCACAGAAACATTTTAGGAGTCTACAATACAGCCTCTTGTTATTCAGTAATGTCAATAACAGAGTGGACATTTTTGTCTTCAATTCACAAACATTTCTTGGGGAAGATACGCCTCTACATGCATTATTTAAAAGGTATACATTGTTTAAAGTATATGCATATACATTATATCTCGAAATATAGGTGTTCAAGAATTTATGTCAAAACCCTCCACATGACTAAAGCCTAGGCCCTAGGTTCCCAAAGTGGGGTACACCAATTGTCATTGGGGGTACGTGAATAAAAATGAAAAACAATTACTGCCTAACACTCACAATTACGACCGCACCTGAATGTCTCATAGCACAGAGCGCACCGTCATAGCAGAAAGAAGGAAGGAGACACCGCATGAAGTTCTTCAATGCTCTGTGTGAGTTATATGAATAAGTAAATTGATCTGATGATTATGTCGTATATTAAAAGCGTTTAATCTTAAAGGTTTAATTTATATTGGTGTTCCAATCCCCGTGCTGTGAAAACCTGTCAAGGTGTGTGCGTGTCAGGATGAGAGAGTGGAGATTCCCCTGAAAATGAGGCTTATCACTGCTTATATGTATTTTTGTGCTTTGAATACTGCTTTATCATGTTTGGTACCAAATTAATATGGAGATTTAAATCATAGTGACTGCAAGTGGGAAAAAGTGAAGCTCAAGTTCAACCCATTCAAAGGGAAGGATCCCACCATCCGGATGAAATAAACAATATGTAGGACGAATACTTAGATACTTATTTATCTCCAAGAGAAATCCACATCTTACCTACAGTATTTATCAGTGCTCATGTAAAACTTTGATCAAATTTGACCATGCACAGTACAAATTTTTGAACAAGACTTACTTAAGACAAAATTAATTAACCAATTAATCAGGGGGTACATGGCTTCAAGTCAAATGTCTGAAGGGGTACGCAACTGTAAAAAGTTTGGGAACCACTGGCATAGGCCATAACCAGTCGTACGGGCTGTTATATTTTGTTTGTAATTATGTTCTACATTGTTCGTTTTTTTAAAGCAAACAATAAATTCGCAAAAAGTACACTCATAGTTCATGGCGCCAGCCTCATTTCCGAAAGTGACGCCATCGGAGTACTATCACTCAGGTGTGCAAGACAGAGGATGCTTACTGTGATTATAGCAAAGATTTTTCAAGGAGAAAAGAAGGAAGAAACATTTGGAGATGACGCTTGCAGAACATGGACCTAAGCCTTAAGACATGGAGATGAAGATTGGTCACCTTCAAAACATAGATTGGTAAATGTAAATTACTCTGGAGTTGCTTATCATTCAATTATTGTTCCAAATCGACTTCGAGGTGGGCATCCAGCTGTCTCTCGTTCTCTGCAATTGTTTCTTTCCATTGCTGTCTTAAACCTTCCCCTTTTGGAAAAGAAAACAAACTTACAGTATAACTCGGATACTTTGAACATCCAGCAGCATCACAACATTTTGGTGCGATTACTATTTTGATGAAAAATATACTGAACCAAGTCCACGATCTACATCGAGAAGCATTTATTTACTCTGCTGTAGCGCAGGGGTGTCACCCCGATGACGTCACTCCTGAAAATGAGGCTGCATTGCGAGAGCTAGTGAACTATAAATGTAATTTTTGTGAATTTACCGTTTGCTTTCAAAAATCGAACAATGTAGAACATAATTGTAAAGAATATATATCATAATTAAGCAAAGTTGACGAATCATGTCAGGGACCCTTTAATCTTTCTGTGAAGAGACTCGACTCGACAAGCAGTAATGTCTCGTTGTTCCTTCCACATTTCAGGGTGAGTACACAATATTTTTACATTTTAAACAACGGTAAATTCGAATTAAAAATGTTAGATAGCAACTTTACTTCAGCATTCCACCGTTGTTACTTAATTTAAAAGTTATATGGTCAATCAAACTGTTCTATTCCTTATACTATTTTTCAAAGCATCACTGCATTCACTGTAATAGAAAACTGTGCTGAAACATAAGCAAATGAACCCAAAGCAGGGCGTGTGTGTTTATGTGCTGTGTAAAGGCATGTAGGGCAACAAGCCTTAGGATGAATCTGTTCCATCCTTTTTCTATCTTTGCTAACCAACTGAGCCATGGCAAACCCAAATCATCCTCCACCACTACACACTCTCTCTCTCGCTATCTCTGTCTCACACACACAATCACACACACACAGGCACACACACACTCAAATTCCTTATGCCTGTAACGTGAATGATAAATCCCTGCACAGGCCGACCCTACTCTCTCCTGCCAAAATGATGCAGGAGTGTCCTAGCTCTGCTAGGCTGGGTGTCTGATGTGGAACAAGCTACCTGCCTAAACAGGTTACAAAATATTTCCTAAATGCTTGAGCAGGAGAGTGAAAATGGATTGCATTTCTGCACAAACGGTGCAGTAAGCATTGAAACAAAATCTTTTTTCATGTCAAAATTGTACGCACTTTAAAAATATAATACATTTCAAATAAAAATTAATAACATTAAGGGTCCATCTGCGCTAACCGCACATACAACTGCATTAGTGACATGTAGGACAGAACATACAGTACATGTGAATATGCATGGCTCATACAGTCTTGATCAGGATTTTGGCAGCCGATCACCAATTAGTGAGTTTAAATAACCAGTAACCGATCCCATCACGTGAGGGAGCAATTTAGATTTAAGTCCATTTAAAGAACTTGCTTATTATATTGTGTATACTTAAGCATTTTAATGAGTATCAACAAAAGCATTGTTCCCCATTGTTTAACAGATGCAAGAATAAAATTAGGGTTGACTGATTTGGGAAAATAATGTAAAGAGACTGGCGAGAAAATGTGCTGTTTTGTTACTCACTGGGTTATGTGACAGTTATGGGTCAGTCATGCTATTCATGTTGGTGTTTCTATAGTCAGAGGTCAGTCACCTTAAGCGTCATTTGGTTTTGCAGTGGCACGTGATTGGTGGAAAACGAGGAAGTGCGCACAGTGTTTGGCACACACATAGAGTCTACGGACCGTATAATATGCACTCCCCCATTTTTGTGTAGAACCCTATGAAATCCGTTTTTCCCAATTTTTTGTTTATTTCGTTTATCGTTTATTATTGTTTTTATTTTTATTTTTTTATTGTACCAGCATCGGGCGGGGTGCTTTTTAAGTTACTGAATAAAATGTCAATTAAATGTTAATTAAATGAAAAAAAACCCTTCCATTTATTGATGCAATACATCATTGACTCGTTGTGGCTGGTATTTCAGAAACAGATGTAGCTTGGCTAACTTTTCTAATAGGATGTCAAAATCCTCAACAAATTCAGCCACCAATGCAACTGTAATTGCATTATTAATGTTAGCTATGTTTTATGACACCCTTATTTTGTTTGTACAATTATTATTTTAGTCTTATTTTGAAGGCCAGAAGCGTGTTGTGTGTGTTGAGAATGTTCGTTGACGGTTAAGACGAGCTGGGTCCCGAAATAAACGCGCCTCTTGTCTTGATTTCACTCCAAACTTGCACAACGTCAGCGGTCATCCTAAAATGCTCGCTTGCATTAACAAGCGGTAAAGCACAACACTCCATAAGAGGAGAGCTTTTAAGTTTTTTCTCCAGGTTTTTCGCTTAGACGTGCAGTTTGTGTTTGTGAGAAGATTCCGCCACAATTAGTCGGTCTGCTCAAACATTCCTTCACCTCACGATGATTCCCGCATTTAACAGTATATTCCGTTTTAATTGGCCAATTCCGCGAACGAAATCCCAGGCACCTTCGCACTTTTGTATAGAGCAGAAAGTGTGGTCTGACTAAAGCCAGACAGATTGCAGATAGCTTGTGTTTTATCCTTCTTGTTCACTCCAAAGAAGTTCCAACCGCCGACATGTTTCAGTGAAGATCATATTAGAGGAAGGCCTAGCCAAAAGTTTGGAGAATTTCAGAACCACATCTGAGACAATTTCAAACCAGGATTATTCACAGTTCATCAAGTAAAGGTCATGTTTAGTCCTGTCCTAGCAATCAATTGTCACTGTCTAGTGTATGTACAAAAATAACATGAAACTAACTTCACGGTTAAGAACGTTGTACAGCAACCAGATCAGCCCGATCTTGTGAAGGAAGCCGATATTATCTGATCTTCAAAATACAGCGGATCGGCAGCCGATCCCATTCCTGAAGGTCGGATCAGGACATCCCTAGTGTTAAAGCAACTTTTGGGTCAGGTTTAAATGTATTTAATACAGTGGTTCTCAATTATTTCCTGTCCATTTTGTCACAACCCCCCCAGATTAAAAATACTATTGACAACCTGAAAATATTTATTTATTTATTTATCTGTACAAACCAGTGTATGAGTTGCTGGCACCAGCATCGTCTAAGCACAAATAAGGACACTAAGGGGCTATCCACAAGGAAACGTTTTCAGGTCAAAACAGCAAAGTATTTTATTGTTTCAGCCTCTCATCCACACAGGAAGGGCGTCCTGGGTGACCTGATAACGGCTTCCAGAGTAGGACAATGTGAAAATGCTGGCTCACCGTTTCCGTATGGACTCGCAACAATTTAAAAACAATGACGTCACCGCCCCTAGTCCCTCCTGCCTCTCATGCCCAACCCCCCAAATGAGAAACACTGATTGAATACAATCAAAGTGTGAAAAGTAACATCGTCTCATGTACTGGACCAAACCCAATCAGGATTCCAACCCAGCCTGACATTGTGGCTCAATTTATTGAAATATTGAAGTATTCTGAATGTGATTTAGGATGCTTTGAATGTGAAAAGAAAGTGACTAGTGCAGTGTTTATAAAAGAGCGAGAGTAGGGGAGAGGCAGACTTTAAGATCTCCCATGTGATCCGCACCCACCCAAATTTCTCACTTTCACCACTGCTCGCCCCGTCCTTGAGAAGGTATTCTGTTTTTCTTCTTTTTCGTCTCAGATCTATTAACTTGCCTCAATGTGTTTCTCCCCTCGCTTGTCACAAAACAGCTCATTTACTATGTGTTGTCGAGTCGGTTCAAAATCTTCATGCCAAGATGAAACTGTGAATCACGTATCCAGATAACATTATAGACAGAACACTGACTTCAGAAGGAGTTCAAAACAACAGATCAACAAGCAAGTAAGCTGGAGCCCTGCTGAACTAAATGGCCTCTGGCTGTTTTCAATATGGGGAAGAGACAACCACCTCATCCATAGCGACAGCTTACACCTGCCTACCTGGAGGCCCAGAAGACCGTCCAATCAAAGGTCTGTATGCAGAACTCCAAACTTGTACGTATTTGTAATGTAACTCAATGCCAAATCGTGTTTGCTTCTCACTATGTAAACAGTATGACATCATACCAGCAGGACACAGTGCAGATGACACATATGGCAAGAATGGAGGACATCCTTAATGTTCTTAAAACCAACTACACAGAAATGATGGATACCCTCAAGGTGTTATTTAAACACCATTTGCCATGACAAGTTGCCCTCTATAAATTCCGGTCTTACACAGTTTCTTTTTGTTTAAAATAAAGGCTGACGACCAAAGATGGCAAATAAACAGTAAACAATGTAACTGTATAAAACAACAGACATTCGCTGTTCAGTTTTCGCTTTATGACTGGATACATATGCTGTGATTCTCACCTTGAACCAAAACAACATTATGCTCTGTTCCTCCACGCAATTGGTGGTCTAATTACACTTCCCTCCTTCAGTGATGTAAATGGGGAAGTGTAATCATCAAAGCAAAGCAGAGACTGTTCTTGGCCCACTGTGCAACCCTAATTAATACCATCTCCTGCATTCAAATGTATTTTCCACTCTTTATATTTGTTTTTTCAAAACAGTAGCCTCAAGACTACATGGTTTAGTAATCATTTACTTCTACTTATCTACAACAGCAAGGTCAAACATAAAAGGCCAAAAGCACCTGTAAAAAAATCATTCTCTTAGAAGATGAAGGTTTTCATCTTGACCTAAGCGATACATGCGGGCGGAACCCTGTGACACACCAAATCATAGAAGAAGAAAGAACGCATGCTCATAAATCCGCCGTCTTCCACTTTTCAAAATTTACAAAAAGTGAAATTACTTCTGCGAGTCATTATGGAGTATAAGACAACAAAATATGAGGAGAATGTCGACTGGGGTGAGTCATGGCCGATATTATGTTGGTTCGTCATCAAAACTCACATCTAGTCACGTGATGCCGAGGCGACGAGTCTGTGACATCATCGTTTTCGTATTGCCTGTATACACAGCAACGACAAGCTGGCGTTCAGATATCCCCACTCTGAAAGCACTTTTCAAAAAATACCCTTTCAGGTCACTCAGAACGACGTTCCCGCATGGATGAGAGGCTGAAAAAAAGTTTCCGTGTGGATAGCCCGTATGCCTGGCCAAAAATATAGTGTTTGATGTCTGTGGAGGCACCTCGCAATCTTGTCTATGCTATTCGCTTGCTCTGCCGCAACGGGGTCTGTGCCATGTTTACAGGCCACTTTGTCCAGCTCGAGCGGGAGGGGAAGGAAATTGAGTTGGGATTTAATGTGCCCTCCATCCGACTCACAGCTGCAGATATCTGCTGGAGAACAATACGCCATAAAGAGCGGACGTCGTCCCATCGCAGATACAGTATTTGAGAAGTTGACAAAATTCCGCAATTTGGGTCGCCGCTTGGTGATGGTGGGTCCTGCAGCCACACCAGTTGAGAACCACTTCTCTAGACTCTTATTAATCTACTTGCTAATTTCCTGTTCATAGCTGGTTACTCTCTGCTGTAACACGGTTCCAGCTAGACTTCTGTTAAAGTGTACTAAGTGCTTATTTTTTTTATTTTCTGTACTTTAGGTTCAAGGACTCGGCTATGTTAGATTGTTTATATTAGGGATGCACGATATATTTTTTTACCCAAACAGATACCGATAACTTTGTGCTGCTCAAGACCGATACGGTATCAATAACTTTTTTATATCTGCTTTTTTAAATTCAGATTTAACAGTAGTTTGTGCACACCTAGAGGTAAGAAGGACTGGAACAAATTAGGATTTGACCAACTGTACCTGTTGATGTGTCCTAATCAAATATCATGACATTACTACTACCACATCACTACTATCAGGAGAACCAGAGTATAGAGCGGAAGGAGCCACCTGCTGTGGGCCAGCAAAGTGCACTACATTCGGACACATTCTCTGAGCAGCCGGTGTGCCGCTACGGAGGTCAGGGGAACCAGAGTATAGAGCGGGAGGAGCCAGCAAGGTGCACTGTCTTCGGGCACATGCTCCGAGCAGCCGGTATGGCGCCACGGAGGTCTCTGGCAAACCTTTTGCACTTTTCAAACTCCACGGTGCTGTCGTTTCAGGTGGCTGATAAGGTTTTTTGTGTGCTCAATGTTTTTTTTTCCCTTCATCACAGAGAATTTGTCACAACTGGCACGCTGAAATGTCTAACTCGGAAAGTGTGGAAAGTGAAGTGTTTGTTTACAAGTGAGCTCAGGGGAAGTTAGGACTGGCCCTTAACGTCACAGGCAGGAGAAAAAAGAAGCACTTGATTTACTCACCCGCACAGTACCTCATTGGAGTGTTTTTTTAATTATCAGTTATCTGAGCTATTTTTAATGTATCGGATTTATCGGTATGATGTCATAATTCCCGCATATAATAGTGCACCCCTAGTTTAGATGGACCATTCCTACTAAGAAGCAGTCATTTGACAGGACACTGTCATTGCTTCAAGCATCAACAAATTGGCATGTGAATGCTCAAAAGCATTACTAATCACGGTTTGAGAGTTTGGTGCAAATAAGCACTGCTTTTAATTGGCAACTGGATTGTGAAACTGGTTGCAATACATTTTTTCCCACCTAAAAAAATGGATGCTATATGTATGAATGGAAGCATGTTTGCTTGTTTGTTAATCAGGAAATTAAATGATGCATGACTACTCCAAGACATTCAAAAAACAGTATGTCAAACTTGAGATGTGTTTCAGAGGTCTGGAACAAGGCTGCAACCAGCAAGACCGTTCCTTCCTCCAACTCACCAAAGAGAAAGACCCCTCCTTCCTTTTCAGTGTTTCCTGTACATTCATTTAAGTGTGGTGGCCCGCTACAAATAGATTTGGCGCTACCTGTTCACCCTCGCTCGTAAACACATTATAATTCACCTGGTCTGCAGGAGGGATTGGTGCCCCTCCCCCACCTCATTTTTGTTTGCGACAAGAAAAAAAAGGCAAAAAAAAGTGACAGCAGTAATTCTAAACACATTTGTTTTGTTTTTCATGGTTTTTACCTCACTTTTTGCAAATATGTCATGGCCACTTATGCAAATTTGACCATTACATCATTTCCTGGTACTCCTGCCAAAAATAGATAGCAGTCCTGTGGGAAACACTGCTTTCCTGTCCTCACATCACACCACACTGTTAGTTAGGAGGTGCATCTAGACACACAGGAGCTTACGGTCATGCTACCTGGTCAGCACAGAATGTTGGACATTGAGAGATGAAGCACGCACGGACCGATTTGATTCTGAGATGATTTCTGGAAGTGACAATGCAAGAAGGAGTAGCCAGGAATTGAGTAAGGGTATGTCTGTCCGACTGGGTGTAGCCTTGGATGCCTGCTTTATGTCACTTTATTGCCTTGGTGCTGTCTGCTAACCATGCAGTGACATCTGGGCCGAGGTCAACTGTGTTGGCAAAGAAGACATGCCGGGGGATAAGAAAATTACAAACACAGCCTCCTTAAGACGAACATAGATTAGATTTCTGTATTTACTTCTTTTTTTTTTCCCCCTACTATTCATTGGGAGGGGGTGCTCCCCCGTAGGTGAGGTTAATATTTTCTATATAGTACCAGTCTATACAGTAGTACCCGCTTATCTCCACTCCCCTCAGACTGAAAGTAATTATTCTTGCACATTTACAGTACTTGGGACGTTCGCCAAGGACATGAGAACCAGCGATAGTAAAGGATTTTGTTGTTGAGTTGCTCAGGTTACTCACACGTTACCATTGACAGCCTACTTTGTGCGGTAGCTATTGTCTCATCAATGTAACGTTACCGACACCTAGTGACCAGTGCAGAATATTATTAATGTAATGACGCTGTTTGAGGTTAAGGAGAAACTCATGATGCACTTCAGTTGCTTTATTAAGAAGCAGACGCAGTGAACATTCACACAGGAGCTGCTGTCAGCCAAGACTCACGCCAGTCGCTCACACGCGCCACACTGCTAACGCTCAACTAAATAAGTCTAACTGCATATAATTGATGAATGAAAGGGATAAATAAACATTGAAGGATACTTTTACCTTCATTGAAGACGTAATTCTTGACGGGAGTGAAAAAAGGAAGGTGGTGGTGGTTGATCTCGCTGCCACATCATGTCTTTGGGAAAAGTCACGTCCCAAAGAGTGTAAATGTGGCATACATTTTTGACGTTAACCCAAAGACACGCTAACCAAGGTTCCACAGTAATACGAGCGAGACTTGATGAGTTAGTCCACATAGACGGGTTGTTGATATAAGCAGGATCAACTTAATAGGTTTCCACTGTACCTTGCCCTTTTATTAAACAAACTAAATAGCATTATTTTTGTTGATCTTACTTAAATGATGGCATGTTATTTTGGTTATTACGAGTTTAAAAGTGTTCTTATTTATTATCAGTATTTGTACTCGGGGGTTTTCTCATAAAATGTGACATTTATCATATATAACTGGTGAGCAGCGATCCAATTGTAGCCATCAAAGTACCTACTGTACATTTCAGAACGAGCTGCCAATAAACACAGACAAACACAACAGCAAAAGAGATAACACTAATGGCATAAAACACCTTTGACGTATTACAAACAGCAAGCTGTTTACAATCGGAAGTTCTACGACTAGGCGTAAGTGTACAGCACAACGTCACCGCAATACAGTTGACAGAGCTGGTTTCGTCTAACTGGAACAACCGACCAAGCCTGAATATCACCACCTCTGTTAGACAAACACAGCACATTCCTCGCTTGTCAACGTGGTGAAAAAAAAAACATAAGTCCGCACACGGCCGGGGACTATTGAACACACACGCCCGTCTAAATATGCAGCCGTAATAAGAGGATTGACCCACTTAAAAATACACTCCACCATCTATGTTTACAAAACACTTCCTCTAACTGAACTAATGTAAAATGTAAAACATTGCAGCCGTGCCATGCAAGTGTGACATCATGCTGCCAAACTGTGGTTACTCATACATGTAGAAAATACACCTATACCTGTATAGAAGGATGGGTGGGCCTCACGTGACAATTCCCAACCACAGTGTCGTGGCACAATAGTGTGGCGTGGGAAATGAGCCAACTGGTCACTTAATTGGTCCAAAAATGACCATAAATAATGCTCGTCCACTGGATTATTTCCGTATACCGTCTATACTTTTTGTGTGCCGTATGACTTTTCGAAAGCAAAAATTCAAAAATGCTCAAATAATAATTGGGAAATGTATTTCTTTTAATGGGACAACACGTGCCAAAGCAAAAGTCCCTCAATTTCCTATTTGAGATCAATCAAATAAATGGATTTCACTGTTATTCCTTTTACTTGCTATACTGTAGTATGTACAGCAGTAGTGTCCCATGTGTGGCCTGGGGGCTATTTCCAGTTTGCAGCTCATTTTTTATTGGCCCCCGGGACATTCTAAAAAAACAATGACCATAAATAAGGGGTATGTAAGGTAAAAAAGTTGAACAGTTGATGCTAATAACTAAAGGTGCCACGAGACAAGACGATGCACAGCTTGGGTCTACGAGAACAAGACGACACAAGATTTTAACATTACTTTTGAGAAAAGTACAACGAAACAATATATGTGACAATATATTGTATTCTATGGAACAAACGCTCCAAGGTGCTGAAACCAATGCACAGAGTGAACTCTCTTCCTGCCTGTTTGGAGGCAGGAGATGAGGAAAACAGACACCCATGCACATGGCAACATATTGAGGCTGGCAAAATTATCAAGTTCATTTTCATTTATTGTGTGATTCATTAATTTATTTATTATTGACTTGTGCCCGGGAAACCGTTTTTCTCAGAATGAGAAATCTTGTCACGTTTTAATCTTGCGAGATCTTGTGACACGAGATCTTGTGACACCCCTACTAATAACACAAAGCTGACATGCAGGCAGTTTTGTTCTTGAAATACATAAGTATTGATAATAAATAATGTACATAAGAGGCTGCAATTTTTTTTTTACTTTACTTTTATTTAAAATTTTAGTTTGTACGATATTGTCTGTAAACATGGCAGCACATATCAGCATAGCAATTAATTATCACTCTGTCTAACGTCTTAGCATGCTGAATTGGTTTTAGCTTTTTTTAAATACTCAAAAATAAAATACCCGGAATGCTTTAATGTTTTTAGTATGCGGGTCCTCTGTGGAAAAGGTTACACCCATAGAGGATATACGGTGGCAAAAATCATCACCAAAAATGACTTAATATAGCCGACTATCAATATACCCAAAATATTTGCATCTTCAAGACTGACTGTTTGCATCAATAATGCTGTAATGCAGTATGATGTCAGGGACACTTGCAATCAACAGGTTGTATTAAGGGATGCCACATGGCCACAGCAGGCTGATATTATCAGTCAGCACTGGCATCTTATCAAATGGACCAGATAGTAAAAGTCACACTCACAGATCTTGTCTGGTAAGAAGATGCATTACAAAGTGTAGGTTTCAGAATAACCTTGAGCTACAAACACCACCGTGCCCTGTGCCTGGTCTCACTACAGGCACCTAGCAAACTTATACTGCAAGGCTAATATGGAATTACGGTAAAAACAGTGGAAAAGCCACCAACACTTGACCTTCTTTCTTAAGCATGTACACACCTTATTTGACGCTTTGGAGGACATTTTCCTGTCCTGTTAATACTTCCGAAGTGACAGCTTCAACGTCCCCGCTGCCTTTGTTTTGATGGTGACTTGGCCGAGTGTGCTATTCCAGTTTAATTGTCGCCCAGCTGCCGCCACGCCGGGCCGCTGTGTTATTTGACTTTATCCAGGAAACATGGCACGAAAAGTCCAAAGTTCATTATCTTATCTTCGGTGCCTGGAGTATTAATAACGGCAGTCCAATCAGATATCCAGACATAGAAAACACAAAGCTCAGAAAAAAACCAAAAAAAAAGCCACACACACGACTGAGATCGCTTTGTGTGAATGATTTAGTAGCTATCGTCCACTCCGGGATGAAAAGTTGGGAAGAGAAGGCATCATGACGACGGCTCACAGCAATGGCAGGCGGGGTAAACCTCTCCCTACTCTCTCCGCTCTCTGTGGAGGCTATGTGGACCGTACCACTGCACAAGCATCGGGGAGCACTGAATCAAAAACAACGAGGACACTGCGCATTAACAAGACAAAGGCAACAAAGACTTATGTAGCATATATTTCCCTACTTAAGTCTGATATCTATTTGCATTTGTGATGTGAAGAGATTTTTATTTTGTACATTTTAAGCATTTTAAGGACGTCAACACCCCCTGTTACCTCGCGGGACACATAGTCCGGCGATACAACGAAGAGAAACGACGCCGCTGTCCCTGCTGATGCTGGATGCTCTGCATGGGCGATACTGTAAATGTGGGTATCGATCCGATACCAAGTAAATACAGGGACAGTATTACTGAATGATTTTGTGATTTTGCCTATAATTTGTGATTATAATCGGAAGAAAACACAGGCCAAATATTTTAGGAAAAAACAAAAAAAATCAACAACAATCCAAGTATGCCTCACACACTTATTGAACACATTTCAAGTATAAAATGTATAGGTCCTCACTTCAGTAGCTAAATAAACTCTCGGTGTGGTGCTTTCAAGGACCGCGAAACAAAGTCAGAAACCTCAAAGCTTGAGGAAAAAAGAACAGTAAAGCATAAAGGCATAAACATGTTAAAATTATGAGCTCACTATCATGTGTTTATACATTTTTACTGACCTATGGTTGAACAAGATGTGCTTTCTGAGAGAAAAAAAATGGCCTAGTTTAGGTGGGGGGGGGAAGTATTATTTTGGACCATATTTTTTGCACCCTGCCTTGTCCTCAACTTACAGAGTCAACAATGTAAGAATATGAACGAACCAAAAAAAATCGATTTAATCACGCTAGTATCGATCCAACACGGCTACTGCCTTTGATATCGACACCATTGTTATTTGTATCGACCCATCCACCCCTACTGGACGCTTACTTTCTATGCAGTGATCTTAGTGAGGTGTTGTTACACAAGCGTCTTGCATTTGAAGGATGCAGCAAAGAAAAAAACAGCTACTTGACCCTCAAAAAAGGAATGTAAAACCGCAGAAAAGGGCGTGTAAGACCTGTAATGTTGTATTCATCGAGCTAGATCATCATCTCTAGTGTTTATTGTGAGCCAGTGCAGCTTGTGTACTAAAGGAACAAGCAGCTAATTCCTCACATAAAAAGAGAAAAATTGGCAGGAGTGTTTGCGAGCTGATAAGTCACCGTCACAGGAGACCACAAAAGCCATTCAGTAAAGTTCCTGCGACTTCCTAAACCTGACCCCACCCCACAGGATACAACAACCTCAGCTTGCATTGTTTCACCAATTACTCCTGTTTTAGCAAACAATTACACATTAAAAAAGCAGGAAAATCAGAAATGACAGTGTGCAAAATGACACGTGACCATGATTTGTAATTACCGGCGGTTACTGCATTAACATACAGTCACACCCTGATTTTTACCAAACAAAACTCAGCAATCACACTGTAGGCAATTGTCCAGTGTAATGTTCACCAGGTCAAGTAGTTCCAAGATATAGAACTACCATTAGGAAAACATAGATGAACATAAGATTTCCATGGGCCCCCAAATGGTAATGTCTTATAAAAAAAGATTATTGATTTTTTTTCCCTTTGATTTAAAGTACATATTATTGTTTTAGTCTTAATTAACGTACGTAAAAGTACATTAAAATGTGTAACCTATTATGATTGTTTCTGAGAAGCTGAGAAGAGGAAAGGGCGAGAGGAAAACGAAACAGATTTGAACAAAACTACCGAAGGTGTCAACCTTTTTCACAGTCACAACAAATGACGACAGTGCTGTCAGTGTCGGCCGCGGAGGATGCAGTAGTGCTAGAGATGAAGCTGAATCTGAGCGTTTCATCACAAAGATGTGGGTGTTAAAGTGCTAAACCGTATTAAATGTTGCTTAATGTTCTTATTGATAACAGTTGAATAAAACTTTGGAGGGCACCAATAACTGGGTTTGCCTCGGGCCCCTAAATGACTAAATACACCCCTGGTTATATCATCTTACGGTATATTAGAGAACTCAGACTACCTCTCACTAAGAAATGTAGTTCTCCATTCAGTCATTGATCATTGACTGTCCTGATTCTTCATTGCTATCAATCTGGTGAGAAAGGATCAAAGACCATCCAAGAAAAGGGCGTCTCCAAGAAGACGGTCCAGAAGAAGTCTGCCACAGTGAATACACACGTCTCCACACTACCGAAGAACCTCATTGACTTTGAATGGGACTTCATATACAGCAGGTCTGTGAGCTCTCACGTCTCTCACGTGAGATGGCCAACTTCGGAGGGTTGCAATGTTATTGTACTGTCCTGAGTTATTTTGGAGGGTTTTGCTTGTTTTTATTTTAGAGTGGCAACACTGGCATTAAGCCAGGAAAAGGAACACTATGGTGGTACGGTGACTACCACAAAGAGATTTACATCACTACTTATTACAGATAAAAACGTATTCCTAGCTGTCATTAAATGTGATTAATCATGAGTTAACTGTGGACAAACTGTGATTAATCATGATTAAATAGTATAATCAATATGTACGACATACGACATATAATGTAAGAATTTTACTTTGTTGCCATTGCAACCAGGAGACACTGTTTGGTTGTTTTTATTTTGCTGCTCAGAAGCTCTTTGGCTTGTTTATCTAAGTCATCTGACATTTTATTTAAAGGGGTCTTAATAGCCTGATTTAGTTCATATTTTGTTGCCGTCGCAGCAGCAGCCGCAGCCGCAGCTGCCGCCCCCACCATAAACATATTGCTGTGAAAAGCTGCTTACATAACACGTATAATGCTTCGCAGCCTTGTCGCTATCATGGAATAGTGTTTAGAATACAATATGTTAACAAGACATGACTTACTCTACTTACTCTAACTTTGACGTAATGGTCGTTCTTGTCTTTTTTTCCCTATATGCCGGCCGGTTCTATTCTGCCGCAGGAATAGCTTTCTCTTTCAAAATGCATTATACCGTACTTTCAAGCCACATGCTTCTCGTAAAGGTGTTCCTTCATCAGTGAAATGAATACTGCAAAAAAAAACAAAAAAACTTGAGGTGGGCTTCCATCTGTCTCTTGTTCTCTGCAGTTACTTCATCCATTTTTGTCTTAAACCATCCTCTTTTGGAAAAGAAAACAAACTTACCGTATCACCCGGATGCTATGAACATCCAGCAGCATGACTACTATTTTGGCATGACTACTATTTTGATGAAAAATATACCAAACACGGTCGACGAGCTGAAGTGCCTCAAGAAGCGTTTGTTTACTCGGCTTTCGCTGATGTCACTTCCGGAAATGACGCTTTGCTGCGACGAGTGGCTGCGGCCATGAACTATAAATGTAATATTTGCAAATTTACCTTTCGCTTTCAAAAAACCAACAATGTACAACATAATCACAAACAATAGATAACATATTTAAGCAGTTTATCAATCATGTCAGGGACCCTTTAAGTACTTTTCTGTAGCTCACAGAACAACTTTATTTTGATTGCAATGAGAATTGAGATTTTATACATTCTAAAGTGACTGTATTACGCCCGTCTGCAGTAAACATTGAGTAAATACTGAGAAAGGAACCCCAGGATGTTGCTGTAAGCTAAAATGATTACTGAAATACACTGCGTTTCATTGGTCAGCAGTATGGAAACCGCAAAATTACATACAGCGTGTTGCTGGTGTCTCTGCTGCCCGCACATGACCGTTATTTTACAGAGAAATTCTTTACAGTGCACATGTAAAGTGAGCTTTTCTGATGATCATTTCCTTTCTCTCCTTTCCCAAATCGGAGAGAGCAGTGTAGGTGGTCTGGAGGTTAATTCCCACCAGACATAATCCTACAAGGGTAAAATACCGCCAGTCAGAGAAGGAGACTTGACCTCAGAAAGGCCAGGTGACACCAAAAAGGACACCCATTTCCACAAAGTCATGCTCTTAAGCTGAACACCATGATGATACATACTAGTATTGATGCGAGTCGCTCGCTCCTTCTGAAGCTCCTCAAGCGCCTGTCGGGATCAAGCAGCGCGGACAGCAGGATGTTTAACATGATGACCTACTGTGGGGAAGCTAATATGAAATATAAAGGGGGAAAAATCCTTTAAAATGACTTCAGCCTTCCTCTGCTTCTGGCCGCTCGCTCTCATCCACACCTGTGTTTGTGCCTCAGATGTTCTGACCAAGAGGAACAGGACATTAATGACATTCCACTGGGATCAAAGTGATCTTGGTCTCATATGCTTGCATCCCTTGCTATTATATATTTCGCTCTCTCTCTCTCTCTGTCTCTCTGTTTGTACACACAAAAGCACAGCAACGCAACTCATTTTGTTGGCTTCAAAGCTCAGGTGCAGTCATGGACGAGCAGGCACGTGGAAATCAGGCGACCGTGCAGGCCTACATCACAGGGTTCACTCGGCAGTGAACAGGCTAACAGCCTTCTGCTTCTGCGCATAGAAGCGAGTGTAAGCTCAACGCAAAACCCTTGTTTGGAGTTAAAGCTCCAAGGCAGATGTTGTTTCATTATCTCCATCTGTCTTGGGTTTGGTGTCTGAGAGAGAGAGTGTGTGATCCCTCCATGTGCCCTGTTGACTCAAGCCGTCCCGCAGGTCCAGCAGAGGTTTTTATTTCTTCACTCTAATGGAAACCTTCTGGAGACTACAGGAGGTTTCTATCAGTCTTTCAGAGTACCGCTGAGCAGATAAACTCTGGCTATACTAACAGCACATCAAAAGGATTCTAACCATCAACTTCTAGGGTAACTATTGTGATTTTTAGCCTTATTTCATGTGTAAGGACTTGTGTGCAACTGGCACGTCTCTGCTTAGGATGGTGACGGTAGATTAGTATCGCATTGCAGGATTAGCAGGCTCCTCTCAATTTCACATCTTTCCTTCCAGGTCAATATTGGTAGGGCTTTTGGGGAAATTCAGACAGTGAACACAAACACGGTTTGATTCCCAACCACTGTGCCGCGGGAGACCAACAGATTATCGTCCGATTTCACTTGTTTGGTCATTTATTGATTACAAATAATGTATTTGTTCGTCTGTCTATGCCAGCCATGTTTGGTGACAGGCATAACAATTCAATGTTCTTCCACCAGATGGTAGAGCTAGGGCGAGCAAACTGCGGCCCGCGGGCCACATGAGGCCCGCCAGGCGCCTTAATCCGGCCTACCGAGCATTTCCAAATTCTTTTCCTTTCAACCTTTTACATGGAAACTGTAGCCGGCAACATGAGTCACTCACTGAAGTGACTCGGGTACTGGATTCACTCGAGTCAGCCGTCACAAAAAAAACAAAAAACAAGTTGTGCCTGTGAGTCAGTGAAACTCGAGTCTTCGTCAACTCGGGTGTAAAAAATAGACACTATATGGGCGTCTCAATTACTTCACAATTGGTGGTCTCGGGACGTGTAACACATGCTGTATATAAAAATCCAAGTGGCACCTGCAGTCCAGTACTTCCACACTTCCACAAATACACACTGATAAAACAGACTTAGAGGTTTTGTAAAGTATGTCAAAGTGGCTTTAATGGAAACACTATGGGTTTGATAATCTCTTGTAATTAGCCATTTTTATTGAATTTTGAATTTGTTATTCTATCACACCATGTAAATTTTAATATAAAAGTCATCATAAGCTGCTCACATATATACTGGATATTTAATGTAGAAAATGTAGCAAAGTGGCCCCCGCATCCTTCATTGTTTCTGGATGTGGCTCTCGATGGAAACTTAGCCTCCTTGATGGAGGTTTTGAAGTACTTAGCCGCTAATCCTTCGCAATGGCTTTCTGCAGGTGGCAAACATCAGGCAATCAGCAAACAATGATTATGCTCTGAACTCGACACTGAGCTGTGTACTGATGATATCACCATGTCTGCTTGATTGAGAAAGGCGGTCTTTAAAGTGCGGCCCGGGGGCCATTTGCGGCCCGCGGCTGTTTTTTTTTAATTGGCCCATGGTAGAAAAAGTCGCAATCATAATAATCAAGTCATTTTAGTACCATAAAGTTGAAATATTAAAGAAAAAAGACATTATTTTTTGAAGTCGTAATATTATGACAAACATTACAATGAATAAAGTTGTAATTTTTGGAAAATTACTTTGCAGAAAAAGTTATACTGTTAAGAGAATGAGGTGAAAATATTGTGGGAAGGAAGTCATAATTACAAAATTGAAATTTACAAGAAGTTGAAATAGTTAGAAAATTTAAAAAAAAAAACAAACAGCTGTAACATTATGAGAATAATGTATAAATATTACAAGAAAAAACTTGTGTTCTAATGAAAAAAATTAAATGAAAAAGCTGGTAATATTATGAGAAAAAATAATGTCATTTTACAGTACATGCATAAAGTTGAATATTACAGAAAAAAGACATTCTTTTTTTTAAAGTCAGAATATTATGAGAAGCAAACAAAACAATGAATAAAGTTGTAATTTTTTGAAAATGAGGTTGCGGAAGAAGTTATAATGTTGTGAGAATAAAGTCAAAATATTATGGGAATAAAGTCATAGTTACTACGAGAACAACATTTACAAAAAGAGAGTTTAAATAATTGGAAAATAAAAAAACCTGTAATTTTATAAGACTAAAGTCAAAATATTACAAGAATAAGCTTGTAATATTATGAGGAAAAATAATGTCATTTTAGCAGCATAGAGTTGAAATATTGAAAAAAAAGAAGTCGTAATGTCGTAAAAAAGTCGTAATATTATGACAAACAAACAAAACAATATAAAGATGTCTTTTTTGGAAAATCAGGTTGGGGAAGAAGTTGTGATGTTGTGGGAATAAAAACATAATATTACAAAAAGAAAATGTACGAAAATTATTGAAAAAGAAAGAAAAAAACAGCAAAAATGGGGAAATAGGGAAGTTGATACTAAAAATAAGCATTTTCACTTATATCACAAAGCTGAGATGCAGTTTTTTTCCTGAAATATATATAACTTCTAAACATATCTACAGTACATCTGTTGGTTTAGTGGCAAAGTTGCATCCTCGTGATCAAGTGAACTGAGCATTTGTACAACCATCGCAAATAAAACATTTACCCATACAGCGTATTTCATAATGATTCTGCACTATTCAGCTATTTTTATGCTACTATGGTTGAAATGAGCTTATCTATGGTATTCCCTGCAAAGCAAACCGTATCGGCTGCGTCCACTTCCAGCACACTACGGGGATTATTTTTCTTTGTCAGCGCAATAGTCTCACTGAGGATATCTGCAGATGTTTGAGGTAGTTGGGGTCAAAGTGAGGTCATATAAGAGCAACTTTTAACAACTTCACTCATTGATTATACACAGTGGTGTGAAAAAGTGTTTGCCCCCTTCCTGATTCCTTTTTGGTTTTTGCATGTTTGTCACGCTTAAATGTTTCAGATCATCAAACAAATTGAAATATTAGTCAATGACAACAAAACTGAACACAAAATGCAGTTTCTAAATGAAACTCTTTATTATTAAGGGAGAAAAAAATCCAAACCTACATGGCCTTGTGTGAAAACATAACTTAACTTAGATTAATTCATTGAGATCTATCAGTCTGGAAAAGCTTATAAAGCCATTTCCAAAGCTTTGGGACTCCAGCGAACCACAGTGAGAGCCATTATTCAGAAATGACGAAAACATGGAACAGTGGTGAACCAAAATGACCCCAAGAGCGCAGTGATGACTCATCCAAGAGATCGCAAAAGACCCCACAACAACATCCAAAGAACTGCAGGCCTCACTTGCCCCAGTTAAGGTCAGTGTTTACGACCCCACCATAAGAAAGACACTAGGCAAATACGGCCCAGATTGTCCAAGACGAAAACCTTTTGGAAAATATTCTGCGGTCTGACGAAACAAAAGTTGAACTTTTTGGAAGGTGTGTGTCCCATTACATCTGGCGTAAAAGTTCCAGAAAAAGTAACGCCACATTTCAGAAAAAGAACATCATAGCAACAGTAAAATATGGTGGTGGTAGTGTGATGGTCTGGGGCTGTTTTGCTGCTTCAGGACCTGGAAGACTTGCTGTGATAAATGGAACCATGAATTCTGCTGTCTACCAAAAAATCCTGAAGGAGAATGTGCGGCCATCTGTTGGTGACCTCAAGCTGAAACCAACTTGGGTTCTGCAGCAGGACAATGATCCAAAACACACCAGCAAGTCCACCTCTGAATGGCTGAAGAAAAACAAAATGAAGACTTTGGAGTGGTCTAGTCCAAGTCCTGACCTGAATCCTATTGAGATGCTGTGGCATGACCTTAAAAAGGCGCTTCATGCTGGAAAACCCTCCAATGTGGCTGAATGACAACAATTCTGCAAAATTCCTCCACAGCGCTGTAAGAGACTCATTGCAAGTTATCACAAACGCTTGAGTGCAGTTGTTGCTGCTAAGGGTGGCCCAACCAGTTATTAGGTTTAGGGAGCAATCACTTTTTCACACAGGACCATGTAGGTTTGGATTTTTTTTCTCCCATAATCATAAAAAGTTTCATTTAAAAACTGCATTTTGTGTTCAGTTGTGTTGTCATTGACTAATATTTAAATAAGTTTGATGATCTGAAACTTTTAAGTGTGACAAACATGCAAAAATATAAGAAATCAAAACACTTTTTCACACCACTTTAAGTACCGTATGTGAGAAATGTAGTCTTTCAGACAAAACAAAAAAGCAGTTTGCAACAAAGTTTGAAAGCTAGAGTGGAAATTACATCTTTACAACAATAAAGTATTTTTTAAAGTATGTCTTAACAATAAATATTCTTTTAACAAGAAAACGCTGCAAGTTTTTTTTGTGATTTATTTGACTAATTATGATACTTGAACAGAAATTCAATTGCCACTTTGCTATATAAGCATGTGAGCTACGTATGTTGATGAAAGGGCATATGCTGAAGTAGAGGTAGTGGTACCCAGTGAATATATACTGTACTTTTAATTAGGAATTTCATGTCCGATGCTGATCCTGTAAGTTGTATATCGATCAGTAGGGATACCAATCCAATACCAATAAACAACCTTCCTTTCTCCTTTCTTGTTATCATAATTCAGGGGTGTCCAAAGTGTGGCCAGAGGACCATTTGTAAACCACGGCTGTTTTTTTATTGGTCCATGGCACATTCCAAAAATATAGTTTAAAAGAAAATGTAAAAAAAGAAAACAGAGAAAAATCAGAAGTTAAAGAAGTTGAAATATTAAAGAAAAAATATATCTATATTTTTAATGTTTTTAAATACTATGAGAAACAAACAAAACAAAAAAAGGTTATAATTTTGTGGGAATAAAGTCATAATATTACACGGAAAACAATTGAAGTAAAGAAAATAAATTAAAGATTATTTAAGTTGAAAGTTGAACTCTTTGTAAAATAAAAAAAAAAAAAAACACAAGCAAAAATGGGAAAAAAAAAAGCGAGGAGCAAAGTTCATACAGTAGTAATAATAGACTTTTTGACCGATATCACCAAGCTGAGATACAGGCTATTTATTTTGAAATATACATCAAAGTGGCCCTTGCAACCTTTCATTTTTCACTATGTGGCCCTCGCTGGAAAAAGTAAGTATACCCCTGATGCACAAGAAGAGTACAACATTTTAAACACAAGCTGGAAAAGTTGGGGCCCCTTTAAGAACGCATCATAGACCAAGTAACTCTTTACAGGTTAAGTGTGTGGGTGTAAAAGCGTTAACGCTGGTCTTGGCTGGCATATTTTAAGCCGTGTGATTAAAAGGCAATAAATAAGAGTGCGACCAAGCAGTGTCCTGCAAATCAAGAGGCGGTCCAACAGCTGCATCTTAAGCCGGTGTGGACGGAAAGCAGCATCCACTGAGGTGCCATTTGACACATACTATAAGTGGCATGTAATTGAATTTCATGGAAAAAGCAAAGATTTAAAAGTCTAATGCGCGGAGCAACTGCAGATTTAGAGCTGCCACGCACATGGGAACACAAATCTGTCTGAGTGAAGATTGATTTGGCAACCTGAACCTCACTCTTACATCTTCAGTGGGAAGCACCCAAGGAAATTTACAACCGCAAATATGACTTCATATCGTGCTTTTGGAGCAGGGGTGTCCAAAGTTTTTCCAGCGAGGGCCACAGACTGAAAAAGCAAAAGATGCAAAGGCCACTTTTATATATATTTAAAAATAAATATCCTGCAACTCAGCTTAGATGAAAAGCGTATTATTAGTATCAACTTTTGTCTTTGCTTTCCCCCCCCCATTTTTGCTGCTTTTTTTTTTTTAATTTTCCAAATATTTTATACATTATACATATTTTGTATTATACTCAACAAAAATATAAACGCAACACTTTTATTTTTGCTCCCATTTTTCATGGGCTGAACTCAAAGATATAACATTTTTTCTATGAACACAAAAGGCCTAGCGCTCTCAAATATTGTTCTGTCTAAATCTGTGCTCGTGAGCATTCATCACTCACGATTCGTAATCTGTCCACCTCACAGGTGTGGCATATCAAAATGCTGATGACACAGCATGATTATTTCACAGGTGTGCCTTAGGTTGGCCACAACAAAAGGCCACTCCAAAATGTGAAGTTTAAGTGTATTGGGGGGGTGGTCCGAAAACCAGTCAGTATCAGGTGTGACCACCACTTGCCTCAAACACCGTATACACGGATCCAGAGCATCCCAAACATGCTCGCTATCTTCAAAATGCCATCAATAGAACACACCTGTGTTTGTTGTCCATAACATACGCGCCCGTCCATGCCATGACCCCACTGCCACCATGGGCCACTCCATCCACAATACATTTTATTGATAGCATTTTTAATGCACAGAGATACAGTGATGAGAGCCTGAGGCCTGTTGTTGTGTCATTCATCCACCAGCACCACCTCATGTTGCAACATGATAATGCACGGCCCCATGTTGCAAGGATCTGTACACAATTCCTGGAAACTGAAAACATTCCATTGCTTGCATGACCATCACACTCAGCTGACATATCACCTATTGAGTATGTTTGGGACGCTCTGGATTGGCGTACACAGTATTAGAGACAAATGGTGGTCATAGCAGATACTGACTAATTTTTGGACCCCTCCGGACCATTCCCAATACAGTTAAACTGCACATTTTGGAGTGGCCTTTTATTGTGGCCAATCGAAGGCAGACTTGTGCAATCGTAATGCTGCCTCATCAGCATCTTGATATGCGACACCTATGATGTGGCTAGATTATGAATCATGCATGATGAATGCTTACTAACACAGATTTGGGTACAATATTTGAGACAGGCAAGGCCTTTTGTGTACATAGAAAAGGTTTTAGGTCTTTGAGTTCAGCTCATGAAAAATGACAGCAAAAACAAAAGTGTATTTTTGTTGAGTGTATATACATTTTAAATCTAAATGTTCTCCTTGTAACATTATGACTTTATTCCCATAAAATTTGTAACGTTTTGTTCTAAAAAAAAAAATCGAATCATTTTTCTTGATGCTACTAAAATTATGTAATTTTTCCTTGTTATTCTCGTAAAATTACGACACTTCCCTATAAGATAACTTTTTCCTCTCAATATTTACATTTTCTTTCTAAAATTATTGCAGATTTTTCCATTTTTGCTGTTGTTTTTTCTTTTTTTTAAGTTTTCTTGTTAAATTGTTCATTACTAGAAAGGAAAGCGATAAAAAAACAGCCACGGGCCGCAAATGGCCACCGGGCCCCACTTTGGACACCCCTGAGTCTAAATGCAGTTTCTGTATAATTTGAAGTCATATTCTTATATAAGAACTCACATTCTAAAAATACAAATTTCACAAGAAAATAAAAAAAACAGCAACATCTGCAGTAATTTTACAAGAATAAAGTCAAAATATTAAGAGAAAAAAGTTGTAATCTAACAGGAAAAATGGTGACAATAAGGTAATATTATGAGAAACAAACAAAACAAAATAAAAAATGTGGGAAATTAGGTTGGAGAAAAATATTTAATATTATGGGAATAAAGTCATGATATTGCAAGAGAAAGATTTACAAGAAGAAAATTGTAATTGTAGTAAAAAAAAAATGAGAAAAAGGGGGGAAAAAACAACATCAAAAATAGAAAAAAACAGCAGTGATTTTATGAGAATAAAGTAAAAATATTAAGAGAAAAAAGTCATATTCTAACGAGAAAAAAGGTTTAAATTTTACAAGAATAAAACTATAACATGAGGACAAATATTGTCATTCTAGTAGCATACCTGTAGTGTTGAAATAAAATAAAATTATGAGAAACAAACAAATAAAATGAAGTTGTCAGTTTTGGAAAATTTGGTTGGGGAAAAAGTTTTAATATTACGGCAATAAAATGTAAATATTATGGGAATAAATTCATAATATTACAAAAAGAACATTTCTGAAGATTACTTCTGAAAAACGTTTGGAACGTGATGGCCCCCGAGTCGCACTTTGGACACCCCTGAGTTACAGATAGTATAGATAGGTCATAAAAATACAATTTTTATTCCTACCTGATTTCATAACCTAAATACAAGCCGTGGCCATAACGATACAAGAGATTGATTACACTGATTACGATTGGTTACGTGTTAGATCACACGGCCTCCATGCTCCATCATACCTGTCAACATCTGGGAAATAAGGGAAATTCCTGCACTATGTGTTGTACTACATTACCCAGAAGGCTTTGCAAGAGGGGTTACTATAACCTGAGCTACCAGCAAGTACGAGAGCTGTGCAGCAATAAGATATTCTCACATGTTGCTGCTTCTGGTTTGTTCACACTCAAAACAAACATAACAACTACCAGAGAGGACTTTTTTTGTGATGAAAGTTCAAATATGGGAAATTTACGGGAATAAACGGGAGTTTCCAGGGGACAGGTATGTGCTTGGCCTTATAACATGAGCCATCACTGACAAAAAAAAGAGAGGAAATGTGATTAAAAGAATTACATAAAGGGGTATTAAGAGGCAGGGTGAGGACCTGGCTTTGGGTGGAAAGAGGAAAAACATACATTGGCGGAAAAAGGATTAAGCATGTCGGGAGGGAAAGGAGGAAAAAAGAAAGAGGGAGATTAGCCCAATTTAAAAAGCAGAGGGAGGAAAGTCGAGTAGCGGAGGTAAAAGAGTGCAGTGAAAAGTTCAAGGTTGAAAAGTTGATTGAGTATGAAAAAGGTTGCAGGGAAAGCAGGTGGGTGAAGCTAGACTACAATGCACCACAGAGTCCCAGTGAATGACAGCATGTTTCAAGTCCGGTGAGGTCAGCGCTGGCTGGAATAAAGGACCTCCCATCAGCCACTGACTCTCGCCTTGGTACCGCCTGTTACCGCTGCATTCCGACGCCGTGAAGCCGTGCGCACGAGGCCAACGAGTGAAAACAGCGGGGGCTTCTTTCAGAGCCGAGCAGACGCACGCACTCGACACCCGGGGAGGGCTTGAATATTTCACGATGAGAAGCGGCTGTCACGTGAAAAAAAGGCCGCTGTAATTCAGCAGAATCAATGCAGTGAAATCCCACACGGCACAGCACTGGTTAACTGCACAAGAGCTAATGCGATTTCACGAGTCAGCGATAATGAGCTAGATGCATTTGGTAAAAGAGTAGACGGCCTGTTTATCATCTGTGATAAGAAATATGAAGATGTATGCACATACAACGGGTTTCTCTCTGTCCCACCGCACTAAAACATCATTTGCAGACACTCCAACCTCCACCGAATCAGCGCCCCTTGACTGCCACTTAACTGGTTCAGCATATTACATCATACGCTGCTCTGATGAGGGCACACAGTGGGTGTTTTCGGAGAAGCATACAGGGACACGGCAGCCACAGGCCCCGCTTCGAGCCGGGTGCTGATGAGATGCGATAGGACCCGACCGTGCAGAAGCTCCGGCCTGTGTGTTAGCTGACTAATCCTCTAGCCGTCCACTGCCAGGATCCAGACTCATCAGCTTTGGTGTTCTCTTGTCAAGACACATTTTTATAACGTCCCACTGGTCATTTCTAGCCGCTAATGCCCAACACAACAGCCCCTAATGCCAAATGATTACGCAGTGCTGTTTTAGCACATTTGTCGCCTGAAAAGAAAGAGCGAGCCACAAGGCAGCGATGGGCTGACTCCCTGCTCAAAGGACCGGCGTGATGAACTCAGCAGAAAGGGAGTGGACCTGAAAGCCAGTCTAAGCCACCACTCTCGGGGTGGGCACTGCGGGGGCCTGAGCTGGGTCAGGACTGAACCGGGCGCTGGGCAGGGATTTACAGTGCCCTCTTGTACGGTCTAGAGTCTGTGAGCTCATACGTGAGGGGAGACACAATGCACACATCCGGATTCATCTGGCAAGCCGAGTGGCGAGATGGAAAGGTTAGGGTACAAGCATGTGAGGATGTCAAGCGGCGGCTCTAGTCCAGACTACAGCTGATGAAGTCTGCTCGGATTAGAAATAAAACATCTTCTAAAACAACCCAAACGGTCCAGTTAAGATCATTCCAATGCTCAAAGACTAGATAGGATAGTTCATGTTCAGGATAATGTCTTCGAAAATAACCCCAAGCGTCCAACTGCAATCAATTCAATGCTGAAAGACTAGATAGGATAGCTCTCGTCTAGACTAGACCTGATGAAGTCTGCTCAGATTAGAGGCAAAACATCTTCTAAAACAACCCAAACGGTCCAGTTACATTTGAGTCACTGCTCAAAGACTAGATAGGACAGTTCATGCTCAAAGACTGTATAGGACATACTGTCCTATCTATGAGGCCTGCTCAGATGAGGAGCAAAATGTCTTCTAAAAATCCCGAACAGTCCAGTTGTGATCGATTCAATGCAATTCAATTGATCCAAGCAGACTTCATCAGGTCATGCTCAAAGACCAGATAGGACAGCTCTAGACTTTTAGCATAAAGTGATGAAGTCTCTTCGGATTAGAGGCGAAGCGTCTTCTAAAACAACCTGAACAGTCCAACTGCGATGGATTCAATGCCCAAAGAAGGGATGTCACATATCTCTCTGAATGTTCTGAACTCCTGTTTTCATACCAGCGTTGCCTTAAGCGGAATAGTCCTGATGAAGTCTGCTCGGATTAGAGGCGACACATTTTCTACAACAACGCTGAACAGTCCAGTTGAGATCGATTCAACACTCAAAGACGAGATAGGAGCACTGTTCTCTGGACTAGAGCAGTCCTATCCAGTCTTTGAGCATGACCTGATGAAGTCTGCTTGGATCAAAGGCGAAACGTCTTCTAAAACAGTCCCGTCGAGATCAATTCAATGCTCAGACCTCCTTTCAGTGCTAAGAAAGCTGACGTGTCGAGGGAGCACAGCTTTGCAACAGAAAATAGATCGAGAGTTCAAAGGTTTTATTTGACCTTGACTGACAAGCAGGGGACAGATGTTATCTACTGTTTGCCTGCAACTCTCACCTGAGTCCCCTCCAGTGAATGAGTGCCGCTGGTCTGACCATGTGACTCGTACAGTAAACATCATATAGGACGTATAACAACACGGAACACACACGGCAGAACTATGAGTCATTGCCATGAATCATTCCATCCATCCATCCATCCATCCATGCATCCATCCATCCATCCATGCGTCCATCTTGTACGTCACGTTTATGAAACATAAGCATGTTATCTCAGTGCTTATGGGGTGGGTGGTGGTGGTGGTGGTGGTGGTGGGGAGGGCTTTATACAGACCGTAGCTACAAGGCTGTGATTCATGCACTTGGTCAGTGTGTTCTGTGCAACAACAGTCATGTGGGAAGGTCAGAGCGCATGACACACAAGGACTCTCCATTTTAGACCTGACAGTGTGTGTGAATCTATAGCCATTAAGCCCGAGGTACATAGTACTTCATCATTTCATGCAACGGTCATCATGTATTTAATATTAGTATTATTATTTGCTCATTTGATGAAATAGGCATTATTTATTATTATTATTGAAATAATTTAATGCAATGTTCATGATTTATTTATTTTTTACAACCTCTTGATGGAATGTCCATGGTTTTATTTATTACAATTGCTTTTTTTTTTTTTTTTACAATAATTTCATGCAATTTCCATGATTTACTTATGTAATGATATTATTATTTCCACAATCATTTGCCGCAATGGCCATGATTTATTTATTATTTATTATTACTATTATTTACAATAATTTTATGCAACAGCCATGATTTTTTTTTACAATCATTTGACAAATTATCCACAATTTATTTATTTTTTTATACAACCATTTGACGCCATGTGCATTATTGATTTATTTTTCATGCATTGCCCATGATTCATATCTTTTTGTGTCATTGTTATCATGCAATAATTTGATGCAATGTCCATTTATTATTATGATTATTTTACAATCATTTGATGCAATGTCCATTATTTATTATTATTATTATTTGTACAACAATTTGATGCATTGCCTATTATTTATTTATTTTCCAAGCACATCTTTTTGCGTGTCACAAGCTAAATGACATCCAATTCAATGATGATTTTGCTATCATTATCAGTAAAAAATGAAAATACACAAGCACTGCATGTATGTTGCGAGTGCAGGGTTAAACCCTCATTGCAGTAGTCCTTTTTTAACAATGTTTGTGCTGAAGTAATGCCAGCTTAGCCACATTTTATGTTTCCAATAAAGAGAGGTGTGCTCTGCCTTTAGCTGCTTCTATTTTTAGATACATCTGCAGCCACAGTAGAGAGCCACTCTAAAAACCTCACAAACATTTTAAGACGTGCAGCCCAGGACATCATTCTGTCTCGCTCCGACTTCAGGAGCATCATTGCATTGCATTATGCATTCGGTTAGTTATTGGTTCATGTATCCAATGCACTACGGTTATCATAGCCCAGATTACACAGAAGCAAAAAACACCTAATAGCCTTTGAGAAATAGCGGCATAAATAAAATAGTTGGACATAGACACTAAAAGCAGGTAAAAATAGGTCTGCCAGACATCCATCTTTCCAAATATACCACATCGGCTGCAGCTCGTCACACATGATCAGCGCATCTCTAGCGTCCACTCACCACACGTGCGTATGGCTGCACACGCTCTGCCTCCAGCTATGCCAGCCCACAGGGATGCTCCTACCTGTGTGCCCGTCCCTCCGCATGCATGAGCAGCATGCGACCCAGCGCGTTTGCCCGTGTGACTAAAATGCGGCTTGATCTTCACTGTTAAGACCGAGAGCCGAACCAACCTGGAGTGACATCTGTGAAGGCCGCGACATCATCTACATGACACCGCCGCTGACAGGAGAGAAGATATTGATTTAAAAAGCAGCAGCGCTCAAATGAGAACCCGACGCGCTGCGATTGGGTCAGGATGAACGACACCTACAAACGCTGGGGACTTGAAGTCAACCTAACAGCAGTGCGGTGTGACCTTCTGCTCCCTTCCTCCCTTCATCCTCTCTTGCTGTGATAACAGAGACATTCCTGAGCTTGTTCCCTGCCTCGCCGTTGGCCTCCCACTTAATTCCACTGGAGTGTGTGGAATGTTGGACTGACGAGTGGAGCAGTCAAGAGGGATGGAGAGGAAATGAACAACATTAATAAACTGAGCTGGGTAAAAAAAAGCTTGTGATGAGTGGAGCACCCAAATGCCCACAGCAGCATGAACTCATGCGAGGGCATGCACACGTTTAGAGAGTGGGCCATAAACGATGCAAAATTGCCTAGTTCGTCTAAAAATGTAACTAACATGGTTTTATTTAGAATTTTGAATGAAAGTGTATGAAACCTATGCACTCTATTACAATCAAACTCCCTCTGATGTTGGACATTTTGGAATTGGACCTGAATCTTCATCAACACAGCTTCGGCATATCGCACGTGACCTCAACATACCTCACAAGACCTCAGGTCAGTGAGCTTTTTCTTAAGCCAGCCTCAGCAATGTGTGTTAAAAGAAGAACGTGACAAGATACATAAACCGGGCGGCAGTGGCTCAGGAGGTAGAGCAGGTCGTCCAGAAATCGGAAGATTGGCGGTTTGTTCCTCGCGGCCTCCACCAAGTTGCTGTCGTCGTGTCCCTGGGCAAGACATTTCACCCACCTTGCCTCCAGTGCTGCCCACACTGGTGTTTGAATGTTTAGTGGTGGTCGGAGAGGCTGTAGGCGTGAACTGGCAGTCACGTTACCATCAGACTACCCCAGGGCAGCTGTGACGACACATGTCGATGACTCAGTGTATGACTGAGGAGTGAATGAATAATAATGGGTTCACTTCATTGTGAAGCGCTTTGGGTGCCTTGAAAAGCGCTATATAAAATGTCATCCATTATTATTATTACAGTATTATTCTAAACTAGGGGTGCACGATAAATATCGGACCAATAATTCTTCTTAGGAGGCATTATGATGTCATGCTGACAAATGTGGTAAGATGAAATAACAGCAGAGGTGGGCGAAAGTCTGTGTTTTGCAAGTCTCAAGTCTTTAATCCCAAGTCTCAAGTCAAGACGTCAAATCAAGACAGGTCGAATCAGATCCAAAGTCATAGGCTTGAATTTTTGGAGTCTTTACAAGTCATAAGCACTGTTTAGTGTTTACCAAATAAAATACCACAACCACCAATTTGCGAATGCAAATGAAATTCTCCTCGGTAGCATAGTGACACATCCCGGTGTTAATCACTCCACCCTCCGGTACTCTGGCACTCACATCCTCGTTTGCTCCTAAATCTGATTGGACGTTAATAGATGCCTTCAATGAGACTGATTCTGTGGGAAAATATGTGGTCTTGCTGGAAATGTCATAATAACGTTAAATACTTAGTCAGCGTTATTCATCCAAGTCAAGTCCTGGGCCACTGATGTCAAAGTCCAAGTCAAGGTGCAAGTCTTTGATGATATTTCAAGTCGACTCCAAAGTCACCAAAATTCCACACATCTGAAAAATAGCTCCGATAACCCATCCATCTGTTTTCTATGCCGCTTATCCTCATCCTCGGGCGAGAGGCGGGGTACAATTGCAGGGCACATATAGAATACAGAGTCGCCAATTAACCTAACATGCATGTTTTTGGAATGTGGGAAGAAACCGGAGTACCCGGACCCGGAGGAAGCCCGCACAAGCACAGAGAGACCATGCGAACTCCACACAGAGATTCCCAAAAGGAGGTTCGAAACCAGGTCTTCCCGACCTCCTGACTGTCTGGCCAACATGCTAACCACTCGGCCACTCAGTTAACCAAAAATTGCAAAAAAAGAAAACTGCTCCAATGAGGTGAGGCTGTGCTGTAGTGAGCAAATCGAGTGCTCCTTTTGTCCTCCATGTCGTAAACACATAGATAGATAGATAGATAGATAGATAGATAGATAGATAGAATAGAATAGAATAGATAGAATATGTGGTAAAATGTACAGCATACATGTACCACAATATTTACATGTTTATGCCTTTAGGATGCACTGATAATGCCTTTTCATCAAGCATTGAGATTTCCCACTTTGTTCGGCGGCCCTTGAACGCACCATACTGAAAAAGTGAAACTTATACATAACTTCTACACCGTGACATCTACAAAAGTCACTCTTATCATAAATGGTCATCCAAAATTGGAGGAAAAGGTCAACGGGGTTCCGGAGGGGGAGGACGGAGGCGGCATAGCGCTCGGTGGCGCCTCAAGGCAGCAGCATCACATTTTTATGGGTGTTATGACTGAATTACTCGTGTTTATCTACTGTATTGTTAAATTGTTGATAAATATGTTGATAAAAATACTATACTCTATATACTGTACTATACTCTAATTAGCAATATTAAAGTCAAAATCATGAAGTCATTCAATGATTTTAAAGTTAAATTTGTTATTGGTATCCGGTGTTGGCAACACTGATGCTGTGTTTTTAATTATTGGTATCGGTATTGGTATGCCACTGGTATCAGTGCAGGAATCCTTCACCACTTTCATATTTTATGGCTTCACTCTATCATGATTTTTCAAAAATACATTAAATAATAAATCATGCTGTTGTGTGGTTGAATACGGCCTATTATTACTTAAAAAAATGCATATGTAAGCATATTTTTTGCCTAAATGAAGCATTTTCAAGCATAAAAATGAATAAATTAACTAAAATGCAAATATAAGGCATTCAGAAGACACATTCAAAGACATTGTGATCATATGAAGTATTCTAAACTGATCACTACGTGTCAGTAATGATACTGTAATGTTGTGTGAGACACACAAGCACCAGACTTGATCGACAGGCATTTATGGCAGGTTTGAATGATCTCACAACCGGCACAATAATCCCTGACATGGGCTGCTGTTGCAGGCATAACCCACGCCTAGCGAAAACTCACCTGACGTCACTTCCTGTCTGCCCTGTCTTCCTGTCTAATTTATGTCTTAAATATCTTATTTTCTCTTATTATGTCTACTATATTGGGTAATAGGAGTGTCAAGGTGACTATAGGGGTGTTATTTCATGTCTAGAGGGCTCTAATAGTGTTAAAAAGCATATTTAGAGGTCGTAAACAGGTTTTCTATGCTGTAACAACAAAAATATATAATTTATAATAAAGAATCCTACTTTGCGAAAATTCACTGATCACGGTCGGGTCTGGAAGCAATCAACGAGGGATAACTGTATTTGTATTGGTATTGGCAGTCCTGGCCCTGTACTGTATTTACTTGTCTACTGATTAAATTTTATTTATGTTACTTTATGGTTTCCCATAAGCGCATAACAGTTACATTTTCATATATATTTTCTTCTTTTTGGTTAAAAAATTCTTGGGAACCTGCGGAAAAGCGAGCTGGATTACAGAAGCAGGTGGGATCAGTGTTGTGCTCACCAAGAGAATGAGACAAATGGTGATTAAACACGCGGTGTGCATCGGGAGAGTGGTTTCCAAAGCACCAGCACTGTAAGTCCGGCTGTATTGTGACGATGAAACTTCTCTCATCTGCGGCCCATGAGCACTCAAACAGAAAATGAGCAACGTGAGAACATTCCAGAAAGCCATACGCTGGTCTGTTAGCGCTCGGCCGGTGTCCAAGCAAAAGAAGCAAAAACACATCTGCGAGAGGGCCAGGTGAGCGAAGCAACCGGGTGAGAAATGTGAAGATGAAAGAGGAAAAATGTGGAAAATGTTGCAAGTCTTGAAAGAAATGAACTCACTCATTTGTTAGAGTAAGAGGCAGTGTGATTGGCTGTAAAAGACCGAAGGGCAAAACATGTGAAAGAAGGATATATTGCACTGCAATGTCATAAATCTCCCACAAGTCCTCCACTGGTTGCTGCTTCCTTTCAGCATTAGGGATAAACCATTGGCGGTGATGATGAGGGAGATGCGGGTGCTTCTTTGCTCTGATTCAAATCACCTGCTCCACCCACGCAACGTGATTCCTAGAGATGAAAATGCTCTCACGTCTTAAAATCTTGTTTTGCTTGAGTGTGTGTTTGTCATGCGCTCTTAAAAGAACACTACACCTTTTTCGGGAATTTCGCCCATCACCCATGAGACCTGCACACCCGTATTTCTCTTTTCTGTGCGTTCTAAAGGTAGAAAAACGTAAAAACAGGCAGCTAATTAATGCACGCAATGGGACACACCTATTCCGCAGAGAAAGCCCGCTATTAAAACACCTCCAAAAACTTGTTATGGTTTTATATCCATGCTGAGAGCGTGTAGCAACAGCCACATTCATGATAACATGTAATACTTACAGTATTTTGCCATACTTTGGTCGTTTTAAGGATTCCTGGAACTTCCTTCCTGGGCGCATTGAAAGGAACGCCCCACCTAGGGTTAACTTTTCCAAACTCAAAACCAAAAACACAGCAGCAGTGGCGGGAGCTCCAATATGTAGCGTTGTGAGCTCACATGTGGTGAAGCTAGTCGCTAGCCGGTGTGGCGTGGCGAGGTGTCACTACACAAGTAACGTAGTTCTTGGGCGTAACAATGTTAACATCAATAATAATAACAATGTCGCTGTAGCTTTGTTTATATGCAGGTCACATGATGGAAATGGAGCGTTGTTGGCGCTTTTTGGAGGTTTTTTCAGAAGGCTTTATAGGCGGAATAGGTGCATCCCATTACGTCTTTGGAACACACAGAAAAGAGAGAGACGTGTGTGGATTGTGGATGATGGACAAAATTCTATAAAAAATGCAGTTTTCCTTTAAGGATTGCATTCCAGCAGCTTGGTGGAGTTCATCTCACACAATTAAATTCCTATGGGCTATTTCTGCCCACCTGCTTGTGCCGTTGCCAGCACTTTTTATGAAAAGAAAACATGCAGGAGAAATAACGTGGATGTGGGAACACAATGGGGGAAATAAGTATTTGAACCCTTGCTGATTTTGCAGGTTTGTCCACTTACATCATTTTAATCATATGTACATTCTAACAGGGGGAGACGGATCCCCCCCCCCCCCCCCCAAAAAAAAAAAATGGATAATCATCTGATGAAGAAATATAAGTACAGTGGTCCCTTGCGACATCACAGTTTGAACATTAATACATGAATAAAGACATGAATAAATGATCCCTGTTTTGTTGTTGAATACGACCAACTATTAGTAAAAAACATGCAAATTGTACTTATTCTTGGCCTAAATTAATCATTTTCAAGCATATAAATGGCTAAATGAAGTAAAATGCAAATAGTAGGCGGAAGAAGCATTGTAATTGTGAATGTAGTATTCTACATTGGCCACTAGGTGTCAGTCATTGTTTGGTGAGACAAGCAGCAGACGTGATCGCCAGAACAGGCATTTATTGCTCACAACAGGCACAATAATAATAACATAATAATCACAATAATAAAGCTGGTGGGGCCAGAACACACGGCAAGCTAAAAACTCAACTCTGAACCTCCGACGTCACTTCCTGTCCTCCACAACAGAACTCAGCCGACATGCCATGGCTGAGACGGACTTGCCGTAGCTGAGATCGAATGGAAAAAAAAGCTTCTCCTCTCCTTCTGTGTGGAAGTGGTAGGTTTTTGGCTTCTTTGTCCTTCTTCCCCGATCCGTTTGAAACATTTTCTTATTTTTAGAATAAGTAAATTGGAGAGGGCAACTAGTTAGCTCGGTAGCTTTCTATGCTAGCGGTGGCCGTTTATTATGTCCCTGCAATGATCCCGTAGCCTGCGCAATGTGATGTAATTAAAGAGTATCAGGAGTGTAAAAGTGACTATAGGGGTGTTATGTCATGTCTACGGGGCTCTAACAATGGTGAAACACGTATTTAAACAGGTTTTCTATGCTATAGCTAAAAATATATATTGCGGTCAAGTCTGGAACCGATTAACCACGCTAATGACTGTAGTGGGGATCTACTGAATGCACAAATGGAGGAAAATGATGTCAACAGACTAGTGTAGGTTGAAAAATCGTCCATTATCACCCATTTTCTTTAGGTCTCCAGCAAAAGCCTCAAGTAAACGTGCAAGCAACGGCTAGTTTCCGTTTCGGTTATGTTGATAACCCCTATCTGTCAGCCAATCTGAGGTGCGTGGACATAAATGGGTTGCACTGTAAATCTCAATAACGACAAATTCATTTTATTTTCAATGTGAAGGCCAATAAAATTGAGTTGCGGGCCGAAAATGGCCCCCGGGCTGTACTTTGCACAACCCTGTAATATGGCAAGTGCGTATATCATACTGGTTGAGAGACACTGTCTCCAGTTTAGACGGCACCCTGTCGAGATCTGAAGAGGAACATTCAGAGAGCAGATTTTTTGCTCTCTGGCAAGCTCCACAGAGGAGGCACTCAGCCATGGATGACAAAATCCCCATCACCTGACTGATCAGTCATTCCACTCCCACATCTCTCACTCCTCATAAAACAGCTAAACCTCCAAGTCCCATAAATAAGAGCAAGGGAGTTCAAGTCTTCCGTTTCTTGTAAAGTGCAAGAACAAAACATTGGGTCATTGTTGTTAAACGCACTCCTCCATCTCCTGTCTGCAGGTCATATTCATGTCCAAACAATCCATCTTTTGTTTCATGATATCACACAGGTGTTTGCCTCCCCCTTGAACAGGAACAACACACGCATGCCTCACATTTGTGATATTTTACTGGAAAAATTACACAGCATGGACGCTTTTCAGACGATTTTTGGGCTGACCTTTTCTGTACCAGCCTGACCGTACCAGCAAGGTCCATGAAGGTAAGCTTGGGCAGTTTGGTGTTGGAGAATTTGCAGAGATGTTGAGCTAAACTGAGTCACTTCAGAGGTTCTTCTAGACGAATGGACCAAAAGAAATACTACAGACGCTCTTCAAAGTGGACCGTATTTTTCTGTACAGTAAAGCCCTGCTTTTCGGAGGGGTTATGTCCCGGACTACCAGCAAAAGGTGAAAATCCGCAAGGAATTTAGATTTTAAAAAGTCTTTTTTTTCTTTCTTTTTTCTTTTTGAAGTAGCTTAACCCAGTAAAACCCCAAAATAGAACAAAAATTCCAAACAAATTTTTCAAAGTTTTTCAAAAAGTCCTCAGGTGCAAAAAATTTGAGTATTTTTTTTTTTTAGATATTTTACACTGTAGTGTGTTTCTACAGAAATGTTGCAATGCACAGTTTGGGGTTTTTTTTGTCAAATTTTTGACACATGGCTCACTCCTCCCACTCCAAACCCTCCTGCTGGCTTGACGTTGACGTTCTCCTCCGATTTCGGATCAACATTTGCAATAAAAGTGACAATGTGTGTGATTATCAGATTAGATTCAGCTCCAGAATCCTTGCCTTTCTCCCACATTTATTAATTACATGGATTAAATGATACAATGCAGAGGGACTCTACACTAATGAATGATAATTATTACCCAAAAAACAATATCCATCCACCTGTTGAGGGAACGTTAGGGGAACATCGAGGGAACCGACCATGTGACCACCACGCAACAAAACATTCCACTGCAACCACGGAGCAACCAACAGATGCTCCAAACCACACAACATAAATGTTTTCATAATGTTTCGGGAACGTTTTGAACGTTTTGGGAACCAAAAATGGATAGCGGGGAAGGTGAGATGATCAATGAACGGATACAATCGGAGTCACGGTGTAGAAGTTATACAGTCTGTGCGTTTCGCTTTTGGATCTCACCGCAACTATGGTGCATTCAAGGACTGCTGAACAAAGTCCGAAATCTCATCGCTTGGCAAAAAAACGTGAGTGGAGTGAAGCATAAAGACATAAACATGTAAAAATTGTGGGCGGCTGTACATGTATGCTGTACATTTGATATTTGCTTATATATATATATACAGTATATATATCATTTTTTTACAAAAAATATCAGATAAAATCAATATATATATATTTTTTATAAATAATATTTAATAACACATAAAACATATAAATATATATAAAATACTGTATATATAAAACATATATTTAAAACATACTGTATATATAAAATAAAAAACTATTGAAAAATGATATATATATAATTTTTATATATTAAAAAATAGGTATATATATATATTTTTTTCTTTAATCAAAAAACTGTTAATTTTGAATGCTAAGTCGTGAATGCGCGGGACATCCACTGTTGAGTGTCCCCATTTAAAGGCCACATCCATGTCCCCGTCGTCCAGATGAATCAGTGTCCATCTCGCTCTCTTGTCTCGTGTCCATCCTTGCTGATGATACACGGATCTGCTTGATAGCGGCATCCCCAGCGGGCCGTTCTGGAATGTCAATTTCAGTTAATTACATTTTCCTGACTCGGTCCCAGAGGGAGGGAACCGTCCCGGGTTCACGCCTGAAGTGCGACGTCTACTGTAGCTTCGCTGTGCTTATTGTGAATATTAAATATCGCATGCATGCAAAATACATGCAGAATTGTGAACAGAGATGAGGCTTTTTGTCTTGCTATGACACACGGCGCTATGACTTAAGCGATCTTGGAAGGTTCACAGGCAGATAAAAGGGCAGACAAACAAAAATCTCATTTATGTGCGCTGTTGTTTTTGATGCCAAACCGCGTTTTCTTCACATGAGGTGATGAAAATGGAGGTGATTGGTGGCCTGCTGCCTGGCAGTGCTGCGATAGTTAGTGGGGAAACTCCGCCCTCTGCAGGACAACATCTGTCATTGTTTGTTTTTGTACAAAGACTGGAGATGAGTGTCGTTCACAATGCAGCAACAGCGCTCCTAGCGGTCATTTAAGTGTACCAATAATGTGTTGTACTGTTCTAAAAGGCAGTAGGAGGTTTTGATGATGGAAACGGACTGAAAGCAAGCAACACAACACACAATTGCACTCCCATTGTCAGTTACATTCATGCTAGTCCATATTGTACTACCATACTTAGGCTTATTTACATGCTCATTACCGGTGCATTAAAAAACAATGTAAATAGGATTATCAAAGAAATGTGCATGAATGAATATGAATATTAATGACATTGTGTGTGTGTGTGTGTGTGTGTATAAATAAATAAACAAATGTAAATAAAACAGATGAACTTGCTGAGTGACAGATACAGAAATGTCACAATAAATGATTTCACATGCCAAAGTATTTGTTTCATATTGTCCATTCTGTGCACATAAAATCAAATATCATTACCAAGTTCCTAAACTACACTTAAAGTCCAATGTAAACTTCAAATACAAATATCTCATACGGTGTTGTCACACAAAGGTCAGTTCAAGAAAAGTAGGTTTGTGAGTTATTGGGAGTTTAAAGTGTCACAAAAATACATTTGTAGGATTATGAGGGGGAAAAAGTGGTCATTTTACAAGAATAAATTAATTCTATGAGGATAAAGTCTTCATTTTGGCAAGTGAAAGTCAAAATTGCCACACAATATTACTTTATTATAGTCAAATTACAACTTTATTATTACTGTGCTATACTCCCCCCTTCTTTTCTTCTTTATTCTTTTCGTAGAATGTTACTTTTGAGCGGCCCAAGTACCTCATTGTATATGTTCTGTATATTCTAGCTACAATGACTTCTATGTTCTATGTACTGTATGTCTGTATGCTCTGCACTGTGCTTTATATCACGGACATCCAAACTTCTTCCATGGAGGGAATTTATCTATCCAGAAAAATAAAAAATAAAAAAATGTGGGGGACCACTTTTATATTTACCTTTTTGTTTATTATTTTTCTTTACACATTATTCATTTAATTTGATGAATTAAATTTAAGTTCTTTTTTTCTGTTTAGTTTCTTTCATTTGTTTCAGTGTTTTTGTAATATGTTATCTTCTGCACTCTCCTGATGCGGGCTGTGTTGCATGTTATTAAAAACAAACTACGGGTTGCAAATGGCACGCGGGCCGCACATTAGACGCCACTGGTTTATACCATACCAGTTTATTTTGCATTTCTAATTTATTTTGGAAATAAGAGATTCTTTATAGGTGAAATACTATTAAAATGGCATTATTTTTTCTCATAATTATGACAGAATTGTGACTTTTTTCCTCTTTCAATGACAACTTTTTCTCTTAATATTTTGACTTTATTCTCATAAAATTACAGTTGTTCTGTTCTCTCTCTTTTTTTAAATTTTCCAACTATTTCAACTTTCTTCTTGTAAATTTTCTTCCCCTAACAATGACTTTATTCCCATAATATTTCGATGTTATTTTTGTAATATTATGACTTTTTCCCCAACCAAATTTTCCAAAAATGACAACTTTATTGTTTGGTTAGTTTCTCATGATATGACAACTTTAAAAAAATTTATTTTTTTCATTCACATTTTAGCTCTACGCTACTAAAATGACATTATTTTTCTTCATAATATTTGGACTTTATTCTCGCAAAATGTTTTTTCTATTTTTTTTGTTATATTTTCGAAATATTTTCAACTAAATTTTTGCCTCGTATTATTATCGCTTTATTCACATTTTCACTAAAATCCATCCTAATTTTCCAAAAATTGCAACTTTACGGTTTGTTTCTCAAAATATTTTGACTTTTAAAAAAGACATTTTTTCTTGAATATTTTAACTTTATGCTACTAAAAAATATTTCTCCTTATAATATTACATTATTGTCATGAAATGACAACTTTTTCTTTGTAAGATTAAACCTGTCAGGCACGAGTTGAGGCTGTCGAGTGCGTGACCTCCAGTATGCAGAGACGAGGCGGCGGCTTGCAAACAAAAAAACCTTTAATGTCGCACAAACAAACAAACAAACAAACAAAAAGCGACAGAGGAAAAAGGGCTCGGTGAACAGGGTACCGGTAGTCCAGGTAAGTAACTTTTGGTGACAGCACCGACACGGAGACGGAGACGAGGACGAGGACGAGGACGAGGACGAGGACGAGGAACAAGGGTAACAAAGGCAATGAACCAGCGCCGCACGTACGACGGCGCCGCCCTTTTAATAGCAACGAACGATAATTGTCCACAGCTGTGCAGCCAGCGGGCGTGACGTGGCTGCCACTTCCTCCCCGAAGAAGGTGCAGCCTGCCAAAATAAGGGCGCAGGACAGTAGACGCTCGCCCCAGTCCTGCAGGCATGACATTTTCTCTCTTAATATTTTTTTTACAACATTATGGTTTGTTTATTTTAATATTTCATCTTAATGCTACTAAAACTACATTATTTTTCCTCATAATATTGCTTAATTGTCATGAAATTGCAACTTTTTTCTCTTAATATTTTGACTTTATTCTCGGAAAATTACAGCTGTTTTTTTCTCCATTCATGCTGTTGCTTTTTTTTATATTTTGTAAATATTTCATTTTTATTCTTGTAAATTTTTGCCTCGTATAATCGTGACTTTATTCCCATAATGTTTTGGCTTTATTTCCATAATATTACAACATTTTCCCTAAATATTTTTAAAAACTTTATTGTTTGATTTTCCTAATATTATGACTTAAATTAAAAAAAATATTCACAACTTTATGCTACTAAAATAACATTATTTTTCCTCATAATATTATTTTAATCTCATGAAATTACAACTTTTTCCTGATTTTTTTCTTAATATTTTGACTTTATTCCTTTCAAATTATTGCTGTTGTTTTCTTTTTTTTTTCTTGTTAAATTCCATTTTTAGAATGTGGCCACGGGCCACTATAAAAAACACCCACGGGCCGCACTTTGGACACCCCTGGTCTAAAAGACGCCCGCATCTCTGTTTGAAAGACTCCGTGATGACCCCCGCTAAGCGCTCAGCTACGTGACAGCTGCATGTGACCCCCAGAGGTCAGTTGCAACCCTGCATTGTGGAGGTCAGTCAACAAGAATGCTGACTCATTTTCCTTCCATCAAAAAGAAGAACGCCCTCCCTCCTCTCTCCTGCTCCTCTTCATCAAAACACGCTTGAAGGCCACTGTGGCCAAATTGCAGTCGGGGGCAATCGTCACTAACATCCACTAACTAACCAATAAGTGTTTGATGTTCCACCATCTCACACATACAACATCAGCACAAGACGCTGAGTATTTATTCTCTTTTACGGCCTCATTTCCAGCTGTGTGATTCCACTAAAGGGCAAAGCTCAGGTGAAAAATGCCATATAAAATAGCTTTAGTGCTGTTTTATTGGGTTTGGGTTTGACAGAAATGTGCACTAATGCTAATGAAGGCATAAATGAATACTAAAATGAAGCGCGGTGATGATGGGGAACCAGGATTCATCCTTGGCCAGCTCAGCCTTGTTTAATGGTGTTGGGCGGGAAAGGCCATCAAAGCGTGAGTAGAGCACATCCCTCAGCAGGTAGCATTCTGAAATAGCAACCTTGATCCTAATGGCGCACAGCAGCGCCCCTGGCTTGTGACCAATCCATCCTGAGAGCCACCCCCTTCCCCTTCTGCACGTGAAGCGACCGTCTCCGTGCGTCCATCCGCTCTCATGAACCCATTTGCTTCTGGGCTATTTGGCCCATTATTTTATTTCACCGTTCACTTGAGTCTCCAGTGACGATGGACGCCGGTTGGCAGGGCAACTTCCTCAAGGGGTGGCTCGCTTTACGAAGTTTCGCATTTCTGGTGGTCCATTTCGATGAGAAAAAGAAGCCAAAAAAGCCACTCGGGGAGTGCTGGAACAGTGGAACAGGATACGTGACTTTACCAGGGGCCCTCAAAGCAACCTTGGCTTCCTTCCACGTTACACACGAAATACTCCTAACTGCTTGTCTGATGCGTCTGCGTGCACCCATTCGTCACAGTTAGGCAAGCCGACACAGTTAATGGAGCAGGGGTGTCCAAAGTGCGGCCCAGGGGCCATCTGCAGCCCGTGGCTGTTTTTTATATTGGCCCCCGGGCACATTCTACAAATATAATTTTCAAATAAGCAGTCATTTCACAAGAATAAAGTCAAAATATGAAGAGAGAAAAGTTGTAGTCTAAAGACAAAAAGTCGCAATACAAAAATATAAAATATTGTCATATTATATTAATATTTTGAGGAAAAATTACGTCATTTTAGAAGCATTAAGTCGAAATATGAAAGGAAAACGCACTTAAAAGTTGTAATATTACGAAAAACAAACAACTAATATTGTTATATTATTGTATTATACTTGTATATTATATTCTATTTTTGGAAAATTAGGTTACGGAAAAGTTGTAAAGTCATAATTACGAGAAGCAAATTAACCAAAAAAAAGTTGGAAAATTGAAAAAAAAACCAAACAACAACAGCAGCAGAAATAGAAAAAAAAAGAAAGACTGAAAATATTCAGAGAAAAAAAGTCGTATTCTAACGAGGAAAAGAAGTTGCAATTTTATGAGAAGAAACTTGAAATATTATGAAGAAAAATGATGTAAATTTAGCATAGAGTTGAAATATTATAGTAAAAAGATGTTGTTGTTTTTAAGTAGTAAAACATATATATATATGACAAACAAACAAGACAAACTGAACTTTTTTCAAACTTTTTTGAAAAATTAGGTTGGAGAAAAAGTTCTAATATTATGGGATTAAAGTCATAATATTACGACAAGAACATTTAAAAGAAGAAAGTTGAAACAGTTGGAAAATGTACAAAAACAGCAAAAAATTAAAAAAACAGCAGCAATTATACCAAAATAAAGTCAAAATATTAACAGAAAAAAGGTTGTATTCTAATGAGAAGAAAGTCACAATAATGTAATTTTTAGTTGGAAAAAAAAAAAAAACAACAGCACCAGAAATAGAAAAAAAAACCTGTCAAAAAAATGAAAACCAGAAAATATTTAAAGAAAAAAAAAAGTCGTATTCTAGCGAGGAAAAGAAGTCGCAGTTTTATGAGAATAAACTTGTCATATTATGAGGAACAATGATAAATGATAAAATAGCGTTGAAATATTAAAGAAAAAATATCTTATTTTTGAAAAGTCGTAATATGACAAACAGACAAAACAAAATAAAGCTGCCATTTTTGTAAAATTGAGGTGAAAGTTACGATGTTATGAGAAGAAAATGTAATTATTTATGAAGAAAGCTGAAATATTAAAAAAAATTATAATATATATTTTTTGCCTTTATGTCAATTCAAAAATATATCTAAAAATGTCAAAGCAGTCCCCCGCATCCTTTGATTTTTCTGTATGTGTTCATTGGTGGAAAAGATTAGACGCCCCTGCGTAAAAGCAATACAGTCTTACTGTATATGCATGGCTGAATGTATTGTCCATTCAGAGTAATGGATTATGATTATGTACCTAATGAAATGTCTGCTGAAAGTATTTTGGTGTCCTGGGACTTTGTAGTTTATTTTCTCATGAAATGACATCTAAACCTCAACATTTATGACTTTACTAAATGTCAGAGGGGTGTACCATGGGCAGACGTTTTCAGGAATTTATGAAGAAATACGTTACTGATCTTTGCGGTGGAAAATGTTCTTTTCGTGCCCTCCAAGCGACTCCAAGAATTTTTTTTTTTTGCCTGTTGAACTGCTTGGGTGATTATCATGAAAAATGGCTGACGGGTGCACCATGGGCAGGGGAGGACTTGCAGACATTTTCATGAATTTATTAAAAAAAAAAAAAATACTGCATTGATCTTTGAGGTGGCAAATGCTTTCATGACTTCCAAGTGACTCCAAGAAATTGGACTTTTGAGCATAGTGCAATATTTTACACAATATATCAACATAGGTGTGAAAACGTGTTTGCCCGCTTCCTGATTTTGTATTTTTTTTTGCATGTTTGTCCCACTTAAATGTTTCAGATCATTGAACAAACATTAGTCAGTGACATCACAACTAAACACAAAATGCAGTTTTTAGATCAAACTTTTTAATATTAAGGGAGAAAAAAAAATTCTAACCGGCATGGCGCTGTGTGAAAAAGTGATTGCCCCCTTTTAAAACATAACTTAACTGAGATTAATTGAGATCTATCAGTCTGGAAAAGCTTATAAAGCCATTTCTAAAGCTTTGGGACTCCAGCGAACCACAGTGAGAGCCATTATCCACAAATGGCCAAAACATGGAACAGTGGTGAACCTTCCCAGGAGTGGCCGGCCAACCAAAATGACCCCAAGAGCGCATCAACGACTCATCCAAGAGGTCACAAAAGACCCCACAATAACATCCAAAGAATTGCAGGCCTCACTTGCCTCAGTTAAGGTCAGTGTTCATGACTCCACCATAAGAAAGATACGGGACAAAAACGGCCTGCATGGCAGAGTTCAAAGACGAAAACCACTGCTGAACAAAATGAACATTAAGGCTTGTCTCAATTTTGATGAACCCCAAGACCTTTGGGAAGATACTCTTTTTGGAAGGTGTGTGTCCCATTACATCTGCTGTAAAATTAACACCGCAAAGAACATCATAGCAACAGTAAAATATGGTGGTGGTAGTGTGATGGTCTGGGTGTTTTGCTGCTTCAGGACCTGGAAGACTTGCTGTGATAAATGGAACCATGAATTCTGCTGTCTACCAAAAAATCCTGAAGGAGAATGTGCGGCCATCTGTTGGTGACCTCAAGCTGAAACCAACTTGGGTTCTGCAGCAGGACAATGATCCAAAACACACCAGCAAGTCCACCTCTGAATGGCTGAAGAAAAACAAAATGAAGACTTTGGAGTGGTCTAGTCCAAGTCCTGACCTGAATCCTATTGAGATGCTGTGGCATGACCTTAAAAAGGCGCTTCATGCTGGAAAACCCTCCAATGTGGCTGAATGACAACAATTCTGCAAAGATGAGGGGGCCAAAATTCCTCCACAGCGCTGTAAGAGACTCATTGCAAGTTATCGCAAACGCTTGATTGCAGTTGTTGCTGCTAAGGGTGGCCCAACCAGTTATTAGGTTTAGGGGGCAATCACTTTTTCACACAGGACCATGTAGGTTTTTTTTTTTCTCCCTTAATCATAAAAAGTTTAATATAAAAACTGCATTTTGTGTTACGTTGTGTTGTCATTGACTAATATTTACATTTGTTTGATGATCTGAAAGTTTTAAGTGTGACAAACACACTTTTTCACACCACTGTATGTATGGTTTGTGGAACCAATCAGTGTCGCTGCCATAGCAGATAGATTTCTTTCGTATTATCTCACAAAGAAGTATTTTATTTATATATACAGTATATGTTAAAGTAACGTACTCATTTTAAATGATAGCAATTTTACCTAAATGAAGAATTTTCAAGCATACAAATGAAATTCAAGTGATATTTCGTATTCTGGTCACTAGGCGGCAGTCATGACACAAAACGTTGACATTACATTACCTTAACACTGCATGAAGTCACGAGTCAGCCTTGGCATGTTCAGCAAAAAAAAAAAAGCCAACCCATAATACAGAACAAAAGGAAGACATTTGTAGACGGTCCCTGCGCTCCGGTCTCGCTGCCGGCTTCTCACAGAGATCAATATAAGTCAGACTGCACAGAACACGGCTCGTGTTGATCAAAACTGGGTTGTAGCTGTTTGTCTGTGTTGCCTTTTTTTTTTTCTTTAACCATCATTTTTTTTTTCTCCATGTCCCCTACGGGGCTCCGTACTAAAGCTGTTTTTCAAAAATATATTAATTTTATACACAATTATATTGTTAATTATTTAAGAAATATATTAACAAATTTGTGGTTGAATATGGCCTATTATTAGTAAAAAATATGCCTGTAATATATTATATATTATATATTATATATTATATATTAATACAATGAATATGCAAATTTAACATATGTTTTTTAAAATTTGGTATCGGTATTGCATTGGCAATACTAGTCCTGTATTTATTCATTGGTATCGGTATTGGTATTGGCAATATTTTCTTATTGGTATCAGGACAGTGACCCCTCGCTACTTCGCACTTTGAATTTCACAGCTTCACTCTATCATATCCATTTTTCAAAAATGTATTAATTAATAAATCATGCTGTTTTGTGGATGAATACGGCTATTGTTAGTTTTAAAAAAAGGCATATTTCAGCAAATTTTACGTATGTTTTGCCTCAGTGAAGCATTTTCGAGCATAAAAATGGTGAAATGAAGTAAAACATAAATATAAGGCATTCAGAAGACGCATTTAAGGTGTCAGTAATGTGACTGTGATGTTGGCATCAGACTTGATCAACAGGCTTTTATTGCAGGTTTGAATGATCTCACAATAATCCTTAACACGGGCCACGGTTGCGGCCGTAACCCACACCATAAAACTCAACTCTGAACCCCCAACGTCACTTCCTGTCCAACACCGGAACACATTTACAGCAACACACGCGAGCACAAGTCTTATTTATGTCTTAAATTGCTTATTTTCTGTAATTATATCTACTATATTGCGTAAGATGAGTGTAAAGTTGACCATAGGGGTGTTATTTTATATCCAGAGGGCTCTGATAATGTTAAAAACCGTATTTAGAAGGTCATAAACAGGTTTTTATGCTCTGTGAAAGTATTTCATTTATAAATAAGTAATCCTACTTTGCGTAAATTCACTCCAGTTCCATTTTCACTTGCATTCTTATCTGGATTTGCTCCAAATATTAATGGGTGCTTCCTCGGGACATGTGCCAAACCTCCGCATAGTTTCATGGAAACTGGAAACGTGACAGGGGCACATTTTTCTATATTAAATATGGTCGACTACAAGGGATCCCTTTAATTTCCCTAGAGGACGAAAAAGCCTACTCCCAAAAAACGCTACAAAAACATAACAGATTATTATTTTTTTTGGGATCTCTCAATCAACTTGAGTTCAGATAAAAAAATAGTAAACATGTAAATATTTATATTATTTTAACCCTGTAAATGCCCATTTGATTCAGTGATGTCACTATTTTTGCTTAGAAAAATGCAAACAAAATGAGTTATTTATCATGTAATAAATGTTGGGGGGCTGGGGCTCTGTGTCAAAGATCAGGCTTAGTAGTAAAATTGATTTTGATGTTTTTGGATTTTTTTCTGCAGGGTCAGATTCCAATTTTCCCACCCTTTCGGGTCCCTAGAGGACAAAAGAGTGTCATTGACTTCCATTATAAGCACCATTTTTCAAAATTTCAAGGTTTCATTTTGTTGAAAATAGTGCAGTTGGTGAAAGGGTGCAAAAAAAAAACAACAACAGAGCATCAACCCATTTTATATGTATTTCAGTGACATCATTGCATCAAATGAGCACTGAGAGGGTTAAAATCATAAAAACTACTTACGTGTTTGGTATTTTTTATTAGAATTCAAGTTGATTGAAAAATCTAAGACTAAAAAGGAGAAGAAATATTGATCTGTTACGTTTTCGGGAGTAGACTTTTTTGTCATTTGGTCTGGGCGTCTGGTTGACCGAGGAACTAATTTATTTATTTATTTTTTAAAAACATCTTTGGAGAAATCATGCCATATGGAGCAACACAACAAAATTCTGAGCAAAAAAACAAGCAAGAATTTACCTGCAAAGACAAAAAAGTCCTCGGGGACCCCAGATGGTTAAGCAGAGCTTCACCGTGAGCCGATAAGACTGTATTGAAATTCATCAATAAAGTCATCACTTTGAATGACTCACCATTGCCAATTAACGACACAGAAATGCTAATGAAGCGCTACAAGAACGCAGTAGGTCATCTCTAACCAGCTGGTGTTCTGTCAGTCATATTAAAAATACCACCGATATTAGTTTTCGCTCCGTCTTCCAGTCCGCTAAATCCTCCATGACTTCCTCCGCTGTCGTCTTCCCTTTTTTGAGAAATGCTGACCCGCAAACTCCCTATTGCGACCAATCAATATCATGCAGAGGACAGCCGACCACATGAAGACACACTTCCTGTAATGTATGCAGGCCGCCACCACCTCAGCCGTTCCTTCAAACCCGGAATGATCGATTCGTTTCACGTGCCCGCCTTCATGTGACCCTGTGTTAAATAAGGCCTTCTCACTTACAGGCTGCTGTGCATGTCATAGATCATCGCTTCATCTATGTATAGAGCCAAAATTGATTCTTCCTGCCCTTTCTGCCCGACATTACGGATGCACGGTGCTGCGGGATGATCTAATGTGAGGGCAGGGAGTGTGTCATTATGCAGAGGACTCTGTGTCTTTAAACGGCTAATAAATCGCTGCGATCAAACTCAAAAGCCGCCGGGAGCCTGAAAGCCAAAGCCAATAGATTTGCTGCTGGTTAATGTGAGATGCAATTAACGAGAGACATTCAGTGCTTGTTGGGGATGGCATGCATTAACTCAGCGATCAAACACTTAGAAGAAAGTAAAGAAGGCAAATTACCATATTTTTTTCCTCTACGACAGTGGAGCCTTGGTGATACTTTCTTTTTTAAAATACTCCATGAATATCAAGTTGTGTACATGGCAAATCTGCATTCTTCGCCTCTCGGCCGACACGCTCCGATTCCACAGTCTCCTACTATTGTTACGATTGGTCAGGATTGGAAGGTCGGCTCCGGAACCGCTCATAACTGCAAAGAAACCCGCCCCCGCCCCAAACGGCTACATGCTAGTAGTGATCAGCAAACAGTAAACAAGAGTTGCACATTGGATATAATTCAGGAGCGTCCAAAGTGTGGCCCGGGAGGCTGTTTTTGAAATAAAAATTGTGCCTTTAAAAAAATATATATATAATTAAAAACATAAACTAAAAGGAAAAATGACACAACAACAGCAAAAATGGAAAAATCAGCGGTAATTTTGCAACAAAAATATTAACTCATTCAATCCCAGCCATTTTTCAAAAGACAACCCCTTCAGTAGCGGCCATTTTAGACGATTTGGACTGATCTTTTCAAGGCACACAGGATATTGTATTGTATATAAACATGGAAGCTACCAAAAGAAAGATTAGACTCCCGTCTTTCATCAGAAAAAACAAGTTTGTTTCTAACCTTTTTGTAAATGAAAGAGATTCAAAACACACACCAACCATACGGCACTTCCACTTCTTTTTTTTTTTTAACCTTTTGTATCAAAGACTGTTAACTTCCACCTCTGTGACTCATTTCTCTGCTCTGGGGTCAACATTTACACCTGTGGTGTCCAAAGTGCCTGCAGCTGTTGTTTTATTGGCCCGTGGCACATTCTAAAAATATAATTTAACCAGAAAACTAAAAAAAAGCCAACAAAAGCAAAAATAGACAAATCGGCAGTAATTTTACAAGAATAAAGTCAAAATATTAAGGGAAAAAGTTGTAATTTAGCGAGAAAAAAAGGTGCAATTTTACAAGAACAAAATAACATTATCAAGAAAAATAATGTCATTTTCGTAGCATAAAAGTTTAAATATTAAAGAAAAATTATTAAAAGTCGTAATTGTGAGAAAACAAAGAATTAATTAGAAAATTCTCATCTCAAAATATCAATACTTCTGCTACTTCTGTCATTCGAGGTAATGCTTGTCTGAAACGTGAATAAAGTTGTCATTCTCATCGTAGTTCTTAATAACGAATCATTTATTTTAAAATAAATGGCTTGAATGAATTTAAATTTAAGAATTAAATTTATTTAATCAAAAACTTCATTAAATGCAAGACTCTTTAAGCAATGATATGAAATGCACAACTTTGCCAGACACCATAAGGTGAATTTGCAAAGAGTATCGGATCGGTAACACCGATACCAGCCTGAATTTTGCTCAGTAGTGGATTTGAAACAAAATCAGTGGTATCAAACTGGTCTCACGAACTGAGACACACACAACAAATGCATCGTTCTCACTCACACAAGCTTAACTCTCACTTCTACACAAACTTAAAAGGGTCCCTGACATGATTTATCAAATTTGCTTAAATATGTTATATATTGTTTGTAATTATGTTCATTGTTAAAGTTTTGAAAGTGAACAGAATATTCACAAAAATGACATTTATAGTTGATGGCGCCCCACAGGACAAACTAGCCGGCGCTGTTCAGTACCATTCCGGAACTGAGGTCATCGAGGTGACACCTCTCAGCTAAAGCAGAGTAAACAAACGCTTCTCGAGGTAGATGGTCCACTTGGTTCAGTATATTATCATCAAAACAGTAGTCATGTCAAAATGTTGTCTTGCTGCTGGATGTTCACACCATCCGAGTGACACTGTGAGTTTGTTTTTGTTTCCAAAAGAGGAAGGTTTAAGACAAAAATGGACAAAGCAAGTGCAGAAAACAAGGGACAACCTCGAGTTCTGTTCTTTGCAGTGATCATTTCACTGATGACTGCTATGAAGGAACTCCTTTACAAGAAGCATTTGGCTTGAAAGTACGGTATAAACGCGTTTTGAAAAAGGGTGCTAGCCCACCGGTACACAGGAAAAAAAAGACAAGAAGAACGACGTTGTCAAAGTTGCCACAGAATCGCTTGTTTACTATACCATGATAGCAACAAGGCTGGAAAGCATTATATATGTTATATAAATATATTTTCATAGCGCTATGTACTGTATGTTTACTGTGGGGGGAGGCAGCGGCTGTGATGAAATATAACATAAATCAGGCTGTAAAGTCCCCTTTACGCTCATTAAGAAGCCAATTTAAAACAATAATTGAAGGATAAGCAACTCCAGAGTAATTTACACTTACCATTCTGTGTTTTGAAGGCAACCAATCTTCATCTCCATGTCTTAAGGCTTAAGTCCATGTTCTGAAAGTTCTCTATTTCATCTCCATTTGTTTCTCCCTTCTTTTCTCCTCAAAAGCTATTGACACATTACTCAAATCTTTGCTATAATGACTGTAAACATCCTCTGTGACGTACACCGCCATGTTTTTTTAGTGATAGTACTCTGATCGCGTCACTTCTGGAAATGAGACTGAACAGCGAGAGCTAGCTCGTCATGGATGGTGCCATGAACTATAAATGTGATATTTTGCGAATTTACCATTCGCTTAAAAAAATTTCAATACCAAAAATGTCAATACCAAAGACGTACTTATACATTTCTATAATCCCAAAGGCCCGATCCCAACAATGTATTTATGTGTCTTTTACGTTTTTTTGCGCAAGAGGCAAAAAGAAGTGATGATGCAACTCTCCACTAATGCATTAACATTTCAGAGCACTTTTAAGCCATAAAAACGGCCACAAGGTGGCAGAAGTACATTTGATAAGATGTTAGGTTCCATGTTTATATAGCCATAGAACACAATATTCTGTGTGCCTTGAAAGATCAGTGAAAATCGTCTAAAATGGCCCGAACTGAAGGGGTTGTCTTTTGGAAAATGGCTGGGATTGAATGAGTTAAGCAAAGTTGACAAATCATGTCAGAGACCCTTTAAGCTTCACTTTCTGGGGGGGTGCGGCAGCTGCTATATCAGCTCTTGTATACCCACTGAAAACTACCAAATGAAGAAAATACATTTCTGGCATTCGGGGCAAAAACATGAAGCATACTGAAGTCTTCAGCTCAAAGGAAGAGGAATACACATGTATAATATCTTCAAACATATCCGCCGAGCCAATAAAATTGCTGTTTGGAACAAATCCCTTTGGCCCGGAGTGAAGCACAGATTGTGTATTAGATGACAAATAAGAGCCAATTAAATAAATAACATCTAAAATCCCTGATGAGTTCACTCAGTTTAAGTATAGACTTCTCAGTCTCCCCCCCCAGCTGTCACTGGGCTCTTTTATTACACAAAAATAGCTGCAAGTAAAAGAAAGAAAACACTGCATTATGAAGTAGATCATTTCTTCCATCTATTATTCATGCCCTAGACTTCTAGCCATGGAAAACATGTGGTAGGTTACTGGAAGGTAGGAGAAGAGGAGCTATTGCATCTGGGTAACATAACATGTGAGGGAGACGAAAAAGATACAGAAGCTTTTTTTAGCCTGCATCTTCCGTGTTGTGTACGGACAAGGAGGCGTACTGTGGCTGGTCCTTACATTCAGTCTCATGTCATCTCAGTGGAAAACAAAAACAAGACGAATGCAGGGAACAGCATGTTGTGTGTATGTGGAAACAAGCATGTCAATGCAGGAAGGGAGGTTGACTTCAGACAGGAATTGGCAGGTTCTCTTGAGCCCGTGTTTGAAAGCGTCCTCGCTCAAGGATAGTCCTGAAAGATAAAACTGGGAAGTCTGATTGCTCTCGCTCCAAAATGGCCCGTCCTCGTCGTGACGCCTGCCAAAGCACCGGTCTGCAGCATCCGCATCAAACCGGGAAATGTTTTGCAGGACAGAGTCGTAAAAATAAAGTCTATGTCGGAACACTTAATAGCTACATGTACTCATTTCAGGAAAACTGATTTTGATGATCATTTCATTGTGTGACACAACCCTAAACAAAAAGTTCAAACTGTTAAAGGAATTCTGCCCATCATCCACAATCCTTACGTGAGACAAGAACACACGTCTTTCTCTTTTCTGTGCGTTCTAAATACATAGAAACAGCTAAAAAGAGGCAGCTAAGAATGCACGTAATATCTCGCGGAAACGGGCTTTAATATGAATGACATGTGTTTCCTCTGGAAAAAAAATCCACCATCAATTCCGGTGTATAAGCCGCTCCTTTTTTCGTAAACTTTGAACCCCGCGGTTTATACAGCAATACTAATTTGTGACCCTGTTCTAATCTCATGACATCTCCTACACTTCAGAACTACTACTAATCGTTTAAATACTGTGCCGCTCAGTACCTCTTTTTTTGGCAGGAGCCAATCACAAGCTATAAGGGAACTCATGATGAGCTCATGAGCTCCCTCTGGTGGCTACCATGGCAGCCATTGGCCAATGAACTCCTCTGCTGGATGAAATGTACAATGGGGAAGAAGTTAAAATAGTTGTTTTTTATTTTAAACTCGTATTGGCACTTGTATTGTATATTTCTTAGGCATACCTTTTGAGTGTTAAGCTGCTGTGTGATGATTTTAGCGTTTTTTTGTAAGACAACACAGCGAGTCAGACTGTTATATTGAGTAATGATCTCCTGCGATTTCCGATGGGTTGACGAGCTCGTTGTGAGTTTTCTCATAGCTCATGATTGGCTGCCTGGTCCTCACAGACTTGTGCGTGCAACAGTGTATTTTTATGATGTGGACATGTGCGTCTTATAGTCCGGTGCGGTTTACATACTGTATGTACAAATCTGTTTTGTGGGTGCGACTTAAAACACTGGTGAGTCTTATACACCAGAAATTACGGTATTTTTGTACAAAAATAAAAAATTTAAATAAAATACTTTTAAACCAAAAATCCACAAATTTGCAGGGCCGTGAATGCTGAATCACAAGCGTACCTAAAACCTGAAGACCGAACGTACTGCCTTTGAAAAAAACCCTAAATGTAAATTACAAGAAAGTTAGCAGAAATAAATGCGGTCCGGCACAGCGAGTTGCAGACAGAGAGTACATGTGACGGCATTATTGCTCAGCTGAATGCAGCATAAGCACAATAAATATGTAGAAAGGGGAAGGGGAGTTACAGTTAACGTTTATCCTTCCTGAAGTTGCATCAGCAAAGTTCATCAAGACAGTCGTGATGTAGGCCACAAGGCTCACTGCCAACTTATCATGCAGCAGCAGCGCGTGCATGCAACTGGTTTGGAGAAAAGATATTTTTAGCTATCTTAAAATTAGAAATAAAATGTCTGTGCGCGCGTCTGTGCGCATCACATCATTGAGGGTGGCAGTGCTGTGTCATCTCGGAGCGTGTCCCTGGCTTGCCACCCCCCTGCACACGTCGTACAAGTTCTTCTGTCCGCCTTCAACCTTCCTTCTCATCAGTGATGCATTAAGTCGTGTGGACTGCAAATGCTGTCTCTTAAACGTGGTCATAACAAGTCTGACTCTCACACTGACGACCTATGAAGAAGCTACATACCGAACACCCGGCGAGCACACACACACTCACACACACGCACGCCACAACCTGTCCACATGAAGAGGAAGCATGGGAGTGGATGAGGAAGTGTCACAGTGTGAATGAATATTCAAGGAGACATCTACAAAGGGTCAAGATAAGTGAGACATTGACTGCTGTGCAGGAGTTACATTTAAGAGTATCCTAGCATCACCACAGACTGCATGCCTGCATTAGTTGCAATTTGGCTTGCTTTTTTTGGGCTATAAACTGTTGGTGGCTTTCCCAAAACAGCCCTCTCACACACACACACACACACACACACACACACACACGCGGACGCATGCACACGTAGGCATGAACTGACGGCGGTGGAGAGAGTGGAGCTCAATGGACAATCCCAGACTTAGTAAGGCTTTTTAGCGTCAAGCGGCTTATCCAATCATATATCAGATTAATACTTTTCATGAGAGTAAACCAGTCATAGAGAGAGAGAGGCATATGTGGAATGTGTTAAAACGTGCTCATCTGAAAGCCTAAGAAACCTTGCATAACCAAAGGTCATTGTGTCGCGCGCGAGTGTGTGTGTGTGTGTGTGTGAGTGAAAACAAAATCGCATGTTCAAGCTGCAGTTCAGTGATCACAACTTCACCCTTTGTGCTGTACGCTAAAACATATTTACCTTTAAAGTAAGCATGCACGATAATTATCGCACCACTAATTATCGGGCCGAAATGAGAGAATTATGACGTCATACCGATGCATCCGATAACATTCAAAATCGCTCCGATAATCTATAATTTCAAAAATAAACGCTCCATGGACATCCCACCTGACACGGCACAGCGGAGGGGGCGCCATCATGATCCTTCAATGGAACAATGGAGCTTCAGGTTGCGCAGGGGCGTCAAACAGCAGATGGAGATGTTGCAGGGGGCATCCCTCATGACTGAAGGCCCTTGTCTGTGACTTTTTCAACAGGACAATACTGCAGTTCACAATGCCCGCCTGACAAAGGACATCTTCCAGAGGAATAAGCTCACTCTTTTGGACCATCCTGCGGGTTGTCACGCCATGTGTGATCTGGCTAATATGCAATGCGTAGGTAACCAAGGTAGCGTTCGGCATAGAGCAAACATGAGCACACCTACAACTGTATCTAACTTGCATTTATTGAAATTGCATTTAATGTTAGATTATGACAACCAGCACATGCTGTAAACACACTCATTAGCATACAGTGTAGCCACCACAGACAGGAAAACGCATACCAACTAAGGGTGTAATGAATACATGCATTCATATCTAGATTGAATCGGTTAGCAGCTGTACAGAAAACTCTGTACCGTCTTCCCACTCGGTACACATTTTGTCCTCGTACTGCACCAAAAATGAACCGAACCGTGACCTTTATACCAGGCTACGTACCAAACCGTGAGGATGCCATACCATTACACCCCGAGTACAAACTTTACCTACGTGCAGAGTTCGTAAACAACTAAGCATTCAGTCACATCCTGTTCTATCCATGAGTCTCCTCCTGCTCTCTGTCTCTCTACTTTCATCGTCATGGGAAGGCAACGCTTATTCGCACTGGGCCGACACTAAAGCAGGCTGCTCCGAACTAGGCTTTTACTAGAGGCTTTTAAGTATGCTGTTGCCCTAAGCATTTTTTAGACATGATATTAAGACACCCAGAAACTGATTTCATTTCAAAATGTGCATAATATGTCTCCTTTAAACGAATGATTAATGTATTAAATGGATTGACTTTTGTCTCTAAAATGACTATCTAATAAAAACACGTGAAGACCACTCAGCTAAGCTAAGTTGCTAAGAACTAAGCAACTCCATAAATAGTCACACTTACGTTAGCATCAAGAAGATCCATGCTGTCTAGGCTCTTGCTGCGGTGAATGCGGCCTTTAATTCGACGCAAGGAAGGTTTCCCCTGGCTCATGGGCAGGGAGAGGGTGGATGTGGCAGGCATGGCCATGGCACCCGCACCCCCAGTAGCACCTATAGGCCCATCTGAAGCGTCAGGAGCACCAGAGGGTGACGTCTCGCCGTCTGACGGGGTTACCCTGCAGATAGAACACAAAGAAAGTACGAAATGTGATTAATGGATTTAGGAACGCAAGCTTCCGGACGGAACAACCTCACACAAACACATCCATGTCCACATAAATGCCACATACGGAAGTGCAATCTTCAGTGCCGGCAGCATATTCTAAGAAAAACCTGAAGATGCTTGGAGGATCAAAGTAACTCCACTTGATGGCTTCTTAAAGGACATCCTCTCCTGGTGGGTGTGGTGACAGTCAAGCAAGTGTGAGTAATTGGGCTGAATGTCAGTGGGGTAGCCTGCAGGTGGATACAAGGTACGGAGCGTCCACTTGCCTTCTATTACTAGGTCACAGCGGTACGGTACGGTACGGTACGGTATGGTACGGTTTATTTGTTTCAGACATCACATTTGCACAATTAAACACGTCTGAAAAGGAAGGAAGGAAGAAGCAGAGCGTATTGAACCACACCCCTTCTCCATTTCATCCGTGGCATAACTTTTATACGTTACCACTTAGAATATTTCACCTGCTTGCATTTTGTGAATGGAATTTTGTTCACTTCCTGCGTGAAAAGAAGGCTGTTTTGAGAAAACGGAAGAGAAAAATTCTAAATAATCAATATTGCAAAGTAAAATAGGACTAAATTTTGTTTTCAGGTTCAAATAAATGTTACAAAAAAACTACAAAAAATTAAATAGAGAAATACAAAAAACAACAAAATCAATAAAAAGGGATCATTTTGAATTTGTGGGGCAACATCAAATAATGATAATACATAAATAGTGGATTAAAAAATGTGACTGAATTGCACAATGTGTAAGTCATTACTGTATATCAGTTGGGCAATAGTTTATCGGTCATAATCAATAAATGAAATGTGTTTCTTAATAAGTGAAATGCTTGATATAACCAACCTTTGGCCTTGCAATAATTATTTATAATCGTTCTTATCTATCACAATAACATGAATAGTACTTTTTTTTTTTTTTTTGTATTACAAGGAAAATACTCAAATTCTTATGGACGTCCGTTTCCGCCACTGAAAGAAAAAAAAATCACCCATTCGTAAGTCATAATTATGAGATAAAATGTCAAAATTACGAGATAAAGAGTCCAAATTTTATGAGATAAGAAAGTCATAATTATGAGATAAAAGGTCGAAATTATGAGATAAAAAGTCGTAATTATGATATAAGAAAGTAATACTAATGAGATTAAAAAAATCGAAATTATGAGATTAGAAGGCAAAATGATAAAATGATAAAACAAAACATCATAATTATGAGACAAATAGTCGTAATGACGAGATAAGAAAATTATGAGATTAAAAAAAGTGGAAATTATGAGATTAAAAGGCTAAAGTATGACCTAAAGAGTAATAATTATAAGATAAGAAAGTTATAATTATGAGACAAAAAGTCAAGATGATGAGATAAAACAACATAATTAGAAAATAAGCAAGTCATAATTATGAATTAAAAAGTCAAAATTATGAGATAAAATCTCAAAGTTATCAGATAAAAAGTCAAAATTATGAGATACAAACTGCAACTTTTTATCTCATAATTTCGACTTTTTATCTCATAACTATGACTTTCTTATGTCATAATTGTGACTTTCAACACTCACACAGCACAACTAAAGTTGCACAACACTCACAGATAACTCATGGACAAGCACTGACAGGAGAACATAGTAAACAGACACTGTCAGCATAGTTAGTCACTCACACAGGTGGGCCTGTGTGTCTAGTCTCTGACACTACAATATGTCATTATTTATGACAACAATAAAGTTGTCATGAGTGCCCCTGCGGGCACTTTGGTGGCCTGTAGGATGAACTGTAAGCTATTATTATTATACTTGTAGAGTCGTTACAACAGTTTAGTGTAGTTCTGTCTAATAGCTTCCCATAGGAACACCCCACTCACATAGCACAACTAAAGTTGCACAACACACACAGATAACTCATGGAACAGTACTGGGAGGAGAAGATAGTAAACAGACACACTATCAGCATAGTTACAACCAGTTTGAGCCAGTCTCTCACCCACAATTTCCAGACACTCAAGCTTAGCTTTCACTTTTTGGAGGGGAGCGGCAACTGCTGTATAGACTCTGTGTACTTTTATCCTAGGCTCTTTGTCAATTTTCCTCGTTGATGACAGAGTCCAGTGCTGTAACCAAATATATTGATCTTACTTTTTACTTCAATTTGAAAAACAAGTAATCCGACACACAAAAATAAAAGCAAGCATCAAATTTGGTTCTGGCAAGTTGTGCCTCAAGGAAAGCGGTCCTCCAATAAATTCTCCTTCTACAATGCTGATAGCACTTGGCCTGCTTATTGATATTAAAGAGTCATATTGGAGGCTATCATTTCTGGACAGCCATAAAAAGGTTGCAATAATAATTTTGCACGGGGGAAAAAGGGTTGTGGCAGAAGAGTTTAGCTCAAGTTGCAACTGTGAGAGGCAGCAATGAGGCATCATTGAGGCTTGCTGAGGTTGAAGCCGCTTGCTGTGTTGGGACTGCATGTCAGCACATGGACTTGCGGCTTTGGTCACAAGAAGCGATGCTTTAATGCGAGCGGTGAATGAAATATTCATACGCGTTTGTTTTATTCAGGGTACTTCAAATTGTATGGAAGGATTGTATTTAATATAAAGACGCGTGGGACTGAGCTCATGTTCGCCTTGATCGTGTCATCTTGCATGATAGTGTGCCACTGTCATGTCTACTGGATAAACGTTTTGGTTTCCACAGACTGATCTTATAATGCCCAATAAACCAAACCTGCAGTCTGCTCTTTAAAAACCAGGGGTGTTTTTTTCCCAACAATAAGCATCATTGAATGTTTAGTTCTGGTGTTGTTTAAGATGACTTACATCAAAGATGGACTGTTGCGTTGCATTTTTATTATTAATTAGGGCCCGAGCACAAAGACCCAGCACATGACCTCATACACCGTAGCTCCCTGTGCTATTGCATATTGTTAACTTTACCTAAATACATACAGTTGTACCTCAGTTAAGGTCCGCCCCGGTTAGCACGCTTTTCGGTTAACATCCAAAATGTATGCTAAAATTTTGCCTTGGTTTTGCGTTCGCTCGCCTGGTTGGTGTGGAGTTGCGCGAGTATCAAACTGTTGTACTGTGGTACCTCGGTTAATGTCCGGCACGGTTAATGCGTTTTTGGTTAACACCCAAAATGTATGCTAAAATTTTACCTTGTTTTGCGTTCGCTGGCCCGGGTAGCGTGCAATGCCGCCAGTGACAAACTGTTGTACTTTTAAATTTTCCAAATATTTCAACTTTCTTCTTAAATAATCATTCATACATTTTCTTTTCATAATGTTATGACTTTATTCCCGTAATATTATAAAGTTTTCTCCAACCTAATCTTCCAAATACTACAACTTTATTTAGTTTTTTTGTTTGTCATATTACGACTTTTATAAAAAAAAATCGGTTGTTTTCGTGAATATTGCAACTCTGTGCTCTTAAAATTACATTATTTTTCCTCATAAAACTGTGATTTTATTCTCGTAAAACTACGACTTTTCTTCTCGCTATAATACCAATTTTTTCTCTTATTTATTCTTGGAAAATTACAACTGTTTTTTTCAATTTTTGTTGTTTTTTTCCCCCCAACTTTCCATCTTCTGTAACTTTCTTCCTGTAACTTTTCTTCTCATAACTATGGCTTTTTTTATAATAACTTTTTCTTGAATATTTCAACTTTATGCTACTAAAATGATTTTATTTTTTCTCATAATATAATGATGTTACTTTCGTCAAATTAAGACTTTTCCTTGGGGGTTTTCCTCAAGCGGAAGGTGGAGGAGTGCAAGGTGACTAACATCCACCTGCTCTGTGATACCATCATGCGGGAGTGGAATAGGACTCCTGAAAAGAACCTATGGAGCTCTGGTCAATTCCATGCCCAATACCATTAAGGCGGTGCTTGATAACAATGGTGCTCAAACGAAACATTCACAGCAAGGACATTGTAAGACAATAAAGGACAGTGAATCTATACTGCTTAGTGATGTGTCATTCGCAAATGATCCGGCCCCTGAGAGTCGACTTTTTGAAGCGAACAACGGGGGCCGGTTCTTTGAAGTGAGTGAGGCAGATTTTTTTTTTGGTCTGTTTATTTTTTTGGGGGGTCAAAATGTGTGGTGTCATATGTGTCGACACCGAGGGATAGGGAGGGAGGGGTTACACCCGGGGTGTCCAAACTTTTCCCACCCGACTGAAAAGCGAAGCGAAATGATTTCTTTACATAGTGCCTGTAATGCTGTTTTCCCCATTTTTTTTTTTTTTTTGGTTTAATTAAATTTCTTGCCACGTGCCGTGGTCCAATAAAAAGGCCAGGCCGCACTTCGAACACCCCTGGTCCAAATGAAGAATGAAAAAACGTGCTACTAAAAACAGTCATATAGTTTCATATAGCATAAATAATACAAGACATTGAATTAATTTATCAATTAAATAGTAAAATTAAAAGTATTTGAAACAATAAAAAGTAAGTACAATAATAAAACCATTAAAATAAATGATTACTTATAAAAAACTCCTATAAGAATGAAAACTTTATTTACAATTCACACATGGCTCCATTTACAATCGGTCAACATTTCAACAGACAGACGTTTCAGACAAACATTGCCTCAAATGGCTGAAGTATCAAAAGTATCCATATTAAGATTTGAGTATCGATGTCAGTGCATGAAGAGCTGGTTTCGGAAGTATCGATATTTCAGTGTCGATCCGCACATCCCTAGCTTTCGTTCCTCAAAGCAAGTGACTTCTCAGTGTTGATATTTCCCGCACACAAACGTTCCTCATGATGTCAATTTCTGCGAGATTCCACGTTTGACAGTTGATTCCGTTTTCATTGGCCGACTTGGGGTCTCTTGGTTCTGCCATCGCTGGTTACCCTGAACTATTTTCAATTCTGTGAACGTTTTCCGTGTTGAGTCGGTGCTTTGTTCAAGACAGTAGCGCCACCTGGTGTTTAAACTAAGAAGTACAAAACATGTTATACAGCCCGTGGGCCGTGGTCCATTCTATTTTTAGACTTTGATACAGGCCTGTTAAAAACCGATGGTGGGCCTCATTTGGCCCACGGGCTGTAGTTTGGACACCCCTGTTTTGCACTCTTCATATATTGTTTTTATTCTTGTAAAAGTGACTGGTCTTTTGTTCAATTTTAATGTTGTCTTTTTCCTTTTTCTTGATTAATTGTATGTGTCGAATGTACCGAGAGCTAATAAAAAAAACACCCACGGGCCGCCAATGGCCCCCGGGCCACACTTTGGACATCCAAGGTCTACATGAAAAATTAAGAAACATGTTCTACTAAAAACGGGAACTACCGCATTCGGCCCGCAGGCTGTAATTTGGACACCCCTGCTTTGCACTGTTAATATATTGCTTTCATTCTTGTCCAATTATTGCTCTTTTTTTCCCATTTTTAGTGTTGTTTTCTTGGTTAAATGGATGTTTACAATGTGCCGAGAGCTATGAAAAAAACCATCCGTGGGCCGTCATGGTCACTTTGGTCACCGCTGCACATAATATATTTACTTCATTTATCACGAGGGATTCTTTTTTTGTTTTGTTTTTTTCGGACAGCTATATTTTGTCGTGCTGCCCGTGCAGTTACAAGTTAATAAAAAAAACTCTTTCATTGCATGTGGAGGAATAAACAGGAACTCACAAACAGCGCTGGAGTGCACTCAGAGTGTGTCCCCGAAGCAACCTCTTTAGTGAAAACAACAAAGCGCGCATCTTGCCGCACGGAAATACAGAAATAAAAAGAAACATTGACAGCAGTGAAAAGTAGTTCATGAATTTTACATGAGACTTTTGCCCAAAATAGAGTATTTCCCTCCTGCCCTGGATTAAACAGGTCAGTAGCAAACCTCATCAATTACGCAGAATCACAGAAATGTGTACATGTTCCTGTCAGATGGCATTGGAATCATGGTAAAGCACATACTGTCTTATGGCATCGCATTAAAGTGTAATGTCGGGGCTTGAGGCTGATAGAAGATGCTTAGAATGTATTCAAATCAACTGAATACAGATATAATTGGTGCCTTTGCAACAAACTGTTAGCACGGGCTGCACAATGACTGCATGGGTTTGAAGTTTAAGGTGTTTTTTACCGATCCCCTGCAGAGCGGTCGACGCTGTGCTTAATGCGTCCGTAGCTCTTTAAAAGGCCCCCTCGCTGCGAGGTAAAGGTGATGAAATAGGGGAGCACCTGGGTTCATTGCTTTTAAACGTATGAGCTAACGCACTTTATTATGACAGATGTTCGCACGGAGAGCACTTAGCAGAGCTGGTGGAGTTTAGCAGGCACTCCGGGGACAAGGCCGGTGTGTCGTATCTTCATTAGGACACACACAGCAAAGATGTGCGGAGGTTCCTCTCTTCTCCCCCAGTGACTTGTAACGAAAACTGCCTTTTTGCATTGGCGCGTTTGTACAACAAGCTTGGGGTGTCCAAACTTTTCCCACGGAGGGCCACATACTGAAAAAATGAAAGGTTGCAACTTTGCCACTTTGATATTTTGCAAAGCAACACATTTAGATATGCTAAGACGTCATATATTTCCAGAAAAAAGCTTCGCGATGTGAATAAAAAAGCCTATTGTTAGTATCAACTTCACTCTTTGCTATTCTTCTTCTTTGTTGTGCTTCTTTCTTCTCAGCTCCGCTTAAGGAAAACAAAATAGAGTTTACAGTTTGCCTTGTTTACAGTCACGACAAACCTTGACACACGACGACAGCAGCAGTGTCAGACGCGGAGAATGCAGTAGTTGACGCATTTCAACACAAAGATGCGAGTATTAAAGCGGTAAACCATATTAAATGTTGCTTAATGTTCTATCAATTACAATAAAAAATTGAATAAAACTTTTGCCTGTGCAGTACAAGAATGTGGAGGGCCCCAATGACTGGGTTTGTCTTGGGCCCCCGAATGACTAAATACGCCCCTTATGGTTTATTCCGATAACTTTGTATATTAATGCTTACTTTGCTAAAATGTGATTGAATAAGCTTGGCGGACCAGGATGGTCATGTGATAGCCATGCATCCAAAACTGTGAAAGTTTGACTCGACTTCACACACTCACAGAGTCAAAAGCTAAAGTTGCAGCATTAAAACAAGATAGATGTAACAAAAGGAGACAGGTGAATAAAACATGAGGGAACAAGAGGCTGTAAGGCAAAATAAAGAGACAAGGAGGACTAAGGAGAAGAGGCATAATGCAAAGAGACAAAGGACAGAGGGACACTGTCAGCGTATGGCTCTGAGTGCTCCGTAATGTCTGACTCTTCGGCCCCGAGTGATGGCGGACGTTGAACATGCATCATCCTGCTAAGGGGCCCCACTCCCACTGCAGGGGACAAGGGGGGGATGAGAGAAGCATGACACATCCTGCTTGATACGGACAGCCTTGCTGACCCTCCCCGAAACTCGATTCTTCTTCGGCTTGTTTGTGGAAGAATTTTCCTTAGGCCGAGTTATTTCTGTCTTTTCCGTTTTCCAAATGTTATATATCCACACGGGACCGTATCGGGAAATATTCCTGTCTACACAAAAACACTTCAAACGACTCATAATTGTGCAGTACAGGGGTGTCCAAAGTGCAGCCCGGGGACCATTTGCAACCCGCGGCACGTTCCAGAAATATAATTTATTAAGAAAGCTAAAAAAAAAAACCCAAAAAACCCCCAAGAACAACAGCCAACATAGAAAAATCTGCAGTAATTTTACATGAATAATGTCAAAATATTGAGAGGAAAAAGATGTCATCTAATGAGAAAAAGGCATAATATAGAAAAACATAAGAAAAATAACATCATTTTAGTAGCATTTTTCTTTATTAAAGAAAAAACATTTTTTTTAAGTCATAATATTATGAGAAACAAACAAAACACAATAAAGCTGTAATTTTTGGAAAATGAGGTTGTGGTAAAGGTTATAATGTTAGAAGAATAAATTCAAAATATGGGAATAAAGTCCAAATAACGAGAAGAAAATTTATAGGAAGAAAGTTGAAACATTTGGGAAAAAAACAGCAGCAAATATACAAAAAAAATATATAAACAAGGGACAGCTGTATTTTGAAGTCATCAGACTAAAGTCGGAGACAAGTCCCGAGTCATCAATGTCAAAATCCAAGTCGAGTTGCAAGTCTTTGATGACACCGTCAAGTCAAGTACAAAGCTATCAAAATTGTGCCTAGCCTGACTCGAGTCCAAGTCCACACCTTTGGTGAATGCTTTCATGAAAGACCTCAAGGCTGATCCTGATAAATTTCGGGCCTACTTTCACCTCAGCCCAGAACTCATTTTACAATTTCCGACCATGCTAATCCTGTCTACCATGTTGGTTAGTTAATATAACTGTGAAGGTGACCATAGCGGTGTTATTTCATATCTAGAGGGCTTTAATAATATTAAAAAATGCATTTAGAAGGCCGTAAACAGGTTTTCTATGCTGTGCCTACAAGAATATCTGATTAATAAATAAAAATGTCACTTATCACAGTCGGGTCTGGAACCAATTAACCGTGACGAAGGAGAAATGACTGCATTAGGGATCTTAGTAGATCAGGCCCGATGTACTGTCATGTAAAACTCAGACATCAAAAATGTCAATTCACCTTACCTTTACCTCATACAACCAAATCATCCACGGGCCCTGTGAACATCAAACCGTATTTGAAGCATTCAGGAAAATGGGATGGGAAACACGTGCATCACCCATGATTTGTCCACACTGATAACAGCAGCAGGAGACAAAGAATCAAGTCAAGGAAACATGACAAATCCTGTTATTTCCGAGTCAGCCACCTGGGTAGAGGCTGGTGGGGCAGGATCAAGCCTGTGCTTGGGCCAGACAGGCCTGACAGATGGAGAGAGCAGATTAGGCATATAGACATTGCATCTAACAACAGTCATGTTTGGGTGCCCTGCAGAGACGGACAGTTGACAACATTTTTTTTAATTTATTTTTTTTATAGAAGAAAAACTGTGGTTGCCAAACATCTCTAAAGACACTAAAGATGTCCAGCCCTGATGTATGCCACCATACTCTACGTATGCATACAACCATGTGAAACTGCAAAGACGTAAACACAGGAACCAACTCCTCTATTTACTTCTCACTGTGTGGCTGTTGGCCACAGAGAAGCCATCAATTTTATCCGCAAGGAGACTGAGGGCAGCAAGTAAAGGGGCCGCTGCAACAAAGGGGAGACTCGTGGAAAATCAAAGTGAAGAATCGCTCTGACTTTACAGTCATTTAAGTACTTTAAGTACACTAATCCCTTGTTTGTCTTAGTTAATTGGTTCCAGACCATAAGTGAATTTCCACAAGGTAGGATTCCTTCTTTATAAATGGACTATTTTTGGAGTTAGAGCATAGACAACCTGTTTCCTACTGTCTAAATACAGTTTAAAACATTATTAGAGCCCTGTAGACATGGAATAACACCCCTATAGTCACCTTTATACTCTTATTACCCAATATAGTAGACATAATGAAAGAAAAAAAAGCAGCATTTAAGACATATAATAATTTTGCTTGTGTGTGTCGCAGTAAGTGTGTTCCGTTTGGGGTTCAGAGTTTTAGCTGGATTGGACATAACAGTCGCCCATGTTATGATTATGATTACTATGTGAGATAATTTAAACCTGCAATAAAAGCTGATGTTTCGGCAATCAAGACTGCTGCTTCTGTCACCGAACATTTGCTGACACCTAGTGGCCCATGTTGAATACTACAGTCACGATTTGAATGTGTCTTCTTAATGCCTTATTTTTGTATTTAGTTTATTTAGCCATTTTTATTATTGGAAATGCTTCATTTAGGCAAAAAACGCTTCCATAAGTGAATTTCCACAAAGTAGGAGTCCTTAAAAATGGAACATTTTCATAGTTATGGCATAGAAAACCTGTTATTATTATTATCATTATTAGAGCCCTATAGACATGAAATAACAGCCCTATAGTCATCTTTACACTCATATTACCCAATATAGGAGATATAAGCAAAACAAAATAAACCATTTTAGTAGCATAAAGATTAAATATAAAAAAAAAGACCTTCTTTTTGAAAAGTTCTAACATTCTGACAAACAAACAAACGAACAAAACAATGAATAAAGTTGTCATTTTTGGAAAATTTGATTGCTGAAAAAGTTATAATTCAAGATTCAAGATTTAAGAGAGTTTTATTGTCATGTGCATAGTACAACAGCAGTTATACCATGCAATGAAAATCTTAATGTTACGAGAATAACGTCAAAATGTGAACAAAGTCATAATTATGGGAAAAAATGTACAAGAAGAAAGTTGAAATAGCTGGGAAAAAAACAATCCAAATTAAAAAGAGAAAAAAAGTTGTATCCTAACTCGGGATGCTCCGATCAGGGATTTATGCTGCCGATACCGATCATCCATGAGCTAGATCGGCTGATACCAATTTATTTATGATGACTGCTATTGGCTAGGGCCGCCATCAGACAATTCCATGGGCTGGTGGCCAAAAGATAAAGTTCATTAAACAACACACAAATAGTGTTTGGAGGACGAGACATAATTAGTATAATGACAAAAATAGACACTTAAAAAGTTAGCACGTGCCCGATGGATGTAATATCCACTTCCCCGTGGGAAATAACGACCTCCAAACTAACCGCATTACTTGTTTGTTTTAGAAAAAAAATGTCACTGCATTGAAAAGCCACATTTGGCCTCCGAAGGCGAGAAGCTAGGCGGCCAGCAAGGCAAAGCGTGTATGGAAACATGCAAGAGAAGTCAAACACCAACAGGTTTGCCAAGGGAGTGATCAAACACGCTGGCATGGGTTGGCGTAGCCTGTGTCAAGCTGTCAAACTCAACCCAGTGGAGGTTTTACAGACTAGCGTTGATTCACGCGGCAATACGGGACAAAGTGCGTCCATTGTCGGCTCAATACGGGAGTGGGCAACCCTACGTGACACAGCACACATGCACATTCGTGTCGTGTCAGTGTTGTCATGACATGAATAGTCATGTAGCCCGCGCACGGCCATCGGTTTTGGCGATCGCCTTTCAAAGGCATTTATCAGAATATGCTGATCACATGTTTTTTACGGAAATCGGCCGATATCAATCGGTGGCCGATCTATCGGAGCATCCCTCATCCTAACAAGAAAAAGTTTTACACATTTTTTATGAAAATAAACTTAAAATTTACGAGAAAGTTTAAATCATTGGAAAAAGATAAAAAATATATAATTTGATGAGAATAAAGTCAAAATATTAAGAGAAAAAAATTGATTAAAACGAGAAAAAAATCACAATTTTATGAGAATAAATAAGTACTACGATGAGTTATGTCATTGTAGTAGCATAGAGTTTAAATATTAAAGAAAATATTAAAGAAAATATGTTACCTTTTAAAATCCGAAACAAAGAAAAATAGATAAAGTTTTCATTTTTGGTAAATTAGTTTGGGTAAAAATGTTATTATATTATGGTAGCTATGTCGAAGTATTATGGGAATAAAGTTACAATATTACAAAAAGAAAATTAATGAAAATTATTTCCGAAGAATGTTGAAATATTTGAAAATTGAAAAAAAGAACAGCAAAAATGTGGAAGAAAAGAGCAAAGAGTGAAGTTGATAGTATCTAATATGTTTTTTTCACCTACATGACAAAGCGCAGATGCAGTTTTTTCTTGAAATATACAGTATAACTTCTTAGCATATCCGCATGTGTTGCTTTACAAAATATCAAAGTGGCAAAGTTGCATCCTTTCATTTTTTTCAGTGTGTGGCCCTCGGTGGGAAAAGTTTGGACACCCCTGCTTTGACGAGCATTCAGCGCCTTTCTGCTATTGGCTGATCACAAACCACAGCTCTGCAAATATTAAAATACATAACACACAACAAACCTTGTGAGTTTAGGAAAGGTGCCAACAGGTGAAATTGCTGTCAGGCCAACTATAAAGCGGACTCCTGCTCCCCCTTTTTCAGATCTGCCGAGCAGAGGACAAGAAATAAAATAATAAATAGCATATCTGTCACACAGAAGTGGAGCCCCTCTGCTGTGTCCTTCTGCGTTTGAGGGACGCCGTGATGTATTTCCTCTTGTCAGCTCCCTGTGAGCCATCGTGTCAGTCGTGAGTCACCACAGGTCAAGAACGCGTGACTCGCAGATTCTAAAAGTCATTGCTGCTCTGCCTCTGATGGACTGTGAGTCTCTGTTGGGCTTCTGGTGCCATTCACTCTGTCCTTAAGCAAGCGTCGCTGACTGAACCTTGCGTAGGTTTGCCATCGCATACACTGAGCTGAGTGACATTAGCTCGATTTCAATGCCTTACATGTTTTTGCATTGCTTTAAACCGAACGTCATTCTCAACTGGCGGGCCGGGTCAAGTCAAAAATATATATGTAAGACAGTTGTGTTTAATAAATAAAATAATAATTAAATATGAAATTTAAATGTTATGCCATTAAAATTAATATCTCAGATGATCAAAAAAATTATATTGAAATATCTAATGTAATTTGAAATACTTGTATTTCTAAATAAATACTTCAGACTGTTACAAAATGGCATTAAATATTTTAATACAATGGATTTACATCAGAAAATTGTAAAAGTGTGGCAGACCCATTTTGGGTGGGTCACAGACAACAGGACGAAAATATATATTTAAAATATTTGGATTTCATAAATAAAATAATAATACAATTCAATATTACATTAAAAATATTTAATTTAAATTAAATTGTACAATTAAATAATACAAAAAATACCTCAGGTGATCAGAAAATTGCATTAAAATATTTAATGTAATAAAAAAATTTGTGCTTCAAAATAAATTTTCTAGATAAATACTTCAGATGATTACAAAATGGCATTAAATATTTTAATATAATTAATTTACATCAGAAAATTGTCAAAGTGTCGCAGACCCATTCTGGGTGGGTCACAGACAACAAGTCCAAAATATATATTTAAAATATTTGTGTTTAATATATACAATAATAATACAATTAAATATTACATAAAAAATATTACAATAAAATAAAATGACATAATTAAATAATAAAAAATACCTAAGATGATCAGAAAATTACATAAATTATTTAATGTCATTTTAAAAATTTGTATTTCAAAACAAAATTCCAAAATGAATACTTCAGACTATTACAACGCAGCGTGAAATATTTTACGACAACTAATATCGCAGAAAATTACATTAAACATTTCAATGTAATTTTCTGACAATCTGAAGTATACTTTTTGATTCTGAAATGCAAATATTATGAAAATTTAGTGAATAGATCCTTAATCACGATCCCTGTGGTCAACCTGTGTCTCAGTGGGTGCATCAGACAGATAATAAAGGAATGATGCAAAATAGCACAACTCGCTGTAAGTCTGCCGTGAAGTGTCAGTTGCTTGGAAGTGAAGGTATTTATAGCCCATAAATGTGAAGACGCTCAAAAGAAAATAGTTTAAAGTCTAAAGTTAGCCTTAATGTCTAACTTAAAGACCAGTTAAAACACAGACACCTCGAAAACAACACACACACACACACACACACACACACACACACACACCCTCCAGCGGGATGCTCCGGAAGCTGGTGGGGGTAAGGGGGCGAGCCACGAGTCATTAAAACCTTGTTAATCTGCTCCCTTCAGTGGCATAAAGCATTTGAGAGGAGATTACAACCGTTGTGCCAAAGTAAGAGCATGGAACACACACGGAAAGCAAACAAACACTGACACTGCACACTGTGCGCTACACCGTCGCTGCTGTCACCTCCAACAGGGTCAGGTCGTCACAGCAGTTCTGAAAATCTTCACTTAAGCCAAGGGTGTCCAAACTTTTTCCAGCGAGGGCCACATCGTGAAAAATGAAAGGATGCAACTTTGCCACTTTAATATTTTTAAATATGCTAAGAAGTTAGATATATTTCACAAAAAAATGCATCTCAGCTTTGTCATACAGTACATATGTGTATGTACTGCGTATGTACTTTGTCATACATACAGTACATATGTGTATGTACTGTTTATGTACTTTGTCATACATACAGTACATATGTGTATGTACTGTTTATGTACTTTGTCATACATACAGTACATATGTGTATGTACTGTTTATGTACTTTGTCATACACGGTACATATGTGTATGTACTGTGTATGTACTTTGTCATACAGTACATATGTGTATGTACTGTTTATGTACTTTGTCATACATACAGTACATATGTGTATGTACTGCGTATGTACTTTGTCATACATACAGTACATATGTGTATGTACTGTGTATGTACTTTGTCATACATACAGTACATATGTGTATGTACTGTTTATGTACTTTGTCATACACGGTACATATGTGTATGTACTGTGTATGTACTTTGTCATACAGTACATATGTGTATGTACTGTTTATGTACTTTGTCATACATACAGTACATATGTGTATGTACTGTGTATGTACTTTGTCATACACGGTACATATGTGTATGTACTGTGTATGTACTTTGTCATACAGTACATATGTGTATGTACTGTTTATGTACTTTGTCATACATACAGTACATATGTGTATGTACTGTTTATGTACTTTGTCATACACGGTACATATGTGTATGTACTGTTTATGTACTTTGTCATACATACAGTACATATGTGTATGTACTGTGTATGTACTTTGTCATACACGGTACATATGTGTATGTACTGTTTATGTACTTTGTCATACATACAGTACATATGTGTATGTACTGTGTATGTACTTTGTCATACACGGTACATATGTGTATGTACTGTGTATGTACTTTGTCATACATACAGTACTATGTGTATGTACTGCGTATGTACTTTGTCATACACGGTACATATGTGTATGTACTGTGTATGTACTTTGTCATACAGTACATATGTGTATGTACTGTGTATGTACTTTGTCATACAGTACATATGTATATGTACTGTGTATGTACTGTGTATGTACTTTGTCATACATACAGCACATATGTGTATGTACTGTGTATGTACTTTGTCATACAGTACATATGTATATGTACTGTGTATGTACTGTGTATGTACTTTGTCATACATACAGCACATATGTGTATGTACTGTGTATGTACTGTGTATGTACTTTGTCATACATACAGCACATATATATATTTACTGTGTATGTACTTTGTCATACACGGTACATATGTGTATGTACTTTGTCATACATACAGTACATATGTGTATGTACTGTGTATGTACTGTGTATGTACTTTGTCATACACGGTACATATGTGTATGTACTTTGTCATACACGGTACATATGTGTATGTACTTTGTCATACATAGAGTACCGTAGGCGAAAAAGCCTATTATTAAGATATAACTTCATATATAACTTTGATCTTTGCTCTTTTTTTCCAGATTTTTGCTGTTTTTTCTAATTTGACAACCGTTTCAACTTTCTTCTCCGATAATCTTCATGAATCTTCTTCTCATTTTGACATTATTCCCATAATATTTACCTAACTTTCCAAAAATGACAACTTTATTTTGTTTTGTTTGTTTCTCCTATTGTTACAAATTTAAACGTATTTTTTCATGATGCTTCCTCATATTACAAGTTTATCCTCTGAAAATTGCAACTTTTTTCTCTTAATATTTTGACTGTTTTTTTTCCATTTGTGCTGTTGTTTTTTTTTCTTTGAAATGCTCCCACTCTTTCAACTTTCTTCTTGTGAATGTTTTTGTCATACTTACTTATGACTTTATTCCCATAATATTTTGACTTTATTCTCAGTAACATTAGAACTTTGTCCGGAAACAAATTCTTCCAAATATTACAACTTTATTCTTTTTTTTTTTGGTTTGTTTTTTTATATTACGGCTTTAAAAAAATAACGTCTTTTTTCTTTAATATTTCAACTTTATGCTATTAAATTACGTTATTTTTCCTCATAATATTACAGTATTATTCTTGTAAAATGACAACGTTTTCTCGATAGATTACAACTTTTTCTCTTAAAATTTTATTTTTGTATTTGTATTTTTGACTCCATTTTTGTAAAATTACTGCTGATTTTTCCATTTTTGCTTTTTTTTTTTTTGTTAAATTATATTTTTTCGAATGTGTCGCGGGCCAATTACGAAACAGTCATGGGTCACAAATGTCCCCCGGGAGCACTTTGTCAGTGTTGAGTCCAGTGCTTCTTTTTTTTTTTAAATACGAACTGAAAACATTTAAAATTGTGCGATCATTGATTACTTCTCCAATAGCAACGCGGTCCAAAGAACCAGGGAGGAAGGCTAAAGAGAAGTCCAGTAAACCCTTGTTTATTGACATTAGGTTCTGGGAGTATTTTGTGGTGTCCTTTCGGGTACCATCTCTGGTGGTAGGTCTTTTGAAGTTCCAGGAACTTGTCAAAAACGTTTGCAGCACTGAACACACTGTATCTGTATCGTTTGAAATGCAGGGTAGTTGTGAAGGGGAATGCATGTTTGGACATTGTTTGGCGTTGTCAAGCATGTTGCTTCTGCAGCGTCATCAGCCTGATGTCCCTGATGTCCCAGGGACCGGGCTGCTGTCAAAAAGCAACACAATGGGCCACAGGAACATTTCCATAGACGTTTGGTACAAAAAGGGCCGATAGACAAGCATCCATTCCCGCTCACAGTCACGCCTCTTTTCACACTTAACCATTAAATATGTGAAAATGAGATGCATGACGCAACTCATCTTCACATTAGAACTTCGTCACTGTTCATTAAGGAGAGGAGTGCTATGTTGTATTTATTTTTTACCCGTGTCACTGCTATATTAAAACTACAGTGGAACCTCTGGTAAAATTACAACCGATGTTTCCATTTCTACCGTCTTCCTTTCTTCTCGGAATTATGACTTTATTGCCATAATATTTTGACTTTATTCCCGTAATATTAAGATTCAAGATTCAAGATTCAAGAGAGTTTTATTGTCATGTGCATGGTAAAACAGCAGTTATACCATGCAATGAAAATCTTATTCTGTTCATTCTCCCAAGAAAAGAAAGAAAACAAATGAAAGAATAAGAACATAAGAAACATAAACACATAAACATATATACCAATAAATTAAGCAACAACAACAGACGAGACATTAATACAAGTAAATAATACAAATAAATAAATAAATAAAGTGCTATGAGTGTGTGCGTGTGTTGCGTGCGGCGTGTGCGAGTGCTTCGTTGAGGAGCCTGATGGCCTGTGGGTAAAAACTGTTTGCCAGCCTTGTGGTCCTGGACTTCAAACTCCTGTAGCGTCTGCCTGACGGTAGGAGTGTGAATAGTGAGTGTTGTGGATGTGTGCTGTCCTTGATGAGGTTGTGTGTTCTTCGTAGGACTCTAGATTTATAAATGTCTTGCAGTGTGGGGAGGGCTGCCCCAACAATGTTCTGTGAGGTCTTGATCACCCGCTGGAGTGCCTTCCTATCACGTGTTGTACAGTTACCGTACCAAACAGTGATGGAGGCGGTAAGGACACTTTCGATAGTGCATCTGTAGAAGCAACTCAGGATTGTGGTGGACATGCCAAATTTCCTCAGTCTTCTCAGGAAGTACAGTCTCCTTTGGGACTTCTTCAGAATTTGTTGGGTGTTGCGAGACCAGGTGAGGTCCTCGCTGATGTGTGTGCCAAGGAACTTGAAGGTTTTCACCCTCTCCACCTCAGTCTCATCAATAAACAGGGGTCTATGCGGCTCCTTTTCCCTTGTTCTTGGGTCGATGATCATCTCTTTAGTCTTATCTGTATTGAGAAGGAGATTGTTATCACGACACCAAGCTATGAGGTCCGCCACCTCTCTTCTGTATGATGTTTCAACACCACCAGTGATCAGTCCGATGACTGTAGTGTCATCTGCAAATTTAATGATGCTGGTGTTGTTCTGGGAGGCCACGCAATCGTAGGTGAAGAGCGTGTAGAGGAGTGGACTCAGCACACACCCCTGTGGGGTCCCAGTGCTCACAATTCTTGAGCTGGATGTGCGGTTGTGGACTCTGACTGACTGGGGCCTGCCTGTGAGAAAGTTAAACACCCAGTTACAGAGGGAGGGAGACAGGCCAAGTGTGAGGAGCTTATCTGTGAGTTTGTGGGGGCTGACTGTATTGAATGCAGAGCTATAGTCTATAAATAGCATTCTGACGTATGTGTCCTGGCCCTGTAGGTGAGAAAGGGCTGTGTGGATGGCAGTGTTGACTGCATCATCCGTGGACCGGTTCTGGCGATATGCAAACTGTAGAGGGTCCACGGTTGCCGCCGGGATGCTCTTTTTGATGTGGGTCATGACTAATCTTTCAAAGCACTTCATAACAATAGGAGTGAGTGCTATAGGGCGATAGTCATTCAAGCAGGTCACGTTGCTCTTCTTGGGTACGGGCACTATGGTGGTGGACTTAAAGCAGGTCGGTACAGATGCTTGTGCAAGCGACAGGTTAAATATGTCAGCAAGCACATCAGCTAGCTCTGATGAGCAAACCCGAAGTGCACGTCCTGAGATGTTGTCTGGCCCTGCTGCTTTTCGTGGGTTTGTTTTGTTTAGAACCCTGCGCACATCAGCTGATGTCACCATGAGAGGTGAGTCCTGTGTGCTCCCCAGGTTCAGCCACCCTCTCTGCTCATCAGGAGTTTGGGTATCAAAGCGGGCATAGAACTCGTTCAACTCATCAGGAAGTGTGGTTTGGCTGGACGTGGCTACGCTACTCTGCTGTCGATAGTCTGTGATGTGCTGGAGCCCCGCCCACATGCGCCGAGGGTCTGAGGTGGAATAGTAGCCCTCCAGCTTCTGTCTGTACTGCCTCTTGGCCTCCCGTATGGACCTCCTCAGGTCATATCTGGCCTTTTTGTAGTCATCAGCGGTGCCCATGACAAATGCAGTCGAACGAGCACGTAGCTTAGCCCTTACATCACAGTTCATCCACTGTTTTTGGTTAGGGTATTTTCTGTAATACTTGGTGGTGGTAACAGTCTCTATGCATGTGCTAATGTAGCCATTAAAATGTTCTCCCCAAAATTACAACTTTATTTAGTTGTATTTCTCATAATATTACGATTTGAAAAAAATCCCGTCTTTTTTCTTTAATATTTCAACTTTATGCTACTAAAATGACATTATTTTTCCTCATAGTATCACAACATTCTTCTCGTAAAATTTCAGCTTTTTCTCTTAAATATTTTGACTTTATTCTTGTAAAATTACTGCAATTTTAACCATTTTTGCTGTGTTTTGTTGTTGTTTCTTGTTTTTTTGTGTTAAATTATATTTTAGCTTGTGGAAAAAGTTATAATACTACAGGAATAAAGTGAAATTACTATGTGAATAAAGCCCTAATTACAAGAAGAAAATTGCAATAAGAAAAATTAAGTAGTTGGAAAATCCCCCAAAAAAAGCAGCAGAAATTGAAAAATCAGCTGTAATTTTAAGAGAGTAACGTCAAAATATTGGGCCTCATTCATGAACATCTTCTTAAAAGTCTTCTTAAGAAGTGTACTTAAGAAGGCGTGGGTTGGAAACTGCGCCACATTCACGACACGTTCTTAAGTAGGGATAATCGTTCGCACCGGTGTTCTTAGGTTGATGAATGCCAACTGCGATGCCCGTGCATGTGAGGCCTAATTTGCATAGGTCACCGCCTATTATTTCCTATGTAAGATAAAAAATGTGCCGTGCGCAACAGGCAGCTGGAGGCGGAGATGGCAACACGCAAGGGCAAGACTGAGGAGCAGCTGGACAACAAACGAAAGAAAAACTTCACTTCTACTGAAATAGAGGTGCTTTTACAAGGAGTGAGCGAACACAAGACCACCTTATTTTCACGTGTATCCACCGGTCATCAGGCCATCCAAAAAGAGTCGGCATGGAGCACCATTGCAGGAAACATAAATGCCGTTTCCATGGAGAAACGCACCACCGCAGAGGTTAAAAAGAAGTGTTTTGACTTAAAATAGACTCAAAAAAAAAGATTGGACTGCACCGGAGGGATCTGGAGGAAACGGGAGGTGGGCCATCAATCAGAAACCAAACCATTTCGGAAACTCTAGAAAATATTTACACAATCATGATGGAAAAATAAAGTCAAAATGCATAGTTTGTGTGGTTACATTTGATTAGACGCTGCCTAATTAATACAGCAGCCCCATACTCTGGCTCAAGACGTGGCAGGGGGCGCATGTCGTTATCTGGGGGCGCTACGTGCGCAATAGACACACCACGTTTCATTGCGATGTTATTCTGATGATCCTGCACACCTGCAAGAACAGAGAGGGAAGCCTGAAGCCTGAAGCGGGACATCAAATATTCGTGGCTTTCAGCAAATAAATCTAATGGTCCCTTTACATTCTCTCTCTGCGCAGCGCACGTCCAGCCAGCTACTTTTTTTTTTGATGAATTGGGATTTGAATATATATTTATCCATGGAGTATATTTTAGTTGTTTTGATGATAAATAATTGTTGGGATATTTTATTTGCCCTACATTTTTTGGGATCAGGTTGCAAAATCCATCATGAGGGCGATTGCGCATTGAAAGTGCAAGCTTTGCTTGTGCGTAAGAGTCCTCCTGAGCGTTCGTAGGATTTGTTCTTAGATCTAAGAACTGTGAGTTGAGAACACGTTTCGTGAATGCCAAAAATCTTCGTAAGAAGGCTTTAAGAACACATTTGTGCGTAAGAACGTTTCGTGAATGAGGCCCATTGAGAGCAAAAAGTGGGTTTCTAACAAGAAAAAAAGTCAAAATGTTATGAGCATAAACTCCTAATATTATGAGGAAAAATAATGTAAAAATAAAAATAATTTTAGTAGCGTAGAGTTGACATATTCAAGAAAAAATACGTTGTTTTTTTTTGCTTAAGTCGTTAAACTACAGTAGAACCTTGGTTAGCGTCCGTCCTGGTTAGCATGTTTTTCAAAAATTTAAGCCACAGTTTTGTCCCGTTTTGGTTCCATTCTCCGTTTAGCGTGAGTTTCTCACAGAGATCAATAAAGTATCTATCTACCAATCTATCTATCCATCTATCTATCTAGTTAGCTATCTATCATCAATCAAAATATTGGGTTGGCAATACACTGTGTAATTAGTTTGGTTCCTATTAGCAATGGGAACCAGAAGTTACATCGTTTTCATAGTTTTACATGCATAAAACAATTGTGAATGCATATAAATGAGGACTGAAAGGGATAAATGAACATTCAAAGCTACTTTTACCTTCATTGAAGACGTGACTGTTCCCAAAGACACGATGCGGCGGCGAGATCAACCGCCACCACCTTCCGGTTTTCACTCACGTCGACAATCATGTGTTTATATGCATTGTTATGCATGCAAAACTATAAAAATGTGCTTTGTGTTAACATTTTTGGCTTTTAGGAACGGATTAACAGAGTTACATTATTTCTCATGGGAAAAATTGATTCGGTGAGCGTTCGTTTCGGTGAAGGTCGGACATTCTGGAACGGAGGAATGACGTGAACCATGGTTCCACTGTACATGTATGCTGTCCAGATTAGCTGTATTTTCATTAGTGAAGTGCGATACCACTGATTTTGTTTCCAATCCGATATCGAGTGAAATTCAGGATGGTATCGGCGATACTGAGCCGATACCGATACTTTGTGCTGGTAAATTTTTTTAAAGTTTAGTATTTCATATCATAGCATAAAAAATACAAGTCATTTAATTAATTTATGAATTAAATAAATTACTAACAAAAAATACTTTATATAAATTAATAATGTAATAATTAATTTTATTTATTTATTTATTGAAGTCTATTGAGGTGATTTAGCAAACGAAATCATATAAAATATGCAAAACTGTATTTAAAACAATAAAATAAAATAAAAAATAATAATAAAACCATTAAAATAAATGTTTCATTTTTAAGAACTGACGGTCAATTATGGTCTCAACAGACTGACACGACCTGAAATGACTGAAGTATCGAAAGCATCAATATTTTGATTTGAGAATCACTTTTAGACCATGAACAGCTGGTATCGGAAGCATTGCTTTTTCAGTATCGATCCGCACATCACTAATTATCAAGCATGTACAAGTTATTATCGAATGAGATGTGTTTTCTGTAGAAAAAATGCCCTACTTTTGGATGTGACATTTTTTGTCATGTATAATTATTACATGGGGAAAGCTGAATCACGAATATGTGGGAATCTGCTCTAATGCATTATGGACTAATACGCTGCATCCGCTAACACAATCAATAAGCTGACATAGACGTATATCAGCATTATTTCTTATTAAGGGAATGAACGTGCAAAACGGTGATATAATGGCACGGATGGAGGCTGAGGACATTTTGCACGTTTTTTTTTTTTTTTTTTTTTTGCACAATCATGACAGGCCGGCCACAGACTCGGACTCCTGCTGAGGTAACTAATATGCATCATTGTCACTTTGTGTGGGATTACGCTTCATGGCCTCCGTGAGTGGAACTGGGAGAGCGGAGGGGGTAGTGTGTGTGTGTGTGTGTGTCCCTCTCTCTTAAAGCAAATGAGAGGGCAGCTATGTGTGCACGTGTGTGTGTGTTGGGGGGTTGGGTGTTGCGGGAAAGACGGGACGCTGCCGTTATGCATCATTAAGCAGGTGGACCGGGAACACCAGGCAGAGCTGTCACTCTAAGTGGGGAGCAGACGAGACATCTGGCCCATGCTCCAAGAGGATACACCCACATGTTAGGAAGGGCCGCAGACAGCTTTCAGAGACGCCAACAAGCTAATTACTATTTTCAATCGTCTTCAACTAATTACAGACCCGTTGTTATTACAAAAATGTGCTTTTTATGCCATGCAACAAATTCGTTACTCATGACATTTGAATAAACGCAACTGTGTGTCTTCATTATCATAATCATTTCCAAAAGAAGCCTGATATTATGCATTGTGTGCCTCCTTATTATGCTCACAAGTGTATCCACGTGCATAGTCCAGTGTACAACCAAGCCGTGCTTTTTATCGTCACTTTAAATCTGTATTTCGGTGTAACTTTAACCACAGCCAAAGCTCAAGCAGTGTTTAGTTGGATTAAAGTGAATCAGCTCCACACGGGCACATGTCCAGGTGCAGCAGGTACAATTTAGCATTTGCAAAATAGCATTTCAAGTACTACTTTTAAGTGCTGGTACACTTCAAGGGTCCCTGACATGATTCATCAACTTTGCTTCAATATGTTACATCTTTTTTGTAATTATGTTCTACATTGTTCCATTTTTGAAAGCTAACTGTAAATTTGAAAAATTACATTTATAGTTGATGGTGTCATCCATGACGAGCTAGTTCTCGCGGATCAGTCTTGTTTCCGGAAGTGGCATAATTGAGGTGACACCTCTCAGCTAAACCTGTGAAAACAAAAGCTTTCCGAGGTAAATGGTCGACTTCTTTCAGTGAATGTTTTCAATCATAACAGTAGTCATGGCAAAATGTCGTGTTGCTGCTGGATGTTCACAGTATCCGAGTGATACTGTACTGTAAGTTTGTATTCTTTTCCAAAAGAGGGAGGTTTAAGACAAAAATGGGCAAAGCAAGTGCAGAGAACGAGAGACGGGCGCCCATGGGTTCTGTTCTTTGCAGTGATCCTTTCGCTGACTGCTAAGAAGGAACACCTTCTACGAGAAGCATTTGGCTTGAAATTACGCTATAAATGCATTTTGAAAAAGGATGCTATTCAGCCAGTACACAGGAAAAAAAAGACAAGAAGAATAACGTCAAAGTTGGCACGGAACAGAGTAAGCCATGTCTTGTTAACATAATGTCTTGTAAACAATATTCCATAATAGCGACAAGACTGTAAAGCATTATACATGTTATATGAACATCTTTTGATAGACATATGTATGTATACTGTTGGGGGCGACAAAATCTAAAATAAATCAGGCTAGAAAGACCCCTTTATGCTCATTAATAAGCCGATTTAAAACTTCAATTGAAGGATAAGCAACTCCAGAGTAATTTACACTTACCATCCTGTGTTTCGAAGGCAACCAATCTTCATCTCCATGTCTTAAGGCTTAAGTCCATGTTCTGAAAGTTCTCTATTTCACCTCCAAATGTTTCTCCCTTCGTTTTTCATCCTCGTATACCGCTGTGTTTGTTGACCTGAGTGATTGTACTCCGACCACGCCACTTCCGTAAATGAGGCTGAACAGCGAGAGCTGGCTCATCATGGGTGGCGCCATGAAGTAAAAAAGGCATTTTTAAGCATTTACCCTTTGCTTCCCGCAACTCTGATTGTGCTATGTGAGTGTACAAGTGAAGAAGGCCTTCGAGGAGAAGCTATTAGACTGAATCAGGGGTGTCCAAACTTTTTCCAGCGAGGGCCACATAGTGAAACATGAAAGGATGCAACTTTTCCACTTTGATATTTTGTAAAGCAACACATGCAAATATGCTAAGAAGTTATATATTTTTCAAGAAAAAAACGCCATCTCAGCTTTGTCATATTGGTGAAAGAGCCTATTATTAGTTGGAACTCTTTTTTTCCCCATTTTTGCTGTTGTTTTTTTTTTTTTTATTATTTTCCAAATATTTCAACTTTCTTCTCAAATAATCTTTGTAAATTTTCTTCTCATATTTTGACTTTATTCCCATAATATTGTTTATATTTTTCCCAACATCATTTTCTAAAAATACAACTTCATTTTGTATGGTTCTCATCATACTACAACTTAAAAAAAATACATATTTTTCCTTATTATTTCAACTCTTTGCTACTACAGTGAGACTATTTTTCCTCATAATATTCAAAGTTTATTCTTAAAAAAATTGTGACTTTTTATTGTTATGATGCAACTTTTTTCTGTTCATATTTTGATTTTATTCTCATTAAATTACGGCAGTTTTTTTTCATTTCTGCTGCTTTTCCAACTATTTCAACTATCTTGTAAATTTTCTTCTCATCATTCAAACTATTTCGACGTTGACTTTATTCTTGTAACATTATAACTTATTCTGCGACATAATTTTCCAAAATTTACAACTTTACTTTGTTTTGTTTCTAATAATACAACATTAAAAAATTACATCTTTTTTCAGTGATATCTCAACTTTGATACTGAAATAACGTTAGTTTTCCTAATTATTATATTAGATTAGTCTCAAAAAATTATGATTTTTTTTCTCTTAATATTTTGACTTTATTCTTGTATAATTACTGCAGCTGTTTCTTTTTTAGGAGTATAAGGTAGTATAAGGATTATAAAAAAGTCGTAAATTTACGAGAATACAGTTGTAAATTTACAACAATAACGTAAATTTAAGTCGGGGTAAAGAAGGTGGAAGTGAGAAGGGCTAGCCATGCTAATCTGTTTGTGCTCAACTGCTCTGTTTTTATAAATAAAAGCTTGCCTGAAGCAAGAGGAAAGTTTCCTTCCTTCCTGAAGAGCTAAGCTCTATTTTCCCTCTGACTCGTATGACACGTAATGTTACCACTTTATGCTCATAAATGTACGACTTTATTCTTGTAATATTACAACTTTATTCTCGTAAATTCACGACTTTATTCTCGTAATATTACAACTTTTTTCTTGACTTGTTTTCTCTTAAATTAATGACGTTATTCTCGTAATACTACAACTTTTTTCTCGTAAATTTACAACTTTATTCTCGGAAATTTTCGACTTTATTCTCGTAAAATTACACGTATAAAGTTGTAAATTTCCGACTTTATTTTCGAAATCTTCGATTTTTTTTCCATGTGACCCTAATATTTTGTTGTACATTTGCGTTTTGTTGTTAAATTATATTTTTAGAATCTGCTGCGGGCTGATAAAAAACAGCCACAGGCTGCACTTTGGGCACCCCCGGACTGGATCTACAGGTGTAAAGATAACTAACAGCAGCTACTGCACAGCGTTGTAACGACAAGCTACACTCACAGACAGTCCCATCATAATGTGTTTATGAGTGAGGGAGAACAGGTCGCGCCACATTTATTTGTGGCGGTGTTGGTGCGCATGCACAAGAGGAAAGCAAAGCAGCATATTTTTACGAGATCTTGCATGCAATCAATATTATTTCATGATGTCTGCATCGATTCTGAGTGCCACAAAGGTGAAAGAATAGGTGGACAGAAATACATCGGTGGAAAGAAGCGTAATGGTCTCCATGCTTAAATTAATGGCAGAAATATCTCTATCTTCACGATGAATAAAGATGGACATGGCATGCAAGTGAGCGCAGGCGGTGAAGGCACACCATAGATCAGCTTCTCTTGGTTAAAGTGGCTGTCAGAGGCAATAGAGTAATCCACTTTTAATGGCCGTGCCCCCTTCCCCCACCCTGATGTGATGGCCACAGACATAGCGCCGCGCCGCTCTTAAAGGGAAGGAGCGTCAAAACCAAGTCACCGCTGTGTTCTTTGCATCCCATTCGACAGCAGTCGCATGAGCTAAGGAGTGAAATCAAATCCTTTCCCCCTTGTGTGACTAAGTCGGGTGTATTACTCCAGGCAAGTGCGTGCAAAGTGAGTGTGACGCTGGGTGAGATGAATTGCTTTGGTGTGTTCAACATGGAGGCATACCTAACGGTGTGGACCGCATACAAATGGCAAATTGTCTACTTGTGGTCGGGGGCTTTACTTTTTTTTCTTCACCAACAACCATGCATGCAGTGGGATGATACAACACGAGGCTAATTGATCAGGTTCAACGTAACCTTGAGAGCTCACAACCACTTTTTAGGATCTTCACAGAGACACGGAAGGAGTGTTCATGAAAGCCACGTACATACAATTCCTTTCGAAGCATTTTTTTATCGTGGCTCAGAGTTGAGTTGAGTAGTCTGTGCTTTGATTTAGGGATTACTGTGGCTGTTGTGAGATACAGTGGTGCCTTGGTTAACGTCATTAATCTGTTCCAGAAGGTCCAACTCAAACCAAAACGGACTCTAACCAAAGCAAGTTTTCCCATAGACAATAATGTAAATCCAATTAATCCGTTGCAGGCACCCAAAAATATGAAGGCAAAAGACATTTTATAGACAAAACTGATGGTTGTCCATGCAAAAAATAATGCCAAACAATTACAAATGACAAATGAATGGACAATTGAACATTTAACATCACTTTTACCTAGTTTTGCCAAAAAGGGAGGGGAAGGAGAGGTGATTATGCTCTGAGGGCAACCCCCTTTTTTAAACTGTTTCTGCACTCATGCCACAAAACAATCTCCACAGAGAGGTCTGTTAAAGACTTTTAAACATGCACAGTTTTACATTCAAAAAACAATGCCACAAACATGTGGTTTTCGTCCCGGTCGCCGAACACTGGACCAGCTCTACACCCTTGCAGGGATGCTGGAGGGTACATGGGAGTTTGCACAACTACATGTGCTTTGTGGACTTGGAAAAGGCTGTGGGGGGATTGGTGGCGCGCTGCTTCGTGCCATTCGGCCGCCGTATAACCGGAACAGGAGCCTGGTTGGCAAGTCGAGCCTGTTCTTGGTGAACGTTGGCCACCGCCAAGGCTGCCCTTTGTCACCAATTCTGTTCATAACTTTCATGGACAGAATTTGCAGGCGCAGGCGGCAAGGGTGTCCAGTTTGGGGGCCTTAGGATCTCTCTGCTGCTTGCAGACAATGTGATCCTCATGGCCTCATCTCTCACCCCACCTATGGTCATGAGCTTTGGATCGTGACTGAAAGAACGAGATCGTGGATACAAGCGGCTGAAATGAATTTCTTCCGTAGGGTGGCTGGACTCACCCTAAGAGGAGCTTGGCCATTCGGGAGGAGCTCAGAGGTAAGCCGCTGCTCCTTCACATCGAGAGGAGCCTGGTGAGGTGGCTCGGGCATCTAGTCAGGATGCCCCCCGGACGCCTCCCTGGTGAGGTGTTCCAGGCATGCCCAGCTGGGAGAAGGCCCCGGGCAGACCTAGGACACGCTGGAGGGATTATGTGTCACAGCTGGCCTGGGAATGCCTTGGTGCCCTCCTGGTGGAACTCCACCCATGGTTGAGGAGGGACAGCTAGAGATGTTATGAACTGTGAAAATGCCTCACGTCATAGATAAATAACCAAGAATGCTAAATGCAGGGTGGATTCCAGGCTTAAACATATTCTGCTGGAAACACATTTGTCCAGCAGATACCAATATGTTTGTCAAAAACAAACAAGCAGCACCAAACGGAGGTGGACACAGCGAGGCCGTGTCTTGTTGAAATGCCAACGGTCTTCTCTTTAAGCCTTAAAATTGTCGATGTTAACTGAAAAACGTGCTATCCGGGACAGACGTAACACTAACCGAGGTACCACTGTAATTCAAACCTGATCAAGTCTGGTGCTTGTGTGTCTCACAAAACAGTACAGTAACATCACTGACACCTAGCGACCGGTGTAGAATACTACATATTATCACGTCTTTGAATGCGTCTTCTGAATGCCTGCTATTTGTATTTTACTTCAATTTATGCTTGAAAATGCTTAATTTAGGTAAAAATAATTTAAAAAAAACATAAAATCAGCTTAAATAAACATTTTTGGACTAATAATAGGCCATATTCAACCATAAAACAGCATGATTTACTAATTTGTATATTTTGGATTACTGTATGTCAGAGGTGTCCAAACTTCTTCCAGCGAGGGCCACCTAGCGATAAAATGAAAGGATGGAAAGTCCACTTTGATATTTTGTAAAAATATTCTAAGAAGTTAGATACATTTCGGGGAAGAAAAAAACTGCATCTCATTTTTGCTGTTTTTTAAATTTTATTCCAATAATATTTTGACTTCATTCCCATAATGTTATAACTTTTTTTCCCAACCTAATTCTACAAAAACCTTATTTTGTTTTGCTTGTTTCTCATATTATGACTTTAACAACACATTTTTTCTTTAATATTTCATCTCTATGCTACTAAAATTATTACTATTGTATTATTTATATTTTATAATTTTTCTTCAGTTACGCTTTATTATTATAGCTTTATTCTTGTAAAACTACAGCTGTTCTTTTATGACGTCCACCAAGTGCAGCGCAGAGGTGATGTTTTTTGGGGCGTTTATCTGTTTGTTTATCTGTTTGTGTTCAAAATAACTTGAAAAGCTCTGAATGGATTTGGATGAAATTTTCAGGAATTGTCGGGAATGGGATATGGAAGAACTGATTACATTTTGGGGGTGATCCGGATCACCGTCTGGATCCAGCAGTTTTTGTAAAGGATTCTTAAACATTGCGAGATAGGACCATTTTCGGCATTTGTGCATATAACTCCACAAAAAATGGTCAGAGCACTTGAAAAAAAATACAGGACAAGTTTCCAACAGGTTACACAAAATATCAAAGACTGATCCAAAAAATGAAGGATTATTATTTTCGTGTGAATCACATTATTATTATTATTATACACCGTGTGCACAATTATTAGGCAAGTCAGTATTTTGACCATATTCTCATTTTTATGCATATTTTCCAACCCCAAGCTGAATAAACTTGAATGCCTGTTGGGTTTAAGCATACCAGGTGAAACTGGGACGTCACCACAGAACCATTCAATGTTTTGTTACAAAAGTTCACAAGTTCACAAAAGGGTTGCAAGAAACATGTCGAGGGAAAAACGTGCAAATGAACTGCCAAATATTTGAGAAAAATGAAACCTGAAGCTCCCAGGAACCCGATATCCTCCAGTGATGTCATATTCCAGAAGTGTCAGGAAGTACATGGTATTCATGGTGTTCAGTGCTCTAAGACATGGCCAAGGTAAGAAAGGCTAAAACCCGACCACCGCTGAACAAGACACACAAGTTGAAAGGCTATGACTTGGCCAAGAAATATCCGTAGACAGATTTTTCAAAGGTTTTATGGACTGATGAGATGAGAGTGACTCTTGATGGACCAGAGGGATGGGCCCGTGGCTGCATCAGCAATGGGCAGAGAGCTCCACTTCAACTCAGACGCCAGCAAGGTGGAGGTGGGGTACTGGTAAGGGCTGGAATTATTAAAGAGGAGCTTGTTGGGCCTTTTCAGGTTGAAGATGGACTTAAACTCAACTCCCAAACCTACTGACACTTTTTTCACACAGGTACAGGAAAAAGTGTGCATCTTTCAAGAAGACCATGATTTTTATGCAGGACAACGCTCCATCTCATGCATCCAAGTACTCCGCTGCGTGGATAGCTAGTAAAGGTCTTAAAAAATAATGACATGACCTCCTTGCTCACCTGATCTAAACACTGTTGCGTACTTGCGGGCCCTTAAACGTAAGATTAACAGTGAAGAAAAATGGTGTCTGGGAGGCTTTGGTTGCTGCTGCACAAAAAGTTGAGGGTCAAATGATGAAGAAACTGCATGGACGGAAGGCTTTTACGTGTTATTGAAAAGACGGGTGGCTATATTGGTCACTGATTTATTTTTGGAAATATCATTTGCAAAGATTGTGTTCTTTGTTTATTATTCTGACTTAAAAAATGAAAATAAAGTGGTGAGATGGGAATATTTTTGTTTTTCTTTGAGTTGCCTAATAATTCTGCACAGTAATAATTGCCAAATAATTGTGCACAAAACACACACACACAATAAAAGCCAAAATGTCACGTTCGCTTCCTTAAATATTCGAGTTTGAGGTTTATTAACATTTTGGATTGAGCAAGAGCACTGTTACTGTTAAATAATGAATAATGCAAATTGCCTAATAATCGTGCTCACAGTGTATGGCGCTCGACGGTGGTCTGCGCTCTGCGAGTGCTTCTCTAGTTTCTGCTGTTGTTTTTTCTTTTCTTTTTTGGGGGGGGGAGGGGTAGTATACCTATATTTTATGTACAATATGTTTGTTCTTATCAAAGCACTGTATTCTTCCTTTACATTGAAAGCCGCATAATCGATGGTTTAATGGCAAATGTACCTGTTAACAGTGATAATACAGTATCTACTGTATATATAATTCTGGTAGAGATAATCATATTATATATTACATTTCTTGACAGTGTATTTACTGTATATGTGGCAACAGGTGATGTTTTTTTCTTGTAAATCTGGGTCCCAAGAGAAGACCAAATTTATAATTTGGGTCTCCAACTAATAAAGGAGGAGGAGGAGAAGGAGGAGGAGGCACTTAGCAATAAAAGTGATGTTGATGGAGAGTGTCTCGGCCCTAAATATGCCTCACACACTTATTCACCGCATTTAAAGCATAAACTGTATAAGTACTCACCACTAATGAATGCTAGTGCACTTTGGTGCGTTCAAGGGCCGCCAAACAAAGTGTGAAATCTCAACGCTTGGTGAAAAAAATCACTATCAGTGAGGTACAAAGACGTGAACATGTAAAGATGGTGAGCTTTTTTAGCAGTGGTACATGTATGTTGTACATTGTACCCGCATTACTACATTTTTATGAATTATCACCAATTTATGGTGAATGAGGTGTGTTTTCTGCAAAAAAAAAACGCCTAGATGCTCCACCAAAAAATTCTAAAATATCAAAAAACATGATAAACAACTGCAACTAGCCAAATCGAAGGCTTCAAAGGCATCCACGTATTTCATTTACGATATCTACCGCACACATGACAGCATTTGTCATCATGTCAAACCAATAACGCTACAAATAAACACAACTTTTTATTTGTATCATTGCACTTCGCATCCGTGTGAGACAAGCTGGGCCAACACAGGCGCAATCTCTTCCAGGTGAGGTGGTTTGTTTGTTGTTCGTGACATTTTTAAACATGATCGCAGTCACAAAATGAGAGGATGGCCACGTTACAGCGCATATGCCAAACTGGAGGACAGGGGGCCATTCTATTTCTGTTTCCACAGAATCAGCTGTATGGAGATGAAAGGGAAACAAGGGAGGGGTGGAGACAGGAGCGTGATTTGCAACAAACATGCTCCTCTGTTTGCACTGTTATTGACGTCTGTTGTTTACACTAAATATGTCATTACGCGTGTTAGAGCTGCAATAACTCATCAATGAAGCGATCGTTAATCCACTATCCAATTCATCGACAACTATTTTGGTATTGGATTCATCGTTTTTGGATTTAATAATGTAAATATCCTCTGATTTCAGCCTCTCAAGTGTGAATATTTTTAATGTCCTTAGTCATCCACCAAAGCAGACCTATTTTGACTTGCTTCGTCTTCAAGAAACTAACCCATTAATCGATTAATTGAAACAAGAAGCTTCAGATCAATCAACTAAGAATCGTTTGGTACAGTCTTAATGCGTGTGTATGGTTTTCCACTCGTCTGCTTTAATGACACATGGTATATACAGTATGCACTGTGTCAGTATTTCTCAGCTGGTGGGTCACAGTCCCATTCTGGGTCAAATCCAAAATATATTTTCACAATATTTGTGTTTCAAAATAATTAACAAACAAAAACCATCAGAAAATTTAAAATATATATATATATTAAAATATTTCATGCAATTTAAAATATTTTATTTTCAAACTGTAATTTAAACTAAAATACACTTCCGGCTATCAGAAAATGACATTAAATATTTTAATCAAATTAATATGCGATAGAAAATTACATTACATTTTTTAAATGTCATTTTTCAATATTCTGAAGAATTTTTCCATTTTAAAATCACAATATTTTGAAAATATATTTTTGATTTGCATCTTCTTCCTTGGTACATGCACGTATTATTTTATACACTCCTCATACTGGGCTCTGAAATACATTTTGCACTTGGAATTGAGTGTCTTGAGTGTGTTTAAAAACGTGCATGAGTTTTGAAGGTCATTTTTACATTTAAAAAAAATGTGTGATGTACGACACCACTGATTTCGTGTCCGATCCGATACCGGGTAAAACTCAGGCTGGTATCGAAGAGCCGATACGGATATTTTGTGCAAATTCGCCTAATGTGTCTGGTTGTGTATTTCATAGCATAAATAATAAAAGACATTTAATTAATGTATTAATTCAATGAACTATTAATTTCAATAAATGAATGATTTGAATAAATTCATAATGTCATAATAAATTTAAGTAATTTATGTATGAATTTTAAACCCTGAAGCATATTGAGGTAGCGGGGTGATTTACAATATAACTAAGCTAATATACAACAAGAGAAAAAACAGAGGACAGAGTCCTTTAAAATATGTGAAAACGGTACTTTAAACAATAAAAAAAGAAAATAAGTCAAATGATAAAACCATTCAAATGAATGATTCATTATTAAGAACCGCTGTAGGAATGACAACTTTACTCCCAATTCACACACGGCTCCGTTTACGATCGGTCGTCGTTTCAACAGACAAGCGTTTCAGACGAAAATGACCTCAAACGGCTGAAGTATGGAAAGTATTGACATTTTCATTTGAGAATCGATTTTAGAGCATGAAGCGCTGGTCCGCACATCGCTAATTCTCATCCTTTTACTTCTATGGAAGTGGGTCACCTCGTAAAGGCGATGGATTCCCAGTTGAGAACCCCTGCGCTACAGTCTGTGATGACAGCAATGTAGAGTTGACACTGAGCCTGAAAAGTTGCGGATTTCTGGTAAAAAATGTTAGTCTTTTTTGGTGAGAAAATAGGCCGTTTTTACCCGCAAAAAACACATCTCAATAAAGTATAAGTACGTGATAATACACTTGAAATGTACACCAGACGGTTGAAAGGGTCCACAATTTTTACATGGTTACATCTTTATGCTTCACTGATAAGATTTTTTCGTCAAGCGCTGGGATTCCGCACTTTTTTCGGCGGCCCTTGAACGCATCATAGTCGCTGTGCGATGCAAAAGTGAAACTAACGCCTGCAGCGTGACTCCCATTCCATCTGTGCATTGATCATCTTCCATCAATTAGTAGCTATACATTTAAAATTGTGTTTAATACGCGTATGAGGCATATTGAAGACAAAAAAGAGCCGAAATTAGAGGAGAACGCCAACGTCAAGCTAGCAGGAGGGTTTGGAGGGGGAGGAGTGAGCCATGTGTCAAAACTAGACAGTTCTATGGGCGTATCAATTAGTCGAACAGTTACGCCATTCGCTGGTGGAAAACTCTCCACGGAAAGTGGGATCAAAAGTAAAGTCGTTCGTCACAATACCACGGTTCGATTATCGCTACCTCGCTATGTCGCGTTTTTTCAGAAATGAATTAATTTCATGGTAGGCTATGGTCTATTATTAGTTGGGTTGGGCATCGGGAATCGATGGGAACCGAGACTAACGTACTGATTCTCCTGGAATCGTTCATTTTTTAAAATGAAATGGCCGCATAACACCAACAAAGAAGAAGCCGGCAAACACCAATGAAGAAGAATCATTTGTGGTCATCCATTTCAACCATGGACTGTGTGCGACAGCGCTCGCTAGACATTTGCAACGCCATCATATCATGCAAAGGAGGGTGCTCCGCTTACAGGATTAAACACCTCCGGATTCACGGGGTACAGCGTGCCCTGTTTTTGGCGCGCTACGTCGAACTCTCTTCCAACCAGTCAGGTAAGTAAAACTATAAATTACGTCGATCTTATGCCAACATTGAAGCAGCAAACAAATGATACTTTATACTGCGAATATGGTGGCCAACTCAGATATCCAGCTAACGTAAGGCTGTGTACTTTTTCATAGACAAATGACCTGAAGTTCACCCTAGCTTTAGCCAGGAAGTTGACCAGTGTTACTCCATTCACCGTACTTGTTTGATATTCTGCACGCAGTCTCTGCCTCATAAGACAGTGGTTTGATATTTATGTAATAGTTCAAAATAGCCCTGTGAGAAATTCATTGGTCAAGTACTTCATAAAAAGTTCATATAATTTTAAAAAATCATGGAGACATTCAGACATTTCATCCAAGAACTTTGGTTAGCGCCTGACTCCACCAATACTGACTAAAACTCAGGCTGGTATCAATGATACAAATTTGATATTGAGGTACCGGGGTGATATAGCCAAGATAATATACAACAGAAAAAAAGACAGGACAAAATCATATAAAATATGTCAAAATGGTATTTTAAACAATAAAAAAAAGAAAAGAAAAAAGTCAAATAATAAAAGCATTAAAATAAACTTTATTCACAATTCACACATTCACGGATCCGTTTACGATCTGGCAAACATTACCTCAAGTGACTCACGTATCGAATCGATTTCAGAGCGTGAAGAGTTGGCATCGGAAGTATCGATATTCCAGTATCGATCCGCACATCGCTAATTACCTCACATGACATTAGCTTAACACTGCATGAAGTCATGAAGTCAGCCATGGTATGTCCAACATGATGAAGTGAAAAAAAATGTTCTCCTCCGATCCCGTGTGGAAGTGGTACGTTTTTGGCTTCTTAAGTTTCGAAGAAATAAATTTGAGGCTAACTGGTTAGCTCGCTAGCTTATTAGGTCGCTAGCTAGCGGCTGTGTCGAGTGCGTGCAGCATGAGAGTTGCACAATGTGTTATAAACAATGAATAACAGGTGTGTAAATGTGACTACGGGCGTGTTAGTTCATGTCTACAGGGATCTAATGATGTTAAAAACCCTATTTAGACACTTATAAACAGGTTTTCTGCACTCTAACTACGAAACTATTCCATTTCGTAACACTGAATCCTATATCGTGGAAATTTGCGGTCGTGTCTGGAACCAATGAACCGCTACAAACGAGGGACGACTGTAGTTGATGTTGTTTATGTGTCATTAAATCAGACAACTAGTCAAATGGAGTGGAAAATCCTACACACGCATCATGACAGAAAGACTCCCGCATACACAGGAAGCTACTGAATAAGTAATTAGTCGGGGAGGGGGGGTTCTGCTCATGCTTTACAGTTAAAATCACACATGTTGGAGGGGGGCGCAAAATATTGAAGAACACCAGCAGGTGGGCTTTACTATGAGGTCACCTGCCTCTGCCTTGGTCACTTGATGCATGTGCAAAACTCATGCATGATCCTAACAAGCATGCAAAGAGAGCCACGCACGGCTGCACAGGAAGACGCGCGCGCGCGCAGACACACACACACTCCCGGCTAAATGTGTGAGCGTGTGGATGGAGGTAAAGCAAGGAGGCAGCAGACTTCTGTCAACAGCAACTTGGAAGCTTTTCCGTGAGCACCGCCACGCTTAAGAGGCTCAAATAGAAGCTATTTTCACCACATGAAAACACACACACGCACTTCCACCACCCCCCACTCCCACACACACACTTACCACAGCTGTCTCTTGGTGGGTAGGCAGTCTTTGTTGGAGGCTGTCACTCCCATGGCCATCTGCATCACGGTGATGTATTTCTGGTACTTCATCTTCAGGCTCCTTGGACCGCTACTTCGAGGAATCCGTGAGCGTGCGTGCAAATGGCTCCAAAAGGTCCCCCGACATCCGCCGCGCGTCCAGTGGCATCAACAGCGCCATTTCCAGGGGGAGAGGTCCCCGGAGAGCCGAACGAACGGTACCACGCCGCCGCCACCCTGCATGTCTGCGCGCTGCCTCTCTAATCCCATTAGAGCTCAGAATAGATTGGCTAATCCATTCAATTTTGGGCTCATTGTTGTGGCTCGCTCTGGAGCGGCCACTTGTTTGTCTTTCTCCGACCTCTATTGTTTTTGTTTGTTTAGTTTGATCCCCTCCAAAGAGTGAGGAGAGAAGAGCCAGAAAGGATGCAGCGGCGGCAGCATCCACGCGTCTGTGAGGTAGGAAGAGGAGTGCGCTCACAGAGGAAGAGGAGGAGGAGGAGGAGAGGGAGGGATGTAATGGCTTAAGAGAGGGGGTGAAAACCTACTACAATACCACTGACAGAGAAATCCCAACAATGAATGCCTGTTTGGGGACGTTTAACGATGTTACCCAGGTTGGGGAAAGGAAAGGGGACAGTGCACTATAAGAAGGATGGGCACAAACAAACAGGCAACATGCTTAAAAATACAATTATAATTTGCTTTAAAGAAAAAAAAAGGCAGGTCTCTATGTCTTGTGTCTTCTGTTAACTGTTTTAAGACGTAAGACAACTATACAAAATTGAAAAAAAGCACTGAATAGAATTATATAAGCACAGCAAATCCTTGTTTATCGCGGTTAATAGAATTTACGAGAAGTGGAAATGTAATATTTTTGTAGTTACGGCATAGAAAATGTGTTTACGATCTACTAAATCCGCTTATTTCAGATTATTAGAGCCCTCTAGACATAAAATAACAACCCATAGTCTCCTTTACATTCCTATTACCCAATATTGTCGATATAACTAGAAAATCACCATGGAAATTTTGATGCGGCATGCTCCGTGTTGTGTGAACCTCTGACCCGGTGTTTGCTAGCATGTTCTTGGCATTCTTATACTGTACCTACATTATACCATAAGGATTTTGACATGAGTAAAATAGCTAAAATGCCATCATGCTAACAGTTAGCATCCTTACTAGCGACCCTACAACATACCATGTACAGTATATCTTTACATGTTGACATCAGTAAAATAAGAAAAAAACGAACATGCTAACAGTTAGCATGCTAACACCTAGTAAGGCAGCACTAAGTGCCGAAAGTGCCAAGGCAGTTCTACAGTGTCCCGACATCATGACATCTTTGTATTTGCATTTAGACATGGGTAAATTAGCTACAATGCTAATAGTTAATATGGTAGCACCTAGTAAGGTGGCACTAAGTACCGAAAGTGCCAAGTTGATTCGAAAATATCCCAACAACACATCATGACATGTATGTACAAGTATTTGCATTTAGACATTCATAAATTAGCTGAAATGTTAACATGTTAACAGTCAGCATGCGAGCACCAAAAGTGACAAGGTTGTACAATAGTGTCCCTACATCATGGCATGTCTGTATTTGCATGTAGTAAAAGAGATAAAATGCTAACAGTTAAGCTATTAGGACACGCTGGAGGCATCATGTCTCACAGCTGGCTTGGGAAAGCGTAAATCCAAGGTCACCGCAACAGTCTACCAGAATGTTTTAGAGGACTTCATGATTCCTTCTGCTGAGGATCTGTATGGAGATGCAGATTTCATCTTCCAGCAGGACCTGGCCCCTGCCCATACCGCCAGAAGCACCAAAACCTGGTTTGATGCCCATGCCATCACAGTGCTTGACTGGCCAGCCAACTCACCGGACATAAACCCCATTGAGAATCTATGGGGTATTCTCAAGAGGAAAATGAGGGGCACCAGACCCAACAACAAAGAAGAGCTGACAGCAAGCATCAAGGAAATCTGGGCTTCCATAACTCCCAGGCAATGCCACAGGCTGATTGCTTCAATGCCACGTGGCATCGAGGCAGTGATTAAGGCAAAGGGATTCCCAACCAAGTATTGAAGATTGACATATCGTTTTGAAAGTACCATATTTTGATTGATTTGATGTGATCCTAATTTCTCTCTTTTTTTTTCCTGCAAAAACTGAGAAGTAAATGGTGATTTCTTCACAGTATTCTAATTTTTTGAATTCCTGTTTTCGTGGGTTTTATGAGCTGGAAGCCCAAATTACGTAAAAATAAACAAATAAACACTTGAAATCGTTTAAACTGTGGGCCCTGAATCTATAATCTATGAAAGTTTAACTTTTTGAATGGAATTATGGAAATTAAACAACTTTTCCATGACATTCTAATTTTTTGGAAAGGGTCTGTACTATATATAAAATATATACTAATATACTCAGTTTAATATGACAGTCTTGGTTGATCTTTTTATGGCAAACGAAGCATTCTTTTTATTTTTTCAATTGAAAATAGAAGGCTGAATTCTCTCTCAGTTAGGTTGACAGCTTATATAGACACACCTGTCCATGTGATAATGTTTACAGACATTGCACAGCAGCGTGTGCATGTATCCTTTGTTTACCAAGCATCTCTTAGTGGTCAGTAACAATCCGATGCTGCCTTCATGCACTCTCTGTGCACATGCTAATCAATTCAACCATTGATTCTGTGTCAAACTGAGATGGCCAGGAAACACGAGTCTTACGTGAATTGTTAAGTGCAAAGGGGACCTTGCAGAATAATCGTGTCATGGTACCTGCATGCTTACATGTTTACATGTTTTCTTTAAGAAGTTACCTATAAAACTGATTTGCAGTGACGGGTAAAGAGTACACCGTGTCTTTTTACAGAAAGGTGAGATGACGCCGCTCTGTCACTGTATTTAAATATTTATTGAGACTGATAAACAGAGAGAAGGTCAATAGAACTGCAATGTATACGCCTGGAGGTCTGTTGAGTTTACCAATGCAACCCCAAAAAGTAAATCTAGATAATCAGGAATGAACAGCACATTTCTCAAGACGAAAAAGCAGCAAACAACACTGTGATGGCACATGTGGCTAAGCAGCTGGCGGGGAAGGTCAGAGGGAAAGAGCTGTTCTCAGCACTGCTTGATATTGGCAACGCAACCAAAAACACCCAACCTGCGTTCTTCAAAGTCACTCAATGTGTATTTACACTTCTTGGAAACAGAATTAATGAAACACACACACACACGCGAGCATATACAGGCCTGAAGGAGTCATGAATATGACCGGGGAGCAGTGACAAGAAGGTGGAAGACTGGATTGATTTGTTCTTCTCAGAGTCCCATTTGCTCCTCATCAGTGTGTGAAGGAGCTGTTTACTTTCATTTCATGGCAGAGTACACTATAATTCACCACCACTGCCAAGCAGGAAGGTTCATCACTGTAGGTTTGTGTGCAGCCTGTTCGACACTGTCAGACTTTGGCCATCGCAGACAAAAAATAAGCCGCTGTGGTAAAAATCGGCAATTGTGACTCAACAATGGTGTTTGTACATCTGCGCTAGAAGACTACATATCACTTGCATTTCAATATGTTTTGACTAATAATAGACCATAGTCTACCACAGAATAGTGATCATTAATTAATTAATTAATTTCTGAAAAACTGCGCTAGAGCGATAATCGAACTGCAATATTGCGAGGGACGACTGTATTCTAGTCATTTGGCGGCACAAAAATGACACAAAACATTACATTACCATAACGCTGCATGAAGTCATGAAGTAAGCCATGGCATGTCTAACATGATAGGGTGAAAAAAAGTTCTCCTCCCATCCTGTGTGGAAGTGGTAAGTTTTTGGCTTCTTAAGTTTACAAGAAATAAAATTGAGGCTAACTGGTTAGCTCACTAGCTTGCTGGCTAGCTGCCATGTCAGGTCCCTGCAGCATAAGAGTTGCAATGTGATGCAAACAATGAATAATAGGAGTGTAAAGATGACTATATGGGTGTTATTTCATGTCTACAGGGCTCTAATAATGTTAAAAAAACACGTATTTAGAAAGTCCAAGATTTCATTTATTTACACTGAATCCTATATAGTGGAAATTCATATAACGCGGTCAGGTCTGGAGCTAATTAGCCGCTATGAACGAGGGAAGACTGTATGTTCCATCGCACAGTGTGTACTAAGTAAAGGCTGGAAGTAGTTTGTAAATGCAGACCATTTAGAAGATAGTCGCTGAAGGTATGGGTAACAATTAGGGGTGCTCCGATATATCGGCCACCGATCTGTTTCGGCCGATTTTCATAAAAAAACGTGTGATCAGCATATGCTGATTTAATGCCTTTGATTAAGGCCTTTGATTAGCCTGTGGCTAGCACTATTGCAGGCTGCAGCCACCCTTTTGTGCAGTGTAAAGTCTCGCCCTAACTAACATCTTGGGCAGTGTCATCTTCTGAAGGTCCATCAAAACTAAAACAATCATATCTGCCATGTGGAACCTAACTGCTCACACATGCCACGGAAACTACCTCACCGGGGTAAAAAGCTCTTGTATGGCTGTACAAAAGACTGTCTTTAGTAGTGTCTTTCTCTTTGTCCCCTTCAAATTAACGCTTATGTAAACGTAGCTCAACATTACTACGCTAAATGGGCACCTGAATGTATCACGGCAGCCGCTTAGCTTTGGGAGTGGTTGTCTTCACACGGACCTTGTTTGACGTTTAAGCAACAGTGTGCGCCTATAAATGTGAGTCACTGGTTTATTTCTCACTTGTTTAATGTTAGACGCTGTTGTACCGTGGTAATATTGTAATATTGTTGTGTGTCTTTCACATCTAGCCGCCGAGCTGGTTGCTGGCTGCTGGGCTAGTTAGCCTCGTTAGCATTATCACTAAATGCCTTGTCAACTTGTTTGGACTAAATATGCAACCTTATATTGTTAGCAGGCTTTTTCAATGTGCTTATATAGTGTACTGCTAATAGCTAGGATGTTGTGTTGCTGTGTAATTGTGTCATGACTATGGCTAGTAGGTTTATAAGTATTGCAGTAGGCCATGTGCTTGTGCTTTGGTTTCAATTTAGTCACTAATTGGGTTATAAGTGTTTATGCTCACTTGCAATGTTTTCTGTTGTTTGTTCCCTTGTAGAAAACCACACACACACACACACAACACATTCACATACACCTACCTGCGGTAGACACAAATCTGGCTATGGATACCGCCTTTGGACTGCACTCACCTGTACAGGATTGTTGTCTTGACCCGACACCTTGGAGTGATTGCTGACCAGTATTACACCCAATTAAAGCCCTCACTACAACGGCACTTGAAGAACAACACTTGATGGAGTATGGTGAGTTTTGGAGGCTCACGGCAGCTCATGTCAAACAACAACTAAGCCATGTGGCGAACACTCACCCGTATGTGTGTGACAGTCAGACGGCTAAGCTAATAACCTGAAAAATGATTGAATTCGTCGAACGAGAGCAGCCTTTCTCAGCGATGGAAGTTCGCCAAAGTCTCCTTAAAGAAGGCGTCTCATCCTCTGGAAAGTTGTCTTCAAAAAGTAAGTAAAATAGGTTTTAGTCTAAATTAAGGTGGTTTTATGGTTCCTTTTTTCATATCATACAGCCAGAAGCAGGGGTGCAGCCAGGAATTCTGGGCCCCATGAAAAAAAAAAAGAAATCAAGTTGCCCGTTGTCCCGACTTTTCTCCTTTATACGGCACCCCTGTCCAATAGCACTCATCATAAATAAGTTGAAAATGTGATTGGTATCGGCTGATTTCAGTCCTGGATGATCGGTATCGAACCAGCAGCTTAAAACCCTGATCGGGGCATCCCTACCAACATAAGTGCATGGCATCTTATGACGGCCTTGCTACTGCAGAAGAAAAGCAGTCCAAATGTTTCCCTGGTTGCTTGTCACTAGGCAGAATCACCATCATTTGTGCTTCGAGGCTCAATAAACAAATAGCCAGTCATACCCACTAGGCTGCTTAAACGGCAAACTAGTGTCTGACAGAGCACACGCTCAAGAAACGACTTCAAAACTGAGTAATGAGACAAGCTTATCCAGCGCATGCACATCAGCTGTGCGATCGAATCACGACTCTTCTATTAAATTTAAACTAAATAGAAAAAAGAGTCCCGTTTGGTGGGGTCCTCAACGCCACTGTGTATTCCACCCCATTTTAAACATAACAGTACTGTTCATTCCAAGGCATCAGCATAATGCATGAGCCCATTTCCAGAGATCTTCACTCAGAAGGTCTGTCACGGTGCATCTTTAAACATCTCAACTCTTCTTCATTAAAGCCAGCACAGAGTCTCTTTCATCACAAGCATTGTCACAGAAATAAATGGCCCGCTTACTCAAAAGCAAGCTGTGATATTATGTTGGTAGAAGCGGAGCTGGAGAGGAAGACTGGATTGGATGGAGAGTGAGATTTCCCCCAGGAGCAGCAACCCTCCCAACGTGTTGATCTCCAACCCCCCCCCGCGCCACCACCACCACCACCATAAATTACACTATCCCCTGGTCCCTGGCCACGATTAATCACATGACCACGGCAGCCAGATTAAATCTGTAGCCTTGGACCGCACCCCTGTCTCACTCTCGCTCGGCCTCCTCTGTCATGTGGGCTGCACACAATGTCACAGTAACAGAAAATAAGCACTAAGTAATAAACACAATGTATATCATTCGGAACCTGACCGCGATAGGTAAATTCCTGCAAAGTGGGACTCGAATATTTTTGTACTTGCAGCGTAAAAAACCTGTTAATGACCTTCTAAGTATGGTTTTTAACATTGTTAGAGCCCTGTAGACATGAAATAACACCCCTATAGTCACATTTACACTCCTATTAGCCAGTATAGTAGACATGAAGTCGAGAAATGAGACATAAATAAAACATAACAGACTTACAGTTCGCACTGGCAGCATACTAACTTTTGTGGCTATTGTCTCATCAATGTAACGTTGCTTAAAAATACTTTTCCATTTTTTTTTTTTACTAATAATAGTCTTGGTTAATTTATTTATTTTAAAAAAATGCAAAAGCGTGAGGAACTGACGTCTGAACCTAGCGAGGTACGGCTGTAGTGTCATTTATCACTTTGTGGACTTTGTGTGTGTTATCATCCACGTCATTACCTGTCTCTACCTGCTAGTCTCTCACAACACGGAACACTGAATGCTTCCTGGAAGTCAACACTCCATTACAGACCTCCATCGCCACGGTAACGCTGGCTCCGACCTCATTATTCACCAACATCACGTCATATTCACAAGCAAAGTGATCCGATAAGGCAGGGGTGTCCAAACTTTTTCCAGCGAGGGCCACGTAGTGAAAAACGAAAGGATGCAACTTTGCCACTTTGATATTTTGTAAAGCAACACATGTAGATATGCTTATTATTCATATCAACTTCACTCTTTGCTCTGTTTTTCACATTTCTGCTGTTGTTTTTAATTTTTAAAAGTATTTCGAAGTATTTTTCAAAATATTTTGACTTGACTATTCGCATAATATTATAACTTTTTCCCCAATGTAATTTTACAAAAATAATAACTTTATTTCATGTTTCTCATAATATTTCAACTAAAATATTTCAACTCTATGCTACTAAAATTACTTCATTTTCCTCATGTTATTTCAAGTTTATTATTGTAAAACTGCCACTTTTTGCTCGTTAGAATACGACTTTTTTCTCTTAATATTTTGATTTCATTCTTTTCCAATTACCAATTTTTCTATTTTTACTGTTGTTTTTTAAAATATTTCTTCTTTCCTCTCTTTTGTTTCTTTTTTTCACAAAATTGCGACTTTTTTTCATCACATTACAACTTTTTTCTCATAATATTTTGGTTTTATTTATTTTCATAAAATTACAGTTGTTTTTTTTCCATTTCCGTTGTTGTTTTTTTTTCCAACTATTTTAACTTTCTTTTTGTAAACTTTGTGCTTGTAATTCAGACTTTATTCCTATAATATTTTAACTTTATTATAACTTTTTCTGCAATCTAGTTTAGAAGTTGTTTTTTTTTTTACAACATTATTTGTTGGTTTGTTTTTTTCTCATAATATTAAGACCTTTACAAAATATCTTTTTTCTTTAATATTTCAGCTAACTGCTAGTAAAATGATGTTGTTTCCTTATAATATTACATATAACATTTTTCCTGTAAAATTACAACATTTTAGATTATTAGATCACATTTTTTTTCTCTTAATATTTGGACTTTATTCTTGTAAAATGACTGCTGATTTTTACATTTTTGCTCTTGTTGTTTTTTAAAGTTTTCTTGTTAAATTATATTTTTAGAATGTGCTGCAGGCTGCGAATGGCCCCCTTGCTGCACTTTGGCCCCCCCTGCAGTAGGGTAATGAATCGGATGGTACATTCTCATACAGAAGTATTGGAACACCGAGCTCAAATAATGAATATGAGACCAGAAACTGTTTACACGAAGACAAAGATCATGAACTAGGAGCAACGAGGCACTCCTAAAAGAGGTGGAACAAAGGGGCAACACAAAAAGTAATTACTTATTGAAGCAAGAAAACAGGAGCTAGTGCTGAAGGTAACCAAAATGTGCCTCGTTGCTCCGCCCAGTGCCAGGATCTTAAGAGATCAGAACACAAGACTGCTGAAATGTTACATGAGCCTTTCTGATTTTCAGTGTTGAAAATTGCTTGAGCATCCAAACAAATCATAGAAATTGTATTCATTCAATGAGCAGACATCATAGTTAAATAATGAAATAATAAAGTCATGGAAAAAATGATGAGACCACCCTTGTTTTTTCAGTTTCTTGTTCATTTTAATGCGTGATACAACTAAAGGTACCTTTGTTTGGACAAATATATCAATGACAACAAAAATAGTTCATAAGAGTTCAATGTTTTGGCAGTACAATGCTATCGCTATTCATGTAAGAACTTAAGTGATTTTGGTTATTATCAAGAAAACCATGGAGGTTGCTAGATATCAGCTCTTCAATTCAACTCCTATGAGCTATATTTGTTATCATCATGATATTTGTCCAAACAAATGTACCTTTAGTTGTACCAGGCATTAAAATGGATCAATAAACTGAAGAAACAAGGGTGGTCGAATCATTTTTTCCATGACTGCATGTGTGTGGAAGCATATCAAATGAGTGCTAATTTTCACTTCCCCGGGTATTAACGGGGATTTATTTGTATATGAAGGTGTTGGAGGATGAGAATGAATTAAAAATATCGAGGCAATAAGAGTGAAAGGAGTATTTAGTATATAGTCTATTTGATTGGACTGTGAAAAGGATCTATAATTAAATCTGTGCTATTTTGAAATGCAAGGCTGTTGAATATTATATTGCAGTCCAGGTAATCTTACTAATGTGAGGGGTTATTGGAAGTGTTATGACTTATTTTAATTATTTATTTGTTTATTCAACAAAGAGAATACATTAAAAGACATACATATTAATGTCCCTCCTGCACCAGCGACTATTCATCCCGAGTCACATTTAAATGCTGGGCCGAAAATTAAAGGCGACTGATAAGGGAAATCAGACATTGTAAAGTAAATGTGCAGTGTCATGCACACCAGAATAGAGCAGTAACCAATTGGAACCTGTGCATAAAATCCACCTGAGACTTGATAACACAGCACACATGGATTATACGTGGCATTTGGTGGGGGTGTCCACACTTTTCCCACATAGTGGCCACATAGTGAAAAATGAAAGGATGCAACTCTGCCACTTTGATATTTTGTAAAGCAACACAAGTAGATATGCTCACAAGTTACGTATATTTCAAGATAAAACTGCATCTCAGCTTTGTCATATACAGTAGGTGAAAAAGCATATTATTACTATCAACGACACTCTTTGCTTTTTTTCCCCGATTTTCTTTGTCATTTTCTAAATATTTCAACTTTCTTCCTAAATAAACTTTGTAAATTTTCTTTTCGGAATATTCTGACTTTATCCCCATAATATTACAACTTTTTCCCCCCGCCTAATTTTTCAAAAATTAAAACATTATTTTATTTAGTTTGTTTCTCATAATATAATAATACCTTAGAAAAATAATATTTTTTTCTTTAATATTTCAACTTTATGCTACTAAAATTATTATATTACCAATTTATTCTTGTAAAATTTTTATTTTTTTCTTGTTAGAATATTACTTTTTCTGTTAATATTTTGAAAATTTCTTGTAAAATTACAGCTGTTTTTTCGTTTTAATTTTCCAACTATTTCAAAATTCTTCTTCTTGTAATTATGACTTTGTTTCCATAATATTTTGACTTTATTCTCTTTTTCTTTTTCCGCAACCTAATTTCCCCCAAAATTACAACTTTATTCGTTGTTTTGCTCCTCATAATGTTATGACTTAAAAAAAAAACAACTCTTTTTTTCTTTAATATTTCAACTTTAAGCTACTAAAATTCCGGTATTTTTCCTCATAACATTATTGTTATTCACGTAAAATTACAACTTTTTCTCATTAGATCGCAACATTTTTCTCCGAATATTTTCACTTTATTCTTTTTCCAATTCTGCTGTTTTTTCTTTTTATTTTCCAACTATTTCAACTTTCTTTTTGTAAATGTTCTTCTCGCAATAATGACTTTATTCCCAGAATATTTTGACTTTATTCTCGTGTTATTACGCAACTTTTTCCGCAACCTAATTTATCCAAAAAATACAATTTTATTTGTTGTTTTCTTTCTCATAATATTACAACTTAAAAAAACTTTATGCTACTGAATTGACGATATTTTTCCTCACAATATTACTTTGTGATTCTCGTAAAATTATAGCTTTTTTTTTATTATAGCTTTTCTGATGATTAGGAAAAACAAAATCCGCCTATTTCAACATTGTTCTTGCAAATTTTCGTTTTGTAATTATGACTTTACTCCAATAATATTTTGACTTTATTATCGTAATATCATAACTTTTCCGCAACCTAATTTCCGCAAAATGACAATTTTATTTGTTATTTTGTTTCTCATAATATTACGATAGAAAAAAAATCTTTAATATTTCAAGCTTATGGTACTAAAATTCTGTTTTTTTTTTTTCTATTAATATTTTGACTTTGCAAAATTACTGCTGATTCTGTGTTTTTTTGTTGTTGTTTTTAAAATAGTTTTCTTGTTAAATGATATTTTTACAATGTGCGGGCCAATAAAAAAAATGGCACTTTGAACACCCCTGGTATCGGGGATGTTTAAAACAAATCAAGCCAAGCAAATGTAATGTGGTATGTAAAACAGAATCCGCTTGCTGTTGCTTCAACACAATTGCATGTAAAATACATATCAGACATGACTTGCTGGGAAAAAAAGGAGCACGGCAGGCTGTTTTTCTTCCCTCCGCTCTGTTGTTGAGAGCCAAGGTTGGATCTCAGGTCAAAGCCATGGAGAAGGAGACAGAGACATGAGTCAAAATATGCTTCCAGCTGCAGCTTATTATTATCAGTGTAGTCTAAGTGAGAAGTCAAAGGCGATTCGGAAAGAGCGGACATTTTCATGTTACTCAGCGTCACGTAATTGTAAGGGAAGGGTGCTGGGATGGAGGTGGGGAGTGTGTTGGGGGTTGTGAGGAGGAATGGCTGCAAGGAGGCCTGGACACTAAATGACTGCTGTTTGTGCTTGGATGATGATTTATGGTTCTGCTGCAGGGGTGCATACATGTGGTGTGTGCATGGGAGGGGGAAGCACAGGTCCACTTGCAGCATGCACACCATTCTAGCAAGGAGCTGCAAAGAAACGTGACGTCTATGATACAGGATGATGGATTTGTGGGCAATTCCATTTGGGTTCCCAGGAAATAACATTTATAAATGCACTTTTTTTATAAAGCAGTGTCCTGCACATTGATCTGATTGTATATTTAACAAATACGATTTAAAAGATTCATTTTAATTAAAGCTGCAAGCAGCGTTTGTGTCAGAAGAGATGTATGACATCATCCCATGTTTTTAAAGGGTACCTGATGTGAGCTATCATCTGAAATATGTTATATATTCTTTGTAATTATGTTCTACATTGTTCAGTTTTTTAAAGTGACATGACATTTATAGCTCATGATGCCAGCTCTCGCTGTTCAGTCACATTTCCGGAAGGGACGCCATCAGAGTACTGTCACTCAGCTACACAAAAATAGTGATGTACGAGACAGGGGATGTTTACAGTGATTATAGCAAAGATTTGAGCAAAGTGTCAATAGTTTTCGAGGAGAAAAGAAGGGCGAAACATTCGGAGATGATACAGAGAACTTGCAGACTTAAGCCTTAAGACATGGAAATGAAGATTGGTTGCCTTCAAAACACAGAAAAGGTAAGTGTAAATTACTCTGGAGTTGCTTATCCTTCAATTATTGTTCCAAATCGACTTCTTAATGAGCGTAAAGGGTTCTTTGCAGCCCGATTGATGGTATAATTCGGACGGCGGCCACAAGTAAACATACATATGATGTGAAAAGATGTTTATATAATATGTAGAATGCTTTACAGCCTTGTCGCTATCGTGGAATAGTGTTTAGAAGACATTATTTAAACAAGACATGACTTACTCTGTTCTGTTGAAACTTTGACACTGTTCTTCATGTCTTTTTTTCCCTATGTACCTGCCGGTACTGTTCCACCGGCTGAGTAGCATCCTTTTTTGTTCATACCGTACTTTCAAGCCAAATGCTTCTTGTAAAGGTGTTCCTTCAAAGCAGTCATCAGTGAAATGATCACTGCAAAGAACAGAACTCCATCTGTCTCTCGTTCTCTGCACTTGCTTTGTCCATTTTTGTCTTAAACCTTCCTCTTTTGGAAAAGTATCACTCGGATTCTATGAACACGCAGCATCAACACAACATTTTGGCATGACTACTATTTTGATGAAAAATATAGTGAACCAAGTCAACCATCTACCTCGTTTGTTTACTCTGCTTTAGCTGAAAGGTGTCACCCCGATGACGTCACTTCCAGAAATGAGACCGAACAGTGAGAACTAGTTTATCATGGGTGGCGCCATGAACTATAAATGTCATTTGTGTGAATTTATCAAAAATGTATAGAAAATGGAACAATGTAGAACATAATTACAAACAACATATAAAATATTTCATGCAAATTGAATGTATCATGTCAGGGACCCTATAAAGTTTATTTAACAACAGATCATGACGTTACCGACTTACGCGCAGCAGCATGCATGTTATAAGGATTTTAAAACAACATTCCGGATGTTTCCGGGGCTCCATGTGAACTACCTGGTGTACGCAAACATGTCACTGCTTTACATTTGCCGCTTCCTGATGCCTTTTTAATGTCCTCACTGTGACATTTAACTCAGCAACTCTGAGGCATCAGTGGGGAGAAAACATCTCCACCTGGCAAGATGTTAATAAAGGTGACAGCAGGGGGGCCGGGAAGCCGTGGGTGTCACACCCCGCCGTCTGGAAGCAAACCCAACGTTGCTGTCAGGAGGTGCTGCGCTGTGAGTGTAAGCCTTTATAAGGAGGGGGGGGGACAATATTTAGTTATGTAGGCAGGGGCTCAAAATGCATTTTTTCTCTTAATATTTTGACTTTATTCTTGCAAAATTACAGCATTTTATTTTTTTTCCCAACTTTCTTCTCATAATTATGACTTTATTCCCATAATATTTTGGCTTTATTCTCGTGATGTTAGAACCTTTTCCACAACCTAATTTCCCGAAAATTCCAGCTGTATTTGTTGTTTTGCTTCTAATAGTATTACAACTTTTTCTGTAATATTTTAACTTTGTGCTACTAAAATGGTGTTACTTTTCCTCATAATAATACAACATTATTCTCATACAATTATGCCTTTTTCTCATTAGATTACAGCTTTTTTCTCTTAATATTTTGACACTGTTTATTTTCGTAAAATTACAACTTTTTTTCCATTTCTGCAGTTTGTTTTTTTTTTTTTTTAATTTCCAACTATTTAAACTTTATTTTTAGGTAAACTTTCTACTTGTAATTATGACTTGATTCCCATATTATTTTGACTTTATTTTTGTAATATTATAACTTTTTCTGCAACTTAATTTCCCAAAAATGGCAACTTCATTTGTTGTTTTGTTCATTTCTCATAACATAAAAATAATTATTTCTTTCTTTAATATTTACACTTTTTCCTACTAAAATGACATTATTTTTTTCTCATATTACGCTACCCTTGTAAAATTACAATTTATCCTTGTTAGATTACAACTTTTTTGTCAAATATTTTGACTTTATTATTGTAAAATTACGTCCGAGTTTTCAGTGTCTGCTGTTTTTTTTTAAATTCTCCAACTTTCTTCAAATTTTAAACTAAATTTTCTTCTTGGAATTATGACTTTATTCCCATAATATTTAACTTTCTCCGCAAGCTAATTTCCAAAAATGACAACTTCATACATTCTTTTCTTTCTCATAATATTACTACAAAAAAAAAAGGCTTTTTTCTTTATTTCAAATTTATGCTACTAAAACCCTTTTTTTTTTTACCCTTTTTTATCTGAATATTTTGACTTTATTGTCGCAAAATTACGGCATATTTTTCCATTTTTGTTTGTGTTTTAGAAAATAATTATTGTTAAATTATATTTTTAGAATGTGCTGTGGCCAATAAATGGCAAATGGTCCCCGGGCCGCACTTTGGACACCCCTGTTCTACAGTAAATGTGTCAGCCCCGTGATCAGTACAAGATGGCTCTCACTCTAAATCAGCTGGGATAGACTCCAGCTTGATTGTGCACAGGATGACTGATAAATGGATGGTATACGATACAGCCACAATGTTTGACTATTACATGCTGTCGTGAATATAAGCGTAGCGGCAGTAGCTGTGTGCGAGCTGCCTGCAAGATTTACATAGTTACTGTATAGAATGTCACTGCGCATTTACTCACAGTGATTTCAGTGAAGCATTACACCATCTGTGTGTGTGTGCCTACATTTATGTAAGCACGGAGCATGCCGTTGTGCTTCACTAAATAACCAAAAGTGTTTTACTGTGAAAGTTACAGTACACGCACACGGGCAGGTTTGAGGCGCTGTTATCAACCTTGTGTTCCTATCCTCAGAACGGTCGCTAAATAATGAGCAAAGTAAAATAATTGGATGAGTCAGTGCTGCTACACACTTGTTGTTTTGTTCTGTCTTTATCGGTGAAGAGAACATGCAAAGTGAGTCACTCAGCTTGCACGAGAAGGAAGACTGTGTGTCTCTGCTGTGAGCGTGTGCATTCGTTTCCATGCATTGTGAGTGTTTATTTATTTTTTGGACATGGCAACATATTCTCCCCTGCGCATGATAACAACACCCGGCTAAATAGAGCCTTCTCAGGTCAAGCGGTACAACAAGGTAAAAAGCACATCAACAGCACTGCTTGAATGTCCGATTGTATTCACTGAAGGTCGTTAAAAATGAATGAGGAGGCTTGTTGATCTAAAAATAAAAAGATGTTGCCATGGCTCAGGCATGATACACCTAGAGCAGGGGCGTCCAAACTTTTTCCACCCAAAAACAAAAGTGGCGGGGCGGCCACTTTGATATTTTTACTGTATGCATTTTAAAATTTTGTAAAAAGGCAAACATTTGTTTTTATTATTTTAAAGGTAATATTATAAGCTCATTCAATCCCAGCCATTTTTCAAAAGACAACCCCTTCAGTAGCGGCCATTTTAGACGATTTTGACTGATCTTTCAAGGCACACAGAATATTGTGTTCTATGGCTATTTACACAAAGAAAAGATTAGACTCCCATCTTTCATCAGAAAAAAGAAATTTGTTTCTACCTTGTTCCGTTCTTTAGTAATCAGCAGTAGAACGTTGGTACGTTTCGGGAAAATATCAGTTCCCGACTAGAAAAGGGAGAAAACCAGCTTTTTGTGAAAAGATACATTTCAGCTTTCACTTTGAAACAATTTTTTTTGCTTTTGTGACAGCTCAAATATCTAAACAACTAAACCAACATAAAACAAAAAAGGGGTTGTTTTACATCAAAATAACAATTTATTTACAAATGTGACACCATGAACTATTTACAATTCTCACATTTGGAACTAAACAGTGCGTGTGCATGCGTTAAAATGTGTAAGCTTCTGCACGCTCTTATCAAAGGCACTTCGGCCACTTTGTGGCCGTTTTTATGGCTTAAAACTGCTCTAAAAGGGACATCTTTTAGTGTGCAGTTGCGTCATCACCTCTTTTTGCCGCGCCAAAAAAACTTAAAACATGTAAAATTATGTCTTTGGTATTGAATGAGTTAACATTATTTTTAATAAATGTAAATGTTACGAAATTATTATTATTTTACACTATTTTAAAAAGTTGTAACTTTATGCAGGAAAAAAAAGTCATAAATTACGAGAATAACGTCGCAAAAAATGTACGACTTTATTCTTGTAATATTACTACTTTTTTCTTTTAAATGTACAACTTTTTTCTTGTAAATTTATGACTTTTTCTTGGTTAACAAGAAAATTAAATCGTAAAATTATGTGGAAAAAGGGCATAAATGCGTAAAAAAGTCATACATTTACAAAAATAAAGTCGTACATTTTCAAACACCTGCAGGTAAGAAGCAATCAAGTCAATCAATGAATGAAATATCATGACATGACTACTACCACGTCACTACTATCAGAAGAAGCGGAGTATAGAGCGGGAGGAGCCACCTGCTGTGGCCCATGAAGGTGCGCTGTAGTCAACAGTGTTTAACAGAGTCAAAATATTTATAGAATAAAGTCATAATATCGAGAAGAAATATATAAGGATAAAGTTAAAATGTTTGTAAAAAATAAAAATAAAAAACAGCACAAAAACATAACGTAAGGAGAAAAAGTTCATATTACCAATAAAAAGACTTTGTCACCGATAACACAAAGCTGAAATGCAGGCTGTTTTTTCTTTAAATATAAATACAGTAGTACCTCGCATAACGTAAACCGCCTTTTACGTAAATTCCACTGAACGTAAAGCGTCAAGTCGGTGCAAGCGACAGAGAGACTAACAGAGTACACTTGGTGACGCCTTCTGACGCTTCACGCTCTCATTGGCTGATTATCGGGGCACCGCCAACGCTGTCATCTCATTGGCTGACTTATCCAGCGCGTCCGTGTGTTTGTGTGAGAGACATGCTGCTCCCTTCAACTCCCTTCCTCATCGTAGTCGCCCTTAAACTAGTTCGCACGCATTGAAATCTCTTCTTAATCTTTTCACTTTTCTTTGTGTTAAAATGACGCTAATCATGGGTCCTAAACCAAGTGGAAGTGATAAGAAAAAAAGGGAAAAATTGTCGATAGAAACTGAGCAGGAAATTATACTCCTGCCTCCACTTGCGTACTCCTGATCGAGACATCTCGTGAACGGTAGGATTGTTTTTGTTTTTCAGTTTTATTCATTTACAGTAATCTTATTTATTACCTTATTTGATATTGGAATGTTACTCTACTATGTTTATGCTAACGTTTTGTAATATTTTCCCACCATATTTGGTGGACTTTGATTATTTTGAAGGGCCAAAGGTTTTGAGTTTGGGAAGATCTTGGAACGGATTAGGCTATCTACATGTATTTTACGCTTCGTATAACATAAAAACCCTAGAACATAAAGTTTCTCGGAGCGTCTACTGTATATTTAAAAAACATATCTGCATATCTAAAAGGGCTAGTTTAAAAAAAATGTAAGAATGGCCCCCACATTTTGTGATTTTTCAGTATTCAGCCCTTGGTGGAAAAAGTTTGGACACCCCTGTTGTGAAACACTACATCCGCACAGATAGCTGCTATTGAACTGGAACACCCCTACCGAAACGGCGTAGAATTTTATAGGCATTCACCCAAAAAGCGCAAAAGAAGTGTGATGGCCCCTACTTGCACTCACATTCTATTTGTGTTTTTTGCTGCTGCTGCTTTTCTCTCTCTCGTTTCCTCCAAGTTAGTGCAGGACTTGGAGTCCGCCCCAATCATCATAGCTGGGCCCGGTGTAGCTTTACAACCCAGACGCTGATGATTGTAGAAGCAGATTAGATTTATTTTTTTGTTTATCTAATAGTATAAAATGATTTTTTCCCCATGCATTTGGTGTCAAACACGTTGTACAAGTTGTAAACATTGGATTTCTGGAGTGTTTGTATTGGGTGTGACAGCGTAGGAAGAGAGTCTGCTGCACTGAGCATTATTGTAGGGCCAAGGTCAAGGTCACAGCAGGCTGCCTTCCCGCCAGAGGCAGAGGTAACCTGAACCAACAACTGCCAAACGAGAGAGCCCTTGTGATCTCCTGCCTGGGTGTGAAATGAACAATGTTTGCCCTTCTGCTGCTGTTGACAGAAATCTCAGCGCTGCTGGGTTTTTTTTCCCAGGCTATCCAGGCTTTTCATCCCAAAATTATGGCTGCCGTTTTCCACTGCTGAAAGAAAACAAATATCCCAAAGATAAGTCATCATTATGAGATAAAAAGTCAAAATTATGAGATCAAAAAGTCTAAATTATGAGATAAAAAGTTATAATCATGAGATAGTCATAATTATGAGAAAGGAAAGACATAACTATGAGATAAAAAGTCATGACTGAGATAAAAAGTCATAATTATGAGATAAAAAGTCATAACTGTGATAGAAAGTCATAATTACAAGATAAAAAGTCATAATCATTAGATAAAATTCTAAATTACTAGATCAAGTCATGATAAGACATTCATAATTATAAGATAAAAAGTCTAAATTACAAGATAAGAAGTCAAAATTTTGAGATGAAAAGTCATAACTATGAGATAAAAATTTGAAATTATGAGATAGAAAGTAAAAATTACGAGATAAAAAGTCATAATTATGAGATTAAAAAGTCCAAATGATGAGATACAAACTGAGTGCCACGTGACCAGTGTTGCCAACTTGGCCATTATGTCGCTAGATCTGGCGACATTGCAACACTCCCTTGATAACATATTTTCTCAAAAATAACTAGCGACAAATCTAGTGACTTTTTCTGGCGTCGTTGGGGAGTTTTCTAGAATGGTGAAAGCACGTATTGTTCTGCATTTAGTATTCTCACTGAGCAGCGGCGGGTGCTGTTGACAGGTCCGCCCCAAAGGCAGTCGCAAGCCATGATGTGGAGCTCTACGCATCCATAGTGCAAATGAATTGCTCTTACATATACTCCCCAGAAGAGTGTGCTACTTACAAAGCACACTATGTCTTGTTAATGTGCGCCTCAGAATAAACACAGCATAATCTGTTATTCGCTGTTCAATTGTGGTCATTTTAAAAAGTTCCCAATAGCCAACAGTTGTTGGGAGAACTTTGAGAGGCGCTGGCCGAGATAAAATCCATCCATCCATCCATTTTCTCTGCCGCTCACTGGGGTTGCGGGGGTATGCTGGAGCCTATCCCATCTGACTTCGGGCGGAAGGTGGGGCACAACCTGGACTTGTCGCCAGCCAATCGCAGAGCACATGAAGACAAACAACCATTCACACTCACATTCATACCTATGGACAATTTAGAATCGGCAATTAACCTAACATGCAAGTTTTTGGAATGTGGGAGGAAACGGGAGTAACTGGAGAAAACCCACGCAAGCACACGGAGAACATGCAAACTCCACACAGAGATGCCCAAGCGGAGATTCGAACACAGACTGGGTGGCCAACATGCTAACCACTCAGCCACCGTGCAGCCCCCAAGATTTTATTTTGATGAATTGATGGCCAATTTCAAATGAACAAACCAAGAAGTAATGAAGGTGTATTTACTCACTTCTAGGACAGCCAAAAGCTACTTTTCTTACTGAAAAGTTGGCAACAGTGCAGGTGACGAAGGCTCCGGTGAAGAAGGCGGCACATGCGCAGCTGTCGGTATGCGTATGGAAGAGCAGCAAGGCCTAAGGAAGACACCATCACAATGATTTTTGATCTGTATGTAGTGTCAAGCCGTGTGTGAAGTCAGGGTGTTTATTGTTCATTGATGAGCTGCCCGGTGAGGCAACTTGAGAAAGCAAGAGAAGTTATACTGTAAACACGCAGTCGGTACTGATCCATTTCTTCCAGACCCGCTTATAGCTAAATTGTCACTCGTGTCACACAGATACAATTGTTCTGCTGCTGCCTTCTCAAACAAACACTACACAGATATAAACAGTAAATTAGCAGATGTTACTTAGATGAGCACTTGTTGAGGTCTGATTTGGTGATTAGTTGACGCGCGGGGTCAAATAACGGTCAGCCAGGACTGTGTTTGATTAAGTACAGCCCAAAAGCTGCGTACCTATTTTGTGCTACGACTCAGTAATGTACAAGCAGAGTGAAACAACCTTATGGATTTTGGTAATGAGCACAGAGAGGCCATAAAATCATAAATAAATATGAATGTGGACAACGGAAATGTTCTATACTTTAAGATCATGGCACTCGTCATTACTGTAGTTACACCTGCACAATAGAATGACATCCAGTGGACTGTTTGGTATTAATTGAACAATATCAGATGCATTTTGTTTGTGTGATTGTTTAATAGCCATCCACAGAAGACACAGTAGACTGGGGACAACTGCCAAATGTACTTACCTGCTTTTAAAGGTAGCAACTCATTAATCGTCATTCAAATTTGACTTTTAACCTGTTATTATTTGTTCCCGATAATAAATCCAGACGTGTCAGACATGGAATACATTTTTTTCTGTTGACTCCAATGCTCCAGTCCAGTGGTTCTCAACTGGTGGGTCCGGACCCACATGTGGGTCGTGGATCCACAATAATGACATTAAAATATGTAATATACAGTACAACTGATGTCTGGCTTATTTGCAAGTACATTTGAGCAATATTTCAGTCATCATCTTCCTTGGTATGTGTACATTGCACAGTTATAAGGAAAATATCTGATTTTGTGGTGTTTTTTATATTTAATTTGAATTTATGCATTATTTCATGCATGCAGTTATCATATTTCCTTAGCCTTAATAAAGATCTTTTGATTTTTCACAATGTGGCTCCCGCTGGAAAAAAGTATGGACACCCCTGATCTAAATACATGAAATTGGGGCAGAAGATTCTTTTTGGACAAAAATAAACTATAGTCATTACATCAGTCAGACTGCAATGACATGCCAACAAGTAGCTGCCCTTAACCCCTGGAGGATGACAACTGTTTACAATCAATACAGAGGTCATGAGAGAAATTTCTATTCATGGTAGGACAGATTGCTGATGAAATCATAACAACCTAAGGAGAATTCCAGGCAGGGTTATGACAGTGGAGTGACTCACGTTGGATGTTCCCACCCCACGGATGTGTGCAAAGCAACAGCGCAGAAGGAAGGACAACAGCAATGCTGTCAACAAGAAGGGTATGAGCAGATGCTACTTCCTGAGGAAGCTTAGGTCCTTCAGTGTGTGCAGCAAGCAGCTGTAGATCTTTAACCAGTGCCCTGTACTATGCTGTGCTTTGTTGGGGGAGCAGCATCAGCAAAAAGGACATAAACAAGATGGACAAACTGATCTGGAAAGACGAACAAGTTATCGGCACTAAGTTTGAGGCATTTGTAACAGTGGGAGACAGGAGGACACTGGACAAACTGTTCTCCATCATGGACAAACCCACCTGCCCACTCCATTGGACAATAGAGGGGCAGTGGAGCTCATTCTCCAACAGACCCCTCCAGTTCCGTTCCCACAGTGAACGCTACAGGACTTCACTCACTCCACATGCCATCCAGCTCTACAATACCTCACCTGTCTTTAAAGATAATTGACAACAATATTGCGCTGTGCTGTCTGCCCTCCCTTGTATTAAGTGTACATTTAAGTGCAAATCTTGTATATCTTATATTATTTTTATTTTATAAATATTGCAATGCATTTTATTTAAGAGTGTTTGTCTTTTTCTTCTGCAATTGAGCTACTGTAACCAAGCAATTTGCCTTATGGATCAATAAAGTCTGTCTAAGAACAACTCTGATCAAATCTCTCTCACTTGTGTAGAACTCCAGGCATTCTCGTTGCCTCTTAGGGCAGATCTACAAGAATAACACAAGCTGGCAGTTTAGGCGTAACAGTTTAGATTAGAATATGCCACAGTGAAAACATATGCAGCCTCAACCTTCCTTCCATATCGATTTGGCAAACAACTAAGTCATCAATTAATCAGTGATATACTGTACATAGTCCAAACCCCGTTACAGAAAACAGAAAACAGAAAACAGAAAACATGTATGCGAGTGTTAGGAGTAAACGTAGAGACTTTTGTTTAGATAGCAGCATCCTGTGCTGGTTATACAAGATGAAACAGGTCTCCACATCACACACCATCACAGACGATGAGAGAGAATCCAGATGTCTAATAATAGTCCTTAAAAGTCTCTCCTCTGCTTACATCATTTTATTGGAAATGGAAAAACTATTTCTGTTTCAGTCTTGTTTCAAGTACCCAATGCAAAAAGACAAATACAGTGCAACACTCTTAAGCCGATCCCACTTATGTCGACAACCCGTCTATGCCAAACAACTCATCAAGTCCCGGTCCACCGTGTTCTTATTATGACTAAAAAGTGCTTATGTTGACATCGGTCAGCCAGTCTGAGGCTGAGATAAGCCCACATTACCGATGGTGATAGCGCTGTTTTATAAGAATGGGTAAATCACTCTCCTCAGCCTCCGTCATCAGGAAACCGAAGAGAAGAGACTTGTTGTTAGCTGTTAAGACCCAGGGGAACATACTGTAACATATTCAGTGAAGACACAGGAGGCGAGAAAATCAAGTCAACCAATGAATAAACTAAAAACAAAACAAAACACATTGATTTAAATCATTGTCCAAAGTGCTGTGTTTTTTTGTTGTTTATTTTGGACTGCATCACATTCTAAAAACATAATTTAACAAAAAGAAAAATTGAAAAATTAGAAGTAATTTATTAGAATAAAGTCAAAACATTGAGAGAAAAACGTTGTAATCTAACAAAAAAAAGTCGTAATTTTACAGGAATAATGTTTTAATAATATGAGAAAAAATACTGCCATTTGAGTCGCATAAAAAATTAGGTTGCGGAAAAAGTTATAATGATATGAGAATAAAATTGTGGGAATGAAGTCATAGTTACGGGAATAAAATTTACAAGAAAAAAATTTGAAGAAGTTGGAAAAAGAAAAAAACAAAAATATTAAGAGAATGAGAAAAGAAGTTGCAATTTTACAAGAATAAACTCGTAATATTATGAGGAAAAATTATGTCATTTTAACAGCAAAGGTGAAATATTAAAGACACAATATGTTATTTTTTAAGTTGTAATATTATGAGAAACAAAGAAAACAAAATAAAATTTTCGTTTTTGGAAAATTTGGTTGGGGAAAAAGTTATAATATTATGGGAGTAAAGTCATAATATTACGAGAAAAAAGTTATTTTTTTATTTTAGTTATGAGCACCACTGAGATCCAATATCATTAAAAAAAAACTGAAATAAGCAGTATAGACCCCCTTTAAATAAACACGTTACTGTATTTATATAGAAGAAGAAAGAAAGAAATAGCCAAGATATTAGGATGTGACCACTGAGCCATTAAATGTTACAGTATGTTGCAAGTGCACAAAAGGGTCCATGTCCTGATGCGCCTGCCCAAACAAACAAAAGGACGGTTAGGTGAACAAGCCAACTCTATAAAGGGCCGTTGTCTTGTCACTTCACTGCTACCCGAGAAATCACACAACTAAAACCCTAAACAAAATCGAAAACAGGACAGCCGGTCACACCGGGACAAACAAGAAACTAAGGGGCTATCCAGAGCAAAACATTTTCAGGTGTTTTATCGTTTCAGCCTTTCATCCACACAGAAATGGTGCTCTGAGTGTCCTGAAACGGTATTTTTTTTAAAACGGCTTCCTGAGTGGGAAAATCTGAAAACACTGGCTTGTCGTTTCCACGTAGACGAGCAAGTCCTCTGCTTTTTGAAAACAATGACGTCGCTGTCAGGTGACCACAAGTGAGCTTTGACGACAATCCAACATATCTGATCATTTCCAGGGTCATGACTCCCACAGTCGACATTCTCCTGATATTTTCTGGTCTTTTGTTGTCATTTGACTTGCGGAAGTAATTCCACTTGGAGGCTTGGAAAGAGGAAGACGGCGCACTTATGCACATGCGTTCTTTCTTCTTCTATAGTTTGGTGTGTCACGTGGTTCCATCTGTTTACCGAGCCACACCCAGATCGTTTTCACCCAGTGATACGTTCACATCTAGATGCAACTATTTACTAACTTTTTTACTTTCAAGCTGCCAAAAAATAAATAAATCCAGGACCTTTTCCTTGTGGACAGGGCCTAAAAACCCAGGTTGCTGCTCAGCATCACACCAGCAGCTGAGGGGCTATCCACATGGAAACCTTTTCAGGTCAAAACGGCAAAGTATTTATCGTTAAAGCCCCTCATCCACACGGAAATGGTGCTTTGGGTGCCCTGAAACAGTATTTTTTTAAAATGGCTATATAAATATTATATATGTGAATATTTCGACTGACATGTCTCCCCCCAGACGACATTGAAGAGAAACCCAGGCTGCTGCCCAGCATCCAAGGGTTGAAATTGTTTTGTTGTGGAATTGATTTAATTCATGATCTTAAGTCTGATTCTATTCATTGTTGCTCGTCTCTTTTTATAAGACAGTAGACTTAAATCAGTCAAATACAGTACAGTAGCTATTAGTCTGATTAAATGGTGCAAGCCTTTAAATTCTAATTAAATCATGAATGTGCAGAAACTCTTTTTTTTACATTACACTTTTTAATCAGGAATGATTGCACGGCTTAAATGGTGCCCCACGAGAGTACCTTTCCAAGTACGTTGTCTCATTGCAAGGAACATAAAGACTTGAATTTAATCTTAAAGAGGAGCGTAAAAAATATTACACAGAAAGAGAGGTCAGGCCATTCTTCTAGGCGGCTGGTGTTCAGCCAGGTGTGAAGCATCAGGAGCTGCCATCATTCAGCGATTCCATCCTCTCGACTCCAAAAGATGACTCATTGTGGATGCGAGTAACTGAGAGGTCAAATAATGTTCACACACGGTCTGGCAGCTGCACGGTCCCGCCTGAGACACAAACCTGAATACTTTACTGTTTCGGTCTTGGGCTGCATTTGGACTGCAGATATGAGTGCCCGATTCCAATTCGTTGCCATCCATCCATCCGTTTTCTATGCCGCTGATCCAATATCAGATTTTTCAGTGTGTACATTTCAAGTCACACATTGGACATACTCAGTATTAGAAACGTTATTGTCATTGAACGAAGTACAACAACAATTACGTGCAAAACCTCTCAGTGCAGCATAGAAGCGTAAAAACAAATAATAAAAGCAAGTAATGAAAAGATTAAAAAAAGAGACGATAAAAAGTGTAAAAGCTTCCCTTGACTTGTATTAAAACACAGCTGCCATTGTATGAATAAATAAATAAATACATATTGCCCAGCTATATTAATATTACACCATGGTTATAGTGCAGGATTTTACATATGAAATATTGCACAGGTGGTTGGACACTTATGGATTTATTTTTGCTACGGCCCTGTGGTATGTGCTGTTTCGCAGTCTGGTTGTTTTTGCCTTCAGCATCCTGTACCTCCTCCCTGAGGGGAGCATTTGGAACAAGTAGTGTGCAGGGTGAGAAGGGTCCTTCAGGATGCTGCGGGCCTTCCTGCGGCAGTGGGACCTGTGCAGCTCCTCCAGGGAGCTGAGCATACAGGTGGTCCTCGGGTTACGAACGAGTTCCTTTCCTAGACTGCGATGCAAGTTGAGTTTTAGTGCAAGCAGGAACTACCTAGGCCTGTCACGATAACACATTTTGCTGGATGATAATTCTGTATAACTATTGCTGACAAAACACATTATTTTGAGACTATTTTTTTCTTGAAACGCTGTTTACGTTTAATGAGGTGTAATGTTTGGTGGGAATTCGGTCAAAGTACATATTTTGGATGCAGCAAAATGCGTTTGGTGCACAATGAGGTGTGCAACTGAAATGTAAGTTCCATCGTTTCGAATTATTTGATGGTCGTTGCCACAAGCTTTTTCATGTCACAAAATGACGATTTGTGTTTTATACACAACAGGCACCAAGAAAGTATGCCACGCTCTTTCCTCTGCTTATTCAATATGTCTGCAGTATAATTTCACATGGCTATGGCTTCAAATCACTGTAGTCTGTGCGTATGAATGTGAGTGTGAATGGTTGTCAGTTTTAACCTTGGACAAAATGGGATTAAATACTTTCATCGACTGATAGTCCTACTAATAAGCGATGTTATTCTTCCTCAGTGTGGCTGAGCAGGCGCACACACTCTTTTTCCGCGGAGCAAGAGACACACACGGCATTCTTGTGCTGCGTGTGGCGTGTACTCTTCTACTACTTCTCGAGTGACCAAATTGACGTTTTTAATGAATGGGAGCGTGTACCACAAACAACCTCAGTACAGTGCAGCTTAACATACATGATACATCTATGAAACACTGTACAGTACATGTACAGCACAAAATAAGCGATAAAACCCAAATGAATACTGGCATGTTTCTATCCATATATGACCAAGCACTGGTCCAAGCCTCCTGTTGTCACATGACTATGATCTCACTGATGCTAATCTGGATGTGACTCACTTTGGGAATTGTTTTTCTTTTTTTCCCCACTGATTTCCAACATGCTTCTTGCAATCGGCGTGAGAGCGATGACGCATCACATTTCCGTTTATAGCAATGGTCAGTCTGGGGCTGTCAATCCCTGTTCCAGGTTCCGAACACAAGTGAGTGAAAGGGACAGCACATCAAAGCTGATGCGGACAATAAAACCCCGTCCTGCGGTGGCCCTTAATCCTTCAACACCTGCGATTTGAAGCCCACTGCTTTGATGTGTGCAGTTCCGCTGCAGGGGAAAACACTTGATATAGCTTGGTGAAAGTTCACATGGCAGGTGGGAGAAGGAAAATACACATTTTGCATGACCACAAAGCTTTGCTGAGCAAGCCCAATGATTGATTACTAGATGAAAGTACTGAACGCGTGTATGTTTAAAACAGGGGTGGCCAAAGAGCGGCTTGGGGGCCATTTGCGGGCCCGTGGCACATTCTAAGGATATTATTTCACGAGAAAACTTTAAAAAAAAAAAAAAGAAGCAAAAATGCAAAAATTTTAAATGCACAAAGTTAAAATGTTAGGAGAAAATGTTGTAATTCAACAAGAAAAAGTCATAATTTTATGAAAAAAAAACTTTGAAATATTATGAGGGACGATAAAGTAATTCTAGTAGCATAAACTGGAAATATTTTTTTTAAAGTTATTTTTAAAACTTGGCCCACACGGTGGCCTAGTGGTGAGCATGTTGGCCACACAGTCAGGAGATCGGGAAGACCTGGGTTTGAATCTCCGCTTGAGCATCTCTGTGTGGAGTTTGCATGTTCTCCCCGTGCATGCGTGGGTTTTCTCCGGGTACTCCGGTTTCCTCCCACATTCCAAAAACATGCATGTTAGGTTAATTAGCGACTCTAAATTGTCCATAGGTATGAATGTGAGAGTGACTGATGTCCATATGTGCCCTGCCATTGGCTGCCGACCAGTCCAGGGTGTACCCCACCTCTCGCCCGAAGTCAACTGGGATAGGCTCCAGCATACCCACAACCCTAGTGAGGATAAGCGGCATAGAAAATGGATGGCTGGATGGATTTTTAAAACTTGTAATATTAAGAGGACAAGCGGTATAGATTATATATGTATAGTTGTAATATATGGAATATGAGAAACAAAAGAGTAAAGTTGTAATGTTTGGAAAATCAGGTGGCAAAAAAAACTCAAAATACAGTCAAACCTGTCTTAGCGGCCACCTTTATAGAACGGCCACCTGCCTATAGCAGCCACTGAAAAATCCCCCGCAGCAAATTTACATGTTATAGACCCTGTGTATAGCAGTCACCTGTCCAACGCGGCCAGCGGCCACCCATTTTGTCTCCCTTGGTCAATATCTGACTGCATATAGCGGCCAAATTACCAACTCAAGTAGAAGCTTCATGCACAAAAAAGTTTCGTTTTTCAATCAATGAAGCCGTCGTGTGTAGACTTTAATTACTGAGTCCTAGCTCAGTCACAATCATTCACAAGATCCACACAAACTGTCAGTTGTTCCACATAAAAAAGCCGTCTTCTTTTGAGCTTGCTATTTCCTGGTCAAACATGTAATTTTAAGAGCATTTGCACCAAAACATTACCGCAAAGTAGGCTGGGAACAGGACGTGCTCCCAGCGACGCTACAATAAAAAAAAACATACGCTAGCATGCATGCGGCAGCGGGAGCAAAACTAAGTTTGGTTGTACTTAATTGAAGTATTTTAGAATGTACTCACGTTATTTTTCATCAATCCTCGTCCACAAATCCATCAAAGTCCTCATCTTCTGTATTCGACACAAACACAGCCGTCTTCTTTTCCGTTCGCTAATAGTCTGTTAACTTGTCAGTGTTATTCAGCTCCGAAGCAAAGAAGGAAACTTCTCCTGTTGCTTCTGCCAACTTTGTTTATTAAACGCCGCCACCAGACAGCAGCTCGGAACACACACACATCTCTCAGCATCATCTCTCCTTCCTGCTTGCCCACAAGGCAAAGGTTAAACAAGCCCCACTACGTAGCTGTCCAGGCAATGCCTGTAAGAAATGACACCGTTTATTTCCTGGTGTGCACTGGTCAATACTGTAATGCCGCTTGTTGTGGGGAAGGAGAGACTCACGTCGGCGATGCACTTTAATGGCTTTATTAACAGCGGAGAACACTGCAGGACTTTACATCCACGCCAACATAAACACACTTCCCAACTCTCTCCAAACTCACAGCTAGCACTGAGCCTAGCTCTCCTGCTCGGGACGCCCACCGTCACTTCCCGTCACTTCCTGATGAACTAAAGCTGTAATGACACTCTGCCGTATAAGAAGTAAAATATTAAAAACAAGCGTAAGACATTATTAGCACAGCTTTGTTCTGTGGGTCGTGGATAATAACAAGCCTAGTAGTGCTGTACAACTTTTATCCGCAGTCCCACAGTGCCCTCTACTGGTCAACATTTTATTATTTTTTCTTTTCTTTTTTTTCCTGTACTGGTCAACATTCAAACTGGACACCAACCTGTCTATAGAGGCCACCTGTCTACAGCGGCCACTTTTGCAGACTCCCTCTAGTGGCCGCTATATACAAGTTTGACTGTATTATGGGAATAAAGTCCTAATTACAAAAACAGAATTCATCAGAAAAAAGTTGAAATAGTTGGGGATTAAAAAAAACAGCTGAAATGAAAAATAGCTGTAATTTTACAAGAATAAAGTCAAAATATTACGAGAAAAAAGTTATTTTTTAATTTTTGTTATTTATGTTATGAGCCCCACTGAGATCCAGTACCATTAGAAAAAACCCTGGAATAGGCAGTATAGACCCCCTTTAAATATACACGTTACTGTATTTATATACAAGAAGAAAGAAAGAAATAGCCAAGATATTAGGATGTGACCACAGAGCCATTAAATGTTATGTTGCAAGTGCACAAAAGGGTCACAAGAAACGTGTCGAGAGAAAAACATGCAAATGAACTGCCAAATATTTGAGAAAACTCAAGCGTGAAACTCCCAGGAACCCGATCCTCCAGTGATGTCATATTCCAGAACTGTAATCTACCTAGAGTGTCGGGAAGTACATGGTATTCATGGTGTTCAGTGCTCTAAGACATGGCCAAGGTAAGAAAGGCTAAAACCCGACCACCGCTGAACAAGACACACAAGTTGAAAGGCTATGACTTGGCCAAGAAATATCCGTAGACAGATTTTTCAAAGGTTTTATGGACTGATGAGATGAGCGTGACTCTTGATGGACCAGAGGGATGGGCCCGTGGCTGCATCAGCAATGGGCAGAGAGCTCCACTTCAACTCAGACGCCAGCAAGGTGGAGGTGGGGTACTGGTAAGGGCTGGAATTATTAAAGAGGAGCTTGTTGGGCCTTTTCAGGTTGAAGATGGACTTAAACTCAACTTCCAAACCTACTGCCACTTTTTTCACACAGGTACAGGAAAAAGTGTGCATCTTTCAAGAAGACCATGATTTTTATGCAGGACAACGCTCCATCTCATGCATCCAAGTACTCCGCTGCGTGGCTAGCTAGTAAAGGTCTTAAAAAATAATGACATGACCTCCTTGCTCACCTGATCTAAACACTGTTGCGTACTTGCGGGCCCTTAAACGTAAGATTTACAGTAAAGAAAAACGGTCCACCTCTGTGAACGGTGTCTGGGAGGCTTTGGTTGCTGCTGCACAAACAGTTGAGGGTCAAATGATCAAGAAACTGACAGACTCCATGGATGGAAGTAAGCCTGCCACTATAACAAATTTTGCTAGTCGATAATTGTGCTACAAATTATTGTCGATAATCGATTTCATCAATAACATTTTTTTTTTACCATTTTTTTCTGTAATCGTCATGAGAGGTGTACCGCACATTTGAACCACAAGATGGTACTCAAGTTTGGTGTAAGGAACACGGAAGTTGCCTGTACGTATGTTTTTGCAATGTGTAGCCAGCGACACTGTTTGTGGGAGCCCAAACGCCTCGGTAAGCACCTACATCGGCCTCAGTAAGCACCTACATCGGTAGTTTTTTTTTTTTTCCCCAGTTGAGAAGACTGTCCGTGTCGGCCGTCGGCGTTCATGCGCTCACCTTGGTCATTCTGTTTAAAACTGAAATGTTTCCACATTGTGGCTGTCGGCTGTGGCATTCACCTCAAAACCCATCACTTCTGCGCCTTCTTCATGTTCGCGTATGCTGCCTCAACGAAGCTCACTGCTAAACCCTACGTGTCCACTCATGAGTAGCCCCACCTCCTGTTCATTTCACTATAAAACCAATGCACACAGACAGATCCACGGATGATGCAGTCAACACTGCCATCCACACAGCCCTTTCTCACCTACAGGGCCAGGACACATACGTCAGAATGCTATTTATAGACTATAGCTCTGCATTCAATACAGTCAGCCCCCACAAACTCACAGATAAGCTCCTCACACTTGGCCTGTCTCCCTCCCTCTGTAACTGGGTGTTTAACTTTCTCACAGGTAACTGTACAACACGTGATAGGAAGGCACTCCAGCGGGTGATCAAGACCTCACAGAACATTGTTGGGGCAGCCCTCCCCACACTGCAAGACATTTATAAATCTAGAGTCCTACGAAGAACACACAACCTCATCAAGGACAGCACACATCCACAACACTCACTATTCACACTCCTACCGTCAGGCAGACGCTACAGGAGTTTGAAGTCCAGGACCACAAGGCTGGCAAACAGTTTTTACCCACAGGCCATCAGGCTCCTCAACGAAGCACTCGCACACGCCGCACGCAACACACGCACACACTCATAGCACTTTATTTATTTATTTATTTGTATTATTTACTTGTATTAATGTCTCGTCTGTTGTTGTTGCTTAATTTATTGGTATATATGTTTATGTGTTTATGTTTCTTATGTTCTTATTCTTTCATTTGTTTTCTTTCTTTTCTTGGGAGAATGAACAGAATAAGATTTTCATTGCATGGTATAACTGCTGTTTTACCATGCACATGACAATAAAACTCTCTTGAATCTTGAATCTTGAATCTTGAGATGATCATAAAACTAATAATCGAATAATCAGTAATGCAAATTGCCTAATAATTGTGCATACAGTGTAAGTATCGGAAAGTATGGCTTGATTGTCTCCACACTGCATGTCAAAGGAACATTATTCCATTGATAGAACGGGTGATTGTAATTGGGGACTTTTACATACAGTATTATACAATCAATGGAGAGATGCCTAATAACCACAGCCAGGCTCTCTAAGAGCACGCTGAACATGACACGACGAGGGGGTTGGGGAAACACACAGGGTGTGGCTTCAATGTCGTCATGGCAACACCATCATGGCTGCTTTGATCCGTCACTGTACGTACACAAGCCGTGCACTGTGGAGGAACTCCATTGCAATCCGCACACCCCGTAACACTTGGGGACAGAGCGCGTCTCAAGCACATCGCTTGGATCAGATGCATCCTGGCAACACATCTTGCACAGCAATATCTGCTTTAATAGGCTGCCGCCCCAATAAAACACAAGGATATATGACATTACTGGGATGTGGAGGAGGCAATGTGCGCTTTGGTGTGATAGATGCAAGCTCCTGACCTGCACACAACCCCAGTGGTGATGCTCTGGAACATGAGTGTTCTTGATGTTGTTGTGAACAAGTGATATTTGACAACATAACAGCTTGCATTGAATGGTTTATCACTCTGACACAGTTGTAACCTCCAGCTAAATGTGCACTTCCATCAACTAAAAGCGCCAGTGTTTTTACGGTTTTGAGGCGAGAGCCAACCAATAAGGGCTTAATGTAAGCTCTTGTGTTTAGAAGAACACACAAGGTGACGCTTAGGTAACAGGGTTTGTTGTTTTTTACACCTCAAACCCTTTGTTGTGACTTGTGAGCAAGGATGATACTGTAGTTCACTTGAGCAGTGCGTTATTAAATTGTACCATCTAGCGGTGAAAGGTAGTACTGCACATCTTGCAGCTGAGCCGACAGCAGGGGTGTCCAAACTTTTTCCAGCGACTGCCACATAGTGAAAAATGAAAGGATGCAACTTTACCACTTTGATATTTTGTAAAGCAACACATGTAGATACGCAAATAAGTTATATATGTTTAAATAATAACTGCATCTCAGCTTTGTCATATAGGTGAAAAATTATATTATTTGTAGCAACTTCACCTTTTGCTCTTTTTTTTTTTTTTTTTTACCATTTTGGCTTTTGTTTTCTTTTAATTTTCCAAATATTTCTTCTTAAATAATCTTCATATACTTTCTTCTTGTAATATTGTGACTTTATTCCCATGATATTTTGACTTTATTCCCATAATATTATAATGTTTTCCCCAATCTAATTTTCCAAAAATTACAACTTTTGTTGCTATTTTGTTTTATTTGTTTCTCATAATATTACGACTTTAAAAGAATAACTTATTTTTCTTACATAGTCTGACTCTGTGCTACTAAAGTGGAATTATTTTTCCTTAGATTTATAATAACATCAATAATATAATATGAATAATAATAATATAGATAATATTTATAAATAATCATACAATAAATAATATCATCATATTTAGAATATTTTGAGTTTATTCTTGTAAAATTGCAACCTTTTATTGTTAGAATATTACTCTTTTCTCTTAATATTTTGACTTTATTCTCCTAAAATTCCAGCTGTTTCTTCCCCATTTGCGCTGTTATTGTTTTTTTTTAATTTTCCAACTTTCTTCCTGTAAATTTTCTTCTCATAATCATGACTTCATTTTCATAATATTTTTACCTTATTCTTGTAACGTTACAACTTTACTCAATGTTTTGTTTGTTTCTCATAATATTACGACTTACGAAGTTTTTTCTTTAACGTTTTAATTCTATGCTACTAAATTGACATTTTCTTCTTATAATGTTGCAAGTTTATTTTTCTCATTGGAATATGACTTTTTTCTCTTCTCTTTTTTTGAGAAAAATTTACACGTACATCATTTTTTGGGCAACCAAATAAACTTCTCTAGCATCACTGAAGTTATATAATCGAGATAGAAAATCCTATGAGGAACGTCAGCATCAGGACGTTTATTTTGAAATAAATAGAAAATAGAAAAAAAAATAAATGTGGATACAGAAACATTCCCACTTTATGCTTAAACAATAAGTTGTCATTTATTTTAATAGACCCAGCAACATAAAGTACGGAAAAACAACCCGAACAAACAGATGTGTCAAAACGTGGACACTTCGACTTGATTGTTAAAAATACGACCGTTTCCGAAGCACCTAAAGGCGTCTGAGGCTTTCAGGTGCTTACGGTGAAGCGGGAGTCGACCACACGCTTTTATGTGGACAAGATAGGTGATTTAAAACAAATTATTCTGTGTTAATGAGGTGTTTTTTTTACTGTAGATATGTTTGCAAATAAGAAGGCCTGGTTTTCGAGCAGTGTGTCACAAGAACCTCGCGAATTCTGGCGTAAGTGGTGAGGTTTATTATGCATGTTATTTGTTTTTTAACATGCTATCTGCTCACATGCTACCGTTTAGCTAGTTTAGGAGTACGCAAATTGTCTCACAACGTTGCCGCTAAAACAAAAAAAACTATACACTAGAAAGCATATAAATGAAGGACAAACGCGTACTGGATGTAGCAGTATACCTTAACTTAATTTACATTGCAGTATGGGAGTGTGGAATACTTACAGGCTGGAGAACAGCAGATTATCTTTTTAGTGATGATGCTACACACCCTGACACACTCAGGTAAGAGGCACGCTCATTAAAGCATTTGTTCGTCCTTAGTTTTGTACACTACAGTGTTTTGCTTCATTTTCCCCTCAGGGTGTTTAATAGCGAGGCTTACCTGTGGGACAAGGTGACTGTTTTTCACAGCCTGTTCCTGAGTGCATGTGAGAAGCGACGGAGTGTAAAGTCAGTGAGCATCGGTCACTATGTGCTGCCTCCTGTTTCAGTGCAGGACGGTGAGAAACTTTACATTACCTCATAGTTCAACTGAAAGAAAACGTATCCATCCAACCATTTTTTTATACCGCTGTCCTCATAAGGGTCACGGGTGGGCACTTAAATAAGTATATTGCGTACACCCGCTTCCTAATGGTTTAATGGTGAATTGCAACCGCTGGAGTTAGAGCCAAGATGGCGACTAATGAGTGTTGTAAGTACTACCAAGTAAAGCAAGGGCCTGTATTGCTCATACCGACCCTTTTTTTTTTTAATGTTCAAGATGGTATTTTGATTTGTGTCTTTAGTTTGTTAATTCCGAGTACAATCAGAATAATATTAGTACAAAATTCTTAATTAAGCAAATTGTAAGTATTCTTGGCCCAAATTAAATATTGAAAAGCATAAACTGTCTAAATAAACTAACTAAATGAACTGAAATACAATTACAAAGCAGAAGAATCCTTCTACTTGTGAATGTAGTATTTTATGTTGGCCATGGGGTGTCGCCAGAACATAAGACATGAACAGGCAGTGATAGGTTTAAATTATTTCACACATAATCATCATAATAATAATAACATGGAAGGCGACATTGCCTCTACTCCATTCATTTTCAATGGAACCTGCACAATAGGGTGATTTTTGTACGTGTGAATGTTTGCGAACGTGCATGTCGTCGTGCACACACCGGCTTGCGATGTGATCCCAGAATTATTTTTCATCAGATGAGGACCGGTCAGCTGGAGTTCCATTGATCGACCAATAAGCGGACAGGATGCAAATCAGTATGCTCTCACAGGTAAACATGACTGTTGAAAAGTAGGCTGACCGGTTGTAGACGCATTCTGCACGTGTGCAACCGATTGCGTTTCCGGTATGTATTGCGTAGTGACAGCCATAATCCACGACAAGCTAAAACTCAATTCAGAACCTCCGACGTCACTTCCTGTCCGCCTGGGACTAAGGCTCCCCGAGGGAACACGAGCAGGAGTTTTATTTAGGTCTGACTTATTGACTTAATGACTTATTTACTCATATGTCTACTATATTGGGTAATACGAGGGTAAAGCCATTTAAAGATGCCATTACAATACATTGATGAGACAATAGCGACCGCCGGAAATACGCCATCCAGAAAAAAAACAACAAGGAACTGCTAGGGTGTGAGTCTGTTATCTTATTTATATATATATATTTTTTTCTCTGATTATATCTACTATATTGGGTAATACAAATGTAAAGGGGATTATAGAGGTTTTATTTCATGTCTAGATGGCTCTAATAATGTTGAAAAAACTTATTTAAAAGATCATAAACAGGTTTTCTATGCCATAACTATGAAAATATTCCATTTATTAATACCGAATCCATTTACATTATTTCCTATAGGAAAACTGAAGCAATTTTCCTGTAGGAAATAATGTAAATCCAATGAATCCGTTCCAGATACCCAACAATGTTAACAAAAATACATTTTATAGAGAATAACTATAGTTTAACATGCAGAAAACAATGCAAAATAATTACAAATGACGAATGAAGTGTACGGTACAAATGAAGTTTTAATGTTGTTTACCTTTACTGATGTTTGAAACTGCCAGGCAGGAGGCCTAGAGGAAGACCAAAGAGGAGGTTTATGGATGTAGTGAAAGAGGACATGAAGGTAGTTGGTGTGAGAGAAGAGAATGCAGAAGACAGGGTTAGATGGAGGCAATTGATTCGCTGTGGCGACCCCTGAAGGGAAAAGCCGAAAGGAAAAGAAGAAGAAGAAGACCTTTACTGATGACTCCTGCTGGCGAGGAGCGGAGAGGACGGAGGGGAGTGGACACAATTTTCATACTTTTCAATGAATTCCCTTTTGAATTCTATCGTGTTACTTACCTTTATCAAATTTCTGGTACTCTCAACTTTTTTTTTGGCCCCATGGCAGGTTGTTTAGCAGTCATACTCGATAAAAAAATGCACGGAGAGCGAGTTACCAACGCACAGGGTGCTTTGTTTGGGCACTCGATTCCGCGGAATGATATAATACCGGACAAACAGACGAGTTTGTTACACGCAATGCTGTACCATAACCGAGACTGTGTACAAAAACCAAGGCAAAGTTTTGGATAAATTAATGTAATCCATATACTTTAAGTAATGGTGACTTCTTTTAATTGTGTCTTAAGCAGTGAGAAATGTGATTGGGAGGTTTATTTGGGAGTGTGAGGATGACCAGCCAGTTACACTGGTACGATTGCTGACACGTAATGAAGAAAATGCATTCTAATATGTTGACAATCAATCAGTAATTTCTATTTTCTCAATCAATGCGTTTTCAGGAAAGTGTTTCTGACCAGACAGAAGCAAAGTGTGGCGTTGACAGGTGTGTATGTGTGTGACTGTAAAACAAAACAAGGCAATAAACTAACAAGGTTCCTTTTCCCTCAGCTGGACTGAGCCATTAAATGCATTAACGTCACGTGATGATCCAATGAGTAACACTCCTACAGGTGAAACATTTAGCATTCACTCTTTGAACCGACGAAGTCTATGTTCATCTCAAAAGTGTGTCTTCTATTTTCACTGAAGGTGTCAGCATGGACAATCTGCAAACATATTCAAGAGAACTACATTACTCAGACCCCAGTGGTTTCCAATGCATCCAGTGTAAAGCCTATATCTGCTCGCCAAAGTCATAGGAATAACACACAGACAAGCCACTATTTGCATATAACGTACCGGAAATTAAGTTATGTTTGTTTATGTGATTGCATTCGGTTATGCAAAGTGAGTATACTGTATATTTTATACGATAGTCTGACAACGATAACGCTGCCTTCTTGTTTTGTGTTTTTATGTACTGATTCATGGTGATGGTTAATGGACAGTCAGTTTCTGTGTGACGGTTACTTGTTCAGCTTTCTCTTGGTCACTCATTTGTGGAAGGCACATAAAACCAATGGATTTCAAGGCTCTTTATTACGTGTTTTGCTCAAAGAAATTATACATTTCTATACAGTATAGACCAAAAGTTTGGACACACACAACACAACCCCATAGTCCCAACCCCATTAACAAGGCAAAAAAATTCCTCTAAGTAACCCTGACAAGGCACACCTGTGAAGTGAAAACCATTTCAGGTGACTACCTCACGAAGCTCATTGAGAGAACACCAAGGGCTTGCAGCACTATCAAAAAAAGTATGACATCAAATTTGTGTCTAAAATAGGACATAATTAGAGTTATTTCACACTTTTTTTGTTAATATCATTCCACGTGTTCATTCATAGTTTTGACAATCTACAATGTAAATATCAGTAGTCATGAAAATAAAGGAAACACATTGAATGAGAAAGTGTGTCCAAACTTTTGGTCTGTACTGTATAGATAAATATCCATCCATCCATCTTCTATGCCGCTTATCCTCATTAGGGTCGTGGGTATGCTGGAGCCTATCCCAGCTGACTTCGGGCGAGAGGCAGGGTGCACCCTGGAATGCTCGCCAGCCAATCACAGGGCGCATATCAGGGACGGATCTACCTTTTTTGAAAAGGGGGGGTATGGCGGAGGCTGTAGGCCGAGGAAATGGAGTGGGGAGTCTGGGGGCCCTCCCCCAGAAAATTTTTTAAAATTAGACCTCATTTCCTGCAATCTGGTGATATCTGAGGCCAATTTTATGTCCTTAATTTCAAGAGTTTGTTGTTATTTTTATCCTTGGAATATATCGTTTAAGCCAAAACATTCTATTTATAAAATTACCGGTACAAGGAGAAACCCATGTGTGGGGAAACCGGAGTACCCGGAGAAACCCCACGCACGCACAGGGAGAACATGCAAACGCCACACAGATGCCCAACGGAGATTCGAACACCCATCGTCCCGATCTCCTGACTGTGTGTCTAACATGCAAAAATAATACCATATTGAAAGCAAAAATAAATACATACACTGTAAACACAGTATGTTTTCAAATAAAGCATAAATTGGGAGTGTGGCTCAGCCATTTAAATCAGGAGTAAAGTAAAGCAAAAACCGATTCCATTAATAAGAGCGGAATAACTCACTGTAGAGTGCCTGCGACAGTCACGTGTACCACTGTGAGCCAATCAGATCTTCGTCGTCACCCACGCGACTCTAACGTGACGCCGGCACATCATGTAATAATGTATTATTCGGTTCTTTGATATTTTATACTTGAGGGTTTTATTGCACTAAATCATATTTAATTAAATCAACTGGCGAAGTGTGTTAAACTATTCAAAACATGCGGCTTTCTTAATATGTTTTGATCCGTCACAGTGTCTCTCTCCATTCTAGAAAATCTTTGGTGTGGGTCCGCCTAGCCTAGGTGTCCCGACCACATTTTTAAGGGGTAGTAATTGCAAGAATATCGAAGAGCGTCACGATAGAACTGGTAATAATTGCATACTTTTTAATAAAAGGTTTTGCTGTCTAACTACACTGTGAATAAATAGTGATAGTGAGGTCATATTTATGCTAAAACTGCTTTTCCTTAAGCCTTAAAGGGTCCCACCCCTTTTGAGTGGTCTATGCCGAGGTCGTTTAGCCAATCAAGCGTTTGTTAATGTATCAACCCACAAAGCCACAAAGAAGGCGTTTCATGCACTTTGACACTCGGAGCATGACAGCAGCAACTCTACAACCCATCGGTTGTCTTCCACTTCGATTCTTTCCTCGCTTTTGACGACTGTCATGGAGCTTAATAATCTTTCCGTGGTGCTGCATTCTGCGGGAGACCTCAGGCTGGTACGACCACACAGTTAATAAAACAAATGTATATTTTCATTTAGCAAGCAAGCTGTAAGGTGTGTGTTTGAACTCAGGTGATGGAAATATGTTTGCTTTTTCCTCAGGAGAAGCGCCATGTCCAGGAGCCAGGGCCTAATGGTTCGAATTAACACACTTATTTCTGATTTAACATGTTTCTGACTGTAGTTTACCATTCAAACGTCAGCAGAAGTATGGCTTTTTACATTTATATTTTATGGAATCATATTTGGACAAGAAAATATATATTGAACTTCTACTACAGACATTTTCTATATTTCCAATGTACTTTTTGGAGCCATTTTGTTTGTATTTATTGTATGACAAGCAGTAATTATTATTATTAATTTTTCCCATAGAAAACCATGGTTGTGGTTTATTTGTTTAGGACGGGTGTCCAACGTCCTGTCCGGGGGTCATTTGCAGCCCTGCTACTCATTTATTATTATTGTAGAAATAAAATTAGAAACTGAAAAAAACCCAGCAAAAATGGGAAAATAGAGCAAAAAGGCACAATGTAAAAAATAAAAACATCTGAAATGTTTATAAAAAATAATAACACAAAGTTTTTGGCTTTATCCATCCATCCATTTTCTATGCCGCTTCTCCTCTTTAGGGTCGCGGGGGTATGCTGGAGCCTATCTCAGCTGCCTTCGGGCGACAGGCGGGGTACACCCTGGACTGGTCGCCAGCCAATCACAGGGCACATATAGACAAACAACCATTCACACTTACATTCATACCTATGGACAATTTAGAGTCACCAACTAACCTAACATGCATGTTTTTGGAATGTGGGAGGAAGCCGGAGTACCCGGAGAAAACCCACGCACACGGGGAGAACATGCAAACTCCACACAGAAATGCCCAAGGGAGAATCAAACCCAAGTCTTCCCGATCTCCAGGCTGTTACTGTATTGGCCAACATGCTAACCACTAGACCACTGTGCGGCCCGTTTTTGGCTTTAAATGTACGTAAATGTTTTTTTTTTTTACTTTTTATAAAATAAAAAGAAATGTATAAAAATATCAAAGTGTCCCCCCAAATCCTTTAATTTTTCTGTATGCGGCCCTCGATGGGAAAACTTTGGACACTCCTGATTTAGTACATAGTGAGTACATTAAGAAGCACCACATAATTACATTTACACATTTCATTATCTCTGAAAGGGCTGAGTTGATGTATACTTACACATTTTGCACAGCTATTGTTGATAATTCCTGGGAATAGAAATTTGTACCAGGGTCAAACTGTTGCCAACATAAAACCGTTGTTAACTGTACACTTTTTTGTGTCCTCTTGCTTTTTCAGAATCAGAATAATTTTTTATTGCCATTGTCAGTGAAGGGTTACAGAAACTAAGATTTTTTTTTTTTTGCGGTGTAGCGGTGCAACATTAAATAAGTAATAATATCAGTCATAATAATAGTAATGATAAAACTACACTGTAAAATCCATTAGTTAACCTTACTTAAAAAAACAAACATGCAAAACGATTGCTTTAAAAAAAAAACAGTTAATGGAACTTAGTTATAGTTGACCACAATAGATGTTTACGTTTTACTTGGTACACTCAAGTGAGATTAACTTTTTTTTTTATAAGTTTGTTGTATTTATTTATCTGAGTTGAGAGTGCTATTGGATTTTACAGTGTATAAGGGAATGCAAAATAGAAATAGACTAAGCTAAAGAAAATTAAACAATACAACACAATATAAGATACAGTGGTGTGAAAAGTATTTCCCCCCTTCCTGATTTGTTTTTTTGTATGTTTGTCACACTTACAGTAAATGTTTCAGATCATCGAACAAAATTAAATATTAGTCAGTGACAACACAACTGAACACAAAATGCAGTTTTTAAATCAAACTTTTTATTATTAAGGGAGAAGAAAATCCAAACCTTTCACCTGTGTGAAAAAGTGATTACGCCCCCTGTTAATACATAACTTAACTGAGATTAATTGAGATCTAACCGTCTGGAAAAAGTTATAAAGCAATTTCTAAAGCTTTGGGTCTCCAGTGAACCACAGTGAGAGCTATTATCCACAAATGGCGAAAACGTGGAACTTCCCAGGAGTGGCTGGACAACCAAAATTAACCCAAGAGCGCAGTGACGACTCATCCAAGCGGTCACAAAAGACCCCACAACATCCAAAGAACTGCAGGCTTACCTCATTTAAGGTCAGTGTTCATGACTCCACCATAACAAAGACACTGGGCAAGTTCCAATGCAAAAACCGCTGCTGAACAAAAAGAACACTAAGGCGTGTCTCAATTTCGCCTGAAAACATCTTGATGATCCCCAAGACCTTTGGGATAACACTTCGATTACTGAATAACTCTGTTGCTACTACACCCATTCTGGTGAGATTGTGAAAGTTGTACAGCTCAGCTGGTAGCGTGTGTGCTTCCTCACCCAGAGCTTGTTGGTTCAGTTCCAAATTACTCTACTTTCATTCAGTCGGGCTTCAGCTTCCAAACAGCTCCTATGTTCATTCTAAATTTAGATTTTCGTACCTTTTCAAAGCATTTCAATTTCGCGTCAGCTTTTCAGCATTCACGCGCAATGTCTACTGACGTTGCATCATCTAGTTTCATATTGAAAATGAATATGAAAATATAGAATAAATATTGAAAATGTAAATGACCATTTATGCTTGTGTTTCACATTTTCCATGACTGAATCCCTATGGTGCTACTACACCCATTCTGGTGAGCATATAAAAGTTGTATAGCTCAGCTGGTAGAGTCCTTGGGTAGTTGGTGACCTATAGATCCTTGGTTTAATCCTAGAGTCAAGTTCAAGCTACTCCTACTCTGATTCCACATTTTACCATTTTTCCACAGCATTTCAGTCAAGCTTCAGCTTCCAAACGGCTCCGATGTTCATTCAAAATTTTGATTTTTGTACCTTTTCAAAGTATTTCAGTTTCGCTGCAGCTTTTCAGCATTCACGCGCAATATCTACTGACATTGCATCATCTAGTTGAACTTGTTGCCGCTAAGAGTGGCGCAACCAGTTATTAGGTTTAGGGGGCAATCACTTTTTCACACAGGGCCATGTTGCTTTGGATTTTTTTCTCCCGTAATAGTAAAAAGTTTCATTTAAAAGCTGCATTTTGTGTTCAGTTGTGTTGTCGTTGACCAATATTTAAATTAGTTTGATGATCTGAAACATTTACGTGTGACAAATATGCAAAAAGATAAGAAATCAGGAAGGCGGCAAACTTTTTCACACCACTGTGTACTAAACGTTGTATGTACAGAATGTACATTCCGGACAGGTAACATGTAATGTACTGTATGTACTTCATTTTGTATGTTTGTCATTTTGTTTTGGAGAAATAGCCACACAAAACACAAAAAAGCAAATTAAAGTTAATGCAGTGATGCCTGCTGGATTGTGGACATTTGCACATGTGACGTCACATTTGAAAGTGGTTCAAAAGGTGATATTTGTGCAACATTAGTGATGTTTTTCTGGAAAAGTTTGGTTGAATACCTATCAGTGTGACTTTATAGAAAATGTAGCAATTCTAAGCGTGGTGATGTTGTGCTGTGCCTCCAGAGGTGTTGCTCCAGATGCACTCTGTGGGCATCTGTGGCTCCGATGTGCACTACTGGCAGAACGGTCGCATCGGGGACTTTGTGCTCACAAAGCCGATGGTGTTGGGACACGAAGCGGCGGGTCGGGTGGTCAAGGTGGGCTCGGCGGTCAAACACCTTCAAGTTGGTGAGTAAGCTGAAATACTTGCATGAAATCTAGACGTGTCATCATCTTCTTGTTTTATTTTCTTTAGGTGACCGAGTTGCCATTGAGCCAGGTGTGCCCCGAGAGATGGATGAGTTTTTCAAAAACGGACGCTACAATTTGTCCCCGACCATCTTTTTCTGTGCTACGCCGCCCGATGATGGCAACCTGTGCAGATACTACACACACAGTGCCAACTTCTGTTACAAGTAACACCTGAAATGACCTAACAACGTCCGAATGCAACGCTCTTGCTTAATCTTTGCGACACATCCTCCTGTATTTCCTTTTCAGGTTGCCTCACAATGTGACATTTGAGGAGGGCGCGCTGATTGAACCTCTGTCTGTGGGCATCCACGCCTGTAGCAGGGCCGGCGTGACCCTCGGCAGCACCGTGTTGGTCTGTGGTGCAGGTAAAATCATCGTGAAAGCAAGTCACTACCTGGTTTTTGTGGCAATATTCCAGTACGGTATGACATAAAAAAGGCGTGACTGTGTCATGCCAGCACAAGTACGGAATCCAGGTTGATGTTCAGTGGGCGTTGCTCAAAAAAGACAAAAATAAGGTAAGAAAATTGTGCAGTGCTGGACTTGGGCGTCATTCCCCCGCCATCTCTGTGTCACCGCTGGCCTGCCTTCACATTGAGCATTCCTGCCACGCCCCGTTTACTTGTCCCATCACTTTTATTCCGCTATTGGCTGATGGCACGTTCTAGTCTGGTATTTTGCTGCAATTGATCCATCCTTGTGGATTATTTCCGATCTTATTTGGAGTCCATTGTTAGTTGTTTTTTGTTTTAAGCACAGTAGCGGCTGTCATTCATTTTAATTGTGAGAGGAGAGATCACATTCATTAAATTGCATCTTTTATTCTGCTGTTTTTACTGCATTTATCCAACTTTGAGGAATATTTCCAGTCTTATTTGGAGTCGTTCTGATTGTTTTGTGCATGGTGGCCACTGTTATTAATTATTTGTGACAGGAGGGATCACTTTAATTCACTGGCATGTTCTATTCTCCTGTTTTACTGCAATTTATCCAACTTGTGGATCATTTTCAGTCTTATTTGGAGTCGTTCAGATTTTTTTTGTGAGCATAGTAGCCACTGTCATTAATTAGAATTGTGAGAGGAGGGATCACACTAATTAAGTGGCACGTTCTAGTCTCCTGTTTTACTGAAATTCATTCCACTTGGTGGATTATTTCCTGTTTTATTTGGAGTCATTCTGATTGTTTTGTGTGGCCGCTGTTATTAATTATTTGTGACAGGAGGGATCACATTAATTAAATGAACCATTCTAGTCTCCCGATTTACTGTCGTTCATTATTTCCAGTCTTACTTGGAGTTGTTGTGATTATTTGTTTGATGCACGGTGGCTGCTTTCATTTATTTATATGTGAGACGAGCTATTGCATTGATTAAATGACATGTTCAATTCTGTTGTTTCACTGCAATTGATTAAATGCTGTGGATTATTTCCAGCCTTATTTTGGAGTCGTTCTCATTACAGTATTTGTTTTGTGCATGCGGGTCTCTGTCATTATTTATTTGTGCGTGGAGCGATCGCAGGAATTAAATGACACGTTCTGTCTATCCTGCTGTTTTACTGTAATTTATCCAACTTTGTGGATTATTTCCAGTCTTCGTATATTTAATGCAAGGTTGCGGCTGTCAGTAGTTACTTGCAAGAGAAGCGATAGCATTAATGAAATTACAAATGTAGTTGCATGTTGCTGAGCGTGCTGTGGGCTTGACTTTTGAATTATTTTATTTAATTAAACGTGCTTTTAGAGAAAACTGAAGAGAATGGACACCTATTTTAAGACATAGTGGTAATACTTCTCATGTAATGTGTTTTCTATTCAGACATTGGAGTTTTAAGTTGAAAAGATAATGCTCGTGTGGTGTATTTGTGTTTTAATTAGGTCCTCTCTCCTATTGTTGTTCTACAGGGCCAATTGGTTTGGTGTGTCTGCTTGTGGCCAAGGCAATGGGAGCTGCACAAGTTGTCATTACAGGTTAACACCGTGTCCTCGTCACAATTAATAAAAAAAAAACACACAGTTCAGTTTTTCTCTCCAATCGCCCCATTGTCACACTCAGATCTCTTCCCCGAGCGTCTGGCCGTGGCCAAGGAGTTGGGTGCAGACTTCCAGCTGGTCGTGAAGAGGGGGGATGAACCCCAGCAGTTGGCCAAGAGGGTGGAGGACATGCTGGGAGCGCAGCCAAACATCACGACTGAATGTACCGGTGTTGAGAGCAGTGTTCAGACTGCCATCTATGTAAGTGCACGATGTACTGCTGCCTGTGTCAAGGAAGGGTCTGTGGTTTTTACACGTTTCTACCACAGTGGGACCGTTTATGGCAGGGGTGTACATACTTTTCCCAGCGATGGCTGCGTACTGAAAAACCAAAGGTTGCAGGAGCCCCTTTTGATATTTTACAATGTGTAAAGCAATTCATGTAGATATGCTAACAGGTTATACGTATTTAAAGAAAAAACAGCCTGCTTCTCAACTTTCTCGTATACAGTAGGTGATAATAATAATAATAATAATAATAATAATAATAATAATAATATAATTATTATTATTATAATAATAATAATAATATTATTATTATTCAATTTTACAAATATTTCAACTTTCTTCTTGTCATTTTTTTCCCCCCCGGAACATGGTGACTTTATTCCCATAATATTTTGACTATTTTCATAATGTTATGAGAAAAAAATTGCACCGTTATTTTTTTTGTTTTTTAAAAAATAATATTCCGACTTTAAAATGTGATTAATATTTAAATTTTATGCTTCAAAAATAGCATTTTTTTCCACATAATATTATGACTTTATGCTCATAAAACAACTAAACTTGAGTTAATTTTAATATTTTGTAAAATTACTGCTCTTTTTTTCCCATTTTTATGTGAAAAGCAGCCACCGGCTGCAGTCTGGACACCCCAGGTGTCGGTGCTCAATGAATGACAATGTACGATGATCCATGAACACATGGAATCGGGAGTCCTGATGTAGTCAATTTCAACACACACAACTATGGTGTGTTCAAGGACCATCCAACAAAGTGAGAAATCTCAACCCTTGATGGAAAAAACATTAAGTGAAACATAAATACATACATGCCCTGCAATTGGCTGGCGACCAGTCCAGGGTATACCACGCCTGTCGCCCGAAGTCAGCTGGGATAGGCTCCAGCATACCCCCGCGACACTCATGAGGAGAAGCGGCATAGAAAATGGATGGATGGATAAAGACATACGCAAATAGCGGGCTTTCTAACGGTAGACTTTACCTATATTAGCATGTACTTATCAATTAATACCAACTTTTATTGAACGACAAATATGTACTATTTTTGGAGAAAAAAGAACGCTATTGCCATTCAGTAAGTGAAGTACGTGGGAATGCGGATCAGTAACTGCAACATGACCTTCACAAAATGTCACGGAATTCGGTGGCGACGTCAACCATGACAGGATGCACAGAAAACACTGAAGAACCCACTTTCCAAAACAAACGGGAAGTTTCAGTTGGTTTCAGGCGGAAATTTTGGGCGAAAGCCAGGGGTTGTATTTCAACAAACTAGTCCTAGGCACCCTAAAGAGGAGAAGCGGTATAGAAAATGATGGATGGATAGTCCTAGGCACTTTGATCAAATGAGCCCAAATGACAGTCACGGATAGTAGACAGACGGGCGATGTTATATTACGAAGGATTTTAGGCTGTTCCACAAGATGTGGACGGGGTGTTAGTTGTTTTTTGTTTTTTTTTAACAAAAATCTGGGCATCCACTGTGTTAGCATTGTTAGTGTCAGCTCTTTTTTTCTCTATTTTTGCTTGTTCTTGTGTAGTTGCATTTGAATGTGCCATGAACCAATAAAAAAGGAGCTGCGGGCCACCATTTGGACATTGTTTCTGTACTCTACCAGGCGACACGCTCAGGGGGCGTGGTGGTGATGGTGGGTCTCGGATCGGAGATGACCACCATTCCTCTTGTCAATGCGGCCATCCGAGAGGTTGACATCAGAGGCGTCTTCCGCTACTGCAACACGTATGTTGACCTTTCTCCTCTTAAGCAGATGAATGAAGCTGCTCGTGGGTGTTCTCTGGCATTTTACTGACACCAAGGATCTCACTGTGAAGTCACAAGTGTGAGCAATGATCAATACATATGTCTTACTGTGTTGCAGCTGGCCGATGGCCATCGCCATGTTGGCGTCGGGAAAACTGAACGTGAAGCCGCTGATCACTCACCGCTTCCCCCTGGAGCAGGCGGCCCAGGCGTTTGAGACCACACGTCAGGGTGTGGGGATAAAGGTCATGTTAAAGTGTGACCCGAATGACCAGAACCCCTAAGCTGATCCAAAGCAGTGAAAGACAGTTAAGTTACAGTTTATTTTTGTCCTTAGTTGGAAAACCCCCCCCAACAAAAACACACCCAACTGCTGGGTTACCGATTAGTGATGCATTTTATCCATTTCACTACTTATAGTAAACATTATTTTACACATTTTTCATCATAAAATTGAATACTGATATGCAAATCGATTTAGTTCAACTTTGATTTTACACAATTTATATGGTACGACGCCACCTGCATTGCTTTCTTACCGCCAGAAGGGGGCATTAGAGCGTCAAATTAACATATGCACAAACCAGGGGTGTCCAAACTTTTTTCCACAGAAGGCCACATATGTTTGGAAATGATACGTTTTTAAAGCTGCTGCATGTCACCGGCTTAAGATGATATTTTTTTCCCCAATCAAAAATGATAACACACCACCAACTGCTAGCAAACGCTACCAAAAGTGGTGTAAGAGAACATAATTCACAAAAGAAAGTCTATATTTTCAAAAGTATGAGTTAAATCGCATACAAATTGGCAAGAATCGAAAGACGATTGGTCACTCACTAGTCAGCGTGCGCGTGTGTTAAGTCGGGCGTAGCTTACATACTCAAAGCAGGAAGAGAGCGGGATTTAATGCTTGTAGTGCATTTCAAAGTTATTGCCCTCGAGACAACCGCTCTCGGTTTAAATTAAAAAAAAAAAAAAAACTTGCATGCCAGCTTTGTGTAATCAGCATCAACATTTCAACGGTTTCTCTTTACATTATGCCTTTTTGCAAATGTTCTCATTTGATTCATGGCCCCCGGGCCGCACTTTGGACACCCTTGGCATCGACTTTGTGAAGATGATTTCAAAGGAAAGCACTACAAGTGGGTAAAATAGAACAATAGACATCCCACACTTCCAAACAATGAATGAATATTTCTATTACACATTGGTTTTATGTTGTTAAGGGTGGGGTAAAACTGTGCTTGAAGACTGTAACAACACCTTTGACTTAAAAATCAATCAAATAAAGCCCATCAATTAGAATATTAAACATATTGTCTTGGTACTGTGTGTAGTTGAATGCAGACTGAAACGTACCTGCGTTGCTTTCATGATTTGTTGTGCAAAGTGTTTGTTTCTGTAGTATTTATAGGGCCTCAACATGGCTTAAATATGTTATATATTGTTTGTGATTATGTTCTACATTGTTCGATTTTTGAAAGCGAACAGTAAATTGGCAAAAATGACATTTTTAGTTAATGGATGAATTAGCTCTCGCTGCTCAGTCTCATTTCCTGAAGTGATGTCATCTGGGTGACACCTCTCCGTGAAAGCAGAGTAAACCAAGACAAAAATGGACGACGTAAGCACAGAGAATGAGAGTTTTGTTCTTTGCAGTGATCATTTCACTGATGACTGTTGTGAAGGAACACCTTTTTACAAGAAGCATTTGGCTTAAAAGTACAGTGTAAACGCATTTTGAAAAAGGATGCTATTCCGCCGGTGGAATAGTACTGGCCAGTACACAGGAAAAAAAAAAAAAAAAGACAAGAAGAACGACGTCAAAGTTGCCACGGAACAGAGAAAGTAATGTCTTGTTTACATAATGTCTTCTAAACACTATTCCATGATAGCGACAAGGCTGTGAAGTATTATACATGTTATATAAACAAGAACTGAAACTGATCTTCATCTCTGTGTCTTAAGTCCAAGTTCTGCAAGTTCTCTTATTTCATCTCCAAATGTGTCTCCCTACTTTTCTCCTCAAAAGCTATTGACACATCGCTCAAATCTTTGCTATAAGCACTGTAAACATCCTCTGTCTTGTACACTCGTGTAGCTACTCCGATAGCGTCACTTCCGGAAATGAGACTGAACAGCGAGAGCTAGCTTGTCATGGCTGGCGCCATGAACTATAAATGTCACTTTTGCCAATTTACCATTCACTTTCAAAAATGGAACAACGTACAACATAATTACAAACAATGTATAACATATTTAAGCAAAGTTGATAAATAATGTCAGGGACACTTGAAGTATACTTGACCTTTAATGCGCATCATCAACCCCATTTCTGTTGTAAAGTATGTACAGTATTTCTAACAGCAACATCAATTGAATCCCTTGAAATCATTTCTGGTGTTTGAAATCCTACTTTACTAATTTATTTACGTAAATATGGCAACATCGGAGGGAATTATGTTATGAATTTTTTACGTAGAATACATGCAAGTAGTACCCGTAGAGTTACACTTAGTCTCACTTACTGTTTTCGTATATTTTCGTGTCACAATATAGTCAGGTTTTGGTTCTTTGTTAAGGCTTCATCATGCTACAGCGTCACGGCACCGGCATAAGCTTCGTCGGCTAGCTCCTCCCCAGACGCTTCCGGCGGATGCACACCTCCAAAAAAATTCTAACCTAGCGTCAACGGCAAAATGGACCGCAGAGTTGTGTTTTTTGTCTTTTTGTTTTCTGTTTCCACCAAAAGAAACAATGGTGCAGATTGAGGAGCGGCTCAGTGAACAATGTAGTACGCAAATATGATTGTGGGTACAAAAAGGGCTCATGTTCAGGCTCCAACATGGACCTGGATGTCACTTCAGTCGCCATTATTCACTACTACTACTACTACTACTACTACTACTACTACTACTACTACACAGGAAGCTAAATAGCTAGTCAACGAGACGTGTGATGGCTCCCTCTCAGGAAACCACTGCCCTCTAGCGTTTTGGGAGAGAATTGGGCTCATCCCCCGTCGAAGAGCTTAACAGCATCAAGACTGTGGCTGCAGTTGCGACTGGGTGCTTTGTGTTGCTGTGGTAGGCTAAATTTGAGCCGTTTCGGTGGTAATCAAACTCCTTCTTACCAAGACAGCATATGACTCTAGCATCGCTCTTCATCAACGGTGCCGTCTGAGCGATTCTGAAATATACATTTCCCATTCATTGAACCGACAGCTCTCTCATGCTTCTCCGTTTCCATGTCTCCTCCCCGCTACTCACCTTGCCCTCACAACTACAACGGGAGCCATTCAAGCCCAAACGCCATGACAGCCAAGCAAATCAATGTTCTGTAGTTTTGAGGCGGTCTGATGTTATTTATGCATGTATTCATGTATGACGACTTCATATATTTTGAATTGTACATTTTTTGCCACAACATGAGGGCTAAGCTCTCCCTTGCGTGAAGTAGATCCAGCCCAAGACAATCAGCCAGGTTTATCTCCAGTTTTATTACCTTGCCACAATGACATGATACATTACGAGGCATGCACACAGATCATGTAATAACGCGATTAAATGGAATACAGTGCATTGTTAAAAGCCTTTCTCTGTGTGGTAAGGCCCTTTTTTCCTGTCACAGTGTGATTCTTAGTTCCTCCCTCCCAGGATCCAAAGCCAACACACGAGTGGGAGGATGTTTGCAGTGATGAAACCGTCGTCTTTCACTGTTCTCTCTCTCTCGCGACATGATTAGCACAATGCTTGACAAGTTTTTTTCCCATTATGTACACACATTCAAATACTTGGCATGGCAATGGAACAGCTCATACTACACAGTTACATTCACTTCAGTCAGGAACACCACAGATCAACACACACCACAGTAAGCAGACGGAGGAAACCTTTCTCATACGGTAACTGATATCAAAAGCAGACTCGATGCATCGTACTCGTAGTGTTACTGTCATTTAAATGTGTGTTTGATATTTAGAAAAGTATGGAAGCCCGTTTCCGCTCATGGAAGGGAAAAAAAATTCCCAATGGTAAGTCATAATTAGGAGATAAGTCGTAATTATGAGATAAGAAAGTCCTAACTATGAAATAAAAATTCTAAATTACAAGTTAGTCATAATTAGGAGATTAAAAGTCCAAATTATGAGATATAAACTGCACATGTTCCAAGTGTCATGTGACAAAGGCTCCAGTGAAAAAGGCGCCTCAATTTTCTCATAATTATGATTTTATCTCATTATTCTGACTTTATCTCACAATTTTGACTTTATCTCATAGTTAAGACATTTTATCTCATAAATGTAAAATATAAAATCTCATAATTATGACTTTTTATCTCGTAATTTCAACTTTTTATGTCACAATTATGACACTTGAGTTTTTTTCTCTTAATTTTGACTTTTTAATCTCATAATTTGCGACTTTTTATCTCATAATTTTGACTTTATATCTCATAAATTTCATTACATATGAAATCTCATACTTATGACATGACTTTTTATCTCATAATTATGCCTTTTTATCCCGTAATTTAATTTTTTATGCCATAATTACAGTTTTTATCTCATCATTTTGACTTTAATCTCATACTTTTCGACTTTTTATCTGAGAATTTTGACTTTATATCTCATAATTATGACTATCATAATTTTGACTTTTATGTCATATTTCTGACTATTTATCTCATCATTTTGACTTGATATCTCATAAATGTCATATCATATAAAATCCCAATTATGACATGACTTTTTATCTCATAATTTTCTACTTTTTATCTCGTAGTCATGACATAATGGCTTTTTATCTCATACCATATTTATGACTTTTAATCTCACAATTTTGACTTTATAACCCATAATTTTGACTTTTTATCTCATAAATATGACTTTTTATCTCATATTTATGACTTTTTATCTCATAATTTTGACTTTATAGCTCATAATTTTGACTTATCTCATAATTATGACTTTTTATCTCATAAATATGACTTTTTATCTCATATTTATGACTTTTTATCTCATAATTTTGACTTTATGGCTTATAATTTTGATTTATCTCAATTATGACTTTTTATCTCACAAATATGACTTTTTTATCTCATTTATGACTTTATCTCATAATTTTGACTTTTCTCATAATTCTGACTTTTTATCTCATAGTTATGATTTACCATTGGGGTATGTTTTTTTTCTTTCACTGGCGGAAACGGGTTTCCATCGAAAAGTCTGCAAACTTGAGTGTGTATTGCCATGTAAATGAAGTCTACCATACACTAAATGGCCTGTGAATGTTGTCATTGTAGTCTCAGGGCACCGAATCGATGGTTCATGTTGTCTCCGAGGAGGTTTGGCCTCTCATCCGAGCAGGCTTCATCAGTCCGTGCGCAAAGACTAGATAGGACAGCTCCGGTCCTTCGCGCATGAACGGTATATGGCATTTCTCCCTGCAGACGCCAGTTCCAGTCACGTCCACATTATATTTATCAACTTAGCATATTTCAATGGACTCTTCTCAAGCGTAAAACACCTCCACGTTTCACTGGCGATATTTACCACATCCTGCTTTGCAGCGGACAGAACGGTTCAGTAAAAATGTACACCAACGCTCCATCCGTCCCCTCCTGAAGTATTCACACGGGAAATAAATAATCAGGGGGAAATGAATCTTGCCTTACGCGGGTGGATATAAAAAAATAGCTCGGTAAGTCTTTTCATGTCATTGATGGGACACAAGAGCACATACGAGACTGATAAACAAAATAGTTTTTCAGATGGGACAAACCAAAACGCTGATTGAAGACACGGTGACAAAATGAATTAACCTCTGGGTTTGTACAATAGGAGTTGTTTTTTTTTGTTATTTTTTTTATACAATAAGATTCATCCATTCATGGCTTCATATGTACATCGGCGTCTCCTGGCCCGTGAGGAGTCGGAACATGGCTGCAGGCATAGTCTTCATGTGAATCTAAAAAGACAAAGAGTCCAAAAGCGTGAGTTTATGTCATGCGTTCATTTTCTAACACTTGTGGGGAAGTCGCAGCCTATCCCAGCTGGCCCGCTTTTTCCACCAAAAAATACAGCCTGCATCTCATCTTTGTGTTATCGGTGACGAAGCGTATGAGGAGTTATCAACCTTTTCTCTTTACAATACACTTTTTTGCTATTTTTATTTTTTACAAACAGAACTTTCTTCTTGTACATTTTTTCCCTCTTAATATTATGACTTTATTCTCCTAATATTTACATTTTTGAAAATTGCAACTGTATTCTTTGTTTTGTTTCTCATATTACAACTCTTTCAATCAACATTTTTCCCACAATTTTTTTCTCTTAAATACTAAAATTTTTCTTTTCTTTCTTTGTTCTTATTATTTGTATTATTTTTACCACACCGATTCCATTTTCGATTCTGCTTACCTATTCACTTTCTGTATCGATTCATCAACGACATCATCAACGTATGATGGTGTGTCTTTAGGCCTGTCACGATAAATCGATTAATCGAACGATGACAAGAGGGTTCACTCTGTATCTGTCGGTGCGCATTGGTCTTCTAGTGGAATAAACAGAGAGAGTGGGCCCTCATCTCATTTAGCCTCTTTGTGGAGGCGGGGCTACTAGTGAGTGGACAGGGTTTAGCAGTGAGCTTCGAGAGGCATCATAGCAAACGTGAAGAAGAATGAACACCGCCACGGACAATCTTCTCAACTGGGAAAAAGGTAGGTGACTTGGGCAGCGGAGCCTTCGTCCCAACAGGCAACATTTACTGAGGCGTTTGGTCAGCAAACATAAACAAAACAGTGCAAAATGGTGCGCTCTCACAAACAGCGTAGCTGGCTACATTGCAAAACCATACAAACAGGCAACTTCTGTGTCAAGCTAATGTCTCACACAGGTACACCGTATGCTATACTTGAGTACCATCTAGTGGTTCAAATGTGTAGTACACCTCTCATGACAAGAAATGAAAAAATGTTGTAAAAAAATGTTGTCAATAACATCGATTATCGACGATAATTTGCAGCACAGGCTTATTCTCATGACAGTTATTGAAAAAATGGTCTAAAAAACAGTTTTAAAATTGATATGTGAATGTCAAGCAACAAGCTTTGTTGCGTGTTTGTGTGTGCTCAGTGTCACCTCGCCAACGGAGTTCGAGAGGGCCTGGACGATCTTCTCATGCGCTGTGGCAACCACACTCTGCCCATTGATCTCGATGATCCGGTGGCCAACCCGGACGCCCCCTCGCTCGGCGATGCCGCCCCGCATCAGACTGCATATCTAAAAGTCGGAGGAACACAAAAGACAAGACAATCCTGGTAAAAGGCCAGATAGCATACTAAATGGGTGCAGCCATAAGGGCAATCGGGGTAAGCGTCCAAAACCAGCAAAGATCATTGATTCCACAGGGGTGTCCAAAGTGCGGCCTGGGGGCCATTTTCTCCCATTTTATTGTCCCACTGTATGTAAAAAAAATTAAAATGAATTCCTTATTATTGCGATATTAACAGTAGTGATATCGGCCAACCGATATTACCGGCCAATATTGGCTTGAAAATGAGATCGGTTCATTTCGGTTTCAGAGTGAGGACGTGCGGCACTCAGCACCAAGCGTACCAGCTCGGTATGTATTTCCATGTTTTGCCTTTGGATTGTAAATATGCTTTTTGTGCTGGACCGATACCATCAGCAAGAAAGCCTGTATCGAGTTTATTACTAGAATTATTAGACAATACACGAATCTGATTACAATTACACATTTGATGCGTCGGCTATAACGCAAAGCCAAGATGTGGATGTTTTGTTCACGGCACATTCTAAACCAGGGGTAGGCAACCCGTGGCCCCGGAGCCGCATGCGGCCTTCAGGCTCCTAGTTGTGGCCCCTTTCAGTCATGACAAAAGAAAAAAAAAATTAGACTGTAAATAATTATCTATGTTATTTTACTTTGCTTAATTTTATATCTTGGAGCTCAAATTGAAACTTTAACGTTGAATTTTTAAAAAATGTTTCTAATGAGTCAATTAAAATGCGTCACATTAACACTGCCAAGCTGCAACTAGGTTTTTCATTCTATTAAAGTGGGCTACATTTTATTTACATTTTACACACATTAATAAGAGAAGGACTTCAAAAGGCGTCGCATTGGTTATGTTCTGTTGTTGGAACGGGTCAAATTTAAAAAGACTAAAACTCGTGTTAGGTTTGCGGCTCGGACTATTTTTCTTTTGTGTAAGAGGGGGAAAATGGCTCTTTTGAAAGTAAAGGTTGCCGACCCCTGTGACCCCTAAACCATTTTAACAAGGAAAAAAAACAACAAAAAAAACAGCAAAAATAGATTGAAAAAAAGAGAAAAATGTTGTAATCCAACAAGAAAAAGTTGTCATTTTACCAGAATAAAAATATTAGGAAGAAAAATAACATCATTTTAGTAGCATAAATTTAAATATTAAAGCAAAAAGATGTTTTTCATGTCGTAATATTAGAAACAAACAAAAAAAAGAATAAAGTGGTAATTTTCTGAAAATCGGGTTGCAGAAAAAGTTCTGATGTTCTGAGAATAAAGTCAAATTTTTGATTTTCGTGGAAAAGCGTGTGACCGGCGTATGCCGATCACCTCTGGCTGTGCTATTGCAGGCGTGCCAAAACCAAAACAATCATGGCCGCCGTGTGGGACTTAGCTGTCGTTTGTCAGAGTGATAAAAATGTTGCACCCCACAAAACATACCACGAAAAATATCTTTCTCCGGGGTGGCACGTTAAAAAACCTTAATGCGGCATTTGGAGGATGGGCACTTGGCGGATGGGGTGTGGTGAGTTTTTGAGGCTCGCGATGTGATCATCGGTCCGGCGGCGGCTAATGTGGCCAACAGTGGACACTCGCCCGTGTGTGCGTGGTAGTCGGAGGTCAGTCGGAGTCAGGCTGATGGCCCGAAAAGTGCTTGGATTCGTCGGACTGGATGGTCGGCCTTCATCGGTTCGGCCGACTGCTTGGGGGTGGGGGTTCTGCTGCAGCGCCACCAAGCTGTGTGCTCTCGCATCCAAAATCTCCTTAAAGAAGTTTCACCAGTGGTGTAATGTGCTCGTGAAAAAGTAAGTCAAATATGTTTTCATCTAAATGAAGGCGATCTTATGGTTCCCCTTTCATATCATATAGCCAATAGTCAATTTAAAAATGTACACATAATCTATGTGATCGGGATTGGTATCGGTATCAGTCGATTTCACTTATGGATGATCAGTATCGGAATCGGCAGCATAAAATCCTGATCGGAGTATCCCTAGTAGAAATAGAAGAAAAAGCTGTAATTTTACGAGAATAAAGTTGAAATATTCACAGAAAAACGAGGGGAAAAAAGTTGCAATTTTACAAGAATAAATATTGAGGAAAAATAATCTTTTAAATTTTAGTAGCATAGAGTTGAAATATTAAAGAAAAAAATGTTATTTTTTAAAAGTCGTAATATTATGAGAAATAAACAAAACAAAATAAAATAGACATTTCTGCAAAATTGGTTTGGGTAAAAAGTAATTCTGTTTCGGTAATAAAATTTAAATATGAGAATAAAATCACAATATTACGAAAAGAACATTTACAAAGATTATTCAGGAAGAAAGTTTAAATATTTGGAAAATTTAAAAAAAAACATCAGCACAAATGGAAAACAAAACTGTAATTTCACTGCAATAAAGTTCAAATTAAGAGGAAAGACGAGAAAAAAGTTGCAGTTTTACAAGAATAAACTTGTAATGTTGACGAAAAATAATCTCATTTTAGTAGCATAGAGTTGAAATATGAAAAAAACGTTTTTTAAATGAGAAATAAAACAAACTAAATTTCGACTTTATCTCATAGGACTTTTTATCTCCTAAATGTCACATATAAAATCTCATAATTATGACATTATGCCTTTTTATCTCATAATTATGACTTTTTATCTCGTAATTTCAACTTTTTATGTCATAATTATGACACTTGACACGAGTTTTTATCTCTTAATTTTGATTTTTTAATCTCATAATTTGCGACTTTTTATCTCATAATTTTGACTTTATATCTCATAAATGTCATTACATATGAAATCTCATACTTATGACATGACTTTTTATCTCATAATTATGACTTTTTATCCCGTAATTTAAATTTTTTATGCCATCATTTTGACTTTAATCTCATACTTTTCGACTTTTTATCTCATAATTTTGACTTTTATCTCATATTTGTGACTATTTATCTCATCATTTTGACTTGATATCTCATAAATATCATATCATATAAAATCCCAATTACGACATGACTTTTTATCTCATAATTTTCTACGTTTTATCTCGTAGTCATGACATAATGGCTTTTTATCTCATATTTATGACTTTTTATCTCAGAATTTTGACTTTATAGCTCATAAATAAAATTAGAAATTAGAAATTAGAAATAAAACAAACTAAAATTGGAATTTTTGGAAAATGAGGTTGGAGAAAAAGGCATAATATTATAGTAATGAAGTCACAATATTATGACAGTTTTTTGAAAAGAGTATTTAAGAAGAAATTTTGGACACCCCACAGTTTACAGCAATGCATTGAATAGATCTTTGTAAAGATTACGGTGTATTTATTATACAGCGACATTGTCCGGGGTAAAAAAGTGTTTCGAAATAGCAAGAATGTCCAGATGAGTTAAACGAATCCAAGAAACTCACAATGCCGTTCTGCACACTGAAGCCCAGCTGATACTTGAGATCAGGTCTCTTAATAAGGACAGTCGTAACAGGAGGGCAGCTGACGATGTTCATTTTCACCTGAACCTGGTTCTTTAAGCCCTTCACAGACACACGCACACAAAAATAACAAACAGTCGTTATCCAGGTTTCGTGTGTTATTTATTATCCTGTCCCTCTGTACCTTGATGATTCCCTGACAGGTGGCGAGTGGCAGCCCGACGAGGCTGGTGTTGTTGATGGACATGATCTGATCTCCGATGCTCAGCTTGCCCGAGCGAGCCGCAGGCGCGCCGTTCATCATGTTTGCTAAGATGACAGTGGGGAGGATGGAGCCCCAACCGGACTCCACAATCACGACACCCAGGATCTCGCCTTTACTCTTCTCCAGCTGCAGCTGTGGGCGACAGCAGAGGCGAGGTCAGGCTTCATCGTCCATAAAAATACTCGTTATCAGTCCGTCCTAACTGAAACTCACTCATTCAGACAGAACATCCACTCACATAACACACGCCGAGCCAAACGTCTGCCTATCTCACTCACAGTGCAACTTTACGAGAATAACGTTATAATATTATGAGGAAAAATATTATCATTATTAAATTATTATATAAAATTATTATTTTAGTAGCATAATGTTAAATAAATGTTATGAAAAGAAACAACATTTTGGGTAAATTAAGTTGCGGAAAAAGTTCAAATGTGACAAGAATAAAGTCAAAATATCATAGGAAGAAAGTCATAATTAGGAGAAGAAAGTTGAAATGGAAAAGACGGCTGTAATTTCACAAGACTGAAGTCAAAATAATAAGAGATAAAATAAAAAATATTATGAGGAAAAATAACGTCATTTTAGTAGCATAGAGTTGAAATATTAAAGAAAAAATGGGTTATTTTTTGTCATAATATGAGAAACAAAACAAAATCAACTTGTCATTTTTGGGAAATTAGTTTGGGGAAAAAAGTTATAATATGGGAATAAAGTCCAAATTTTATAGGACAATATTGCAAATATAAAATTGAACAAAGTTGAAATATTTTGAAAATTAAAAAAAAAAAAAAACAGCATCAAAAAGCGCAAAGACCAAATTTCATGCTAATAATAGGCTTTTTCACCTACATCACAAAGCGAGGTGCTGTGGCCCTTGCGTCGTTTTTGCAGTATGTGCCGTTTGAACACCACTGGCTTACAAAGTGATATACAGGTACATGCAAACCTACTATTTTACCCGCAAGGCATGCGGGCATCCACTGCAATAGCGACAGTGCCGCAAATGGCCCCCAGGCTGCACTTTGGACACCCAGTGGTTGTGGGACCTCCTGCGCTACACGGCAGCTGTTTGTAAGCAGGCGCCTGTGCAGCCTCTCTGCTCACACAGCATAACATGTTTCACTGCTTCTAATCCTCCAAAAGCCTCTCGTAATATTTATGGGAACATTAAGGGCCAAAGACTAGTGCAAAAAGGCGTGCGTTGCCACGCTTTAAGCAGATTTTACTGGATAATCTGCATCTAATAAAGCAACCGTCACTGTCAACATGCTTTCATGATGTTTGCACATCATCGTATCATTGGTGAGTCTGAGCAACACAATCAGGATCCCAAATCTTCCTCACCTCTTTGCAGTTTTCAGAGTTGGAGAAGTGAATGAGGTCATCGTTGTACATCTCCTGGGTGTTGATGATGTCGCTGTACTCCTTTTGGCTGAGATCCTCTGGGTTGATGCCATTTGCTCTCAGGAACTCCTGGTAAGCTACACTAAAGGCCTGGCCGATGGACTGAGCGATGAGCTGGGCCTGTATAAAAAAATATTCAGAACAGGAAATGCGCATAAATGACAATAAAGGAAAAAGCACAACATTACTGCTACTGAGTCAGTAGAGAATACAGTATGTGGAAACATAGATTTTAAATTTTTCATCATCAGGAGCTGCCCCCCCCCACACTCCCCACTGAGTAAACAAACGAAACACTACCCAGATAGCAAGGCGACATTGAAATAACATAGAATCAGTGTTGAATTTTCAACATTGGATCACTGAATCAATGTCGGCCTTAAATGTTGAACACTGTACGAACATTGAAACAACAGACGATACATCGACACACATTCAAACTAATGTGAACATTCAAACACCGTTGAAATTTCAACCTAAATAAACATCAGCGTGGTTTCAATAATATTTCAATTATAATATCTGTCTCATTTAATGCTGTTCAACACCAGCATTTCATAAAAATCCTGCTTTATCCACAGCAAAGATGTCATAGGCTTAAAAAAAATACATAGTTTTGTCTCGTATATTAGCGACACACATTTTTATAACAGCCATCCTTTTCACACTAATACAGACAATGAAGGGTGCGATGAACATCACTTATAAAATGAGTTTGTAGGTCTCTAGAATAGAATAAAATAGAAGAATGCATGGTCACTATAACAGCAACGCTGAAAATCAGTCTGAAAAATCAGCAAGATGACATCAAAACAAAGAATGTCTCATTTCAAATTTGGACATTTTAAAAGCGCAGTACAGGAAAGGTTATCCAAGTTAGGGACCATCAACAAATCCAAGCATGCTAGCACCACGACGCATCAAACCGACCAGAACTACCAAGAAACATGTTGCAGAAGTAGACAACATAGTGTGAGCTATGAATATCGTGATGCCAAACTTGCGTCTAAAAGTGAAAGTCAAGGCAAAACTGCAAAGAAACGTGTGTCAGTCGCGGGATAAAGTGACAATGTTGTTTTCAGTACGACTCTGGCTGACCTTTAAAACCCATCAGCAAAGTGAGACGTGCAGCCTCTCTACTGACTGGCACAGACGCCGAGCTGCAGGCTGTACATTGCTCAAGTTGCCAAGTCCTGCTCAATCTGCTACAGCAAGGCAGGCTGTTGCTCCGGGGTTTACAAAAAAAAAAACAGTGTAATTTGCATAATTGCATGCCCAACCATTATTGGGGCCCAAGCACCACTGTGCGAAGACCCTCTTGAAACTGCTACGTTTACAGTCATCCCTCGTTTATAGCGGTTAATTGCTTCCAGACCCGACCGCGAAAAATGAATAAATGGAATATTTGCATAGTTAGGGCATAGAAAAGCTGTTTATGACTTTCTAAATACCCTTTTTAACATTATTAGAACCCTGTAGACATGAAATAACACCCTTATAGTCACCATGACACTCCCGTTATTCATCGTTCACACCGGATTGCACAACTATTATGCTACAGGGACTCTGTAGACGGCAGCAAGCTAACAAGCTAGAGAGCGAACAAGTTAGCCTCAAATTCATTTCTTCTAAACTTAAGAAAGGGTTTCAAACGGAGCGGGGAAGAAGGACAAAGTACAAAGCCGCAAACTTACCACTTCCACTCTGCATCCACGGCTAGCTAAGGTAGGTAAGGAGTGTAAGGTAGGATTATGTAATAAGGATGGATGTCTTATCCATGTAACTTTACTGCTGTCTCGTGGCCACAATACTACCCAGCACTTGTATTTCAGTATGTTTTGACTAATAATAGACCATAGCCTACCATGAATCAGCGATCGTTAATTAATTGATTAAAAAAAAAACGTAATATAGTGAGGGAGCGATAATTGAACCGCAATTTACTGAGGGGCGACTGTATTATGATTATTATTATGCCGGCACTTTCCTCGCATTTTTGAGGGCATTAACATTCATGAAAACAAAGAAAACACAGTGAACACAAAGAAAACAAAACTCACTCAGTAGTGCCCCCATTAAATATTGGAAAAAAGTTAGCCCGTGCCACCATTGTCACAGAACGTCACCAAATATGGTGGAGAAGTCAGTTTGTGACAGTTCACACAAAAGTCTCAAAAACCTATGTTTAGGACGTCGTCCATTTTGGTTTCCGGCTACAATTTTGGGTCTTTCAATGAACTAGTTCCTCGGCACTTTGACCAAAAGAGGCCAAATGAAAATCACAGATAACAGACAGACAGGCAGTGTTATATTACGATGGATCGCACAATTCGCCACTAAACAGTAGACGTTCATAACTTAGCTCCACAAGGTCAGAGCTTCTTCATAATTGGTACATATAATGAAGACGACACCTTGAAGCTAAACACATATCACTTCCTGAATTTGTCCCAGCTCAGGATATGCTATATGCAGAGGGCCCGCTCGACGTTGCTTGCAGCTTTAATTTTCTGGTGTTTTTTTTGCATCTTTATGAATAAGAGTAAAAACGCAATCTCAAATAGTAATGCTAAACAGTAATATTGTATTCTGTACTGTATAGTAAAGTCAACCAAAGACACACTCACACTGAAATTGTGGGCTACAAACGACCACACTTTTGAACATTTTAATGGCAAAATTTTATATTTATCCATGAAAAACAAAACTAATTGAAAGGTCTTGAATTTTTGAACATCTAACAATGGTTCTTAGTGTGACACCAAACTAATTCATCACCGCAACACTCATATGGTTGTCTCAAAATTGTGTGTAACTCCTTTTTTGGAATTGCATCTCACACTCTGAAAACAACTGTTAAAGACCATTAAAATACTTAACGTGATTCTACCACCACGGTAATAATAGGGATGCTTTTCGCAGTGGCGTTTATAACTCGTTTATCACGGTTAATCAGTTCCAGGGGAATTTCCGCAAAGCAGGATTCCTTCATTTTATATTCCTCCGACCCAACTACATCTTGGTGTTTAGCAACTTTCCATTCTGGATGGCAGATATTGATCTAACATCGTTTAAAAAGGATTCCTTCATTTTGTAGTTAGTGCAGAGAAAACCTGTTTACAACCTTCTAAATTGGAGTTTTCACATTATTAGAGCCCTCTACATACTTCTTCTTTACTGTACCCAATACAGTAGACATAATAAGACAAAATAAGACATAATATTAGGGGTGTAACGATTCATTCACTACATCAATGCATCGATTTACATTCCTATGATCCAACTACATCGATGTGTGTTCAGCAAGCCATTCTGGACGCATATATCAATCTAACGTCGACACTAGGAAATAAAGCATTGGATTTAAGCATGGCAGGCTTTATACGCGTGTTTTTAAGCGCTTTTAATGGTAAAGACGAAAAAGAAATTCAGTCATCGTCTTCCGAGTATGTGGTGGTCGTGGGAGTTGTAGTGGACCTGTGAAATACAGTTGATTCACTTTTTCTTCTGTCACACCTGTCACATGTCACACCTGTTGCCCATCCTTCATGGTGGAGCTCCCGCCTCCCGCCTGATTCTGCACAGGTGTTCCTCGTCACCTCTACCTGCTGCCTATTTATACCCTCTGGTTCCTCCTGTTAGTTGCAAGTCCGTTGTACTCCCATGTCACGTCCCAGCATTCCTAGTTTTAGGCCTGCCGTTTTTGGATACGTTTGCCTTACTGGACAGACTTCTTGTGTACCGACCCCTGCTCACGTACTGTACCTTACCTGGAGAAGTGCCTGCCAGCTCTGCCTTTGAGTCCGCCTCCTCACGTCGAGCCACAACATCTTTTGGTCAGTTAATTGACTTCATTCAGTATTCATATTTAATTCTTCCGTCTTGATTTGAAACTCTTTTTAAGTGACACTTATGGGGACAGTGTGCAAAGTAAGGATGTTTTGGACACCTGGTGGTTTACACTCGAGTAGCCGTGGCGCTTAGTGACGTCATCATGCAGCACGGCGTGTCCAGGTCAAAACGTATGCAGACGCACTTACCAACCTCTGTTCATACTGATTTTGGATTGCATTTTTAACTCATTTTTTGTCGCCATCGGTAATTTATTCTTCAGTATGTCAGCATTATTAATAATTTATATTGATTTAAAGTTAGTGAATCATTTTGGATCGTATCGTTCTAAATGAACCAAAATCGTTCTTGAATCGTATCGGCAACCACAAATCGGGATATGAATCGAATCGTTATTCAAACGAATCTTTACACCCCTACAGAATAGACATACGCGTTAGTTTTTTACTGGCTATTTGGCGATTGTCTCATAAGTGTAACATTACTGACACCTAGTGACCACTGTGAAATACTACATATCATCCCAAACATCTTTAAATGCGTCTTCTGAATGCCTTATATTTGTATTTTGCTTAATTTAGCCACTTTTAGGCTTGAAAATGTTAAATTTTAGGCAAAAATACATAAAATGTGCACATTTTTGACTAATAGTATTCAAGTACAAAACAGAGATTCATTATTAAGTCGTGTTATTTGAAGAGCAAAGTGGCGAGGGGCTACTGTATAATAAGCTAGTGAAATAAATAACACACTTACGTCCTCGGACTCAAAGACGTGGCATATCATCTTGTACTGCTTCTTCGCCTCAGGTGCTCCAGGGGTGGTTTCGATGCAGTCCTGGGAGGCTGTGCGGGGCATTCGACGTCTCGCCATCAGCACCACGATGTTTCCAATGTCAGCGATGTAGGATATAGTGCGGAGTGCATTGTCCATCATCGTTTCCTATTAATGTGGCAGAAGAGCATAAAAAGGGACCGTAACTAAAGATAAAAAGCATTGCAAAGCTACTGTAGAACAATGGACTGCTGACTCGGCACAAATGTCATAAGAAAGCATCGGAAATTAATAATTGCCTAAAATGTTGAACATATTCACATAAAACATGTTCATGCAAAGTGATCTACCCTGCCGCTGTTATTTTTAACTCATTCAATCCCAGCCATTTTTCAAAAGACAACCCCTTCAGTCCCGGCCATTTCCGACCATTTTGAACAATCTTTCAAGACACACAGGATAGTGTGCTCTCTGGCCAAATAAACAAGATTAGATTCCTGTCTTTCATCTTTAGCAATCATCAGTAGAACATAGGGAAGTTTCAGGAAAATATCAGCTAAATCAATTTCAAGCATAACTTTCAGTTTGACAGAAATATTTTTTGCTTTTGTGACAGCTGAAATATCTAAACTATACCAAAAACAACACAAAAGGGGTTGTTTTCCATCAAAACCATTGTTTTACAAATATAACACCACAAACTATTTACAATTTTCACAATTGGAACATAACTGTGTGTGCGCGTGTGCATGCGTTCAAGTTTCCCTACAATGCTAACCTTCTGCACGCTACGCTCCTCCACGCTCTCTCACTTCCTCCTTCCTGTCATGTGTGTTTTGTCCGTTAGCATGATCCCTGCCGAGCTCTTATCAAATGCACTTCTGCCACCTTGTAGCCGTTTTTATGGCGTAAAGGTGTTGATGCATTAGTGGAAAGTAAGTGGAGTGGAGTGGGGTTTGCCTCTCGTGCAAAAAAAACATAAAAGACATTTAAATACGTTGTTGGGATCGGGCGTTCGGGATTCTAAAAACGTATAACTACGTCTTTGGTAATGAATGACTTAAAGATCCCTTTTTAGTAGACGATGCAACAGCTAACATTTCTAAATCGGCTAATTGCACATCATTTATTAATGGTGCGTGGTGGGTGACTGCATTTGCCTGATTAGTAGTGGCGCCTGTCTCGCTATGCCAAAGTGTCAGAAACGCCACTGAAGCTGCTTTGTGCCGCTTAGATGTCTTTTCTCGGGTGGGAACTAGAGTGAAATGGCTGGTTTGACACTGCAGTGCAGCACATCAAACACACGCACACACACACACACGCGCGCGCAAACCCACGCAGGACCAGACGCCAGACAAATTCAAATCATCCACCTTCACATTGTTCTGATCCAATTTAAAAGCTGAGAGCTGCATGGGCTCATATAATGATTTGATACAACAGAAGAACCTCCAACCAAGGAAAGAAATATCCATATCATGAAACCAGAGCTGATGTGTTGAGTCACCCTGCGGGCACAGATGTTTGCTAAGCACTTTGAGTATTACCAAGTCTGCTCTAATCCTCGGTCACGTCATGAGATCCGCAGTGAGAAGCTATGACACAAGCACTTCATTGGATAATAAGACACACGCGCTCACCTGTGAGTCTGCATTGAGGACCTTGATCCTCTGCGTGGAGATGAACAGATCAACCTCTGTGAGGGTTTGAGCATCCCCGTCTGGGCTCTGTAGAAAATAGTACATGCAAACATCGTCACATTACTCCGACAGACAAAAGAGCTGCTCAAACTGTGTGTGTGTGTCACATTTTAGGAAACCTAAATAGAAAAATGACCATGCATGTGGTCCAACTGGTGAAGGAAATGCTCGTCAGATGGACGGTTTAAGGGTGGGGTGAAAGTGCAAAAAAAAAAAAAACATAGGAAAAAAAGGTGTTTAGTATAGATTACTAAGCAGATGGAAATAACCAACAAACCCTCATAAACTGGCTTAAAATGCACTTTTACTTCTGAAAAGAGCACAAACGCCACTATACTTTGATAATACATTATGTATTCATGTACAATGGAACCTCAGTTTTTGTACGCCTCCATTTTCGATTTGTTTTTTGTACACTGTCTCTGTTATTGTGCAGCCAAACAAAGCGTCCACACGCTGGTGACTCAGTGGAAAACTGATGGTGGTTCACTATAGATCAGGGGTGTCCAACGTGCAGCCCGGGGGCCATTTGTGGCCACGGCAGCAAAAATGGGGAAAAAAAAATCTGCAGTAAGATAAACTAAGATAACAAGACAAAAGTTGTAGTCTAAGAAGAATGTCATAATATGAAGCAAAATAGCAGCATTTTAGTAGCATAAAGTTAAATAGAAGTCATTTTTTTTAAGTCGTAATATTGTGAGAAACAAAACAATGAATAAAGTTGTAATTTTTGAAGAAGAATAAAGTGAAAATATCATGGGAATAGCTAAAATGTCAAAATTACAAGAAAAAAGTTGAAAGTATGAAAAATGGAATAGACAGCTGTAATTTTACGAGAATAAAGTCAAAATATTATCAGAAAAAAGTCATATTCTAACGAGGAAAAACTCAATGTTATGAGCATAAACTTGTATTTTTATGAGGACAAATAATGTCATTTTAGTGGCATACAGTTGAAGTATTAATGAAAAAATATATAAGTCATAATAAGACAAACAAAACAAAATAAAGTTGTAATTTTTGGAAAATTAGGTTATAATATTATGGAAATAAAGTCCAAATATTATGGAAATTAGATCATAATTACGGGGAAAAAAAATGTAGAAAGAAATGTGGAAATTTCATACTACTAATAAAGAGCTATCCCAACTGACACGGAACACTTCGTTGTGGAGCTGGGCTACATTTCGCGTCCGCAAATTCTGCAGTTTTCCTTAACCTTGCATGTTTTTGATCTGGTGAGGATGCTGGACCGCCCGGAACCGCCTCCATACAGTGGAACCTCGGTGTTCGTCATTCATTTGTTGTCTCTCTCAAAATATTCCAACATAAAAAAAACATATTTTTTCTTTTATATTTCAACTGCATCCTACTAAAATAACAATAATTTTACTCGTAATGTTACGAGTTTATTCTCGTAAAATCAACTTTTTTCTCGTGATATTTTGACTTTATTCTTGGAAAATTACTGCTGTGTTTTCCTTTTATGCCGGGTTTTTCTCGAACTATTTAAACCTTCTTCTTGTACATTTTTTTCATAATAACTCTATTCCCATCAAATTTTGACTTTATTCTTGTAATATTACGACTTTATCCACAACCTAATTTTCCAAAAATTACATTTGTTTCTCATAATGTTACGACTTAAAAAAAAAAACAAAACACTTTTCTTTAATATTTCAACTTAATGCTACTAAAAAATCTTTCCTCAATTTTATGATATTCTCGTAAAATGTGCCTTTTTCCTACAACATTACAACTTTTTTGTCTTTATTCTTGTAAAACTACAAGATTATTATAATTATAATTATTCTTGTGTGTGTTAAATTATATTTTTAGAATGTGCCTCGGGCCGCAAATGGTCCCTGGGCCACACTTTGGACACCCCTGGTCTACGCGATACACGTTTTAACGTCATTTAAATGTACTCAAAGCAAACCCAAGCAGCCACAATGAAATGCAAAATGTATTCGCTTTTGATGACCGCAAAGTGAGGTAACAATGTTTGAGCTATGGTGTCGTCTATAATTAATTTGACCATTAACTATTCATCTTTTAACCCTGTAATTGTTGTTGACTTGGCTGAGTGTTTTATCTGGTTTCACTCCACAAACCTTACCACTTTGACATGTGAATTGCTGAGTAAAATCCACAATCAGACCCAACCAGTTCATCATTTCTACTTCCAACTGAATATTTTCTTTTTGAAGCATGCATTCTGTGTTTGCCTCGTAGAAATGAGGGTACAACCAAACATGACGGCATCAAACATGCAAGGCATTGATGAAAGGGAGCCAAATAAAAGGAAAGGTGAGAGGATGGACGTAGCCAAGGGGGTTTTCTTTCTTGCTGTTTTATTACACACCGCCTTTTTCTTGATTTTGGCAGCCTTCTGTACCCTCTGGCAGGCGGGGTGGCCAGGCAGAGGTTTGGATGAGACAAGGTCAGCAGATACGGGAGCACAAAGCACAGGGGGAAGAAGAAAAGGAAATAACGGAGGTAAATAAAGGGTGAGACAAAGCCCTGAACCAAACACAGCTGTGTTATTGCACTTCTTAGCACAGGTGTGTGTTTCTGCGTGTGGACGTCGCATAAGCACAGCCAGGTTGGTTGTCAGAGATCAATTAAAAGAGCAATTACCCAGTGTAACCATTACTTTTACATCTTACAAAAAGAAATTAAATAAAAAAAAACATTTAAGGCTGGATATTATTAGTAATTGATATTAATTTATCACTGTAGTAATCCCTCGTTTATCACGGTTAATTGGCTCCAGCCCTGACTGTGATAAGTGAATTTCCACAAAGTAGGATTCCTCATTTATAAATGAAATATCGCTGCAGTACCCGTAGCAGAGTATTAATGCATGTTGGCTGCTAGTTTGACTTCCCAACTTATCAACAAACAACAATTAACTACACTCACAGAAAGACGGGTGATCACATAAAGCCTAAAACAAAGCTTTCGATGAGATGCATGGGACTTGTTCTCCAAGGTGCACTGACAAAAAGCTCATTACAAGGTTGAGTTCCCATGTTTGGAATTAAAGCTTAAGCTTACATCAACACGGAGGCACTTTAGTCACTTTAGTAACTTCAGTGACTGTTGTGCAAAACAGACCGCCAGCGAATGGCAAACAACCACAGATAATTGATACACCAATAAAAATTATGGGTGCACCGATGACAATTTTCTGGTCAATCGCCGATCTTTAAAAAGGCGGACCTGCCGATTCCGATTTTGGCTGATACCGCACCTTCAATGTTATCTCAACGTTATCAAATCAAATTTGTTGAAAAACAATACCTGTAAGACAATACAAATTGTTGTTTTAGCTGCACATGAGGTACTTCTCTCAAATGGAAATGAAGAGTTTAGAAAATGACTGTCCAAACTAGTAAATCAGTGGGTCTCAACTGGTTTGGCTGCGGGGCCCACCATCACCCCTCAGTGACAGGTGGTGACCCAGATTGCAGGAATCAACTCAAACTTCTCACATACTGCATGTGGAAGCACGTTTCTTCCACTGAAAGAAAATAAAATATCCCAATGGTAAGTCAGCATATGAGAAAGTTATCATTACGAGATAAGAGTCAGAATTATGAGTCAAAATTCTGAGATAAAAACTCAATATTATGAGATACAAACTGTATGTGCCGAGTGCCGTGTAATGAAGGCTCCAGTGAATTATGGCTGTCTTATCTCATAGTTATGACCTTTTTTCACATAATTATGACTTTCTCATAATTTTGACTTTTTATCTCGTAATTTCATCTTTTTAGCTCATAATTTCAACTTTTGTCTCATAATTATGCCCTTCTTATTACATAATTTCAGCTTTTTTTTGCATGAGCATTACAGACTCTGACATCCCATTTAGAAAAGTTAGCCAAGCTACATCTCTTACTGAAATACTGGGCAAAATTGGCCAATGATGTATTGCGTCACTAAATGTAAGGATAGTTGCATTTAATGTACATTAATGCATGTCCAATAACCCAAAAAGCACACACTCTACGCTGGTAAAATAAGTGTAAAAGGTAAAAAGCTTGATTCTAAAAACAAAAAATAAAACGGGCCCTCCATGAGGTGCGTTCATCAAGAAACAAAGTGCGAAAGCATTATCAGTGAAGCATAAAGACATAAAAAATGTAATAATTGTGAGCTTTCTATGATGTGTTTATACATTATTACCAGTTTATGGTGAATGAGATGTTTTTCGTGGAAAAAATGGCCGATTTTTGGAGGGAAAAAAAATAAAAATGAGAAATAATAGTTCATTTTGTCCTTGGTGTTCATCATACTTATGTGATTAGACTAGTCTTCTAAATGTAATGTCGTCTCAGGTCTATCATTGCCCCTCATTTTGTGTGCAAGCAGACTTTTGCCTAAGTTGCATTCATTTCATCAGCATAAGCAAAAGCGCAAATGACTTGGCTTTCATTTGGAGTTTGTTCCACTCTTATTGACTTCTTTCCACAACTTCTCTGCTTTGGGAAGCTGAGCAGGGACGAGACAGACGGCGGCAAAGACTGAGCAGGGATGAAGCCGCATAAATATTACATCAAACAGTCAAGCACCGTGCCAAAATGATGATCTGCATAAATAACCTACAAAAGCTTGCTGCAATTTATACCTGGCTTATTCCTTTTGGCTCAGTTTAACACAGCAGGAGACGTTCGCATGGAAAATTGCGCTTCTTAAAAATACAATTATGACGTCACATCAGAGTTTGTGTGCTTTCATCTTTGTCAGTTGCGGCGTGAAACATCATGTGCCGGTTGCTCGACAGCTATTACGTAGTCCGTGGGGTATACATTAAGAGGATGAAGACGAGGGAGACGGTAGAAAATATGACACCAACTGTGATACTTAACTGTAGGTTATTTAGACTTGTTCAATCATGTAACCATGGTTACAATCATTCACTCCATTTTCTACTCAGTCTGTTTACCATGATTGCATTTGGAGACCATATGGAAAGGAGCATCGGTTACAGTTTCCCTTTCGTTTTGTTTGAATCCTGTTGGGCCAAGCTCCAACAGTTCCAATCAATCAGGGACAATATTTAATACACGCAGAGGTAGATGACAGAACTTCATTTCATATTCTAGAAAATGCAACGCTGGTGTTCACTGGAGACAAAGAAACATAATTGACAATCCTCCACAAAGTCATATCATATTCAAGTCATTTTTTATAAATGCAAAACGATTATCCACGATTAACCAGAGATGTGTGTTGTGAGGGGGAAAAAAATGCTTATTTTCTGAGATATTTTCTGAGAATCTACGAATTTGTGGGGCCCTGAATGAGGAGTCGTAGATGTGTGGAGATTTACTACATTTATTCTCTAAGGTAAAGGCAACAAAGAATGGTTTCACTCTTTTGGGATGCAAAATGATGCCGCAGAGTGAGACCTCCGCCAGCCATCTGAGTTCAGTTGAATGTAGAAGATAACTCACATTAGCCAAACATGCACTGTTTAAAGGCTCCCTGACATGATTCCTCAACTTTGCTTAAATATGTTCTACATTGTTTGTAATACATTGCTGTTTGTCATACACTGTTTGTAATTATGTTCTACATTGTTCGATTTCGCCACCCATGACGTGCTAGCTCTCACTGTTCAGTCTCATTTCCAGAAGTGACACCATCGGAGTACCACCACTCATGTAAACAAACATAGCAGTGTACGAGAAAGAGGATGTTTACAGTCATTATAGTGAAGATTTGAGCGATATGTCAATAGCTTTTGAGGAAGAAGCTTTTGTAGATGAAATAGAGAACTTTCAGAACAAGGACTTAAGCTTTAAGACGTGGAGATGAAGATTGGTCACGTTCAAAACACAGGATGGTAAGTGTAAATTACTCTGGAGTTGCTTATCCTTCAATTATTATTTTAAATCGGCTACTGAATGAGCAAAAAGGGGTTTTTATAGCCTGTTTGATTGTATATTTTGCTGCCGTTGCCGCCGCACCCTCCCCCCACAGTATTTCTGTGAAATAGATGTTTACATAACATGTATAATATGTTGCAGCTTTGTCACTATTGTGGAACAGCGTTTAGAAGACATTATGTAAACAAGACATGACATACTCTGTTCTGTGGCAACTTTGGCATAGTGGTTGTTGTTGTCTTGTTTTTTTTCTGTGTACCGGCGGAATATCATCCTTTTTCAAAATGCATTTAACCCGTACTTTCAGGCCAAAAAAAACGCTTCTTGTAAAGGTGTTCCTTCAAAGTGGTCATCACTGAAATGATCACTGCAAAGAACAGAACTTGAGGTGGGCGTCCATCTGTCTCTCGTTCTCTGCACTTGCTTTGTCCATTTTTGACTTAAACCTTCCTGTTTTGGAAAAGAAAAGAAACTTACAGTATCAGTCGGATACGATGAACATCCAGCAGCAGCACGTTCGGCATGACTACTGTTTTGATGAAAAATATACTGAACCAAGTTTACTCTGCTTTAGCTGAGAGGCGTCACCCCGAGGACGTCACTTCCGGAAATGAGGCTGAACAGCGAGGACTAGTTTGTCATGGCGGGCGCCATCAACTATAAATGTAATTTTTGCAAATTTACCGTTCGCATTCAAAAATCGAACAGTGTCAAACATGATTACAAACAATGTATAACATATTTAAGCAAAGTTGATGATTCACGTCAGGGACCCTTTAAATACCAGTTCTAACTGAAGCAGGACATTTATCGCTCCATTTAAGGATCACACACCTTTTGTGAATTTTGCTCAGTTCTCAGAGAACAAAAAGTTGTACAAAAAGCAGTGAAACATTGAACAGCTGGACATGTGCGTTCAAAGGTTTAGAGATCCGAAAGGCCAAAATCCCTAACGTTTTGTCAGTAGTATACTGTATGTTTGAAAAAGCCAAATAAATAGAGTTTTAGGTCCTACGGTGAGAGTCGCAAAACCCGCTCCAGCAAATCATTTTACTGTAGGAGAGGCCGCAGACATGTTATGTTCTTTGAGTGAAGCCCTACTGTGCTACACTTTGGGAAAAGAGACAGAAAACTGCTGGCATGCAAAATGGTCCAAGATGCCAAAATCTCTGCTTGGTCTCCTGTGGGCTATGAATACATCACATCACCTCCTTGAGAGCTTGGTATCTACAGTGGAAGCTTGGTTAGCGGCATTAATTCCTTCCAGAAGGTCCGACTCTTAACTGAAACGGACGCTAACCAAATCCATTTTTCACATAAGAAATAATGTAATCCAATTAATCCGTTCCAGAAAGGCAAAAATGTTAACATAAAACATGTTTTTATAGTTGTACAATTATAGTTTTACATGCAGTAAACAATTCAAAATGCATATAGATGCATACATTTGATGAATGAAAGGGATAAATGAACATTTTAGGTTACTTTTACCAACACTTGAAGACGTGATGTGAGTGTTCTCAAAGACACGATGTGGCAGCGAGACACCACACGGACACCACCTTCCTGTTTTGCCATGAGTTATTTCTTGAATTCAATAGGGTTTCTCACCGCGATAACCCACAATGGGGCCACAGAAAGTTTCAAGTGTCAGCATTTTGATGAAGGTGAGAACCACTATTGTATTCCATTTTGTAATTTAGCTAGCTAGCTCATTTTGTGAGAAGCAAAGGATGTTTTGCAATAAAAACAAATTAAGAACAAAGTTGGACTCGGACTCATGCAGTGTATTACTGTAATAACACGGTAAGACGCGCACCGTATTGTATGCTAACCGCAAAATGTATGTGAACCGAGGCAAAATTATCATTGTAAAACTATAAAAACGTGTTTTGTGTTAACATTTTTGGCTTTCTGGAACCAATTTAATTGGATTTACGTCATTTCTTATGGGAAAAACTGATTCGGTTAGCGTCCGTTTCAGTTAGTCGGACCTTCTGTAACAAATTAATGATGTTAACCGAGATACAAAACCAGTCAGACTCTTTACCTAAAAGCGTTAGCCCAAAACGAAGACTAAAAGGAAAGTCATTACCTTTTGACCTATAAATCCAATCCATCTACCAGTCCTGCATGTAAACTTGGACAACATAACTGCAATATAGCTGTAGCGTAACCAACCTGTGCCCCTTAAACACACAGTGAATCACCCCTGAAAGCTCAAAAGCTAAATTTGCACATTTGAACATTTTCTGTAAGACTGCTGAACGACTCAGTATTTTGTCTGTTGTTTTCTGAGTGTGACTTTGAGTACCTTAACCCTGCTGACTGCCTCCTGGGCCTGCATCATACGTATGTTCTTCGAAGGGTTCCTCTCAGACAGCAGCTGAGTCGAGCCCAGGTAGTTAGCAGCAAAGATGATCCCATCAATCAGGTCTTCGGGCTCGCAGGGTCCTGGGACTGGGCCAGGGAGAGAGGATGCTGATTAACAGGAAGCCAACTGGGAGGGTTTGGTGTGGGTGTGGTGAAACGCAGCCAAGCACCATGGAGACAGAACGATAACAGACTGTGTGAGCAACGAGATGGAGGCGTGATGGGTGAGGAAGCCTGGATGGGATGAATATGGAGATGTGAACACAAGTAGCAGAAAATGAGCAAAGCCTCATTTGGCCTACTGTATGCCATGAGGCACCAAATAGCACAAAAGTAGCTCAACCAGGTCAGCGTGGGATTGACTGGAGACTCACCTGAGTGCCCACCATGCAATTCTCCTAGGGTGTACGCACACTTGGGCACGATTAAAATTTTTTTGCGTCATTAACGCATGTGCATGTCAAGCCACATCTCTTCGTTCTGACGGCAGACGGAGCTCTTTCATAACTTTATTCTGACCTGGACACAGCAACAGCAGTTGTACCATATACTGTATGTATCTCCAACTCACAAACACGTCTCCAGTCTGCTCGCCATCGGAACACACTTCCTCGTTATCACTAGACAACCGTGAGATGCATTCACGGACACGTCGAACATCACAACAACGTTTTTATTACGCATGTACGTGTGGTCTGAATAAACAGAAAAACAAAGAGAAATAGGAAGCGATAGTTTGACACAATGAACAAGGTAAGCGCATGAACACCGACGAACCGATATGTCGCATTTGTTCGATTGTTCGACATTCCGATTTATAATGTTAAGTACTCTTGAGAAATTAAAGTTTACTGCATTTCATCTGATGTACTCTGTCTCAAAAAATGGCTAACATCGATTATCGACAATTGTAGGACAATTATCTACCAGCAAAATCGGTTATTGTGACAGGTATTTTATGCCATTATAATTAATGAAAAAATATGCTCAAAAGTTGCCAGTATGATACAAGCAACTTCTGTGTCAAGCTAATGTGGCTCACATAAGGTACACTATACTTGCGTACCATCTAGTGGTTTAGATGTGAATTTCACCCCTAGTGACAACTTTTAATGAAAAAATGGTCTCAAAAATTCTTGTCGTTAATATCGGTTATTGACGATAATTAGCAGTACAATTATCGACCTGCAAAATTTGTTATTGTGACAGGCCTAATAGTGGAAAATGGTGATTAATCATGATTCATTAATTTGAAAACTATGATTCATTTGATTAAAATATTTAATCATTTGACAGCCCTAATTATAACTTTCATCTGACATAATCTTTGTAAAAGTTCTTTTCGTAGTATTTGGATTTTATACTCATAATATTTAGACTTTATTCCCATAATAGGATAACTATGCCCCAACGTAATTTCCAAAAAGTGACATTTTTTTTTTGTTTCTCATTATTTTGACTTTTTTTTTTAAAAAAAAAAAGAACATTTTTCTTTAATATTTAAACTCAATGCTACTAAAATTACATTATTTTCGTCATAATATTACAAGTTTATTCTGATAAAATTACTACTTTTTTTCTAATTAGAATGACTTTTTGTCTTCATATTTTGACTTCATTCTCATAAAATTACAGATGCTTGTTTTCCATTTCTGCTGTAGATTTTTCTCATTTTTTACTATTTACTATTTCAACTTTCTTCTAAGTTTTCTTCTCATAATATTCTGACTTTATTCCCATAATATTTCAACTTTATTCTCATAACATTCAAATTTTTTACGTAATGTAATTTTCCAAAAATGACAACTTTATTCAATAATATTACGGCTTAATATTTCCACTTTATGCTACTAAAATGACATTTTTCCTCCATAATATTACATTATTCTCAGAAAATGAAGACTTTTTATCTCTTAATATTTTAAGTTTATTCTTGTAAAATTACCAATTTCTAAAGAAATGGCCCACGGGACGCACTTTGGACACCCCTGGCCTAGTGTGAATACACTCTTACTTGTGCTTGAACTTACCATCAACAAAGCTGGGAAATGATGCGACCTTTTTGCCAGTCTAGAAAATCAGAAACACAATATTAGTGTTGAATTTCTAACGGCTTTCAGAGTCAGACTCAGCCTAGACTGCTTTGTTGGCAGTAAAAAAAAGACATTTTCTAAAGCTTAGCGACTGAGTGCGAATGGTTGTCAGTCGCATTGTGTCAGCCAGGCGATTGGTTGATTGATCCTGCCCTCACATTGACATTTCTGTGAAGGAAGGCTGAATAATATATTGATGAAGAAGAAATCTTGTTGCAACCTCATTACTAGGATGTAACCTGCTCACTTGGCTGGGTTACAAGGCAGCCATCAGGCTGTAAGAAAAGGATACGGGCTCACACACCCATTCACTGGTACACCCAAACAACAGTACCTGTAGTGACCTTGACACATGTACACCGGTATCACAGAACAGCGCAACAAAGAGCTTACGTCTGGTACGTTGTTGTTCTCCAGTGGAATGTTAAGATCCGAGCGCTGCTGTTTTCTCGGCTGCTCCGCACCGTTGCTCACCTGGCAGGACGACAAAGACAAACAACTGTGAGGAAAAAGTACACAGTGGATCCCCGCACATTTGCGATCCAGCAGAAAACACATTTCATTCACCATAAGTCGGTGAACATTTATAAATACAGGTAAAATGTACAGCATGGAATGGAGTATGGAATACAACCAAATAGCCTAATTTATCCAGTCGTAGCCAAAGACTGGCATTTTTGGACAAATTGGCCAATATTTTTGGCTGTGACTGTGTGCACAACTGTTAAAAAGCCCACAATCTTCTATACATGTTCTCTACATGTTTGTATCTTTATGCTTCATTGATACTTTTTTGACAATTGTTGAGATTTCACTTTTTTCGGGCGGTCCTTAAACGGACCAGAATTGCTTTGAGACGCAAAAGTGATACATGTATAATTTCTATGGCAAGGCTCCGATTCCATCTGTTCATGGATCATCTTAAAGGAAAACTGCACTTTTTGTGGAATTTTGCCCATCATCCACAATCCTTATGAGAGATATGAATACATACAGTGTGTCTTCCTCTTTTCTGTGCATTCTAACGATATAAAAACAGATGAAAAGACAGAGCTAAGGATGCACGAAATGGAAAACATTCCGCCTATAAAGCCTTCTGGAAAAAAAACTCCAAAAAGCACCAACAACGTGCATATTAACTCATTCAACACCAAAGACGTAGTTACACGTATTTTTAACCCAAACGCCCGATCTCAACAATGTATTTATACGTCTTTTGCGGTTTTTTTTGCACGAGAGGTAAAAAGAGGTGATGACGCAACTCTCCACTAATGCGTTTCACTTTCAGAGCAATTTTCAGCCACAAAGCGGCCAGAAGTGCATTTGATAAGAGCTCAGCAGGGATCATTTCGATGGAAAAATCACACATGACAGGAAGGAGGAAGTGAGAGAGCGAGAAAGGAGTGAGCGTGAAGAAGGTTACGCATTGCAGGGAAATTTTAACTCATGCACACGCGCACACAACGTGAAAATTGTAAAGTCAGGTGAAAATTGTCTAAAATGGCCGTTACTGAAGGGGTTGTCTTTTGAAAAATGGCTGGGACTGATTGAGTTAACCAAGCTACAGCAACAATGTTGTTATTACCTCTGCCAAGCGCAGCGCAGCACAGAAGTTATGTTTTTATCTATCTGTCTGTGTTCAAAATAACTTAAAGTGCTGAATGGATTTGGATTACATTTCAGGAATATGAGATATGGAAGAACTGATTCAACTTTGGTTGTGATCTGGATTATCGTGTGGATCCAGGAATTTTTTTAAGGATTCTTTAAAATTGCGAGATAGGACCATTTTTGGCATTTGTGCATATAACTTGTGCATATAACTATAACAAAAAATGGTCAGAGCACTTGGGGAAAGAAATACAGGACAAGCTTCCAACTGGTTCTACAAAATATTAGACTGATCCAAACAATGTAGGATTATTATTTTGGTGTGAATCACAACATGTGGGGAACTATGGTGCTTGGTGGAGGTCTGCGCTTTCCGAGTGCTTCTCTAGCTAACATTGTTACGCCAATTGAACTATGTTACTGGCGTATTGACACCTTGCCACACCACACAGACTAGCTAGTAGCCGGCTAGCGACTAGGTTCACCACACACTTGCCCATAAGTACGTCACAACGCGTTTACACAGATAATACACAGATTTGATATTTCATACTGGCACTGTTTGCTCAGTGTCGTGATTTCATTGTTTGCTGCCAGTATCATCGGCAAATTTTGTGTTCCCCGCATGTTGTGGGTATCGACTTCAGAACTTGTAGTTCATTCAGTACGTTTCCATGCACTTAATTAGTCAGATTACCGAAATAATTTGGTTTCTCCAGTTTTCATACCTCAGTGTGACATCCCTGTTGATATGCACTATTTGTACTGCGATTATTGGCCATACGCCATGTGTGCTACATGGTGCTATGCTCCTTTCAGCCCGGGTAAGTTTGCTTTTTACCAGTTGACCTGTTACATATCACATATATATAAAAAAAAACATCTCAGCCAGTGTTGCCAGATTTGCCCACGAGAAGCGACTTTGGACTTGTTTTTTTGTAAAGATGTTTTCAGAGAGCTAGTCGCTTGTTTCTCTTGTGAGACCTGGCAACCGTGTCTCGGCTGCAAATGTGCATGAGAAGGAATACCATGAGCCACATCGTGCTATCAACAATGTCTCTGTTGACGTGATTATGCAAAACAGTTAACCTGCCAGACACAACTGCTGCTCTCTATTCCATTTATGACGGGCATCTTAACCTGGATGGCGAGCAGTTTGAGGTGCGATTGCTACTTTTTTTACTTCAAGTACTGTACTTTGTGCCTTTTATAGCCACAACGGTAGACACAGTCTGTTTTTGTCCACAACAGCTTAGATCGTAGCTAAAGTTACAACCACTACATATGGACACATATTAGCTTGAACAGATGCATACAGTGAACATTTAGCAATTTCCACACAATCACGACCCACTTTGCCACAATTCATTCCAAGTTTCCGATTGCATAATGTTGGTATGTCAATCTGACTTTTAAAAAAACAAACAAATTACCTGGTCGCACATGCACAAGTTGATGAAAAATGTACTCCCAACGTGTCAAATCTTAGCTGCAAAATGAACATAACAGGTAATTTTGTTATGAGTAATTTTGTCAGAGTACATTATCTGATGTAGACCTGGGAGGACTCCCCCCGCGAGATATTTATCGTGGCATGTTTTTAGTTTTACAGCACTCTCACAAATGGCAGGTCAGTTCCACACGGCAGACATGTTTGTTTTGGCTTTGGCACGCCTGCGCAGTGTGAAGGAAAGTGAGCGGGGGTCCTTCTCCAAGACGTTAGAGCAAGACACTACATTGCACATAGGGATTGCAAGAGGCTGCAGTAGTACTAGCCAGAGGTCATCGACTGATGTGATGGGCATTGAAAGGCATTTATCAGCATATGCCGATCACGTGCTTTTTCACAGAAATCGGCCGATATTGATCGGTGCCTGATAGATGGCGGCATCCCTACTTAAAACGTGTATATGAGAATCCTCTGTCGAAATTTCTTTTTAATGTGTCACGTGACAAAGTAAAAAACAAAACAAAACAAAGATGTTCTATAATCTTGATAGCGTATGTACCAAATGGTTTGAAGAAGTGACTCATGATTATGACTTTCACTCGCCCTTCACTCAGCTCTGTCTTTTGCCTCCGCTCCCAGCAAACACATGGCAATAAGCAGCCAACACACCATCACACAGGGGAAGGATTATATTTAGTCCCCTCTGGCTGCGCACACCTCTTATTAACATTCAACCGTTACGGGCACAACTGAACCGCTCGCCAATAAAACCTGCTCTTCACTGGCGTATCAGAGATGAAAAGAGGAAATGTGACATCCAGAGAAACAAGCCATGTTGTTGAGCAAATAGAGCTGAAATTAATCACCACCAGTACGACAGGAGTGGCCTCTTGCAAAAATGAGAGCGAAAGACCTGATTTGCATTCGCTGTGTTCTGTAACTGAGTTGTGTCGTTAGTGAGATTCATTTTGTTCAGTGGGATGTGATACAAAACTGAATATGGACCCGAAAGAAAGCACACACTTTTGTATGCGATACTTTTTCACCGGTTTGCATGACAATGTTTTCCTCCAGACACCCTTGGAGAGAAATGATAGACCTCATTGGTCTAAAATGCAAATGCTCCTCATCTGTGTGCCATGTAGATGTTTTGTGTTTGCACACAATAAGCATGTCCAACAAATGTGCTATAAACAAGATACATACTGTATGCAGTGTTTTCCCCACACACTAATTTATTGATTTATATTTATTCATTAGCACTACTTGTTCGCCCTCGCTCATAACCACATTAGAATGGGACTGTCCGTGACTGTAGCTTGCTGCTACAACACTGTACAGTAGGTGGCATTGTAACTCTTTTTAACACACCTCATATGCACCTGCTCTGCCAGACGATAAGAAGAGGTAGCAAGAGGGATCAGTGTTGCCCACTTTCAAAAAAGCGTCAAGCGACAAATCTAGCAACCATCAATCCATCCATCCATCTTCTTCCGCTTGTCCGAGTTTGGGTCACGGGGACAGCGGGCTAAGCAGGGGAACTTTGTGCAGATCTCCCGGCGGACCCCGAGGTGTTCCCAGCTTGAGAGATAACGCCCTTCCGACATGTCCTGCGTCTTCCCTGAGGACTCCTACCGGTGGGACGTGCTGTGAACACCTCCCCAAACAGGCGTCCGGGAGGCATCCTGACCAGATGCCCGAGCCACCTCATCTGGCTCCTCTCAAGGTTCTACACTGAGTTTCTCCCGGATGACCGCGGTTCTCAACTGTAAGAGAGAGCCCAGCCACCCTACAGAGAAAATTTATTTCTTCCGCCTGTACCCACGATCTTGTCCTTTCGGTCACTACACATTTGGAGCAGGAGTTCATCCTCAACCTGGAGATGGCCCTTTTTCCAGGCGATAACCATGGACTCAAACTTGGAGGTGGTGATTCTCATCCCGCCGCTTCATACTCGGCTGCGAACTGATCCAGTGGCTGCCTGGCTGTACCAAATGGCTGTACCCTGAATCGGTGACGAAGAGCAGCCCTGGCGGAGTCCAACCCTCACTGGAAACTAGTCCGACTTATTGCCGGCAATTCAGAATCTGGCAACCTTTTCTGGTCGCGACGTGAGGAGGACGGTTGCAGTGCATGTGTGGAGACGGCTACGTTCGTGATACTTTTTTGGCTACGTTTGCTGATATTACTCTAGCAACGTTTACTGCCAGCCTTAAAGCATAGACGTGGCTCATGGATTGGAAATCTCCGCAGGTGGTCTAGGAAATTTCTGATATGTGAATTGCATTGCATGCATGCCGAGTTAAATTGTCTGACCCACTTCTGGCTGATAAATGAGCACCACAAAGATTGACCATGCAAGCATGCACACACAGGGTGGGGCAGGTGCGTATGAGTATGCATTGCTGACCACAGTCCACGTTCTCTGTTTACCGTTCGGCTTAAAGAGTCTGAGAGCGCATCTGTGTGGTTTTTGTGAGCATGAATTTATCAGCGCAGTATACGCATATTTATCCATCTGTATGTGCATGAGTCAATACACAAAGACAGGGACAACTCAAGGTAACGGGAGCGGAAGAGGATTACAGCAATTTTTCTCGAGAAAGATGAGAAATTGCTCCTTGCCACATATTTCCTCCATCATACTCCAAGGCAAGCGTCACTGCCAGAGAGCCATCAAAAAGATGGATTATGCATAGCATTACTGTATTTGTTTTCTCAGAGCATCTTTGCAACGTTTTTTTTTCTCGTCTCGATACATTGTGTTCTTTCGTTTTTTTGTGTCTTCCTCAGTACAAGAACTGTTCAGTATATTGGGAAATGGAGGCCAAAAGAGGATTTATGTTTGCTTTTTTAAGCCGCAAGGTGGCCGAGTGGTTAGTATGTTGACCACACAGTCAGGAGATCTGAAAGATCTGGGTTGAAATCTCCGTTGTGCATCTCTGTGTGGAGTTTACATGTTCTCCCCATGCGTGCGCGTTCTATGGGTACTCCAACGGTTTCTTTCCACGTTCCAAAAACGTGCATGTTGGGTTAATTGGCAACTGTAAATTGTCCATAGGTATGAATGTGAGGGTGAATGGTTGTTTGTCGATATGTGCCCTGCGATTAACTAGCGACCAGTCCAGGGTGTACCCCGCCTCTCGCCCGAAGTCAGCTGGGATAGGCTCCTGCAAACCTGCAACCCTAGTGAGGGTACGCCGCATAGAAGATGGATGGATATGTGTTTCATTGAGCACAGTGGCTGAGGCAAAAGTGGAGGTATAAATCAGCATACTAGTATATATACTTTTTTGTATTGTCTTTAAAAAGCTGAATGGTGAATAAAGTAGATCCATGAATGGTGAAAGCGTGAGTAATTGATACACCCATAAAAATGTCCATTTGACACACTGTTCAACTCCCCAAACCCTCCTGCTGCTTTGACATTGATGTTCTCCTCTTATTCCGGATCAACATTTGCAATAAAAGTGACTGTTGGAATTAATAGATTAGATTCGGCTCCAGAACACTTCTCTTCTCTCTGCAATTGCCATTGTTAATTTGCAACACAATCCAGGTTTAATCACTAAATATGCATTTTATGCTCTTGAGTATAAATGTATACATACTCATCACTAATGAATGATAACGATAAGATGAACAGATGGAATCGGAGTCGCAGCACACAACTATGGTGCATTCAAGGACTGCCGTACAAAGTGTGAAATGTAAACACTTGACGTAACGACATGATCTATGAAGCATAAAGACATAAACTGGTAGAAATGGGCTAACAAACACTGAGACAAAGAGGAGCACACATGCAAGGTTGCAGCATGGCCGACTGTGTAGCAATCGCTCTTCCATTGTTAACGTTACACAAACATTCATAACAGAAAGCAAGTCCAAATAAAGACATGTCATTTACTTTGCATGAGAAATTGTAAATGTGAACATGTAGAGACAGATATGACATGGACTTGTGTAAGTAAGGTAGGGCTATTTAGTTGAAAAGAAAAATGTACAGTATAAACCCGTTCTATTTAAAAGGTACGGTGCTACAAGTCACATTTTTTTTTCATACTTTGGCTGGTTCCTGCGACTTATAGTCAGGTGTGTACCGATGTATATATCTATATCTACAGTGTGTGTGTGTGTGTGTGTGTGTATATATACAGTATATAGATATAGATAGATATACTGTATATCGACAGCCACAAGGTTAGATGGCACTCTAGGTTAGCAACACAGAGGATCAAGAATTCTATGGATTCACTGATGTGGATGAGATCGGGAACTTGGTGAACTTGCTTACCGGTACCCCCTAAGAATGATATTATTACACTGTACGTAGGTAGAACTATCTGCATCACTCTCTAATATCAGTTCCGCTCCTGTCTTAGACAAGAAGGTCAGAGATTCTTTGTCCTGCTGTTAAGGTGTTGAATTAAATCAATAAAAAGACAAATCTATCGATTCTTGCTTGTTTCATTGCGTAAAAGGGCTCAAAGCTCACCTGCTCTTGTTGCCATCTCTGTCTATCTTCTGGCGAATGTGGTTGGATCTTCAGGTTCCTCTGGAGGTCTGGGTTGTTATGATGCACGGAGGGTAGGTTGAGAGACTTGGGTCTGCTGTCATGGCGGTGGTGAGCTGGTAGGTAGGCTGTGTCAGGCTTGGCGTGAGGGTAGTCACCTGTGGGCGGGTCCTGCACTAGCTCCTCCGGACTTTGGTCAGTACCGCTACTTAGACTCCCCATGCTCATACTCATCTTGATCTCAGCAACTATTTGGTCAATGTCCTCCTCCGCCTCCTCACCGGTCTCCCCCTCAACCACCATCACCTTACGTCCTCGGAATGGCGAACCACGCACTGAGTTGCCATTGTCCTCTGGAACGTAGTAGTCTCCAGTGTAGGCCCTTCCATGTCTCTCATCTTCATCTTCTTCCTCGTATGCCTCTTCATTTGGGCAGTACTCCTCGCTCTCTGCATCCTCCTGTTCTTCTTCGTCATCGCGTTGGGTGTGGAGGGCGTCTTGCATGGTAGGTTGGTGATGGTGGTGATTGTGATGGTTATGGTCCAATATTGGCTCTGGTCGTCCATTGTATATATGTTCATCAGGGTCTTGCTCCACCACCTCACAGCGTACCTCCCCCTCACCTTCAGCCCACTCCTCCACACTGTGCCTCTCACTACCGGTCCACTGCTCTTGCCGGCCTGGACCCTCCTCTGTCCACTCCTCTCCACCCTCCTCGTCTCCTTCCCTCCACTCTTCTGTCTCTCCTTCCTCTTCTTCTCTCCACTCTTCCCTGGTGGCACTCTCTTCCTCTTTATCTTCCACCCACTCCTCCTCCCTCACCTCTCCCTCTCCATCCTCAGTCCATCCTTCGACAGCTTCCTGGCACTCGGTGTGGCCTTCATTTTGCTGCATAATAGCGACACGTTCTTCCTGGCTATGACCGTGGTTGCAGTCTCCTTGGCTGCTGCAGTCCATGCCTTCCATGTAGCTGTCATCCTCTGGGCAGTACCGGATGTAGTAGGTAACACCTTCATCCTCCTCTGCAAGTCCTGGAAACGTTAATAATCACAAACAGGGATGGGTTGTTATCTGTTGTAGCAAATGGAAAGTAGAATCAATTAAAACTAGAACAGACCTCCACCAAGGCTGTTCAATCTTCATTAGGAAAGAAAATAGAAAATACAAAGAGGGTGGCTAAGAGATGGGGTGAGGAGCTCAGAGTAGAGCCACTTCTCCTTCACATCGCACTTGCTCATGCAAGCCTGAACGCCTCCCGGACGCCTCACTGGTGAGGTGTTCCAGGCACGAGGACACGCTGGGGGGATTATGTCTCACAGCTGGCCTGGGAACGCCATGGCGTCTTTCCGGTGGAACTGGAAGAGGTGGCCTGAGACTGGGGAGTCTGGACTTCCCTACTGAGTCTGCTGCCCCAGCGAGCCGGAGAAGCGGAAGAAAATGGATGGATGGATGAAACTCCAAGACTGCTGCCATATTTAAGTACAACATCTATCTGAAGATGTGGTCAGACCAATTGTTGAGCGTGCACAGGGGACATACAGGTACACCTAGATTCTCTGTGGCCAGCATCATCAGGGCAGTCAGACAAGAGAACAGGTATAGGTGGGCCTCAGGTTACGTGAGAGTTTCGTTCCTCGACTGTGATGTCAGTAGAGTTTTTGTCAGATCTTACACCAAAACGTCACTCACACTGCAGAACACAGAACACACGAAGGACATAAAATACAGTAGGGTTGGCACAAGAATCGATATTTTGATACTTGATATGAACCAGCAGAAAAATACATCAATTCTGCCATGGCTGCCATTGGCATTATGGGGAGAAGTTGCTTTTTTTAATTTTAAAGTCATATTGGTACTTGTCCTGGATATTTCTTAGCTACCTTTTGAGTGATAAGTTACTGTGTGATGATTTTAGCCTTCTATCTAAGATGGCATCGTGAGTCAGTCTGTTAAATTGAGTAAGGACTTCCTGCGATTTCCAATGGGTTGATGAGCTTGCTGGGAGTGTTCTGAGCTCATGATTGGCTCCTGTCAAATAAAGAGCTGCCTGGTCCTCATGGACTCGTGCTCGCCACAGTATGTATTTTTATGGCGTGGATATGTGCGGCTTATAGTCCGGTGCGGCAAATATATGCACAAGTCTGTTTTTCTCTCTAAATTTAGTGGGTGTGACTTAAACAGCGGTGCATCTTACACACCGGAAATTACGGTATATACTGTAGTGCACATGAATAAACTACTATGCAGACTGTCTAAACCAATTAATTTGTCTTGCTTAAAACCTACATCCCTCCAAATTATGCAAAACCTCTTAGAGATATTAAACCAGAGTGATCCTGATGACAGACAGCCCAACAAGAAATGTAAATGAAAACATGACCTCCTTGGTAGGGTTAAAAGTAAGTGATTTTCTACTAATCATATTTACTCATGTATCCACTCACCGTCATCATAGTCTTCCTCGTCCTCTGAAGTGTTGTTAATGTAGTCGGAGCTGGAGTCATCATCCAGGCTGTCAGCTCCATCATGGATGTCTACCTGGTTGTGGTCCTCTTGCTCAGGCTCAAGTTCAGGCGTTGAGGGTGTGGGAGGTCGCTGGTCCTCTAATTCTGCATCTGGTTGATTGCTATATCTCTTCAGTTCAACATCTGCATCTGTGTCCTCTTCTGGACAGCTGCGAACCACATCCTCACACTTGCGAGAGGAATATTGTGCCTTGCAGGTACGGGGAAGCGGCTTTGGAGCCTGTGATTCCTTCGAGTAGCGGGTCGGGCGCTGCCGAGCAGGGAGGGCCTTCAAATCACGGGACTCCGGTCGAAGAGGTGCGGGACACGAGGTGGGGACTGGAGGAGCCATGCTGTTTACTCCGCTGGTCCCTGGCCTCTTCCTTTGAGCCATGTTCGGTGGTTTACAAGCCATGCATTGTTATTGTTGGTTCCTAAGCAACAAATAAATACACACATGCAAATAAATGAGCAGAGTCCACTTTGTGAATCCGCCTTTGTTGTAACAGATTTAAACAATTGCACTGGAAAAGGACTGAATGAAATAAATCCTAGATCGGAGATCAGAGGATGTGCCCGCCTGATCGTGACGGCAGCTGCCTTAAAGTGCTTTGTTTTTGCAGCAGGCCGGAAAGTAAGCAAAGCCATGTCAGCCGTGTGCAATTTTAAGTGTAAATACAGTAGTCCTACAGCCACTTGCAATATGTGCAAAATGACAATTTCAAATGTGGTACTGGCAGAGCTGCGTTCAATACCACACATTTGAATACGTCATCTCAGGACCAAACATGAAACGGAGTACGAAGCAGTTAGAAAGGCCACTGACGAAAAGGGTGCTACGCCAAAGCAAGAAAGTCTGGACAAGTATTCAAATGTGTGTGAAAAGGCAAAGTGAATCACTGAAAAGGTGGTCAAATGTATTGCTTCAGACAACCAGCCCATCTCCGTCTTTTAGACGTCCTTTAGAATGTATGGATCCACGCTATGTTTTGCTATCACAACACCACATTGCTGATTTACAACAGTCCTAAAATTTCATTAAATGAGCTTCATATAAAAATGTGTTATTGTGTTTACTTTAGTTACTTGCTTAAAACATTTGTTTTAACATCCATCCATCCATTTTCTGTGCCTTTAATACCATTGTCATAGTATCGGCTCGGGACTCATCGGGATCGGGATCGGAGGGCAAAAACGCTGACCGGGACATCCCTAAATAAAAGTATAAAATATCATATAAAAACACAAAAATCTAAATACAGTCGTCCCTCGCTACATCTCGGTTCCAACACCACGCCCTCACTCTATCGCAGTTTTTCCAAAATGAATAAATGATCACTGTTTTGTGGTTGGATACGGCCTATTAGTCGTAAGAAAACATGCATATTTAAGCAAATTGTACATATTATTGATCTGAATTAAGCATTTTCGAGCATAAAAATGGCTAAATGAACAAAAATACAAATATTAGACCTTCAGAAGACATGATATGTAGTGTAATATCTGTGGCTTGCTGTGTGTGCCTTTAAGAGGCATGGCCTGGCAAGTGACGTGTATGACGTCGGCTAGCTAGAATTGACTGTGTTTAGCTGAGTGTTAGCATGGCTGGGGTGTGTGACTGTTAACTGCATATGCATTCTTGGCTTGTTAATAAAGCCGTTGAAGTGCATTGTGAGTCTCTCCTTAACCACAGACAGCGGCATTGTAATTGCAATGTATTCTACATTGGTCACTAGGTGTCAGTAACGTTACCACTGCAGGAAGTACGCTGTCAATGCTAACGTATGAATCTATGTTATGTCTTATTTATGTCCAAGGTGTCCCATTTTCCATGATTATGTCTACTATATTGGGTAATACGAGTGTAAAGGTGACTATAGGGGTGTTATTTCATGTCTAGAGGGCTCTATAATGTTAAAACCCGTATTTAGAAGGTCATAAACAGATTTTCTATGATCTACGAAATACGGAATCCTACTTGGAGAAATTCACTTATCATGGTCGGTCCTGGAACCAATTAACTACAATAAACGAAGGACTACTGTATAAATATGCACAAATGGAGGAAAACCATATAAAATACTGCTGCAGGTTCACAAATCCTTTACTATCACTCGTTCCCCTGATGTTTCCGGCCAAAGTCACAAGTAAATGTGCAAGCAGTGGTTAGTGTCGGTTCCGGTTATGTCGACGACCACCTATGCCAGTCCGACGAGGGTCGACCTAAGCAAGCAGGTTCCAATGTATTTGTAAAAAGTGTGTGTGGTTCAGACAAAAATGTGTCTACTGATTTTTAATAGAAAAGCCTGGATCTTACTTTTATCAAGTTGGTTGTAAGATTAAGAGTTTGGGAAACACTGCTCCAGAAGACCTGGTGTAGGTAAGAAGGAGAATGTCAGACTGTAAACGAATGTTCTGTGCAAGCTGATATTGCAAAAATGCATGTCCAGTATGTACGTGAGAAAGTCTAGCTCTCCCTGGGTGGCCTGGATAGTTAAATAATAAATATGGAGTCAGAGAGGGGCAAACCTTACAGTAATGGTTCAAATCAGTCAAGCTGTGGCAAGGGAGGAGGAGATGCTACACAACAAGCTTAATGTGGAAGTTGTCAAACAGGGTCACAATGTATTAATCAAGTCAAAGCATGGATCTGCAAATGCTACCCTTGCCACCAACCATTCATTTCCATTAGGCACACCCTTATCCACTTTGTCATCTGTTTTGTCCGCGCCCGGTTGTCAGGTTTTCCATATATCGCCTCTACCTAATTACAATTTCAATCATCAATAATGATTACGGTAATTAGCTGTGAACAAATCAGCTCACCCGCGACCCACGACAACACGAATACACACAAAAAATACCCAATCATGAATAGGCCTGCTGTGCTGTTCCAAAGTGCAAAGATGAAGAACAAGCTTGCCAATTACTGATCACCGGGTGGTAGCATGCACATGTGGACTATGAAATAACCCATTCCACCAGCAATCATTTTCCAATGAACAAATGCTACTGAATGCCCCTGGCTTGTCAAAATCAAGGCAACATGAACTGAAGGGACCTCTTACCTGAGGTCCTGAAATGGGATGTGGTGTACAATAGCAGTGGCGCTAACAACAGCCCAGTGTTCTCTCCCTTCAGTCCCTCGCTGCTCCTCCCTTCCCCCACCGGCTGCTCCACAGCAAGCACCTCACTGACTCCACCCGCCCTATTTCTCCATATTATATTCCAACATCAGCTTGTTGAAACCCCTCCTTGTCGGATCTCCCTGAGCAGAGTAACACTCAGTAACTCCGGGTGATATAACTGCTGCATGTTTGCAAATGTACATCAAATTAGAGTTTAGTTACGTTGCATGCCTATGATATGTCCATAAAAATGTCTCATTTTTAACACACGCCTCACTCCTCCCCCTCCAAACCCTCATGCTAGCTTGACTGATCAACAATAAATTTGCAATAAAAATGACTGCTGGAATGATTAGATTAGATTCACCTCCGGAATCCTCCCCTTCTCTCTTCAATTGCCATTGTTCACTAGCAATGGAAGCTAACCAGCTAAACGCGCAAATGGGACTATGTTGGTTTAATTTGGAGCAAATGGGAGGCTGGGTGAACTTTGATTGACCGGTTAAAACAGTCTGTAATAATTTAAAAAAAACAAAAGCAGCACAAACGTTCATTTTAATTGCCCAAAACAACACACACAATTGTGACTATTCCACCAGAGTTTTGCGTGGGGTCGGAGGCCCAACTTACTCACCCCTCATGGAAGATAATGATGATCGATATGCAGATTAATCGGAGTCAAAGCAACAATGGTGCGTTCAAGGACCGCTGAACAAAGTGCGAGATCTCAACACGACAAAAAAAACATAATCAGTGAAGACATAAACGTGTACAAATTGTGGGCTGGTAAATGTACGGCCTATTACTAGTAAAAAATTATGTATATTTAAGCAAATTTTACCTATTTTTTGTCTAAATTAATCATTTTCAAGCATAAAATTGAACTAAAATACAAATATAAGGCATTCACAAGACGCATTCAAAGACGTTGCGATGATATGTAGTATTCTACACTGGCCACTAGGTGTCAGTAATATGACTGTAATGTTTGGTGAGACACACAAGCACCAGACTTGATCGCCGGATCAACAGGCTTTCATTGCAGGTTTGAATTATCTCACAACAGGCACAATAATCCTTCATAAAAAAAAAATAATAATAAAAACACGGGCTACTTTTTCTTTCAGGAACACATTCATGGTAACACACAAGTATGAGTCTTGACTTATTTTCTTCTAATTATATCTACTCTATTAGATACTAGGAGTGTAAAGGTGACTATAGAGGTGTTATTTCATGTCTAGAGGGTTCTAGTGTTAAAAAACATATTTAGAAGGTCGCAAGCAGGTTTTCTATGCTCTAACTACGGAAATATTCCATTTATAAATAATCAATCCTACTTTGCGGTCGGGTGTGGAACCAATTAACCGCGATAAACGAGGTATTACTGTATCTCCGCAAGTGAATCAATCAAAAAATAAATCAGCATTATTTTTCTACCCACAGAATTGGGCTGAAATGTCGGCAGTGGATGCGTGGTGTTTTTATCGGTAAAGAAAAAAAAGAGCTAAAAATGGATGTCACATACACACTTGGCCGTTACTAACAGCCCGATACCAGCCTGCCTGCCTGCAGAATCCCAATTGTCTGCTTTGAGCAGCGACTGGGGAACACTTGAGTCAAGCTATCATCTCGGACAAACCTATTTGTGTCTGCCACAAAATGCTTCAGCTAGAGTGAGATGAAGCTTTAAATTATCCTTAGACACTCCCCTTGTTTGGCAGATACGTGTGTGTGTGTGTGTGTGTGTGTGTGTGTGCGAGGCTGGAGAGGGGGGAGAAAGCATCTGAAAGCAGCAGATGGCTGTCAGTGTGAGTGTGGGGCCTGAGAATGCTAATGTCTCTGCCTTGAAATTTAAAGGTATGACCTGTGTTCACACCAGCGGATGAGATGGTCTGGATTCAAACAAGAAAGACGACAGAGGAGGTGAGATGTGGACACAATCACCTGTAATATTTGCCTTTGGTAACGGGGGCTCCATGGTTGCAACTATCATAAGCGTCTTTATCGGACAAAACTGCCATGACTCAAAAAGTAAAAAGATAAATGTTTGCCAAAAAATCTTGACTTTCTAATCTTCACAAAATGTCGTGGACGTGTCGTGTGCATTGAAGCTGTGTGATGTTATTTTGGGTCAAATAAAATGTGCTCACGAGTATTATCGGTTGACCACACGAGTGGGAATGCAGCCCTTGCTGATAAACACATTATAATGGGACTGCCTGTGTAGCTTGTCGTTAAAACACTGTACAGTAGATGGCGTCATAAAGCTGCTTTATCACTAAACTTAGCGAGTGTTGAGACCCCTCTAGATTGTCTTTTAAAAAAAAAAAAGCAACAAATCTAGCGATTTTTTGTGGTCTGTCTGGACACGTTTGGAGACATAGGTAGAGCCGCAAAAATGAATTGATTAATCGATGGTTAATCGATTACCCAATTAATCGTCAACTATTTTGGTCATTTTTAATATAAATATGTAAATATCCTCTGATTTCAGCCTCTCAAATGTGAATATTGTTTAATTTCTTTAGTCATCCATGAAAGCAGAGCTATTATCTTTGTGTTTTAGCCAAAACAAGATATCCACACACATCAGCTTTGAAGACTGATGGACAGTTTTGCCTCTTTTCTGATATGTTGCGGACCAACCGCTAACTGTAGGTGATTGCTTGATATTAATTTGGTCCATCTATGGCCTAATCGATTACTCATTAATTGAAACCACAAGCTTCGGATTAATCGGCTAAGAAAATGATCATGATTGTATTTTTGTGTACATTTATTGTTTTACTGACGCTACTTGACAAAATTTTGATTTTGTTATTATTTAACATTATTTTAACAGAATATTCATGCAGCAACCTGGTGTTTGTGCACTTAGTTAACCTGTCAGTTAAAATCTTCTATTTCTGAATAAAGAGCTGGAAATTAAAAACGGGTTTATTTAAAATCCGATTCATTGATTAATCCAAAAAATTACTGACCGATTAATCGAACAAATTATTGACCGATTAATCGGTTATTAAAATAATCGTTAGTTGCGGCCCTACACAGGGGTGTCCAAAGTGCGACCTGGGGGCCATTTGCAATCCATGGTTCCGCGGCACATTCTACAGTAGAAATATTTTAAATTTAACAAGAAAACTATTAAAAAAAACAGCAAAAATGGACAAATCCACAGTAATTTTACAAGAATAAAGCCAAAATATTAAGAGAAAAAAGTTGTACTCTAATGACAAAAAGGAATGTTTTTTTTTTTTGCGTGTTATAAGGCGCACACACACACACAAACACACACACGCAAAATGAAACCAACGTCCGTAGTCAGTAACTTCACGTTCTGCTGTTAAAGGAAAACTGCACTTTTCTTTGGAATTTTGCCCATCATCCACAATCCTTATGTGAAACATGACCACACATGTCTTTCCCTTTTCTCTTTGTTCTAAAGAGAGAAAAACAGTGCGCATGAGGTAGCTAACAATGCATGTAATTGGACACACCTATTTTGATCATAAAACCCTCTAAAAAAAACTTCCAACAAGGTTTAATGGTTTTATATAAAAGCTGTGACCATGCAGTAACAGGTACATTCATGATAACATGTAATACTTACAGTATTTTGCCATATTTTAGTCATTTTAAGCATTACCGGAACTTCTTTCCTGAGTGCATTGATTTCCCAAAGCCCATTGATGGGAACTTATGCTACTTCTGTTGACAGTAGCGGCATAGAAAGTGCGTGTCTGTTTGCTACTACTAATCACGGCAGACTTTGTGAGCGCCGCCGCCGCCACCTTCGAGAACTACTTTTGGACTACTTTTTGACTATACGGAGGATGAGCTACAGCCTTTAGAAGCTGAGTGGGCAAGAAGAGAGAGTGACGTGTCGAAGCAGACGGGGGGCCAAGAGATTCGGGACCGGCATGACTTGATGGTGTAAATGTGGATCTTGCGAAGCCATGCCGACGGAAATGGAGTGTTTCTGCTGCACTGGGTGGCATGCAGTGTTCCCATCGATGGAAAGGCTTTGTGTGTATGGCAAGGAGGACATTGCTCCAAGAGATGCATCACAACGAACGAAGAATTGTGAGCGCTAACAAACCCTTTTTTCCACCTACCCAAAATCAACTGGAGAAGACGCCACAGACCAGCTGGGCCAGACGGACAACTGTCCATGGAGTAGTCACCATGATATTGATTGTGATACATGGAGGACATAGTGCTTGATATCACAGCTACAGTATATACACAGTCCATCTAGTCGTATATAAACAAAACATGGAATGTGGGCTAATACTTTACACATCATTTGGTCTAATTGCTTGCTCTTGTTCCCCAGTCAGTACAGGTTGGTGTCCTATCGCATTACTTTGGTAGGGACGTGAGGCACTGCGTCACTACGCCAGAAAAATAGCTCTTCGTGTTAGCTGCTACAATAACAGTGTCACTGTTGCTTGGTTTATATACAGGTCAGTTATGTAAACAGAACATTGTTGGCATTTTTTGGAGGGTTTTTTTAAGGCTTGATAGTCAAAATAGGTGTGTCCCGCCCATTATGTGCATTGTTAGCTTCCACATGCTAGTTGTTTTTCTCTCTTGAGAACAACACAGAAAAGGGAAAGACGTGTGCTCATGTTTCATACAAGGATTGTGGATGCTTGGCAAAATTCCTCCAAAATGTGCAGTTTTCATTTAAATGAGGTTTAAAACGTGAGATAATGTCACAAATTTCCTATGACACAAAAACCAAACGGCTCTGTTTTACCAGTCCACATATAAGCATTCACATGCGCCATGGCTAATTATGCAAATTGACGATGATGTAATCTCGCCCCCCTCTAATTAAGGCAGCCATGTGGCTCCGCGCACCCAATGCAATGTTAGACCTTGAAAACCCCTGACCTCAATCAGTAAAACGTAAACGATAGTAGCGTTAACAGGTGTTTATTTAGCTTCACAGTCTAATTGTGGTACTTGTGCTACACTTATGTACTGTACATGGGGGTTGTATAAGGAGTTAAAGAAAGTGTTATTTCATGCACAATTCACGGCAGGTCTTGTCAGGCTCTTCGTCAGACAGTCAACCTCTGAAGGGCACTGAAGTTTATGAGCTAATTTGACCCGTCAGGGTGAATATGACGCAGGACGACATCTGCTGAGAAAGTAGGAAGATGCCTGAATTTCTTAAGTTAAAGGGTCCCTGACATAATTCATCAACTTTGCTCAAATATGTTATATATTTTTTTGTAATTATGTTCTAGATTGTTCCATTTTTGAAAGCAAATGGTAAATTCTCAAAAATGACATTTATAGTTCCGTATACCGTGACGAGCTAGCTCTTGCTGTTCAGCCTCATTTCCGTAAGTGACGCCAACGGAGTACTATAACTCAGGTAAACAAAAATAGCAGTGTACGACACAGAAGATGTTTATAGTGATTGGAGTGAAGATTTGAGCGATGTGTCAATAGTTTTCGAGGAGGAAGAAACCTTTGGAGATGAAATGGAGAACTTGCAGAACATGGACTTAAGCCTTGGAGATGAAGATTGGTCGCCTTCAAAACACAAAATGGTGAGTGTAAATTTCTCTGGAGTTGCTTATCCTTCAATTATTGTTTTAAATCGGCTTCTTAATGAGCGTAAAGGGGTTTTTATAGCCTGTTTGTTTGTATATGTGGATAAATGTTTGCCGCCACCCCCCACAATGAACATATCGTATTGTATCACAGTGAACATAACAAAAGATGTTTATATAACATGTATAATGCCTTACAGCCTTGTCGCTATCATGGAATAGTGTTTAGAAGACATGACTTACTCTGTTCTGTGGCAACTTTGACGCAGCGTTCATTCTTCCTCGTTTTGTGTACCGTCGGAATAACATCCCTTTCCAAAATGCGTTTGTACCGTACTTTCAAGCCAAATTCTATCAGTCAACAGTGAAATGATCACTGCAAAGAAGAGGTGGGCATCCATCTGTGTCTTGTTCTCCGCACTTGTTTGTCCATTTTTGTCTTAAACCTTCCTCTTTGGAAAAAAAAACAAACTTCCACTATCGCTCGTACACTATGAACATCCAGCAGCAACACCACATTTTGGCATGACTACTGTTTTGATGCAAAATGTACAGAACCAAGTGGACGATCTACCTCATGAAGCGTTTGTTTACTCAGTTTTAGCTGAGAGGTTTCACACCAATGATTTCATTTCCGGAAATTAAAAATAAAGATTTTTTTGTGAATTTACTGTTCACTTTCAAAAATCTAACAACATGAAACATAATTAGAAACAATATATAACATATTTAAGCAAACTTGATGAATTAATCCAGGGACCCTTTAAACACAGTGTTTAGTTACTGATGTACTGTATAATTCAACACGTAAGGACAAAACCATACGTACATACAAGCATACTAAGAGAGAGCCTGTTAGAAAACGAGTTTCTCCTCAGCTGTCTCATTGAGATTCAGCATTTGTTCTCCTTAAAGCCTCCCACTCGCTTCGAGACTGCAACAAGGGAGGGTTGTACGGGACGGGAAGGAGGAGGAAAGCAGAGAGTACCACAAACTCATGCTTCGCTCCTCTGCCATTCCGCTTGCCAATGTCCATCTTGCCACCACCAGCACAACTAAACCCTTGACTGTTTCCACAGCAACTCTTGTTTTTCATCCCAGTCTGAATGATCTGAGCCAATCATCAAATAATCCCTTCAGGGGGACAAACATCCAGCATTCAAATTGTATGACTGTGCTAATACACGCTTTCGACTTTGAAGAGTAAACTCCTAAATACCCCAACATCATTGAAACATGCTATTTAATCTTAACCAAATAAAACCAGCCAACGTACAGATTTGGTTGGAACGGAGCTGCAAACAAAGCAGAAATCCAAGCAACTGTTGGTTATCGCTCTTATTCTCAAAACATAGTACTATTAATACATGTAGTATGAACTAGATCTGCAGCAATGACTTGATGATTAATTGATTATCCAATTAAACTACAACTATTTTGTTCTTCCAGTAATCTTTTTTTATGTATCTGTGTAGGCTCTCAGTCGTACAGGAGTTGTCCATCGAGGGAAAGGCTTCTTGAGACGTCGTCTGTACTTCTGTGAAGAAAGTGTCGAACGTTTCGCTCCTCATCCGAAGAGCTTCGTCAGTGAACTAACAAGTGCTGCTAGCCTAGGCCTTAAATACAGTAAGAGTGGGCGGAATTGGTGTGCCAACCCCCTCCTCCTATGGTTCCTTACACTAAGACTGGGCGGAGTTGGCCCTGACTTGGCCCTGGCTCTACCTCATTTGCCAAGCCAGAACAATAGATGCTAACTAGCCAGTATCAGAGTCGTTCATACCCAACTACAGGGAGCTACACTTCCCTTTGTTCGGAGGTGCTAATGGCAGGATTACTCCGCCCAGTCTTAGTGTAAGGAACCATAGGAGGAGGGGGTTGGCACACCAATTCCGCCCACTCTTACTGTATTTAAGGCCTCGGCTACCAGCACTTGTTAGTTCGCTGACGAAGCTCTTCGGATGAGGAGCGAAACGTTCGACACTTTCTTCACAGAAGTACAGATGACGTCTCAAGAAGCCTTTCCCTTTTTTTATGTAAATATCTTCTGAATTGTACGATGGAGTGTTATGGCCACATTGGAAAAAAAAAAAATCTGAGATTTAGAGAATAAAGTCGTAAATTTCCGAGAAAAACATAGGTAAATTTCCGAGAAAAAAGTCGTACATTTATGAGAAAAAAAGTCGTAACATTACTAGGATAGTCGTAAATTTACGAAAAAAAGTCATACGTTTCCGAGAATCAAGTCGGAATATTATGTCTTATGGTGTCATACGTGTCAGAGGGAAATAGAGCACAGCTCTTCAGGAAGGAAGGGAACGTTCCTCTTGCTTCAGCCAAACTTTATTTATAAAGTGGCAGCAAAACAGAGCAGTTGAGCACAAGCAGATTAGCATGGCTAGCCCTTCTCACTTCCGCCGTCCTTACCCCGCCCTCTCCACAAAGGTCCCCTTTTTCATAGCTGTCTCAGGCAATGCCTGAGACAATTTTTTTTTACGACTTTTGTTCTACTATTCTACTATATTACAAGTTTTTTCTCGTAAATTTACGACTTCATTCTCGTAATATTAAGTCTTTTTTCTCGTAAATTCTCAAAATCTCTGATTATTTTATTACTCCGTCCTAACAGGCATTGCCTGAGACAGCTATGGAAAGGGGGGACTGATATGACCTTTGGCCTTAGGCAAAGGTCATATTACGACTTTTTTTTCACCTAAATTTACAACTCTTTCTCGTAAATGTAAGACTTTTTTTCTCGTAAATTTAAGACTTTATTCTCGAAATCTCCAATTATGATTTTTTTCAATATGGCCCTAATACTCCGTCATAGAATTCAGCCTCTCAAATGTTACTATTTTTAATTTCCTTAGTCATCCATGAAAGCAGACCTATTATCTTTGTGTTTTGGGCAAAACAAGATATTCACACACATCAGCTTTGGCTTTGGTAAACAGTGATGGACATTTTTGCATCTTTTCTGATAAGTTGCAGACCAAACCAGGAACTGTTTGTGTTTGCTTCACATTCATTTGAGCAGGGGTCGGCAACTTTTACTATGAAAAGAGCCCATTTGCTCCCCTCGCCCTCTAAAAAAACCCACAGTGAAGCCTCGGTTAGCATGTTTTTTTGGTTAATGTTGAAAAAATTTACAGAATTTTACCTCGTTTTGCGTGCAGTCTAGCGTACAATATGGCGCGTGTCTTGTTGTGCTGTTAATACACTGCATGAGTCCTACTGTGTTCTTAATGTATTTTTTTTTATCACAAAACATCCTTCTTTGTTAGCATCCTTTTAGGTAGATAAACAAAATGGCAACTGGAACCGGAAGTTACGTCGCCCGTCTGTGACGTCATCAGTGGTTGACTTTCGAAAATGTTAACACAAAACACATTTTTATAGTTTTACATGCATAAAACAATTGCAAATGCATTTATTATAAATGAACATTTAAGATTACGTTTACCTTCACTGAAAATTGAGAGTGGGTATCAACACCATTGCACAGAGAGAGCTCAAGCCAGATAAATGATGCTCATTTTCATGTAAAACACAAAAGCACTCTGACAACACAGCAGTTTTCAGATGGGAGAATCCTTGCCGTTACACTAGATAGTGCACTGACTCCATTCCACTTTTTGGCCCAGTTTGGATACGTGTCTTGCCCGTGTATGCAGAAAAATAACGCTGACCAGATCGAATCAGACCTTGATCATGGATAAAAATGTAACTAGGATATGTAATGTAGGCTAATGTATGCAGATTGATGATGTGAACCCAAACAACACACTGTCGTCAATGCCCGTGCATGAACCATCAAGAAAACATTTCTCCTCTGGTCTCCAATCCACATTCTGTGTCATGTTTCCATCAAGCCTATTAATTCTTCACGGCCTTCACTCCATTGCACCACACGCAGGTCTTTTCAACGCAGAATAATAGCAGCTGCTTGAAACTGCTGAGCCAGGTGACCTCTGGTTAATGACTGGAGGTAATGAACATTCACTAGCTATTATATTATATAATTCTATTTAGGATGCAAGATACCTTGGAAGTGTCGTCCTTATTTCCCAGATGTCATTTCAAAAAACTGACCACAGTGAAAGCAGCACGTGCTTCACCGTCTGTCCTTCAAGTTGACGTTGCATGAAATCTGCTAATAACATTCAACGAATCCGTTTCCTGTGGGTACACTTAAAGGTCGTACAAAAGTTGAAAAAAAATCCTTGATCTTGTTAAAAGGTACAAACAGTCCTCAGTTTACAATGTTTTGTGTTTATGACACCCAATACGAGGTTTGCTCGAGAATTAATGACGTATGGTAATTTACAAATACAGTATGTGGTAAAGCTTAGGGTTGCATACGACCGCGGTTCCTAACGATTCTCGATCCCAAAGAGGCAAGGTCATAAAAGTTTACATGTTTTAAATGACGGTGTAACCAGCGTTCTTTCTGGATGAAATGTCTGACTTTCTCCATGAATTTTTAATCATATGAACTTTACTATGACTTTCTCACCGGACTATTAATCAGCCGGCATATGAATATCAAACCGTTTAACTTAAATAAAACCTGGGTGTGGAATATCAGACAAAGAAAACAACTTGTAAAACATTTGTCTAGGAAAAAGTACACAAGCTAACGTTAGCTGGATATTTGAGTGGCCCCACCGTATTAGCACTAGCATGATTTCTTTGCTGCCTCAATGTTGGCGTAAGACAGATGGAATTGATTATTTTACTTACCGGATTCTGACTGATTAGGGCGGAGCAGCGTAACAAGGACAGGACAGCGCTACACCAGAGGTGTCCAAAGTGCGGCCCGGGGGGCTTTCGCAGTCCTCAGCTGTTTTTTTTTTTTTTTTTTTATTGACCCAACAACAGAGAAATTGAAAAATTTGCAGTAATTTTATAAGAGTAATTTTATAAAATATTAAAAGAAAAAGTTTGAATCTAATAATAAAAAAGTCGTAATTTCACAATATTATGAAAAGGAAAATGTAATTTTTGAAGCATAAAGTTGAAATATTAGGAGAAACAAAACAAGTAATGAAGTTGTAATTTGGGTTGAAAAATAAAATAATATAAAAAGTTATATTACCTGAATGAAGTCAAAATATTGCGTTCTGGAAATGAAGTCATAATATTTCAAGAAGAACATTTACAACAAAGATGAAATACTTGGAAAGTTTGGAAAAAACAGCACAAATTTGACCACAACAAAGTCAAAGAGAAAAAGTCGTATTATAACAAGAAAAAAAGTATAGCAATGATAAAATTGTAGTATTATAAGGAAAATGTAATTTTAGTAGCATGTTTAGTAGCACAGAGTTGAAATATTAAAGAATAAATGCATTGTTTTTAAAGTCATAATATTATGAGAAACAAACAAACAACAAATAAAATGGTAATTTTGGGGGGGGAAATTATTTTTTTTTTTTTTCAATTTCCAAATTGAAAGTTGGAAAAAACAGCTGTCATTTTGCGAGAATAAAGTAAAAATGTTCAGAGAAAAATGTCCTTTTAGCAAGAAAAGAGTTGCAATTTTCCACAAATACACTTGTAATATTATAGGGGAAATGATGTTATTTTAGTAGTATTTCAACTGGTATATCACAAAGCTGAAATGCAGTTTTTTCCTGAAATACTGTAATTTCTTAGCATACTGTATCTACGTGTTGCTTTACAAAATATCAAAGTGGCAAAGTTGCATCCTTTCATTTTTCACGATGTGGCCCTCGCTGGAAAAGGTGTGGACACCCCTGGTTTACACCTTGAATCCAGAGGTGTTGAATTGGAATGCCAGTCCCGGTGCCCATCGATGCTCGAGACTTGATGCGCAACCCTAGTAATGCTTGAGGAGGTGTTGTTTATTTGCTGTGAATCAGCATGGCATTTACACCCTCACTCACACAACACAAGCCGACAGCGGCTCATCAACCCAAACGCAAATGTACACAAGTAACACATGTGGAACACAGGATGTAACTGTGTCACGGTGTCAAAATAAACGCTTACACGCTAATATACAACCCGCTTGGCGACACCCACATAGTCCGTGTGGGGCAGTTACACTATGTGTTCCACATGTTACTTGTTGTTTTTGGCTGCACCGTGAGTGAGTAGTAGGTGTTTGGTACATTATCTCCTGTTGGTTTGTGTTGTGTGAGTAAGGGTGTCAATGTGGAAAAATGCATTTTTATCGAGGTCTCAATGACTCGCCATTTGCGGATGGTCTCTGATGGTAACCTACGCAAACAGCAGGTATCTACTGTATGGCTCTACAAGCTTGGAGGAATGCCTTGGCACCCAAGGAATAAAAACTGTTATCCGAGAATTCTAAACAGCTCTTCACGTTTCCCTCGGATAAACACCATTAGTTTTCATCCTTTCGTCTTCTTTGAATCACAACAAAGTGACCATACGTGCAAAAAAGTGTGCATTTGTTCCCATCCTGAGAGTGACCGTGATTGCGAGAGTGTTGTTTTTGTTGGTGCCCGTATCACCACCGTCCAGCTGACATGCAGAGGATTAATTGTGCAGACAGCGACGATTGCTCGAGCACAGAGGAGCAGCACGGCTCTTCACAAGAACAAAACACAGACAGACACAAAGAGGCTTGGTTTTGTTTATCTGTCCTGTCCAATGTTTTGTGGACATTCTCCTTATCTGCGTATGCATGCCTGCACGTCTCTTTGAGCTTCAGACCGGCTTGACAGTGCGCTAATATCCAGCAGTCTCACTAGTTGCGGCATCCAATTGAACTGCGGGTGTGATATGTGTAAGTGGTTACGTGTGAATCTGTCACATCAAACCTCCTGAAGCTGTGGCGGGTTAAGCAACACCTCCCAGAATCACAGAGATAACACAGTGGTAGACTGAAATCTGCCTATCCTGTAGGTACATACAGTATACATTTTCTGCAGAAAAACTCATCTCATTCACCATAAGTGGGCAATAATTTACAAATACGAGATAATACAGATACAATTTACCACATACGTGTACCACTGTCAGAAAGCCCACAATGTTTGCTTCACTGATGATGCTTTTTCATCAAGCTTTGAGATTTCGCAGTTTGTTCGGCGGTCCTTGAACGTACCATAGTTGTGTGCTATGAGACACAGAAGTTTGGCTCTGGAAGCACTGGCTTCGACAGTCAATCCGGCTTCAAAACTTGAAGCGAGGTGAACACAGGTTCATATATTATCGTAAGTCCATCCGTCCTCACTCGAGGTCGGGTCGCAGGGGCAGCAGCCTAAGCAGAGAAGCCCAGACTTCCCTCTCCCCGGCTATATCCACCAGGTCCTCCCCGTGGATCCCAAGTCGTTCTCAGGCCAGTTGAGACACATAGTCTCTCCAACATGTGCTGGGTCTTCCTTGAGGCCTCCTACTGGTCGGACAAGCCCTGAACACCTCCCCAGGGGGGCGTCCGGGAGGCATCCTGACCAGGTGCCCTAGCCACCTCATCTGGCTAGTCTCAATGCGGACGAACAGCGGTTCTAGTTTTTCCCGCATAGCGGTGCTTCTCACCTTATCTCTAAGGGAGAGCCCAGCTACAATCCATGGGACCATAAGTCATTACTGTAAGTCATTAGGTCAAACAGCGTGGACTATGGCTTGGAGAAACGCCTTCTCTAGCATACTAGCTACACCGTGTCTCCGATTCCACCTGTTTATGAATCATCTTACATTATCATGTGAGTACCTATACATTTTATACTTTAAATGTGTTTAAGAAGTGTGTGAGACATATTTAGGACTTAAACCTGGCTTATGTCGCATGGGAGGGTTCTGGAGCTAAATATAACCTAATAATTGCAAATGTCACTTTTATTGAGCCGACATCACGATTTTTGCCCTTCCCTGGTGGTCCCGGAGCGTAACCGGAGTGGATCGACTTTGTTCTATTCCGCACCAGCATCTGTCTATTGCATTCAAATCATCATCACATCACAGCATCCATTCACGTGTTGTGTCATGTTGTGTAATCTTCCAAGGTTCTCCCAGTTGCATTTACTTTTGAAAGACAGAAAATCCAGATGGGAGTCAATGATTTCAACTACAAAGGTATGTTAATGAGGTTGGGGAATTTTTGTTCTGATGTGCGCTTGGAGAAAACAAGGAGACAACAATCACAGCAGCAAGTGCAGTTTGACAGAGCAGGCGGGTCTGCAATGTAATAATGCATGATTCAAAGCTATTTTAAGAGTTCTTTGGGGAGATCTCCCTAACAATGCTCTGTGGAAACTGTGCACATCAGAAACACTGCAAGCACCTACTGGGTTGATCATAGGTTGGTTCTATTTTCGGGTTAGGGAACAACATGCCGATCCGACAGCAACACAGTGAATCTGTTTGGATTTGCCCTGGATCAAATACGTGACATCTATCTTCTTGTTTTTATCATGAATACCATGCTGGTTCAAGGGATTCTAACGCTTATCCCTTTAAAGGGAACATTTGGTGATTTTATCTTTTACTATTCAGAATACTGCTGCTCAGATTGAGACCCTAGTAGTGGTTTTAGTTTATAGCTGCAAACGCACAAGAGACATCCCCAACATCTGCATCCAGAAACGCTAGACATCACTGGATGTAAATGCATCCGGGATAGTTTGCGGAAAGGTGGGTACTCTTTTGCCACACTAGTTTTATTTGATCTAAATATAAAACAATTCAAAATGCATTTATGGTATTTGTCAAGTTTAAATAGATTGTTACATTGGTAAAATGGCATTTTATTTGGGAGACACTAAACAGTGTTTATGACTTGTAAGGACTCGAAAATTTCAAGTCAATGACTTTGGAATTGGCTCGACCTATCCTGTCTTGACTTGGACTTGTAAAACAAAACACTTTCTCACACCTCCGCCTATAACACAAAGATAAGATGTGGATGTTTTGTTCCGGTTGCTGAGCATATATCAGGGAACCTTGATCGTTAATCCGTTCCAGAAGGTCCGACTCATACTGAAACGTACTTTAACCAAATACATTTTTCCCATAAGAAGTAATGCACATTCAATTAAACCGTTACAGACAGCCTAAAATGTTAACACATCACACGTTTGTTTTAATAGTTTTACAATTATATATCTCTAAATGATGAATGAAAGGAATAAATGAACATTTAAGGTTACTTTTACCTCCAAGACGTGAAGACGTGATTGTTAAGAAAGACTGCGATGTGGCAGCAAGATCCACACAGACACCACCTTCATGTTTTGTTATTTCTTGAACTCAACAGTGTTTCTCGCCTCCTTTATCAAAATGCTGGCAACTTTATTTGGCTCCATGATGGGTTATTTTGCAGCCGTGATCAATAAGAAATGCAAAGACTTGTGGCGTAACTGTGTTAGTTAGCAAAGAACTACAGAGTCAACCGCTTCATAGACAGGCGACGGGGCTGACTTCTGGTTCCGGTTTCCATTTTATCAGCAAGCTAATAGACTGCTAGCACACGACGTCTTGTGATAAAAATACATTAAGAACAGAGTTGGACTCACGCAGTGTATTAATAACACAACAAGATGCGCTCCACATTGTACGCTAACTGGAAAATGTACACAAACCGGGGCAAAATTGTGGCTTAAATTTTCGGCGTAAACTGGAAAAAACCCTTACTGGGCCGGACTCTAACCAAGGTTCCACTTTGGTTTCAGTATCTTTAATGTATCAAAGTGGTCCACCACATGCGTCCCTCGCTGGAAAAAGTTTGGACACCCCTGCTGTAAGGGGATTGATGATTCGAGCAAGACTGATTGAAAAACATAGCAGCCATCAAGGAAGACGTCTTTGCAAAGGCATGTGCGGGACTTAGACAAGTGGTCAATTGCCCATAAATCACTAACAATTTGTCAGTGATTATAAATGATTCCAATGATTATACAACTTTGAAGATATCTGTATTACATACAGTACTGTATATGCTATCATGCCTTCCAAAGCACTTTGAGTACCGACCACAGGAGGCACCGCAAATGTCATTTACATTCATATGAAAAAATCAGAAGACCAAATTTAACAACTGTATGAAAAAAGCCTAAACTGGAAACTTGCAAAATGTCAACAATTTCCATAAATTCCGGTGTATAAGCCGCTACTTTTTTCTTCAACTTTGAACCCTGCGGCTTATACTGCGGTGTAGCTAATTCACGGCCATGTTCTAATCTTCAAACTACTACTCGTTTAGACACTGTGCCACTATCGAGTCAGTGGGGAACTCATAATAAGCTTGTCAAACCATCGGAAATGAACTGCCTTGATGAGAGGCAATGCATGATGGGAAGAAGTTAAAATAGTGTTATTTTATTCTACACTCATATTGGTCTTGTATATTTCTTATCTACCTTTTGCGTATTGAGTTGCTGTGTGGGTTCTTTCGTCGATGACACCGTGAGTCAGACTGTTGTATTGAGTTATGACCTCCTGCGATTTCCAATGGTTTGACAAGCTCGTCTTGAGTTCCCTTGTAACTGATTGGTTCCTACCTAATAGAGCGCTACCTGTTCCCCACGGACTCATATGTGTCACAGTATCCCACTTTATGACCTGGACATGTGCGGCTTATGGTCCGGTGCGGCTTATATACTGTATGTACAAATCTGTTTTTCTCTTTAAATTTAGGGGATGCGTCTTACACACCGGTTCGTCTTAGACACCGGAAATTATGGTAGTATCAGCGATTAAGATAGTTGATTGCATGTGATTAAGAGGCAAAACAAACAAAACACTTAACATGTATTCAAAAACAGTCAAACAAATGGTTAGCAGTGTCCTTGCAGTGACTCTTCAGATCAAGACTGCTTTTGAGGACATAAATGTCCACATTCTGGACAGAGAAAATGGATGTCTTGAAAGAGGAGTGAGGGAAGCCATCTTCATTAAGGTTGAGAAGCCGTCTCTGAACAGAGGGGGACATTTGCGACCTTTCTCCCACATAGAATGCTATCCTTACATCCATTTCTAAAATCATTTAGCCTCAAACAAATGAACAAGTCATAGCCACCTTGGTTCCAGGTGGGTCCATGACCATCATTACATCCAAATGGAATTCTAATGAAGGTGATACCACCTAATGACCATCATTAGCGGGAACAGGCCCCACTCCATTGTATCCTAACGACACCACAAAAGAGCAAACCATGTCTGGACATGCCTCCTCCTTTAAAGAATAAATATACTGGACCTTGCACCAAGATCTCAGACTAGTCTTTAAGCATGAACTGATGAAGCCTGCTCGGATGAGAGCGAAACGACTTCTAAGACAACGTGAACGGTCCAGTTGCGTTCGAGTGCCCTGAGAGTACAATAACATGGATGAATGAGAATATTCACAGGCACATATTAGATTATCAAGTTTGTTTTTGTTCCAAATGTTGACATATGTTTTCAGAAAGATGGCTTATCTTCCATAAGCAGATTGCAAACAAATAGCACGCTGAGGAAAAAGACCATGCCTTATTTGTTTTGTCAAAGGTCAGATCTGAGGGGAAATAAATCAATGACAGAAGATGTGAGCCGGCAGATACATAGCTTTAGTCATCATGGTGTGCTGAGTACTAATTTCACCATCCTGAGGGATGGAGCCAGAGGTCGTGACGGATAGAAAGGACAGAGGATAAGGATATGAAAGACCTCATGAGGTCTGTCACACCAAACTGAGCCAACAACGGCACCAATCCCATGATGGCAGAAATCTGGATTATTGCATCTGTCGTTCGAATCCCCTTACATCACATCACTGTCTCGCTGCTCTAAATCCACGCCATGGACCGTCGCATCATGTATCGCTTGTCGTAATGGTTATGTTCAGCTAGTTGAAAAAAGAATCAGAAATTTGGTTGCTAAATTGCAAAAAAGTCAAATAAAATATAAAATTAGGAATGAATGCCAGAGAGAATCCATCACCATCGTCTAGATTGAACAATTGAAGTGAAGTGCAGTGAAGCTGACCAATAATCACACACTGCTAGCATTTGGCTAACTAACACAGCCTCTCTCAACCTGGGGGTCTGGGTCACCCATGGCACAATCATTTCTGGGGGTTGCCAGGCCATTGTGGGAAAACGTAAATGGTGTTTTTTAAGTAGAAAATAGCTTTACATATTTTTCTGTTTCATCATCAACTGAGTTTGTAGAGTTGGACTTTCCGGACTATGGAACAAAAAAGTTGTTGCGTGGACGGAAAAACGGACCGCTGGCTTCACAGAACAGTGAGGTGTCTCGAGGTGAATAACCTGGAAGCCTAACAGGAGCATCACTGCCTGAGTGATGTGTCAGGTGCTACGACCGGCAGATATTCGACCCAGTAGCAGATGTTTGACTTTTTGAGCGAATATATCACAGTCCCTGCTACTACTTCATATGAGAAGGCATATCTGTTTGCTCAATCAAAGAAAGCATACCCAAAAAGGCTGAGAACAACTGAACAAGACAGAACTGGGACGTGATCGAATGCATCGTTCAAAGAGTTTTCAGTGTAGACATAAAAGCTTGGTACCCACCCATTGTCAGGAGGGAAGGAGACCAAGACCAGATTCCGAACTGTACTACAGCATACCTCACTTCGATTTCCTTGCTTTCTAAAGTAAGAGTAACCATGACTGTATGAAAGGTGGTGGTTGATGATGGATGGTATTCAAGCGGCTAAAATAACGAAGGTTGTGATGCATTGTCAAGATGATAGAGGGCTCTATTAATTTCTCCCTCTGAAGAAGGAAGAATGTTCTTGTAAATTAATAAAAGATGAGCACAGGAAGTGTTGAGAGGCTCCCAGCGCTTATGAAAGCTCTACTGTTGGTTTGCATCATCCCCTGTCTCAGCTCTTGTCAATCTGGACCCAAGATGTTTCTTTCGACACGCTCTCATCTACATACCGTATCTTGTACCAGACTCCATTCCCACACACTTGTTGTGTAACCTATCCATTCACAATGGGAGTAACTTTGCATTGTTTAGCACCTCAATTTAGTACAAGTATGTAGACGTCGCCTTAAGCAGGCACTGTTTAGCAATAAGAAGAACAAAATAGACCAGGCCCTGATTAGTTCAGGGTTCCTACGGATTTGACATTTCAAAATTCCATACTTTTCCCCGACTCAGTAAATAGACGTATATCATTGGATATGTCAATCTCCTCTGATTTCAGCCTCTCATATGTCAACGTTTTTTGCATATCTTCTGATATGTTACCGACCAAACCACTAAGTACTGGTTCATTCATTGATTTGGCCCATCTATGGCCTAACCCATTACTCAATTAATCAAAACAACAAGCTTCAGATGAATCAACTAAGACAATAATGGTTAGTTGCAGCCCCAGTATCATGTAAATAAATGATGGAATGAATGGTTTATTTTCATTATTATGAATATGTATGCCAGGGGTCACCAACGTGGTGCCCGCGGGCACCAGGTAGCCCCCCACGACCACATGAGGTGCCCGCAGGCCTGCTTTTCATTCAGGTTTTCAGTTAATAATGTGAGAACACTAGAAACATAAAATGTGAGTTGTGGATACCAGCACTTTGTGAATGTTTTGGTAAAACAAGCATATTTGATCTGTTTGGGTTGAAATAAGGTAAGAAAATAATTTCTACAAAAATGAGTAGCTCGTGGCCATTTTCATTTTCTAAAAGTAGCACTCACAAGGAAAAACGTTGGTGACCCCTGATGTATGCCATTATGTCAGCATATCGTAACCAGGAGATTATAGCTAGGTAATGTAGCTCATACAAATGGTGGATAAGAGGAGGATAAGAGGGCTGGTCATTCAACTTAGGTACAGGTACATTCATGATAACGTAATACTTACAGTATTTTGCCGTATTTTGGACCTTTTAAGCATTACCTAAACTTCCTTCCTGGTGCATTGATTTCTCATGGCAACATAGAAACAAAGCTACACCTAGCATTAACCTTTCCAAACTCAAAAACAAAAACATAGCAGCAGTAGCGGTAGCTCTGATATGTAGCGTTACCTTTCAGTAGTGGCCTGGTGCATTGTGAGGACGAGTGTGTGGTGAAGCTAGTAAAGTAGCTTAGCAAGTGTGGTGTTTCGAAGTGTCAGTGCGCCAATAACGTAGTTCTTCAACGCAACAATGTTAATAATAATAACAATGTCACAGTAGCTTGGTTAGTATGCACGTCACATTTTATGTAAATGGTGCTTGGTTGACGCTTTGTTGTTGGCGAGTTTTTTTCAGAAGGCTTTATAGGCGTAATAGGTGCTTCCCATCACGTCCATTGTTAGCTGCGTATTTTTACATATTTTTATATCTTTAGAATGCACAGAAAAGAGAAGTTACACTGTATTACTAGTATATTGTACTGTAAATCACATTCTTCAAATGACACTGTAAAAGTCAGATTAGGCCTGTCACGATAATCAATAAATCAATCGCACAATAAATAAAAACGAACTCGATCATTTTGCCGGCCTCGATATATTAACATGTGCATGCGTGTTTGTTTTTCTCCTCTTTCTGTATCAAACATGGTAAATGACAAGAGGGTTCACTCTGTATCTGTCTCAACACCTGGGCACATTGGTTCTATAGCAGAATGAACGGAGTGAGTAAACCCTCCTGTCAGTCATTTACTCTCTTTGTCCCAGTGGGCGGGGCTGCTACCGAGTCCACACACAGAGTGCTGCAACCTGTAAGTGAGCAAACACAAATATGAACGAAGGCACAACAGCTATGGTTTCTAAGGCGAATGCCACAGCCCCAGTGTGGGAATATTTTGGTTTTAAACAGAATGAACAAGGTGAGCCCATGAACACCGCATTTGTGTCGCATTTGTTGGAAAGTAGTGGCAATAGAAAATGGGGAATATGACCAACTTGCATGCTTACCTCCATAATAAAACATCCTGTCCAGTTTTCCCGACTGGGGAAAAAAACTGTCGCTCGAGGTGCAGCGGAGCCTTCATCCCGTCTGTCAACGCTTACTGAGGCATTTTGTCGGCAAAGTAATGATACACAAAACAGCTCAAAATGGTGCGCGCTCACTGACAGTGTCGTTCGCTACATGTTAAGCATTTCTGTTAAGGAAAAATACCCAATGTTCATTATTTATTCAAGTGCAATTTTGTTTACAAAGACTTGATACTATACCGTTAACAAAACATTTTTTTAATAGTCTTACATATTTAAAACAATTCTACATGTATATACAGTAAATGAGTAATGAAAGTGATGAATGAACATTTAAGGTTACTTTTATCGTCATTGAAGACTGTGACTTCCCAAAGACACAATGTGCCAGCGAGATCAACCACCACCTTCCTATTTTCAGTCACGTCAAGAATTACATCTTCAGTGAGGGTAAAAGTAACCTTAAATGTCCATTTATTCTTTTCATTCATTTCTGCATGTAAAACTATAGTTGTAAAACTGTAAAAACATGTTTTGTCTAAACATGTTTGGCTTTCTGGAACGGAATAATTGGATTTACATTATTTCTTACGGGAAAAATGTATTCGGTTAATGTCTGTTTCGGTTCGTGTTAATGACGCTAACCAAGGTTCCGCTGTAGATCGATATTTTTCTCATCTCACCATAAAACTTATTTCCAGAAGGCATGTGGTTTGTCCAAGTGGGCAACGGAAAATTTCAGTCGCTATCGACAATGTTTATTTCGGAGCAGAGGCTGGGCAAGTGTTTCGAGTATTGGTCTATCCCCAGGGTCGCCAACCCACGGCTCTGAATCCGCATGTGGGTCTTTTTTTAAGACCTGAGTGGGGAAAATGCACATTTTTGAAAAGAGTTAAAAATACCCGACTATTTGTAAGTCTGTGAAAGCATCCTGGCTGGTTGGATGAGCAAGGGAAATGGAGGGGAAGCTGGTGTGTGCTTGTCTGTGTCCGGTGGGCTACTGGTGAGACGTGTTTTCCCCCGTGGTAACATAATCATGAATGCCAAAAATGAAACATCCCCTAAGAAAATAGTTTAATTCTGCACGGACAGATTGCACGGACCTGTAAGCTGTTAAATAACATCAATAAATATCATCATCGCTTATTTGAATGAAACAAAAACTGCCCTGACATTTGCAACAACAAAAAGTGTTGTTGTTTTTCTTGATGTTTTATTCTACACAGTATGTGAGCAAGCATTGTACTAACAAACGATGACTCATAATCTATGTTGTCAGTCAAACATGCTTTGCTGTGCAAAAGAACGGATGAGAGACAGGTACTGGAAAGCAGTTGTACATTCAGCCCAGTTTTCATTCGACATGCTTGAACGATAACCATCAATGGAAATACATTTACTTAATGCATCTATTGACAATATAGTACAATGTGTCACCCCGGCGGGGACATTTACTTGATGGCAATTTCCCTGCACAGCCCAACAATGAAAGCAGCAGGTGAGGTTCTCTGCACATCTAAATGCTAATGTTTCCTGCTCTCGAAACATATGCCGACACTAATTGACTGCATTGCTGAACGGAGTAGCACCAACAGTGATGGCGTACAGTACCAAGGGAGGAAGGGGTCATTACAGAGGTGAGCTGTGTTATTGTCTGTTTTGCTCTGGCTAAAGGACTTTTCAATTGAATGCAAATGGTGGGTGAGGGGAACCTAGACAAACATCAAGTACACTTTGGACACAGCTGCGTCCTCGGTCCCAATTGTAGGGCCCTACAAAATCCATTTAATTTTGTCATATTCTGTTAATTTTTTTTCCAAATTCATTTTTTTCATTTTAATTTTTTCAATTCCGTTTTTTTTTTTTTTTTTTACCTTTGACACTTATTTTACCAGCATACAGTGTGTACTTCTGTGATACAGTCATCCCTTGCAATATTGCGGTGGTTCGATTATCACTCCCTCGCTCTATTGCAGTTTTTCAGAAATTAATTAATTAATAAATGATCGCTGTTTTTTGGTTGACGATGGGGTATTGTTAGTCAAACATAAGACAAAGGTATATGTAGTATTCTGGCCACTAGGTGTCAGTAATGACTAGGGGGATCGAGCTGGGCATAGAGTCTCAAGCATCGATGGGAACCCGGACTAACATTCCGATTCTCCCAGGATCGTTCAAATGTTTTTATTTCGATTCTTGTATTCAATGCCCACTTTGCCGACCGGAAGAAATAGCCGCAAACACCAACGAAGAAGAAGCCAGCGAGCACCAGCGAAGAAGCGGCTAAAAATGTTGGCTGAACTTGATAAAGACCAACATGATTAATGTTCACACATTCATGGTGTAGAAATAACAGAGTACCCTCGTCTTTGATGCGCTAGGTCGGACTTCCTCTAAGCAGTCAGAATCAGGGAAGTCGAACAATAAATGACGTCTGTCTCATGCCAATGTACGCCAGGGTTTCCGGATGTAAATAAAGGACAGGAGCTACGGCTACAGCTAGGCAAGTTCATCATTTGCACAGTATGTCTCTGTTAGCAACAGTCAAGGGACCTTCTCAACTCACACAACACACTTCCGGCCTTCAAAATAAGAGCGGTTTCGACTATATCCTGTTTACCTGTGTTCACAAGATAAGGGTTTCATAAAAATAGCTGACACCAACATTGAGTCAGCAAACAAAGTATACTACTTTTCAAAAGTAAACATCTTTTGTGAAAGTGTGCTCCTGTAAAAAGAAACTTTATAACATTTCTATTCAAGTTGAATGCTGTGATATTTATATACTGGTTGAAAATAGCCCTGTAAGAAATTCATGCTAAAGTTGATGAAAAGTTAATGTCATTAAACAATTCATGATATTCCATCCAAAAAGAACTCTGGTTAGCACCCTCATTTAAACCATGCAAACTTTTAGGACACCACCTTTTTAAAAGCATCGGAATTGAGAATCATTAGGAACCGGGCTCGAAACAAGGAATCAAAATCGCAACCGGAATTGTTCAAATTCGAAAAACAATGCCTAACTTAATAATGACCTAGTAATGATAAGACATCACATTAGATTAGCGTCACACTGCATGAAGTCAGCTATGGCACGTCTGACATGATTAAACCCTTTCTTAAGTTTAGAATACAAGAAATAAATTGCATGTTAACCAATTAGTTGGCTAGCTTGCTAATGGTTAAAGCCATAGCCTGTGCATTACAGTTGAGCAATGTGGTGTAAACAAAGATGAATAGATATATACTATAGATAGATAGATAGTTAGTTTAATAATAGCCTTGGGGAAATTCAGGTATCTCTCATAGCTCACACAATCAAATAATGTTCACAAGGCTTAAAAAAAAAGAATAAAGTGTAAAGGTGACTACAGAGGTGTTATTTCATGTCTACAGGTCTATAATAATGTTAAATATTGTATTTAGAAAGTCCGAAACTGCTTTTCTATGCTCTAACTACAAAAAGGTTACATTTATTAACATTGAATCCTACTTTGCGGAAATTCACTTATCGCGGTCAGGTCTGGAATCAATTAACCGCAATAAACGAGGGATTACTGTAGAAGAAAATGTCCGCTAATTAAATGTAAAAATCTTGAAGGCCGGAAGTGTGTTGTGAGTGATGAGAATGTCTGTTGACGATGAAGATGAGCTGGGTACAAGAATAAATGTGCCTCTCGTCCTGATTTCACTCAGAACTTGCATGATGTCAGCGGGCAGCGCAAAATGCTGGCTTGCATTAACAAGCGGTAAAACACGCACTCTAAAACACACTCATACAGCCACCGTAGCATGCTCTGCTCAACTAAGCTAACCCCGCTAGTTTCCGTCCAGTTTGGCAGTTTTTTTCGCCGGTGTTTCAGGTCGCCGTTTTGACATGTTTAGTTCCTTCTCATGATGACAGCATTTCATTCACATGATGTCAATTTTTCGCGAGATTCCGCGTTTATCAGTCGACTCTGTTTTTATTGGTTAATTCTGCAATTCCGTCCTTGGAACGCGGAAATCATTGGGCGTACTTAAAAAGTGTAAATATTTGACAACAATAAACTGCTACCTGAAGGGTATTAAGTTTTTGTAATTGTTGTAATTTCAGAAAAGTTCAAGCCAGGAATAATGTGTGCACGTGCTCCCTCGTTTACCGCGGTCAATTGGTTCCAGAGTTCCAACTTTCACGAAGTAGGATTCCTTATTTATAAATTGAATATTTTTGTAATTAGAGCATATAAAACCTGTTTCCGGCCGTCTAAATAACTTTTTTTTAACACTACTAGAGCCCTCTAGACGTGAAACAACACCTCATAGTCATCTTTACACTAATTATGTCTACTAAATTGGGTAATATAAGACAAAATAAGATATAATTTAGACTCATGTTAGCATTGGGAGTGTTCTTTTTTTTTACTTCCTGTTGTGTACAGTACTTCCTGCGGTGGCTATTGTAACATTACTGACACCTCGTGTGTAGAATACTAGTACTAATACCTACCAATGTAGAATACTACATATCATGACAATGTCTTTGAATGCGCCTTCTGAATGCCTTATTTGTATTTCACTTTATTTAGTCGTTTTTATGTTTGAAAATGCTTACTTTATGTATGATTTTTTTAAAAAGTGCTTAAATATGCATATTTCTTACTAATAATAGGCCATATTTAACCACAAAACAGTGATGATATACGAATTCATATATTTTTGAAAAACTGTGATAGAGTGAAGCCACGAATGCCTATATTTCTATTTTATTAGCCAGTATCTAGTCAATTCAAATTGAATCTTGAAATGGAAAATAATAGCATTTTTCTTCTTACTGTTATGACTTCAAGTTGTAATTAATGGTCTGAGACACAAGTGGGAGGCAATCACAAATTTAAGAAAGTTAAAATGCTCAAACCCGAGATAAACAAATGAACTCCTTCTTTTAGTATGTTTCGGTGCCTCCCTTCTTGAATGTTGCCCATGATTCATGCAGCTGTGAATGCCTTCCTCTTTCAGCAAGGAAGCTCTGAGGCACAAGGGAACCCTTTGGTCTTCCTTTCATTTAGGCATTTCGCTCTCCTCCCAATGTGACCTGATTTAGTCAGCGTGAAACTGATGTGGACTCACTCATTTACATGAAAATGCCATAAAAGCAAAGGAAAGGGGTGTGCGTGCGCGTACTACATTATTTAGGAATACCACCACGCAAGGGAATGTGAAAATCAACACTGCAATAGTTACACTTACAATTGGAGTGGTTTAGAAACAACTGCAGACTCCAAGAACATCGGTTCAAGCAATTGTACTTAAAATGAACTATAACTTATTTGGATGTGTCTTGAAGAAAGCCCAAACTGTCACCCTCAGATGGAAGGAAATGAGTTAGGATGTTCTGGAGCAGGAGGTGTCGGAGTCGTGCCTTGGAGGGCCGAGACAATGCTTTCTTTCTGCTTTCTTCTCTTTCTGGACGGTCACTCAAGCAGGTGACTTTAATGATCAACACCTTCAATTTGAGGGAAGAGGCTCATCAGCGCAATCACCCGCTGGAGAAACCGGTTGGAGAGAAAACCTGCAGTGTCCCGGCCCTCCATCGACACATGTGCTCTGGTGGAACATCAGGTACTGCACAACAAGATCAACAAGATTCTTCAACTTCACCTCAAATCAACACCTAGACGGCTGAAACCTGGGCACATGATAGGACAATGACTAACCAACATCCGAATTGGCTTCTGAAATGGCCTTTCCAACGCCCCAACCTCAACCTAAACAAACATTTGTGGACCGGGTCCCTCAGTGGTCCCTTTAATTTGCTACCTTTTGAGATCCAGAGGGGTCAAAGAAGTCCTCTCCCAAAAAACTGCCATAAAAACATAACAAATTAATTTGTATTCTAGTTTTTTTGTTCATAGATTTCAATCAATTTCAGTCCTAATCCAAAATACCAAGTATGTAATTCTTTAACATTTTTTAATCCTTTGAATGCCCATTTGATTCGATGAGGTCACTGTTTTTATTTTGGAAAAAAAAAACATACAATGAGTGATTTTCCGTATAATAAATGTGAGGGAGATTTTTTGAAAGATCAGACATAAAAATACATAAGAGTAATAATAAAATAGATTTTGATGCCTTGTTTTTTTTTTTTTCCAGTGTCAGATTCTGAATTCACTACCCTTTAGGCGTCTCACAAGACACTCGGTTCACAAGACGAGACAATACACGAGATCGGGTCTATGAGACGAGACAAGATTTTAACTTTACTTTAAAAAAAAAGAAGTCTACTTATATAATTTCTACTATGTTACACTCTTCTGCACTGTGTGTGTATGCAAGCGGCCCCGCCTCCACCCACCAAGACAAAGAGACAAAAGGGTTCACTTTGTTCATGCAGTTGTTCTATGGCACAAACACGCCAAAGTGCTGAAAGCAATGCACAGAGTGAACCCTCGTCCTGCCTGTTTGGAAAATTATCGTGTTCATTTTCATTTATTGTGTGGTTAATTAATTGATGATCGTCCCATGTCTTGTGCCCACGAAACATTTCTTTTTTGGAACGAAAATCTTGTCATGTTTTAATGTCGCGAGATCTTGTGAACCCGCTACTACCCTTTGAAGTCCTGAGAGGACCAAAAAGTCCTCTGCCGAAAAACTACTATAAAAACATAACAAATGATCATATTTTCTACTTTTTTTGTTCAAATCTTTCAATCAACTTCAGTCCTAATCAAAAATAGCAAATATGTAATTATGTTACATTGTTTAACCCTTTAATCGGTATATACACAAGTTGAATATAATTAATATAATACAAAATTCGTAATATAATTGATACGAAAAATTCCTGTCCCATAAAACTGCTACAAAAGACTTCATTGTCGTAAAGTTAGCTATTATTTCCTTTTTTATTTTATTTTATCTTTCTTTCGTCTCGTAATTATGACCTTAACATTATAACTTTTTGTGCAACCTAACTATCTAAAAATTGCAGCTTTATTTGTTGTTTTGTTTGTTTCTCATAATATTAAGACTTAAAAAAAAGACTTTCCACTTTATGCTGCTAAAATGATGGGTTTCATTTTGTTGAAGAATTGTCTAATTTAGCACATTTATGTTTAAAATTATCCCCGGCTGTCTGCTTGATATGAAGAAGTTTGAATTTTATGATTTTTCATGAAAAATGGGAAAAATCCTTCCATATGGAGTAACACAACCAAATTTCGTAGCAAAAATGTACCTGAAAGGCCAAAAAAGTCCCCGGGGACTTTCAGGTACATTTTTGTGTTACATAGAATTGCAAAATTCCACACCAGGGGCAAATTTTAAACATAAATATGGCAAATGCAATAAATTTTCATCATCATTAGAAAATGCACGATTAATTGCGTAATACCTTGAAATGTTGTGGTTATGATGCAGTGGTGTCCAAAGTGCGGCCCGGGTGCCATTTGCGGCCTACGACTGTTTGTTTATTTGCCCGCGGCACATTCTTAAAATATAATTTAAAAAAAAGAAGCAAAAATGTAAAAATCAGCAGTAATTTTACAAGAATAAAGTCAAAATATTAAGAGGAAAAAAAAAGTCTGAATTTTACGCGAATAACATCAAAATATTAAGAGGAAAAATAATGTCATTTTAGTAGCATAAAGTTGAAATATTAACAAAAAGATGGTATTATTAAAAGTTGTAATATGAGTAACAAACAAAACAACAAATAAAGTTGTAATTTTTTAGCAAATTAGGTTAGTTGTAATGTTACAAGAATGAAGTCAACATATTATGGGAATAAAGTCATAAATATGAGAAGAAAATTTACAAGAAGAAAGTTGATATAGTTGGAAAAATAAAAAAAGCTAAAAAAAATTAATTAAATTGCTGTAATTATACGAGAATAAAGTAAAAATACAAATTCTAACAAGAAAAAAAAGTTGCAATTTCACAAGAATAAACCTGTAATATGATCAAATAGGAAAGGAAAGAAAAATAATGTAATTTTAGTAGCAATGACTTGAAATATTAATATATGAACACCACCAATACTGCCAAGAAGAGGGTCCAATATCCAGCCAACAAGCATCTGGTGGATGTGAAACTTTCTCGGGGACATTTCAGTATTCAGTTCCTTTGCACGCTCACATAAAGAGTGAATCCCACACTTTGCTGGCAGCAAGAAGGTGTGGGCCTCCAGCATGCATGCAACACACCTCTGCAAGCCTCGGCTGGCCACTGCTTTGCTATTGATTAGCCGACGCTGCTCATCGAGGAATGGAACAACTCCAGCACAGAACATGAACAGAAATATAGAGAGACTTCTTTGACTGCAGTGGCTTTCACGGCACCATCGGGGCAGGATTGGCAAATGTGATTAATAATGAAGTGCAAACATTGACTGAATTTTTACAAAGTCAGTTGAAAAATGCAAATCCACAGCTGCACATTTTCAAAGCATTCTTCTTTTTTTTTTTTGTGCCCAGGGCTTTTCGGAGTCACAATAGAGAACCAGTCAGTTTACTTTTGTTTAATGCAGAAAGTTAACTTCTTATCGCTTCCAGTCCATTATTTTGCATTTACCTATCCAAATGTTCTGTGCAAATAATGCAGTATGTGCTCTCTTTTAGCAACAATAGCTTCGCTATCCAGACATTTCAGGAGAGAAAAACAGCAAGAGCACTGTCCCGCCGCAAAATAGACGTGGCGCTACCTGTTCGTCCTCGCTCAACACATTATAACTCACCTGGCCTGCCAGAGAATAAGAAGACGGAGTAGAAAGGATCAATGTGGCTAAATTAGCTTTTTTGTCACTATATTTAGCAACTAATCATAGCCCTCTAGATACCGTTTTTCAAAAAAGAGTTTTTTGGTGACTCTGACATGAAAGCACCGTATTGCTCTTCTCAACGAGCAGCGGGTGCTGCTGCTGTGGGCCCCTCCTCTATCTGAAAGCGCTCACAAAAGAAAGCTCATTTGTAGTTCTAAACGCATGTTTTCTTATTTTTGACTCACTTTTTGCAAATACATCATGGCCAATTATGCAAATTTGACGACTACGTCAATTACGTCCACTTGTACCACATCATCACTAACCTTTCCTTGAGTAAATTGAGTATCTATCATGTCAGAGTCTCCAAAGAAACAGAAAAAGCTGCCAGATTTGTCGCTAGATGCTGTTGTCTACAGCGGTCTGAATACTTGCTAAATAGAGCAACAAAGTCACTAATGTGGCAACACTGATCCCTCCTGCTACATCTTCTTATTCTCTGGCAGACCAGTTACATATGAGGTGCGCTAAGAAGCAGAGCTACAGAATAATCTATGTTGTTTACATTTATATTTAATTATGTAGTACCTCATTTATGGCAGTTCCAGACCCAGCTGTGATATGTGAATTTCTGCGAAGTAGGATTCCTCATTTATAAATGGAATATTTTTGGAGTTAGAGCATAGAAAATATGTTTCCAACCTTCTAAATACAGTTTTTGACATTATTTGAGCTCTCTAGCCATGAAATAACACTCCTATAGTCACCTTCACACTCCTGTTACCCTAAATCGTAGACATAATAAGGCAAAATAAGACATTTAAGACATAAATAAGACTCATGCTCGTGTGTGTTGCTGTAAATGTGTCCTGGTGCTACGGGAGCTGAGTAGGTGGGTGGACAGGAAGTGACGTAGGGCGGTTCAGAGTTGAGTTGTAGCTTGGCGTGGGTTACGACCGTGTTAGGTATTCTCGCGCCTGTTGTGGGATCATTCAAACCCGCAACAAAAGGCTGTTGTTTTCGGCGATCAAGTCTGGTGTTTGTGTGTCTCAGCCAACATCACAGTAACATTACTGACACGTAGTGACCAGCGTAGAATACTACATGTCGTCACAACAGTATCTGTAATCATGTACTGTAACAGTACAATATCTGTAATCATTCCATTATCTGGATCAGTCTTTTGTAGAACCTGTTGGAAACTTGTCCGGTGTTTTTTTTCCATGCGCTCTGATCAATTTTTGTGGCGTTTTATGCACAAATGCCGAAAATGGTCCTATCTCGCAACGTTATAGAATCCTTTTAAAAAATCCTGGATCCAGACGGTGATCCGGATCACCCCAAAATGTAATCAGTTCTTCCATATCCCATTTCCGCCAATTCCTGAAAGTTTCATCCAAATCCATTCAGAACTTTTCAAGTTATTTTGAACACAAACAGATAAACGCTGGCAAAAACATAACCTCCTTAGCACAGGTAATTAGGACTTTATTCCCATAATATTTTGACTTTATTCTTGCAACTTATCGTAACGTTTAATTTCCTCCGCAACCTAATTTTCCAAAAATTACAATTTTAATAATTTTGTTTGTTTCTCATAGTCGTACGACTCGCTTAATATTTTGACTTTATTCTTTTAAAATGATCAATTTTTCCATTTATGCTGTGGTGGTGGTTGTTTTTTTTTCTTGTTAAATTATATTTTTAGAATGTTCTGTGAGCCAATAAAAAAACAGCCACAGGCCACAAATGGCCCCCAGGCCACACTTTGTACACCAGTGTGTTACTTCTAAACAAAAAAAAAGTTGATGCTAATCCACCTGTTTCTTCTCCTTTTTCTAAATGAGAATCGATTAAAGAAGCAAATCGTTAAGCAGAATCGAAAACGGAATGGGGATCGTAAAAATCTTATCAATTCCCGTCCTTAATCACACAGGCAGTGAGTACCGTTTAAGCAACGTTCTGCTCAGGTTATTGATTTTGTTTACAAATAGTTCACAGTGTCTCATTTGTACGGCAGGGTTTGGAAGTCGGAGCACTATTTTACCTCCTCGCCTGGATCCCAATTTAGTATCATCCTGCTACAGAATGAATAAAATCCCTGCAGCCCACAGGGAAGGAGTTTGTCCTTGATTGCAGGTGCTACACGGTATATTGTCCACTTAGCAGGGGAGTGAGACATTCCCAGAGAGATGATCATGTACAGGAAGCAAGTGCAGACCTCAGAGAAAAGGTGGGAAGATGTGTAAAGGTCCCGATGGGAACAATGTGGAGGATACAACCTGGCAACCCAGTCAGCATGTCAGCATGTTGTGTACACTCCCTCCAGTCTTGTGGGTTTTTATCATAAATCACTTTCTTTTGGCAGTATTGTGCAAAGGTCTTAGGCCAGGCGTGTCCAAACTTTTTCCAGCAAGGGCCACATACTGAAAAATGAATATGTAGTTACATATTTATATTTATTTCAAGAAAATAAATGCATCTCAGCTTTGTCATATAGGTGAAAAAGCCTATTAGTACTATCAACTTCACTCTTTTTTCCCCATTTTTGCAATTTTCCAAATATTTCAACTTTCTTCTTAAATAATCTTTATTTTGGTAATATTATGATTTTATTCCCGTAGTATTTTCACTTTGTTCCCATAATATTATGACTTTTCCCCTACCTAATTTTCCAAATATTCAACTTTATTTTGTTTTCTTTTTCATAATATTACAACTTAAAAAAAAAATTATTTAATATGTCAACTCTATGCTATTAAAGTGACATTTTTTCCCTCATAATATTATACGCTTATTCTTGTAAAATTGCAACTTTTTTCTCATTAGAATATGACTTTTTTTCTCTTAATATTTTGACTTTATTCTCATAAAATTGCAGCTGTTTTTTTCCATTTCTGCTGTTGTTTTTTTTAAATTTCAACTTTCTTCTTGTAAATGTTCTTCTCGGAATTATGATTTTATTACCATGATATTTTGATTTTATTCATGTTACTTTAGAACTTTTACCAGAACCTAATTTTTTAAAAATTACAACTTTATTTGTTGTTTTGGTAGTTTCTCATAATATTAGGACTTTAAAAAAATAAGCTCTTTTTTCTTTAATATTTCAACTTTCTGCTCTGAACATGATGTTATTTTTCCTCATAACATTACGACGTTATTCTCATGAAATCATGACTTTTTCCTGTTAGATTAGCACTTTTTTAATCTCTTTTAATCTTACTTTATTTTTGTAAAATTAGTGCTGTTTTTTTCCATTTTTGTTGTTGTTTTTTGTACTTTTCTTGTTAAATTGTATTTTTTAATGTGCCGCGGGCCTATAGAAAGACAGCCGCGGGCCACAAATGGCCCCTGGGCTGCATATGGGGCACCCCGGTGTTAGGCCATCATTAGTGATGCTGTGATCATACCAGAAATTACGACAATGCCACCAAGCAGAGCACAGATCTCGGGCTAAGGCTGAACTGTTGACAAAAGCCAACAAACACAGTAAAAAGTGTCGTATTTGTGTTAATTTGGTGGTTAGCAGACGACTTCCTGGTACTTGGAGGATGAGGTATCGTTCACTAATGCAATCGTGGCTTAAAAATTGAAAATAAATCCCAGTACTTTGGATACCTCTGCTGTAGGATGTCGATTGGCAACGCCACACAGTGGCCTAGTGGTTAGCATGTCTGCCTCACAGTCAGGAAGGAACCGACTGGAGCATCTCTGTGCGAAGTTTCCATGTTCTCGTGTTCCATGTTATGTGGGTTTTCTCCAGGTACTCCAAAAACACATGCATGTTACTCTGAACTGTCCAAACCTCACACTTCAAACGCCCCCGGTGTTCGTATGATTCGCTTTTCCACTAAAAATGTCACCAAAATGTTGAGATGTAGCATTCTATACTGGTCACTAGGTGTCAGTGCTGTTACTGTAATGTTTGGTGAGACACACAAGCACCAGGCTTTTATTCCAGCTTTAAATTATCTCACAACAGGCACAATAATCCCAAATAAAAACAGGGGCTACTTTTGCGACCAATACCCAAAGATGAAACTCCCCCCTGAACCCCCTGTCCACCCCTCACATTTACAGTAAAACACACGAGCAGGAGTCTTATTTATGTCTTAAATGGCTTTTTAAATTTGATTATGTGTACTACATTGGGTAATAGGAGTGTAATGGTGACTATAGGGGTGTTAGTTCATGTCTGGAGGGCTCCAATAACGTTAAAGCATTTTTAGAAGGTTGTAAACAGGTTTTCTATGCTCTAACTACAAAAATATTCAATTTATAAATAAGGAACGCAACATCGCGTAAGTTCACTTATCACAGTCGGGTCTGGAGCCAATTAACCGTGATGAACACAAACGATGAAGATGTTAAAAGTTGGTGGTGGTGTCCCACCCCCACTCCACCCCACCCCTCCCACCCCTAATTTATCCATTTCACTCATCATTTATACTTATTTTATATTGTTTCCTGTATCATTATTCTCTATCAAATGTATTGTTGTTAATATTATTGGGGGTGGGGAACAAATTAATTGGGTTTACATGATTTCCTGTGAGAAATTGCTTTGGTTTTCATATGTTTCGGTTTTCGTCTGACCTTTTGGAACACATTAATGACAAAAAACTTGTATGTATTGATATTTTTTTGGCCGAAAAGCAAACAAGCATAGGTTTGAAACTGTCCATAGGAGTGAATGTTTGTCTGCTTTTGCCCTGCTATTGACTGGTAACCCTCTCACCCAAAGCCAGCTGGGATAGGCTCCAGCTCACCCATGACCCTAATGATGACAAGCCGTTTGGAAAAAGAATGAATTGGCGATGATACTCTGTATGGATGAGGAAAACCACTGTGGACACTGCATCTTTTCACACAAGATAGACTTTGTGTGTGGGGGCTGACACAGACTGACACTCAGCAGGAAATGCCATCTATCTATCTATCTATCTATCTATCTATCTATCTATCTATCTATCTATCTATCTATCTAGATGTAGAAGTGTGTGGGAGTGTGATGGAAAAAGCTAAAGCAGAAGTGAATGGGCTCTTCGCATGCACAAATGGTTTGATTAAGACTAAGAAAGGAGTCATCAATATGAAAATGAATCACCTTCCAGGTCTCGAGCCACTGTGGGCTTCAATGGCGTGTGTGAACATTTAATTTTTGTTTTGGCAAGAGTTCGGTGCATGTTGTTCTAAGAGGCACACATCTGTTCGAGCGCTATTGTTAGCGTTGATGCAGAACACTCATGCACGCACCGACTGAGCAGATCAGCATCCACCGCTCCCCAGGATGCCCCGGAGGAGGAGAAACACTGATGCCCCCAATCGATGCTGACTCTACTGTCATTACAGTGGATTAAAACTTAAGTCTTACCTGGGAAATGGACAATTCATTCGAGGGCGATGCGAGCTGGTGCTGGCAGGCCGAGTATCCCCTTTGCTTGACTCGTAGACAGAAAGCAGTACCGAGTAGTGCCGCCCCGGAACCAGCATAGCATTATGCTCGCTCACTGCGGCTGTCTGGCTGAGAGATAGGGATGGGCGATACTGCAGATTTTGGCGTCGATTGGATACCAAGTGGACCGTACCGATACGAGTTCCGACACTTAGTCGAATTATTTTGCCTTGTTGATCAAAATCACAATAAAACGCAGGACAAATATTTTTGGTAAAAAAAAAAAAAAAACATTACTTGTGAACAAAAAATGGGATACATATGCAACAATAAAAGATCCCATAGTCACTATGGTATCTGTCGATTATTACATACAATGTTTTTGAGCAAAAGCAAGTTAATTGTACAAAATCATTAAACAAAAGCAAACCAGTCAAGTGATTTAGCTTAGGGGGTTCTGTTGTTTTGTGACATATTGCTGCCGAATATTAAAATTTTACTTTCTGAGCTGAACCATATGCTTTTTTGTGTGCTGGTTAGCCTAGCATCTTTTATAACAAAAGCTGGTTTAAAGCTCACACATTTCGCATCATTGTTAACCAATTATGTATTTATTGAAAAGAGGTGAGGTCTGTTTGTAGTTTATGCCTTGAATCTTTGAATGAATGCGCTTTTCTCACATTGGTAGCTAACGAGTTAGCTTACCTGACCCTGAGGTTGAGTTCCACATTACCTGTTGTGCGACTATCTCGCACAACAGGTGTGCTTGAGCTAAGTCATAAGGACTCGGGTATGATCATTTTTAAAAATTCTGTCGATATCATACCATACCTGAGTCATAATGGCTTTACATAGGGGGCCGTGGGGGATATGTAAACAAACAACCGCGACTAGACTACTAAATAATTTGCGGTTGCTTGCAAATATTAAAAAATACATTTTTTTTTGTTGTTTACCCGAATTTAAAATGAACCCCCATATGGAGACAATGATTCGTTTCCACAACCGTGATACAAGACCGAGGCTGTCGTCGACACGACAAACGTGCAGTGTCACGTGTACTCTTGGGATAATTTCATTTGTACACAAATTCTCCCCTGTCGCTTTTGACATGGGAGCACAACGGGTGTTACTTCCTGTGACTGTTTGATGGTTTCGGAACAAATGCCTTTGGTAACTTTGATCCAAACTAGTCTGTGATTAATAGCATACAGTAATAATCCCTCGTTTATGGCGGTTAATTGGTTCCAGGACCGACCGTGATAAGTTCATTTCTTATTTATAAATTTACAACCCTCTAAGTATGGTTTTTAACACTATTATAGCCCTCTAGACATGAAATAACATCCCCATAGTCACTTTTACACTCCAATATAGTCGACATAATAAGAGACAATACGCCGTAATGTTAGCATTGGGAGAGGTCCTTGTTGTCTCATCAGTGTGCCATAATGTAACATACTGACACCTAGTGACCAGTGTAGTGTACTACATACCACAAAGTGTCTTTCAATGTGTTTTCAGAATGCCTTATATTTGTATTTTGGGTAATTTAGTCTTTTTTTTCTTGAAAATTTTTAATTTAGGCCAAAAAACCCCCCATACATTTTGCTTAATCGTGCATATTTTGGACTTAATAACAGTCCGTAGTCAACCACAAAACAGCAATGCTTTATTCATTCATATTTTTTGAAAAACTGTCATAGAGCGCTGTATTATTATTATTATTTACAGGACTTTTATTTTGATATAAGGGTGTTTAAATTGGGGCCGCACGGTGGCCGAGTGGTTAGAATGATGGCCACATACATGTCGGGTGATCCCGAAGACCTTGAATCTCCGCTTGGGCATCTCTGTGTGGCGTTTGCATGTGTGCGTGGGTACTCCGGTTTCCTCCCACATTCCAAAAACATGCATGTTAGCTTCATTGGCGACTCTAAATAGTCCATTGGTATGAATGTGAGTGTGAATAATTGTTTTTCTATATGTGCCCTGCGATTGACTGGCAACCAGTCCAGGGTGTACCCCGCCTCTCGCCTGAAGTCAGCTGGGATAGGCTCCAGCATACCCCCATAGAAAATGGATGGATTGATGTGTTAGGGTTAGTTGTTTAAAATAGTTAGTTTAGGTAAGTTGGTTCTGTGGGCCAAAGACATGTTTTCAGTTTTTAGTTTTGCCTGGGTTTAGCTGGAGAAAGTTGTTTTGCACACATACTGTACACCAGGGGTCACCAACGTTTTTTCTTGCGAGAGGTCAGGTCTAGCAGAACTAAACATGAGACTTTGCCTGCATCTGCGCTCAGACGGATAACATTTGTCACCTTGATCAGAGCTGTCTCAGTTCTGTGGTGGGGCCGATTTACTGTGGCATCAAGACTGCTCATATCTTTGTGATGAAAAGCGTCACTCTCCGCTTCATCTCTACAGCTACTGCATTCTCCCCGGCTGACACTGACAGCAGTGCTGCTGCTTGATTGTTGTGATGGTAAAAAATGTCGACACCTTCGGTAGTTTTGTTCAAATCTGTTTTGTTCTCCTCTCGCCTTCTCCTCTTCTCAGTTCCACCGAGTTTGTTTTTTCTGCTTTTCTTCTGTCTTCCTGACTCAATGTGCGCATGAGCAGTAACATGGAATAGTCCATTGCATGAGATGGGAGGAGGGAGCGGTCGAAACGGTCATGATAGGTTATGCATTTTGATTTAGTTTTAAGTACGTGAATTAAACTAAAACAGTAGTGTGTACTTTAAATCGAAGAAAAAAAAGAATCTCGGGGGCCCTAGGCACTTGCCTTTGTTTGCCAAATGGTAAGTCCGCCCAAGGAAAAAACATGTTCAACACAGGACGTGAACAAACTACCAATGTTAAAATCTAGCCAATGTTAAATGTCATTTATGTGTCAATACTGACATCTAGTGGATAAGGTTTCACATTACAAGCAAGGGCGTTATCTGGGGACTGGATAAAAAAACAGGTGGAAAAAAGCCATGTCAAAACAGCATCTAAATGAATACAAATGAGTATGATGACTGCAGCAACAAAAAAAGACATTCTCAAATGACGAGCCCTCTCGTAAAGACAGAATAGGAGTCCTGGCTGTAATTCGATTCAGGAGCACTGACTTAAGTTGGACGCTAGAGGCCACCAGTGAGCTGAGTCAGACACACGCCACGCGTGAACGTGAACGGTGAGTTAATGTGCTGTCATATCGACAGGACAGGCCTATTGACTGTAATGGCAAGATGATTGCAATGACAGAACACGGAGCTCCTCACGAAAGAGTGATGGAATCACCTCAGCCGAAAGAAACTTGCGTGTTTTAAAGCGTAAAAGGACTGCGAGCGCAAATCAACGCAATTAACCCGTCGGGAATAACGGCCAATGAAGACTGGGTGTAATTGCGGACCAATTGCAAATATACATATATGAATGAATGAATTAGTAGCTACAGACGACACGAGCCATTCAACCGTGTTGTCTGCTGAGCCTCCTCTGGCAGAAATCCATGCCGAATAACAGCTCGTGCAACAAATGCATGCATTCATGTGAAGAGTGAAAATCGTGCAACGTCTGTCTTATTGTAACCGTCCACTTTTCACCCCCCCTGCGCACACATGTAATAGGATGAGTGGAAGCAGTGATGAAATGCACACATCGCGTCCACCTCCTCCCGACTTTCTTCACGTCACCCCGCCCGTCTGCCTGTCGGATCCTCCCTCAAACCCTCACAATCATTCCTGAGAGCCACTCCGGGCTGGGAAAACAGAGACGGGGCGAGCCAAACAATACACGCAGACTCCCCTTACACATCACCTAGACTACCTGCTCCAGCTCAGCAACGGGGAGGAGGACGCGCAAGTGCGGGAGCGTCCATGCGTTCCAGCCGAGCCAGGCAGTTAAAGGACAACAACAACAACAACAGCAACACATCGAAAAGCTGGGATGAGAGTTTAGCTTAGGAACTCTTTGGCGAAGAGAAGAGTCTAAAGGCTAAGAGGAGACATGCATCTCAACAGAGAAGAAGAGAGCAGCAAAGGTGGGTGACATTTTCTCATGTTTTCTTTTATAGTTCACAGATCTCGCGTTGGTTGGCAGATGCCCTTGAGTGTGTCATGTCAAGCAGTGATGCTGGGGGGGGGTCATTGCAACAAGCTGCCAACTGCCATCTCCTATATTGCTAGTCTGCCTCTTTTCCCTCCCCTCCCTAAAACACACACACACACACGCTCACAAGCCGTGCATGGCAGGGAGATGGGATGCTGCACACACCCCAGGTGCCAAGTCAGTGAGGCACTTGTTGTGCCCATTGTGGCATCCACCACCACAGAGGTGGCCTAAGCACAAACACCACAAGGTCATCCAGGCTCGGTCATATTAATGAGCAGTCTGCATGTCTGCGTGTGTCCGTGTGTGTGTGTGTGTGTGTGTGTGTGGTTAAGGATCGTGCACAAGAGACACCAAGCTTTCCATCAGGATATGTTACGACAGAGTAAATACATTGTCTGTCTGCACCGGGTGCTGTGTTTTTGTCTGTCACGTACGGTTAGGGTCACTAACACCTGCTGCTGGAGGTGCTTTTAGGAAGAAAAGCAAGCACGTTTAATTGGAATTCAATGTATGCAGTGTTGTTTGTTGTTGTTATTTTAACCCCTACACATGTTGCAGTTTTATGCCCCGTGTAATTCTGGGTCAATGCCTTGCTCAAGGGCGTGATCAGCAATCCAGCTTCATTTACCTGATTTAAAAACATACCGCCTATCAATTTACAAGCGATGCGTACACTTGATTTAACACCACCATGATGTTTTACCCGTTCAACACACACACACACACACTTGGAGTAACATGTGTAATATAATGTCCATTACACGAATTATTCAATATTACCATCCTCTACCCAATGATCAATATGATTAGCAGTAAAGCTAACATCCCGGTTGATGCACGACTTTGTCCACTAAAGTCTAAACGTCTCACATCTGAACAGCTTGCCAGTTATGATACTGTGACACTGGCAAGGGAGGATCGCTTACTTTGAAGCTGCCAAGCTTTATGGGAAGCTGATATCTCGGTTTTTAAGGCCGCAAAGCATGCTGAGAACACTGCTTACCGTCTCATCCTATACCTCTCCCCTGTCGATAAATATGGCCCCAATAGGGACTAAAGATGAGTCACCAAATGTTGATAATGATAGCGTCACGGTTGTATGACAGACTGGATGACAAAAGGCAGTCGTTGCTTTTAAAAGACTGGTTAGTTATGATAGAACACAGGTGGTCCTAAGGTTCCTAGACTGTGATGCAAGTTGGAACTTATACCTCAGTTCACTACTGTACACAGAACACATGCAGGACATATGAAATACAGGAATAAGAAGATTAAATACAAGTGTTAAATGTATGTTGTCCCAGGCTAGTCTGGGAGGCCTGTCGCGATAACAAATTTTGCTGGTCGATAATTGTGCTACAGATCAACAGCGATAGTCGATGTTATCGACATTTTGTGAGACCATTTTTTTCATTTGGCCTCCTTTTCTCCTTCCAGATCTCCTTGTAGCAGCGCACAAAATCCATGACACTCTAGCATTCAATAATCTTTATTATTAATGATGGTCGTGACAGTCGAGCGGTTGGGACCAAAGGAGTGGCCGATATTAGGCCACTCAGCAATGGTGATGGCTTTCCTTTTCTTTGGCGCACCGCCCCTTGGGAGACATAATGAAGTCCGTAAAGTTTGGTCATAGTTTGGTTGGTCCTGCAACATATAGTCAGGTACGACTTATGTATTAAACGATATATAATTGTCTTGAAACGTCAATTCGTACTGACTGACATGTACCGAGGAGTGAACGTTACCGTCAACAGCCACCAGAGGGCGTTCTAGGCTTGTGACAACGGCTCCATCAATGGATTCAGTGACGTGGAATGAGAACGGGAGCTCGGTGAATTTACTTACCACTAACTTGTTTGTCGAACTCACTGGCTTGTTATGTTCATTTAGACAATTCAGTAGGGTTGTGAACGATGAACCGATGTGACCGGATATCCAGGTCGACAAGCGAGACGTTCGGCTGTGCCGGTAGCAGCCTACTGTATCGATAAGAACCAGCCATGAATCCATAGATGAACCAATTGTGGAGACATGCAGCAGGTATCGGTTGACAGGTTGTCTTTCAAACAACGCTAGAGCTTGGGCTGCCGGCGAAAGGATTGTCACGCATGCGCCGCAGCTTGCCATGACCGAAGACCAGACTGAAGACCAGAATACAATTACTATTACTATTGTCATGACATTTTCAGTATGGGATTGTCTACTTTTCCAAGCTAACACAGCATTTTCATTGCACCCACGGGACAAACAGTGCTATTTACTTATCTTTACCTGGAAACATCTTTGCCACTTTTGAAGAAATGTGCCGTTATTTGAGGGGCTTTGCGCTATTTATTTATTTTGTATTATTGATTGGACTGAAGGCTCAGGCTTGTGTTTTTTCCGTTGGTACATTAGTACATGTCACACGGATCCAATCAAACAAAAAGACTTTCATTCAGAAAGTCTTTTTTTTTGGTCCGTGTCTAAAAAATAACTACATTTGACATGTGATGCGTTCTTTGACGCATTTGAAAATACCGTAATTTAATTGACACCTTTATTTTCTAACGTAAGATTAATGTCTACGTCAACAAACATTAACCGTGGAATTGAATCGAATCGAATCGTATCGTTTGTACACTGTATGGATTTGTTCTGTTTTTAAACTATATCGTTTTTGAATCGCATCGTGACGTGTGCATGTAGATTCGAATCGAATCGTCACAAAGAGATTTACATTCCTACTAGTCAGGTGTGTTCTTTACGCTACTGCCTTTCCATATTAAATGTCTGTTTTTGGTCTTGAATTTTGTGAAATACATTTTTAAATACATGCGACTTATACTCTGAAGCGACTTATAGTCGGGAAAATACGGTATTACGCGATGTTATCCTTCCTCAGTGTGGCTGCGAAGTCAGACACTGTATTCATCTTTATTGTAACTAGTTCACCGACCAAAATGACGTTTTTAATTCATAAATGAGAGCACGGTCGTGACCACAAAACGCCATAACACTTAAACGATAAAACACTAGCACAACGCACATGAGCTATCATAAGAAATGAGTCCAATCATTTGATTTGATGATGACATGATTTCTGCTTGTAGGCATTTTGCTTGTCAACATGAATCACATCAATAGCTTGTATTTATGCTGCATTCAGCTTTCATTTCAAAGCAGACATTTTAACTCTGACCACTTTTAAACCATTCTGATCATATGGCAACATTTGCATTTGAAAATAAGGGACATTTTTCTGGAAAATAAGATAAATTCCCCACAAATTCTCCATTATCCTCGGATACAGTCACCATTGTCACCTGCAGTACCTCATGTCATCACCCAGAAGGATTAGCACTGTAGACCAGCACCGAAAGAGGGTATACTGCTGTCTGAGCTACGAGCGACGGAAGAAAAGGGGAGAAAAATACCAAACACGGGAGTTTCCCGGGTAAAACGGGAGGGTTGACAGCAACAAAAAGACCCTTTTGTTCCAAAAGTTTGGTTGGAATAGTTGTTTTTCTTTTCTCTGCTGGTTTTCAGAAGCCATTACAGTATGTTCTTCATATTTACAGTCCTTCCTTGCCACTTCGGACTTTGAATTTCACATTTTTTCCAGAACATATTAATAAATATAACGAATAAATCATGTCTGTGGTTGAATATGGCCTATTATTAGTCCAAAAAGACACATATTTGAGCAAATTTAATGGGTTTTTTTGCCGAAAGTAAACATTTTTAAGCATAACAATGACTAAATGTGCTGAAATACAAATATAAGGCATTCAAAAGACACATTATAAGACGTGACGATATGTAGTATTGTTACAGTAATATTGGGTGAGACACACAAGCACCAGACTTGATCGCCGGAATCACGGGCTTTGATTGCAGGTTAGAATAATGTTATAGCTGACGATAATCACTAATAAAAACATGGGCTGTTTTTGTGCAAAGCTAAAACTCAACTCTGAAGCCCTGACATCACTTCCTGTCCCCAACCTTTATGGACCTGCTCGTGTTCTCACAAAGTGATCTAATTGATCTCATTTATTATGTATTGTGTAAAGTTCAGACAGGGACAACATCAAATTAAAAGCACAAAATGAATACAGAGCCAACATCCACCAGTACGAGCCTGGACTTTGTTTTTCAGAGAGGTGCAGATGTGCACATTAGCACTCAATAAGGTCATCAAATCTTACCCTTTCCCACAAAGTATCAGCATTCGGGACCAAATATGAGGTGAAAAAGGGGAAAATACACTACAGTGCGGAGTGGTAGAAAGTTGGCACACGCACACTGGTGCGTTCAAGGACCGTCGAACAAAGTGGGATCAGTCCTCCTCACAACAAACAAAAGCATGCAAAAATGTTGAGATTTGTAACTGAATAGTTTTTAAATAAAATAATGGTCCATATTTACAAAACTGATATGCATTTACATAAAATTTGATGCAGCTATTTACAAATATACTGTATATACTTTTATGGTGTTATTGGAAGGTTTCTATGCTCTACTGTAATTACTTAAATATTCCATTGATAAATAAGGAAAGCCTGCTTGTTAATACCAAAGTGACGGGTATCATAATATATTTTTTATGTGTGTTACAATTAGCAGCTGACAGAAACAACAGCTGTGATGACTGAGGCGTAGTCCTTGGATCTGAAGTGATTCGTGAAAGGGTATGAATGTACAGTATAAGTGTTCTTCAGTGCCTTTTGTCTGCTTTAAGGTGGCGATCATTTCACAGTTGCTGCATTTGAAAAAGCACCAATTTGAATTAAACAAAAAAAACCTCAACGGCTCCTCTGCAACGTTAAATCCATGATCCGTGTGCCCAAGTGGTGCTAAGTAAGATATCATTAGGTCTTTCATGAGATCATGTTTGTTTAATGTCTGATTATGCATGTATTTAGCTAATGCTATGCTAATGGTTCCCATCATCGCAGTATAATGTATTTTTGTACGTCTTAACAACTGAAGGAGGGCCTTTTCTGTTCCAGCATGACACAAAGCAACGTCCACAGAGACATGGTTGGATGAGTTTAGTGCAGAAGAACTTGACAGCCCTGACCTCGACCCCATAAAACACCTTTACCATTCACAGAAATTGTGAGTAAGGCCCCTTTCATCCACCGAAGTAGTGACTGAAGTACCTCAGTACACCTTTCAGACTTAGATTGTGGTGATGTGTTAATATTGTGCATGTGTTGATCGCACTGTGAGTGAGATAGTGGTTAGAGTTGATGACCCGATGTTCTTTTGTGCTGCTGTGCGTGTGTGTTTGCTAAACTACTATTAGCATATCAGCATTTCCTGTACGACTCAAACTTGCCGCAGGATGTTGTATTGCAGTACAGTCACGTACTCTGCTGGCATTTTATGCTTTATTATCACATACTTGTAAATTATTATCGACTTAGGGTAAATGAGATCAAATGGCAGGGCACGTATAGACAAATAACCAGTCACACTCACATTCACACCTATGACCAAAGTGCGGCCCGAGGGCCATTTGCGGCCCAAGGCTGTTACATTTAAAAAATATCATTTAACAAGAAAAAAAAATGACGTTAAAATTACTGCACGTTTCCAAAGATGGAAACGTGCAGTAATTTTACAAGAATAAAATGAAAATATAAAGAGAAGAAAAACATTTTAATTTTAGAAGAATAATGTTTTAATATTATGAGGAAAATTGTAGTAAATTTTTGTCATTTTAGCAGTACAAAGTTGAAATATTAAAGACAAAAGAGTCTTTTGTGTAAAAAAAAGTCATAATATTATGAGAAACAAACAAAACAACAAAGTTGTGAGTTTTGGAAAATTCGATTGCGGAAAAAGCGATGATACGAGAACAAAGTCAAAATATAACGGGAGTAAAATACAAGAATAAAGTAGAAATAGTTGGAACATTGAAAAAACATTGAAAAAAACAGCAGAAACGGGGAAAAAAGCCTCAATTTTACAAGAATAAATATTTATAAAATAAACAAATATTATAATAAAATATGTAGAAAAATAATGCCATTTTAGTAGCATAGAATTGAAATAAAAAATATATTTTTTTTTAAGTCTCAATGTTATGACAAACAAAACAACAAATAAAGTTGTAATTTTTAGAAAATGAGGTTGGGGAAAAAGTTCTAATGTGATGAGAATAAAGTCACAATATTATGAGAATAAAGTCATAATATTACAGGAAGAACATTTATGAATGTTGCTTGTGAAGAAAGTTGAAATATTTAAAAAATTTAAAAAACAACAAAAACAAAAACAACGGCATCGACGGAGTGAGCCCTTTTGTCGGTCATACAGTTTCTTTGTCTTGGTGGGTGGAGGCGGGGCAGCTAGCATACGCAGAAGAGTGTAGCGAAGAAGAAATTAAATTAGTAAATTGCCATATATTGTCATTGTACTTTTCTTAAAAGTAATGTTAACACCTAATAATAACACCTAATAACTTCAATTATTCTCCATAAAATGTGTTTTGTGTTAATATTTTTGGGTGTCTGGAACAAATTAATTGGATTTACTTGATTTATTTTTGGTTCTCGTTTGTTTCAGTTTTTGTCTGACCTTTTTGGTATGGTTTAATGATGAAAACTAAGTTTTGACCTCCTCTCACTGAGTCTCACAGTCTTTTTTTCTACCTTCTTCCTGCTCTGTGCCGTCACTGTCATATCTGGCCTTTTCATACATCTTGGTCGTATCTTTCTCCTGCATCGTTACCACTTCAGTGCCAATTTTATCATAGGACTTTTAGAAGATATTTTAAACACAAACAAATACAGTGGTGTGAACAAGTGTTTCCCCCTTCCTGATTTCTTATTTTTGTGCATGTTTGTCCCACTTAAAAGTTTCAGATCATCAAACTAATTGAAATATTAGTCACTGACAACACAACTGAACACAAAATGCCGTTTTTAAATGAAACTTTTTATTATTAAGGGAGAAAAAAAATCCAAACCTACATGGTCCTGTGTGAAAAAGTGATTGCTCCCTAAACCTAATAACTGGTTGGGCCCCCCTTAGCAGCAACAACTGCAATCAAGCGTTTGTGATAACTTGCAATGAGTCTCTTACAGCGCTGTGGAGGAATTTTGCAGAATTGTTGTCATTCAGCCACATTGGAGGGTTTTCCAGCATGAAGCGCCTTTTTAAGGTCATGCCACAGCATCTCAATAGGATTCAGGTCAGGACTTTGACTAGGCCACTACAAAGTTTTCATTTTGTTTTTCTTCAGCCATTCAGAGGTGCACTTGTTTTGGATCATTGTCCTGCTGCAGAACCCAAGTTGGTTTCAGCTTGAGGTCACCAACAGATGGCCGCACATTCTCCTTCAGGATTGTTTGGTAGACAGCAGAATTCATGGTTCCATTTATCACAGCAAGTCTTCCAGGTCCTGAAGCAGCAAAACAGCCCCAGACCATCACACTACCACCACCATATTTTACTGTTGCCTTGATGTTCTTTTTCTGAAATGCGGCGTTACTTTTACACCAGATGTAATGGGACACACACCTTCCAAAAAGTTCAACTTTTGTCTCGTCAGACCCAAATTATTTTCCCAAAGGTCTTGGGGATCATGAAGATGTTTTCCGGCAAAATTGAGACAAGCCTTAATGTTCTTTTTGTTCAGCAGTGGTTTTTGTTTTGGAACTCTGCCATGCAGGCCATTTTTGCCCAGTGTCTTTCTAATGGTGGAGTCATGAACACTGACCTTAACTGAGGCAAGTGAGGCCTGCAGTTCTTTGGATGTTGTTGTGGGGTCTTTTGTGACCTCTTGGACGAGTCGTCGCTGCGCTCTTGTGTTAATTTTGGTTGGCTGGCCACTCCTGGGAAGGTTCAAGAAAAGGGTCTATAACCTTTTCCATGCAGACTGATAGATCACGCTTAAGTTACACTTTTTCTCACAGGGCCATGTAGGTTTGGATGTCCCTTTTTTGTCCCTTAGTAATAAAAAGTTTCATTTAAAAACGGCATTTTGTGTTCAGTTGTGTTGTCATTGACTAATATTGAAATTTGTTTGATGATCTGAAACATTTAAGTGTGACAAACATGCAAAAAAAAAAAATCAGGAAGGGGGCAAACACTTTTTCCCTCCACTGTAACTAAGTAAATGTTATAAAGTTACAATATAAATGCCACAAAGACTGCAAGTAGGAAAGGTTTTTATTGAAGCAAGCTGGCTGACAAGAGCTTCAACAGACCCTGTTTGCTCCATTGCCTACTTACTTTGAGACGTGAAGTGAAGCAGATAAAAGTCTTTTTAAGTTAGGAATTGATATCAGGTATTGATTTGGCATTTGGCGGGCAGCTGGACTGGCGCTACCAATATGAAGTCAAATACAAGTGAAGGAAGCAATTATTGGGCTGAAAAAATATGTAATGCTTAAATAGAGGTGGTGAAAACCCAAATTGTTATACAAATCAAATGTTATTTTGGATGTAAGAATTGTGTATCTAAACCGGAGTAAGGCAACCACGTGATGGTTTTTTGTTTGTAAAAAACAAACAAAGCACAGTTTCTCCAATATTTGTCCAATTATATCCAATATCCAGTTCTTCTTTACTGTTTGCTGATAACAGGTTGAGTGGGCGTGTCTCTATGGGAATCCGAGCATGTCGGCCAAGAGGAGAAGAATGCAGATTTATTCCTCTGCACAGCTTAAGATTTCTGGAGTATTTTATTAAAATAAACTTACTTTGTTCTTTGCCCTTTTTTCCCCATTTTTGCTGTTTATTTTTCAATATTTTTTTCAATAACCTTTGTAAATTTTCTTCTCATAATATTTTGACTTTATCTCAATATTATAACTTTTTCCCCAACAAAATGTTCCAAAAATTACAGATTCATTTTGTTTTGCTTGTTTCTCATAATATTATGAAAAAAAAGATTTTTCTTTAATATTTCAACTTTATGCTGCTAAAATGACATTGTTTCCTCATAATATTACGACTTTTTCTCTTAAAGTATTGCTTTTTTCTCTTAATATTTTGACTTTATTCTTTCAAGTTACTGATGATTTTTTTTCTTTTTTCTTTTTCTTTTTCTTGTTAAATTATAAAAACAACAGCCGCAGGCCAGAAATGGCCCCCAGGCTGCACTTTGGACACTCCTGACGTAGGGTATATTAATATATACATTTTCCCCAACCTAATTTTCAAATATTATTACTATTAATTATGAATTATTAGCATGAATTATTATCCAACTCTATGCTACTAAAATGACATTACTTTTCCTTATAATATTATGAGTTTATTCTCGTAAAATTGTGTCTTTTTTCTCCTTAGAGTGCGACTTTCTACTGTTAATATTTTGACTTTATACCTGTAACAATATCACTTTTTCTACAACGTAATTTTCATAATATTCCGACTTTTAGAAAAATTTATTTTTTTAATGACCTCCACTTTACGCTGCTAAAATGACATTTTTGCCCTCGTATTATGACGTTTTTTTTTTAAATGAAATGACAACTTTTAAAATATTTAACATTTTGACTTTATTGTTGTAAAATTACTGCCGATTTTCTCATTTTTGCTGTGTTTTTTCTTTTTCTTTTTCTTTTTTTTACTTTTTTTTTGTTCAATTAGAATGTGCCAGGGCTCAATTAAAAAACAGCCACACTTTGGATGTTTGCATGGAGGGTGTATTAATGATATACTGACACAAGAAACTCATTAGAAGTTCCAAAAAAGCGCGAGGGAAGACGGAACTATAATTAACAGGATCCAAAATCGCTGTAACGCTGAGCCACAATATTAGTAGGCAAGACTCATAGATGTACTGATGAAAGGGACAAAAGCAGCGCAGCTGTGAAACGTAAAATACTGCCTTGGTCTACTTTGCGAGGCGTACATTTACAACCAAAGCGCAATACGATAAAAGATCCCATCAACATGACGACGGAGAAGAAAAGTCAGAAAGGATGGAGCCAATAAAAAAGCCACAATGGGAGCCTGAAGTGTGTGAGCAGTCACATCCTAACGTTACAATCCACAGAAACACACTTTTGTCTCAGACATCACATTTGTTGAAAATAGCTATGTGATGCTTCTTCATACCTCTTTTCAGATTGTTATCAGCGTGAGCCGTCTGTGTTTATAGTCTTTGTGAACAAAAGCAAAAATCCTCATTCGTACTGGTTTCGCAAGAATAACATGCAAATACTTCACCGTAGCCCTTGGGTGCACAGGCCCATTAGTCTGCAGTGTGGATAATGAGTGCATATAGCGAGAATACGATAAAACGTGCAGAATCTCAATGAAGCGCCGTGCATGCTGGTGCGGCTATGGTCTCCTTGTAGTGTTGAAAATCATAAAACGGCCATCATGACATAAAAAAAGCGATATAGTGTAAACCCACAGGGGATCTCCTTGAGCTCTGTAGGCAATATCGGACAATGTAAATAATAGTGGATAGTAATAAACACCAGCAAGCCACTTGAAAACAATGCATCGGTGCCGACTTCCAACCATAAACTGCACTGCTTGACCCACCGCCGTTGCTTAGAAAACACTGCTGGATGCTGGAAGCTTCCAATTTGACTTTTACTGGTTTAAAAGCCATCATTTCTGCTCATCCTGTGCAGCCGAGTGAAGCCCCCGCAGCCTATACGAGCTGGCTGGGAAACATCCACAACTCTTCACTAGGGGTGGGCGATACTGCAAATTTTGGAACCGATCCGATCAGCTTTTACTTTTTTATACTTTTACTGACACATTTGCAAGATTGAGGAATGAATTTGTAATTTCTCGATCATGATCGCAATTATACGACAGTATTAGGGCCTGACACTTCGAGAATAAAGTTGTAAATTTACGTGAGCAAAGTCGTAAATTTCGCGGAATAAAGTCGTACATTTATGAGGAAAAAAAGTTGTACATTTATGAGAATAAAAGTTGTAAATTTATGAGAAAATAAGTTGTACATTTACGAGAAAAAAAGTCGTAATATTACAAGAATAGAGTCGTAAATTTACAAGAAAAAAGTTGTATATTTACGAGAATGAAGTCGTAATATTACGTGTCATACGTAAAATAGACCTTATCACTTCCGCCTTCTTTACCCCGCCCCCTCCACATGCCCAAAGCCAAAGGTCACATAAGGCCCCCTTTTCATAGCTGTCTCAGGCAATGCCTGTAACACAAAGTTAAAATCTTTAATTTCTCATAAATTTACGAGTATAACATTTACTTGACTTCATTCTCGAAATCTCAGATTATTTTAATTCTCCGTCGTAACAGGCGGATGCCGTAGCTCAGCACAAAATGGACCGCAATGTATGAATAAACACGATGTACAACAAGTAGACGATGGTAAGATGAACTGTCCATCACTCAAATATTGTTCTGTTCAAGCAAATCATCTCACGAGACATCATTGTGACTAACATTACAAATGATGGTTTGCAAACAAAGTGAATAATGAGTCGTATAATGAGTAGTTTTCATGCAATAAAACTGTCAGGATCTGTGGAATGTCGAGTGCTGGACTCCCAGTATGCAGAGACAGGCAGCGGTAGGAAAATAAAAGTCTTTTAATTAAGCAGGGAGAAACAGAAAGCGAAAGAGGTGAAAAAGGCTCTGTGACAAAACATACACATGTAGTCAAAGGCGGTATCGACAGCTCGGAGGAACGTTATGTGACGGCACGGGCGAAAAGGAAAAGTACAATGAACCAGCGGCGTACTTGAGACAACGCTGGGCTTTTAAACACCACTAAATCCCCCCGGAGGAAGTGCAGCACACCAAAATAAGAGCACAGGACAGGAAGTACTCACTCCTGTCGTGTGGAACATGACAAAAACAACAATATCAAATAAGAACATGAAGGTTATCCATCAAAATCATAATCTGCAAATTCATGTATTTAACCAATACCCGTTTAACTAAAAATAAATTCAATCTTTCCAAAAATAACATAAATCAAGGCACAAGAAACACAAATGTATTCTAATATAAAATATGTAATACGTTAATAATCTACTCAGAGATGGGTGGACTAGCCAACAAAATAACTGTACTTATTTCATATATACTGTATATATATATATATATAATATTACATGTTTAGTCTCGTAAAAAAAAAATATATATATTTTTTTCTTGTTAGGATACAATATTAACTAATAATTACTAATTAACTAATAATATTAACAACTAATATTATTATATTAGTTGATATAATATTAAGACGTTATTCTCGTAAAACTTTTTCCTTTTAATATTTTGACTTTATCCTCGTGTGTTTACTGCAGATTTTTCCATTTTTGATGTTTTTTTTGTGGGGTGTTTTTTTATTTTTAAGTTTACTTGTAAATGATACTTTTAGAATGTGCCGGGGGGACATAAAAAAAAACATTTGCGGCTCCCAGTCCACACTATGGACACACCATCTTCTCAGAGTAAATAAACTCTAAATTTGAACAATGATTGACTTCCTAAAGATTCCGAATGGAGACAAATGCATTGCTAGATTGAGTGTAAATATACAGTAAAGGTATCCAAACGTGCTCTTCGGTGTATCTACTACAGCAGAAGGAGCACACTGAAGACAGTCCTCATCATTGTCTGCATTTTGCCTTTGCTTTGCCTCCTCTCACTTGACCCCATTGGAGAGCGCGCCTGCTTTGCAATTATTGATAAATGGTAGCACGCCAAAAAAAAGGAGAGAAAGATGTGGAATCTGGATGAAGTTGCATGAAGGAAGTAGCCTGCTAAGAGTGTGGGATGACAAATAAAGGGGGCTGGTGGACAGAAATAGATGGCTGGAGACTTGAGGCGGCAGAGAAGATTTGGAGTGGATAACTTTTCGAAATTCAGCGCTTTGGAAGGAGAGGGAGACATACTGTGCACAATGCTTTTTAATTTGGGAATTCATCGAAGCAACTTCGGTCTCCAGACAATGCACAAAGGCAGTAAAGATGAGATGCAGAAAAAAAGGGGACAAGTACAAGCTGGCTGGCCTTTATGTATACTAGTGAATGTTTACAAACAAGAAGATTCTCTCAAAGTTTAGACCAGCCAACCTCAGCTGGTGGCCTGCAGGCTTTCCATCCAGCTTTGCTCAATGCTACTGCATTCAGTAGAGTCCTGCAACAGGTTGGGTACCCTCGAATACGGAATGGGTGCCTGTGTTTGGCATGTATATGTGGGATAAAATCACCGGTACTGAACCTGTTGCAGTGATTGTGTGAGACAACCCTAAAATAAAGCTGATATCCTTCACTCACCTTGCTTTGCAGAACAAGGGTGCGTCATCCGCGATGAGATCATGGAGGGGATAAGTCTACACAACCACAGAATTGTAGATAATAGATCACCAAGGGCCAAACTGGACAAAACAATCTTGTTAATATACAGTCATCTCTCACCATATCGCGGTTCGATTATCGCTCCCTCGCTATATTGAGATTTTTCAGAAATGATCGTAATTTCCGGTCTGTAGAACACACCGGTATTTTAGCCGCACCCACTAAATTTGAAGAGAAAAACAGATTCATTCATAGATAAGCCCCACCAGTGACCATGTTTTCACATCGTGACATGGGACATTTGGTACACAGACAGATGTTACACACTAAGATTAAAGATAAACAGTAGCCCACCTGACTGCCGTCTTGATCTTTCTCTTCAAAAGACCAGATGTCTTGTTGAATGAGCTTGCGATGGAACAAGGAACCTGGCTCAGCAAGGTGCACTGTGGTCGGACACACTCTCCAAGTAGCCGATGTGCCTCCCCGAAGGTAAGGGGAACCAGGGTAGAGAGCGGGTAGAGCCGCCTGTCCTGGCCCAGCAAGGTGCACTGTGGTCGGACACACTCTCCAAGTAGCCGATGTGCCTCCCCGAAGGTAAGGGGAACCAGGGTAGAGAGCGGGTAGAGCCGCCTGGCCTGGCCTGGCCTGGCCCAGCAAGGTGCACTGTGGTCGGACACACTCTACGAGCCCTCCGGTGTGCTGGCCCAGAGGTCGCTAGACCCAGAATATAGAGCGAATGGTGGCACCTTGCATGGCCCAGCGAGGTGCGCTGTAGCCGGGACACACTCTTCGAGCAGCCCCGGTGTGCCGCCATGTTCTCATGCTGGAATACCAGAAGCAAGTGTCTCTTATTCAGACGTTTGCTCAACATTAGAGGATACAACTACATCTACTGGTCACATTTGGTATTACAGTTCACTGCATAGCCCTCCCTACAATTCTTCACGCGTTCTCCAGGATGAGGGTGCTGCTCGAAATTACGGTAATCAATTAATAAATTCAATTATTAGTCAAAACATAAAAAAGAAATATGAGTGACATGTTGTATTGTGGTCACTAGGCGGCAGTCATGTCTGGGGTCAGGCGATAATTTTTATATACCAGTATACTAGTATAAATTCTTCCGATGCTAAGAAAATGACTTTTACCCGTATAAATGATCATTTCAAACAGGAAAAAGCAGAGTTGATGACGTGTTTTTCCTGCAACTGTGCGCCGCTGAGCACGGAATTGATGCATTGGCGCCTCACGTGTACCACCAGCGTGGTCCAGCGGTGGCGGAGAAAACAGAGCAAACAACAAAACAACCAAAAGAGAGAAAATGAGCATGGCTGAAGGCGGAAGAGAAGCGGAGACTATAGACAAAGAAATTGTTGCTAAACGCGGAGGTATGGTACCTCTGTAATATGGATTGGTGAGTTGAGGTTTCTCCAGGAATGGGACTTAGATGAGAAGAAACAAGTGGGTGTAACTACTGACAGTGGATCTAAAGTGGTGAAAGCAGCTGCCCTAAACAACTGGAATAGACTGGCTTGCTTTGGACACTCTACACGGCACCATACGTTTACAGCGTTTATTTTGATACCCGTATAGTCTGTGTGGTGCCGTTACATTGTGTTTTCCACAAGTGGTGCTTGTTGAATGAATGAATGAATGGTTGCACTGGGAATGAGGGATGCGTTGGATGGTTGGATGACCTCCTGTTAGTTTGTGTTAGGCTGCCAACGTTGACAAATAATCCCCTTTCTGGATCGTACCCCGATCGTGTCGTTGACAGAGGAGTTCAGAGATGGAGCAGCCATCATGTAAGGGTAATAGTTGCAAATGAATGTTTTCATTTTCCCCATAGTCAATGACGGAATTTCATTCAATTACCCAACCCTAATTAGTAGATAGAGAAAACAGATGTTCACTGTCACTGAGGGAGAGTCGTTCGTCATTATGAGGCTATTTGCGGCGTCTTGGTAAACCCAGATGGAGGATAGGAGAGGCGGCACTCAAAGTGAGAGAGAAACTTTGATAAAACGACTGAACAGGATACAGAACTAATTTCTCAAGTGGGGATGTTAAGTGGCGGGCTGTTGTTTGGTTGACAGGATGACAAAGGGTAGAAGCGGTCCAGCTACACATGCAGGCACCCGTGGTGAGCAGGATTTTATAAGAATAGATGTCAGCAGTCCAGCCAGGAACAGATGGCAAGACAGAGCGGAGCGATGCACGGACACGATCCTCCTGCCAATACCGGGGAGGCACGCAGAAGTGACAGACACACTCAAAAGAAGCCCTGGATTGTAATAGTGATAGTCGTCTTGAGGGATTGCCAGAGACTGCATTGCTGTCCCCTCATCACCTGGGCCCTCATGATGCTCACAAAAGACTTGCATCATCAGGGGTGAAACATCGGCAAAGCGGAACCTTGGTTAGCGTCCTTAATCCGTTCCAGAAGGTCCGACGTTAACCAAATACATTTGTCCCATAAGAAATTCCAGAAAGCCAAAAATGTGAACACAAAGCACGTTTTTATAGTTTTGCAATCATAGTTTTACATGAATGAACATTTAAGGTTACTTTTACCTTCACTGAAGACGTGATTGTTGACGTGAGTGAAAACAGGAAGGTGGTGGTGGTTGATCTCGCTGCCACATCGTGTCTTTGGGAACAGTCACGTCTTCACTGCAGGTAAAAGTAAACTTGAAAAAATGATTACGACTTCAAAAAAACAACATATTTTTCTCTAATATTTCAACTCTATGCTACTAAAATGACATAATTTTCCCTCATATTACTCATAAAATTACCGCTTCTTCTCATTAGATTACAGCTTTTTACTCTTAATATTTTGACTTTATTTTTGTAATATTTAACTTTTTCGGCAACCTCATTTTCCAAAATGTGCAACTTTATTTGTTGTTTTGTTTTTCATAATATTAACACTTTTAGAAAAATGTCTTTCTTTAATATTTCAACTTTATGCTGCTAAAATGATGTTAATTTTCCTCATTTCTTGTTAGATTGAAACTTTTTTCTCTTAATATTTTGACTTCATTCGCGTAAAATGACTAATTAAGCTATTTTTCAACTATTTCAACTTTCTTCTTGTAAATATTCTTCTTTTAATTGTGATTTTATTCCAATAATATTTTGATTTAATTTTCGTAGCACAGCAACCTATTTTTCCAAAATGTACAACTTTATTTGTTGTTTTGTTTGTTTTCCATAATACTTAAAAAAAATGATGTCTTTCTTTAATATTCCAACTTCATGCTGCTAATATAATTATTTTTCCTCATGATGTTAGGACCTCATTGTTGACATTTTGATTACAACTTTTTGATGTACTTTTTGATGGTGCAGATATAAGTTTGTGTACAAGTGTGTGCCACATGGTTTTAGAGATACAGATATTTTCTTGTTCTATTTTCTGAGCTATGTAAATGTACGCATTGTTTTGGGATGGAATCCACGCACAGTTTGATAATTGAAGCCCCAGATCTTTCATTTGCTGTCACATTTTTTCAGTTTTTCTGCATTTTGCTTCACTCCATGCTGGGGCCTGCACAGAAAAATAGAAAAAGGAATTGCAAGTCATTCCTGACATGATTCATCAGCTTTGCTTAAATATGTTACATATTGTTTGTAACTGTGTTCTACATTGTTAGATTTTTGAAAGCAAACGGTAAATTTTCGAAAACGCCATTTATAGTTCCGTATACCGTGACGAGCTAGCTCTTGCTGTTCAGCCTCATTTACGGAAGTGGCGAGATCGGAGTACTGTCACTCTAGTAAACCAACATAGCGGTGTACAAGACAGGGGATGTTTACAGTGATTATAGCAAGGATTTGAGTGATGTGTCAATAGTTTTCGAGGGGAAAAGAAGGGAGAAACATTTGGAGATGAAATAGAGAACTTACAGAACATGGACTTAAGCCTTAAGACATGGAGATGAAGATTGGTTGCCTTCAAAACACAGAATGGTAAGTGTAAATTACTCTGGAGTTGCTTATCCTTCCATTATTGTTTTAAATCGGCTTATTATTGAGCGTAAAGGGGTCTTTATAGCCTGTCTTATTTCATATTTCATTGCCGCCGCAGCCGCAACCACCTCCCCCGCCCCCCACTGTCTACATCTCGCTGTGAAAAGATGTTTATATAACATGTAAAATGCTCTGCAGCCTTGTCGCTATGGTGGACTAGTGTTTAGAGTGCAATATATGAACAAAACATGACTTACTCTGTTCTGTGGCAACTTTGACGAAGTGGTTCTTCTTGTCTTGTTTTTTTCTTGAGTACCGGCCGGTACTATTCTGCTGGCGGAATAGCATCCTCTTTCCAAATGCGTTTATAATGTACTTTCAAGCCAAATGCTTCTTGTAAAGGTGTTCCTTCAAAGCAGTCATCAGTCAATTGAACACTGCAAAAAAAACCCTCCATCTGTCTCTCGTTCTCTGCACTTGCTTCATCCTTTTAGAAAAGTAAACAAACTTACGGTATCATTCGGATACTGTGAACATCCAGCAGCAACACATTATTTTGGCAAGACTCCTATTTAGATGAAAAATATACTGAACCAAGTCGACCATCTACCCCGAGAAGCGTTTGTTTACTCTGCTTTCGCTGACAGGTGTCACCCCGATGACCTCACGTCCGGAAACAGGACTGAACAGCGAGAGCTAGCTCTTCATGGGTGGCGCCATGAACTATAAATGTAATTTTTGCAAATGTACCGTTCGCTTTCAAAAATGGAACAATGTAGAACAGAATTCCACACAATATGTAACATATTGAAGCACAGGTGATGAATCATTTCAGGGCCCCCTTAAGCTGCATCGCAAACAAGTGTCGTGAACACGGCCTCGCCGGCCAGGGCGAGTTGCCTCTGCCGCGCTGGCCGGTGAGACGCAGTGCTTATCATTCATCAGCTTGCGTGAGAAGCAATCACATGAATGAACTTCCTTTTCTCTGACTTGTCTCCATTACATGCGTAACTGTACCGATTCGTTAGTCTTTCTTTTGCGTTTGAATGATGACAAACATTGCAATCCTCCTTTCATTTCCTTTTGATTTGATCCTGATTTGGAGGCAGTCCTTTTCCCAGCAAACACATTTATTCCTGAGAGGTAAATTATTCATCACAGGTGATAGGGAGGCAATCAAATAAGCTACGGCAAAGAAGCTCTCAGGGACTATTAAATGTAGCACAAATGTTTACTTCACAGTTAATTAAATTTAGTCTGGTGCACATTAGTATTATTAGGAGTCACGGGTTACCTGGGGGGGCCTGTCACAGCGGGGAGATGCCAACCTTACTGAGAGCACGAGCGCGTGCAGCTGCTGCCTCCCACCTTGATGGACAGGCGCCCACCATCCTGCTGGCACCAGACAAACCTCCATGTTTCACGTCTCCTGCCAACCTTCATTCACTCCGTCCTGTGACTGAGGCGACATTTGCTTTCAAAATATGCCGTTTCAGGCAGAGTGACGAGAAATGACTGACATGTATTCTTCTTTAGATGAAAAATAACACTTACGTGCTTGAATGGATTGCAGTGCTGTTCGCCGGGCTGTGAAAGATGTTTGCTTCTGCAGTCATGCAGGTCAGCTTTCCAATATACCTTACATTTTCATCAAAGTTATTTTCCCGGTAATCTGGGGGTGAGATGCCGATCTCGCAGGCGCGTGCTTTGATTAGTTGAGCAGTTTGAGGTTACCGAGAGTCGACGCGGGCCATATTTTCACCAAAAATAATTCTCATTAGTTGCCTTTGCGGTTAGTCCGGCTGCGTCGTTGCCCTGTGGATTAGTGCTGCAAAGATGCAAAGTGGTGAAGACCGTGACAAATTGGATTTTCAGTGACTTTATCATGAACTTTCATAGGTGACAGCAATTTCCACGTTTCTCTCGTAAAAAAACCCCAAAACAACGAATGCATCCATCCGTTTTCTACACCGCTTGTCCCATAACTTGCAATTTCTGTATTTATTTATTTTTCTTCTAAGTCTTTCAACTTTCTTGTTGTAGATTTTTCTTCTCGTAATTTGGACTTTTTTTCCCCATAACATTATAATGTTTCCCCTCATCTAATTTGGCAAAAATGACAACTTCATATACTTTTTTTGTTTCTCAAGTTATAACGACGTGAAAAAAATAACATATCTTTCCTTTAATATTTCAACTCTGTGCTGCTAAAATGACATTTTTTCTTATAATATTTGTTGTTATAATGTTTTTTCTTGTTAGAATATGACTTTTTTTCCTCTTGATATTTTTACTTTATTCTTGTAAAATTACAGCTGTTTTTCCCCATTTCTGCCGTTTTTTCCCCCCAATCTCTTTCAAATTTCTTCTTGTGAATTTTTCTTCCAGTAATTTTGACTTTATTGTCATAATATTTGGACTTTATTCGTGTAATATTATAACTTTTCCGACAATCTAATTTTCCAAAATGTACAACTTCTAATGTTTTGTTTCTCATAATTTTACGACGTTAAAAAAAGGTTTTTTTTCTTTATTATTTCAACTTTATGCTACTAAAATGATTGTTCTTCGTAAAATTATGACTTTTTCTCATTAGATTACTTTTTTGTCTTCATATTTTAACTTTATTCTTGTAAAATTACTGCTGAATCTTTCATTTCTGCTGTTGTTTTTTGTAATTTCCTTGTTAAATTCTATTTTTAGAATGTGCCGTGGGCCAATAAAACAACAGCCACGGGCCGCACGGCCCCCGGGCCCGCACTTTGGACACCCCTGCCCTGGACAGACCAAATCAATAGGAAGCAAACACAAACAGTTAGTGCTTTGGTCCGCAACATATCAGAAAAGAGGCAAAAATGTCCATCACTGTCTTCCAAAGAAAATGCTGATGTGCGTGAATATCTAGTTTTGCTTAAAACACAAAGATAATAGGTCCGCTTTCACGGGTCAAAAAGATGTTGACTTGTGCAAGTGATGTGAACAAACAAATAAAACCATTAGCCGCAAGTTTTTGCTGCTGGATGAGGTGGTTTGCTTTGGCTGAAGGCCTTTCTGAATGACACCTGGTGCCTTCAGCACTTGTGTTACTGAGCAATTCAATGTGTTCTTCTCTCGGGACATCAGGAAGAAAAATACTGTGTAGCTCAACCTCACCAGAAACATTTGCAGAAACATTTAATTAGTTTGGAAAAATCCTGAGATGCCGTCATCTCGCTTTGCATTGATTTCAGTTGCGCCCAACATTTTTCTGGGACTTGATTGTCACTGCTAACAGGCAACTGGATTGCTGGTGCATAGCGGAGTACGAGAGAGCTGGAGGGATATGTCACAGCACAAAAATGTCAGCGTGGTTGACTCGGGCTGCGTCTGCATTTGCATCTTTTGAGTGCACACGCGTGTTCATACTGAGAAGTACGGCAAAATATGTACGCTGTAGCTTGCGTGATAGCTGTTTGCATGCTAACATCTAGCATGATAGCCCAAAGTGTCTTGGTAAAGTAATACCTAAGACAATGGCTAAAATGTTAAAAGGCTAATCTTAGCATGTTAACAATGCTTGCAGTAACTGTTAGTATGCTAACACCTAACATAAGTGTCTACGTAAGTTTATACCTTTGAAAGTGGTTAAAAATGCTAACATCGTAATGTTAGCATCAAACATCTAAAATGAAAACACTGTCTATGTACGTTTCTAACTTTCAAAATAGCCAAAAAGCTAACATGCTAGATGTTAGCATGGAAACACCTAACACCAGTCATTACTGGTGAGTAGCGATCCATTTCATACTTTTAAAATGTTTTTAATGTGTGTGTGAGGCATATTTAATGCTTAAACCTGGATTGTGTCACGAGTGAACAATGACAATTGAAGAGAGACGGTGAGGGTTCTGGAGCTGAATCTCATCTAGTAATTACAACAGTCACTTTTATTGCAAATGTTGATCTGAGATCGGAGGAGAATGTCAACGTCAAGCTAGCAGGAGCCCTTGGAGGGGATGGAGCGAGCCGTGTGTCAAAAATAGACTTTTTAATGCGGCGTATCAATTACTTGTGGCTTTTTCTTACGTTTGCTGGTGGTCCCGGGACAAAACAGGGATTTACAATCCTGTAGACATGATAATGAGCAAAAAATATGTCCCCTTTTGAAGCTGTATATCTGTGCTTGACAATATGACAGCATTTTGCTCAGTCAAGCGCAATTATTCAAACATGATGAATGCCGTTTAAAACATTCAAGGTTGTGCCTACGTCTCTGTTGACTAACATACCGGTGGTTGTTTTCACATTCTGTCATTCATCAGCATTCTGCTCACAAAATAGCTCAAAATAGCTTGCAAAATAGCTCTTTTTGTCTGGTCCGTTTGGCAGCGTGATGGGACGGTACTGTCAGTCTTCGGGGGGGATTCAGCGGGTCTGTGAGGGTTGGCGAGATGGAGGAAGAAACGGCAACACGACTGCGAAAGTAAATGTGGAAATAAAATGTTTGGTTTTTTTTTTAAACCCCAGGAATGATCTAATGGCCATTTGAAAGTCACAGCAATATCAAGAAATCATATTATTATCCATTACAACCTGCACTCCAACACTGATGATTGTAATTACTGTGTTGTGGTTATCAGCCATCTACGCTGCCTCCTCTCTCGGGAAATGAAAGGGAGAAATATGAGCTGGCGTGTTTGTTTACAGGTTAGTCTAATGGAGGCTACTATCACTCTGCAAATGAGGGTGCTTGCTCATGCACACACGTCTGTGTTTGCAATAAGGTGTGACAACATCAGCATCATGTGACCCGTCTCCTTCGCCTTCCCCTCCTCGGCCTTTAATAGATAATGGAAAAGTTTTCCCTCATATGATTAAAACTAGAGATGCACGATATCTTTTTTTGTCAGACCCACGCCAGTACCCTTCTGCTTCTGAAGACCGATATCATACTTTTTGATCTACTTTTTGAAATTTAGATTGTGCACACCTGGAGGTAAGAAGGACTGGAACAAATTAGGATTTGACCAACTGTACCTGTTGATTTGTGCTAATCAAATATCATGACATTACTACTACCACATCACTACTATCAGGAGAACCAGAGTATAGAGCGGAGGGAGCCACCTGCCGTGGCCCAGAAAGGTGCACTGTATTCGGACACATGCTCCGAGCAGCCGGTGTGCCGCTATGGAGGTCGGGAGAACCGGAGTGGCTCCGCAAGGTGCTCTTTATGACAGTGTGACGCCACGGCGGTCTCTGGCACACCTTTTCGCTTTTCAAACGTCGCGGCGCTGGCGTTTCAGGTGGCTGATAAGGTTCTATTGTGTGCTCGATGGGGTTTTTTCCCCCTCATCTTGGAGCTTTACATGAATGTTTATTTACAAGTGAGCTCAGGGGAAGTCATGACAGGCCGTTAACGTCACAGCACGGGTAATCTCGCCTCAATTGAGCATTTTTAAAAATGATCATTTTACACATTTACAGCAACACACACGAGCACAAGTGGACTATATTGGGTAATAGGAGTATAACAGTGACCATAGATGTATTATTTCTTGTCTAGAGGGCTCTAATAATGTTAAAAACTGATTTTAGAAGGTGGTAAACAGCTTTCCTGGGCTCTAACTACGAAAATATTCCATTTACAAATAAGAAATCCCACTTCATGGGAGTTCACTTATCACAGTCGAGCCTGGAACCAATTCACCGTGAGGGATTGCTGTGCATGCATGCACTCTTTTCCCATATTAACAAATGATCACTGACTTAAGGTGAATTTTCTGCGAAAAAAAATTATTTGTGGAGAATATATAGAATATATATATATACTAGAATAAACTAAAATATATATATATATATACTATATAGTGTTTGCCCCCTTCCTGATTTCTTATATTTTTGCATGTTTGTCACACTTAAAAGTTTCAGATTATCAAACAAATTTAAATATTAGTCAATGACAACACAACTGAACACAAAATGGAAAATTTTCTTTATTAAGGGAGAAAAACAATCCAAACCTACATGGTCCTGTGTGAAAAAGTGATTGCCCCCTAAACCTAATAAGTGGTTGGGCCACCCTTAGCAGCAACAACTGCAATCAAGCATTTGTGATAACTTGCAATGAGTCTCTTACAGCGCTGTGGAGGAATTTTGCAGAATTGTTGTCATTCAGCCACATTGGAGGGTTTTCCAGCATGAAGCGCCTTTTTAAGGTCATGCCACAGCATCTCAATAGGATTCAGGTCAGGACTTTGACTAGGCCACTCCAAAGTCTTCATTTTGTTTTTCTTCAGCCATTCAGAGGTGGACTTGCTGGTGTGTTTTGGATCATTGTCCTGCTGCAGAACCCAAGTTGGTTTCAACTTGAAGTCACCAACAGATGGCTGGACATTCTCCTTCAGGATTTTTTGGTAGAAAACAGAATTCATGGTTCGATTTATCACAGCAAGTCTTTCAGGTCCTGAAGCAGCAAAACAGCCCCAGACCATCACACTACCACCACCATATTTTACTGTTGCTATGATGTTCTTTTTCTGAAAGGTGGACTTATAGATCTCAGTTAAACTCAGTTACGCTTTAACAGGGGGGCAATCACTTTTCCCCAAATGGAAATGTAGGTTTGGATTTTTTTTCTCCCTAAACAGCAAAAACTTTCATTTTAAAACTGCATTTTGTTTCAGTTGTGTTGTCAGTGACTAAAATTTAAATTTGTTTGATGATCTGAAACATTTAAGTGTGACAAATAGAAAACAAAAATGTGAAAGAGTAACAAAAAGTAACAAAATATATATATATATATATATATATATATATATATATATATATATATATATATATATATTTATATTTATATTTATATATGTATGTGTCTGACTAATTTTATAAGATCAAATGCATCGGACACACATTAAAACATCTTAAAATCAGGATCTTTCCTCCCCCCCAGCAGAAAAGGAGTGGTTTTGCTCTCGACCTCGACATGATGATGTTCATCTCCGACGATGCCATGTGATTATAGTTGGTTCAGAAAATGGTTAAAGCCCATCAAAATAAAATCACAGTCTATAATCTTCCAATTCATCATTTTTCTTCCTGCCTTTCCTACCTGTCTCAGTCTTTGGCTCTCAATATGTCACAGCATTTGCAGAGTCTGCTTTTTGTGATATTGTCCTTCACCGTGGCAGCGGAGCATAGAATCACACAACACTGACAGCGAGCTTGGATCACAGGCAGAAATCAAGCACGCAGAGGCAGAGATGAATGGCAAAACAAAACACACGGCCAAAGGGAGGAGTGAGCAATCACGCGGCACAGGAAGTGTCTGTGTGAAAGGCTCATAAATTTGTGCGTGTGTATTGTGATGACAAAAGGCACTTATTACTCCTTTTCCATTATGGATGCTGGTTGGGGATACGTTCCCAAAGCACAACTTTTCGAGCAAGAGACATTTTTCTTTCCGGTTCACACCTGGCTCCAAAAGCTAGCCAGGTGGCGAGCTCTTTGGTGGGGGCAAAGTTTGAAATTTGTAGGGTGACCATATTGTGAGGACCAAAAACCAGGACATTGGCCCTGGCCTAATTAGGATAAGCGGCACAGAAGGTGGATGGGTGGATTGGTCCTGGCTGTTTCGGAAAAAATGCGCCCTCTAAAGCCGCAAGGTCGTGGGAATTTGAAGCACCGTTGTGCATGACGTCCCCGAGTGTGTCCCGAGTGTGTCCCGAGTGTGTCCTGATAATGACCCAATGAAAAACAATGAAAACAATGAAAATCAATTTCTTCACTTTCTTAAAAAAAACAACCCAAAAACCAGATCGCCAGGACAGGGCGGGAAAACAAAACATGTCCTGGCAAAACAGGACATTTGGTCACCTAGAGCTTGTTACCTCCGTTTCAACATTATGCCGGATTTTGATGCGAATGTCCGAAAATATTTAGATATGACTAATATTAATACTATTAATGACTAATAGTAATATTTAGATATAACTATAAAAGCTTGTTTTGTGTTTCCAATTTGTTTGCTAGCTAGGAAGAACGAAATTTTAAAAAAGTATATTACGAATACAGATGGACTCACACAGTGTATTAATAGCACGACATGACGCACGCTATACTGTGCGCTAACCAGACGATGGAAAATTGCGAAAAACAGTTGAAAAACACACTAGCAGACGCTAACCGTGGTTCCACTGTATTATTAAATTATCATGAACAATTATCCTTCCCTCGCTATATCGCATTTTTTCAGAAAATGACTGAATGAATAAATAAACTCTGTTTTGTGGTAGACTGTGGTCTATTATTAGTCAAAACACATTGAAATACAAGTGATATGTAGTATTAGTCATTACTGCCACTAGGCGGTAGTTATTACACAAAACACTGAGACATTAGCAAGACGTTAGCAAGTCAACCATGGCATGGCCGACACAATGGAGTGAAAAAAAAGTTCCCGTGTGGAAGTGGTAAGCTTTTGGCTACTTAAGTTTAGAAGAAATACATTTGGGGCTAACTGGTTAGCTTGTTCGTTTGCTAGCTTGTTAGCTCGCTAACTTGCTGGCTTGCTAGCTAGCAGCCGTTTCAAGTCCCCGCAGCATAAAAGTTGAGCAATGTGTTATAAACAATGTATAATAGGAGTGTAAAGGTGACTATAGCGGTGTTATTTCATGTCTACATGTCTTTCATGTCTAATAATGGTAAAAAAAAATTATAAATAGGTTTTCTATTCGCTAACTACGAAAATATTCCATTTATTAACATTGAATCCTGTATTCATTTGTCGCGGTCGGGTCTGGAACCAATTCACTGCTATAAATGAGGGACAACTGTACGTGTATTGGAAACTATTTTTCAAATAAACAAAAAACCTTGGCTTTGAACAGAATGTTTGACTGTTTGAAAGGGTAAATTTCATCACTTGGTAGGCATAGTACACTCACCTTTTCATGTTGTTACTACTTCTAGGTCACCATTAATATTCATTTTCCTTCAAACGGTTGGTCTCCCCGTCTCCCCACCCTGCTGTCTCTTTCTTTTCCTGCTTTGTCTTTTCTCTTTCGCGATGGCTCCCGGCTTCTTTGGTGAGTCACCTTGCATGTCTGAGTAATTATACACAACCGCAGGCACGCGCACGCACAACAATTCAAATAGAAACAAGTTTAGTACACAAGGGAGTTTTATTCCAAGTGACGGGAGACAAAGCAAATAACACAAACACACACACAAAAACTACCATGCAGGAATTTAGACCTGTGAAACTTGGCATTAACTTAGTCTGGAGCAATTTAATGGATCAACTGTGTTGGTTCAAATGTTGCATTTGTTAAAAAAAAAAAAGCTACAGAAGAGATACATACTGAACATTGCATTGACTTTCCATACAATTGTTGAATATTAAAAAATGGTAAATGTAAACATTTTTGCTTCGGATAACATTGGTCAAGTGATTATTTACTGTAGACCGGGGGTGTCCGCCATTTGAGGCCTGTGGCTGTTTTTTTTATTGGCCCGCAGCACATTCTAAAAATAGAATTTTGCAAGAAAACTAAAAGAAAAACAAAACAACAACAGCAAAAATGGAAAAATCAGCAGGAATTTAAAATCAAAATATTATGATCAATATTATTTTGTAATATTATGAAAAACAAACAAAGCAACGAATAAAGTTGTAGGTTGCAGAAAAGGCTGTAATGTCGCGCGAATAAAGACAAAGTATTATGGAAATAAAGTCCTAATTATGAGAAGAACATTTACAAGAAAACATTTGAAGCAGTTGTATTTTTTTTTTTAAATGGAAGAAACATGTAATTTTATGAGAATAATAAAGTCCAAATATTAGGAGAAAAGTTGTGTTTAAAGAGAAAAAACAACTCACAATTTTACAAGAATAAACTTGAAATATTATGAGGAAAATGAACATAATTTTAGTCGCACAGGGTTGAAATATTAAAGTCGTAATGTTATGAGAAACAAAACAAAACAAAGTTGTCATTTTTGGAAAATTAGGTTGCGGAAAAAGTTTTAATATTATGGGAATAATGTCATAATATTACGAGAAGAAGATTTACAAAGATGATTTCAGAAGGAAGTTCAAATAGTTGGAAAATATTTTTTAAAAACAGCAAAACTGGAGGGAAAAAAAGAGTGAAGTTAATACTAATAATATGTTCTTTCACCGATATCACAAAGCTGAGATGCAGGTCTTTTTTTAACTCATACAACTTCTTAGCATACCTGCATGTGTTACTTAAGAACAAAATATCAAATTGGCAAAGTTGCATCCTTTAATTTTCGCTGGAAAAAGTTTGGACACCCCCGCTTAGACTATGAAAAAACAAATCCTCTTTAAGTTCTGCAATATTAAAATGATCTCACATAAGCGGATTATTTTAGTGTACTGTGTGTGATGCAAACATGGCCACGGCTACATGAGTACCTTTAGCGAGTGAGCAGCTGACCGTAACAGAAGCACTCAGTCTAAAGCTCCTCTCCTAATTCTATTCACTGTGTGCCTTGCATACGCAAGTATCGTGTTTAACCGACACAAAAGGGAACGTGGCTGTACGTCAAGGAGTACACAAATGCAACCGACGTGCCATTAAAAGCTCGGGCGGACACACGGCCACGTGCGCACGTACGCGCATGCTGCATAGAATTGCAATCACACCTCCACGGTTGCGTTTCATAGCCGCAGCTCCTTCATCGCACGACAAAATCACCCTCAAAGTCGAGATAAAGAGGTGTCGTTTCATTCATGCGCTACAGAGAGCAGAGAAACATGAACAGTAAAGGAACAGGGTGTAGACTTGGTGTCTACTTTTGACACACGGCTCGCTCCTCCCCCTCCAAACCATCCTGCTAGCTTAACATTGAAGTTGTCCTCCAATTCTGGATCAACATTTGCAAAAAGAGTAACTTTTAATTGAAAAATTAAAAAATGAACAGTCAAAAAACAGGGTGTAGACTTGGTGTCTACTTTTGACACACGGCTCGCTCCTCCCCCTCCATCCATCCTGCTAGCTTAACGTTGAAGTTGTCCTCCAATTCTGGATCAACATTTGCAAAATGAGTAACTTTTAATTGAGCAATTGAAAAATGAACAGTCAAAAAACAGGGTGTAGACTTGGTGTCTACTTTTGACACACGGCTCGCTCCTCCCCCTCCAAACCATCCTGCTCGCTTAATGTTGAAGTTCTCCTCCAGACACATTTGGTGAATTTGCTCAGTATAGGTATTGGATATGTGTCGCCGATACCAGCCTGAAATGTACGCAGTGTCTGAAATTAAATCAGTGGTATCGGAAATCACTGGCGTTTTCTGCAGGGAAAGAAAGTGGCTATTTTTGCATCAAAATAAATAAATAAATAAATATTTTTGGGACCCAAAAATCTGCACATTTGCGGGGCCGTTAATGCTGAACCGCAAATGTGCGAGGATCCACCGGACTAGCTACACTGCGTTCCAAATTATTATGCAAACGTTATTTTTCTCTGATTTCTCTGATCTAATTGGGCTCACCTGGCAAACTAAGTAAGACAGTTGTCCGAGATTGATATCAGTAATCCAAACAGTCCCAAGACACAATGCCATCCATGAATTTCATTGAAAAACAAAAAAAATGTATGTTTATGATACAAAAATCCAATTTGCGTAATAATTTGGAACACAGTGTAAAGGAGGGGTTTCCAAAATGCAGGCCAAGGACCATTGTTCTTTTATTGGCATTGTAGAAATAAAGTCAAATAAAAAATGGGAAAAATAGGGCAAACAAGGCAAAACGTAAAGAGAAGAAGCTAAAATGTTGACATTAATAACTACCAATAACACAAAGCTTTGTCTTTAAATATATAGAAATAAATCATGTCAAATAATATTATAGTATGAATTATATAATAATGTAATCATATTAAATAATCGTACTATGAATGCTATTAAAATAGTATTACATTTAAAGTAATAAAAATATGGTTTGCCTTTTTACGTAATTAAAAAACACATACAAATATAACATTTTGTGATTTTCAGCCCCCACACTGCTGCTTTTTAGCGCTGCTTCTTGGCTCGGCTGATGGTAGAAGTTGAATGGAGTAATCCAGTCACTTCTGCCTGCCAGCTGCCTGGCATCGAATCAATCACGGAATGCGCTCCCAGCATGAGTCCTCCAAGGATCACCTTGATCAGTGTTTGTAATCCATCAGCTGCCTAAAGTTTAAAGGTGTTTTGCTGCTGCAGCGCACCTGCTTGAAATGAACGTGTGAGCACTAAGCAGCCTGATACTCAACCACTCAACCACCACTGCATGGATGAGCTCCTGGAACGCAGTAAAAATGGAGATGTGAGCATCGCAAAGCTGAACTTCAACGGAAGTGAAGTGATCAGTAGGAAGGATACGTTGCTGATTATTGGTATTGAAAAGTATTTATGTTCATAATGACCATAAGTAATGCGGAGGTGTGAAGGAATTTATTTGATAGCAAATAGTTTACACGGAGTGTACGTTGGTAAACCTCACTCCCTCTGCCTTAAGAGCTGCGCTGAACACGCGGCCGACAGTCCGGGCTTTTAGCCGTGTGGTCAGCGCTCTCGCCTCCCTGAACACGCAGGCCCTGTGTTCAAGCCCCGGCGCGGGCAGTTCGAAACAGGGCGAGTTACACATAGGTCACATAACTGGCATACGAGCTGGCTGGATGGCACGCAACCTGAGGTTTGACAGTAATTGCATTTTAAAGGCCACAGTTAAATCGTCAAATTTCCTGCGGGGATTAAGGGGTTAAACTGCAGTGTCAACAAAGGTGGGTGATCAATAAGAGATCAATGGAGCTGACCAAGTTGACTCTATTAGTCACCGAGATGAAAGTGTGTCTTCGGGAGGCCTGAGGGGCAGTGATTATCGCTAGCATGGCCCCCCCACTCCCATGGGAGCATGCGGCTATTTTGCCAAAAGAGGTTGTGTTTTCATTGCCATCTGTTTGTCTTGGATGAAACGATATTTTATGAACTTGTTGGGCGAGTAGCTCATGAGCCAAGGAAGAATCCATTAAAAGTTGGAAGGCATCCAGACATTTTCATGAATTTCTCAGGAAATATTACAATGCCCTTGACAGACGTCTGCTCTCTCTACAGTGTACTTGAGATGCAGCATTTGAGGATGAAACTAACACCGTACGCCTTTCGAAACTTTCAAGCGCACATGCCCAGCTTTTCGATGTTTCGGGACTTTTTGCACAACTTGCTGTTCTCTGACAAGGAGCTGAATGTGAGTGGCGTGTGCCGACTACCGAAAGGGGAACAGGTGGAGGATTGAGTGTCACGCATTGAGCAAATATGAGCACAGCAGCCACAGCTCAGAAATATAATGAGCCAATTTCATGGCCTGTGGTCGAAGTGAAGACGTCTAATGAATTGTAAATGTAGTGTGCGAGCCTACTGTTACAGTAGGCGCGTACGTCCAATGTGTATGCTAAACATGGACTTCCATCATTTACTCCCACACACTTTTTAGAGTCACGCCCAGACGGGTTTAGAACATACTGGTCTGTGCTAGAGCCAGTGCAAATGCATAACGCCTTTTTTGGTCACAAACTTGTTCAGTTTATCTTTTTTAAAGTGTGAAAGCGTGACACTCTTTGGAAACCCTACACTGGAGTGCCAAGGCGGTTGTGTAGTACGCAAAAGAGGTAGCGTGAGCCACATTGCCGTACGCTGACGGGCTGGTAAATAGTCGTCACTTTGGCTGAAAAGGAATTACAGGAGGTTGCCAGATGAAAAAGTGCATCTTGCCTCAAACAGCTGCTTGTATTGTAATGGACAACCTCAGGCGTTTCCGCGCCTTTACTGTTCATTATGAACACAAACGTGGACTTGTTGCTTTAATTCAAGGGTGTTCAAAGCGCGGCCCGCGGCAAGAAAACTAGGAAAACAAAAACTAAGTTTGGAAAAAGAAGTTGAGGAAAAATTCATAATATTATGGGTATAAAGTCAAAATATTATGTGAATAAAGTGAAAAGTTGTATTCTAATGAGAAACAGTCTGGATTTTATGAGAATAACCTTGTAATATTATGAGGAAAAATTGTTGAAATATTAAAGAAAAAAATACATTATTTTTGTTTGTCGTAATATTATGAAAACAATCAAACCAACAAATAAAGTTGTAATTTTTTAAAAATTTAGATAATGGGAAAAATGATAATGTAACTACAATAAAGTCAAAATATTATGTGAATAAAGTGAAAAGTTGTATTCTAATGAGAAACAGTCTGGATTTTATGAGAATAATATGAGGAAAAATAATATCAGTTTAGGAGCATAGAGATGAAATGTTAAAGAAAATACACTGCATTTTTTAAAACTCATAATATTATGACAAACAAAACAAAACAAAAAATGTAGTCGTTATTTTTGGAAGAAGGGCAATAAAGTCCAAATAAAATGGGAATAAAGTCATAATATTACAAGAAGAAAATCTACTTTTTAAATTATTCAAGAAGAAAGTTTAAATAGCTGGAAAATATTAACAGTAATAACAGTAGAAATGGGGAAAAACAGCTGTAATTTTACATGAATAAAGTCAAAATATTAAGAGAAAAAAGTCATATTATAACAAAGAAAAAAGTTGCAATTTTACAAGATTAAACTTGTCATAGTATGAGGAAAAATAATGTCATTTTAGTAGCATAGAGTTGAAATATTAAGGAAAAATTTATATTTTTTAAATGTTGTAATATTATAAGAAACAAACAAAATATAGTTATAATATGAAATTAGGTTATAATAAAAAAGTTATAATATTGTGGGAACAAAGTCCAAATATTATGGGGAAAAATTTAGGAAGATATTTTCAGAATAAGGTTTAAAAATTGGGAAAAAAGAGGAAAGTTGCTATTAACAATGGGCTTTTTCGAAAGCTGAGATGCAGTTTTGTCTTGAAATATATATACAGTAACTCCTTAGCATATTTTACAAAAAAGTGGCAAAGTTCCTCCTTTCATTTCTCACCTCACTGGAAAAAGTTTGGACGCCCCTGGTGCAGACGATCATTTTTGTTGTGCTGTTTTTAAGCGTTTGATTGGCCAACATGCCGTAGCACCTTGCAGGCAAGCCAAGTGAGACATTTTGGCTGACAATTCTGACCTGTGCTGAATGACAATAAAAATGATTGCTCCTTTAATGCATCTGGTAATGAATAACTCAAAAGCAACAAAGGCAACAAATAAGCATGTTGGTTGAGCAAAAGAGAGACAACAAGCTACAAATCCGCTGACCCGTATGTGGCTTACTTTGTGCACCAATATACACCGGATCAATACCTTAAAGTACTACGTTTAAATCTAAAGTGGCGAGGTCATCCTCACAGCTACGCCCGCTGATCCCAAAATAGAATCCAGTGGCTTCACTCAAGCTTAATGCCAAGGTGCATTCACTTACCGTTGTTATGCCCCTTGGCTGATGCAAAGTAGAGCTCAGTGAGAGGAGCTTGACTTCTCTTATGAATTAGAAATGACATATTAGAGAGAGCATTAAATTAATCATGACAAGGAATTCCAGTTCGACTCTGCCTTTAATAAGAAGAAATTATTTACGGCAGTTCGACAGGACCCTGGTTCAACATCAGTTTGAATAAGACAGTGTGACTTTGACCAGGCTTCATATGGCAGAATCCAAATTATCGTGACGTGTCCCACTTCCAACCTTGAAAACACTACATATATATATATATATATCTATATATATACATATATAGATATATATACTGTATATACTGTATATACATACTGTATATTTAAAAGAAACTGCATCTCAGCTTTGTCATATAGGTGAAAAAGTGTATTATTTGTATCAACTTACAGTGGTGTGGAAAAAGTGTTTGACCCCTTCCTGATTTCCTATTTTTTTGCATGTTTGTCACACTGAAATGTTTCAGATCCTCAAACAAATTCCAATATTCATCAATGACAACACAGCTGAACACAAATTGCAGTTTTAAAATAAAAAAAGCAACATTTTATTATAAAGAGAGGAAAAAAATCCAAACCTACATGGCCCTGTGTGAAAAAGTGATTGCCCCCTAAACCTAATAAGTGGTTGGGCCCCCCTTAGCAGCAACAACTGCAATCAAGCGTTTGTGATAACTTGCAATGATTCAAGATTCAAGAGTTTTATTGTCATATGCATAGTAAAACAGGCAGTTATACTACGCAATGAAATTCTTATTCTGTTCATTCTCCCAAGAAAAGAAAGAAAAAGAAAGAAAACACAAGAAAAAGAAGAAGAACATACGAAACATACGTACCAAAAAATTAAGCAACAACAACAGAAGAGACATTAATACAGATAAATAATACTAATAAATAAATAACTAAAATGCTATGAGTGTGTGCGTGTGTTGCGTGTGGCGTGTGTGAGTGCTTCGTTGAGAAGCCTGATGGCCTGTGGGTAAAAGCTGTTTGCCAGCCTTGTGGTCCTGGACTTCAAACTCCTGTAGCGTCTGCCTGACGGTAGGAGTGTGAATAATGAGTGTTGTGGATGTGTGCTGTCCTTGATGAGGTTGTGTGTTCTGCGTAGGACTCTTTTTATAAATGTCTTGCAGTGAGGGGAGAGCTGCCCCAACAATGTTCTGTGAGGTCTTGATCACCCGCTGGAGTGCCTTCCTATCACGTGTTGTACAGGCGGTAAGGACGGTAAGGAGGCGGTAAGGACACTTTCGATAGTGCATCTGTAGAAGCAACTCAGGATTGTGGTGGACATGCCAAATTTCCTCAGTCTTCTCAGGAAGTACAGTCTCCTTTGGGACTTCTTGATGATTTGTTGGGTGTTGTGAGACCAGGTGAGGTCCTCGCTGATGTGTGTGCCAAGGAACTTGAAGGTTTTCACCCTCTCCATCTCAGTCTCATCAATAAACAGGGGTCTATGCGGCTCCTTTTCCCTTGTTCTTGGGTCGATGATCATCTCTTTAGTCTTATCTGTATTAAGAAGGAGATTGTTATCACGACACCAAGCTATGAGGTCCGCCACCTCTCTTCTGTATGATGTTTCAACACCACCAGTGATCAGTCCGATGACTGTAGTGTCATCCGCAAATTTAATGATGCTGGTGTTGTTCTGGGAGGCCACGCAATCGTAGGTGAAGAGCGTGTAGAGGAGTGGACTCAGCACACACCCCTGTGGGGTCCCAGTGCTCACAATTCTTGAGCTGGATGTGCGATTGTGGACTCTGACTGACTGGGGCCTGCCTGTTAGAAAGTTAAACACCCAGTTACAGAGGGAGGGTGACAGGCCAAGTGTGAGGAGCTTATTTGTGAGTTTGTGGGGGCTGACTGTATTAAAAGCAGAGCTATAGTCTATAAATAGCATTCTGACATATGTGTCCTGGCCCTGTAGGTGAGAAAGTGCTGTGTGGATGGCAGTGTTGACTGCATCATCCGTGGACCGGTTCTGGCGATATGCAAACTGTAGAGGGTCCACAGTGGCCGGGATGCTCTTTTTGATGTGGTTCATGAATATTCTTTCAAAGCACTTCATTACAATAGGAGTGAGTGCTATAGGGCGATAGTCATTCAAGCAGGTCACGTTGCTCTTCTTGGGTACGGGCACTATGGTGGTGGACTTAAAGCAGGTCGGTACAGATGCTTGTGCAAGCGACAGGTTAAATATGTCAGCAAGCACATCAGCTAGCTCTGATGAGCAAACCCGAAGTGCACGTCCTGAGATGTTGTCTGGGCCTGCTGCTTTCCGTGGGTTTGTTTTGTTCAGAACCCTGCGCACATCAGCTGATGTCACCATGAGAGGTGAGTTCTGTGTGCTCCCCAAGACCAGCCACCCTCTCTGCTCATCAGGATTATGGGTGTCAAAGCGGGCATAGAACTCATTCAGCTCATCTGGAAGAGTGGTTTGGCTGGATGTGGCTACACTACTCCGCTGTCGATAGTCTGTGATGTGCTGGAGCCCCGCCCACATGCACCGAGGGTGTGAGGTGGAATAGTAGCCCTCCAACTTCTGTCTGTACTGTCTTTTGGCCTCTCGTATGGACCTCCTCAGGTCATATCTGGCCTTTTTGTAGTTCTCAGCGGTGCCAATGACAAATGCAGTCGAACGACCACGTAGCTTAGCCCTTACATCACAGTTCATCCACGGTTTTTGATTGGGGTATTTTCTGTAATACTTGGTGGTGGTAACAGTCTCTATGCATATGCTAATGTAGCCAGTAACAACGGAAGCATATTCATCCAAATCAACAGTACAATCAATGAGTCTCTTACAGCGCTGTGGAGGAATTTTGGCCCACTCATATTTGCAGAATTGTTGTCATTCAGCCACATTGGAGGGTCTTCCAGCATGAAGCGCCTTTTTAAGGTCATGCCACAGCAAGTCAGGACTTTGACTAGGCCACACCAAAGTCTTCATTTTGTTTTCTTCAGCCATTCAGAGATGGACTTGCTGGTGTGTTTTGGATCATTGTCCTGCTGCAGAACCCAAGTTGGTTTCAGGTTGAGGTCACCAACAGATGGCCGCACATTCTCCTTCAGGATTTTTGGTAGACAGCAGAATTCATGGTTCCATTTATCACAGCAAGTCTTCCAAGTTCTGGAACAGCAAAACAGCCCCAGATCGTCAGACTACCACCACCATATTTTACTGTTGCTATGATGTTACTGTTCATGTCATGATGTTACTTTTACACCAGATTTAATGGGACATACTGTACACCTTCCAAAATGTTCAACTTTTGTCTCGTCAGACCAGTATTTTCCCAAAGGTATTGAGGATCATCAAAATGTATTCTGGCCAAACTGAGACGAGCCTTAATGTTCTTTTTGTTCAGCAGTGGTTTTGGTCTTGGAACTCTGCCATGCAGGCCGTTTTTGCCCAGTGTCTTTCTTACGGTGGAGTCATGAACACTGAAAAATTCCAACTTTATTTGATGATTTGATTGTTTTTCCATAATAATGCAAACCACCTGCGCCTCAACACCACCAAGACCAGGGAAATGGTGGCGGACTTCAGGAGAAACAGGACACACCCAGAACCTGTTGTAATTAAAGGTGACCGTGTGGAGGTGGTTCACACCTACAAATACCTGGGAGTGCACCTGGATGATAAACTGGACTGGACTTGCCAACATGGATGCTCTGTGAAGGAAAGGGCAGAGCCCGTCTGTATTTCCTCAGAAGGCTGGCGTCCTTCAACGTATGCAAGAAGCTGCTACAGATATTCTACCAGACTGTGGTAGCTAGCTCCTGCAGTATATGCAGTTGTGTGCTGGGGGACTAGCCTCAAGAAGAAGGACGCCACACGCCTGGACAAACATGCAAGGAAGGCAGGCTCTGTCATTTGCACTGAGCTGGACAGCCTGACATCTGTGGCAGAGCAAAGGACACTGAGGAGGCTCCTTTCCATCATGGCCAACCAGCATCATTCAATGCACAGCATCATCTCCCGACAGAAGAGCAGTTTCAGTGGCAGATTACTATCACTGCTCTGCTCCACCAAAAGACCGAGCAGATTATTCCTCCACTACGCCATGCGGCTTTTCAATATAACAGAGGGGGAGCAATTAAGTTCATGATATTTTTGCAGAGTTGCTGGAAATGTGAATTTCTAGCTATCTATGTACTTATCTAATATCACGACTTTAAAAATTAATGTATTTTCTTTTTATATTTAAACTTTATGTTACTTAAATGACATTATTTAGTTTATTTAGTTTATTCTTGTATAATTACGACTTTTTGTCCTTGTTAGAATACAACTTTTATTCTTAATATTTTTACTTTATTCTCATAAAATGAGAATGACAATGTTTTTGTTTTCTATTTCTTCTGTTTTTATTTATTTTTAACAATTTCAACTTCCTTCTTGTAAATTTTTTTCTGGTAATTATGATTTTATTCCCATAATATTTTGACTTTATTCTGGTAACATTGTAACTTTTTCTGCAGCCTAATTCAGTCCAAAAATGACAACTTTATTTGTTGTTTTGTTTGTTTTTCATAATGTTATGACTTTTAAAAAAAATGGCTTTTTTCTTGAATGTTTAAATTTAATGTTACTGAAATGACGTTATTTTTCCTCATAATAGTTTTTTTCTTTTATTATTTTGACTATATTCTCCTAATATTACAGCTGTTTTTTCCTTACTTTTTCCATTCTTATTTCTTATTTTCCAACTATTTCAACTTCCATCCATCCATTTTCTATACCGCTTCATCCTCATTAGGGTCGCGGGGGCATGCTGGAGCCTATGCCAGGGCGACAGGCGGGGTCTGGACTGGTCGCCAGCCAATCACAGGGCACATATAGACAAACAACCATTCACACTCACATTCATACCTATGGACAATTTAGAGTCTCCAATTAACCTCACCTGCATGTTTTTGGGAATGTGGGTGTACTCGGAGAAAACCCACGCTCACATGAACATGCAAACTCCACACAGAAATGCCCAGGGGAGAATCGAACCCAGGTCTTCCCGATTTGCGTGCTAACCACTAGACCACCGTGCGGCCCTCTATTTCAACTTCTTTCTTGTAAATTTTCTTCTAGTAATTATGACTTTATTCCCATAATATTTTGACTATATTCTGGTAACATTATAACTTTTTCCACAACCTAATTTTTAAAAAATTACAATGGTATTTGTTTTGTTCTTCATAAGTTATGACTTCCAAAAAAAAATCTTTTTTTTCTTTCATAGTTGAAAAACTTCAGTTTTACTCATAATATTCCGACATTATTCAGGTCAAATTTCGACTGTTTCTGATTACATTACAACTTTCTGCTGATGATTTTTTTTTTTTTTTTTTTTTTTTTTTACTCTTCTTGTTTAATGTGCTGCGGGCCAATCAAAGAACAGCCGCGGGCCCCGGCACTAAACCAAACTGGCTTTTTATCACATTCAATACATAAATTGAAATTGCTAGTTATTGTATATGTTTTGCAAGAAGAGGAAACGGCAAGCAAGAAAACAATTGATATTGTAACTAACACAGCAACCCATCAGGTGCTGTCTGTGCTCTGACATATGCAGCATTGTATAATTATACTTACGGTTGGTGTGACCGTGCTTGGTGATGAGAAATGAGCAAGACTATGTGGCCAAATGTCTACTGGTCAATCAATCAGCAGCCAGGTCAGTCATCCTGCACGCCAGTAATTCTCATTTTCATCTGTCTATGCAGTCACTAGCTGTTTGCAGCGAGGCCATGGTTATTTAATTATTGATGCGTGACACACTTACAAACAGTGGATGGCATCACCGACCTCTTGCGCAGCCATAACGTTAGGTAAATGTATTGTCGGTAATGTTTCCTACTTATACTGTAGACAAATGTTGATATGAATCAACCCATTTGTCTATTAGTTTGTGTCATAAGAAATGTGCAGCATTGTCGCTATACGTCAAACATTATTAAACAACAGAACATTAAGTTATTGACTTATGGGTGTTGGTTTCAATTTGTGCAGCTGTGCACCTTAAAACACGCATGGGTGGATAAAAAAAAATGTTTACGATGCATTATAATGGGCAACCAAGTCTGTTGCGGTAGCTTTTTCAGGCATCTAATTGGCCAAATGTGCATGACTTGTTTTCATAGTTAGGCTGGTCCTGTTACTTAAAGTCAGGTGCAGCTTGTATATCAGTGTGTATATATATGTATATATATAATTGAACATGTTTTTCAATGTAATTTCATACGGATGAGATTGGGAGCTTGGTGAAGTTGCTGACTGGTACCTTGCTTGTTGGACTCGCTGGCTTGTTATGGTAAGTTAGCCTATTCAGCCTGCCAGGTATGCTCTCTTGACATACTGGAAAACTATTCAGCCTGTTGTTCTGTGTGCTAGTGTGTAGTTCAATAACTTTGAATTTTGTGATATTTATTTCTAAATAAATGCAACTTATAGTCTGGTGAGACTTACAGTATATACTGTATGTTTTTTTTCTTCATGATGCATTTATTGACAGGAGTGACTTATGGTCCGCAAAATACAATGAATGTACAGTACAGTCGTCCCTCGCAATATCGTGGTTCGATTATCGCACACTCACTATATTGCAGTTTTTCTGAAATTACCATCATTTCCGGTACCCTGCAGCTTGTACAGCTGTGCAGCTAATTTATGACCATGTTCTAATCTTGTGACATCTCCTATAGTTCAGAACTACTACTATTCGTTGAAATAATGCTCCGCTCGTGAGTCAGTGAGGAAACGGTAGCTCTTTTTTAGCAGGAGCTAATCACGAGCGATAAGTGAACTCACGGCGAGCTTGTCAACCCATTGGAAATCGCAGGAGGTCATTACTCAATATAATAGTCTGACTGATGGTGTCATCTTGCAAGGAACGCTAAATTCATCACACAGCGACTTAACACTCAAAAGGTAGCTAGGAAATATACCAGAAAAGTACCAATACGAGTTTAAAATAACAAACAAGCCGTGGCTGCCGGGCCACCAGAGAGAGCTCACGAGCTCATGAGCTCCCTCTGGGAGCATGGACTCATGCACGCCACAGTGTATAATTTTATGACCTAGACATGTGCGGCTTATAGTCCGATGTGGTTGCGACATAAACACCGGTGTGTCTTATACACCGGAAATTACGGTAATTAATTAATTAATTATTAATTAATAGACTATGGTCTATTATTAGTCAAAACATATTGAAATGCAAGTGATATGTAGTATTCTGGCCACTAGGCAGCAGTAATGTTACATGGATGAGACATTCATCCTTCTCACATTACCCTACCTTGCACTCGAAGTAGTCAGCCATGGACGCAGAGTGAAAAAAGGTTCTCCTCCCATTGTGTGTGGAAGTGGTAAGTTTGTGGCTTCTTACTTTGTCCTTCTTCCCCACTCCATTTGAAACCCTTTCTTAAATTTAGAAGGAATACATTGAAGGCTAACTTGTTAGCTCGAAGGCTTGCTGGCTAGCGACCGTCTAGAATCCCTGTATCATAACAGGTGTAAACAATGAATGATAGGAGTGGAATTGTGACTATAGCGGTGTTTTTTCAAGTCTACAGGGCTCTTATAACGTAAAAAATCGTATTTAGGAAGTCATAAACAGGTTATGAACAACTACGAAAATATTCCATTTATTAACATTGAATGTATAAATATCGCAGAAATTCATTTATGGCGGTTGGGTCTGGAACGAATTAACTGCTATAAACGAGGGATGACTGTATGGGTAACACTGGATATACATAATGTATTCTTCAGTATAATATCCACCCTAAGCCCCAAATGGTGCTGGAATTGGTATGTGGAGCAGCAGGGGGTTTGCTCAATGGGTATAGAATGGTCAAGGACATATAGTGGTTAACTTTTGGTTTGATATCTGTTTGATTTTTGAGAATATGGGTGCAATTTCTGTTGCTTCTGAATCATAATAACAAGGGAAAGGTGAAAGAAAACCTGTATCTATAATATGTATCTATTCTGTCGCACTGGCATAAAGCAGACTTATAACTGATGCTTGGTTGGCAAATTACATGCTATCAACCTAATTCATTTGAGGTAACCACTGTGGTGACTGATTTCCACTAAACGGCGACATTTAATTAATTGTGTTTCCGTTAAAGCATCTGGGGGGGTTGAAAGGGATATATGCTTCCGGTTAACAATTAATTTCAGGTCTGGAATATTGAAAGTTTTGTGCACAACTGAATGTTAATATACAGCGTAAGATGAACTGGTGGGTGGATAATTCTGTCAGTGGTTTGTCAGGAATCCTCCCGATACAAATTTTCGGCGTAGACGATGAAAAAGAATGACAGATCACACAGTGGGTGATGATAGTGAATTGTTGTGCTGTACAAGTGCTTGGGTGTTCAACGGTAAACTAGACTAGACTGGTGGACAAACACAGATGCTCTGTGCGAGACAAGAATTAGCTGCCTGTGCTCTCTTGGGGGTGCCTGAGACACCTCCTAGAAAGAATAAAAACCCCATTAGTCCAACTTCAAAATGTGACAGTTGAGAATAATTTGAGGTACAATTTAATAAAACTTGCATGCGAGGAGACAAATCAACACAACCTGAACGGACGACTTTGAGAGAAAATGTCTATCCTCTGCAGGAAAAGATGTTGTTAGACAGGATGTGCATACAGTATGTGATGGAGGGGTAATCTAAAATGAGATGCTAAAGCTATCTTAAAATGCCCAGACGCCCAAGGCTGTTGAGTCTGAGCATGTGAAGGACTTGTTCTGGGGACAAGAGGCCTCTAGCCTCGAGCGGATAATAACTGTAAGTAAGTACTGCATGTGTGACTTTAATGAGTGTCATAGCAGAAATACATATGTACAGTATATTAGCGCATAATTATAACTAATATTAGTCAAATCAAATGAAACAATGGACACAAAACATTTTTTTCCTGACGATTTACTATTTGTATATTGAAAATATAATTAACTCGTTCCAAGGCTCAAACATTTAAATACTCTCCGCAAAGTTTGGGTCGTGGCAACTGGACTCTGAAAATGTTTCACCTTTAGTCCAAAAGGCTTCTTCGGTTCGACATTTTTAAGTGTGGGGCCTCCCTATTTATATTCCTGTTGGGTGTGTCCCCGGAGGGTGTTCATAATTGGGTTGTATATGAGGGAAGCTGTCTTACAGTGATGACTACTTCTGTCACACAGTATAATTGCGAGTCTCAACACATTGTTTAACTGTCAGGACACATTCTTTTTCTCACAACAGGCCTCAGGTAAAGTTCACTAAAAGATCACTGCTGTGAATTTATTTATTTGTTCACCTGTCCAGTCTGCCTTGTTGTACCAGTCCAGATTTACTGTACAACAGGGGAGTCTGGAATACTCCCCCTGTTGTGATTGTGTGGTATTTTATTTTATTTTTTTATTTGGAATGCCACCGGATAGCACATGATTTGAGACGGGACAGACAGAGAGAACAGATAGGAAGTAAGAAGGGCTACACTCAATCCGGGACCCAGACCGCCATGGCGTTCCACAGTCCACAAGGGTGGAAAAGCCACATCCACCACTGAGAGAAGCCCAGAACCAACCAGACACTTTGGGCCAGGGATAGGGCAGTGGGGCACCAGAGGGCAGCCACCCGCATCGCAGGAAAGCGCTCCTACGGGGCATTGGGGGAGCAAGGTCTCCAACCCAGACAGCAACAAGGTCCCGGAATCGAAGCCTCACACCATGCAAAAGCCAGACCTGGACACAGCCGGCACCCCCAGCTGAGCCAGGGCAGGCTTTGGACTTCTGGCCCACAGAGCAAGTGAGCGATGTTGTCAGCGTTCTTGTGTGGATATGGGTGAGGGTCGTTAGCACCCATCACCGCCCCTCATAGCCCTAGTGTGAAATGTGGTGTGATGAGGACAGGAGGTACTGGGGTAGAGCAAAGCGACAAGCCACCATCGCCCCATGTTGTCTCCCGCCACCTTGACCGGCAGGGATTTAGGCCTACTCTATCCATGAGTCCACCTCAGCCATAACCAGTAGTATACCCAATCAGGTAGCCAACCAACCATCCGGGGTAGGGCCAGCAGGTCCCACACCATTAAGGCAGGACAAGCCCCTGGCCACGGATCCTGGATGGCTGGGGCCCTGAAGTTTGGGGGTGTTGCCAACAATGAAATATGAAATGTTTCAAGCAACAATATTTAGAACTCATACTGTTACCGAAAAACTGAGATGGGAGGAAAGAAGGAAGAAAGTCAAGAAAAGGCGAAACAACTGAGGGAAATTAGATTGTAAACTTAAAGTCAGTACATGCCTTGCGCTTGCTCCTAGTAGATGGTAAAAGTCACATGCACCGCGGACCAGGGACGCCTACTGCTTTCTAAAAATAAAAAAAGCCCCCCGGAAGCGATAGCTCACCCTTCTCCGACACTTAAAATGCTCATAAAAACACGGCACAGCATGCAGGGGTTACAATGGATGGAAGGAAGCAGCCAACACGCAAAAGTACCTCAGTGTTTGGACGGAGTGAAGTTTTGGTGAGATTTATACTCCTGCACATTTGAATTGTGACAGGTGGAGCAAAACATACACTCTTAGCCTGTGTTTGTGTTACATGTTTCCTTACAATAGACATTTGTAACAGTTCTGAAAATGACTGTTCTAGATTTCATTCGTCCACATTTGCAATCTTGTTTCACTGTAATACTAGCTGGACACGAAAGAACTCAACATTTTCCCACCTAATAAACCAGCTGTAACAAATATTAAACACGTCATTCTACAGTTGTCTTATTAGATGTGTTGTTAAGGCTTTCATCACACTGTGTGTTTGCCGCCTGCCACCGAGTGGTGACGGCTTCTATCACAGAGTTGAATTGTTAGTTTGAACACATTTAGTTGTAAGCAGCTGCTTCCTGACAAAGTACACTAAAAGCTCATTGTATTTTACACCTGACACATGCCCTGTTTCATAGATCCATGCTATGACCAGTGGCGTGCGGTCAGGGGATGCAGCTGAGGGCATAGCCTGACTTATCATGATGAAAAATTAAAAAAAAGGCATAATAACATGGAGTAAATAGTCATACACTCCTGATCAAAATTTTAAGACCAGGTGAAAAATTGGAACTACTGACTTATGCTATTGACTTGTGCACTGTTGGATCTGAAAGAGGTTCTAAGTAGAGCTTCAAAAGGCAAAAAGAAGAAATGGGAGTGAGACAAACACATTTTTGAGTCACCAATTTATTGCAAACAAGCATTAAAGGGATAGTTCAGATTTTTTGACATGAAGTTGTATGACATCCCCATCAGCATTGTAGTCCAATAACAGCGACTTACCCCCACTTGGTCTCCTAAGTCCAGTTCTGGTCAGATTTCCGTGATGAAGAACGTAGTTCCACTTAGTTGCTGGGGACAATTAAATAAAGACTTTGGCTTCTAAAAACAATATGTGTTCAATATACGGCGGGAGACAAATACAGTATATAACGCCAATTAACAATTGTGAGATCAGATTTTTTTGTGAAGGCATTTTTGCAATGCAAATGTATTAATCTTTTGAACGCATATTGTTTTGAGAAGCAAAAGTCTTTACTTAATTGTCCCTAGCAACTCAGTGGAACTACGTTGTTCAACACGGAAATCTGACCAGAACTGGATTTAGGAGACCAAGTGGGGGGTAAGTCCCTGTTATTGGACTACAATGCTGATGGGGAAGTCATACAACTTCATGTCAAAAAAATCTATTCTTGTAAACTTCCTTGCCATCCGTCCCCAAATGTTGTCAGTTGGAGTTGGTTCATGGGTACACACATGATGATCCAAAAGAGTGCGCTTATTCCTCTGGAAGAAGTCCTTTTTTTAGACAGGCATTGTAAAGTGCAGCGTTGCCCTGTAGAAGAAGCCAGTCATGACCACACAGACCAGGGCCTTCAGTCATGAGGGATGCCCCCTGCAACATCTCCACACAGCCAGCTACCATTTAAAGCCCCTGCACAACCTGAAGCTACATTGTTCCATTGAAGGATCATACTGGCGCCCCCTCCACTGTGCTGTGTGGAAAACATCTCAGATAGGATCTCCTTGTCATGCCGGTAACGTCGGAAGCCATCAGGACCGTCAGGGTTACATTTTTTCTCATCAGAGAATAAAACTTTCTTCCACCTTTCAGTGTTACATGTTGGGTGTTCTTGGGCAAATTCCAAACAGGCAATTTTGTGGCATTGAATGAGACGAGGCCTTGAAGATGTTTCTTGTTCTTAAAAGCCTTCTCTCGCAGATGCCGTCTGATGGTTATTGAACTGCATTTGGCGCAAGCTTCATTTGGGCCGAGGATGGTTCCACGTCTTGACAGACAGCCAATGGGATCCTCCGGCTCAGGGCCGGTGACATTTTTGTGGGTCTACCGCTTGACTTTTTTGTTCTATCACCCTCAGGATCTTTGAAGAAGTTTCAAATGACTGTCTTACTGCATCCAACCTCAGCAGCAATGGTGTGCTGCGAGAGGCCTTGTTTGTGCAGCTCAACAACCTGACCGTGTTCAAAGACAGAAAGCTTTTGCTTTTGCCTTTGCCATCAATAGATCATTTTTTATTTTTTTTTTATTTTTTAAGTGTATACATTTATTTTCTGGATGATTTCAGTCAGTTTGAATATTTTATCAAGGAAAAATGGCTGAATTTGCACATTTCCTGATCAAATCCAAGGAAGAAACCTAAGACGAGGCTGTCGCCGACCGCCTACCGTCTGGTGCACACTTACCCCTTTTCTACTTTGACTGGTTTGGCGCTGGTTCAGAGTAGGTTTGGTTTTCCATTATCATGGTTCCATAGTGGTGCTGAACTGGTGGCGTGTTTTTTGGTTCAGCTCCGGCTCCAAAAGCTTGCTGGGCTGATTGTTGACCCGTTTGCATAAAGACGTGGGGTATGACGTAAATACCCGCCTATTACCTCCGTTTCAGCTTCAGTGACTTTTTTTGTAAATATGAGATCCAGAGCAGACTTTAATTTAGTCAGCAAGTGCCGGAATTTTACCGTCCCGTTACGCAAATGTCTGAAAATATTTGGTACGGACGATCACAACGTCCGTCAAACAAACTACGACGGTATCTGATCGTCTTCGAACCTCCGACTTTCGTTTTTGATTAATGAAAACATTCTTGGCAAATGCTTTCGCTTTTGTCCGTTTTCACCGGTCCAAGAATTTTACCTGTGGCAGCGCAATATGAATGCCCTCGGCTGTCTCTCTTAATCATGGCGCTGGTTCAGGGAGAGAAAAACCCACAAAATAGAACCGGAGTCCTATTCCATTATTCCTAGCTGCAGTATTTTCAAAGTAAATGCTTCGAGCCCCACGGGCACTCAGCTAAGAGAATCGAGGCAGGGGCTTGGACAGACGGTGGCTCGCCTTGCGGAGGACCGTCAGCTCGAACCCGAGATCCAACTGTGAGGTTTTCCTGATCGGAGGCGGAACCCTTGGGATGAAGCGGCTCCCTAGGACAATGGAAAAAGAATATGGTGTAGCGCCTGCTCAAGGCCTACACTGATTCAACTCCAGCTCTGAGCTAAATGCACCAGCACCAAAGTTCTCTGCAGTGGAAAAGAGGTCACTGAGTTGGATCATGGCACCTGCCAGTTTTTGTTTGTGTGGCCAATAATATAATGTTGCAGAAGCACTTATTATACACCATGACATTCTACAGTCTGTTTAATGTAAGTGTGACATACTGTAATTATTCTTGCTAACTGGAAAATAAAATACACAGAAATGTCAGGCATGCGTGAACTGAAAGGTGCTTGTCACTGCCGACCTTCCTTAGAGGAAAAGCCAGCATTTATTAAAAAACTGTATTGAAATAGACAAACGGCAGTGACAGCTAGAGCTAGATTTTTTTAATCTTACATTTAAGTCAAATGCAAGACATTTTTATGCTCTGCTAAATGAATGAATTAATTTGACTGGAGGATTTTAAACACAAACTCACCAGGAGGTGATCAGACTTGTACAACAAAGTATCAGAACTTTGCGTGGAGAAGGATAGGGTGCGCGTATTTTATATACAGTACACATAACCGTGAACCTCACCGCACGTCACTGCACCTGGAAAAAGACAAAAAATAAAACAATAAAAACAGAGGATGCACAACCACAAAATAAGTGTTCTTTGACTTCATGGCCCGAGGGTGCTCAGTCCTGCACCAGAACGCGACTGCGATCATGGCTGGAGATTAGCGGACGGCCCGCTCTATGTCCTGAACCTCGGCCATCAATAACGTCCAAGCGCCAGCATAGAGTGTGCTCTGCTTCCCATCTCCGATTCTGACCTTGATGCTGTGTAAATCTTTCTCAGTGTAATTTGTGATGTGTGGACACTCATTAATGGATGCACACCAGGGTGTGTTATGACGGTGTCGCTCTTCTGTCAGAGACCTTCTCTTGTCAAACAGACCGAACAAAGCCTGACTGATAACCCTGGCGTTGAGTTCACCGCTCAGCACTTGCATACAGTACATCACCTTCCTTTCTGCATTGTAGACCAAAACCTCTTTGCCCTACACATACTGTATATCTCTCTTGGAACTTACACATGATGCTCAGGGCATTGAATCGATCACAACTGGACTTTTCAGGTTGTCTTAGAAGACGTTTCACCTCTCATCCAATCTGGTCTATGTTGTCCAGTGCAGTGAGGAATGCACCGTTTTTTTTACATTGGGGAAGCCAAGCAGTCACTGAGCAGATGGGCTAACACGCCAGGTCAAGACTCTGCTGTCTACCTGCAAAGAGAAAGAACACTCTTTTGACGACAAACATGTACACATTCCAGACAGAGACGTTTTTAGACGTGTGTGAAGTGAGTGAGGGAAGGAAGCCTCCTCCTTTAGAGGAGAAATACAGTACACTGTACATTGCACCAAGTTGTCAGACTAGAGCTGTCCTATCTAGTCTGACTTGTGTTTGTCCCAACTAGGCTACGTTCGCACTGCAGGTCAAATCTGATTTTTTTTCGCATACGTTACCTGTGTCTGATTTTTCATCTCAGTGTGAACAGCACAATTATGATTTTTTTCAAATGTGATTGAGGCCTCATTCATATGTAGATATAAATCCCATATGCATGCGATGCTACTGCACTCTGAACGGCAATGTCGCATATACTGTATGCGACCTATATATCATCGAAAGCCGTGTTTCGCCATGCTTACAGAGACGTGGATAAAGGTACTCACCGATGTAAGCAAGAGCTCTTCATCTAAAAATGATTTTTTTTTTAAAGTGAAGCAGCTCACAGCAATGTCCCACACACCTACCTGTATGTGACAAAGCTGAGATCCAGCTTTTTCTTGAAATATATATAACTTCGGCCGCACGGTGGTCTAGTGGTTAGCATGTTGGCCACGCAGTCACAGTCTGGAGATCGGGAAGACGTGGGTTTGATTCTCCCCTGGGCATTTCTGTGTGGAGTTTGCATGTTCTGCCCGTGCGTGTGTGGGTTTTCTCCGGGTACTCAGGTTTCCTCCCACATCCAAAAACATGCATGTTAGGTTAATTGGCGACTCTAAATTATCCACAGGTGTGAATGTTTGTTTGTCTATATGTGCCCTGTGATTGGCTGGCGACCAGTCCAGGGTGTACCCTGCCTGTCGCCCGAAGTCAGCTAATGGCTAATGGTTTAATGGCTGCATGAGCGCAATAAGCACGTTTGGTCAATTTAAAGCTCAATTTAAAGCTCTTCCTGAAAAAATGTGTTCTTTGAAAGTGAAACCAGGATTTTCATTTTTTTCCTTATTTCATGGGATTATTATGAATGGACATTAAAGGACACCAATTCAACGCTGTTTCCCTTACACATTTTTAGTGCGTATGCGTGCGTGTGTGTGTGTGTAAGACTGTATGTTGGCCATGAGTGTAAGCGTTAAAAGAAAAATGAAAATGAACACATTAGGAAACATTAAAATGTAATTCTAGGCCCCATTGCACAAGATTGATATGCCAGTTAGCAGTGTGCAACTTGCAGTTCACCCAGAATTTGAATAAATATGTGGATGAATTAGTTTCTCGGTGAATGTTTCCAGATTAATAGGATTCATTTTAATTGCATGCTTTTTGCAAATGACTTGATAATACTCTATTGTTGGATCTGAAGGTGTGGCAATGTTCTGGTTATTGCGTTTTCTTTTTAACAATCTCATTTCCGCGATTCAGAAGTACTTGTACTTTAAGTATGTTACTAATTATTGGTAGTGCAATGTAACAATGATCACTAAATTGATCCCAGACCACCAAGAAATGGAAAAAACCTGCGCAATAATTGAAAATGTCTAATTTGGACACATGCCTCGCTCCTCCCCCTCCAAAATCTCCTCCTAGCTGGTTGTTGATGTTCTCCTCCGATTTCAGACCAACATTTACAAGTGACTGTTTTAATTATTAGATTAGATTCAGCTCCAGAACCCTTCCCTTCTCTCTTCAATTGCCATTGTTTTTGACGCGTGCCACAATCCAGGTTGAAGCCCATAAATGTGCCATTTAAAGTATAAAATGCATACGTATTTGCCACTAATGAATGATTAAGATGCAAGATGATTGGAGAAAAAGGAATAACAATGGATTAATAACAACATGAGACAGACACAAGTGCGGCCAGTAGAAATGTGTAGTCATGAACGAGTCGTTCACAACTCGCATGTTTTTTTTTACTGAATCAGGACTCAAGGTTGCTCGTCTCGGTTGCTACCGCTAGTTGAAATAAAAAAGGGAACCAGGTAACCTGTCAGGGCTTGGCTAAAAGCCGGACAAGGCAGGAAGTGTGGAGTTTCTGCTCATTTGTTGTGTGACAGGTGCCCGACGGGTGACTCGTGCTGTCAGGAATTGTGGAGCCCATGAAAAAAGGCGAAAAAAACCCTGTCACTACATTTCTATTTTTGAAGACTCCCAGTCAGTCAGGGGCCCTTGGAATTTTCCCAACTTTTCCCTCACGTTTCAACCACGTTCCAATCACGTGACCTTGAGGCAGTTCCGGTGAGCAAGCATTAGACACGGCCACATACACACTCAGTATGTTTGTGCAATATTTTGGAGGTTAAAGCGAATAACGGTGCATGTCGTTGAAATGATAAAATAGCTGAAAACGAGACGATGGAAAAGCAGTGAAAGCTTATCTCAGCGTCAGACATAATGAAAATAATGCTTGTAACATGTCAACACCCAATCAGTCTGCATGAATTCATTCTTGTATATGTCGTTCATCATTTCGTTGCACTTTGTTCAATTTTTACCCAAATTTTACGCACTATTTCCGGGCTGCTGGAAGCTAGCTAGCAAGCTAGCAAGCCTCACTTCCAACCCCTCCATGGAGCATCGCCGGACGCTCTTCCAGGTGGCTACATTTCACATTTTCCAGTTCCAACAATGTTTGAACTTCGATTATCATATAAATTGTGCTTCTTGATACTTCTTCATTGTAAGCTGGGGTGTGTTTACTCGGCTTCACTCGATGAGAGCCTCAGCTGGTTAGCAAAAGCTGATAAAGGTGGCTTCTCTGCATTTTTTGGTAGTTTTCTGTACTTTTTTCCTGTTATGATGGACTATCCTAGCAATAGCGTTTTCCCATATACATATTTGAAGGATTTCCACATGCGAGAATGGCGCATCTATGGGGTATTGTTGCTCTGATTGTACATTACTTCTAGTTACGAATACGCTTGTTTACCGCCCGTCTCTTTGAGGCGGTGCCGACAACAACCGGATACGTCGTCACGAGAAACCCAATACGGCGCCCCAGCTCGTGTGAATCGAGTACTCGATACGCAACTTCTTGCGCCTGCGGTCTGTGACGGGTAACTGGAGTGAATAGAGTACCTGATTCACTTCAGTGAGTGATTCATAAGAACTCAAGAGAGTAAAAGGAATGGAGTTTCCCCATCACTGCTGGCCAAACTGATCGGAGCTCGGCAGATCTAACAGATCATACGGCAAGACCACTTGGACAAACTACTACTACTATATGCAACGATTAAGCGGGACTTCCATCCTGATGTTGGTGTTACCACACACACGGGCGCTGAGATTTTTGGGAAATTTTTGGGCCGTGACCTGCAAAGTAGGGTAGGCTAGAGGAAGTTGGGTATCAGACGGGTTGCAAGTGTGTCGTACCTATGGAGCAAGTGATTCGTGACACCCACGTGCTTGCCGCTCGCCCTCCGTTGGTAGCTTTTCTATGGTGAGTGCGGCGTGTGTGTTAGTTGCAGTTAATTACAGGCTGTCGTACGTTTCACTCGCTGGGGATGTACCGTGCGGGGTCATCGTACGAGGCTCGTGAAGCCCCTCACTTCTATTGCAAGACGCCCGTACTGGTTTCCTATGTCACCTACTGGCTATCGTGACCGGGAGAACCAAAGTGTTGGCCGGGAAGAGCCGCCCGCCATGGCCAGGCAAGGTGCATTCATGTGGGATATGCCATGTGAGTAGCCGCCGCGTGTCCACGCAGTACGGGTGTACAGCTGGTGTTGCCCGCCGCAGGAGGAGGCGCTGCCGTGGCCGGGCTATGTACTTTTAAACTTGCGACACACGCACTCCTCCTCTGCCTTGTCTTTGCGACCTGGCAGCGTGCAAGGTTTTCCTGCGTGCACACAGAAAATAATTTGTATCCCGATGTTCTTCGGACAGGCTTTGCTGTCTGTGGGTTTGAAAATCTGTGCGGGCAATGTGTGTGTCTGTCATCACTGTTTGGTACGGTAACTGCACAACACAAGATAGGAAGGCACTCCAGCGGGTGATCAAGACCTCACAGAACATTGTTGGGGGGGGCTGCCCCCCCTCACTGCAAGACATTTATAAATCTAGAGTCCTACGCAGAACACACAACCTCATCAAGGACAGCACACATCCACAACACTCATTATTCACACTCCTACCGTCAGGCAGATGCTACAGGAGTTTGAAGTCCAGGACCACAAGGCTGGCAAACAGCTTTTACCCACAGGCCATCAGGCTTCTCAACGAAGCACACGCAACACGCGCACACACTCGTAACACATATTATTATACATATTATTGTTGCTTTTATTTGATTGGTATTAAAGTTTCTTCTGTTCTTGTTGCTTTTAATTTATAGGTATTGATTTTTCTTATGTTCTGATTCATTTTCTTGTGTTTTCTTTCTTTTTTTTTAGGGAGAATGAACAGAATAAGAATTTATTTGAGTAGTATAACTACCTGTTTTGCTCTGCATATGACAATAAAACTCTTGCAATTTTCCCCACATAGGAGCACGTATGTCGGGATGTAACTCCCCCTTCAGATGTGACTTATTGTGTTCCTTAAAAAAAACAAAAAAACCTTTTGTATATAATAATGATTAATGGCAGTCTTTCATGTTATTGCGTTTACAGTACAATGATTCTGCCAGTGCGTCTGCCAGAGGGTCAGGTTGGGAAAAAAGAGATTGAAAGTGGGCAGACATAAAAGCTTCGATGGGAGGCTGGTAGTATTGTTACAATGACGTTAGTCTGCCTAGATGAACATTTTAATCCTGGCTGACGTCCACAGCTGAGAAATAAGGAGCATGTCTACATTTTTGGCAAAAATGTTTATGAACAGCCAGGTATTTCTTTCAGTCATTGAAAAGTTCAGACTGTGTAATTGATGTTCCCATCGTTCACGCTAATGTACAGTGCAGGCAGATAGATGATAAAAGCTTGTAATTTCCCTTTAATGAGTATAGAATGGAAAGAGAATGAATGAATGCCGAACTGAAAACAGCTGTCCATGTTGGAGGTTATTTTAGAGGGCTTTATAGGCGGATAATCCCAATTACGCTCGTTGTTATCACCAAATCACAAAAAAAAATCCCAAACTGTTATCTTACTCAGGTAGGGTCAGCGTGTGTTTCTGTTAACATCGACAATTTACGGCTAAATTTTGCAAGGGTTTACATACATTTTTCAGTCAGCGTACGATACGCCGTGCGTCTTGTCGTGTTATTAATACACTGCATGAGTCCAACTCTGTTCTTAGCTTCTAACAAAGAAGCTAGCCTGCTATGTTACATAATGGAACCGGAAGTCAGCTAAAGTAGAACCTTGGTTCGCGTTAATTTGTTCCAGATGGTCCGACTTGACGCAGAAAACAATTGGAAATACATATAGAGTCGTCCCTCGTTTGTAGCGGTTAATTGGTTCCCCACCCGACCGCAATAAATTAATTTCTGCGATATAGGATTCAATGTTAATAAGTGGATTATTTCATACTTAAAGCACAGAAAACCTGTTCATGACTTTCTAAATCCGTTTTTTAACGTTATTAGAGCCCTCTAGACATGAAACAAGATGCCTATAGTCACCTTTACAATCTTATTATTCATTGTTTACAACACATTGCGCAACTCTCGAGACGGCCTCTAGCTAGCAAGCTAACCAGCTAGCCTCGAATTTGTTCCTTTGAAACTTAAGAAGCCAAAAACTTACCACTTCCACATGGAATGGGAGGATAACTTTTTTTCACTCTATCATGTCGGACGTGCCATGGCTGCCTTCATGACTTCATGCAGTGTTAAGGTAAAGTAACGTAAGCTAATGTCTCAATGTTTTATGTCATTACTGCCGCCTTGTGACCAGAATACTACATATCACTTGTTTTTTAATATGTTTTTGTTTTATTAATAACAGACCATAGTTTACCACAAAACAGCAATCATTTATTAATTTCAGAAAAAAACACGACATTGCCAGGCAGTGATAATTGAACGGAACGACTGTAAATGCATGTAAATGATGAAGGAACCTTCATTGAAGACGCAACTGTTGATGTGAGTGAAAACAGGAAGGAGGTGGTGGTTGATCTCGCTGCCACATCGTGTCTTTGGGAACAGTCACGTCTCCAATGGAGGTAAAAGTAACCTTAAATGTTCATTTATCCCTTTCATTCATCATTTATATGCATGTAGAATTGTTTTATGCACGTAAAATGAGAGCACAAAAACTTGTTTTGTGTTAATATTTTTGGAGTCATCCACTGATGACATCATAAACGTGCGACTTCTGTTTCTGTTTGCCATTTTGTTCAGCTAGCTAATAGGATGCTAACATTTTATGATGAAAAAAATACATTAAGAACACAGTTGGACTCAGGCAGTGTATTAAATCATTCAATACCAAAGACGTATTTATAAGTTTTAATAATCCAGAACGGCCAATCCCAACAACGTATTTATACGTCTTTTACGAGGGGGGGGGGTTGCACGAGAGGCAAAAAGAGGTGATGACGCAGCTCTCCACGAATGCATCAAGTGAACGGAAAATCTCGCATGACAGGAAGGAGGACATGAGAGAGCGTGGAGGAGTGTAGCGTGCGGAAGGTCATGCACTGTAGGCAAATTTTAACGCATGCTCACACATGCACACACATTGTTTAGTTCCAAATGTGAAAATTGTAAATAGTTCATGGTGTTATATTTGTAAATAAATTGTTATTTTGATGTAAAACAAGCCCTTTTTTGTGTTGTTTATGTTGGTATAGTTGTTTAGATATTTAGGCTGTCACAAAAGCAAAAAATATTTGTGGTAAAGTGAAAGTTATGCTTGAAATGTATCTTTTCACAAAAAGCTTGTTTTCTCCCTTTTCTAGTCAGGAACTGATATTTTCCTGAAACTGACTTATGTTCTACTGAAGAGAAAAAGGTAGAAACTTTTTATTCTGATGAAAGAAGGGTGTCTAATCTTTCTTTTGGTAGGTTCCATGTTTATAAAGCCATAGAACACAATATTCTGTGTGCCTTGAAAGATCAGTCAAAATGGTCTAAAATGGCCGCTACTGAAGGGGTTGTCTTTTGAAAAATGGCTAAGATTGAATGAGTTGCTAACACGACAAGACGCACGTCATATTGTATGCTAACCGAGGCAAATATGTGGCGTATATTTTCGACCTTAACTGAAAAACACTCTAACTGGGGCGGACGCTAACCGAGGTTCCACTGTATATAGAATTACATTTGAAATCATTTTCATTTTATTGACGGAGAACTATGAATATCCACCAGCGAAAATAATAAAACACACTTTCAAGCTTATGATTTTCCAACCCTTGAGGCTGAAGACGTGCGTGAAGCCCCAACAACAGTTGTCAGAACACTCTCACCATAAAGTCGCTCACCAGGAGCAGCTCCGCTTGACCTTTCAACGAGTGCGACACGTTCTGTCTCAGCAGACAGCGTTAACCCACTTGTCCCGAAAGGCAGATGTTGCAGCCTCTGTTTACAGTATGGACCGCTTTAGATCTTTTCACCAATGTTGTTTTTTCTCTCCACAAGGTGATTTTCTGAACACATTTTGTTCAGTTTTATGTCGCTTTGTTCCGGTTTTTCACCTTGCCCCAGGCATGCTTCTATCTCTCCTGCTCCTCAACGTGGGTCTGTGAATCATCACGGTTTTTCTGATGTCCGTTCACCCATAGCCTGCCTTGTCACACAGACTAAACCTCTAGATCCTCCTCATTACAGGAAACAGATCACAGAGCTCGCAGAAACACACTGTGGTGGCAGACTGTGGAAAAACACACCTGTCACTCATTTCTATTCGCTTATGAGATCAGAAATGTACACGCTGCTCGCAGTGCAGTCAATGCGCTGAATCCAAAACGCATGAACATCTGTGTTTTGCCTACGATTGAGCTCTTATACGCTCATATTTTCAGACATTGTTGATGGCTATTTTTTTCTATGGGACATACACTGACTGGGCTCCTCATGATAGTCTAGTAATGGAAATTTTGTCTCTTTTGAGAGAGTAGGTTCTCAATAAAAAGAGCCGACACTTTCGGATCCCAAGTGGCTCCTCAGATTTTTTGGTTGTCTTAAATTATTACCTTACCAAATGATGTGTATTGTGTAAAATGAATCACTAATGTAAAAAAAAAAATGATATCAAGTGTTTGTTATTTAAATGGATTTATTTAAACCTCAATAACCAGCCAGATGATATGATATTATATTTTATAATATCATTTTATGTTTCTCAGGAAAGAATCGGCTCCAAGAGCACCACAGCGTGTTTAACCCCGCCCCTCCCTCTGCTCAGTGGGGACACAGCGACGCCTCCACACATCTTGACCAAAGACATTTGCCTTTAACAGAAAAAAGACGAGGAAAAGAATAATGGACTCCCAATTGGCTCCCAACTTCTCGAACCGGCTCCTATCGTTCATTTCAAAGAGTCGGCGCTTAGATTCGTTCGTGACCAACACATCACGACTATAGTCACCTTTACACTGCTATTATACTTTGTTTACACCGCAGTGCAGCTCTTATACTGCAGGGACTCAAGATGGCCGCTAGCTAGCAAGGTAGCGAGCCTACAAGCTAGTTTGTTAATTTATATCTTCTAAACTTAAGAAGCCAAAAACTTACCTCTTCCACACGGAATGGGAGGAGAACTGTTTTCCATTCTATCATGTTGGACATTCCATGGCTGACTTCATGACTTCAAGGAGTGTTAAGGTAACATAATCGCAATGCGCAGGCTACGGTATCACCGCCCGGACATAAGAGATGGCCGCCGCTAGCATAGCATGCTCCTGAGCTAACCAGTTAGCCTCTCCGATTTACTTATTCTAAACTTAAGAAAATGTTTCAGAGTGGGTAAGAAGGACAGAGAAGCTAGAAACGTACCACTTTTTTTACCACGAAATGAGAGGAGACCCGATCTCAGCCATGGCATGTCAGCTCGGCCCTGCTGGCTCAGTAGCCAGTCTCCATGCAGTGTGCAAGGTAATGTAATCTAAGGTCATGTCTCATAACATTACTGATGCCTCGTGACCACAATACTACATATAACTTGTCTTGTCTATAACCTGTCTATTTTTTGACTAACAATAGGCCATAGTCAACCACAAAACAGCGATCGTTTATTAATTAATAATTTTTGGAAAAATCACGATATAGCAAGGGACACCTGTACTACTGTACTGTACTACAAGCCATTTCGATCCCAACTTTCAGTACGCGTCCCTATAAAAATCTGACCATAGACAGGTCCCCAATTTCTTCTGCAGCTGTGCAAATGTCCGTGTTCCTTGCGGGACAGTAAAACGGTGTCAGTATCTGTGTATATATGAGGCTACGTATATTTTCGGACACAATGTTGCTGCAATTTCGTTGTGGATTGGGCAATGACAATAAAGGCCAACAAAAAAAAAAAAAAATCACGACCACTCTTACAGCGGAGCACATCATTTGAGCCACACTTTGGAAAGACCGACAATACACAGTGGATTTCCAGCATCCCGCCAGATTGCCTGCCTGGATTCTAGTAAGACATCTACAGTCCTTCCACTATTCACCAGTGTGTCTCTTGAGCGAGTTGAGGGTCATCTCCCAGGGTGTTTGGCTTCCTCCATATTAGACTGACCTAATGCAGGAGATGCACCTCCGCAGGTCTCATGTGGCTGACTGTGCATCTTCTACGAGTTGCACTCGACTCTTATCAGCGGGGGCTGAGAAAACAGAGCACAGGCTCAAGAACGCAGCGGGCGGAAGGAGAGGGGAGCCAGGGAGGAAAGCATAAGTGGAAATAAGGAAGGACAGCGTAGAGTCGTTAGGAATGGAAGATGAGCCTGCTGGGCACTCACCTTTGCCAGCTCCATGCAGAGTTCACAGCAGAGTCACTTGATTAAGTCAAGACATTAATATTGATAAGAACATTTCTAGCAAAGATGGAACCTCCCCCTAGGAGGGGAAAATATCACAGCCTGCTGCCTTTCGGTTTTGTCACTTGCTCTCCCAAACGCGCGGCGTCCTAAGTGCAGCCCGGGACATTCTAAAAAATATAATTTAACAAGAAAACTTAAAAAACAACAACAACAGCAAAAATGGATAAATCAGCAGTAATTTTACAAGAATAAAGTCAAAATATCAAGACAATGGAATGTGGAATGTGGAAAAACTCACAATTTTACAATAACGTTGTAACATTATGAGGCAAAATAACATTTTAGGAGCATAAAGTTGAAACATCAATGAAAAAAGACCCTCATTTATAAAGTCCTAATATTATGGGAAAAAAACAACGAATAAAGGTGTAATTTTTGGAAAGCTAGGTTGCAGAAAATGTTATGTTACAAGAATAAAGTCAAAATATGATGGTAATAGAGTCACAATTATAAGAAGAAAATTAAACGGAAGAAAGTTGAAATGGAATTTTAAAAAACATCAGAAATGGAAAAAAAACGGCTTTAATTTTCCAAGAGTCAAAATATTAAGAGAAAAAAGTTGGATTCTAACAAGAAAAAAGTGGCAATTTTATGAGAAATTAGGTAAAACAATCATTTTAGTAGCATAGAGTTGAAATATAAAAAAAAAAAATGTTGTTTTTTTAAAGTCGTAACACAAACAAAACAAAATAAAATTGTAATTTCTGGAAAATTAGGTTGGGGGAAAAGTTCTAATATTAAGGGAATAAAGTCAAAATAGTATGGGCACAACATCAAAATATTACAAAAAGTACATTTCCGAAGTTTGAGAAGAAAGTTGAAATATTTGGAAAAAAAACAAAACGTGGAAAAAAGAGCAAAAACCAAAGTTGATACTAATAAGGGGAATTTTCACATCTATCCCAAAACTGAGATGCAGTTTTTCTTAACTTCTTAGCACACCAACAAGCGTTGCTTTACAAAGTGGCAAAGATGCATCCTTTCCTTTTTCATTATGTGGCCCTCGCTAGAAAAAGTTTGGACACCCCTGCCCTAATGCATACTTGACGGTGCTCAAGTGGAGCAAGTAAGGTTTTTTTGTGGCGTGAGAGAGCAAGAGAGGGGTGGGCAGGTTAACATCGAGTATTATTTTTGAATGAGCAGTAATCATAAATGAATTAGCACGAGAACAGAGAGACTGCAAGTAGGAAGATGGGAGACAAGAATAACAATGACAGAGCATAAAAAGCGGACCACAATCTGCAGCCCGTCTGCTTAAAATGAAGTATCATTGCATTGCGTTCATTTGACTATTAACTTAATGATCTCTGGTGATTTAAGAACGGTCGCGCCTCCAAAACACGCATTGAGTTTGACTGAGAGAGTTAGAGTTATTGCAGCATGACTGCAAGAGTGTCTTGTTTACACTTGAAGCCACAGGAGGGACCCAGAATGATACCAAACACAACACGGCTGGTGCCTCATCTGGAGTTAATCCATGTTGAACATTGACTCATCCATGACATGCTGATTATTTGCTATCTGGCAGTGTTCTCATTTTAATGGGCTTTCACTTCTTCATTTCACTTCTTCACTTGTGCAGCCCTTCTCTACCTTCAAGGTACTCAAAGCGCTTCGACACTGTTACCTCATTCACCTATTGAGGAATAACCGGGGGTTAAGCATCTTGCCCAAGGACACTTGACGCTTCAAACCCACTACCATCAGGTTGGGAGACGACCACTTCACCACCGGGTACCAACCACTTTAAAACAAACGCAGCCGTGAACGACCAGCAAAGCCAAGAAAGAGACATATTCACAACAATAACACAATAATAATAACATTCACTGATATTATGTTGTGATGGCTGTGATATAACACACAAAAAACTGTCCATGAAAATGTTGTTTCACCGACACTGACAGCTCTATGCACACTGCAGTATACGAAACCAGTAAGTAACAATCGCTGCTTATCTAGCACTGGCATGAAACCCCCTACTATTAATCTACAATTCGTAGACAAGATCTAGTAAAAAACAAAACAAAAAATGACGTGCTTAAACTGAGAAGACTCTAAGATAGGCTAGAAGATGAGTGACAGTGATCCATGTTTAGCTAGCAATTCACATTCAGAACACTTTCTGGCAACTAGGTTCAAACAAACACAGCCATGAACGCACAGCAAAGCCAAGGGAGCAACATATTCACAACAATAACACGACATTCACTCGGCCGCAAGTCTGTCTGGCAGTGACTGACACTGACATCGCTATAAACACAGCAAGATACAAGCAATTTGGCATGAAAAAACATATTATTTTAAGATTCGTAGAATATTAATAGAGAATATGAGCAGATAAAATGTGGATTGACTTGCTGCCACCTTGGCACGCTTTCCACGGTCGAACGTCTTCTGGGTTTTGGACTTTTTATTTCCAACTGCGTCAGCGCTTGTGCTTCTCCCGGTCTCAGTCTAGGATAGATAGTGGGAACAGCTGATGGTAGGAACACTCTCAGAAATAATTAATACACATTCAGTCCCAACATTTCTTTTAACAGAGGCGCAGTATTAAAACAATTGTCCCTCGAAGTCCACCTCCAAGGAACTCAAAGTGCTTTGACACTGTTAGCACATTTAGCTACTGATGACACAGCATCAGGAGCAACTGGGGGTTCAGTATCTTGCCAAAGCATACAAGGACGCCGGATCGAATCTACAACCTTCAGGTTGGGAGACAACTACTCTACCACCTGAGCCATGCCGCCCCCAAAAACCTTAAAACCCTTTTACGCAATAAGCAGGCATAATATAAAAAGATGTCCAACAAGCAACAGGAATTCATCCAAAACTGCACCACAACAAAGTAGAAAGCATTGTGGTCCCAGAGAACTTTTGGGTGGGAGGATTCTTGGTGAAACATCACTTCCTCCTCCTCCACGATAAGTGTAAAAAATGTTAAATATTTCACCATTTCAACAACTACCGTCAAACACAGCAAACATGCCTTTTAATGTTATTTTTCACGGTGAAAATAGCACGATTAACATGTGTTTTGGTGTCATGAGCACTTTAAAAACATTAAAACAAAATTATACTATATATATTTTGATATATAAGTCGCACCTGACTATATGTCACCAGCCAAACTATGAAAAAAAGTATGACTTATAGTCCAGAAAATATAGTACAGTGGAACCTCGGTTAGCGTCCGCCCCAGTTAGCGTGTTTTTTAGTTAACATTAAAAATCATTGGCACAATTTTGCCTCGGTTTGCGCACACACTCCGGTTAGCTTATAATATAGCCTGCGTGTTGTTGGGTTATTGTTACACTGCATGAGTCCAACTGTGTTCTTAATTTTTTTTTTTTTTTAGCACAAAATGTCCTTCCTTGTTGGCTAGTTAAACAAAATGATGTCATCAGTGGTTGACTCACAAAAATGTTAACACAAACCATGTTTTTATAGTTTTACAATTATAGTTTTACATGCATAAAACAATTGTAAATACATTTAAATGATGAATGAAAAGGATAAATGAACATTTAAGGTGACGTTTACCATCACTGAAGAGGTGACTGTTCCCAAAAGACACAATGAGACAGCGGGATCAACCACCACCACCTTCCTGTTTTCACTCACGTCAAGAATCACATCTTCAATGAAGTAACATTAACTGTTCATTTATCTCTTTTATTCATCATTTACAGTACATGCATTTACAATTGTTTTGTGCATGTCAAACTGTAGTTGAAAAACTATAAAAATGTGTTCTGTGTTAACATTTTTGGTTTTCTGGAACTTTTTCATTGGATTTCAATTATTTCTTATGGGAAAATTTGATTTGTGTGTTAACTAAAAAACGTGCTAACCGGGGCGGACGTTAACTGAGGTAACACTGTAATTGGATTTCCATTGAAAAATGTATTTGGTTCGCAGCCGTTTCGGTTAGAGTCGGACCTTCTGGAACAAATTAATGACGCTAACCAAGGTTGCACTGTATATGTCCGTAAAATAGCACACATGTAGGTTCATAGCATCTTACAGGGGCAAAATTTAACGCTGAAAGAGGGTCTATGGATTTACTTGCCAAAGGCTGAGCTGCACTGTTTTCGTCCACCTAGATCTCCGCTTCCCCGCCGAATGCCTTGCCTTTTAGTCCGTTATCAGGCACACTATGGTACATGAGCTTGTGGAGGTGCACCGCCAAATGTACACTCCTGTCCCTCACTTGAAATGTGTACCGTGTGGGACATCGGTAGTCTTCCGTACCATTACTCCCCTACCAGTGATCTATTGTTCTTAGTAGAGTATTTCTCAATGATTATTTGTATCAATAAGTGACAGATGTTGTGAAAGTGTGTGGTGGATTTTGGCAGAGCTCCTTGGCAAGGGTCCTGCACCCAAGCGATGTTAAAAGCTGCCATACAGATTGTCAGTGCAGCAGCTGTCTCATGTGGCTTTTGTTTCTGCACTCTGCAGAAAGAGATGAATAACAAAAAGCTTTCAGTCGACTTCCTCTATCATAGACTCAAAGAAAGAAAGAGATCTTGAAATAGGATTCCTCTTCAGGGTTGCTGGCTTCTCTGTCTTCCGCTGATATGATAACACACTTCAGGAAACAAACACATCATCACTTTTATGTCTTGGTGATACAGATTCAGTTGGCTGACTTTATTACAGACAGTCTTGCAAATGATGACACAGTAGCACAAAGCTTATTTGTACAGTGGGTGGTGCGGTACTGTCGTCCTGCAGAGCAAATACTCGGAACCTTTCTATGTTTGACAAAGCACAATCAAGATGGATGGATGAGTAAATCTGAATGTTATTTAAATTTGCTATATTTGCTATTCAGATGTTTGACATATACAGTGGAACCTTGGTTAGCGTCACTAATTCCTTCCAGATGGTCCGACTCTACCAAAACGGCCGCAAACCGAATCAGTTTTTCAATGTAAATCCAATTACAGTGGTACCTCGGTTAAGGCCGCCCTGTGTAGTGCGTTTGTTGGCGAACAGTGGGGGCGTCTGATATTGGCTTTTTTGCCGATAACCGATATGCCAGTATTGTCCAACCCCCAATTTCCGATTCCGATGTCAACTGATACCGATAAATGTAACATCACAAATCTTTTTCTTGAGTAAAATTGTTGTAAAGTAGCAATACTCTTAAATGAGTATAGTTTTGTTGGCTACTCCACCCATCTCTGAGTACATTATTGTTACATTATTGTTTCTTGTGCATTGCTATATGTTATTTTTGGAAAGATTTAATTCATTTTTAGTTAAAAGGGTATTGTTTAAAATACATGAATTTGCAGATTGTTATTTTGATTGATAACGTTCATGTTCTTATTTTATATTCTTATTTTATTGCATTAAAACTACTATATTCTGCGACCTTGGCACTAAAAGCTCTATATCGGCTTTCATTGTCAGGAAAAAAAACTATACCAATGTTGGCTGATTGTGGGCGTGTGCACGCGTGTGTGTGTGCATGTGCATGCGTTAAAATTTCCCAACAATGGGTAACCTTCTGCACGCTACACTCCTCCATGTTCTTCTGCTTCCTCCTTGCGGTCATGTATGTTTTTTTCCATTCACATTCACATGCTGAGTGCTTATCAAACGCACTTCTGCTACCTTATGGCCGTTTTTATGGCTTAAAACTGCCACTAAAAGTGGCATCCTTTAGTGTGCAGTTGCATCATCACCACTTTTTGCCTCTTGCGCAAAAAAAACGTACAAATGCATCTTTGGTATCGGACCTTCGGGTTTATAAAAACGTATAAATACGCCTTTGGTATTGAATGAGTTAATAATAGGCCATAGTACATTTTTTGAAAAACCACGATTATAGTGAGTGAGCGATATTCAAACGGCGATATAGCGAGGGACGACCGTATGCATTGCAAGTTATAAAGAAAGTGCCATATTTAGTTTTAATATTTTTTTCTCAACAAAATCGGTATTGAAATAAAATCATGACTAATAGTCAATTATAATATCACCAAGTGTCCCCGCATGACAGGTTGAACTTTAGTTTTGTTTCTTCCTTAGTTTATACGTGGTTTCCTGTTTTGTTCTCTTATTTTGGTTGTCTACTTCCTGTTGTGCACCATGGACAGCGGCTTTGGTATCACTGCACAGCTGCACCTGTTACTCATTTGTAATCAGTGCTTCTCTTTAGTTTGACTTGTGCGTTTTGTTTGTTACCAGTTCATTTTCTCCTGTCGGTTGCTCTGCATGCCCATACTTTGTCGCGTGAGTTATTTTGGCCACCAGTGTCGATATATTAATCATGATAGAAACATTTGTTATTTGTATTTATGATCTATTCTGGATAGTTTGAGATATGCTCCTTATTAGCATCGTTCTTTGTGTTGTCCCACATCGCCTTAGGCATCTGAATGTGTGGCTTTTATCTCTTACCTTAGAATATCGCCCTCCCCCTTGCATACAGCACCCTAAATAATGACATCAGAAGTGAGGCATTTCTTTCTTGAGACAGTCTGTTCAGATTGTATTGAGTTTTTATGAAATTACTTCTCATTATGCACAAAGAACGTGTCTCGTCTCTTTAGCTATTTGGAAACAAGCAGAAAATGTTCCCATGACAAACCAATGTCTCATTTCTTTGCCAATATTAGTGATGTGCAATATCACTGTGTGTGAAATTCAGGCTGGTGTAGGTGATACCAATCCGATGCCGATACTTTGTGCAAATTCACCAACTGTATGGTAAATTTTAAAAAGTTATGCGTAGCATAAAGAGTACAAGACGTAATGTATTGAATTAAATAAATTATTAAAAACATTTTTTTACCAGTTTTAGTTTTAAAAAAAATCACAATTATTAATTACAATATTTATTTCTTTATTTTAAACCCTAAAGTATATTGAGGTAGCGGCATGATTTTGAATCTAGCCAAGCTACAAGAACAGAAAAAAAGAGGGCAAAATCATATAAAATATGTGAAAATTGTATTATAAATTAAAAAAAGACAGTAAAATAATGAAACCATTTGAATAATTAGTGAGTGAGAACTACTATGAGAATGAAAACTTTATTCACCATTCACACATGGCTCCGTTTACTGAAGCATCAAAAGTATCTATTTCGATTTGAGAATCGATTTTAGAGCGTGAAGAGTCGGTATCGGAAGTATCTATTTCAGTATCGATCCGCACATCACAAGCCAATACTGGCTGACAATTTCACACGGCCGACAATAACAGTTGGCTGATATTATCGGACATCCCTAGTATTCATATCGTTCAACCTGTATATATGATTTAGAGAAAATGGATTAAAACCTGTGCCCCCAATGGTTGTATTTAAAAATGATTGAAGATGTGCATTACAGTATGTAATCACTTCTCCCTTGAAAAAGAACTAAAAAATGTATATGGCATGCCCATGATGAATGTATGTCAACATCTGACCGCAACTGATGTTTTTTTGTGCAATCCACTTTCTTTATTATTCAACACATTCATAAATGAGGGGTGACGAAGGAATTGAGGGGATCAAGGAGTGACTTAGCAGTTTGATTAATTGTGCAGGTGGAAAGACAGCAGATGAGGGAATTTGGCACCTATGGGCTTACTGTTTGCAGACATTGTTTTGTGCCAGGGCGCCGTGCGCACTCCATCACGTGGCAGACATAGTGACAGACATCTGAGTGGCAGCGTTGAGTGTCTCTAATTGAAAGAAAGCATGGAAGAAGTTTGCACGTCAAGTTGCTGAAGGATTTACACGATAGCTGCGAAAGAAAACGCTAATGATTGCCTGGCTTGTGGCCCTTGATATGACGTGCACATCCTCTATTTGTATGCACTAGGAGAGCATGAACATGAAACAGTTCCGTAGCTTTTTAACACTTGAAGATGAGCGCAGAAGGAAACCAGGCCAAAGCGTTGTATGCTTTTGCTCCCAAGTACAACTAAAACCGGGCAGCTTTGTCTTGTGTGTCAACTTGTGTTACTTCCCTGATCCAGCAGGAACACAAAGCAAGGATTTTCAACTGTGAGCCTCAACTAATATTCTCGTCTTTGTGTGTCTTCCTCCTTCTGTCTCTTTCCCATAGGTTCAGTGTCTCTCAGTGTATTCCTGGTGTCTTTGGCATTCCTAGTATGTGCCCTTTGGCTAGTTGCTCTATGTGGTGTCTGCACGTGGTGTCAGCGTAAACTGGTAAGTGACTGTACTTATGGTTAATTATGGCTAATTCAACTCGGGCAGTGCTTTTCATACCTGGGCCTTCAGTGAGGACTGAAGTGACCTACTCCACCTCTTAATACCGACACTACCACATCACAATTCTACAAACCATTGACTGTATTGCTGGACGACTTTGTATAACATACAAAAACGCAATACAGTGGTCCCTGGTTTGTAGCGGTTAATTGGTTCCAGACCCGACCGAGAGAAATGAATTTTCGTGATATACTGTTGGATCCAATATTATAAATAATTAAATATGTTCATAGTTGGAGCATAGAAAAGCTGTTTATGACTTTCTAAATAAGGTTTTTAACATTATTAGAGACCTGTGGACATGAAATAACACGCCTGCAGTCACCTTTACACTCCTGTTATTCATCGTTTACAACTTATGCTGTCGGGACTTGAGCAAGCTAGCGAGCTAACCAGTTAGCTTTGAGTGTATTTCTTCTTAACTTGAGAAGCCAAACGCTTACCACTTCCACACGGGATGGGAGGAGAACTTTTTTTTTCACTCTGTCATGACTTCGTGCAGCGTTAAGGTAATGTAATGTAAGCTAATGCCTCAATATTTTGTCATTACTGCCTCCGAGCGACCAGAATGCTTCATGTCACTTGTATATTATGTTTTGACTAATAATAGATCATGGTCTACCACGAAACAGCAATCCTTTATCAATTGATTTCTGAATAAAATGCAAGATAGCGAGGGACGAGATACCTCCAAACAGCAATCCCTGATTAAGTAATTCATTTTCTGAAAACCACAATATTGCGAGGAACAACTGTATAACAGTATGTGGCTTTACAGAATCGGGGATAAGTATGTCCTTTATCTTTAGATACATTGTCTCTAAAGCAACTTCACATTCCAAGCCGCCACATTAGTACATCTGGAGCAGTTTAGAATCAATATTTTGCAAATAATATGACAAACCCATGAAAAAAAATATTGTAATAGGCGAATTTGAAATGGGATTAGTAACTAAACAGCCCCACTGGGCCAGCACTCCTGATTGTGAAGGCCCTGGGCAGATTACCTTGGGATAGCAACATATAGAAGCTGAAATCTGATTGGACAAAAACTCCAACATACACATACTGGAAGCAGTGCAGCCAAGAGATTATTCAATGAAGATAATAGACTTTTGAGAATAAATTAATACCATTTCATGGGACTAAAACTTGTAAATGTAGATCAGAGCTTGTGATATTGTTTAGGCCAGCAGAGAATGCTTTGCTTGCCTGACCGCCCACCACTGATTAAACTATTAATCATTCAGGTGTGATTAAACAGCTACAAGATCATTCACATTACCGTCCAAGTGCCTCCATTCTTCGCTTGTCCTTTATGGTACATCACTAAACATCAACGTTCCAGCTTTCTTTTCGTGGCAACTTTTCTCATTTGCCTGGGATTGTGAAAAAAAACTTTCCCCAGAGTCCAAACTTACCCTGAAAATGTACCTAGTGGCAAGGTCTGTTTTATTTTTGTTTTGTTTTGTTTTTTTTAAGAGGCCCAGGAACTTTTGAGGAGCGTACTGCAGAATGCTGATTGGTGGAAAACACTTGCAGCATTTGTGTACATCCATCATGTTGAATGAAGCTAGTGTGCGGCCGGAGACTTGTTTTCTTTCACAAGCTCAGTATGACCCACAATTTCGAAAATGGAGCAAAGAAGACTCAAAATGACTGATCTAAATGTCAAAAGTTGAAGAAAAGTATGCAGCATTATGAGGGCAATCGTAATGGGTCCGACAAGTGGTACGAGCAGCTTGTCGTACTGCGGCAATAAAGGGCTCGGCGAGATTGTTGTTCAAGGATACAGTTCTCCCCGTGTGCGCGTGGGTTTTCTCCGGGTACTCCGGTTACTCCCACATTCCAAAAACATGCAGGTGAGGTTAATTGGCGACTCTAAATTGTCCATAGGTATGAATGTGAGTGTGAATGGTTGTTTGTCTATATGTGCCCTGCAATTGGCTGGCGACCAGTCCAGGGTGTACCCCGCCTGTCGCCCGAAGTCAGCTGGGATAGGCTCCAGCATGCACCCGCGACCCTAATGAGGAAGAAGCGGTATAGAAAATGGATGGATGGATGTTTTATGGTTGAATACAGCCTATTATTAGAAATATATATATATATATATATATATATATATATATATATATATATATATATATATATATATATATATATATATATATATATATATATATATATATACACACACACACACACACACACACACACACAGTGAGTAATTGGGGAAATAAAAATAAAACAAAACTGCTAAAATGTTCCTCTATGGTCACGTCTCCTCACCGCTCCTCACCTTGCCCTCCCAACTACGAGTCCATCAGCTTATGCTAAACAAGCCCAAACACAATGACAGCCAATCAGTGTGTCAAAGTTTCATTTAAAAACTGCATTTTGTGTTCAGTTGTGCTGTCACTGATTAATATTTAAATTTGTTTGTTGGTCTGAAACGTTGAAGTGTGACAAACATGCAAAAAAATAAGAAATCAGGAAGGGGACAAACACTTTTTCACAACACTGTACATTCGGTGTTCCAAAACCAAATTCTGTTTCAGTATTTATTTTGAACCGAAGTGACAGCTGCTTTTTTTCCCACATAAATCATTCGGTAGAAAGTAAAACGGTATCGCGTGTGTAGAACCAAAGGTAGAAGGCTTTAGTATTTAACATTTTGTGGCCTTCCACATTCTTTTCTTTACCTTGGCGATTGACAGTGAACTGCGCTCATGTGGGCGGTCATGTTTCATGATTCTCTGACCTTGGATTGAATGTGTTCAGTGAATGTTTGCTCGGTGGTGTTGGCGCATTGGAGCCAGAGAGAGGCGTGCATATTCAGCCATGACAGTGAATGCGAGCTGCAACTTTAGTGTGCTCTGTAAGCATGGCTTTGTGTATAATGGTTGCTTGCCTCCACTGCCATGCTAATCATTTACGTGCTCGTCCACAGGTGGCCACATTTTTCCAGAGAGGGCCACATAGTGAAAATTGAAAGGACATACTTTGCCACTTTGACATTTTGTAAAGCAACCCATGTAGATATACTAAAGCATATTTATTTATATGTATTTCCAGGAAAAAAATATCTAAGCTTTGTAATGTCGGTGAAAAGTCGTATTAGTATGAACTTTGCTTTTGTTTGTGTCTCATAATAGTACAAGTTCAAAAAAATATGACATTTTCTTCAATATTTCAACTCTATACTACTAAAATGGCAGTATTTTTCCTCGCATTTATTTAAAAAAAATTGCGACTTTTTTTCTTGTTTGAATAAGACTTTTTCTCAATATTTTGACTTTATTCTCATAAAATTACAGCATTCCCCCCCCCAACTATTTCTGCTTTGTTCTTATACATTTTCTTCTCATAATTATGACTTCATACCCATAGTATTATTACCTTATTTCCATAATATTATAACTCTTTATTAGGGCTCCCCAAAATAGTATCCACGAGATACATTCACGGACACTCCGAACATCCCAATGACGTCTTTATTATGTGTGGTCTAAATAAACAGAAATGCAAAGAAAATCAATGAGTGGATATTGTTAACACTCACTTTGTAACTTAATGCGGAAGTACAACTTGCTGCATTGCTCGGAAATCCCAGAAAATTCGCTCAAAACATGTGAATTCAATGACGTGGTGTCTTCGAACGCAAATCCTCTTTGCTCATAACAACAGTTAAACTCTCATTCCAATATTCTGCTATTACTATCTGCTGCCAGTGTTGGGTAAATAGATTTTCAGGCATGTGTGCCATCTCTTAACTTGATTTTAAATTTTCAGTTAATTTGGGCATCTGTTAAAATAAATACAAAAATATATAATAATCCTGCCCTGTCATTTCTTTCTTTCAATAAAATACAGTAAAAATGGGCATATTTCCGACATAGTTTGACATGGTGAGTAATCATGATTAATTTGAAAACTGTCAAACCGTAAAAATTGTAATCATTTGACAGACCTACTTTTTACCCAACCTAATTTTTTTTTAAATTCCAGCTTTATTTTGTGTAGTTTGTCGTCATAATACAACTTTAATAAAAGTGTTTACTTTTTTCAACTTCGTGCTACCAAAATGATATTATTTTTCCTCATATTACATAGTTCTTGTCAAATTACAACTTTTTTTCTTGTTAGATGACAACTCATTTTCGTAATATATTGACTTTATTCCCAGAAAATTAATCATGATTTTTAAATTTTTTGCAGGATTTTTTAAATTTTTTTTAATTTTTTTGTTTAAGTTGACTTGTTAAATTATGTTTTTAGAATATGCTGCCGGCAAATAAAAAAACAGCGGCTGGACACAAAAGGCCCCCAGACCGCTCTTTGGACACCCCCTGCACTAAGCAATTGGTTCCGACTGGTGGAGCAAATGTGAGTCTTCCAGTCCATGTCGATCTACTGGCATAGTTTTCATTCAGTCAAATTTTCTTTGCACAAGTCTACAAACTCCTGTAAAATGTGCAGTTTCTATGATGTAAAAAGGACAAAAATTAATATAACCAAAAAAAACAATCGTACTCTATATGGTCCACTCTGAACTCTTATGTTTGGTGCAAACCCACCAGGTAGACCATACCCAAGGTAATGCATGGTGGCGCTAGCAGACCCCAAGCATGAATCCAACTGAAGATCGGCGCGGTGGTCTAAAGAGGGCCAATGACGAGTTACCCTCTCAATCTGACACATTTGGAGCACTTTTACAAGAGCGTGCAAACATTGCAAAGTCAAGATGTGTCCTGCCGAGAGACTCTTAGCCCAAATGATTGAATGCTGTAATAAAATGGAAAGGTGCTGCTCCAAATTATGAGATTAAAAGGCTGGGTATATTTTTACATCCACTGTAAATGCAAGGTTATATGTCCCCTTCTATAAATGCCAATTTCACACTTCTATCATTGCCAAGCCTTAGCTGCCTTTTGTTTATCCATAACCATCCAGTTCCATCATCAGTGTCGTCAAACTATCAAAATAAAGGAACACATCATCATTCATCAGTGTGTAACTCCAAATGAATTGAGGGGTATCGACTTGTCGAAATCAATTTTACCTAACTGTTAGCCTGATAAAGGAATGTGGTTTTTGGTCATTCATTTCAATAGATTTGAAAAACCAAACGTACAAAATCCGAAGCATTTTTTCACCGGTAGGAAATTACTGTATGTAAATCCAATTAAGTCATTCCAGACACCCAAAAATATTAACAAAAAATCTTAGATCCTTTTTGATTTCTGTTTTTCTTAACACCTTTACTCCTTTTGCAACATCAGCATGCTTGATTTCTTCTGTCTTCGCCAGCATGGAACCTATCGTTGATGCTGCGAATGGACCAGGATGTGTAAAATTCTCATCTGCCAGTTTGCACAATGAATGTGCCTTACAGGATACTGTAGTATTTATTGTGTGAAGTAACATGAGATTCGGTGTAGGGTGTGTGATCCAAGATGGCTGAATAAACATAGAATGGAGGGAGTATCATCCATCCACATCTTTATTAATACCACAAGATTCAATGTACAGTTGTCCCTTGGTTAAAGAGGTTAATTAAAAAAATATGAATGAATTTCCACAATATAAGATTCAATGTTAATAAATGGAATATTTTTGTAGTTAGAGCCCAGAAAAACTGTATGACTTTCTAAATACGTTTTTTAACATTAGAGCCCTGTAGACATGAAATAACACTATTATTCATTGTTTACACAACATTGCAACTCTTATGCTGTAGGGCCCCACCAGCGAGCAAACCATTTAGCCTCAACTTTATTTATTCTAAACTTAAGAAGACAAAAATGTACCACTTCCACACAGGATGGGAGGAGATCTTTTTTTTTCCCACTCGATCATGTGGGACATGCCAGGGCTGACTTCATGACTGCTTGCAGTGTTCAGCTAATGTAAGCGAATGTTTTGTGCCATTACTGACACCTTGTGACCAGAATACTACACATCACTTATATTTCAGTGCGTTTTGACTGGGGTTGTCAAAAATAGCACGTTAACAGCAGTAACTAATTAACTGAATTAATTTTGTTCCTTTTTTTTAGCCTAATTAACGCATACGCATCATGGCAAGCCACGCCTCTCTGTTATGACGACAGACAGCGGTACAGTGTAGCTTAAGCGCAGGCTACGGGGTCTCTGAAGCGGCACAAGAGATGGCCGATGCCTTAAAGGAAAACTGCTTTTTGTATGGAATTTTGCCCATCAGCCACAATCCTAATGTGAGACATGAACACACGTCTTTTTTTTTTCTTTTCTGTGCGTTCTAAAGGTATAAAAAAATTAATGCACTTAATGGGACACACCTTTAAAAGACCTCCAACGAGGTTTGATGGTTTTATATCCATGCTGAGAGCATGTAGTAACAGGGACATTCATGATAACATGGAATACTTACAGTATTTTTCCCTATTTTGGTCATTTGAAGCCTCACCAGAACTTCCGTCTTGGGTGCATTGAACTTTTCCAAACTCAAAATCCCAAACACAGCAGCAGTGACGGCAGCTCTAATATGTAGCCTTACCTTTCAGTAGTGGCCTGAGGCTGACGCATGAGCGAGGCGCTGACACTCTGCGGCCGAGTGTGTGGTGAAACTAGTCGCTAGTAGCTGGCGGTGTGGTGAGGTGTTACTACGCCAGTAAAGTAGTTCTTAGGCGTAACAATGTTAACAATAATAATGACAATGTCGCTGTAGCTTGTTTACATAATGCAGGTCACATTATGTAAATGGGGTGCGGCTTTTGAAAGGTTTTTCTCAGAAGGCTTTGGGGATAGGCGCATCCCATTATGTGCATTCTTGGCTGCCTCTTTTTAGCTGTTTTTATATATTTTCGAACGCACAGAAAAGAGGAAAGATGTGTTCATGTCTCAAGTAAGGATTGTGGATAAAAATTCCCAAAAAAGCGCAGTTTTTCTTGAAGCATAGCAATATACCCAGCTAACTCGTTGGCCTCCAGTTCATTTAAAACGTAAGAATGGGTTTGAAACCGAGTGAGGAAGAAGAACAAAATAAGCAGCCAAAAATGCACCACAGGCCCTAGTCAACCACGAAACAGCTGTCATTTATGAGTTGATTTATGAAAAATGAAAAGAAGTGAGGGAGCAATGTAGCAAGGGACAACTGTAATATGCTTTTCAACGACATCACAAAGCTGAGATGCAGTTTTCTTCTTCGTTATCTACATGCCTTGCTTTAGAAAATATCAAAATAAAGTGACAAAGTTGCGTCCTTTCACGCTTCACCATATGGCCCCTCGGTGTTTTGGAGTTTTCCGTACAATTGGGTCTCCCACCGAGTTGCCGGCAAAGATCATTTTCACAATGTCATATTTCTAAACGCAAGGCTAACAGCGTTATCGCTAACAGTCAGTTGTGTGACAACCATGATGGCAGCAGGGCTTATGAGAATACTTCAGAGGGACGCATGGCCTCACTCCCCCTCACCAGTTTATCTCATGTGGCATCCTTGATTTCCTTTTGAAATGTCACTTCTGCGTATTCTGGTTCAAACGGCGCCGTTTCCCGCCTGCACCGCTTTTATGTCGCGCACTGACTTCCTCTTGTTTTTCCCCCCGTTTGCCACATCCTCCCACATTCCTTCAACATTGTACCGTCTCCACCTTCCTGCGCGCTCCTGAAAATTTTACGATGGGGTTTAATGATAGATGAGCTGCATTGAATCGTACGCTCCTGACTTCTGGAAATCCATTCCTCCGCAGAATCAAATACTTTTTTCCAGTGTTTACCCACCTTAGACTAGGTGATAGTGTTTTTATGTTGCCGCTACAGATGCTCAGCTCTCTGATGGAAATCTGTGCAGATGCATCATGATGAATAACAGTGTATTGTAGAGGCGTCAGATGGATACACCTGCAGAAATGTGTACGCAGCCAGAATACCGTGTATTCTCATACAGATTCACCACACAGGTTATAGTATCACTTTAGTATTCATATTAGCAGAAGTACTGAGAGACACTCATTGTCATTGCTAAAAAGATTTGTTCAGGATGGTTGAGCTACTACTTTTCTGTAGGCCAGAGGTCCTTGTCCAGAGTCAGACATAAGCGTCTTTCTGTACGGACCCAGCGAAATATTAGATTATTTTGACAAATGTTTGTAATTTAACCAGCACAAAATTTCTAAGACTTTTCTCAAACTTTCTGTCAGTAATTTTCTGCTTCTCAAGACTGCTATAGAACTTTTTTTTATAAGTACTTATAGTAGCAAATGGCAAAGCGCACTGTATTCGGGCACACGCTCCGAACAGCCGGTTTGACTCCACGAAGGTCTCTGGCAAACCTTTTGCACATTTTGTGTGCTTGATGGGGGTTTTTTTCCCTCCCTCATCGAGGAGCACAACTCGCACACAAAAATGTGAATGTAAAAAAGTGAATGTTAGCGTGCAATACAGTGCACCTCTTGTCGTGTTATCGATGCACTGCGTGAGTTCAACTTTTTATCACCAAACATTTTTAGCTTCTAACAAAGTTGCTAGCTTGCTATAGAAGTCAGCTATGTCAGTGGTCCCCAACCTTTTTTGACCCACGGACCGGCTTGTGTTCCCACAAATCTCCCGCGGACCGGGGGGGTTTGTACATTATAGCAATCTGTTATCTTATTTATTATGTATTGTGTGAAACGAAGACATTAACAACAACTGAATGCCGACCCACCATCCACCAGTTCAAGCCTGGAGTGTGTTTTCCAGAGAGATTATTACATCGCTGTTTGACGTGTGTGGTACAAGGCAGTGTGCTAGCATGAATTACCTTGACACAAATCAATAAGTCATCAAAACTTACCTTTATGCATTCCCACATAGTATCAGCATTTGACACCAAATATGAGGTGAAAGAAAAATGCTAAAAATACAGTAGTAGTCTATCTGTGCGGCGAGAGAAAGTTGGCACACGCATAATGGACATGCGTCAAGTGAGAGGGATGTAACTAGAGAGAAGCCGGTCCCTTTTCAAAATAAAACATCATGGAAATGATTTTTTCTTTCTGTGCGGCCCGGCACCAAATGACCCACGGGGATCACTGAGCTATGTAACCTGTCTGATATCATCAGCAGTTGACTCAAATATGTTAACACAAAACACGTTTTTACAGTTTTACAAGCATAAACAAATTCTAAATACATATGAGTCATGAATGGAAGGGATAAATGAACATTTAAGATTACTTTTACCTTCATTGAAGATGTGAGTGTTCCCAAAGACTCGTCGTGGCAGCCAGACACGTTATTTCTTCAATTCAATTCAGTCGTGTTTTTCACCGTCTTTATCAAAAATGCTGGCACTTTCTTTGGCTTCATTTTGGGTTACGCTATTGAATTAAAAAAATAACTCATGGCAAAGCAGCAAGGTGGTGTCCGTGTGATGTCTCGCATCAAGATTGTGAAACTCTAAAAACGTGTTATTTGTTTGTTGGCTTTCTGGAACGGATTAATTGGATTTATTATTTCTTATGGAAGAAATTGATTCAGTTAGTCGGACCTTCTGAAACGAATGAATGACGCTAACCAAAGTTCCACCATAAAGACATCGTCATCCCTCGCGGTGTCCTGTGGAGTACGGGATTGGTGGCAGGCTAATGCGTGCCATTCGGTTCTTCTACAACCGCAGCAGTAAGTCGAGCCTGGTCCCGGTAAGCGTTGACCTCTGCTGCCCTTAGTCCCCGATTCTGTTTATAATTTTTATGGAAAGAATTTCTAGCTGTATCCAAGGTGTTGAGGGTGTCCAGTCCTCATCTCTATTTGCAGATGATGTGGTCCTGATGACCTCATCAAGCTGTGACCTTCAGCGTTTACTGGGGGTGGTTTGCAGCTGAGTGTGAAAGTTCTGGGATGACACTCGGCCCCTCCAGTTTGGTTCTCAGCCGGAAAAGGATGGATTGCACCTTAGGTTGGGAATGAGGTCTTGCCCCCAAGGTGGAGGAGTTCAGGTCTCTGGGGGTCTTGTGCACGAGTGAGGAAAGGCTGGGGTGTGAGATCGACAGGCGGATTGGGGCAGGACATGGCAACCCACACACGAGTCTTATTTATGTCTTAAATGGGTCAATTACTCATTTTGTCTACTATGTTGGGTAATACGAGTGTAAAGGTGACTATAGGGGTGTTAGTTCATGTTTACAGAGTTCTATTAAGGTTAAATATGTATTTAGGAGGTAGTGAACAGGTTTTCTATGGTCTAACTATGAATAATTTTTTTAATTATAATATATCCATTTATAAATAAGGACCCCTATTTTGTAAGTTTACCTACTTACAAAGACACAAACAGTCCATTTGTATTTTAACAGAGGCAGAATATCAACAAATTATTTAGCACTCTGTGAAATTTAACCGTTTTGGCCAAGAGAAGGATGCAGATTTACCATGAACACAACTCGAGAATTTTATTAAAAGAATCTTACTAAATTGCTCGACTGGGATCCAATATGATTTTAAAAGCCGCTGAAATGGACAGGATAAGGCCACTTTTGGATGCATTTTGCAATAGATTGTGGACCCGCGCTATTTTTGTCTCTTGCTCCTGTTTCTTCTTTTGGCATTTTGATGCTCTACTTTTGCAATCCGGTCCTTCTGGTTTCCCCCCGGTCATGATTTTGTGTATATTTTTACACCCGTCAGTACAGACAAGTGTCCATTTGACCAATCGACTTCCAGTACATGTAGGATATCACCTGATGTACTCTCTCCACAGGGGAAACGGAATAAACCCGGGATGGAGGCTGCCAACTCTCCAGAGTCTGTGCGAGGTCGAGGGGAAAATAAAGCCATCAAGTAGGTGACAGGGGGAATCTGTAGATGGGGACACGTGGAAATGATCTATGGTGTGGTATCACATTTAACAAGTTGAAAGCTAATCTTTTAGCGCACTATGCGGAACACCGTGTCTGTTTTTCTTCCTTATCAAATGCAAATTGTAGAATCTCAGGACTCTATCGCTATTTTCCTGCTGTTGAAAGATGAATGTATATATCTGTGTACCGTATAAGTGTCTCGTGTTGAATAACTGCCGTTGTCACTCTCTTTGATCGCAGTGAGCTAGACAGAGACTTTTGGAATAACAATGACAGCAGCAATGTGCAGCAGAGGTGGAGCTCCTACCCACCGAAGGAGTTTCTCCTAAACATGTCTCCCTACGCCCCCTACGGAGACCCCCGACTAACACCCAAGTGAGTCCCAGACGTAGCTAGTGAGTTGTGTATAGGTCGGGCTAAAAAGAAAATGGCCACTGGGCAAATGATTTTGAAAAATTAATAAGTTAGAGTTACTACTAGGGGTGTCGCAAGACCTCGATTAAAACGTGACAAGATTTCTTCTTCAGAAAAAAAGTCTCGTGGACACACTAGGCCTGGGACAATTAAGCAATAAATTCATCACACAATAATTGAAAATGAACTCAATAATTTGAACACATTGCCATGTGCATGCGCCTGTTTTCCTCATCTCTCGCCTCCAAACAGGCAGGAAGTGTTCACTCTGTGCATTGGTTTCAGCACCTTGACGCGTTTGTTCCATAGAACATGCATGAGCGGAGTGAGCCCTTTTGTCAGTCATACAGGGTGGGTGGAGGCGGGGCCGCTAGCATACACACACAGTGTAGAAGAGGGTAACAGAAATTAAGAGTAGATTGCAATAGTCATATTTTTATATTTTTTCAGTGTATTTTTCTTAAAAGTAATGTTAAAATTCCGCCTCATCTTGTTTCTCGTAGACCCAACCTCGTGTATTGTCTCGTCTTGTAAACAGTGTCTCGTTACACCCCTAGTTACCACTGTATTTTTCAGACTATAAATCACACTGGTCTATAAGTCACATTTACCAGTAACGGGTTTTTTGGTTAACGTCAAATATTTATGCCACAATCTTGCTTCAGCTTGCGTGCGTTCTCCTGTTAGTGTACAATATGGCATGCGTCTTATTAATACGCTGCATGGGTCCAACTGTGTGGTTAATGTCTGTTTTTTGTTGTTTTTTTTTAAATCACAAAACATCCTTTTTTGTTGGCATCCTATTAGCTAGCTAAACACAATGGCCACTGGAACTGGAAGTTACGTTGCCCGTCTATGATGTCATCAGTGTTTGACTCTCAAAAATGTTAACACAAGACATTTTTATAGTTTTACAATGACTTCCGTCCTGCAAATGTCAGTTTTAACTCCACAGACCGCTCCGGCTCGCCATTGCTGGATTGAGTTCTCTTGTGTGGCTGAGATGTGACGTTCACAAACAAGTCAAGTCTTCAACGGCTCTTTTAGGCTGAAACAATGAGAACCGATTCTCAGCTGCAAATAAGAAAGCCGGCTCGTTCTTATCGCTGCGAATCCGTTCAGATTGTTTGCTTGAAAGACCCGTTCCAAAGACTCGACTCTGTCACAAATGTCCCATCCCTATGAGCGAGACGGAGAGCGGACGACACCTGTTAGATATCACCAAGGCACTTACAATGAAATTCAAGGTTGTTTGTTATACAGGGCAGAAAGTCTCAAGTTGTATCTTGTGCTGGTGTGCGTCTTCTACCACCAGTCTCCTGGTTTGTCCATTCAGGCATGTCCACAGTGTGAGGTGTTTAGTATGCGCTGCTGGCCATGCAGCTCCTGATAGAGATGTGCACAACCATCCCTAAATATTGCTGAGGAATCCAGGACTGCCCTCATATTGGGGAAAACTACAACTGCGATTTCAAATGTTCCCCATTGATACTGTGCTTTTTTTTTTTTCCTGGGAACAGTCAGAAGAAATAAGGCTCTAAATTGTGACTATATTGATGTTGAAATGTCATTGTTTGAGACAGATCATCATGGCAAGAATTAACTTTTGCATTCAAGGTGGTAAGCTTTGATTGACCCATTCTTTACAGCTCCGCTAGCCTCATTAGACCCCCTTTACCTTCACATGAAGTGTTACCATGGAGACAGACCACCCTACAGAGCAAATCTCAGTCTTTTTCAGTCCAACTCCCGGGGGTCTTTGTGCACTTTTGTCACACTTGCTTTGTTTTTGTGTCGACCATACCCTTCTCACCCTTTCTCCATCTCCCTCTGCGCTCATTAGTTGTCACAACTTCCACTGCCACCTCCCACAATTCTTAGCGCTGTTAGGCTGTTAGTGAAAGTTAAGGGTGCACCGTGCTGGTTTTGGTGCAATTCTTCTAATGGTGCACATTTCTTATGACACAAGCCAAAAAGCTCAATTTTACCCGTCCACACACAAACACGGAGTCGTTTTTTTTTGTTTTTTTTTTAAATCTTCACCGTGGCGTAATGGCCAGTTCTGCAAATTGTACGCTGACGCCCAAGAACAGGGGGTGTCTAAAGTGCAACCTGGGGGCCGTTTGCCGGGCGCAGCTTGTTTTTATTGGCCCGCAGCACATTGGAGACATACAATTCAACCAAAAAAACAACAAAAATGGGGGAAAAAGAGAGCAACAAGGCACAATGTAAAGAGAAGGAGCTGAAATGTTGACACTAACACAAAGCTTTGTCTTTAAATCTATATAAATAAATAATAGTAATTATTTAATAATATTAACACATTAATAATAATACCATAACAATAACATTACATTTAAAATAACCCCTTTTTTTTAACACTAAATGAGAAAAAATATAAAGAAAAACAAAGTTTGGACACTCCTGCCCTGGAAGAATTAATTTCAATTCAAAGGTGACAATAGGGGTGTTATTTCATGTTTAGAGGGCTCTGGTAATGTTAAAAACTGTATTTGGTGGTAAGCCGCTTTTCTATGCTCTAACTACGGAGATATTCTATTTCTAAATAAGGAATCCTACTCTGCGGAAATTCACTTATCATGGTTGGGTCTGGAACCAATTAACCGCCATTACTGTATATCAATATTATGATCTGCCACAATAACGTGATGAATTTTAATGGAAATACCTAAAAGTGACGGCTTTTCACAGCAATTTTTAGGTGAGATTAAAGAAAGAAATAATTATATCAATGAAAGTGATCATGACACCAAGAAAGATTTTGAATAAAACAATCACAATATGAAAGTACTCACTTAATACAACATTTTTGTCATGCTGCTGTCATAGATAAACATTAATAATAACAGTAAACAACAATAAGCATTGTGTGCATTGAAATATTAGGGTCCATTCTTGTCTGGCCCGAATGTTTTGAGCGTGCTAAAAACTTCCGAGGTGGATTCAAAGTGGAAAAATATCGAATGACATTCGAAAGGTGTTCTAACTGCACTCTGACTGCATTCTAAATATTCTTACATTATTCCAACAGCATGCCAAACATTCTGATCGCATTCTGAGAAACAAACGCAACGTCACTATTCCCGTCACTTCAGACGCCAAGGAAAAAAGGAGCCGAGGTAACTCCACCACAGTGCTTAGGTGCTGAAACTCAAGAAGCCCACTGAAACGTCACTCAGCACACGTCATGCCGCCACGGAAAAAAGGAGCCAAGCTTACGAATTTCAAATCCTCTGCCAAACGTGGCGTGAAATTTGAAACGTTTTAATTCCGGCTGGTTCTGCTTGATTCGTGCTTAGTGTGACAAGGGCTTTAGAAATGTGAACAAGCTCACTCCGTGTCCACGAATGCTCCAGCAAAAGCGTTCAACACAAGTGGGCATAACATATAACAAACAAAAGAAATTCACCGAGAACTGGAGCATAACTGGGAGTGCATTGTTGGTGGAGAACTTCCGGGTAGGCCCGTCTGTCTTAGACGTCACTGACTTGTCCTTCTCCAGACCCAGAAGAACTGACAAAGTGTAAAAAAAAAAAATTGTAAATATAAACACATCTGACATAGGAAATATGCCTTTCAATTAAGGGTGCACGATAATTATCGGACTGATATGAGGGAATCATGGCGTCATTCCGATAACATCAAAAATATCTCCCATAATTTAAAAGAAAACAAAAAAAAACGCTCCAATATGGTGAGATTACCCGTACTGTGCGGGTCAGCAAATCAAGCACTCCTTTTTTCTCCTGCCTATGACGTTCACGGCATGTCGTAACGTCCCCTGAGCTCACCACGTGTGCCCGAATACAGTGCATCTTGCTGGGCCATGCCAAGTGGCTCCTCCCACTCTATAGTCCGTCTGTCCTTACCTCCGTAGTGACACACCAGCTGCGTGTGTTTGAAGTTTCAAGTCCTTACCTCCAAGTGTGCACAAACTACAGTTAAATCTAAATTTCAACGGTAGATATGAAAAAACTATCGGTACCATATCGGTCTTGAGAAGCACAAAGTTATCGGTATCAATTTGGTGTCATGAGCACTTTAATTAATCTCTTTTAATTTTTTTTTTAATCTCCTGACAGCACTACATTATCGAGGAATTTCAATTGTACTTTCTTCGGTTTGAATTGCAACTCTACTTCTTTGCAACCTCATTTTAACTTCGTGGATCTGAATTATAATTTGGGAAACGGTCTCAATTCAATTTCATAGTCTGAACCCACGCTACCTTCATGAAAGCCCGGCCTTTCAACCACTCCATCAGAGACTTTATTTTTTTTTTTCACTGTCAAATAACGGTTTTAGAGTCATTTATACATGATTTGGTTATTACAATAATTGAGCACTTTGTGCGAAAAGCTGATCTTGCGTAGCATTAGCAATTAGTCTAAATTGTACATCAAGGAAAGCACACAAGGCCACTGCACTCCAAAGCACTGACGGAAAGGTCCTGATTCTACAAACATGGCATCAGCATGTTTTATTCATAAAAATCCATGTGTAAAAACAAGTCTTTATCAGAAACCTGCAAGATAAGTCTGTTATTATCCACAGTACACAGCAGTTCCCCTCAATTCTCATGAGAACACGCTTTATTGATACTGTAACTCCAATATTAGCAGCATTTTTGGCTGATGGTGCAGCACACACGGGGAAATAGCCTACCATATTACAACAGTAAAAGTTGCACAATAGAGAAAGAATAGTTCAGTGTTCCGCCCAGCTCATCTATTTTACCTCCATTCTGGTCTTGTCTGAATGTTGTCGCAAAGAGTGTCCTGGTTTAGTCCTGTCTTTGCGACTTTAAAGGGTCCCTGACATTATTTATCAACTTTATACATTGGTTGTAATTCTGTTCTTCATTGTTCAATTTTTTATTTATAAGCCAACGGTAAATTGGCAAAAAATACATTTATAATTCATGGCGCCATCCATGACGAGCTTGTGCTCGCATTTCATGCTCATTTGGAAGTGACGTCATCGGGTGACTCCTCTTGGGTAAAGCAGAGTAAACAAACGCTTCTCGGAGTAGATTGTCGCCTTGGTTCAGTATATTTTTCATCAAAATAGGAGTCGCGCCAAAATGTTGTGTTGCTGCTGGATGTTCAGTGTCTGAGTTATACTGGAAGTTTGATTTCTTTTCCAAAAGGGGAAGATTTAACACAAAAATGGACAAAGGTGCACAGAAAGCAAGACAGATGGAAGCCCATGGAGTTCTTTTTTGCAGTGTTCATTTCACTGATGACTGCTTTGAGGGAACACATTTACAAGAAGCATTTGACTTGAAAGTATGGTCTAAACCAGGGGTTGGTAAAACTGCAGCCTGCGGGCCCACAACAGGCCCACCGTGCATCTTAATTCAGCCCACTGGGCATTTCCGAATTCCTTTTTTTTTTTTTTTTAAACCTTTAACATGGAAAGTGTAGCCGGAAACATGACTCGCAGTGCCATTGTGGCACGCTTGAGTCGCCGAAATAGTCAGACGCAATCTGTAGCTTGTACAAAAAAGCGATCCAAACAACACAACACGTCAACACACATGACGCACAAAGTAACCTACCTACTGCACCATGTGGGCTTACAAACTAATATCTACGTGCAATACCCATGAAAAAAAAACACCCATATGTTCTCGCCGCAAGGCATGCCGGGTAGCTTGTGGTACTCTTTCTCTCAACACTTTGCCGTGTTTGTCGCATTTTTGCTAGATTGCAAAATAGGATGTCGTCAGATAAGGAAACAAGGAGTTAACATACTCTTGATTTTATTGTTCATAGTTCATATTGTCTCAGCTGGACTGCCCAGCATGCCTTGCGGGACTTGGCACTTAGTTATTTATGTGATGCGTTAACTTGCTGTGGATGTGTTGTTTTCGTTTTGTTGCACCGTGAGCAAGTATGTCGCTCTGCTTGATGCCACCTATTTACAGTATACACGGCCCCTCTGCCAAAATTTTTTAACCCAATGTGGCCCGCCAGTCCAAAAAATTGCCCACCCCTGGTCTAAACACACTTTGAAAAAGAATGCTATTTAACCGGCGGAATAGTACGGGCCGGTACACAGGAAAAAACAAGACAAGAATGACCAGTAGCTCAAAACTGCCACAGAGCAGAGTTAGTCATGTCTTGTTTACATATTGTACTCTAAATCAGTGGTCCCCAACCTTTTTTTGACCCACGGATCTGCTTGTGTTGCCACAAATCTCCTGCGGACCGGGGGGGGGTTCGTACATTATAGCGATCAAATTTATCTTATCTCTGGAGTTTTTCCAGAGAGATTATTACATCGCTGTTTGACGTGTGTGGTAAAAGGCAGTGTGCTAGCATGAATTCACTTGACACAAATGTGCACATTAGCACTCAATAAGTCATCAAAACTTACCTTTATGCATTCCCACATAGAATCAGCATTTGACACCAAATATGAGGTGAAAGAAAATTGCTAAAAATACAGTAGTAGTCTATCTGTGCGGCCAGAGAAAGTTAGCACATGCACAATGGACATGCGTCAAGTGAGACGGATCTAACAGAGAATCCGGCCACTTTTCAAAATAAAACAACATGGAAATTAGTTTTTGTTTCTGTGCGGCCCGGTACCAAATGACCCATGGCCCGGTACCGGGCTGCGACCCGGGGGTCGGGGCTCACTGCTCTAAACGCCATTCCACCATAGTGACAAGGCTGTTGCATAAACATCTTTCCACAGCGATATGTTGACGGTGGGGGGGCGCGGCGGCAGTGGCTGCCACTGCGATGGCGAAGAAATATAATAGCCGATTTAAAATAATAATTGAAGGATAAGCAACTCCAGAGTAATTTACACTTACCGATCTGTGTTTCGAAGGCGACCACTCTTCATCTCCATGTCTTAAGCCAAGTTCTCTATTTAATCTCCAAATGTTTCTCCCTTCTTTTCTGCTCAAACTATTGACACATCGCTCAAATCTTGGCTATAATCACTGTAAACATCCTCTGTCTCATACACTGTTTGTGTAGCTGAGTGACAGTACGCTGATCGCGTCGCTTCCAAAAAATAAGACTGAACAGTGAGAGCTAGCTCGTCATGGATGGCGCCATGAACTGTAAATGTAATTTTTGCAAATTTCCCGTTCGCTTTCAAAAATGTAACGCTGTAGAACATAATTACAAACAAATATATAGCATATTTAAGCAAAGTTGATAAATCACGTCAGGGACCCTTTAATGTTGGGGGGATTTACACCAGAAAACATTTGACAAGTTCTTCAGCTCCAATGATTTGTTCTCATGGTGAGCTGCAGGTGAGTCTTTGTGCGTTAATGGAGATGAATGAGTGTTCTTATCAGGTGTCGTCGCCTGCATCTGCAGTCTCTTAATTGTCATGATAATGCCTCCCCCACTGCGCCTGATTTACATTGACACAAATGAAATCCTCACAGGTGTTTTTTCAGCTTCTCCGAAGCATTACAACTTGTCTTATTAATGATTACGCACATTTAACAGTTGCGGCTGACTTTTGGATCAACTAACCTCAGAGATAACACTTGCTCTCCAACCTTGTCCGTCTACCGTTCGTCCGTCTTTCGTCTTTGTATCCTTTCTTGGTCCTTCCCTCGTGTTTGTTCGTCTCAGTGGGGCTGTGGATAAGTGTGGGCAGGGCAGAGCTGGACCCTCGCCGGGGGCCAGTGACAGCGGGGTTGGCGCATGCGCTGGGGCTGGGGCAGGGCCCAGTCGCAGTGACAGCATTCGGAGCATGGTGACTGGGGGCAGCAAGGCCGGGCGCTGGCAGACGGTCCAGAGCCACATGCATGCGGGAGGCCTGCGTTTTAGCAAGTGAGTCCTGCAGGGTGATGGGGTGCATGCATTGAAGGTGGGGGTGGGAACTGATGAATTGCTAAATTGTTATAAATTCTCTTCGCCATTATGGAGTTTAATTGATCTAACACGGGGTGTCCAAACATTTTTCAAGCGAGGGCCACATCGTGAAAAATGAAAGGATGCAACTTTGCCATTTTGATATTTTGTAAAGCAACACTTGTAGATATGCTAAAAAGTTATACTATATATTTCAAGAAAAAAACTGCTTTGTGATATAGGTGGAAAAGCCTATTGGTATTGACTTCACTCTTTTTTTCCCACGTTAGAACTCTTAATACTTAACTCTTAATATTTTGACTTTATACTCGTAAAATTGCCAACTTTTTCAACTCTCTTCTTGTAATTTTCTTCCCATATTTTGATGTTTTTCCTCATAATATAACCTTTTCCACAAAACATTTTCCAGAAATTAACAACTTTGTTTCTCATTGTATTATGAATTAAAAAAGGATTGTTTTTCTATACTTTATGCTACTAAAATGTTGTTTTTCCTCATATTACATTATTCTCATAAAATAAACCTTTTTCATTTTGCTATTTTTTAATTTTCTTGTTAAATTATATTTTTATAATGTGCCAAGGGCGGCACTTTGGACACCCCTGATCTAACAAATCTTGCCTAGGATGCATTTAACCTGCAGGTTGAGGTGCCCAATTCTGCTTTAGTGCTTATATTCTATTTTTGTTGCTGTTTTTTTCAACTGTTATGCATTTGTAAATACCCACGTTTGATATTGCAGTATTTACATTTACTGAATGCCTGAAATAACCCACACACACCCAAAAGGTAGGTAAATAACTAGACGGGCGCTATAACAAGACAAACAAAATACAATACTAGATATGACATTTTGTTTATTTTGTGGTCGATGCATCTCTAATGTACCATATTCGAATGGTCTGTTTTCACTGTACTTTTGGCTTGTGTTTTTCATAAATTTCATCCATTCTGCATTGTTTGGGTAGACATGCAGTGAATACATCATAACTGGATCAATCCAAACCGTGGTTTACTGTGAAGGTACAGTGAGAGGTGTGATTCCATTCTGAGGATATCCGACATGTGTGGCGTTTTGTCCTTTTTCAGCTGCCATGACCCATATGCAAACTGTACAACTTAACAGCAAAAAAATACTGTAGAGTTGTCACTTGTACCATTTGGTTTTAATCCAGCCCTAAAGGGACTGTATGCAACTCACCCCAAATGAAATTTGTTGAAACCAAAAGAAATGTAAGAACACCATGTTACCAATAGCGGTTTAAAAGAGCAGATTGTACAAAAAAATGACTCTTTTCCATAATTATGAATTAAAGCACATAATAATGGTTGTACATTTAAATAAAATAAAATAACTGGTGTTCGTGGCTGTTATTGATGTACATGTACGTGGCGCTTAAGACGATTAACAATTTGCAGTCATGTTGTTACGAAAGCTATCATTTAATGTATTCTATAACCTATCGTTAGTAGCTAAACTTTGCCAAAGTGCTATCATTTGCTGATGAATGTTGCCGCCTTCTAGGCAGCCGGAGGAACCCGCTGCATACAGAACCCGCTGCACACAGCCACTTTATTGGCCACGGCTGGACAGCATTTAGAAATTCACTGCATGGCGCCAGGACTGCAACTAACAATTATTTTCTTAGTTGATTAACCTGAAGCTTGATGATGTTTCACCTTTTAATCCAAAAGGCATTTTCAGTTATAAATGTTATGTGTGGGGTTCTCCTCTTGATATGTCCCCTGGGGGTGTGTCCCCTGGGGATGGTCGACACGGGTGGTAGTTGTGGGGGTCGGTGTGGCCCGTGAACGACGCTCTTGCTTGGAGAGAGGTCGTTTTTTGGCCATTGTTCCCCTAGAACAGGGGTCACCAACGTTTTTTCTTGCGAGAGCTACTTTTAGAAAATGAAAATGGCCACAAGCTACTCATTTTTGTAGAAATGATTTTCATACCTTATTTCAACCCAAACAAATCAAATATGCTTGTTTTACCAAAACATTCACAAAATGCTGGTATCCACAACTCACATTTTATGTTTCAGAATACTTTTCTTTCTATGTTCACACATTATTAACTGAAAACCTGAATGAAAAGCAGGCCTGCGGGCGCCTCATGTGGTCGTGGGGGGCACCGCGGGCACCAGGTTGGTGACCCCTGCCCTAGAACGTGGCGATCTTCTGGGGATTGATGGCGTAAACCACCCCCAACTACAACCTGTTGTGACCATCGCCAGGGGACACACCCACCACAGACATATAAAGAGGGGAACTCCACACCTAAATTTAGAGCTGAAGAAGGCTTTTGGACGAAAGATGAAACGTCTTCAACCAGCAAGAAAAGTCCAGTTGCCTCTATTCAACCTTTTGCGGATTATCATGACCTGGTTGACTGAGAATCTACACACAGATTAATGGAGTAATGTGTTAAGTTCTGGATGGGATGGACCACATCAATATGAACCAAACACAAACCGTTTGCAGTTATGTTAGAATTCAATAATCTTCATCCTTAATGGTTGCGACAGTTGAGTGAGAGCGGCCAATATTGTTGGGAGTATCTCCTTTCTCTGAGCTTTTTATACTCTAGTGTCTATTTTCACTTCAGTGGTGATGGCTTTCCTTTTCTTTGGCGCGCTACTGCTTGGGAGACATAATGGAGTCCAGTTCTCCAACGAGTAAGTTAAATATTTTTACCCCCTGGGTTTACTGCATTTTCAGGTTGCATTGCCTTTCCAGTCACTAAAAGCTCTCCTGTTTAGAACTTAAACGGTCCCTGACATGATGCATCAATTTTGCTTAAATATGTTATATATTGTTTGTAATTATGTTCTACATTGTTCATACAAAAATTACGTTCACAGTTCATGCCGCCAACCATGTTCAGCCTCATTCCGGAAGTGGGCGTCATCGGGGTGACACGTCTCAGCTAAAGCTGAGTAAAGAAATGCTTCTCGAGGTAGATCGTCAACTTGGTACGGTACATTTTTCAACAAAATAGTAATCGTGCCCAAAGCTTATGTTGCTGCTGGATGTTCATAATATCAGAGTGATACTGTAAGTTTGTTTTTTTTTTTTCCAAAAGAGGAAGGTTTAAGACACAAATAGATGAAGCAAGTGCAGAGAACGAGAGACAGATGGACGCCCACCTCGAGTTCTCTTCTTTGCAGTGATCATTTCAATGATGACTGCTTTGAAGGAACACCTTTACAACAAGCGTTTGGCTTGAAAGTACGGTATAAACGCATTTTAAAGGATGATATTTTGTCGGTACACGGGGAAAAAAAAAGACAAGAATGATGTCAAAGTTGCCACAGAACAGAGTAAGTCATGTCTTGTTGACATGTCTTCTAAACACTATTCCATGAGAGCGACAAGGCTGTAAAGCATTATACATCTTATATAAACATCTTCTCACCTCAGTGTGTATATTTACTGTGGGGGGTTGCGTCGATGATGAAATGTAACATAAATCAGGCTATAAAGACTCCTTTACGCTCATTAAAAAGACGATTTTAAAACAATAATTGAAGGATAAGCAACTCCAGAGTAATTTACACTTGAAGGCAACCGATCTTCATCTCCATGTCTTAAGGCTTAAGTCCATGTTCTGAAAGTTCTCTATTTTATTTCCAAATGTTTATCTTCTCCTCAAACTATTGACACATTACTCAAATCTTTGCTGTAATCCCTGTAAACATCCTCTGTTTCGTACGCCGCTATGTTAGTGTAGCTGAGTGATAGCACTCTGATTGCGTCACTTCCGGAATTGAGGCTGAACAGCGAGAGCTAGCTCGTCATGGATGGCGCCATGAGCTATAAATGTCATTTTTGCTAATTTACCGTTCACTTTCAAAAACTGATCAATGTAGAACATAATTACTAACAATATATGACATATTTAAGCAAAGTTGATGAATCATGTCAGGGACTCTAATGTTTAGTTGTCAAAATCCAATTTTGCTGAGAGAATAAAGAAAACTATGTTTTGAGAGTCGGTATTTTTGGCAAATTGAAGCGATCATCATATGGTTGTCAAGGAAGGGACATTTGTTTGAATGCCCATCCCCATCCCAGCTGAAGAGTTTGTGAATGTCCAAGTTGGATGAAGTGTCCAACAGGTGGCCATTAACAGGTGCAGAAGACAGTAATGAAAGTAAAGTGGGCTGCATGGATCGCACCATTAACTGTTGGTTAAAGTCTGAATGTAGGGAGTCACACACACTTTACCTCCACCGTGCGATGTCAAAGTGATGGGCCCACATTCAAACTGTTCCTCTGCAGTTGCTAATTTAGTGCAGGCTGTGACGACTTCCCGGCTTTCAATGAAAACACTTGCTCAGAGGAAATCCTCCAAAATAGCCCATCTTGCTCATCTTTTTTAAACCTGAGTGGGCTGCTGTGCAAAACAGCAGGACAGACGTTTTATTAGGTCATTTACACAAATGAAACTTTTCTTCAACATGGGGAATCCAGCTTGATTTTAATTGAAATGCGCCGTTTATCAGCCTCTGCAAAGAGCTTGGATGGTGCCTGGGTTTTTGCAATTTGTTTTTGTACCAGCCCATCAGTTTTCTAAATGCAACCTTCTTCTGCATTTTGCCACATTTAGAAAACATCAACAAGATGTTGTTGAATATGATTTGTATGTTAGTATGATTAGAGGGAAAATTTTCTGCTGGCTTGAAAATAGACAAGAAACAAGACAAGTTCTTTGAGAGTAATGAGAGGTAAGATTTAATAAAACTTGCACGCAAGGAGACAAATCAATACAAGCCGAACGGACAGCTTCTACAGGGAAAGATGTTGCTATGGAGGATGTCCATATGTGAGGGAAAGATGTTGCTCTATAGGAGTGGTTCTCAACCGATGGGTCGGGGACGCAAAAGTGGGTTAAAGTATGTAGTATACAGCTCATGTCTTACTTTGAGTGAAATATCTGATGTTGTGGTCTTTGATATTTAATTTCAATTTATACATTTGTATCCATGCAGTTAAAATGTTTGTTTCCTTCACAAAATGCCTTAATACATTGAACTCTGCGGCTTATACAGCGGTGCGTCTAAATTCTAATCTTGAGACGTCTCCTTTTCTTCAGAACTACTAATTGTTTGAATACTGTGCCGCTCGCGAGTCAGTGAGGAAACAACAGCTCTTTCTTTGGCAGGAGCCAATCACGAGCTGTCGGTGCACTCACAACAAGCTTGTCAACCCACTGGAAATCACATGGTCATTATGTGTAACAATAACAGTCTGACTCAAGGTGTCATCTATTAAAGAACACTTCAATAGCAGAACTAAATTCATCACACAGTAACTTAACACTCAAAAGGTGTACCTGACAAATATACAAACATCCATTCATTTGGGCGCTGCAATGACGTCAGCTTCCCTCTGGGTGTTGGGCTCCAGGTCCTCTGGCTCCCTTTGGTGGACAGAGGCAGCATTCCAGCGCCATCCACCATTTTCTATGCTCTCTATGCTCCTCCAATGAAATGTTTTTCTCAAACGCTATGCCTTATGGGAAAACCATAAAAAAAATTTTCATTCATTTTAAAGTTGTATTGGTACATGTTTGTATATTTCTGAGGTATAAAGGCTGTGTTATACAATGTGGAAAAGAGCTGCACGGAAATCCGCTCGAGAGACCGTGTGTGACTTTATACTCTGTGCGACGTCTGCCCCAAACTGCAATGTATCGAAAGCACGGGTCTACCACGGTACTAAACTAGAGCAGAAGAAGTTTGCCATTGTTTACTTGACTTCCAACATGGCGACACTTGCGTCTACTTCTTGAAGAAGAGGAATTGTGTTGTATTTATTTGCTGCTGCGACAGAAAAGGAAGAGAAGGTGGTCCACTCGTTCTTTGAATAGGAGCGCCGCAATCGCAGCTCGTCATTCTTCCCACCACAGGGACTTGTACCCCGGCAGGGGAATGTGCTTACAAAAGGCATGCTGAACACCGCAAAAGAAAATAAAACAACTTGACTTAAAACAAAACTTGTTTCAATGTTGCTTAAACGAACTGCGAGGATCTCCTGCTCGTCTGCCATTTTTTCCCCAAGTGTCTCGGTCTGCGTATTTAGAAAAATTTGGAGATGTGTGCAATGGGACTTTTCTGCATGAAATGGACCGCTCAAGGAGGCGTGGGTGCGAAAATGACGTCATTTGTCTGCACGGAGCTGCACGGACCTTGTGGATGCGGAAAGCATGAAACAGGCTTAGCTTTTCAGTGTTAAGTTGCTGTGTGATGAATTGTATGTTTTAAGATGAAACCGTGAGTAATGCAGTTTATCCCCAATTTCCAGTGGGTTGACAAGCTCGTGAGTTTTTTAATAGCTCATGATTGACTTTTGTCAAAGAGATGACTGGTGCTCACGGACGCCAGAGCACCACAGCTTGCCATTTTATGACATGGACAAGTGCAGCTTCCGTTAATGACAAAATGATTCCAAGTCATCCGAAATAACTTTCAAGCAAGAAGAAATGCCAGTAAGAGAGTATAGCAAATAAGGGAAGGGCTCCGCCATGTGAATAAACTGAATCTGGAAAGCCATGTGCACAATACCTGATTGAAGATTGAAGAATCATGAGGCTTTTGCAACAAATCCAGTACTGAAACAATGACACTGAGCAGATGGGAAGGGTTTTCATATAAAAACTGGTTCCTAGATGTCTGTATGGATGTTGGCATACTGTAAATCCAGCTTGATGTCACATACGTGTAACATGCTCAAGCAGTGGGGCTTCCTACTTGTCTCCAGGCCTACAAAGGCCAAATGTTAAGACAGGAATTATTTTGTTGTTGTGTTGTCTGTCTTTTCGTGTATTTCACTCACTTTTCTGACAACTCATTTTCCCCAATAAACGGCATTGTACATTTAGCACATGAATGAAAAAGCGCCTTCTCAACAACCTTTTACAGTGGATTATTGGTTAGCGTCATTCATTTGTTCCAGAAGGTCAAACGCTAACCCAATTTTTGAGAAGAAATCATGTAAATCCAATTAATCCATTGCTGCAAGCCCAATATGTTAAAACAAAACATGTTTTTATAGTTTTACAATCGTAGTTTTAGGCAGTTTGAGGCAGCGCGATCAACAAGGACACCACCTTCCTGTTTTGCCATGACTTATTTATTCACTTCAATAGTGTTTCTCACCTCCAGTCTCTGCTTTTCTTTTGACCACGGCGGCAAAATGACCCAAAACGGAGCCAAAGAAAGCTGCAAGTGTCAGTGTTTTGATAAAGAATGTGAGCTACACTATTGAATTCAAGAAATAGCTCATAGTGAAACAGGAAGTGGTGTCTCACTGCCACATCGTGGCAACACGTGGTAACGTCTTCAGTGAAGGTAAAAGTTACCGTCAATATTAATTTTCATTCATCCCTTTCATTGCTCATTTGCATGCATTTAGAATTGATTTCCGCATGTAAAACTATATTGTAAAACTATAAAAACCGCTGATGACATCATAGACGGGCGACAGAGCTCACTTCCGCTTCCTGTTTCCATTCATTTGCAAGATGCTAATGCTAACATTTTGTAATAACAATACATTAAGAAGACAGTTGGACTCACGCAGTGAATTAATAACATAAGACACACAGCATATACTGTAGTATGCTAACTGGCGCCAACCATTAAGCACGCTAACCGGAATTTTTTTGTACGTTTGTCTTTATGCTTCACTGAGTTTTTTTTTTTAAGCGCTGAGATATCGCACCTTGTTTGGCGGCCCTTCAACACACCGTAGTTGCTTTGGGACGCAAAAGTGAAACTTTGAACACCCACTTTTATTGCAAATGTTGATCCAAAATTAGAGAAGAATGTCAACGTCAGCTAGCAGGAGGGTTTGGAGGGGTAGGAGCAAGCTGTGCATTAAAGTAGACAATTTTACGGGCGTATTAATTACTCACAATTCGCTGACTCCAGTGGAAATACTGGCGTTATGTTATGGCGAAGATGAGCTTCCATTGTTTCCTTCAGTAACTCAACTTGAATTTTCTTGTGAAATGTTTTTGCCATCTGAATGTTTCCTCACATTTCTACAAAATGTTATTTGATACTTGCCATCTTCTTCAAGCATTGTCTTATCCTATCTAAAAAGGCAAGGCAGGTTTATTTCTCGAGCACAATTGGTACAGAAGGTAATTAAAAGTGGTTTACAGAAAAGACGGGTAAAACCACTTCATAAAATCATTAAATAAAACATAAAATCATTCTAAAATCATTCCATAAATCATTCCATAAAACAGCAACGATTAAAAATGAAGAGTGCAGATAAAGTAGTTTAGGTTGTCAAATGCACAGTTGGATAGAAGTTTTCAGCCTGGATTTGGACATTGCCAAAGTTGAGGATTGTCGCACATCTTTTGGAAGACTGTTTCGGCAGCATAAAAGTGAAACACAGCCTCACCGTGTTTAGGACACAGGAAAAAAAAAAGAACAACGTCAAAGTTGCCACATAACAGAGTAGGCCATGTCTTGTTTACATCAGGTCTTCTAAACACTATTCCATGATAGCGACAAGGCTGTAAAGCATTATTTTTACTGTGGCGGCTGCGACAGCGGCAAAATGTGAAATAAATCAGACTATAAAGAACCCATCACGCTCATTAAGCCGATTTAAAACAATAATTGAAGGGTAAGCAACTCCAGAGTAATTTACATTTTGAAGACGACCAATCTTCATCTTCATGTCTTGAGGCTAAAGTCCATGTTCGGCAAGTTCTGTTTCATCTCCAAATGTTTCTCCCTTCTTTTCTCCTCAAAAGCTATTGAAACATTGCTCAAATCTTCGCTATAATGACTGTAAATATCATCTGTCTCTGTTTGTGTACCCGAGTGATGGCGTCACTTCCGGAAATGAGACTCAACATCGAGAGCTAGCCCGTCATGTGTGGCGCCATGAACTATAAATGTCATTTTTGCCAATCTACCGTTCGCTTTCAAAAACTGAACATAATCACAAACAATAGAAAGTTGATAAATCATGTCAGGGACGCTTCAACGTGCCTATATGGAGCATGAATGCAAGTATATGAGCGCTGTACCAGTCGACCTAGCAACTCTTTCCTCCTCGGGGTGCTTGTCTCCTGGCTCTCCAGCAGAGTTCGAGCTGAGTTAATTCTGCAAAGCGCTTGCTAAACACAAGTTCAGACAGTAAATCCTCCTGCACAGCATAAGCTGGAGACAGAGCTTGTTTACGCCTCCTTTACAAGTACAAGCTTATATACAGTATACATATACACATCACACGAAAATGACTGAGGGGAGGTGAGAGGCTGACGCACAACATGGATTTAAGACCGGTAATTGGTGGACAGACTTCCAGCATGGTGATGGAAGATAGAGATGGAGTGATGCTGGAGGTGACGAAAAGAGAGAAGTATAGCTGAGCTCAGGAAAAAGAAGACAAAACTGCATGAATGCAAGTAGGTCAAGACGCATTAGGGAGCGAGATTAGCCACTTTTGTGTTGCAGATGTACACTTCAACACTTGATTTAAAATGTGCTTTGTTTTGACACATACGGAATACATTTCATTCGGTTCGCGATCTAGTGAGATCCACCACAAAAGCTGAATCAAAAATGATCATTAGAACTTGCAGTGGTAGAAAACAGTTAAAGGAAAACTGCACTCTTTTGGGGAGTTTTGTCCATCATCCACAATTCTTAGGAGACATGAACACACGTCTTTCGCTTTTCTGTGCATTCTAAAGATAGAAAAACAGACAAAAAGAGACAGCTCATTACTGCACATACTGGGACACACCTATTCCGTCTACAAAGACACTATTAAAACACCTCCAACAAGATTTAATGGTTTTATATCCATGCTGACCATGTAGTAGCAGGTACATTCATGTTAACATGTAAAACTTACAGTATTTTGTTCTATTTTGGGCCTTTTAATCATTTGTGGAACTTGCTTCCTGGGCGCATTGATTTCACATAGCAACATAGAAAGGAATGCTACACCTAGCGTTAACTTTTCCAAACTCAAAAACAAAAACACAGCAGCTCCAATGTGTATCTTTACATTTCAGTAGTCGCTTGAGGCATTGTGAGCGCGTTGAGACGCGCTGCCGGCGATTGTGTGGTGAAGCTAGTCGCTAGCTGGCTAGTAGCTAGCCCGCATGTGTCAAATTCAGGCCCAGGGGCCAAATCCGGTCCGCGCTGCAATTTCATCCAGCCTGGATGAAATTGGAAAATAGCATCGAGTTGGCTCGCCTCACGGACCTTATCAAGCAGTGCCTAAAGCGATCTGCGTAATTAAGCAAATCCTCCGCTATAAACTACTACGCTGGTATTTTAATTTTAAAAGTGGAAACAATATTGTGTATAGCACGAAATTCACAACCATTCTTAATGGTAAAAAGTCAAAATAATGTAACTGTACACGACTAAAAAGTATTACTATATATCCTGTCTGGACAAAATAACACCTTTAAAGAGGCATAAGACAAAAGTCAAAATCAGGGGTGCTCGCATGTTTGCTCACCGTTAAACTTTGAAATACTTGTAAAATATTAATGATTAGTATTTCACATTCACAGGTAATCAACATAGTTGATATAATTATATTCAACATGGCAATATACTGTAGATAATTACACATACAGTAATTGCACGATAGTTGTGTATATAACCTGAGTAGCGCTAACATGTCAGCCAAAAAAGCTACACAGCGTTCATTAGACACACAGGTCAGGTATTACGGTCAGTTAGCGTTTGCTATCAAACATTGCAGATATGCGAGAAATTAAAAATGATTACGTAACAGACAATGCAGCCGAAGTCATGGCAACATATTGAAAAGGTATCAGCAATGGACACATTTTCCAATTCATCATGAAATAATAGTTTAAGAAACAGATTTCTCTAGCAGAGTTCATGATGCGAAGCAAAGCCATCAACAATTGACTTTATTTTTCTACATAACTAACCGCTACAAGTGAAAGGATAGCTTTTGTTGTAGATATACTGTAGGCGTCTTATTGGTCAGTTTATCCATAATCAGAATAATAAAGATGAAAGTTACGTCTCCGTGTGGAGCTTGAAACGCCGCAGGGGAGCAAGAGCGAATCAGGAGGGGAGCTCAGTGTCAGCTGACTGGTGTCATATGACATCTACAAAGTGACGGTGACGCGATCGACCCAAACTACCTTGGCGATCTACCGGTAGCTCGCGATCGCTATAGTAACTACGGCAAAGTATGCTGGGAGATGCATGATCTGCACATTCCGCAGCCGTAGTCGTATATCCGCAGACTACCCGAAAGTAGAAATTTCAGGCGGGAGTGAACGGACATGGAAAAAAAATCCCATTTCCCCCACTCCGATGTAAAACAAAACATCCATCCCCATAAAGACATTCACCAGCTGCCATCTGCATTTTGTCCCAACCTGAAAACGCAACCACAGGCGTGCATTATATGGTACGTTCCAATCCCGGCACTGCACACATGGGGAACCGAGATAAAAGGTGTGTAGGCTGCTTACTTATCTCGTCGCCGGTGCTAATGAGACATTTTCTCAAAACCTGACCATACTAACTACAATTTTTTCAGCCTGGATTATTGGGGCATGACCTGTCACGTTGGCAACTTCAAAGGAGCATCTGTTTGTGTGCACTGATGATGCATGCGAGTGTGCTTCGTTCACCAATTATGTTGCTTAAAAAGGACAAGAAGGTTTTAAGGTTTTTAATACTTTCCATATGCAGAAATACCGTTTTTTGAAGTGCGTATTGGCAGACATGAGCAAGTGGCAGCACCGCGAGAAAGTGACACTTTCAGTAACCATGGATCAGTGGAACGGGCAACAGCGTGTATTAGCCATAAATAAAATGTTTTATAAAAACATGGGATCACCTTATTTTTGTGAAAATGAACAAGGGATCTCAAACCTGGTTTCAACAGGATGGAGCGACGTCACACACTGCACGGCAATCATTGGATGCTGTGCGAGAATTGTTCGGTAACCCTGTCATCTCAAGATTCGGTAACGTTCCCCGGCCCCCTAGATCGCCAGATTTGTGTGATTTTTTTTTCCCTTGTGGGGCTATCTCAAGAGTACACGACTCGACCAAGAACTCTTGATGAGTTAAAACCGAGAATTCAGGAAGAAATTCACAGTATCCCAGCTGAGATGTTGCAGCGCTCAGTGAGGAATCTCAACAGCAGATTTCAAGAATGCATTTGTGCAGAAGGACACCATCTACAGGACGTAATTAAAAATAAATGAAAATTCCATCATTGTTTCTTAAATGGCATGTTTTAAGGTTTCAGTTACTATGAATAAAATGTTTTTCTTCTCCAGTATCGCTCTTGGTTTTATTGGATTGTTGGATTGTTTTTTTTGCGTCACCCTGTATATAAGTGGTGACAATTTCAGGATAAATAAAGTTGAGGGGTGGGGCGGCCCACAACCTAAGTAGGCTTTGAGATTTTTGGCCCCCTGTGCGGTTGAGTTTGACACCCCTGAGCTAGCCGGCGTGGTGTGGCAAGGTGTCAGTACACCAGTAATGTAGTTCGATCGGCGTAACAATGTTAATACCAATAAATTCAAAAAAAGTTCAGTTTTCCTCATTTTCTACAACACTTTCTCATTAAACAGCAGTCACACTCAAAACGAGGTGCATTCACAAACAGCGGAATTGTGAATATCAACATTACAAACTGTTTTATGGACTTGATGTCTCCAAGTTAAATATCTATCCTGTTTTACTCATCTTGTGTCTCCTGTCTTTCTGCTCAGTTTTGGGGACGCGTCCCTCTCAACTACCTCCACACTGGAGCACATCCCGTCCTCGGCTGTGGCGCGCCCCCGGCCCCTGGTCCGGCAGCAGAGCCTCCAACAGCCCCTCACACACCAGCCCCCTCCGGGTCCTAACGATCCCCCTGTCACCTCACAAAGCCTGGGCCAGCTGCACACAGGCCCAGGTGGTGGGGGCCACCGTGGGGGACCACGAGGGGTCCGGGGGAGTACGGCTGGAGCCTCCCGGTACAGAGGGGCAGGGGCGGGACGGTCAAGGTCGAATCCGGGCAGCTGGGACCACATGATGGAACAGATTCGCCACAGGGGGCTGGACGTCAAGTCGTTCTTGTAAGTGATGCTGTAAAAAAAATGGTGTGTGTGTGTGTGTGTATTATTTATATATGTATTTGCAAATATGGAGGGTACCAAATATTGAATAGATATGGACGTGTGTCAGAAAAGTTCCAGGACTGCACAGTTTTCTTCGTTCAGTACACAAGAAGAGGCGAGAGTCGTGGCAGGACATCTCGTGTCTGCTTCACCGTGACCTGAGCGTCCGACAGTTCCTGGCCGTGTTGGAGCAAAATGCTAAGTCACCTGACTTTGGTCAGCGTGATTTTTTTTTTTTTTTCCTTTTTTCAATGCACAAGGCGGTCATCAAAGGGACCCTTTTTGAAGACATGGACGACATCAAGATGACTGTGACAACGGAGCTGTGGAGGATGTCGGAAGAATCCTTCCAGTTGTGCGTGAAGGCGTGGCAGAGAAGGCTGGGACAGCGCATTAGGCTCAGTCGTCCCTCGCAATGTTGCGGTTCAATTATCGCTCCCTCGCTATATCACATTTTTTCATGAATTAATTGTTAAATGCTCACTGCTTTGTGGCAGACTATGGTTTATTATTAGTCAAAACATATTGAAATACAAGTGATATGTAGTGTTCCAGGCACTGGGCGGCAGTAATGCCAAAACACTGACACATTACCTTACATTACCTTAACACTGCATGAAGTCATGCAGTCAGCCATGGCATGAGTGGAAAAAAGTTCTCCCATTCCATGTGGAAGTGGTACGTTTTTGGCTTCTTAGGTTTAGAAGAAATAAATGCAAGGCTAACTGGCAAGGCCAGCTAGCGGCCGTCTCGGGTCCCTGCAGCATTAGAGTTGCATAATGTGGCGTAAGCAATGAATGATAGGAGTTTAAAGGTGACTATAGGGGTGTTATTTCATGTCTACAGTGCTCTAATGTTAAAAACCATATTTAGAAAGTCATAAACAGGTTTTCTGTCCTTCATTGCGGTCTGGAACCAATTAACCGCTATAAACGAGGGGTGTCGGGTTTTTTGGATTTGAAATATACCTTCAGTGACGCTAGTCCTGGGACTTTTCCGGCACACCTCACATAACGTATAGATAGACATACAAGAAAACCTTCCACTGGTCTGTGCTATAGAAGATTTTTTTGGTGTGATTCCTGTAATTTTGGCATCTTGTGTGAGTCATACTCACTGAATTCCTGTTCAAACACAAGGGGAGAAATGTGGCACACACTGAAACCCACACACTCTGCTTCTCTCCGTGCCGCCAGTATGTTGGCAGTATTTAATATCTTCGATCTATAAGGAGTGTTTGTAGCATATTCAGTCTTCCATGGTGAGGATGATAGTACTGTGCCGCACAAACGGGGGCAGATGTCTGCTGGAAGGTCATTCTCAGCATTGAAAAGTCTGTGACATGACAGAATATGATATACAGTAAGCCCTCACCACTTCATGCTTCAAATTTCACTCTATTGTGGTTTTTCAAAAATATACTTGCTATTTTGTGCTTAATTTGGCTTGAAAAATGCATATTTTAGTAAATGTTACGTGTTTTTCACCTAAATGAAGCTTTTTCAAGCATAAAAATGGCCAAATGAAGTTAAGTACAAATATAAGGCACTCAGAAGACGCATTCAAAGACATGATATGTAGAATTTGCCACTGGTCACGTGGCGTCAGTAATGTTACTGTAATGTTGGGTGAGACAAACAAGCACCAGACTTGATTGCTGGAGCAACAGGCTTTTATTGCAGGTTTGAATGATCTCACAACAGGCACAATAATCCTTAACGCACATTTACAGCACCGCACACAAGCAGATTTATGTCTTATTTTCTTTTATCGTTTACTACAGGGATGTCCAAAGTGTGGCCCGAGGGTCACACTTTGCAGGTGCTTTTTTTTATCGGCCCGCAGCACATTCTAAAAATATTATTTAACAAGAAAGCTAATTTAAAAAGCAGCAAAAATTGAAAAATCTGCAGTAATTTCACAATAATAAAGTTCAAATGTTAAGAGGAAAAAAATTGTAATCTAATGAGAAAATGTTGTAATTTTATGAGAACGTTGTAAGGAAAGAGGTAAAATGTAATTTTGGTTGCGTAAAGTTGAAATTAAAGAAAAAAGTCGTAATGTTATGAGAAACAAACAAAACAAAGAATAAAGTTGTCATTTTTGAAAACCTAGAAATCTAGAAGTTATGTTACGAGAATAATGTCAAACTATGGCAATGAAGTCATAATTACAAGAAGAAAATGCATGAAGATTATTTAAGGCAAAAGTTAAAATGTTTGGAAAAAATAAAAAAAACAGCAAAAATAAGCGAAGAGCGAAATAATAGGCTTTTTCACCTTAACGGTAAAGCTGAGATGCAGTTTTTTCTTGAAATGTATGTAACGTCTTATCTACATGTGTTGCTTTACACAATATCAAAGTTGCATCCTTTCATTTTTCACTATGTGGCCCTCTCTGGAAAAAGTTTGGACACCCCTGGTTTACGATACAGGGTAATAGGAGCGTACAGGTGACCATGGGGGTGTTATGTCATCTCAAGAGGTCAATAATAATCTTAAAAAGTGTATTTAAAAGTTTGTAAACAGTTTTCTATGCTCTAACTACAAAAAGTTTAAATAAGGAGTCCCACTTCGTGGAAATCTTGGAAAAATAAAGAATTTTTTTTTTAAGTCGTAATTTGAGAAACAAAACATTCCAGTTATTGGAAAATTTGGTCGGGGAAAAGCTATATTAAGGGAATAAAGTTATATTACAAGAAAAAAAAATTACAAGAAAATAAAAAAAGAGAGAAATGGAAAAAAAAAACAGCTGTAACTTTATGAGAATAAAGGCAAAATGTTAAGAAAAAGTTGCATTCGTATGTATTCTAACAAGAAAAGTCGCAATTTTTTTAGAATAAACTTCATTTTAGTAGCATAGAATTGAAATATTAAAGTCATCTTATGAGAAACAAACAAAACAAAATCAAGTTGAATTTTTTTGGAATATTATGGGAATAAAAGTCATAATATTGCGAAAAGAAAATTTACAAGAATTCATTTTTCTCTATGTGGCCCTCGCTGGAAAATGTTTGGTGACCGTAGGGGTGTTATTTCATGTCAGGAGGTCTCTAATGTTAAAATGCATATATTAACATTTTGTAAACAGGTTTTCTATACTCTAACTACAAAAATATTTTATTTCTAAATAAGGAATCCTACTTCATGGAAATTCACTGACCACGGTCGGGTCTGGAACCAATTAACCGCAATAAACGAGGAATTACTGTATCACAACTTAAATCTACATGCTAATTGAGTATACCTTCATTTGTACCGAATTGGTAGGAATTGTGGAATCGCAGATTAAGATGGAACGTATGAAAACGTAAAGTTTTTTGTTTTTGTTTTTTTAGCCAAAGAATCATCCAAAGCTAAACTTTTGGGTTCATATACAGTATTTATATTCATATTCCGTCTGACTGACTGAATGTGTGCCTCCCCAGGCACGAACCCAACCGCACGTCACTGGCCAGTATCTTCAACTCTAATCCCCCTGAAGTCAGGAAATATCCTGTTTGTGTTTGTGTAGAAGTTTTCCAGGCGAGCGGAGAGTCGAGACACTGAGCTCTTCTCCCCCACTGGACTTGACTGATAGATTACAGATGATGTGCTCCACAAAGCAGCCTCACGTAAATGCCCCTTCCTCCACACGCACATAAACGTGCACGGCTCGATACTCCTCTACTTCCTGCGCGCTTTCCTATTAGCAGTTTTTTGAGGACAGTGGCCTCTCTGCCTATGTTTGTCACACATATTAGAGGGTGCCGCTTCCCCTTTTCCCTGAAACCTATGAATCTTGCCGGGCCAAACGCGTCACTTTGGGCCCCTGAGGGAGAAACTCACACTACCATTGTGGTCAGGAGGGTGTGTGTGACCTAGCCACTTTCTTTTCTAATCAATACAACCGGTGTAGGTGGTAATGGTTTCCACGCCCTCCGGTTGGAGTGCACGTGTCGTTTCTGGTCATCTGTACAAATGCATTCACCTTATTGATGAGCTGCATGCTGCCACTGTTTACAACTCCCCCGGTGGGCCGCTGTCTCAAGTACTAATGTGTTCTCTTGCTGTCAATAGTTCTCCAACAAACAGCCTCTTGTTAAGACGGGGAGTCAGAATAGCGCAGGTGGGCTGGTGGGAAATGTAAAATAGCACAAAGAAAAAAACATAATTGGCAATTGAAGTATTTCAGCTTTGCACTGTACTCCTGATCAAAATTTTAGGACCAAATTGCAAGGATTTACGTTTTGCGCTGTTGCATCATAAGGAGGTTCTAATTTGAGCTTCAAAACACACAAATAAGAAAGGGGAGTGAGACTACAAATTGTGTCAGCAAGGAATTTATTGCAAACAAGCATTAAAGTGAAACAGGCTGTCGAAAGTTTAAGACCACAGCCTTTAAACGGCAAAATCTTGGCAACAGCAACGTGACTACTGTCTAGTTACACAGCATTAAAACGTGCACGCACTGACTTCCTGTTCAGTGCAAAATAGGCTTAAAAATAAAAGCAAGGCAGTGTTAACCTGGATTCTGCTATGGCAGCTAACAAAATGCCCTCATTTTAAATATCGTATGTTGTCAGCAAACTTGCAGATTCAATAATCCTTTATTGTCCTTCTGCCAAAGTCACAAGTAAATATCTCAGAATTGATTTGTTTCGGTTTAGATTTTGTCAGTCAGCCAGCTTGAGGGGCGCCGACAAACAGGTTCCACAGCATGTAAACTCATTACAAACAACAGAGGATATGAATTTACGACAACAAACGCAACAATTCTTAAAGCGTTACAGTTTGCAGAGGCCAAACAGTCAGTACATTGGAGCTCTGTACGTGGCACACACACACACACACACACACACACACACACACACGCGCGCGCACACAAAACTTTTCTTTTTAACTTCAGCTTCATCACTGCCTCCTCTTGCCCTAAATACAAGCAGACTGGAGCAAAAAGTACGTTTATTCAGATTAATGGGCCCACGGTCCGCCCTGTACAAGGTGTTTGTGTGGTTTTGCCCGCTCCGTAACTCGTTAACCAACACTTCGAAAATAAAGCTACACGTGTAGATATGCTAAGAAGTTCTATACATTTCAAGAAGAAACTGCATGTCAGCATGAGGATAAAGGTGAAAAAGCCTATTATTAATATCAACTTCACTCTTTGCTCTTTTTTCCCCCATTTTCAACTTTTTTTTTTTTAAACAGACTTTGTGCATTTTCTTCTCATAATATTCTGACTTTATTCGGATAGTGTTATACCTTTTTCCCCAAACAAATAATAAAAAAAAAATAATACAACTTTATTTTGTTTTGTGCGTTTTTCAAAATATTCCGACTTCAGAATTAAAAAAAAAATTCAATCCTTTGCTACTAAAATGACATTATTTGTCGTCATGAGTTTATTCTTGTAAAATTACGAATGACTTTTTTTCTCTTAATATTTTGACTTTATTCTTGTAAAATGAAAGCTGTTTTTTTTTCCATTTCTGCTGGTTTTTTTCCTTTTAGAATTTTCCAAGTATTTCAACTTAAATAATACAATTTTAATAAGTAAATTTTCTTCTTGTCATTATGACTTTTTTCCCTTAATATTTTGACTTTATTCTCATCACATTAACTTTTTCCGCAACCTAATTTCCTAAAAATTACAACTTTCTCATAATTTTATGACTTTTTTTTCTTTAATATTTTAACTTTATGCTACCGAAATTACATAATTTTTCCTCATAATATTATGACGTTATTCTCGTAAAATGAGGTCTTTTTGTCAGTAGATTATGACTTGTGGTTGGTGTAGGTGTTTACCATTCACAGAAAGATGTGCACGAGAGGCAAGACTGCATGTGAATGCAGAAAAAAAATGAGAATTCAAGCAAAATTGTGGTCTTGAATACAGGTAAGAACTCGTCCTTGGATCAGTGTCCTTGCAAAGAATGATTGGTAAATATGTCCACCAACGCGGGTTCATACGTATTCCGAAGGTCACTGAACTCCTAAATTCAGCAGACCACCTTGCTAGTACGCCGCATCAAACCAGCCTTTCATGTTTGCTGCTTTTTGTCTGATCACTCCTTTTTCATTGATTTCTTTTGCGTTTTCATGCCATGTTTTACACCAAAGAAGTCACTTTAAGAGTGCACAGCATATAATGCATCCATTTAATATTTTATCAATCCTTTTTTTTATATACATCAGAAGCTGTGATCCGTCTTTTCAAAGTGCCGTGATTAGAGCGACTGGATAAACTAAACGCTTGGAAAGGGAGTGACAGCTCATTCATCATTTAGAGTTAACCATTTGATGTGACGCACATGATGGTCTGACCCAGACCAAGATGTTGCCTGTGGAACTGATAAAACCCCACACTTGTGGAGATCCTGCTCAACAGCCGCATCAAAGCTTTACTAAAACATTTCTTTGAGTTGGATTGATTGAAGTCGTGTGGATGCGCAAACACACTCCTGATCAAAATCTTAAGACCAGTTGAAAAATTGCGAGAATTGACATCTTGCACTGTTGGATCTTAACTCATTCAATATCAAAGGCGTGGTTATACGTTTGTTTAAACCCGAACGCCCGATCCCAACAATGTATTTATGCGTCTTTTATCTTTTTTTTTTTTTAATGCGAGAGGCAAAAAGAGGTGATGATGCACCTCTCCACTAATGCGGTAACACTTCAGAGCACTTTTAAGCCATAAAAACGGCCACAATGTGGCAGAAGTGCATTTGATAAGAGCTCGGTAGGGCTCATGTGAACGGAAAAATCACACATGACAGGGAGGAGGAAGTGAGAGAGCGTGGAGGAGTGTAGCGTGCAGAAGGTTACGCATTGTAGGGGAATTTTAATGCATGCACACGCACGTACACATGCACACACATAGTTCAGTTCCAAATGTGTAAAACAAGCCCTTTTTTGTGTTGTTTATGTTGGTATAGTTGTTTACATATTTGAGCTGACACAAAAGCAACAAATATTTGCGTCAAAGTGAAAGTTATGCTTGAAATGTATCTTTTTACAAAAAGCTGCTTTTCTCCCTTTTGTAGTCTGGAACTGATATTTTCCTGAAACTGACCTATGTTCTACTGATGATTACTAAAAATCAGAAAAAGGTAGAGACAAACTACTGTAGTTTTTTCTGATGAAAGACGGGAGTCTAATCTTTCTTTTGGTAGGTTCCATGTTTATTTAGCCATAGAACACAATATTCTGTGTGCCTTGAAAGATCAGTCAAAATCGTCTAAAATGGCCGCTACTGAAGGGGCTGCCTTTTGAAAAATGGCTGAATGAGTTAAGGAGTTTCTAAACTGGGCTTCAAAATGCAAAAAGAAGAAATGGGAGTGAGACACAAAACATATTTAGAGTAAGCAAGTTGTTGCAAACAAGCATTAAAGTGAAATAGGCTGATCAAAAGTTTAAGACCACAGCCTTTAAAAGGCAAAATCTTGGCAAAAATGATTGTTCCTTTTGTAGAAGAAGTGAACAATAGGGACGGAAATGACATACAGATCGTTGATATGAATATTAGTGCATAATAACTTCACTTCACGGCGTAACGTTTGAAAAATGTAATTAACTCATTCAATCCCAGCCATTTTTCAAAAGACAGCCCCTTCAGTAGCGGCCATTTTAGACAATTTTGACTGATCTTTCAAGGCACACAGAATATTGTGTTCTATGGCTAAATAAACATGGAACCTACCAACAGAAAGATTAGACTCTCATCTTTCATCAGAAAAAACAAGTTTATTTCTACCTTTTTCCGTTCTTCAGTAATCATCAGTAGAACATAGGTCAGTTTCAGGAAAATATCAGTTCCCAACTAGAAAAGGGAGAAAAGCAGCTTTTTGTGAAAAGATACATTTCAAGCATAACTTTCACTTTGACACAAATATTTTTTGCTTTTGTGACAGCTCAAATATGTAAACAACTATACCAACATAAACAACACAAAAAAGGGCTTGTTTTACATCAAAATAACTATTTATTTACAAATATAACACCATGAACTATTTACAATTTTCACATTTGGAACTGAACTATGTGTGTGCACGCGTATGCTCGTGTGCATGCGTTAAAATTTCCCTACAATGCGTAATCTTCTGCACGCTACACTCCTCCACGCTCGCTCACTTCCTCCTTCCTGTCATGTGTGATTCTTCCATCTATGATCCCTGCCGAGCTCTTATCAAATGCACTTCTGCCACCTTGTGACCGTTTTTATGGCTTAACATTGCTCTTTAATGCATTAGTGGAGACTTGCAGCGTCACCTCTTTTTGCCTCTCGCACAAAAATATGTCAAAGACGTATAAAGACGTTGTTGGGATCGGGCGTTCGGGATTATAAAAACATAAACACGTCTTTGTATTGAATGAATTAATTATATTACCCGTTACTGGAAAACAATAACGGCACTGATAATGCCAACACTGTCCAAGTCCAATGCTCAGCACCAACTTGGTTCTGTAATGCCGCAGACAACCAGTGGGTCCTAAGACAGGGGTGTCCAAAGTGCGAGTCCGGGGCCATTTGCAGCCCGTGGCTATTTTTTAAATATTTTTTATTGGCCTGCGGCACATTCTAAAAATCAAATTTAACAAGAAAACTAAAAACAAAAACACAGCAAAAATGGAAAAGTCTGCAGTAACTTCACAAGAAAAAAAGTTGTAATGTAACGAGAAAAAGTCATTATTTTACGAGAATAAGATTGTAATTTTATGAGGGGAAAAGTCATTTTAGTAGCATAAAGTTGAAATATTAAAGAAAAATGTTTTTTTGTTTTTTAAAGTTGTAATATTATGAGAAACAGAACAAAAAAGTTGCAATTTTTTGGGAAATTAGGTTGCAGAAAAAGTTATTGTAAGCATAAATTCAGAATATTAAAGGGAAAAAAGTCATTAGAAGAACATTTACAAGAAGAAAGTTCAAATACTTGGAAAATTCTAAAAAATAAAAAAAATCAATCAAAATATTGAGAGAAAGAAAGAAGATGAACTTGTGAGGGAAAACGTCATTTTAGTAGCATGAAGTGGAAATATGAAATGTTATTTTTCTATAGTCATTATGAAAAACAGCAAATAAAGTTGTATAATTTTTTTTTAATTAGGTTGTGGTAAAGTTATGATATTATGGGAATAAAGTCAAAATATTAAGAAAATGTATGAAGTTTGTTTAAAAAGTGTTGAAATATTTGGAAGATTAAAAAATGGGGGGGGGAAAGAGCAAAGAGTGAAGTGGATATTAACAATATGCTTTTTGGCCGATGTGCCAAAGCTGAGATGCACTTGTTTCTTGAAATGTACACAGTATAGAACTTGTTAGCATATCTTGAAGTACTTGCTTATTTGGATCTGCCCACAAATGGTGTAAGGAAGTTGGTCTTGGCTCCACTCCACCAATTGCTGTGAAAACAGGTGCACTTTTTCAAATAAATGGAGTAACCTCTGTGGTTAAAAAAAAAACAATGTAACCTCATAGGCAGAGATAATGAAGCAATTACAAGGAGACTAAACTGGAGGATTAGAACACATATCAGGACAACTTGGGCTTGGATAAGATCTGTTTTGAAAGAAAACAATTAGGGACCCGATAATGACGAGATGCATCAGGGGCTTGTTGACGTGGCAGGTTTGCCCTGAATGGACACAATGATAATAATGATAATGATAATGATGATAATAATAACGTAAACATGGAGGCGCAGTAAAAATGAAATAAGCTGCTGTGTTTCCATACGAACCATGGCTAAGTACACGCAGTGTTTCCTCATTTCTCACTCGGCAGCACACATTGATGGAGATGTACGGCAATGCACGGATGAGACTCAGCCTCTCTGAAAATGAAATTGGATCCTCACAACCTCCTCTCTCTCTTTCTCTGTGTGTACCTCCAACGTATGTTTGTCTGTGTGATGTCTTGCGCGTCCAGCGAGGGAAAGATGGTCGTTCTGTCTCTGGCAATCGGACTGGCCGAACAGGATGACTTCGCCAACCTCCCCGACCTACAGGAAGCACCTGCGAGCAAAGAGAACGAAACCACGCCAGAGAAGCGGTAAATGGAAACCCGTGAACGTGATGCAGGGGCTCTAAAGACTTTATGAGGTGGTTGTGTGTCACCAAAGACTGAATGAGGTCATGCTGTAATTGATATTCATTCAGCTCAGGGAGCTTGTGATGAAACTCTGAGCTACCTGCGGTAACTTCGAAAAAAAACCCATTTAAAATGGCCTTTTCATTTCATCATGCACACCCATTTATTTATTCTTTTGCACTATAACATTATGACCTTCCCGCATGCCGCTGTCAGACGTGATCGAGCTTGTGCAAAACGGTATTTGACAAACATGGAGAGCAGGGGTGTTCAAAGTGCGGGGGCATTTGCGGCCCATGGCTATTTTTTTTTATTGGCCTCTGCCACATTCTAATAATGGAATTTAGCAAGGAAACAAAAGAAGTAGAAAAACAATGAATTTGCAGTAATTTCACAAGAATAAAGTCAAAATATTAAGAGAGAAAAGTTGCAATTGAACAAAACAAAGAATATTATGAGCAAAAATAATGTCATTTTAGCAGCATAAGGTTGAGATAATAAAGATCAACAAGGGAAAAATCAGCAGTAATTTCACAAGAGTAAAGTCAAAATATTAAGAGAAAAATGTTGAAATGTAACAAAAAAAGGACATAATATTATGAGCAAAAATAATGTAATTTTAGTAGCATAATGTTGAGATAAAGAAACTTAGAGAAAAGAAGAAAGAAAGACATTTCTTTAAGTCATAAAATGAAAAACATTTTTCTTTTACAGCATTTGTAATTTTTGGAAAATTAGGTTGCAGAAAAAAATTACGTTACAAGAATAAAGTCAAAATACTACCAAAAAAATCGTATTCTAACGTGAAAATAAGTCGCATAAGGAAAAGGAATGACATTTTAGTAGCAAAGTGGAAATATTATTTCATTTTTTTTAAGTCGTAATATTACGAGAAACAAAGTTTTCGTTTTTAGCAAATTAGTTTGCAGAAAAAGTTATGTTGCAAGAATAAAGTCAAAATAGTTATATTCTAATGAGAAGAAAGTCGCAATGTTATGAGTAGCATAAGTAGTTTAGTAGCATAAAGTTGAAACATTAAACCAAAAAAAATGTTAAGTCATAATACCACAAAAAACAAACCAAAAAAAAAGTTGTAATTTTTGGCAAATTAGGTTGGGAAAGTTATGATATTACCAAAAAAAAGTCGTATTCTAACGAGAAAAAAGTCGCAATTTTACAAGAACAAACTTGTAATATAAAGAAAAATAATGTCGTCTTAGTAGCATAACGTTGAAATATTAAAGGATTTTTAAAAATGTTTAGGTCATAATATTACAAGAAACAAAACAAAGTTGTAATTTTTGGAAAGTTAGGTTGAAAAAAAAGTTATGTTAGAAGAATAAAATAAAAATAGTTGTATACTAATGAGAAAAAAAGTCACAATTTTACAAGAATAAACTTATAATATTGTAAGGAAAAATATTATTTTAGTAGCATAGATTTGAAACATTAAACCAAAAAAAAAAAAAAAAAACACAAAAAACAAAACAAAAAAAGTTGTAATTTTTGGAAGATTAGGTTGGGGGGAAATGTTGTATGTTAACAAATGTTATAATATTACCCCCCAAAAAAAGTAAACTTGTTATATTACAAGGAAAAATAATGGCGTTTTAGTAGCATAATGTTGAAATATTGAAGGATTTTTTTTTTTTTAAGTCTTAGAATTACAAGAACCAAACAAAACAAAGTTGCAATTTATGGAAAATTAGGCTGCAGAAAAGGTTATGTTACGAGAATAAAGTCAAAATATTAAGAGTAAATAGTCATATTATGGGAAGAAAATGTACGTAGATTATTTAAGGAGAAAAATATTTGGGGTGGAAAAAAAACCCCAATATTAAACAAAAAAAAACAGCAAAAATGGGGGGAAAAAAGAGCAAAGTGTGAAGTTGATAGTACTATGTTTTATCACCTAGCATATCTACATGTGTTGCTTTATCAAAGTGGCAAAGTTTCATCCTTTCATTTTTCACTATGTGGCCCTCGCTGGAAAAAGTTTGGCCACCCTTGCTTTACAGAGAAAGTGGCACAAAAGCTCAGACTCCGACACGTCGTCACACGAGACACCTCAACTGATCTCGTATCCCACGAGAGCACGGTTTAGCCACAATCAAAGGATTTTAATCTGCGTGTGTTTTGCTTTTCTTTGGCTTTCTCTGGCTTTTTGGGAATACTTACTCCATTATAAGGATCAGCCTCATCTGGGGGTGTTAAGGGAAAAAGCCTGAAAGAAGTGAAGGACGATATACAGTACGGCGAAACACATTTAAGCCAACCAACTCATCAAGTCCTAGCCCGCTGTTTTTATTCAACATATGTTGGAGTATTGTTAACTGCATCCTTGTTATTTTGCAAAAGCAGACATGTGATGTCAGAATGAACAAAAACTAACAAGGACGGGTGTGAGGGGCAACAGGAAAGGAGCTGCCACTTGCTGTACCTGCAAATATTCGGCATGGGAACAAAGGTTCTTTCTTCTCAGCCCTTCTTTCATCTCCCTTTTCGGAACAGTCAAAATGCACCCATTTCATTTTTGCTCAAATGGATGAAAACGATGTCAACAAACTTGCTGTAGGTTCAAAAGTCCTTCATTGTCACCGTCTGTCGTAAATGTAAACGTAATTTCTGTTAGTTTGGCATCTGCTTATGTCGACTTAAATGGGTTCTACGGCACACCTGGCAATATTTTCATTTGAAAGTAAGGGATTCTTTTCTGGGAAATGCCCCCCAAAAAGACCCGACTGCCCGCTGCATCAATGTCCTCGCAGATCGCATCCCCACTGTCACCTGAAGAATACCCTTGTAATATTATGAGGAAAAATAATATCATTTTAGTAGCATGAAGTTGAACTGTAACAGAAAACAGACGTTATTTTTTTAAAGTCATGTTATCATAATTTTCACTTTTTATCTCTTAATTAGGACTTCTCGTAATTTCAACTTTTTATCTCACAATTATGACTTTCTATCTCATAATTATGACTGTTTATCTCATAACTATGGCTATTTATTATATTAAATTAATTGATTTTAAGTTAATTAAAATAATTTACATTAATTATATTTATCTTGTAATTTTTCCTCAATTGACTTTTATCTCATAATTATGACTTTTTATGTAATGATTCTGTCATTTTATGAATTTCTTTTCAATTATGTCTTAATTTGAAAATTTTGACTTTTTAATCTAATAATTAGGACTTTTTATCTCCTAATTTCGACATTTGATGACATTTTATCTCATAATTTTGACTTAATTTCATAATTTTGACTTTTTATCTTATAATTACAACTTCTCGTAATTTCAACTTTTTATCTCACCGTTATGACTTCCTATCTCATAATTATGACATTTAATCTCATAATTATGGCTATTGTAATTTTTTGAATTCATTAATTTAAGTTAATTAAAATGTAAATTAATTAATTTAATTTATCTTCTAATTTTTTTCTCATAATTATGACTTTCTATCTCATAATTCTGACATTTTGTGACTTTTTATCTCATAATTTTGACTTTTTATCTCATAATTTTGAGTCTTTCATGATTTTGACTTGTCTCATAATTTCAACTTTTTATCTTGAAATTAATTAATTTAATTTATCTTCTAATTTTTTCTCATAATTATGACTTTCTATCTCATAATTCCGACATTTTGTGACATTTTATCTCAGAATTTTGACTTTTTATCTCATAAATTAGACTTTTTGTGACTTTCTATCGCATAATTTTGACTTTTTATCTCATAATTATGACTTGCTATTGGGTTATTTGTTTTTCTTTCAGTGACGGAAACGGGCTTCCATCCTAATGACAGATTAATTTGCTTTCTATTTTTTCCAAAGTAGTATTAACAGTAGTGCAGTGACACCCGCTGTTGTTGGTCTTGTTTATGTCGACAACCCGTCCGTGTCGACCAACTCATCAAGGACGTGGAGGTGCGCGCTTCAGCGCTTTTGTCAAACTAACATTTGTGACCTACGGGGGTTGTTTTTGTGAAAAATGGTCAATTATGTCGACGTGCGTTGTGGTATTGTTGGCTTCATCATGATTGCTAAGCAGCGCAACTGCATTAAAACCTACAAACAGTGACTTCCTGTTCAGTGCAAAGTAAGCAGTCTTACCCTGGATTCCGCCACAGCAACTAACAAATGTTCTCTACTTGTGGATGTAGTCATTCACAATCTTTTTTTTTTTTTTTTGCTACTTTGAGTTCCAGTACATTCAATAAAAGGCAATTTCCTCCAAACCTTTCCTCGGCGCACTCAGGTGTGCTACTTCAACGAGGTCACCTGTAACTGTTCCGTCTATTTCCAGTGAAAGGCAAATATTTCTCGGCAGTATACGGCATATGGCCAACGGCCCATCGCTCGGTAGGTTAATGTCTGCTTTTATATCTTCAAATGAACAAGGATGGTTGGGAAGCTGGAGCAGCGGCTTATGTCCTGGTCCCTCATCTGCTCTGGAGGTCTGTCAAGTAGCAAACTGTAATCACAGGCAGCCAGCAAACCTCAAGCCCAGGGGGTCGTTTGGGCCAAGTCGTCTAGTGTCTTTTCCACAAGTAATACCGCCTCTCCATCATCATCATCATCATCACTGCCCCGCTCTCTCATCTCTTGGTCTCTGCAGCGACTTATCTTCTTGTGTCTGTCTACTCGGGATGCTGCCGGCTTTAACGGAGCCCCGTAGACTGAAAACAGTGTCTCTCGAGGAAGACAATATGAGTCACTTCTAGAGAAAAACATTGTTTCACGCTTTCTAGTAAAATGTTTACGGTGTGGAAGCTCGTTTCCGCCACTGAAAGAAAAACAATATCCCGATGGTAAGTCAAAATTATGAGATAAGAAGTGGAAATTTTGAGGTAGGAGTTAAAAAGTCAACATTTTGAGATAAAGTGGAAATTATGAGATACAAACTGCACATGTACGAGTGCCGTGTCATAATTTAGACTTATCTCATAATCATGACTTTTTATCTCATAGTTTGGACTTTTCATCTTATAATTATGACTTTCTTATTGCATAATTCTGACTTTTTATCTCGTAATTATAAATTTCCCATCATTTTAATTTTTTTGATCAATTTAGATTTTTTTATCTAAATTTGGACTTATCTCATAATTAACTGTATCTCATAATTTTGACTTTTTATCTCATAATTTCAATTTATCTTACGGGTTTTTAATTTTATGACTTAGATTTTTTAATCTCATAATATAGACATTTATGACTTTCTTATGACATAATTTAGACTTCTTATGTCATAATTACGGGCTGCACGGTGGTCTAGTGTTTAGCACGTTGGCCAATACAGGAACAGCCTGGAGAGCGTTACCTTTCCGTGCAAAGACGTCAACAGAACAAACGTGCTAACCGAGACATTTTCCGTTTAAACACTTTCAATATTCAGTGTTATCAAATTACGTTTAAAGCTCCCCGAATTCAAATCCAGCTCGTTATCAACCGCTTAGGGCCCCGTCACACGTTGACGATTCAGGCAGCGCATGCCTGACGTGATCATTTTGATGGCATACGTTGAACTGCCGACAGTTTTTTTTTTTTTTCAATTTCGGGCGTATACATAGCGTATTCATAACGAGGTCGACGTAAACATGACGTATTAGTAACTTATATAGAACGTTTCTCTAACTTATAAACAACTTATATCAACGAATGCGTAGCGTGTTGCCGGTGTTCACAATTTATGCCCAACGGCCAACGCCTGTCACACCTTGACGATTTAGCCAGCTTACGCCAACGTATGAAAAATTTGGCCAATACGCTGGCGTATGTCGAATAAGTTATGAGAAAGTTTTGTATATGTTAACAGCACGCGGAAGCACACCGGCATACGTCGTAGTACGTCTAAGTCGTCCAAAAATTTTGTGCATGCACAAAACTTTTCGACGTATGTCAACGTATGATTCATACGTCCCGCATCCGCGGGCAATAAGTTATGAATCATACGCTGACATACGTCAAAGTTTTATGCAGGCACAACATTTTTGGACGGCTTAGACGTATGCTGGCGTGCTTCCGCTTGCTGTTAACATATACAAAACTTACCCATAACTTATTGGACGTACGCCGGCGTATTGGCCAAATTTTTCATACGTTGGCGTAAGCTGGCTAAATCGTTAAGGTGTGACAGGGCCTTTATCGGACAAAACTGCAAATATCTTCCAAAGACATGACACACATGCAGTATATTCCAACTAGCCTGCAATAAATTGGCCATATAATCCTTCCTCTTGATTGAATGAGTTGGTGAGAAGTGTTGATTTATGTTAATAGTCCGTTTGGAGCCTGGAATTTGTGCCGCTGTTTTGATTGCAGTGAGCCGTTCTTGCCATGGAGATCAATTTCCAATCTTTTGATATTTGTTTTGTGAGTATGTAGGCTTTGACGTCTTAGTCCACATCCTCCGTGGATGTTCCTTGTCAGTGCTCTGCAAGTCGATGTTCTACCACAGTCCTGACCTGTGCAGGGTTATGTTTTGTCCCGCTGTGCATCTAAGGAAGAACCCTATTGGTTTTGAAGGATGTGAACGCAGAGCAAGATAACGGTGGTCAAACCTTCAGAAACGCCGCGTACATTTTGAATGCGATATCTGAATTACTGTATCATCTGGTCCAAATCGGATCAAACGAATGTTCCTAATCTACCATTTTGAAGCAATCTTCTTCAAGGTCGGTCTTGTGTTTGTAAGGAAGACCACTTTTTATTCTAATCGACATACGGCTGAGGTACATGAACTCACTTGCCATGAGGTTCATTGTCACCAGTCCTATACAGTACAGTGTTACCGCAATCTATTTGTAGCGGTGGAAGGTTGGGGGGGGTTGTAATGTAATGATGTCGCTGTCTAATTAGCATAATTAGCTGTGATGCATTTGCATGTAATAGTAATGGACGCTGTAGGGGAGAGAGGAATAATATGGGAGACAAAAAAAAAAACATGAAAAGCACAACAGAGGTGTCCAAAGCGTGGCCCGGGGGCCACTTGCGGCCCATGGCTGTTTTTTTTTTATTGACCTGCGGCACATTGTAAAATATAATTTGAAACAGGAAAACTAACATTTCCAAAAATGGAAAAATCTCCAGTAATTTTACAAGAATAAAGTCAAAAAATATAGAGGGAAAAAAGGTGGAATCCAATGAGAAAAAGTTGTAATTTTATGAGAATAACGTCATGATATTATGAGGAAAAATAACGCCATTTTAGTCGCATAAAGTTGAAATATTTTGAAAAACAGGCGTTCTCAAATTATGAGAAACAAAACATTGGATAAATTGGGAAATTAGGTTGTGGAAAAAGTTGCTGTATTAGGAGAATAAAGTCATTGGGAAAGTCTTAATTACGGGAAGAAAATTTACCAAAAAAAAAGAGCACAACTGGAAAACTCGGCAGCAATTTTACAAGAATAAAGTCAAAATATTAAGAGAAAAAAAGTCATATTCTAACAAGAAAAAAGTCTCAATTTTATGAGAATAAACTTGTAATATTATGAGAGAAAAATCACTTTTGGAAGCATAACGTTCAGCTATTAAAGAAAAAATGTTACTTTATTTTCTTAAAGTCGTTATATTATGAAAAACTAAACAACAAATAAAGTTGTCATTTTTGGGAAAATATGGTGCGGAAAAAGTTAATATGAGAAAGTCAAAATATTATGGGAATTAAAGTCCTAATTACAGGAAGAAAATTCACACAAATAAAAAAAAACATCATAAATGGAAAAATCTGGTAATTTTACAAGAATAAAGTCAAAATATTAAGAGAAAAAAAGGTGGAATCCAATGAGAAAAAGTTGTAATTTTATGAGAATTAATAACGTCATGATATTATGAGGAAAAAATGTCATTTTAGTCGCATAATGTTGAAATATTTTGAAAAACAGACGTTCTTAAATTATGAGAAACAAAACTTCGGTTAAATTGGGAAATTAGGTTGTGGAAAAAGTTGCTGTATTAGGAGAATAAAGTCAAAATGTTATGGGAAAGAAGAAAATGTACAAAAAAAAGAGCTCAACTGCACCCGCTGCTCGTTGAGAAGAGCGATACGTGCTTTCATGTCCATGTTAGAAAGCCCACAATTTTGACGTGTTTGGTCTTTGTTTCGTTGATGGTGTTTTTGGTCAAGCATGAAGACTTCACACTTGTTTTGCCGGTCCTTGAACGCAACACGGTTAGGTGCTAAGAGGCGCAAAAGTGAACCCTACACATGATTTTCTCCTTCAGTCCACCAAATAGAAGACAAACGGCCGTGTTGTTTAACTTGAACACACACATCTTTGCCTTTGCCACTCTTAACCACTTCAGTCCCGGGAGACATCTCACCTTTTTGAGAGCGTCTCCGTGTTAGTCTCTTGACTAGATTCGTCACTAGTCGCTTTTTGTTTTTTTAAGAGCATCTCGAGGGGTCTGATTAAATATAGCAGCAGTGTTGCTAAGTTGGCAACACTTGTCCCTCCTGCTACATCTTATTATCTGGCAGACCAGGTGCACAGGAGCCCCACTATAATGTGTTTATGAGCGAAAAGGTAGCACCAAAATCTATTTATAGCAGTCCAAATACAGTACATGACTATAATGACAAACACTGGAATATCCTGATGGAAGAGCAGAGACAACATTTATTTGCATGTGTGAAACCTTGCAGAAACCAGTGAAGCGGGACTTTGAACACATTCACACAGCAACTCCACTGAGCTTAGTGCTAATATGCTCGGTGTTAGCATGTTAGCATTGCTAGCATGCCAACATTAGTATACTAGCAATTTTTGCCATTTTCATAAGTATTAGCTTTGGCAGACACATAGCACTATCATGTAGTTGTAGCATGCTAATGTTAACATGATGGCATTGTGAGCAAACTAAAATTAGCATAGTAGCATTTTTACCTATTTTCTTAGGTAGAAACTTACAGTATATAAACACTTATTTTATGACACTTATGACTGCTAGGTGTTAGCATGCTAACATGAGCATGTTAGCATCGGTTGCATGCTTATATTAGCATACTACAATTTTTTTGCCATTTTATAAGTATCAACTTAGACACATTATCACGTTAGGTGTTAGCATGCCAATGTTATCCTGTTAACATTGTTAGCATGCTAAAATTAGCATAGTAGCATTTTTAGTCATTTTAATAGGTAAACACGTAAGTTAGTGTTGTTATGCTAGCTGTTCGCATGCTAATGTTAGCATGTTAGCACTGCTGGCATGCTAACATTAGCATGGAGCATTGATTTCACAGAGCCCGTAGCAACTAACACTACCTCCGTCAACAACACCAGCATAGAAGCTGGTGTAGACTTTGTGAGAGACGCTGCCGACAACTACTTTTGGGCAAATGAGGATCCAGAACCTCATCTTGAAAATACAGAGGATGAGCTAAAGGTTTTAGAAGCTGAACCCGCAAGAAGAGAAAGTGAAACATCTGAGCAGACAGGGCTCGAGAGAGTCAGGACCGGCATGACTTGATGATGTAAATGTGGAGCTTGCCACGCCACGCCAACAGAAATGGAGTCTTTCTGCCATCGGTGGAACACATGGCTCACATAGCACATGACATCACAACACAGTCCATCTAGTCAAACAAAACATGGACTGTGGGCAAATACTTTACAGCTAATTTGGTTGTCTGTTCGTAGTTGTTCATATGCTTGCTCCTGTTTCCCAGTCAGTACAGATTGGTGTCCTATCGCATTGTTTTGGAGAGGGCTCGCTACCTCTAGGTGGTGGCGTGAGGCACTGTGTCACTACGCCAGAAAAGTAGTTCTTCAGTGTTCGCTCCTATAATAAAAATGTCACTGCAGCTTGGTTTATACGCAGGTCAGCCATGCAAATAGAACATTGTTGGCGTTTTTGGGATTTTTTTTTTTTTTAAGAGTGCTTTAGTGTGTCCCATTGTATGCATTGTTAGCTCCCTCATGCTAGCTGTTTTTCTCACTTTAGAATGCACAGAAAGATGCATGTTCATGTTTTCAACAGGTTGTCTGTGCTCTTTGCCCATTTATAAATAAGAAATCCTACTTTGCAGAAATTCACTTATCGTGGTCGGGTCTGGAACCAATTAACAGCGATAGACGAGGGAATACTGTACTGCATTATTGTTCATGTGAAGACAACCATCCTATTATGGCTGCGGAAAACTGCACTGTTTTGGAATTTTGCCCATCATCCACAATCCTGACGTGAACACACGTCATTCTGCTTTGTGTGTTCTAAAGATATAAAAGCAGCTAAAAAGAGGCAGATAATTAACGCACGTAATGGGACACACCTAGAAATCGCGCTGTTAAAACACCCCCAACAAGGTTTTATGTTTTTCTATCCATGCTGCGAGCATGTAGTAACAGCTACATTCATGATAACATGTACTGTAATACTTACAGTACTTTGCCCTATTTTGGTCATTTTAAGCATTAGCGGAACTTCCTTCCCGGGTGCATTGATTTCACTTAGCAACATAGAAAGGAACGCTACACTTAGAGTTAACTTTTCCAAACTCAAACAAAAACACAGCAGCTGTGGCGGCAGCTCCAATATGTAGCGTTACCTTTCGCTAGTGGCCTGACGTGTTGAGTGCAACTTTTTAAAATTACACACAATTACGCACAATTGAACAATCGAAGAACAGATTATGCTGTGTTTGTTCAATGGCTCACATGAAGTGGTCTGTGAGTAGCGCACTCTTGTGGTGGATATGTGCAATAGCAATTCATTTACACTTTGGATGGTAGAGCTCCACATCATGGCTTGTGACTGCCTTTGGGCGGGGCGGACCTGTCCACAGCACCCGCCGCTGCTCAGTGAGAACACAAAAATGCGTGTTTTCACCATACTAAAAAAGTCCCCAGCGACACCAGAAAAAGTCGCTACAGTTGTCGCTTTTTGAGAAAATAGGTCGTCAAGGGGGGGCCAGATCTGGCGACAAAATCGCCAAGCTGGCAACACTGGCTGAGGGCGAGTGCGTGGTGAAGCTAGTCTCTAGCCGGCTAGTAGCTCACAGGTGTGGTGTGGCGAGGTGTCACTACTCCGGTAACGTAGTTCTTGGGCGTAACAATGTTAATAACAAAAATAATAACAATGTCGCTGTAGCTTGGTTAATATGCACACCACATTATGAAAATGGAGCGATTTTTGGAGGTGTTTTCAGAAACCGTTATAGGCTTAGGTGTATAGAAATAGGTGCGTGCCATTACGTGCGTTCTTAGCTGCATCTTGTTAGCCCTTTTTTGGTATTGTAAAACATTCAGGCAGAAGAACCATAATTGATTTCAAAGCATGTCCAAAACAGAGATGGCTAATAAGGCAGTCGAATTCCATACCGTTTGTCACCTCCTTCATCATTCGTCAGGAATGATTTCGCTTTATCGGAGGTGAGACTTGCAACCAAATAGCCGATGATGGTTTGTGACAGCGTTGGTGTGATTATGGATGCAGCAGCTGCTGTAGCTGTCGACTCCTTATTGCACATCAGGGGTAATACTATTGCAGCTGTGATTACTGCTCATGATGTTACTGTCAAATGACACGTTTTCGTTGCAGGTGATTTGTTATCTCCAGACAAACCAGTGTTGTTTTGGGGGTTTTTTTTGTCGGAGTAGAAAAGACTCGGTATGTGTGCAAAAGTCAATACGGGTCACTGTGTTTGACTGGCCAAATAATCAGCCACCTGCAGATAACTCTGTGATGGAAGCTCTGGAGCTGACTTATTATCAGCTCAGGAAGCTGCTGTTGTGTGGCGGAGCCGAATCTTAATGAGCTTGGAGATCCACCGCACCGAAAGCGCAACAGGGAAATAAATATGAATGCATTTAAAAAGAGCACACTGGCCCCGGACAGCCTCCACGCTCAAGTCAATATTCGTAAAAAGCAGCAAAATGTGCAAATAAAAACCACGGGCATTTAGAAACATAAGAAGAATGTTGACTGTGTTGTGTAGTTGCAGTGACGTGTGGTCAGGGGCGGCAGGTGAGGGAAAATAATAACAAAATGAATATTAATATTTGTCTATTGAACTGTATTGTTCATGTATTTTCAGTACGGGTGTCACGAGACAACACGAGACGAGGCGAGGTTTTAACATGAATTTTTTAAAAAGTCAAATGAAAAACTATGGCTGGACAAACAAACTTCTTCATTTTACTGACTCACAAAACAATTCAAGTGTGTTTTGAAATGGTCATTGTCCCACAATTTGACGCTAACTAATATTATTGTCTACACATTTTCATAACAAATAAACCATCCATCCATTTTGTAAACCGCCTGTCCTCCACATAAACTGCTGTTTCCTTTTAACCGCACTATTTTTTATTTTTTTTCAACATGCGCACGTCCTGTTTGACCCTCGGCCCACACCGTAGTTTAAAGATACGCAGCGGTGACTGTGGAGCCGTAAGCGGGAAGAAACATTGAGTGGAAATGGAGAAAGAAAAGGGTATTTTCATTTGGTAAAAGTAGCTTCAAAGCCATGGCGAGGAGTTACTGGAGCACTGCCGGCATTTTTTTATTGCCATTTATGCAGCGGTATCTTGGCATACGGGTGTCCCAACTCACTTTTTTGCTTTGAACTGCGAGCTAAAATTTGGGTTACGAGCTGCTAGTTTCTGGCAGGCAGAGCTGAGGACAGCTATTTGGGGGCTTGTGTCAATGTCACCATAGATGAAGACAAGAATGGATGTAAATAGCATTAGCAGCGCTAGCGTTAGCAGTGCACTAGCTAGTACATTATAACCATCTAATTTATCCTATTTATTATGTATTGTGTAAAACTAAGACAGGAACAACATCAAATTAAAAGCAAAAAATGAATACAGAGCCACCACGCCACGTGGGAGAAAGTTAGGTGCGTTTAGTGACCATCAAACAAAGTGGGACAAATCGTTGCTCGCATTAAACATGCAAAAACTGTGGGATTTCTAAATGTATATTATTTTTGCAATAAAATAATGGCCCATATTTCCAACATTGATATCCCTTTACATAAAATTTGATGTAGTTGCTTGTCGAATCGTTTACTCAACTTATTATAGATAAAAACTTATTTCTATCTGCAATTAAGTGAGATTAATTATGAGTTAACTATGGACAAAATGTGATTAATCATGATTAAACATTTTAATCGATTGACAGCCCAAATTATTATGTATATTAGGTAATAATAAAAATAATAGTCATGCAATATTTCCTTTTAATTTGTCGTCTTTCATTCTGTTAAGTTGCAGAATTGATGTTATTTTTTCCTCGCAGGCAATTAATTTGCGCTAGTGCGCCGCTTCCGCTTGGACAATAAACACGACAGCTGTTCAACTTCAATGGAAAAAAACGTGGCAGAGGGAAGTTGTGAATTTCCAAGTGGCGAGGGATTAACGAAATACAGTCGCCCCTCATTTATCACGGTTAGTTGGTTCCCGACTCAACCGCGATAAGTGAATTTCCGCAAAGTAGAATTGAATATTTGTAAACGACATTTTTTTATTGTAATTCGAGCATAGAAAACCTGTTTATGACTTTCCAAATACGGGTTTTAACATGAAATGACACCCTTATAGTCGCTTTTACACTCCTATTAATCTTTGTTTACACCACATTGCGCAGGCTACGATGTCACTGCAGGGACATAAGAGACGGCCGCTGCTAGCAAAGACAGTTAGCAAGCTACCTAGCACATACCACTTCCACACATTCAATTTCAGCCATGGCATGTCGGCTCGGCTCTGCTGGCTCAGTAGCCAGTCTCCATGCAGCCTGAAAGGTAATGTAATCTCACGTCACATCTCGGAACATCACCGATGCCCAGTGACCACAATACTACATATAACTTTCAATATTTTTGGACTAATAATAGGACCCTGTCAACCACGAAAGAGCGACCATTTTTTCATTATTTAAACAAAAACGTGCTATAGTGAGGGAGTGATATTCGAACCGTGACATAGCGAGGGACGGCGGTCCTGTAATACTATAAAAACATCAGAGTTTTGCCCTTATGTGTAATACTGCCACATGGTGCCATTCATCACACTGAAGTTGTAGATATTCTTTTTGCTGCGTCTGTTTGATTCAAGGCTATTTTACACTTGTGGAGCTGACCATTCTCAACTTTACTGTATTCTAAGCAAGTTGTACCACTTTGTCGGAGTTTGTATGCTTAGAGACTGGAATCCCCCGGTGCTAAAGCAAAAAAAATCAATCCTGACATGATTGCTAAATAGTTGAGGCAGGAACAGATACCCTGCAAATAAACAGAAAATAAGGATTTTTTGTAAATTATGCTCAGGGGACCACCTGGACATGTAGATAGTTGGGAGCTCCTATATCTGTAGAAACATGGAGTAGAATACAGTTAGCTACTAAATAAATGAAGCGGTCTTAATGATTCTTTGCGTTGCACAATTGATTGGTTGGTGATTGGTGCCCCAAAGACTCAATGGCAGCTGAACGCTGGCCTCAGTGGAAATCATGTTCTCCTGTAGCGGCTGAGTTGCAAGTGTATATTATTCATCAGGCAGTAGGCTGTTGCCACCCTTTATCAACGAGCAGATCCAACTCTGGAAGTCGTGTGTTTGAGCCAGCAATCACAGTGAGTCAAGCATCCTAACGACGCTCCAGGCTGCCCAGTGGCCTGAGAGGAAAGATGATTGGGAAGAAAAAGTGATGTAGGTCAGCACAAATGAAGCATCTTAAGTGTGGATCTCATCCACCCGTTCCTTGCTTTGACAAAGATGGATTGAACCAAAATGTTGTACGTTGTCAAATTAGCAGATCTAAAAGCTGAACTCCATAGTCTATTGAAAGAGTATCAAGGCAGTCGAACACTATAGATGGCTCTATTAGTTGTATTAGGCTCCATGTTGAGAGGGTTGGTGATCGGGTGATTTGTTCCCTTCGGCAGGGAGCGCTGACTGGGCTGACATGGGAAGCATAGGACTCATCCATCATGGGACATGTGAGCCTTATTGTGTTTCATGCTGTCCCCGTGCCAGTATATGATCAACAAGACATATATATATATATATATACATATATATATATATATATATATATATATATATATACACACACACAGTATAGTATGTATGTTTATGAAGATCCACTTTGCATCAAGGACCTTTCTGCAACCCTTAGACCCCCTTGGGAATTACTGCAAAATAAGGCATTTTGGGGCAACGTGTGGTTTGAATGACAGTGCAGGCTTTTTTTTGTGGCGTTTCTGCATCTTCCCTGTGCTTGTGTGTGTTCTTTCCAGCTACTCCAGGGGTGTCCAAAGTGCGGCCCGAGCGTCACTCGTGGCCCACGGCTGTTGTTTTTATTGACACACGGAACATCCATCCATTTTCTATACCGCTTCTCCTCATCAACCCGAATGAGGGAGTATGCGGGGGGTTTGCTGGGGGTATGCTGGAGCCTATCTCAGCTGACTTCGGGCAAGAGGCGAGGTCATAATTTTATGAGAATAATGTGATGAGGAAAAAATTTAGTAGCATAAAGAAAAAGATGTTTTTTTTTTTAATTTAAAATAGTTGTAATATTATGAGCAACAACAAATAAAGTTGTAATTTTTGGAATATTGGGTTGTGGAAAAAGTTATACTTTTGCGAGAATAAAGTCAAAATATTATGGGGATAAAGACATAATTACAAGAAGAATGTTTACAAGAACAAAGGTGAAATAGTTAGAAAATAAATTAAAAAAAATACCCAGTAGAAATGGAAAAAAACGGCTGTAATTTTATGAGAATAAAGTCAAAATATGAAGAGGAAAAAGGCATAATATAACAAAAAAAGGCTACATTTGATGAGAATAAACTCATATGGAGAAAAATGTCATTTTAGTAGCCTATGCTACTAAAAGACATCATATAGGAAACAAAACTAAATAATTTTGGGGAAAATAGTATAGGGGAATAAGGTATATTATTTTATAAAGTTATGATATTGCGAAAAGAAAAGTTATTATGGTTATTTCAGTAGACAGTTTAAATATTTGTAAAATTTAAAAAACACCAAAAATGTGGAAAAAAAAGAGCAAAGAGTGAAGTTGATATTTTCGGATTTTTTGATATGAAGTTGTATGACATCTCCATCAGCTGTGTAGTACATCAACAGTGACTTTTCAAATAGGATACGAGGGGAGGAGTTTCTCCAGAACACACGAGCTGTAGGTGGGTCAATTCTGTCTAAACTCGGTGCATTCCTTATGTGTTTATCACATTTACCATCCAAAATGTTCCTTCCACCAATCATTACGCTTGGAGAAAGCTCACCCTGGAGAGATGACTTAAATAGTTACAGAAGGTGGGCTGGGATTCCCTAATCAATAGGATCAATATGAATAGCATTTTTTGGAACAAATATGTTATGGTCATATGATGTTTCATTTTTAGCAAAAAAGTCAGAGGAAAAAAAATGATATTGTTTTCCATGCATTGTTTGTGGAACTTGTTTCTGTGTAAGTTGTGTTGATTATTCCAGAAAATCCATTTGTGAGGAGAGAAGCTAAGTTTGGAAGCCAACTTCCATGAATCCAATGCTTGTTTATGGAAAACGAGGACGACTTCATACGTAACTTAGAACATTTCAAGTTACAAGTCAATAGAAACTTGAGGCCACCACATTTTTCAAATGGGAAAAACAAACCATAGACTTTTGTCACACATCGGACATTTTTTCACCCATTTGATTTTGAACATATGGTCGAGAGTTTCAAAGTCAAAGGCATTCAATCCTCTGTCAGAGTAGTTTCTAATCATTGTATTCCTTTTAATATACACCATTTTATTTTTCCATATGAATTTAAACAGATTTAAATAGATTGTGCCGAAAACTCCTGATGAAGCAGATCTTTGAATCACGTTTTTGTCGTACATCCTATCTATAGAGGGGATCTTTGACTAACAAACACAGCTTCTGTTGTAATTAGGGGTGTCACGAGATGCAACGATACACGGGCTTGGGTACACAAGAATGAGATGGCATTTTGTACATAAATTTTAAGAAAAGTATAATAAAAAATATGACTGGAAAAACAAACTTTTTATTTAACCGAGTCACAAAACAATGCAGGTGCATTTTGAAATGTTTGTTGTCCCACAAATAGATGCTAAACGGTATTACGATATTATTTTTTTCCAGACCAAATAAACCACCAAAGTTATAACATACAATAATAAAAATAATAATATCATAATAATGCAATATTTTATTTAATACATCATCTGTAAAGTTGTGGAACTGGCATTTGCTCACAGTCTGTCAAATGTTTGAAGCATTTCGTTAAATGTTCGCTTATTAAAAAAAAAGAAATATGTCATAATAATGCAATATTTCCTTGAACATGTCATCTTTCACTCTGTGAAGTTGCGGAATTGTCATTTGTGACGTGTATTTTCTCACAGACAATCCGTACTTTCTGTCAAACGTTTGCAGCATTTCTTGAAATGCTGGCTTTTCAACTGTATTAAATAGCAGCATTTCTTTTGCAATGACTTTCTATGTCCGCACACCATTTTGCGCTGTTCCATTTGTATTTACTTTGCCGACCAAACGTCTTAGTGAGTGTTGTCTGTCGATGTGTAGTTTTTTTTTCCAGAATGGGAAAACTGGGTCGTGTGGTCATGTCTGAGGTGGGTGAGTTTGTTTTGCTGCCTTTTATGTTTCCACCACTTTCGAACAAACTGGGCATACTGGCTCATTCGTGTTGATGGGCTCACCTTGCTCATTATTAATATTCCCACACAGGAGCTGTGGCATTTGGCTTTAAAATCATACTTTTTCCTCCTAATTGTGACCATTACCTTGCATTACTCCTCATGACGTTCCACTCAGGCTCTAAGAATAATTGCAGGCAAAGGAAACAAATCTAGCAATCATTTACAGAGTCTCTCAATCCACCTCTGTTATGCTGCCCTTTTGTTATGTTAGCCCATGTCCTTCTCTCTTTTTTATATTCCCCCATGCTGTTATTCCTACTCCACCCTTTCCTGAGGATGCTGATGCTGGTGATGGGATGCTCTCACAGCACAGCTCCACTGTCAGCGTAGATGACTGTCACTTTTGCCAGAGTGATAAATCTGCTCTATCGCTGCGCATCTAGAAAGATTGAAATTCCTCAGTGGACCGTTTCCATGCATGAATATGCAGCACGTGTGCAAAAACATGTTTGCCTGAGAGTTTTGTAACATTGCCACACCAAATGTAAACAGGCAACGGTTATGCAACATTTAGATTTGGTCTCTGCTCTGTTGATAAATGATTAGGAGGTAAGCGTTTGTGTTCTGCCGTATTTACATTCTATATTGGCTTTGTTATTCATATCATATCTGCCAAGGAGTATTAGAGCTTACGCACTTACTGGATAAACAGTCAACTCTCATCATGGGCTTCGATGTCTAATCATTTTCATGCGAGTACAATTTTAATTGAAATATTACATTGCTTCTTTAATCGATACATAGCACTGAATGTCTACGTTCAGCTTCAGATTGGGTAGGACAGGTTTTGCCTGTGTATACATTGGGGGGGGTGTCACAAGATCTCGCGAGATTAAAATGTGACAAGATTTCTTGTTCAGAAAAAAATGCCCCATGGGCACTAGGCCTGGGGCAATGATAAATTAATTCATCCCCAATAAATGAAAATGAACTTGATCATTTTGCAGGTTTTAACCCTTTAGGCGCGAGTTTTTTCAGTTTTGACATTACTATTTCAAAAGGTTGGCGCTTGAAAATGGTTAAAGGCGTGCTGTAAATGCTGTAAAGTTTGTGATGGGAGTAAGTGTGCTCATCTAATGTGCATATTATGACGTCACCAGGCTCAGAATTTGTCGGATTCCTGTCTCCACGATAAATGTCTGATCCACTTGTGATACTGTTCCTCATCTCTCAAGCAAACCCAGCCATCATCATTTACAGCGGGATTTGAACACCACTGCTGTCTGCACCGCCGTTATTACTGCTATTGTTACATAGATCGATATAAAGTATCTATCTAGCTATCTATCTATTATTGTCATTTATCCGGATCATTGTTTTCTCAGGTCATATCTACTGTATCTATTAGCAGTGTATTTTTTTTGCCGAGGCGGCTCTCGCGGCTGGTACAGCGTATGCCCCTATTTCCGCGTTTTTTTTTTTACATTCACGCTACCCCACTCACTATTAGCGGTGTTTTGAAAACCCACCACGACGACTCCTGCCACCCCGAACACGATTTAGCAATGCATCGGCTCAAGTATGCTGCGTGTGGACTGTCATGGCAAGCGGACGCGCTGCCGCACGCAAGGGGCTTCAAAGTCTATAAACTTCCAAATTTTGCGTAGAAACACCCACAAATGTTGCTCAGATGTCCGTCATCTCCCAGTGAAGAGGTTTCACTCTGTGCATTGCTTTCAGCACCTTAGTGTGTTTGTTCCATAGAACGGAGTGAGCCCTTTTGTCAGTCATACAGTCTCTTTGTCTCGGCGGGCGGAGGCGGGGCATCTTGCGTACACACAGCGTGCAGAAGAGTGGAATGTATTAGAAATTTAATTAGTAGATTTCAGTATATTGTCATACTTATTTCACTTTATTTTTCTAAAAGTAATGTTAAAATCTAGTGTCGTCTCGTTCTCTAGACCCAATCTCGTGTATCGACTCGTCTCGTGACACCCCTAGTATACAGTCAACGCTCGTTTATTGCGGTTAATTGGTTCCAGACCCGACCACAATAAGTGCATTTCCACGAAGTAGGATTCAATACTAATAAATTGAATATTTTTTTTGTTGGAGCATAGAAAACCTGTTTCTAAGTACGGGTTTTGCCATTATTAGAGCCCTGTCGACATGAAATAACACCCCTATAGTCACCCTTACACTCATATTATTATTTGCTGAAGCCACATTGTGCAACACTTTTGGGAAGGCTATGAGATCACAGCAGGGACACGAGACAGCCACGGCTTTAAGCACAGCCGAACATTCCATGGCTGACTCCATGTACTGTTAAGGTAATGTAATGTAAGGTAAGGTCTTGTCATTGTAACATTACTGACACCTAGTGACCAAAATACTACATATCATTTGTCTTTCAATATTTTTTTACTAATAATGGGCCATAGTCAACCACAAAACAGCGACCATTTTTATTAATTATTTTTCGAAAAACCTTGTCACAAGATCTCACAAGATTAAAACGATTAAAAAGATTTCTCATTCAGGAAAAAAAACGTCTCGCGATAATAAATCAATCAATCACACAACAAATGAAATTGAACTGGATAATTTTGCCGGGCTCCATATACATTGCCATGTGCATGCGCGTCTGTTTTCCTCGTCTCTCGCCTCCAAACAGGCAGGAAGAGAGATCACTCTGTGCATTGCTGTGCATTGCTTCACAGAACAAAGGAGTTCCACAGAACAATGACTTGAATGGAGTGAGCCCTCAACGGAGTCAGCCATACAGTTGCTTTGTCTCTGAGGGAGGAGGCCTTGTCCTTTTCTTAAAATTAATGTTAAAATCTTGTCTCGTCTTGTTCTCGTGGACCCATCATCTCGTGAGAGGGGTGTCTCGTGACACCCCTACTTTGGACTGGTCGCCAGTCAGTCGGAGGGCACATACAGGGGCTATCCACAGGAAACCGTTTTCAGGTCAAAAGGGCAAAGTATTTTATTGTTTCAGCCTTTCATCCACACAGACACGGCATTCTGGGTGCCCTGAAACGGTATTTTTTTATTTTATGTGTAGACAAGCAATCCGCTGCTCTATGAAAACGATGCTGTCACCGACCCGTCGCCACCTCGTGACCAGAAGTGAGCTTCAACGACAAGACAACATAATATCGGAATATGACTCATCCAAATCCACATTCTCCTAATATTTAGTTGTCTTACACTCCGAAATGACGCACAGAAGTAATTCCACTTTGTCGTAAGTCTAGATGAGCCGTAGAAAGCGGAAGATGACGGACTTATGCGCATGCAATCTTTCTTCTTCTATAGTTTGGTGTGTCACATGGTTCCGTCTGCATGTCTGTTTACAGTGTCCACACGTAGGTGTGCCCTGTGTACTACATCGTTTTCACCCAGTGGTGTGTTCCCGTCAGGATTCAACTATTTACTAATCTCGCACAGTGTGGATGCACATTTTTTTCAACACGCCAAAAAAACAAAACAAAAAAAACAGGAATGTTTCCGTGTGGACAGGGCCACAGACAGCCATTCACATTCACACCTAATTAGCCTAACATGCATGTTTTTGGGAAGCAAGGTCAGAGCATGCAAACTCCACACAGAGATGGTCCATCAGATAAGTGAACGAGCTAATTGATGTCAATTTTATATGTTGAAATATATCAAACAAATAATCCATTGCAACAGACACAGAATTCCCCATTGTCGATTGGTGAAGTTACACATTCACTCAATGCCCATTCGTCTATTGTCCTAATCAGTGCCAATTTGACCTTGTCACCGTGACATGGGTATAGATGAGATGCGTCTGCCTTGTCCTCTGGGATGGAAGAACCTCCTTTGTCAAATTACATGCAAGGCTGCTGCTAACTCTAATGATTGAGGCCGTTGTGTCAATACCCGAGGCCTTAAAGGGTCACATGATTCATCAACTTTGCTTAAATATGTTATATATTGTTTGTAATTATGTTCTACAGTGTTCCATTTTTAAAAGCAAATGGTCAATTTGCAAAAATTACATTTATAGTTAATGGCGCCAGCCATGACGAACTAGCTCTCGCAGCTCAACCTCATTTCCGGAAGTGACATAATTGGAGTACTATCGCTCAGGTAAAGAAACATGGCGATGCACGAGACCGTGGATGTTTACAGTCATTATAGCAAAGATTTGAGCGATGTGTCAATCGTTTTCAAGGAGGAAGAAACATTTGAGATGAAATGGAGAACTTGCAGAACATGGACTTAAGCCTTAAGACACAGAATGGTAAGTGTAAATTACTCTGGAGTTGCTTATCCTTCAATTATTATTTTAAATCGGCTTCTTAATGAGCGTAAAGGGATTTTTGTAGCCTGTTTGATTGTATATGTGGCGGCACGTCGAGGATGAAGGTTGGCCACTGTCGCACCCGCCCGCCACAACAAACATATCGCTATCAAAAGATCTTTCTATATGTTCAGCCTTGTCGCTATCGTGGAAAAGTGTTTAGAAGACATGACTTACTCTCTTGCGCGAACTTTGAAGTGGTTGTTCTTCGTTTCGTGTTTTTGCCCTGTGTACCGCTGGAATAGCATCCTTTTTCAAAATGCGTTTGTATCATACTTTCAAGCCAAGTGTTTCTTGCAAAGGTGTTCTTTCAAAGCAGTCATCAGTGAAATGATCACTACAAAGAACAGAACTCGAGGTGGGCGTCCATCTGCCTCTCGTTCTCTGCACTTGCTTCTTCCATTATTGTCTTAAACCTTCCTTTTTTGGAAAAAATAACTAACTTACAGTATCACTCGGATACTGTGAACATCCAGCATCAACACAACGTTTTGGCATGACTACTATTTTGATGAACAATATACTGAACCAAGTCGACCGTCTACCTTGACAAAGGTTTGTTTACTCTGCTTTAGCTGAGAGTTGTTACCCTTGTGACATCACTTCCGGAAATGAGACTGAACTGCGAGAGCTAACCCCTCATGGTTGCCGCCATGAACTATAAATGCAGTTTTTACAAAGTGACCGTTGGCTTTCAGAGACCGAACAATAATTACAAACAATATAGAACATATTTAAGCAAAGTTGATGAATCATGTCAGGGACCATTCAAGAACCATCACATTTTAGTGGACGTTCTCTAAGGATGTCACCCTCAACCTTGATGTGTATGTCCATTATAATGCAGATGTGGGGTCGTTTTAATGATAATCCTGACTCTTCCAGAAGTCGTGCAGCAAAATCTAAACTATACAGGTTGTTTCCAGGCTTTGGGGCAAATATGAATCATCATGAACAAGAGCTCAGACGTACCCAAAGGGGGGAGCTGTGGTACTCTAAAAAGGTCAGGGAGGGTTCACGTGTAGGTATGAGGACATTCAGTCGAGTGACCAAAGGCTCTCAGCTGTCTCTGCAGAACAACCTCAGTAAAGAGTCTGGTTACCACAGTTACTCCAACCCAGTGTAAAATTCATGATGGTGGAGTACAACCTTAAGTGGGTGCGCACACTTCAGTCGTCATGGTTACAACAACCTCTAAGGATGAATTATGTAACTGGTGTTTTTTTATATACAAGATAGTCATAGGCAAGCCAACACACTGCTGCAGATGTGCTCCCTTCTATTGGGAACACTAAGCTGAAATGAAGTAAAGCATAAATTATTTTGAGTTATATATTGGCATCTAAGTATGTTTAAGTAATTTGTTATTTGTATATTTGTCAGTTAATTGTGTCATCATACTAGTGAAGGCAGGTGATTGCAAATGATCCTTTTGTTTTTGTTTTTTTACATAACCTGTTCTATTTTACTTTTCTGCAGTTTAATATTAGACCTCTGGCTAAAGTGTCCTGTCAGTGCTGCCGACAAAAATAATTCAAATATTGACATCCCGATCTTTATTTGGAATTTTGATGTCACGTTTCTATATTTAGACAGCAGAAATAGAACAAATTCCCCGCAGCTTGTTTGTTGTCGCTAGGCCTTACTAACCTATTTCTTGACCTTCTTAGGAATCATCATTTGTACATGAAAGTGAATATATCCGTATACAGTTCAGAGGAAAAACTACTAAAGTGCCCTGGCAAGTGTTTTCTAAATCAAATGGGAAGGCTGTTTTCTATGTAATATATTGTGAAATTAGCATTAGCTAGTTCTTGACCTTTTTTTTGTTTTTTCAAAGGCTCGCTCTATTCAGTGGCAGAGATGCAGAGGATTTGTTTTTAATTTGTACAGTGTATTGATGTACAGTACATATAGTGTGCGCAAGATTGCCTTTATGGCAGCCCTGAACATGCCCATCACATCTAATAATATGATTAGAAAAAAATGCAAAAAATGCACCTCTCCATAAAAGCAAATCCCATCCTGTGTCTATAGTTGTGATTGTTCCTGTGGTCGCTGGCATATGTGCAGGGTGCTGATTTAATAGGGTTCAGTGGCCCGTCATTGATCTTAGCACTCCTACAAGTAGGAAATTATTGACTCTGGTGCTTGAGACCCAGCTGACAGGCATATATTATGTCCTCTATGGCTACCAATGAATGGTTCTTCCATCCCCTCACCTGAACTGCAACTGTTGGGTGTTTTAATGTTCCATTGTTCATTTGTAGAATGTTAAAGGTGAAACCATTTACCATGCATTGTAATTACTAGTAGGAACAGACTTTGTGAACATACCGTGTATTCTGACTGCCTACCTGTTCATGACCTCAAGCTCTGCTTCCTCTGTGGAAGGTGTGTTGAGGAGATTCTTACACAATTTCACCTACTGTCTCTCCCCAGTCGAGGTCAGCAGGCTTTTGTCTGCATCGTCAACAGCATGCGGCCACGGCACGGCTTGTCCTTTCTGAGGCGTCGGATAGTTTGCCAGAATCTCTTCAAGGCCAATCAAAGATCATGCTCCGTGTCCTCACCAAACCCTCGTGTGATGCTCGGCCTGTTGTAACCTGTCAGCTGCCTCAGCAGTTTCTTTTTTTTTTTTTTTCTTGTCCTGTCCGGCCATTAGGGTAGATAGTATTGTTGATCTAAATGCCCTTATGCGCGCAACAGATTTGCTCTGCTAGGGAAAAGTGTGAGATACACTTCCTCTGCTTCAGGAGTTTTGGTAGTACTCCTCCTTCACTTGACAGCCCCTTACCTCGGATAAAGCCAACTGGCAGAGACCACCTTACAACCAGAGCTCTGAATTCAACCTCAGCAGTGGAGGCATGGAATACGTCACATTTGGACCACATACTCCATCTCCCACCCACTCTGCTCTAGGTGTGAATTGGAGACCATACAAACGGAATGCTCTCCCAGATGTTCCCAGAACACCCTCTCTATACGCTTGGCAAGCCAAGCGTATCGCAAGCCAACTCATCACCAGGTGATCAAATGACAGCTCAGCCCCTCTCTTCACCGAAGTGTCCAAGACATGCAGTCGCAGGTCTGCTGATACCAGTGCAAAGTCGACCATAAACCTGCCGCCTGAGATGTCCTCGTACCAGGTGCAGTCACCGACATTCTGATGCTCAAGAATGCCGGTTGTTTTAGACAAGCTGTAGAACTCCAATAACATAACCGCTCACATTGAGATCAGGGTCAGCTCGGACCTCAAAATCAGACATGGGCATTGAAGTCTTCCAGTAAGGACTCGGAGAAGGCCGGGTATTCGGAACTGCTATTTGGCGCATAGGCACAAATCACAGTCCAAGCCCGTTCCCTGGCCCGAAAGTGCAGGGAAATCTCCCTCTCGTTCATCAGGGCAGACCCCTGATATGTTGGCGCCGAGCCTGGGGGCTTGATGCCTTTTCCCAGCAACAACTCCAGCGCAGAATAAACTCAAATCGCTCTCAAGGAGTTTGGTTCCTCAACCAAAACTATGGGTTGAGATGAGTCAGACTGTATTAGTTGGAACTGCTCTCCCTCACCCACAAGCTCACGAAGTTTAGGTCACCCTAGGTCACCCTAACCCCTGCCCTTGACTACCACCCAAACCACATTGCACCGGCTGGACCCTTAGGATGTTTGTCCCTGCAGATGGTGGGTCCAGAGGCGTTAAGACCCGACCAAAGAGAAGATCGAGTTGAGTGGTTTGGGGAATTGATTTTCCTTTTTCATCGTTTGTCTGCTTACAGTGGCTCAGGAGGTAGAGCAAGTCGTACAGAATCCGGAAAGTTGGCGGTTTGATCCTCGTTCCCTCCACCTAGTCACTCTCGTTGTGTCCCTGGGCAAGACACTTCACCAACTTTGCCTCCAATGCTGCCCACACTGGTGTATGAATGAATGAATGAATGTTCGGTGGTGGTCGGAGAGCCCGTAGGCGGGATTTGGCAGCCACAGTTCCGTCAGGCTACCCCAGGGCAGCTGTGTGTACAGATGTAGATTACCACCATCAGTGTTTGACTGAGGAGTGAATGGATAATGGTTCACTTCATTGTGAAACGCTTTGGGTGCCTTGAAAAGCCCAATGAAATTGAATCCGTTATTATTATTATTACTATTATTATTATTAAAGGCAGAATTGTTTTATACATCTTATTGGATTTTACAAATACATGTGTGCCCATATTTCCTTGAAAATTAACCACTCAAAACATTTATCAGTGACCCTGTACGTGCAAAACAATGAGTGAACACGCATACCAAAGGGCTGGAGGCAGTCAGCGGACCAGTGTGTCAGCCAGCTGGTACCTTTTGTGTATTTGACAAGTGTCTCAAACAGACGACATTGCATTTTGAATTCACTCTGTGCTGCATTTTAGCTGCTCTGACCTGCGGATCACAATGAAGAAATGCAGCGTGACAAATCAATTGTTTCTGCTCTACACTGGGTCAGCATCGTCTCTTCTGTGTTTCTCTGATTCGCTTGCACTCTCTTTTACTTGTCTCCTTGCGGTACGACCTCCGTCCATCTCGCAAACCTTCCCCGGCTTCCTCCTATTTGTCTTACCTAATGTAACATGGCAATTTGCTTCCTTTTTTTTCACTTGAGAACACGGAAATGTTCATCTAAACTACATCTGGAACGGTTTGTTTCCTTAGGCCTTCAAGCGGACTCTTTTACCCGTGAATTTTTCTCTCTGTTAATACCTGATGCTTGTCGGGGTGCCAGTGTGTATGTGTTGGCTGTAATTCAAGCAACTCAACTGCAGTTTAGTCATTATTAAGCCTGGCATTTTCCAGTTTTATTTTTGCCAACAGATCTGTTTTTAGCACCATCCCCCTGCTCAGTCATCTGTCTTTTACTGTAACAAATGTTAATTCATTCATTGTCTATTCAGCTTGTAGCTTGTCCCCACTACGGTCGTGGGGGTATGCTGGAGTCCATCCCAGCTGACTTTGAGTGAGAGGTGAGCGGCGGTGTGCACACATATAGACAAACAACCATCTTACATTCATACCTATAGACAACTAGGAGTCTCCAGTTAGCCTAACATGCATGTTTTCAGAATGTGGGAGTACCCGGAGAAAATGGGGAGACCATGCAAACTCCACACAGAGACGCCCAAATGGAGATACGAACCCAGATCTTCCACATCTCCTGTCATGTGGCCAGCATGCTAACCACTAAGCCACCGTGCGCCCTGTCAAATTTGTGTATCAAAACAAAGTCACATACTGTGGTTCCCAAAACACTTGAGCCGCGTAGCAAGAGCTGTGGAAGAGCTCACCAGTGCACTCACTCTGACCAGAGGTTGTCGGGAAGTGCACACTCGCCCTACTTTCCTTTAGGAGAGCAGGCTTAGGATGCCAAAGTCATCTATTGTTCAGCTTAGGAAAAAACTTCCATAGATTTCTACTGTTGATGCAGCATTTGGGTTGAATACTGGATTCATCACATTAAAATATAACACAAATACAAATTAGGACAAAATGCACATGACAGCTGGTGAATGTGTCTTTATGTGCTCATACATTTTTTTAAACCTCCACTCATGTGGATGGGCATTTTTTTTTACATCGGAGTTTGGGAAACTGGGGCATTTCTTTGTGTCTGTTCATTCCTGCTTAAAATTTCTACTTTGGCCTGCCTTTTTAAGGTGTTATTGTGTACAGACAGGGCGTAGTAGTTCAAGTGTACAGTTCAATTATTTGAACCTTTGATCTGAATCTGGCACCCTTATTAGGAATGGTTGTGAATTTCGTGCTATATACAATATTGTTTCCACTCTAATAGTGTTAAAAAACATATTTAGAAAGTCAAACAGGTTTTCTATGCTCTATGAAAATATTTGTTTTTTAAATATTGAATCCTATATCACGGAAATCCATTTAACGTGGTCAGGTCTGGAACCCATCAGGTCTGGAACCCATTAGGCGAGAAAGACTGCAGATAGTATTTTCAATTTTCTATCCATACAGAAGAGGCATACTTTAAATGTATCAAAATTCTAAGGCGTCTGAGTACATTTCCGGTATCATTTGAGTATCCCACTGCCGGGCCAAGTGTCCTGGTTTTTGCTACTCAAGACATGGTCACCCTCGTACGGCGATTCTCAACTGGCACCATTTTCAGTGGGTCGCGGTCTATGGCTGGGCAAAAGGAAAAAAAAGAAATTTTTAAATGTCCAGAAATGACCTGATCTTCATGTGTGGTGCGTGCCACGTTTATGGGTGATTTAACTTAACGTGCAGTTCGTCCTACACACAGCTGCAGATATTTGCTGGAAAAGAAAGCGCCGTAAAGAGAGGACAGAGGCTCACCGCTGCAGCTCACGTTGTGTTGCTAACAGTCCCTTTAAATATAAGATATTGGAGAAGTTTGAGTTGAAAAAATACCGGTTTGGGTCGCCGATTGTCGTTCAGCGGTGATGGTGGGTCCCGCAGCAAAACCAGCTGAGATCCACTGGCCTAGCATCGTAATAACAGCATCCGAAGACTGCAAATTGTTGATCGCTTCTCTGAGACCGCTTTTGTGTCTGTTTTAATTTGCAATTGTGAAAAATACTGACCTTTTTTACCTGTTCTTTTGAAGCACAAATAGGCATAGAAATGTAATTGTGAGCCGGTGCCATACAGCAACTTAAAATTCCGCAACTTACTGCTGATCTTAGCTAAGAGAATGTCAGACAAGTGTCTTTAGTGCATGTTCTGGCCCTGTGGCTCTCTGTCTGTCATGTCGTGGTCCAGGTCCTGTTGTCCCTCTCACTCTCCCTCACGGGCATGAACACCCACGTCTTGAAATGGTGCGACGGTGTTACAGCATCTGTCTCTACAAATACATCAGTCAGCTTGGCAAACTCTGTGGCTGCCACCTTTAAGAGTTTAGTTGGAGTTTGCAACTTGTATGTGCAAGTAAACCAGTAAATATATGTTTTTTTGTACAGTGGAGCCTTTAAGGTCTAAACCAGGGGTCCTCAGTTACATTTGTCCAAGGGCAGACACTGTGAGAGCCAGTATCGTAAATAAAAAATAATATATTTCACCGTATGGTACCATTCACCCCTTCTCTGTGAGACTGAATAGTTTCATTATTTTGCTGATATTTGTTGGGCCAAATGAAAGGCTCGGGCGAGCCTGATGTGGTTCGTGAGCCACCTATTGAGGATCCCCGGTCTAAACTTTCTGTTTCAGGACAGTGATCAACATTTACTTCAGTTTTTTTGCCCATAAGAAACAATTAAAAGAAAAATCTGTTCCCAGGTTGAAGTAAGGACTTGATAAAACCTCATGTACCTGTACAGGCAACCTACCTGTCATACAAGTCAAGGAAGAAGAGTCGACCTGTTAGTAAAATGTACAAACGCTTAAACCAGGGGGGTCCAAAGTGTGGCCTGGGAGCCATTCGCGGCCGGCGGCTGTTTTTATATTGGTCCGCGACATATTCGAAAATAATAATCAATCAAAAGACATACTAAATAATGTAATGGAACGAGAATATTGTACAAGAATAATGTCAACATATTACGAGAAAATAGTTGTAATTTAACGAGAAAAGTCGTCATTTTTAGAAGAATAACGTCGTAATATTATAGGGGAAAATAACATCATTTTAGTGGCATAACGTTGAAATACTGTATGAATGAAAAAGGACGTTATTAGTTTTGAAGTCGTAATAAATAAAAACAAAACATTGACTAAAGTTGTCATTTTTCGAAAATTAGAGTGTGGAAAAAGTTATAATATTACGAAAATAAAGTCAAAATATTATTGGAATTGTAATATTATGAGGAAAAATAGCGTTGTTTTATTCAAATAAAGTTTAAATATTAGAGAAAAAATACGTTATTTTTTTAAACGTTGTAATATCAAGAAAAACAAACACAACAACAAATAAAGTTGTAACAGTTCGAAAATTAGGTTGCGTAATGCAGAAAAAGTTATAGTGTCATGAAAGTAAAGTCAAAATATGACGGGAATAAAGTCATAATTATGAGAATAAAATTTACAAACACAAAGGCGAACGAGTTGGAGAAAAAAAGTCTTATTCTAACAAGAAAAAAAAAGTTTAATTTTACCAGAATATGAAGAAAAATAATATACTTTTAGTAACACAAAATTTAAATTTTAAAGAAAAATAATTATTTTTTTAAAGCCGGAATATTATAAGAAACAGACAAAACCAAATAAAGTTGGCAAAAATTTGGTTGGGGAAAACGTTATAATATGGGAATCAATTCATAATATTACAAAACGAAAATTTATGAAGTTAATTTCAGAAGAAAGTTGAAATGTTTGAAAAAATGTCTAAAAAGAAAGAAGTTGAATGTGTTGCTTTACTAAATATGAAAGTGGCAAACTGACATCCTTTCATTTTTCACTATGTGGCGCTCGCTGGGAAAGGTTGGACACCCCTGACGAAGGAGTTGCATTGCATGTGCATCATGCACCTCGTTTTACACCTTTATGTCACTCAAGTGTAAAAACAGGTTGCTTACTTCTTTGATTGCGTGTCGGCTTCCTCCACCTCACTTCCGGTTTATACTCTTCCTCTTTTTGGAATAAGTGCTGCAGAGAATGCCAAAGGAACACGGAGGTAATCCTGAAATGAGGTATGGCGAGGTCTGAGGCCCGATATACCGTCTTGACCTCTCGTCTTGAGAGGTGTATTTTTTTTTCCCCTAAAATATGGTTGAATTCTGAAATCATCATCATCTCATGACTCGTAATCATCGTGTTTGTGGCAGCATTGTTCAATTACACTCCAAACCCCCAAGCTCACGTCCAAAAGAACAGGTTCTGCTCTGCTGCAGCCACCCTATTATTGTCATCTGTTCTCAAAACCTTTTATATACTGTCGTTCCTCTGCAAGAGAATTGGCAAGCGATGTGCACGTTGAATTATTGAAATGATTGGAGTTATGAAAAACAGCAGGGGGTGTCCAAGGACGCGGTTCTTGTTTTTGTTGTTCCATGAATGTTGCATGTTAAGTGCGTGGGCCATGTGTGTTTTTATATCTGCCGCATCCAGGACCCCGGGTAACAAAGCAGGCAGCAGTCCCAGAGGTCACACCCCAGATGAGAGCGGACGCCGCCAGGGGACGGGCCACGACGCCAACTCATCCGCCCCCGACTTGGCCAACTCGGTCACCAGTGAAATGCTGATGGTGAGGCGCCGTAACCCTTCACTGACACACTGCGAAGTGATTTGAGCTCTGTCTTATTTCTGAAGTCATCCACCATGGCGGCTGTCGGCGAAGCCTTCTCAAATCAAAGTGAATGAGATGGCTGTTATACGATTACAGGGCACTTCCAGATCATCTCCTCTAATCCAATATCAACGTGACATGCAAGCCTCGAGACGAGAAGTTGGAAGGAGAGGCTGGATGAGAATATCGCAGCAGGGGTCGTTCAAAATACAGCGGAACCTCTGCCCCGGTTAACGTAAAAAATTTACGCCATGGTTTTCCCTCCGTTTGCGTGCATTTGCCGGCGATCGTACAGTAGTTTGTTATGAATACACAGCGTGAGTCCAACCGTGTTGTTTTTTAATCACAACATGTCCTTCCTCGTTAGCATCCTATGAGCTAGCTTACAAAATGACCAGAAGTTACACTACATCACTCGTCGATGGTGTCAACTCTCAAAAATGTTAACACAAAACAGGTTTTTATAGTTTGACGTGCATAAAACAATTTTAAATGATGCATGAAAGGGATGAATGAACATTAAAAGTTACTTTTACCTTCACTGAAGACGTGACTGTTCCCAAAGACACGGATGTGGCAGCGAGATCAACCACCACCACCTTCCTGTTCACTGTTGTTGTCTTCCTGTTTTTTGTCTTCAATGAGTGTAAAATTAACCTTAAAGGAAAAATGTGCTTTTGGGGGAATTTTCCCTATGATCCTCAATCCTTGGGACATGAACACACGGCTTTCTCTTGTCTGTGTGTTCTAAATATATAAAAACAGATCAAATGAGGCAGCTAAGGTGTCCGCCTATAAAGTCTTCTGAAAAAACCTCCAACAAGCGCCAACACATAATGTGATCTGCATATAAACCAAGCTACAATGACATTATTATTATTATAGTTAACATCGTTACACCCAAGAACTACATTACTGGGGTAGTGACACCTCGCCACACCACACCAGCTAGCGACTAGCCGGCTAGCGACTAGCTTCATAATGCCTCAAGCCACTACCGAAAGGTAACGCTACATATCGAAGCTGACGCTCCAAAAAGTTAACGCTCGGTATAGTGTTCCTTTCTACAGTATGTTGCTATGTGGAATCAGTGCGCCCGGGAAGGAAGTTCCGCTAGTGCTTAAAAATGACCAAAATAGAGCAAAATACTGCAAGTATTACATGTTATCAGGAATGTGCCTGTTACTGCAGCATGGATATAAAATCATAAAACCACGCTGGGGGTGTTTGGTGTTCATATCGCGGGTTTTCTAGGCGGAATAAAAATTCCAAAAAGAGTGCAGTTTTTCTTGAAGGAAAAGTGCACTTTTTGGGAATTTTGTCCATCATCCACAATCTTTATGTGAGATATGAACGCACATCTTTCTCTTTTCTGTGCGTTCTAAAGATATAAAAACAGCTAATTAATGCACATAATGGGACACACCTATTCCGCCTGCAAATCATGCTATTAAAACACCTCCAGCAATGTTTTATTGTTTTATAGTCATAATATTTACAGTATTTTGGTCATTTTAAGCGTTAACGGAACTTCCTTCCAGGGCACATTGATATTGGCTAGCCAGCAAGTACTGTAGCTAGCCGGTGTGGTGTGGCGAGGTGTCACTACGCCAGTAATGTAGTTCTTGGGCGTAACAATGTTAATAATAATAATAATAATAATAATGTCCCTGTAGCTTGGTTTACATGCAGGTCACATCATGTAAATGTAGCGTTGTTGGCGCTTTTTTCAGAAAGCTCTATTGGTGCATCCCTTTTACGTGCATTCTTAGCTGCCTCTTTATCTTTAGAACGCACAGAAAAGAGAAAGACGTGTGTTCAGGTTTCACATAAAGATTGTGGATGTTGGGCAAAATTTCCAAAAAAGTGCAGTTTTCCTTTAAACACTACTTTTCATTCAAAATAAATCAACACTTAAGTTAGTGTCCAACCGTGTTGCAGGATATGCATTTAAAAAACAAAAAAGCACTCGCTGCAAGTCCCCATCCACTGTCCTCCAAGCTCACCTGAGATACTTGGGCTCAAAGCACAGGATGGCCATTTTTAGCAAAGGGTACATGCGCATGAATGACAATGATAATAAAGAGGATCATCATTAAGCAGCACCGCTGTGGATTCTTCAGACACACCATGGAGCCCCACGTAATTACACACTGCAAGCCCACCGCTGCCGTAGCCCCATAGCACCACACTGCGTGTTCTTTTGCAACCAATTACTGAAGTGGGCTGAATATGTCCCCTCATCTCAGTGTCTGGCTTGAGGCAGCAAAGCCGTAACTGCCTGTTGTGCTCCACACGTGGCTCATTTGTCTTTGAGTGACGGCACGTTTGCAAGGATCAACACTGGGAGATTTATTTCTCATCCTTGTCAATGACTATTATTTGCAATGCTTACCATACAATTTCATGTCCTTACCAGAGACACAATGAGAATGGACCTGTTATTGTGTCATGTGATGTGTAACGATAACAGTCAGGACTAGGGATGCTCTGATCAGGGTCTCATGCTGCCAATTCCAATGCAAATCATCTATACCGATCACATATATCATATATATTTATGATTATTATGAGTGCTACTGGCCGAGGACGCTGTATGGGAGGGAGACAGTAAGGACAATTCCTAAAAAAAAAAAAAAGAAGAAGAAGGAAAAAAAAGGCTAATTATTTAAAAAAAAATAAATAAAAAGGAGGGCAGGCTATTGGCTACATCAGGGGTGTCCAAGCTTTTTCCAACGAGGGCCACATGTGAAAAAAGAAAGCATGCAACTTTGATATTTTGTAATTAGATATGCTAAGAAGTTCTATTTCAAGATAAATCTGCATCTCAGGTTTGTCATACGGGTGAAAAAGCCCATTTTTAGTATCAACTTCACTCTTCGGTCTTTTCTTCATATTTTTGCATTTTGCTTTTTTTTTTTATTTCCCAAATATTGCAACTTTCTTCTAAAATAATCTTTGAATATGTTATTTTTTGTAACATTAGGACTTTATTTCCATAATATTTTTATTTTATTCTTATAATGTTCTAACTTTTCACCAACCTAACTTTGTTTTGTTTTGTTTGTTTCTCATAATATTACAACTTTAAAAAAGAAATAACCATTTTTTCTGTAATATTTAAATTCTAAAATGACATTTTTTTTCTCATAATATGAGTTTCTTCCCATAAAATTGTGGCTTTTTTTCTGGTGAGAATACAACTTTTTTCTTTTAATATTTTGACTTTATTCTTCTAAAATTACAGGTCTTTTTTCCATTTCTGCTTTTTTTTTTATTTTGCAACTCATTCATAGTTCTTCTTGTAAATTTTCTTCACGTAATATTTACACTTAATCTTCGTAACATTGTATATTTTTCCACAACCTAATGTTTCCAAAAATGTAAACTGTATGTGTCATTTAGTTTGTTTCTCATAATATTATGACTTTAAAAAAAAATTTTAAATATTATTTTTTTTATTTTTTTGTCTTTAATGTTTCAACTTTATGCTGCTAAAATGACAATTTTTTTCCCATAATATTATGTTGTTATTGTAATATTAGGGCTTTTTTCTCTTTCGATTGCAAATTTGTTGTCTTAACATGTTGACTTTATTCTTGTAAAATTTCTGCAGATATTTCCAGTTTTGCTATTTTTTTACATGATACTTTTAGAACTTGGCTGATCTCAGTTTTGTGATATACTGTAGGTGCTAAAGCCTAGAATTACTATCAACTTTGCCATTTTCTCTTTTTTTCCCCCATTTTTTCTGTTTTTTTCTTGCTAGTTTGTTCTAGCATTTTTTTCCTCATAATTTTGACTTTATTTCCATAACATTTTAACTTTATTCCTGTAGGATTATGTCTTTTTCTTCAACCTAAATTTTTTAAAATGACAACTTTATTTGTTGTCTTGTTTGTTTCTACTGCTTTATTATGGCTTTAAAAATTAATGTCTGTTTTCTTTAATATTTCAACTCTATGCTACTAAAATTTGGTTATTTTTCTCATAATATTACGTTATTCTTGTAAAAATACAACTTTTTCTCGTTAGATAACTTTTTTCTCGTAATATTTTGACTTTATTCTTTCAAACTTACCACTGATTTTTCCATTTTTTTATGTATTTTTAGAATGTGCCACAGACCGATTGAAAAAACATCAGCGGGCTGTACTTTGGACACCCCTGCTATAAACCTTGTAATCCTACGTACGCCCCATGTTCCCAGCATCCCTTCTTAGCTCAGGTGATGACACGTGAGACAGTTTGGGGGTTTTTTCATCAAAGTTCAACATGTGCCGTGTTAATGTCCAAGTACAAACTGTAGTGGTTCAACACTTCATCAAACTTACTGAAGATTTGTCAGCTCAAAAGCATTAGACTTGATATAAATGTGATATTAACTCATTCAATCCCAGCCATTTTTCAAAAGACAACCCCTTCAGTAGCGGCCATTTTAGACAATTTTACTGATCTTTCAAGGCACATAAAATGATTGTGCTCTACGGCTCTATAAACAGGGAACCTACCAAAAGAAAGGTAAGGCTCCCGTCTTTCATCAGGAAAAAAAGTTTGTTTCTACCTTTTTCTGTTCTTTAATAATTGACAGTAGAACATAGGTAAGTTTCAGGAAAATATCAGTTCCTGACTAAAAAAAAAAAAGGAGAAAAACAGCTTTTTGTATATAATTTTTTTTTCTTTTGTGACAGCTGAAACATAAACACAAAAATTTACATCAAAATAAGAATTATTTTTACAACTATAACACCATGAACTATTTACAATTTCCACATTTGGAACTGAACTGTGGGTGTGCATGTGTGTGTACATGAATGCGCGTGTGCATGCGCATGCATTAAACTTCCCCTACAATGCGGAACCTTCTGCACGCTACACTCCTCCACGCTCTCCCACTTCCTCCTTCCTTTCAAGTGATTTTTCCCTTCACGTGGTCCCTGCCGAGCTCTTATCAAATGCACTTCTGCCACCATGTGGTCGTTTTTATGGCTTAAAATTGCTCTGAAGTGAAATGCGTTAGTGGAGAGTTGCATCATCACCTCTTTTTGGTTCTTGCGCAAAAAGAATATAAAAGACTTGTAAATACGTTGTTGGGATCGGGCGTTCAGGTTTATAAAAACGTACAAACTACGTCTTTGGTTTTGAATGAAGTTAATGAATCTGCACATGACGCATCATGGGAAGTGTAGTTGTGTTAGCCATAAATGATTGTTTAAGCCGCAGGGTTCAAAGCCTGTGAAAAAAGTAGGGCCTTATAGTCCGGAATTGACGGCATTTGTATTTATTTATGAATATTTTTATGGTTGTGGTCCCGAAAATAATCCTTTTCACTTTTACATTTTGGCCATAGTTGTAGGGTTTTCTTTTCATAAAAATGATAATCTTGGTTGGATTTCAGGAAGAATAATCCTCAATAGCAGCATGAGAAGGGAATAGGGCACAGCCAATGCAGAAATCTGCGTGTGCGTGTGTGTGTGCGTGCGTGCGTGTGTGTGTGTACGCGTGTGTACTGGCGGAGTTATTTTTGGGTGTAGGAGTGAATAATGGAAAGTGATCACATTCAGCAAAGGAGAATAAGGTCAAGCAGTGATGGCTGGAATGTGTGTGGAAAGTATGGAATTGGATATTAAATATTTGGGACTGGCACTTTGAGTGATGCCCCCCCCAGCTCTTCTCCCAACAGACTGCGCATTTTAACTGGATTTCTCTGCCTCCTCCAGGCTGCACCTCCATCAGTCAGAGGGTCAGTGTACCAGCAGATAATCGGCCTGTCATTGCAACACAGTCATGCACACTTGCCCTTCGGCGCCGTGGACACTGGCCATGTGACAAAACATTACGCCAGTTTTGCGTTTACGATCAATACGGACATTTTCAGGAGACTTGATTACTATCACGTCACATTACCGTCACCCGTCACCTTGAATCTGACTTACAACACAGCATCAGTAACGGGACGAGTGGTTAGCATGTCGGCTCTCGCGGTCACGACGTTGAGGGTTCCGATTTGAATTGTTTGGGCATCTCTGCATGCATGTTACGTTGATTGGAGATATGTGCCCTGTGATTGGCTGACAGCCAGTCCAAGGTGTGCCCCACCTGTCGCCCACAGTCAGCCTGGGATAGGCTGGGATAGGCTCCAGCCAGCTCAGTTTTAATGAGCAAGGTCCTCAACCACCGAGAAATCAATTTGTAAATAACGACATCATCAATTTTCTATGCCGCTTATCCTCATAAAGGTCGCGGGGTGTGCTGGATCCTATCCCAGCTGACTTCAGGCGAAAGGCGGGGTACATCCTGGACTGGTCGCCAGTCAATCGCAGGGCACATATAGACAAACAACCATTCCCACTCACATTCATACCTATGGACAATTTAGAGTCGCCAATTAACCGGATTACCCGGAGAAAACCCACGCATGCACTAGGAGAACACGCACAGCTCCACACAGACAGGTCCAAGCGATGATTACGACCCAGGTCTTCCCGATCTCATGACTGTGTGGCCAACATGCTAACCACTCAGCCACCGTGTGGCATAACTACATCCAATTTTAAGTAAATGGATTTCAATTTTCAAATTATTTGCCATTATTTTAGTTGAAAAATAATATACAGTTAGAAATCCCACAGTTATTGTATGTTTTATGTTTGTTGCGAGCGGCGAGCCCTCCCATTTTCTTTGACGGTCCTTGAACGCACCATTTAACTGCTGCACAGATAGACTACTATACTGTATTTAACCCTCTTTTTTCTCACCTAATATTTGGTCCCAAATGCTGATACTATGTGGGGATGCATAAAGGTAAGATTTGACGACGTTACCGAGTGCCAGTGTAACTATTTGTCCGGTCCACAACCTCAATTTCATGCTAGCACACGCTAGCCTGTTATGACAGACATCAAACAGCGATGTTGTAATCTTCTGTCCGAAAAACAAGCTCCAGGCTCGTACTGGTGGATGGTGTGTCTGTAGTCATTTTGTGCTTTTAATTTGATGTTCCTGGCTTAGTTTTACACAATACATCATAAATAAATAGCATTTGATTGCTATAATGTACAACGCCCCCACCCCCACCCTCATCGCCCCAGGTCCACTGGAGGTTTGTGGCAAAGCGAGCCGGTCAGTGGGTCCGAAAAGGTTGGGGACCACTGCTAATGAGGACTAGCCGTGTAGGATATGGTTATACTGATGTTATGGTATGAAGCAGGGGTTTTCAAGGTCTAACATACGGGCCCCCCCTCCAAGATGTTCCGATATTTTCCCCAAATTTAGGGGGGGGTCAGTTTGGCCCTATCCACATGCTACAGTCCAGCTGTGACCCTCTGAGTTATCGACCGGTCTTTGTCACCATCTGGTGGGTTTCATGTGTAACAGCAGTTTCTTGTGGTGTTTTTCTGTCATTCTGCTCACAGCAAGCTTTCCATAGCAAGCTTCCCTGAAGTGCCCCCCCCCCCCCCCCCCCCCCCCACACACACACACACACACACACTGACAACCCACTAGTGTAAAATCGTTCTTATTCCACATTTTCTATACCGCTTGTCCTCGTTTGGGTGGCAGGCGACCTGGAGCCTATCCCTGCTGACTTCTGGCGAGAGGCGGGGCACACATGAGTTGCCAGTCAGTCATAGGACATAAATAGTCACATGGGCGGAGCGTTTCATTTTTCTGCCTGTCACTATACGTCGCTGCACTCGAAAAATACAGTGGAACCTCGTTTTGTGTCATTTATTGGCTAAAAAAGGTCAGACGAAACCCAAAACGCACGAAAACCGAGGCAATTTTTTTTTCATGTAGATTAAATTCATCCGTTCCAGACGCCCCAAAATATGAACAAAAAAATGCATTTTATTGAACATAATTATAATTTTACATTCAGAAAAGAATGCAAAATAATTATAAATGACGAAAGGATAGAAGTTATCGTTGATGCGCGCTTCCCGTACAAGAATTCAACAGTGTTTCTCAACTTCTTTGTCAAATTGTTGGCACTCGCAACTTTCTTTGGCCCCATGGCGCCTTATTTACCAGTCGCACTCAGTAAAAAAAAAAAAAATGCACAGCCAGTGAGTCAAAATCACAATCAATTTTGCGGAATGATACTGAAAACAGTAGAGAGAAAACAGTCGCCCCTCGCCACTTTGCAGTCCAAATTTGGTGGCTTCACTCCACTCAAATATGTTAAATAATAAATCATGCTGTGTCGTGGTTGAATATGACCTATTAGGTGAAAAATATGCATATTGAAGAAAATTGTACTTTTTCTTTGCCATACATTAAGCATTTTCAAGCATAAAAATGACTAAATGAACTAAAATACAAATGTGAACTAAAATACAAATGAAGGCATTCAGAAGACGCATTCAAAGACTCTATGAATGATATGTGGTATTGTACACTGGTCACTAGGTGTCAGTAATGTTACTGACACACATACAAGGCTTGACGGCCACGACAACAGGCTTTTATTGCAGGCTTGAATGATCTCACAACAGGCGCGGTAATTCCTAATAAAAATCCTTAGCTACTTTTGCTTTCTTTCAGGTTCACTGGGGAACACATTTATAATAACACACACAGCACGAGTCTTATTTATGTCTTAAACGGCTTAGTTGCTCTTATTTTGTCTGCTACAGGGGTGTCCAAAGGTTGGTCCAGTGAGGGCCACATAGTGAAAAATGAAAAAATGCAAAACTTTGCCACTTTGATGTTTTGTAAAGCAACACATGTAGATGTGCTAAGAAGTTATACATATTTCAGGAAAAAAAATGCATCTCAGCTTTGTCATCTCGGTGAAAAAGCCTATTATGACTATCAACTTTGCTCTTTTTTTCTATTTTTGCCAGTTTTTTTTCTCCAAATATTTCAACTTTCTTCTTAAATAATCTTTGTACATTTTCTTCTCGTAATAGTATGACTTTATTCCCATATTTTTTTTACTTTATTGCTATCAAACTATCTAACTTTTTTCCCAACCTAATTTCCCAAAAATTATAACTTTATTTTGTTTTGTTTGTTTCTCATAATATTCCAACTTGAAAAAATAAACACATTATTTTTTTTAATTTTTCAACTCAATGCCAGTCAAATGAAATATTTCCTCATATTACGAGTTTATTCTTGTAAAATTGTGACTTTTTCGCTTAATATTTTGATTTTATTCTCATAAAATCACAACTGTTTTTGTGTTTTTTTAATATATATATATATATATTTTAATTTTCCAACAATTTTAACTTTCATGTTGTGAATTTTCGTCTCGTAATAATGACTTTCTTCACATAATATTTTGACTTTATTCTTGTAAGCTTATAACTTTTTCTGCAACCTAATTTTCTAAATATGACAACCTTATTTGTTGTTTTGTTTCTCATAAGACTGTAAAACAATAACATCTTTTTTTCCTTAATATTTCAACTTTATGCGACTAAAATTATTTTATTTTGTCTTGTAATATTTTTACTTTATTCTTGTAAAATTACCCCAGATTTTTTCATTTTTGCTGTTTTTTGTTGTTGTTTAATAATATTTTTACAATGTGCTGTGAAAAACAGCCACGGGCTGCACTTTGGACACCCCTGGTCTACTGTATTGGGTAATAGGAGTGTAAAGGTGACTATGGGGGTGTTAGCTCATGTCTAGAGGGCTCTAATAATGTTTAAAAACCATATTTAGAAGGTTGTAAACATGTTTTCTCTGCTTTAACTAGGAAAATATTCCATTTATAAATAAGGAATCCTACTTTGCAGAAATTCACTTATCACGGTCAGTTCTGGAACCAATTGACTGCCATAAAGAGGAGATTACTTTAGTTTAACTGCAATATTGTACGAAAACTGGGGTATAATTTTCAATGAAATCAAATCAAACGCAAACTGGCACTCAGGGAAACTGAGGTTTGAGTTTAGTAGAATTTTTTTTTTTTTGCTGAGCCCATGGGCCCCAAATCTGGGCCCCAAATCCCTGGCAGAACCACCAGACCCCCCATTTTTTCTAGATCACTCGTGATCCTGAGCAGGATGAGCAGGATGAGCAATAGAAAGTGAAGTTCCAAGACCAGAATAAAAACAGGCTTGGTCTCTCCCAGTTGTCTCCAGGCTCGGAAGAGGAGGAACACGAGGGTCCAGTGTGTGAGAAGTTGGGTCGCATCCAGTTCAGCGTGGGCTACAGCTTCCAGGACTCCACCCTCACGGTCAAAATTCTCAAGGGCCAGGATTTGCCCGCTAAAGACTTTTCCGGCACATCTGATCCCTTTGTCAAACTCTACCTGCTGCCAGACAAGAAGCACAAACTGGAGACCAAAGTGAAGAGGAAGAATCTGAACCCGCACTGGAATGAGACCTTTCTGTTTGAAGGTTGGACAAACAAAAACCTTGAAAACACATCACTCGTTTGCCTCATCTTTTTGATGCATCTGTGTATTTATTTGGCATTCCAGGGTTCCCCTTTGAGAAGGTGGTCCAGAGAACTCTATACCTGCAGGTTCTCGATTATGACCGCTTCAGCAGGAACGACCCCATCGGAGAGGTGTCCATCCCCCTCAACAAACTGGATCTGGCCAACATGCAGACTTTCTGGAAGGAGCTGAAGCCATGCAGCGATGGCAGCGTGAGTAAAGGGAAGGAAAGAGGTGGCAGAAGGGATGGAGTGGGAGGAGGGGACAAAATGTACCGTAATGGGTGATGTCATTGCTGGCTGCTCTCCTGTGGGAGATGTGGAAGAGAGAATAGAAGGGAATACTGAGCGTTGACAGGTTGGTGGATTGAACACAGAACAGCGAGGAAGATGATTATAAAATAAAAAACAAGTGACGAGTGTGTTGTGTGTGATTTCTCCAGGGGAGCCGAGGGGATCTGTTGGTGTCTCTGTGCTACAATCCCACCGCCAACACCATCACTGTGAGCATCGTCAAAGCCCGCAACCTTAAAGCCATGGACATCGGAGGCACTTCCGGTACACATGCTCCTTAAATTGCTGCCCTTGCACGTCATCGCTATATGTGCGCCTCACATACACAGGAAAATGTACCCAAATGGTGGCTTTTTGTGTTTGTTTGCGTTGTCTTTTCTGAATGGGTCAAAAGGACCCAACAACAACAACTAAGCAAGGATTTCTCATCCAGTTTCTTACCTCTAGGGTGCCTTGTTAGGCTTGCTTGTCCAGAAAAGATTGGTTTCAATGTTGTTGTTTTTTTGTTTTCTGTTGGAAATAATGATTAAAAAATAGCCTCAGAGCTTTTTTTTTTTAAATACAGCATATATTTTTTTCTATATTGTTTTATTATAATTAATATATTTTTTGCTTACATATATTTATAGTTTTATACTAAATAATAATAATATACAATAAATATAGAAATAAACAAATATAAGTAATATATTTAATTATATTTATATACTTTTTAGTAATTTTAACAATACAACAATAAATATAATTAATAAAAATAAAAAAAAATGTAAATATATGTTTATATGTACAATTTATATTGGAATTTATATTTTTATAATAAAAATAATATACAATAAATATAGAAATATACAAATAAATATAATGTAATGTTTTTATTTGTTATTATAAAATGTACGTTTATATTATAAAAAGAATATACAATAAATATGGACATATATTAATAAATATAAATAATGCAATATATTTAATAATATTAAACATTTTTATAATAAAAACATTTACAATAAATATAGTAAACATAAAGGAACATAATATACACAATAAATTATAAGCAGTCCATAATAAAAAATATATATACGTTTAGTATATATAATACAAATATATTATTAATAATAATAATATATAGTAAATATATATATATATAGTGATAAATATAAATAAATACATTTTTACATTTTGGGAGTATTTTGTTTGTATATACTGTATGATCCTGACAAAGTCAAAAAGGCTTTTCAGCGCTACGTTTATGCATTTAAAGCCCTAAAAACATGTCAAGCCTACCACAGGAGGAAGGTTCATTTAATGTATACAGCATAGTATATTAGATTAACATGATATATTCCTCTCCCCAGACCCCTACGTGAAAGTGTGGTTGATGCACAAGGACAAGCGTGTGGAGAAGAAGAAGACGGTGGTAATGAAGCGTTGTCTAAACCCTGTTTTCAATGAGTCCTTTCCCTTCGACGTGCCTGCCCACGTGCTGAGGGAGACCACCATAATTATCACTGTCATGGACAAGGACAGGCTCAGTCGCAATGATGTCATTGGAAAGGTATCTCCTTCCCTCTTATTTGCTCCTTCCTGTGTGTATTTTTGACTCTGTGACAGGCCAGCGTCCCTTCTCAGTCCAGCTGGTCTCTACTGGCCCCTGCTGGTTCACACCGTGCAGCCTCTCAGCTGATGCGGGACATTCAGCTGTTGATTCTGACCTTGAGCGTGTTTCCGCTTCCCCCTTTTAAACACACTGTATATGTCAACTGATGCATAAAAAACATTTCTGGAACGCTGAGACCAATAACATGAACATTAAATCAAATCTATTCACCAACTGTAGATCGAACCAGCAACCATCAGGTCGGGAGTCGACCGCTCTTCCACCTGAACCGTCCCACCACTTTTTCTACGTACACCAAAGGCCTCGCTCTCTCCCTCTCTATGACGATGCTGATTAGACAGCATGTGTGCCTCAGGCTGGCCACAATAAAAGGCCACTGCAGTTCAGTGCTCACTAACACAGATTTAGTGAACAATATTTGAGAGAAAGAGGACTTTTGTGTACAGAGAAAAGGTTTGACATCTTCAGCTCGTGGCAGTTGGAAGCAAAAACAAAATAGTGGAGTGTATATTTTTGTTGAGTGTATATTCGTTGGTTATACGGTCGCCCCTCGCCCTCACACTGGCATTTTTTTCAAAAATGATTTCATAATTGTGGTTGACTGTGGCCTATTATTAGACCAAAAATATGCATATTTAAGGAAATTGTACTTATTCTTGGCCTAAATTAAGAATTTTCAAGCACAGAAATTGCTAAATGAACTAAAATACAAGTACCGTTTTAGGCATGACGACGTTGACCAACTGTAGTCTACGCTAGCCACTACGTGTCGCAAGTAACACGCAAACGCCAGACTTGATCGTTGGAACAGCAGGCTTTTATTGCAGGGGTGAATTATCTCACAACAGGCACAATCATAACATAATTATCATCATCATCATCATCATCATCATAATAACAGCAGCTAAAACCCAACTCTGAATCCGCAACGTCTGGACGACATTTATTGAAACACACACAAGCACAAGTCTTATTTGCGTCTTATATGCCTTATTTTCTACTATATTGGGTAATAGGAGTGTAAAGGTGATTATAGGGGTCTTATTTCATGTCTAGAGGGCTCTAATAATGTTTAAAAAGCATATTTAGAAGGTCGTAAACAGGTTTACTGTCTTATGACTTATTTTCTCTTATTATGTCTACTACTTTGAGTAATAGGAGTGTAAAGGTGATTATAGGGGCTTATTTCATGTCTAGAGGGCTCTAATAATGTTCAAAAAGCATATTTAGAAGGTCATAAACAGGTTTACTATTTTATATGACTTATTTTCCATTATGTCTACTATATTGGGTAATAGGAGTGTAAAGGTGGCTATAGGGGTGTTATTTCATGTCTAGAGGGCTCTAAAAGCATATTTAGACGGTCATAAACAGGTTTACTGTCTTATATTACTTATTTTCTCTTATGTCTACTATTTTGGGTAATGGGAGTGTAAATGTGACTATTGGGGTGTTATTTCATGTCTAGAGGGCTCTAATAATGTTTAAAAAGCATATTTAGAAGGTCATAAACAGGTTTACTATTTTACATGACTTATTTTATCTTATTATATGTACTATTTTGGGTAATGGGAGTGTAAATGTGACTATAGGGGTGTCATTTCATGTGTAGAGAGCTCTAATAATGTTAAAGTGTATTTAGAAAGGTATACACATGTTTACTGTCTTATATGACTTATTTTCTCTTATTATATCTACTATATTGGGTAACAGGAGCGTAAAGCTGACTATAGGGGTGTTATTTCATGTCTAGAGGGCTCTAATAATGTTTAAAAATTGTATTTAAAAGGTGGTAAACAGGTTTTTTTATGCTCCGACTATGAAAATATTTGATTTACAAATAAGGAATCCTACTTCACGCAAATTCATTTATCACGGTCGGGTCTGGAACCAGTTAAGCCTGATTGCCGAGGGATTACTGTTCTAGATATCACAATTTACCACAACTTCACATGGAAGCAAACATGAATTGGCAAATACCTAAAAGCACAAGTTCTACTCCTGCAGTGTGACATTCAAATATTTCCCTGAAGTAATATACAAAAATCATCATAGCGGGGTTTTGCCAGGCTGTTCCACAAGAAGCTATTGCTCTCCTAGCGACAGAGTACATGAGTTAACGTTGTCTTTTCCCCTCACAGATTTATCTCTCCTGGAAGAGTGGCCCCGCGGAGGTAAAACACTGGAAGGACATGATGGGTCGCCCTCGCACTGCCGTGGCCCAGTGGCACGCACTCAAGGCCTGAGGGAGCGACCCACACTCCCCCCCCCCTGGGCTGCAGACAGTGTGCGTCACCTCTTTGTTCTCAGGCCTCTTTTACTCCTTAAATATCAGCCCTTGTCAAGTTGTGATATCTGCTTGACCTCCCTCTCGTTCCTGTGACCTTTACGTGCGTTTGATGTCCACTCTCTTCCTCCTCGTTATGGAAGCTCGTTTCCGCCACTGAAAGGAAAGAAAAATCCCAATGCTAAGTCATAATTATGAGATAAAAAGTCAAAATGATGAGATAAAAAGTCATTATTATGAGATATTCAAAATGATAAGATAAAAAGTAAAAATTCCTAAATAAAACTTTATAATTATGAGGTAAAAAGTCCATATTATGAGATAAAACGTCGAAATGATGAGATAAAAAGTCATAATTATGAGATTGAGTCATAATTATGACATAAAAAGTCGAAATTACCAAATAATTGAGATAAAAAGTCGACATTATGAGATAAAACATCATAAATATCAGATAAAAAGTTGACATTATAAGATAAAGTAAATTATTCGCTAAAAAGTTGAATTTATGACATAAAAAGTTGTGCATGTGCAACCTTCTTCACTGGAGCCTTCCGTCACGTGGCACTCGACCCATGCACAGTTTGTATTTCATAATTTAGACTTTTTATCTCATAATTTTGATTTTATTTAGATTTTTTATCTGATAGGATTTTTTTCTTTCATAATTTTCAGTTTTTAGCTCGTAATTTCGACTTTTTAATCTCTTAATTATGACTTTTCATCACATAATTGTGAATTTCTATTTCATAATTTTGATTTAGCACATAATTTCAATAAATTCACATAATTGTTTTACTTTATCTCATAATTTCAACTTTTTATCTCGTAATTATGACTTTTTATCTCAGAGTTTTGACTTTTCATCTCATAAAGGCCCTGTCACACCTTGACGATTTAGCCAGCTTACGCCAACGTATGAAAAAATTGGCCAATACGCTGGCGTACGTCCAATAAGTTATGGGTAAGTTTTGTATAAGTTAAGAGCACACTGAAGCACGCCGGCATACGTCATAGTACGTCCAAGTCGTCCAAAAATTTTGTGCATGCACAAAACATTTCGACGTATGTCAACGTATGATTAATACGTCCCGCATCCGCGGGCAATAAGTTATGCGATTGTTGACGCCCGTTCACACACGTTATTTGTAAGTTACGTACAAGTCAAAATACGTCAACATACCTTGAGACAGAACTGTCTTCTTGGCGAGTGAAGATGGAGAGGAGGAGAGGCTGTCGTTTTTGTATTTGCAGGTAAGTTTGCAGCTTGACCAGTAGAGGGCACTGTGACACTGGAAATGGAACCAACTTTTGATTTTTTTTATCAACTTTATTAATGCATTAGCGAGTCACAAATCCATGAGTGGTAGAGTATGCAGCCTACACCAGGGGTCTCAGACTCGCGCCCCCCGGGACGATAGTTTGCGGTCTCTGTCTTAATATAAAAGATTAATATTCGTGTGGCCCGCAACTTTGATATGAATGACACTTGTTGTGTGCGGAGCTGAACGAACCAATCACGGTGATTGGTTTGTTCAGCTCCGCACGTATTTTGACGTCTTTTACAATAACGTGCGTGATCGGGCGTCAACGATCGCATAACTTATTGCCCGCGGATGCGGGACGTATTAATCATACGTTGACATACGTCAATGTTTTGTGCATGCACAAAATTTTTGGACGACTTGGACGTACTATGACGTATGCCGGCGTGCTTCAGTGTGCTCTTAACTTATACAAAACTTTCCCATAACTTATTGGACGTATGCCAGCGTATTGGCCGATTTTTTCATACGTTGGCGTAAGCTGGCTAAATCGTCAAGGTGTGACAGGTGTTGGGCATAAATTGTGAACGCCGGCAACACGCTACGCATTCGTTGATATAAGTTGTCTATAAGTTATAGAAACTTTCTATATAAGTTACTAATACGTCATGTTTACGTCGACCTCGTTATGAATAAGCTATGTATACGCCCAAAATTTTAAAAAAAAACGTCGGCAGTTCAACGTATGCCATCAAAATGATCACGTCAGGCATGCGCTGACTAAATCGTCAATTTGTGACAGGGCCCTAACTTCAAATTTTGATCTCATAATTTCAATTTTTCATCTCATAATTTCAACTTTTTATCTCGTAATTATGACTTTTTATCTCAGAATTTGGACTTTTCATCTCATGATTTTGATTTATCTCGTAATTTTGACTGTTTATCTCATAATTGTGACTTACCATTGGGATATTTTTTTTCTTTCAGTGGCGGAAATGGGCTTCCATCCCCTGTACTGTCTTTTTATGAGACTTTTTTTGTTTACCACCGTGTCTTTCTTGTCAGCCACTCCCAGTGTTAAACACCTGAACAGTACCTCTTGCCACATAAGAATACAAACGTTTGACCAAAAGCAGTAATCCAATCTTAATGGTGGTAACCATCTGATGGTGGAGTGACGCTCGCTCCGCTCTGCTGTTGCTCTCACTGCCAGTTTCTATCCTGATCATGCCCAAAACGTCAGGAAGATAAAGGAAATGGGCTGAAACTAGACTGTGTTCTTCTCTTGTACCTTGGCTGGACCCCCCATGTTGTCTGTGCGTGCTGTGGGTGATGTGCCGTGACCCCAAACGAAGTTCTTCAACAATGGAAAAAAAAAAAAAAAAAGGGAGGGTCCGATGAGTAAACCTCCAGTACTGGGCCACTAAACTAGTGTAAAAAAAAGAATACTGTCCTGTTTTGTTGGACAGGAAAAAAAAGAGTAGAATCAATGTGTTTGATTTTTGTTTATAGGGATGAGTTGTTCTTCCAGACACAGAAAATAAGCCAAAAGCCTGCTTGAGAATGTCGACGTTTGTGATGCGTTTGTGCAATGAATGGATGGCCAAGTAAGAAGGTCAGTAGTGGTCCTGTTGATCAATAAATGGGAGGTGGCATTTTTAGCCGTGAAATCAAATGGAGAAAAAAAGATGTCCATTGCAGGTGGTCCTCGGGTTACGAAAGAGTCCCGCTCGTACGTAACTTGAATTTTAGTCTAAGTCTTAAATTAACACTTAATTTACTCACACTGTACACAGAACACCTGAAGGACATAAAAAAAGACGAAATACTTTTTAAAAACTGTTTAGTTATTACTGTCGCTTTCATAGGAGCAGATCCCCCCCCCCATTTTTTCCCAATTATTTGTTAATAATCTTGGTCAATTTTCTTCTTGTAATATTTTGACTTTATTCCCGTAGTATTCAAACTTTCTTCGCCAACCTAAAGTGGCAACTTTATTTTCCTTTGTTTTCCTCATAATATTGTGACTTTAAAAAAAACATATTTTTTCTTTAATATAAAATATTGTATTTCCTCATCATATTATCAATTTATTTGTGCAAAATTGTGCCTTTTTTCTCGTTAGAATATGACTTTTTTCTCTTTATACTTTGACTTTATGCCCGTAATAACAAAATAATTAGAACTTCCCCCAGCCTAAATTTTATTATGTTTTGTTTTCCTCATAATATTACAATTTTTAAAATAAGGGGTTTTTTTCTTGAATATTTTGACTGTATGCTACCAAAGTGATTATTTTTCCTCCTAATAATGTGAGTTTATTCTTGTAAAACTGCACCTTTTTTCTCGCTAGAATACAACTTTTTTCTTTTAATATTTTGACTTTATTCTCATAAAATTACAGCTGTTTTTTGTTTAATTTTCCAACTGTTTCGACTTTCTTCTTGTACGTTTGCTTCTCGTAACTATGACTTTATTCCCATGATGTTTGGACTTAATATTATAACTTTTTCCCCGACCTAATTTTCCAAAAATGACAACTTTATTTTGTTTAGTTTTTCTCCTATTATTACTTTAAACAAATAAGCATTTTTTTCTTTAATATTTCAATTCTGTGCTACTAAAATGACATAATTTTTCCTCATCATTTATTCTTGTAAAATTGTGCCTTTTTTTCCTCTTAATATTTTGATTTTATTCTCCTAAAATTACAGCTGTTTTTTCTTTCTTTTTATTTCTGCTGAGGTTTTTTTTTTTTTTTTTTACTTTTTCCAACTAACCAAATTTTAATCAACAAACAAACTTTATTTGTAGTTTTATTTGTTTTTCATAATATGACAACTTTCTTTTTTAATTATGACTTTCTTTAATATTTCAACTTTATACGACTAAAATGACGTCCTTTTTCCCCACGATCTTACGTTATCTCAAATGACATCTTTTTCTCGTTAGATTACAGCTTTTTTCTCTTAATATTTTAAGAAAACGACTGCAGATTTTTCCATTTTTGCTGTTGTTTTTTAGTTTTCTTATGATGTTCATTTTCACTTCCATGGCGATGGCTTTCCTTTTCTTTGGCGCACTGCCACCAGAAGAGCCTGCTTTACCTCGGTGTGTCGCGTATTCTTCCGCCAAGCGCACTGTAACTAATTCTCGAGCAAGTCTCGTGTTTACGGACCAAAATTAAGATTTCCATTAGTTTAGAGGAGCGCGTTGGTAAGTACGGAACGTCGGAAACCGAGGACCACCTGTACTTGCAGAGCTCTCAGGTTGCTACCCATAGACAATGATACTAAAGTTGTATGCATGATTAGATTAGAGATGATGAGATGATGAGATGATTCCAGAGCTGAGTGGTTGTTTTTTTTTGTCACATGATTTCACTTTCACCTTCGCCTTGAGCTGTCAGACATGTCAGCAACAGATGAGGTTTGGTCCGTCTGGATTTTGTCTTCCGGAACCAGGAAATGACTCCCCTAAAGTCCTAATAGACATTGAACTTTGCCAATTTGCCATTGAAAAAGATTAAAGAAGAGTATTTAGCTGCAAAGTCCAAGGATATTTGAATTTCCGTAACTCACGGTTCTATTTTATTGATACAAGTTTACTGTATGTTATGGAAGTCCGTTTCCACCTCTGAAAGAAAAATATGATCCCGATCGTAAGTCATAATTATGAGAAAAAGTCAAAATTACGACATGAAAGACATGAATTATGAGATAAAAAGTCGAAATTGGTTGAATTTATTTTGAACATGCATACAAGTTACATTGGAATACATCACATACTTGTAGTACAATTCACAGTTCAATTCACATGTCCTACAGGGAGTAGGAAGAAGCAAAGCGTACCAGATAAAAAGTCATAATTTTGAGATAAAAAGTCAAAATTATGACATAGAAAGTCAAAATGTTGTGATTAAAGGGTCAAAAATATTAAATAAAATGTCCAAATTATGAGATAAGAAGTTGTAATTGGTTTCATTTATTTTGAACACGCATACAAGTTACATTGGAATACATCACATAGTATAGTACTATTCACAGTTCCACATGTCCAACAAGGACTAGGAAGAAGCAAAGCGCATGAGATAAAAAGTCCAAATTATGAGATAAAATATTGTAATTACTAGATAAAACATCAATATTACAAGATAAACTCATAATATAGATAAAAAGTTGAAGTGATGAGATAAAAAGTCTCAAGTATGAAATAAAATGTCTAAATTATGAGATAAAAAGTTGTAATTACAAGATAAAATGTCAAAATTAAGTGATAAAAATCCACAATTATGAGACAAAAAGTCAAAATTATGAGAGAAAAAGTCATAATTTAGATAAAAAGTCAAAATGATGAGATAAAAAGTTGAAAATATGAGATAAAAAGTCAAAATTCCGAGATAAAAAGTCAAAATTATGAGATAAAAAGTTGTAAATACGAGATAAAACATCAAAATTTTGAGATAAAATGTCATAATTTAGATAAAAAGTTGAAAATTTGAGATAAGTCCAAATTATGAGATAAAAAGTTGTAAATACAAGATAAAACATCAAAATTCTGAGATAAAAAGTCATAATTTATTTAAAAGGTCAAAAATATGAGATAAAATGTCCAAATTCTGAGATAAAAAGTAAAAATTATGAGGAAAAGGCTTCTTGAGACGTCATCTGTACTTCTGTGTAGAAGGTGTCGGACGTTTCGCTCCTCATCCGAAGAGCTTCGTCAGCAAACTAATAAGTGCTGGTAGCTTAGGCCTTAAATACAGTAAGAGTGGGCGGAATTGGTGTGCCAACACCCTCCTCCTATTGGTTCGTTACACTAAGCCTGGGCGGAGCAGTGGTATAATCCTATCCTGTTATTCACACCTCCGATAAAAGGGAAGTGTCGCTCCCTGAATTGGGTATGAACGACTCTGATACTGGCTTGTTAGCATCTATTGTTCTGGCTCGGCCCTGCCCTAAAAATTATGAGATAAAAAGTTGTAATTATGAGATAAAACATCCAAATTACGAGATAGAAAGTCGTAATTTAGTCAAAATGATGAGATAAAAAGATGAAAATATGAGATAAAATGTCCAAATTATGAGATAAAAAGTTGTAATTATGAGATAAAATGTCAAAATGACCAGATAAAAAACCCAATTATGAGATAACAAGTCAAAATCATGAGATAAAAAGTCGAAAATAATGAGATGGAAAGTCCTAATTAAGAGATGAAAAGTTAAGAAATTGAAATTACGAGAAGTCATAATTATTAGACAGGAAAGTCAGAATTATGAGATAGTCGAAATTACGAGATAAAAAGTCATGAGCTAAAGGTCCAAATTATCAGATCATAATTATGACACAAAAAGTTGAAATCACGAGATGAAACGTCATGGGGGCGGCATGGCAAGGTGGTAGAGTGGTTGTCGCCCAAACTGAAGGTTGCGGGTTCGATCCTCCGTCCTCCCATGATCATGTCCAAGTATCCTTGGGCAAGATACTGTACCCCCAGTACGTAAATGTGCTAACAGCGGCAAAGTGCTTTGAGTGCCTTGGAGGTGGAAAAGTGCTATACAAGTGAAAGAGCTTTTACCATAATTCTCAGATTAAAAAAAGTTGAAATTATCAGATACAAACTGCACATGTGACAAAGGTGGCACATGGCATTTATCTCGTAAATATGACTTACAGTACCATTGGGATATTTTATTTTAACGGGCTAACGTGGAATGTGCAATAATGAGGACGTAAAACGATTCTGAAGTTGACCAAATGAGTCCACTTGTTGACGGCAATGCCGGAACAAAACAAGCCTCTCTTCTCACAGGGTTATTTGCCTGAACGATAACAACAAGCGCCGGCCTTTGTCTTTGACCACATTACAAGCTGTTTTTGGTGCCATTCAATGGCAGTCCCCCATTGTGCACACATGCTAGCTGGCACCAACATGTTCCGTGTCCAGATCCTCACCGTATGCACTCTGCAAGCAACAGGGAGGGGTGAGTGTGGAAAGGTGAGACAGGAGGACATCGTCGTCATCAGCTCTGTCAGAACAGAGCATCACGCCGCCCCAAAATAACCTGGAACATAGTGGTTGGTTTGTTTGGGATAAAGAGTGTTATTTATAACTCTACTGACTGAATTACATTCCAGAGGCGTACTGCCAGTCACCTTAATCGATGCAGCTACAAGCGTTGGTAGATAACTGTCAAGGGTTGATGTATTTCACCTTAAAAAAAGAGATCCACTTGTCTTTGTACTGTCTTCTAATTTACTGGACAAGGTCATTCCGTTAGAATGAAAGAGCGGTTAAGCAGCAATATCGAATGCATACACTGACTATCCTGTGTGGACGGTATTAACGGGCTTGTTGGGATCGATCTGTCCGTGGCCCGCGTTGAAGCGCTTCACATCTGTAAGGTGCACAATGTGAACTATTGACCCATGTTTTCTTTTTCAGTCTGTACAGTGTATATAAAAGATAAATGTGTACATACAAACGCACTGTTTGCAATTTGTTCCCACTCGTTCATTCACGAATCACACAGACGGTGGCCCACAGCGCAGTGGTTGCCAACGCCACCGGGCGTGCCGTGGCGGCAACCGGCGGAGACCCAGCTTCACTGTATTGCAGTGGAACCTCGGTTAGCGTCGAAAATGTGTGCCACAATTTTGCCTCGGTTTGCGTACAATATGGCGCGTCCTGTGGTGTTGTTAATAGACTGCGTGAGTACAGCTGTGTTCATGTTTTGTTTTGCTTTTTTAATCACAAAACGGCCTTTCTTGTTAGCATCCTATTAGCTAGCTAATAAAGTGGCAAGCGGAAGCAGAAGTCACGTCGCCCGGCTATGATGTCATCAGCGGTTGACTCTCAAAAATGTGAGCATACTATAAGACACGTTTTTATAGTTTGACAATTGCAGTTGTACATGCGTAAAACACTTCTAAATGCAGAGAAATGAGAAATAAAGAAACATCTAAGGTTGTTTTTACCTTCATTGGTGCCGTGACTGTTCCCAAAGACACAATGTGACAGCGGGATCAACCACCACCTTCCTGTTTTGCAATGAGTCATTTCTTGAATTCGCTGGTGTTTCTCATCTTCTTCATCAAAATGCTGCAACTTGCAACTTTCTTTCTCTGCTCCATTTTGGGTTACCGAGGTGTACTAATTAGAAGTTATTATTTATATTTTATTAATTTCTTTTCAAAATGACGTTTCTCCAATCATCCGAGCAGGCTTCATCAGTTTATGCTCAATGACTAGACACTCGGTCTAGTCCTATCTAGTCTCTCTTGCCCACTAGGTGGGACAAACGCTAGGCTGACTAGGTAGACTAGAACTGTCCTTTCTAGTCAGCTTCTAGTCTAGTCCTATCTAGGTCTACTAGCCCACTAGGTGGGACAAACGCTAGTCTGACTAGGTAGACTAGAGCTGTCCTATCTAGTCAGCTCTAGTCTAGTCCTATTTAGGTCTATCTAGTCCACTAGGTGGGATCAACACTAGTCTGACTAGATAGACTGGAGCTGTCCTATTTAAACAGTTTGCTAGTCTGGTGTAGTCCTATCTAGTTCTACGCTAGACTGACTAGGTAGACTAGCGCTTTCCTATCTAGGTCTATCTGGCCCACTAGGTGGGACAAACACTAATCTGACTAGACAGGCTAGATAGACTAGAGCTGTCCTATCTAGTCAGCTCCAGTCCTATCTACTGATATCTAACTCACTAGATCCTATCTAGTCAGATTAGTGTTTGTCCTACCTAGTCATTTGTGGGACAAACACTAGTCTGACTACTGTAGATAGGAGAGCTAGACTAGATCTCTCCTATCTACAGTAGACAGCTCTAGTCTAGTCCTATCTAGTTCTATTTAGCCCATTAGATCCTATCTAGTCTTACCGAGTCAGACTTGTGTTTGCGCCACCTAGTCATTGGTGGGGCAAGCACTAGTCTGACTAGCTAAGACAGCGCTAGTCTATCTAGCCCACTAGGTAGGACGCACACTATTAGTCAGGTAAGCATCCCAAAGCAAAATGTTCATGCTTCTGAAATGAGCGTATTGTGGAGAAGGCCAACATGAGCTTTTAGGCAGTGCGTCCATCCCCAAAGCCCAAATTGGCACACCGGTGAGCAGTTCTTCTCCTACACTCATGGAGGACGAGATGAATGCTGGAGCTGCAGGTGGTGGAATGCAAGGAGGGCGGCATGGAGGATATACAAGAGAGTGTGATATTGAAATTGCAGAGGGTGACGACAGGGAGGATCAAACGCAGCGCTGTCACGACACAGGAAGCGGCGGTGGAGGATGACAGCTATGCTAGGCCGCAGATAGGTACCGTGGGCGTGCGTGGGAAAACGATGAATGTACACGCCGAGCCAGTCTCAGGGCTGCAGGGATGCGCTTTCTATACGCCACGAGTAGCACCCTCGTGCTGCTGCACAAAGAAGAAAATGTATCATCCCGGAAAGTCAGTATGCAGCAACATATTTTGTAATCTTATTCATACGCCCAACATTTGATTGCCTACAGCGCTTTGCACACAAATGTGCCTGTTGTCCCTATGGAGCACCAACGGGCAAACTACAGCCCTGAAGTCCATACAAAACCTTTAAAAATCCACCTTTAATCCCTGATTTTATTAAAACCCCTGAACACCGAAAGGATTTGTAATGCTATTTTTAAATTACCATAGATTTTGACTCATTTGTGCTACCGGAACAATTCCAACAACAGACTACGCCTTTCCGGTGATGGACCGTATGTTGGTGGTGGTTCATTTTTCATCACAATGGTTGACATTGAAATTTCATTGCAAAACAGATGAAACTTGACATGTTGACAGCAGTGATACTGAAACTACGTCGATAGATCGTTGAGTTGGATTTAGAGTAGAGACCTACTTGGCAGAGATTCACTCATCACGGTTTGGTCTGGGACCAATTAACGGCCATAAACGAGGGATTATAGCAAAAGGCATCCCATATGCTCCGTATCATTCAATTTGTGCGCCTAACTGCATTTCCAAACTCAACTCAATGAATTATTGTGGCCATGAGGTGTCTGCAAAAAACTAACCACCCGCCCACTTGACCTTAAAGGCAGCACATGTTAAATTAAATACAGTATATATATATATATAAATTTGGATTTGACCAACTGTACCTGTTGATTAGTCCTAATGAAATATCATGACATTACTACTACCACATCACTACTATCAGGAGAACCAGAGTATAGAGCAGGAGGAGACACCTGCTCTTGCCCAGCAAGGTGCACTGTATTCGGGCACACGCTCCGAGCAGCCGGTGTGACCCCACGGCGGTCTCTGGCAAACCTTTTGCACTTTTTTAACGCCACGGCACAACAAGCCCCCGGCGTTGTACCGATGCTGGCGTTTCAGGTGGCTGATGAGGTTTTTTGTGTGCTTGATGGGTTGCTTTTTTTCCACTCATTGTGGAGCATTTGGTAATACGAGCGCGTGAAATGGAGTTACGACAGGCAGTTAACGTCACAGGCAGGAAGGAAAAGGAGCGCTTGATCTGCTCACCCACACAGTGTGGGTAATCTAGCCTCACTGGAGCATTTTTTTAAAGTATCTGAGCTATTTTTAATGTGACGTCATAATTCCCTCATATAGGCTCGATAATTATCGGCGCACCTGACTATAAGTCGCACGACCAGCCAAACTATGAAAATAAGTGAGGACAACACGGTACGTGTCATTACGATAATTGGGGGGACTGCGTCGCAGCAGCTCTAGTAGACGAGGCTTTGATACAAAGCAGAGTGGGGGTTTGTTTCCAAAGTGTGAGCCTGTGTGACAAAGAGGCAAGATTATGTGAGCAAGTTCCACAGAAAAGTCCGATTTTTATCGGACATTTGGGTGTTTCTTACCATCTGCCTCTGTTTGCCCAATCCTGCCTCGTGCTAATAGCGTGCACATAAATAACCCAATGCGTCTAATGCAGTTTGACTAAAACCTTTTTTTTTTCGGTGCTGATAAACCACTCATCCGCTGTGCCTCATTCTTAGGGCACATATTGATTGAGATAGTGATGATACTGTACAATGAGAACCTATAGACACGCTTGAAGAAGAGATGAGGGGGTTGCATGCAGGCTTTCAAGGCTGAGGCACTTGAACAGTGCTGGTGAGAAAGCAACATCTCCCCAGCAACCTTCAAACATCTGCGATACTTACACATGCACCTCAAGTGATGCTTCAGTTTCAGCATTAGCGTTCTTTCCTACAATTTAGATGTCGGGAAAACCATGTTGCTCCTTTTGCTGCTCCCTTTTGCATGGATTCAGTCCGGAAAGTATATACAGTGGAGTTTTTTTCAGTTTTTTTCCGCAGAAAACACATCTCGTTCACCCTAAGTGGGTAATAATTCACAAATACATGATGACACAGGTCAAATGTCCAGAATGCATGTACCACTGTTTAAAAAATGTCTTTATGCTCCACTGATGATCATTTTTGTCAAGCGTTGAGATTTCGCACTTTGGTCAGCAGTTCTTGAATGCACCATCGTTGTGTGCCGTGACTGGCTACATTCACGTTCATAGATCATCTCTTGGATCGATACTTGAACTGTGCTTAATAAGCGTACATTTAGGGCTTTCATTTAGTATTTAGCTTGTTAGCTTTCGTCGCTAGTTAACAATAGCAACCGAAAAGGGAAGGGGAGGGTTCTGGAGATGGATCTAATCTCATAATTACAACATTTTATTGCAAGTGTTGAGCCACAATTGGGGGGAAAACATAAAGGCCAAGCTAGCAGGAGGGTTTGGAGGGGGAAGAGCGAGCCGTGTGTTTAAAATTTAATGGACGGATCAATGACTCACGGATTTTCACCATTCACTTGTCGGTGCGGAAGGTAACACCTGCGAAAAGCAGGGTTCTACTTCACTGCAAATGTTGGTATTGATCCCATACCAAGTGAATATAGGATTGGTGTTGCCCATACGATAGCGCGGCAGAGCAGCGGTTCTCAACCGGTGGGTCGGGACCCAAAAGTGACTCACGGATTCAATTAAATTGAAATATGTAATATACAACTGATATCTGACTTATTTTGAAGTAATATTGAGCAATATTTTAGTCATCTTCCTCCTCATTTCCTTGACAAAATGCTGCAATAAATTTCTCTAAAATGTGCTCTGGACATGTTGTTATGTGTATTCATGTTTCAAAAGATGGCTGCTTTACAAAACAAATGCATTTGCTTGGCTTGACTTAAAAGTATAGAAAATATAAATAAACATATGAAGGCATGAGTAAATAAATAAATAAACAGTAAAAATGGTTTTAATAAAAGTGTAAAATAAAAAGGACTTTAAAAAAAACAGAAATAATAAAAATGACTTGAATAAAAACATCAAAAATCATTTTTAAAATGACTTAAATAAAAGTGTAATAAAAAAATACAAATAAAAATGACTTAAATAAAATCCAAAATAATAATGATGTGAATAAAACATTTTAAAAATAACAAATAACAAATGCTTTGAATAAAATTTTTAAAAGTAATTAATAAAATAACTTAAATAAAAGTGTAAAAAATAATACAAATAAAAATGACTTAAGTAAAAGTGCAGAGAAAAAAACAAAAATGACTACAAAGTTTTAAAAAATTTAATAAATTAAATCAAAATAATGACTTAAATAACAAAAAACTAAATAATACAAATAACTAAAAAATAACAACTTATATAAAAGCAAGAGTAATAATAAAAATAAAAATGACCTAAAAGTGTTTTTTTAAAAGTAATTAAAAATGAATAAAATAAAAATGCCTTAAAAGTGTAAAAAAAAAAAAATTATAAAAATAAAAATGACAAACAAAAATGTTTAAAAAATAAATGACTTAAAAGCATACAAATAAATAAATAAATAAAAATATAAAGTGTAAATGCATAGAAAAATAATATACTTTTCTGTATTACTTAAAAGTGGGTCGCGATTTCATGATCCCCCTGCACCATTAGTAGGGTACAACCAACCTACTTCACGACCGTCTAAACCCAGCTCACGTTCCCTCTTAGTGAGTGAACAATCCGGCGTTTGGTTGATTCTGCTTCACAACGACAGTAAGACCCGACATCGAAGGATCAAAAAGCGTCGTGGCTATGCAAGCCAGCACAAGCCAGCTATGCCTGCGTTAACTTTTCTGACTGTGTGATAGCAGCCCGACTGAAACCGCAATGTTTGTTGTTGTCTGCGTTGCCTTACATTTTTGAGGCTCTTACCATGCATGAAACCCCCACTCCCCACCCCCCATCAAACTCCGGTGGAACATTTACTGTATCACAACAGGATGCAGGAAGAAGACAGGAAGTCAGCCATTTTGGGGCAAAAACCAGGGGTTGGAGGAACATTTGAAGACTCGCTAAGCAGCACAAAAGCCAAATATCTCCACAAGGTCAGACTTCTGCAATAATTGGTGTGTGTGATGAATAAGACACCTTGAAGAGGTCTGTAAGGCCCTTCCGTAATTAATTAGTCATCAATTGCGTAAACCAATTTGTGTGGGCGCGCGAGGGCCCGTTCAATGCTGCTTGCAGATTTACTGTTTTTGTTTACCGACTGCAGGGTTTTTTGAATGAATTTGTTGATTATAATCAGAAGTTCGACAGATACACCCGTGGCAGTAACAAGGGAAGCATGTAAATGTAAACAACTAGACATCTTTGTTGTAATCCACAAACCTATGCTGATGTACGCCGTCTATTTTAAGACATAGGACATACAAATTGATTGTGTTGTAACATTAAAACACCTCGACTGACTTACTTTGTGTCTGTATGTATGTATGTATGTGTGTGTGTGTGTGTGTGTGTGTATGTATGTATGTATGTATGTGTGTGTGTGTGTGTATGTATGTATGCATTATCATTCCACAGGCACGTCCAAGCAGCCTTGATCTAATTTAATCATCTGTGCACATCTGGCCAGAAGGCTTTTTGTCCTTTGCTCTCAGTAGAGGGTTACAGTGATGTGACGTGAGTATGGAGCCATGTTTATGTGCCTCTGAGCAAACATTTATGAGCTTTAAATGGAAAGACACTTTCAGTGGTGCTTAGGATGCAATAAAAAAAAAAAGATTGCCTTTCTCTCACGTGCATGAAATACATTTTTAATGATCCACGTGAGCATGATCCCCATTGCGTGTGTAAATTTGAAGATGCTGGTCTAAAGAAATATACTTTTCTTTGGTTCATTCATAATTGTCTCATCCGTTGGAAAAAAAAATGGCCTTTCAGCGGACACGTCTTCAATATAACACGATTCAATCTACTTTGTCGCCATCTGGTGGTTATACCTTGACATTGCTGCGTAAAACGTCTACGCGCACTGTAACAGCAACCAACATGGCTCCCATAAAGAATCGCAAGTTTTTGGAGTTGCAAATGCTGAAAGTTTCATGTCAATTCAAATAGTTTGCAGTGCAAACCTAGTCTGACAATGCCTCATTTTTTATTGGACCCGGCACATTGTAGAAATACAATTGAACTAAAAACAGAATAAAAACACGGAATGTAAAGAGAAAAATCTGAAATGTTGAAACTAATAACTCATAATAACACAAAGCTTTGTCTTGGAATATGTACACAGTGGTGTGAAAAAGTGTTTGGCCCCGTCCTGATTTCAGATTTTTTTGCATGTTTTTCAGACTTAAATGTTTCAGATCATCAAACTTATTTAAATATAATAATGACAACACAACTCAACACAAAATGCAGTTTTTAAATGAAACTTTTTATTATTAAGGGAGAAAAAAATCCAAATCTAAATGGCCCTGTGTAAAAAAGTGATTGCCCCCTAAACCGAATAAGTGGTTGGGCCCCCCTTAGCAGCAACAACTGCAATCAAGCGTTTGTGATAACTTGCAATGAGTCTCTTACAGCGCTGTGGAGGAATTTTGCAGAATTGTTGTCATTCAGCCACATTGGAGGGTTTTCCAGCATGAAGCGCCTTTTTAAGGTCATGCCACAGCATCTCAATAGGATTCAGGTCAGGACTTTGACTAGGCCACTCCAAAGTCTTCATTTTGTTTTCCTTCAGCCATTCAGAGATGGACTTGCTGGTGTGTTTTGGATCATTGTCCTGCTGCAGAACCCAAGTTGGTTTCAGCTTGAGGTCACCAACAGATGGCCGCACATTCTCCTTCAGGATTTTTTGGTAGACAGCAGAATTCATGGTTCCATTTATCACAGCAAGTCTTCCAGGTTCTGAAGCAGCAAAACAGCCCCAGACCATCACACTACCACCACCATATTTTACTGTTGCTATGATGTTCTTTTACTGAAATGCGGCGTTACTTTTACGCCAGATGTAATGGGACACACACCTTCCAAAAAGTCCAACTTTGGTTTCATCAGACCACAGAGTATTTTCCCAAAGTCTTGGGGATCATCAAGATGTATTCTGGCAAAATTGAGATGAGCCTTAATGTTCTTTTTGTTCAGCAGTTTTTGTCCAGTGTCTTTCTTATGGTGGAGTCATGAACACTGACCTTTACTGAGGCAAGTGAGGCCTGCAGTTCTTTGGATGTTGTTGTGGGGTCTTTTGTGACCTCTTGGACGAGTCGTCGCTTTGCTCTTGGGGTCATTTTGGTTGGCTGGCCACTCCTGGGAAGGTTCACCACAGTTCCATGTTTTGGCCATTTGTGGATAATGGCTCTCACTGTGGTTTGCTGGAGTCCCAAGGATTATAACCATTTCCAGAATGATTGATCTCAATTAATCTCATTTGTTTTAATAGTGGGGGCAGTCAAATTTTCATACAGGGCCATGTAGGTTTGGATTTTTTTTCTGCCTTGATAAAAGGTTTCATTTAAAAACTGCATTTTGTGTTCAGTTGTGTTGTCATTGACTAATATTTAAATTTGTTTGGTGATCTGAAACATTTAAGTGTGACAAACATGCAAAAAAGTAAGAAATCAGAAAGGAGGCAAACACTTTTCCACACCACGGTACATACTGTAAGTGGCCCCAAGCATCCTTTGATTTTTCAGCATGCAGCCCTCAGTGAAAACGTTGGGACAGCCCTGATCTTGATCTTGTTTTCCAGTCACGCAACTGGAAAAAAGTCATGAGAAGACCAAGAGATGATGATTTTATTCAATATCATAATGGCAACACACAAACAAGCTCTTTCCGATCACATGCAAATGTAATATTTTACTAATGGGTCATCATTCCAACTCTTGCATTGGCAGTGAATATTTTCTGTTTTTCATCCAAAAGTGAATAAAAATATCACTCAACAATGAGTGCCAGATAACAGTTCATACTTAACACAAGTGACGCATTGTGTTGCTGCCCAGTTGCAGACTTCTCTGCATAAAACTGGAGGAAATCAACCACTTGATGGTAGAACTGTAGTAGTAGTCCGACCAGTAGGTTATGGTCACCCATCTAATACAGTAAGTACCCCATTTAAAGGAAACGTGCACTTTAAAAAATAAAAATAAAAATTTGCCCATCATCCACAATCCTTATGTGAGACATGACCACAGGTCTTTTTCTTTTCTGTGCGTTTTAAAGATATAAAAACAGAAAAGAGCAACAGCTCAGTAGTGCACGTAATGGGACACACCTACTGTATTTCGCCTAGAAAGCCCGCTATTAAAACGCCTCCAAAAACCTCCAACAAGGTTTTATGGTTTTCTATCCATGCTGTGAGCATGTAGTACCAGGTACATTCATGATAACATGGAATACTTACAGTATTTTGCCGTGTTTTGGTCATTTTAAGCATTACCGGAACTTCCAACACAGAAAGGAACGCCACACCTAGCGTTAACTTTTCCAAACTCAAAAACAAAAACACAGCAGCGGCGGCGTGTAGCGTAGAGTTGTGGCATATCTGGTGAGGCTAGGTCGCTAGCTGGCTAGTAGCTAGCCGGTGTGGTGTGGCGAGATGTCATGACGCCAGTAAACTAGTTCTTCGGTGTAACAATGTTAATAATATTAACAATAATAATAACAACAAATATGCGAGTCATATTATGTAAATGGAGAGCTGTTGGCGGATTTTGGAGTTTCTTCCAGAAGGTTTCGTAGCAGGAATAGGTGCCTCCCATTACGTGTATTCTTAGCTGCCTCATTTTAGCTGCTTTTATATCTTTAGAACGCACAGCAAAGAGAAAGACGTGTGTTCATGTCTCACATCAGGATTGTGGATGATGGGCAAAATTCCAAAAAAAGTGCACTTTTCCTTTATGAAAAGTCTGTTGAAAAGGTTAGCGGGACGGGACGACGTCCTCTTTAGCCTTCTTTTTCCAGGTATTCCAAGCTGGGAGCGTCCAACCTCTGCTCCTGGTTGCGGTTCTTCGTGAACTCCTTCAGCATATCCATCACTTCTCCTTGGTAAACGTCTGGGGTGGGCTGAGCTTCTGCAGGCACAACCGGAACTCAGTTGATCCATTTCAAAACATAACACAGAGACACTTTAGGCATGGACATTGGTTTTCCTCATATTACCGTTTTTTTTCTTGCTAGAATAAGACTTTTTTCCCTTAATCTTTTGACTTTATTCTCATAAAAATGACAGCAGTTTTTTTTTTCATATCTGCTTTTGGGGGGTTTTTTTGTTTGTTTTTTTTCCCCCAACTATTTCAAATTCCTTTTTATATACGACCTTGTTCCCATAATATTTTGACCTTATTCCTACAATAAAAACATTTTCCCCAACCTAATTCTCCGGGTTTGTTTCTCATATTATGGCTTTAAAAAAACAAACATTTTTTTCTTTAATATTTAAACTTTATGCTACTCAAACATTATTTTTCCTTATAATATTACAAGTTTATTCTTGTAAAATTGCACTTTTTTCTCATTAGAATACAGCTTTTTTTCTAAATATGTTGACTTTAGTCTTGTAAAATTAGAGCTGATTTTTCCATTATTTCAACTATTTCAACTCTCTTCTTGTAAATTTTTTCTTGTAATATGACTTTATTCCCATAATATTTTGACCTTATCCCCATAACATAACTTTTTCTTCAATTTAATTATCCAAAAATTACACATTTCTTTTGTTTTGTTTGTTTCTCATAATATTATTAATTATATAAATATTTTTGCTGAATATTTCAACTCTATGCTACTAAAAATGGCATGTTTTTCCCTCATATTAGAAATTCATTCTTGGAAAATTGAGACTGGTTTTCTCGTCAGAATACCACTTCTTTCTATTTTAATATTTTGACTTTATTCTTGTACAATTACAGCGGTTTTTTTTTTTATTTCCCAACTATTTCAACTTCCTGTATGACTTTATTCCAATAATATAACTTAATAAATTTATTCCAATAATATAACTTAATAATAATAATTAATAATTCCCATAATAATGATCACCATTGCGTGTGTAAATTTGAAGACGCTAATCTAAATATACCTTCTTCTGGATAATTCATAATTGTCGCACCCATTTGAAAAAAAATATGTCGTTTCAGTGGACACGTCTTCAATATAACCCGATTCGGTGTGCTTTGTCGCCATCTGGTGGTGAAACCTTGACATTGCATGTGTAAAACGTCAATACGCAACAACTACTGTACAGTAATCGGCTTCCATAATGGATCGCAAGTTTTTGGAGTTGCAAATGTTGATAGTTTCATGCTAATTGAAATAGATTGCAGTGCAACAATGACACGAAGACAAACCAAATCTGAAAATGCCTCATTTTTATTGGGCCTATTTTTATTTTAATATTTTGACTTTATTCTTGCACAATTAAAGCTGTTTTTTCAATTTATTTCCCAACTATTTCAACTTCCTTCTTATATATGATTTTTATTCCCATGATATTTATTCCCTTTTTACAACTTTTTCCTCAAACTAATAAAAAAATGACAGCTTTGTTTTGTTTCTCATAATATTCTCATTTTTCTTTATCTCAAATGTATGCTACTTATAATATTATGATGTTATTGTCATAAAAATACGACTTTTTCTCATTAGAGTAAAACTTTTTTCTCTTAATATTTTGACTTTAGTCTTTTTTTTCCATTTTAGCTGTTTTTTTTTGTTGTTTTTTTTTCGTGCTGCAGGCCAACAAAAAAACAGCCATGGGCTGCAAATGTCATTTTAGTCGCATAGAGTTGAAATATTAAGGAAAAAATATGTTGTTGTTGTTTTATGAGAAACAAACACAACTAAAGTTTACATTTTTGGAAAATTAGGTTGGGGAAAAAGTTGTAATTTTTTGGGAATAAAGTCATACTATTACAAAAATAATTATTGAAGAAGAATGTTGTAAAATTAAAAAGCAACAACAACTAAAATTGGAAAAACAGTTAAAGTCAAAATATTAAGCGAAAAAAGTCATATTCTAACAAGAAAAAGTCGCAATTTTACGAGAATAAACTTGTACTATTATATAATATTATTTTATATATATTTATATATATATAATTATTATACATTACTATTATATAGTGTGGGAATAAAGTCATACTATTACAAAAATAAAATTTATGAAGATTATCGCGGAAGAAAGTTTAAATATTTGGAAAATTAAACAAAAAACAGCAAAAATGGGGAAAAAGAGAGAAAAGAATGAAGTTGATACTAATAATAGGCTTTTTCACCTATCCGACAAGGCTGAGATGCATCTTCTTTTTAAATATACATAACTTCATAGCATCTTTACAAAATATCAAAATAGCAAAGTTGCATCCTTTCATTTTTCACCATGTGACCCTGACAGGAAACATGTTTGGACACCCCTAATTGAGAAGCATGTAGGCCTCACTGCAAGACACTACACACACACACACACACACACACACACACACACACTTGCTAAATGAACACCCCGTGACAAACAACATCACATGTCTGTCAAAACAGTGGTCAAAGAAAAGATTGTGTCACCTGTTGCCCAGTAGTAGATGTCCCAGTCGTTGCTTGGTTCATTGATCAGCCTGTCGTACTGCTGCAGCTGAGTGTCACTCATTGTGTTCAGGTATCGCTTTGCAAATAGGCTACACGGGGAGAAAGACCCTCATTTAGTAGCAGCTAACGTGAAAAAACAAGTAAAAAATGTATTACCTTAAAACAACACAGTTGGACATGTAACATATGGTCAGACGTGTCAAAATTGTGGCGCACGTACGCTTCACATTTCATTTTAGAAATGATTACCAACTTAGGATGAATGTGATGTGTTTTCGGACAGAAAAAAACAGCATATTTTCTGGCAAAAAAAAATTTTTAGGAACCAAAAATCCGCAAATTTGCGGGGCCGTGAATGCTGCACAGGAAGTTTGCGGGGATCCGCCGCATCATGTTTAACTCATTCAATCCCAGCCATTTTTCAAAGGACAACCCCTTGAGTACCGCCCATTTTAGACCATTTGGACTGATCTTACAAGGAACACAGAATATTGTGTTGTATGGCTAAATAAACATGGAGCCTACCAAAAGAAAGATCAGACTCCTGTCTTTCATCAGAAAAAAAAGTTTGTTTCTACCTTTTTCCGTTCTTTAGTAATCATCAGTAGAACATAGGTAAGTTTCAGGAAAATATCAGTTCCCAACTACAAAAGGGAGAAAAACAGCTTTTTGTGAAAAGATACATTTCAAGCATAACTTTCACTTTGACACAAATATTTTTTGCTTTTGTGACAGCTCAAATATGTAAACAACTATACCAACATAAACAACACAAAAAAGGGCTTGTTTTACATCAAAATAACTATTTCTTTACAAATATAACACCATGAACTAGTTACAATTTTCACATTTGGAACTAAACTGTGTGAGTGTGCACGCATGTGCACACGCGTGTGCATGCGTTAAAATTTCCCGACAATGTGTAACCTTCTGCACGCTACACTCCTCCACGCTCTCTCACTTCCTCTTTCCTGTCATGTGATTTTTCCATCTACAAGATCCCTGCTGAGCTCTTATCAAATGCACTTCTCCCACCTTGTGGCCATTTTTATGGCTTAAAATTGCTCTGAAAGTGAAATGCGTTAGTGGAGAGTTGCTTCATCACCTCTTTTTGTCTCTCGCGCAGAAAAAACGTAAAAGACGCATAAATACGTTGTTGGGATCGGGCGTTAGGGTTTATAAAAACGTATAAAAACGCCTTCGGTATGAAATGAGTTGACAACCTGAGCAATATGCAGTTCTCCAGCATTCCCCTCTTACGACTCTCATAGAGCAAACGCCGTCTCTTGATGTCGGTGGGCTCCCCGGGTTTTTCCTGCCACGGGGGCAAGGGGATCTCAATCAGGTCGGTCTTGACATCATCAGGAGCGTCGCCACGGTAGCAGCGAGAAGGCACCAGCCCAGTCGCGGCTGGTCTCCACGCCGTCTGGCACATTGCTGTAACCAGCTGACAGGAAAACAAACATACATAGTCTATGTTATAAATAAAATGTATAGTTTCACACAAAAAAAAGGAAAAAAAATCTTAAATTGAAAAAAAAAAACAACCCAGTAATTTTACAAAAAATAAAGTCAAAATATGAACAGAAAAAAACATAATCTAATGAGGCAAAACTCCTAATTTTCCAAGAATAAAGTTGTAATATTAGGAGCAACAAACAAAACAACAAATAAGGTTGTGATTTGGGGAAAATTAGGTTGCAGAAAAAGTTATATTGTTACAAGAATAAAGTCAAAATGTTGTGGGAATAAAGTCCTAATTACAAGAAGAAAATTGACAGGATGAAAGGTGAAATAATTGGAAAATTAAAAAAACAGCAGAAATGGGAAAAAAACAGCTGTGATTTTATGAGAATAAATGGGAAAAAAAACAGCTGTAATTTTATGAGAATAAAGTCAAAATATTAAGCAAAAAAGTTGTATTCGAACGAGAAAAAAAGTGGCAATTTTACAAAAATAAACTTATACTATTACGACAAAAAATAATGTAATTTTAGTAGCACAGAGTTTTAATTTTTTTTAAAGAAGTTATATGAAGTTATATGAAGTAATATGTGAAACAAACAAAGCAAAATAAATTTGCAATTTATTTGAAAATGATGCTGGGTGAAATGTTATAATATTACGGGCATAAAGTCTAAATATTATGGCAGTGTAGTCATAATATTACAAAAAGAAAATTTACAAAGATTATTTTAGAAGAAAGAAACATTGAAGAAGAAAGACAACCGCAAAAATTGAAAAACAGCTGTAATTTTATGAGAATATGTGAAGTCAATTTATTCAGAGAAAAAAGTTGTACTGTCATAAGAACAAAAGTCGCAATTTTATGAGGAAAAATAATGTCACTTTGGTAGCACAGAGTTGAAATATTTTTTTTAAATACTTAAAATATAAAATAAAATATAAATACTTTAAGAAGAAAGTGGACAATTAAAAAAACAACAGCAAAACTGGGGGAAAAAATGTAATCTTATGATATTAATGTCAAAATATTAACAGGAAAAAGTTGTATCCTAATTAGAAAAAAATTGCAATTTTACAAGAATAAATTTGCACTATTATGAGAAAAAATACTGTCATTTTAGTAACACAGAGTTTACACTTTTTTTCAAATACTTATTTAATATAAGTTGTATTCTAATGAACTTTGCACTTTTACAAGCCTAAACTCATAACATTATGATTAAAAAAAATAATAATCTTGAATATCTTTCCTGATAATAAGTGGGTGATGTATTAGTAACAAAATGATGCCACATCATTTGATAGAAATGAAAATGATCACCCTATAGAGGGGGGAAATCAAAGACACCCCAAAAATGAAAGTGAAAAAATGATGCAGCACACTGGTCCATTTTGCTAAAATGTTATTGTAGCAACTCAAAATGATTCTCAGTAGTTTGTGTGGCCCCCACGTGCTTGTACGCACGCCTGACAACGTCGGGGCATGCTCCGAATGAGACTACGGATGGTGTCCTGGGGGAGCTCCTCCCAGATCTGGACCAGGGCATCAATGAACTCCTGGACAGTCTGAGGAGCAACCTGGCGGCGCCGGATGGACCTAAACATAATGTCCCAGAGGTGTTCTATTGGGTTTAGGTCAGGTGAACGTGGGGGCCAGTCAATGGTATCAATTCCTTCATCCTCCAGGAACTACCTGCATACACTAGCCACATGAGGTCGGGCATTGTCGTTGACCAGGAGGAACCCAGGTCCCACTGCACCAGCGTAGGTTCTGACAATGGGTCCAAGGATTTCATCCCGATACCTAATAGCAGTCAGGGTGCCGTTATCTAACCTGTAGAGGTCTGTGCGTCCTTCCAGGGATATGCCTCCCCAGACCATCACTGACCCACCACCAAACCGGTCATGCTGAATGATGTTGCAGGCAGCATAACGTTCTCCACAGCATCTCCAGACCCTTTCACGTCTGTCGCATGTGCTCAGGTTGAACTTGCTCTCATCAGGGAAGAGCACAGGGCACCAGTGGTGTAGTTGCCAATTCTGGTGGTCTATGGCAAATGCCAATCGAGCTCTACGGTGCTGGGCAGTGAGCACAGGCCCACTACAGGACGTCGGGCCCTCAGGCCACCCTCATGGAGCCTGTTTCTGATTGTTTGGTCAGAAACATTCACACCAGTGGCCTGCTGGAGGTCATTTTGTAGGGCTCTGGCAGTGCTCATCCTGTTCCTCCTTGCACAAAGGAGCAGATACCGATCCTGCTGAGGGTTGAAGGACCTTCTACGGCCCTGTCCAGCTCTCCTGGAGTAACTACCTGTCTCCTGGAATCTCCTCCATGGGTCCAGGTACCGCAGTGATTCCCTGGTCCAGATCTGGGAGGAGATCCCCCAGGACACCATCCGTAGTCTCATTAGGAGCATGCCCCGACGTTGTCAGGCATGCGTACAAGCACGTGGGGGCCACACAAACTACTGAGAATCATTTTGAGTTGCTACAATGACATTTTAGCAAAATGGACCAGTCTGCTGCATCATTTTTTCACTTTCATTTTTGGGGTGTCTTTGATTTCCCCCCTCTATAGGGTGATCATTTTCATTTCTATCAAATGATGTGGCATCATTTTGTTACTAATAGTAGTAGTAGTAGTAGTACTTTATTAATCCCACAGCAGGGAAATTCATCTGTTACAGCAGCAAGCAAGATACACAAGTATGTACACAAGTAAAGAATGCATAGTCATAGACAATGCATGCAATGCATAGACATAGTGAAATACAAAATGGTTCAGGTGTTGTAGAGCCTTATAGCGGTCCAGGGTAAAAGATTCAAGATTCAAGAGAGTTTTATTGTCATGTGCATGGTAAAACAGCAGTTATACTATGCAATGAAAATCTTATTCTGTTCATTCTCCCAAGAATATGCAGAATACATCAACCAATTATTATCAGGAAAGATATTCAAGATCATTTTTTCCCCAGTTTAGATCTGATGTGTTTTCCAAGTGTTCCTTTAATTTTTTTTGAGCAGTGTATATATATATATATATATATATATATATATATATATATATATATATATATATATATAACTTCTTAGCCTATGAATAGTATGGGTCCCCAATGCATGTCAATATTGCTAATAAAAACATAATTAAAACAAGAAATGTACTCGTCACTTCACCCACTCAGTACTGGAGGTTAAGAAGTAAATATTGTCGCGAGGTACAAAAGCCTATTAATTTGAGATATATAGGTAGTATAGGATGTGTAGAGAGAGACCAGTATATACAAGTACAAGTACTGTATCTTGATTTCAAGATAAATCCGTATGCAGTCTATGGGCAAGGAGAAGGCAATAAAGCAGAGTTGCATAATGTCTCACGTTGCCCTGTTGTACAACACTTGTTATAATTTGTACAACATGCTCGCGAACGATTAAAAGGAACCAATTTCCCGGGTAACTCACTCTTTTGGCAATGACCGAAGACAACATTTGAATCCTCGTCTTGTCACGTCGCTGACCTCTGGAGAGACGACCGTCTGCAATGTGGACGTCGCCCAACGTCAGAAAACAAAACGTCCTCTTTCGTCACACGCATTTGTGATTGGCGCACGGCGGACACGTGACGCACCATCGCAAATGGCGTTACCACCCCGGATAAAACTTGTTAATAACGCAGCCACATGTACATGTAATAAAGATATTAGTGCACCAGCTCGTTTGTAATCTTTATTAACGTATGTCGTATGGGCTAGTATTACCGTTTCCCCAAATTTGACACACGAGGAGGCTCATGGGAACAATCAAGCGCGTCGAGTGTGTTGCCAGCCGGTATTATTTAGCAGATGCACTTGACCAGCCAGGTACGTTAGCTACAATATCGGTGAACCAGAAAAACGAAACTGTAGAAGTATAAATAACCAGTGCATGTTTTCATTAAGCTGTTGTTTCCCCTTGTGTCGTTCTGTGTGTTAGTCTTATGCAGTAAAACATCATTTTTGTACATCCGTGTGCAACGTTAGCTATCGTTAGCAAATGTCAAGACAGTATAAATCGTGACCGAGTATTGTTGATCGTTTCATAATATAATGCGCCCTGAGTGAACGTGCATTCTGAACCCCCAGTGTTCTTAATTTTATACACTCAAGCAAGTGCATCATCACTATCATCCATTGAATGATCTCAGGCCCTGGGGATGGCTGCTATCGGGCCAAGTCAATCCAAAAAGGGTGCAGTGTACAGTGACTCCAATCCAAGCGAAGAGGTGAGTCTTGCGTTTAGTGTAAATGCATTTAGAGACAACTAAGCTGTTTGTTGTCTGGAAGTTCGCTCAGTGCAAATGTTTGTATGCAATGTTTACTATAGTTAAAAAATATATATATTACCAATCATTCAAAAAAATTGTTGATCTAGTAATTTATGCTGCACATAAACGGACATAAAAAGTACTTTTTCAAGCCCATTTTATTTTTTTAAAACCTCACTTCCTCAGCCTTAAGAGCTGCGCTGAACGCTGGGTTGACAGTTCGGGCTTTTGGCCCAACGGTCAGTGCTCTTGTCTCCTACTCCGTGAAGGTCCTGTGGTCGAGGCGCGGGCAGTGTGAAGCAGGCGGGTGACATATACACATCCGACACACATACCAAGGACTGAATGGACAATACAATACAACACTTATATCCTTTGATATTTATTGTATTAAACTGTTTACTGTATGTTTTCATACATCTGTCAATGTACATACTCTTAAAATATTCCGTTATTTTACATGCAATACCTCAATGCTTGCTGCTCAAGTCTGCTGCGCCTTATCACCATGCTGTACACTTTGTCTATATTTGACATTCTATATTTTTAAAGCTGGTAGATTTGGAACGTTTGTTTTAATGTTGGTAGAAATGGAAGTGGAGCCATCAAACTGATAAGTTTTGTTGTATACTGTGTGCAGTGACAGTAAACATCCATCCATCCATTTTCTATACCTTCTCCTCATTAGGGTCGCGGGGGCATGCTGGAGCCTATCCCAGCTGACTTCGGGCGACAGGCGGGGTACACCCAATCGCAGGGCACATGTAGACAAACAACCATTCACTCTCACATTCATACCTATGGACAATTTAGAGTAGTGGGAGGAAACCGGAGTACCCGGAGAAAACCCACGCGCACACGGGGAGATCATGCAAACTCCACACAGAAACAAGGGAGAATCGAACCCAGGTCTTCCCAATCTCCAGGCTGTTACTGTGTTGGTCAACATGCTAACCACTAGACCACCGTGCGGACCCGACAGTAAATGTATCTGTCTATTTATATTTGTGTACATTTTTTAGGATTTGGACATCAATGAAGCAGATGATCTTTTTGATGACGCCGTGCTGGCCGGCTCAGTTGAAAAAGACAAGAACGTCACTTCAGATGCAGCCGCTGGCAGGAAAACGCCAACGAAACGTGACGATGAAGCAGTCGCTGTTAAGAACAACGAAAAGGAAAAAGACCCGTCTCGAAAGTTCTCTTTATATATAGGACATTTTTCTTGGGTGAGTTGTACTTCCCTATAGATCAACACCGTCTAATGCATGTGCGTGCACGTGCACACGCAGTAAAAGCACAAATTGAAGATTTGGGTCTAAGGAGATCAATTTATTATATTTTCCTTCAAATTCAGTTTGAGTGTATAAGAATATGCACAAAGAGTTGTGTAGCAGAAGGTGAATATAAATTTTGAATGTACCTACTAATTAAAATCTCCAGGTACAACACGTTGTGGTTTTTATGATAGAATTTTCCATAAATGACAACTTTTATTTTGTTTTGTTTGTTTCTCAAAATATTATGACTTTTTAAACTATAAATATTTTAAAATGTAATATTTCAACTCTATACTGATAAAATGATATTATTTTTCCTCATAGGATTACGAGTTTATTCTTGTAAAACTGGTACTTTTTTCTAGTTAGCTAATGACTATTTTCCTCTTAATATTTTGACTTTATTGTCAATTTTTTCCTCGCAATTATGACTTAATTCCCATAACATTATGACTTTATTCTTGTAAAATTACAGTTGTCACTTTTTGCTGGGTTTTTTCCCCAACTATTTCAACTTTCTTCATGTAAAGTTTATTCTCGTAACTGTGCCTTTATTCCCGTAATATTTTTACTTTATTCTCATAACATTCTAACTTTTTCCACAACCTAATTTTCCAAAAATTACAACTTTACTTGTAAACTCTAACCCGTGGCACATTCTAAAAATATAATTTAACAAGGAAACTAAAAAAAAAAAAAACAGCTAAAATGGAAAAACTAAGTAATTTTACAAGAATAAAGTCAAAATATAAAGATAAAAATGTTTCATCTAACGAGAATAACGTCATAACATGAGGAAAAATGACATACAATGCGTAGTAGAAAAGATAAAAAGACTTTTAAAAAAAAATGTTATAATATTATGAGAAACAAACAAAACAAAGCAGTTTTTTGAAAATAATATTGCTGTGCCAGGCCTGGTGGAGCATTAAAGAGGAGGAAACTCAGCATCTGGTGATGTCCATGAGTTCAAGACTTCATTCAGACAGTCTTTGGTTTTCAACCAAGTATTAAAGATGAACGTCTCACTTTCAGTTATTTAATTTGTCCCATTACTTTTGAGCCCCTGAAATGAAGGGGTTGTGTTGAAAACAGTGCTTTCGATCCTCAATTTTTGTGCAATCTTTTTGTTCCACCCACTGAATTAAAGCTGAACGTCTGCACTTGAACCACATCTGAATTGTTTGATTTAAAATTCATTGCGGTACTGTACAGAACCAAAATTAGAAAACTTTGTCTCTGTCCAAACATTGATGGACCTCACTAGACCTAGTGAAGCTGAGGGGCAGTTTTTTTAATATATATAACTTCTTAGCATATTTTACAAAATATCAAAGTGGCTCATTGGGTCATTTTTGTATTGGCCCCCGACACATTCTAAAAATACAGTTACACAAAAAAACAACAGCAACATCGGGGAAAAATGCAATAGTTTTACAAGAATAAAGACTAAACATTATGAGAATAAAGTCAAAATATCCATCCATCCATTTTCGATACCACTTCTCCTTAAGAGAGAAATAGCATAAAGTTGAAATGTTAAAGACAAAAACATTTAATGCAGTCATACGGTTGTAATATTATGAGAAACAAACAAAATAAAGAAAGTTAAAATTTTAGGTTGGGTAAAAGTTATATTACGCTAATAAAGTCAAAATATTGTCAGAATAAAAACATAAAAATTAGAGGAAAAAATGTAAGTTGAAATATTTTGTACAAAAAAAAATCCAAAACATCAAAAATAGAAAAAAGAGCAAAAAAAGCTTAACATAAGGAGAAAAAGTTCAAAATGCTTTGATGCGGGCTGTTTTTTTCTTTAAATACAAAAAAAAAAAACTGTCTTTGCATATATCTGCATAGACGATAACCGAGACAGTGGGCTAAAACCGAGACATATTTTTGGCAATGATTTCCGTCAAAAACAAAAAATGCAAGAAAACCGAGGTTCCATTGTAGTTTTGAAGCTTGTAAACACTTGACATGTAGAATTGTTTCTGCAATAAAGGTAACCTGTAACCATGTTCTTTACATTCCTACACCATTTAGTGGACATCTGACAAAGACCTCATGCGTGTGGCCCGAAAGTTGGGGGTAAAGGATATCCATGAGATCAAATTTGCAGAGAACAAAACTAATGGCCAATCAAGAGGGTAAGTGAAGGGGAGGTGCTTGCGATGTTGACATGTGTTACCTTTTATGTGTCTCTTCATCTCCTTTCCACAGCTATGCAAAGGTGGTGGTGACTTCAGAGGAGTCACTAAAAACATTGTTGGAGAAAATACCCCAATGTACGATGGATGGGAAAAGCATAGACTGCCGCTTTGCCACTCATCAAAACTTCTCCGTGTTTGAGGATGTTGCCAACAAACGTAAGAGTACCACCATTTTAGTAATGGTGTGGTGTGAAAAAGTGTTTGCCCCCTTCCTGATTACTTTTTTTTTTTTTTTGCATGTTTGTCACACTTAAATGTTTCAGATCATGAAGCAAATTAAAATATTAGTCAATGACAACACAATTGAACATAAAATGCAGTTTTTAAATGAAACCTTTTATTATTAAGGGAGAAAAAAATCCAAACCTACATGGCCTTTGTGCCATAGCAGCAGTTAAATGTGGTGGTGGTAGTGTGATGGTCTGGGGCTGTTTTGCTGCTTCAGGACCTGGAAGACTTGCTGTGATAAATGGAACCATGAATTCTGTTTTCTAACAAAAAATCCTGAAGGAGAATGTCCGGCCATCTGTTGGTGACCTCAAGCTGAAACCAACTTGGGTTCTGCAGCAGGACAATGATCCAAAACACACCAGCAAGTCCACCTCTGAATGGCTGAAGAAAAACAAAATGAAGACTTTGGAGTGGCCTAGTCAAAGTCCTGACCTGAATCCTATTGAGATGCTGTGGCATGACCTTAAAAAGGCGCTTCATGCTGGAAAACCCTCCAATGTGGCTGAATGACAACAATTCTGCAAAATTCCTCCACAGCGCTGTAAGAGACTCATTGCAAGTTATCACAAACGCTTGATTGCAGTTGTTGCTGCTAAGGGGGGCCCAACCACTTATTAGGTTTAGGGAGCAATCACTTTTTCACACAGTTAATTATTTATTTGATGATCTGAAACATTTAAGTGTGACCAACATGCAAAAAAATAAGGAAGAGGGCAAGCACTTTTTTCACACCGCTGTACATCACCATGACTCAAAAATAATCACAAGCTTTTCACAGGTTTCCCCATGCGCAGTAATTCCAGGGACTTGGATTCGCCGGAGGTTTCGTCGTTTTCACGGGACACACATCCTCCCAGCGTGCCCACCCCCTTCCCGCCGCATCCACTGGGAAATGTATTTCCCTCACATTCCAGCCCTTTCCTTGGCCAGCCACGCCCTCCCTTCCCACCTGTGCCCCCCGGCATCCTCCCGCCTCCTTTATTCCCTCCTCAAGCTTTCAGCGTTCCGAGACAGCCGTCTCCAAGCCTGCATTTAAATCCAGCATACTTCACCCCGCCACCAGAAAGACACAGCAGCCATGCTTATAGCCAGCAAAAGTGAGAACGTGTTCCATTTAACAACTTACACAGCAATTGTTCATATTATTCATTTGTAAATATATCTTGATATATTTTGCAGACAAATGTCTCAAAGGGGAGAGAGAGACTATGAAGAGCTGTTGAACAGAAATAGGGCTGTGGCTAGCAGCGCCATCACCAAGGCTGTGACAGGTGCAACAGCCGGTAAGTACCCCTAATCTCATTTTTGATAAGCTCCAAACAAATCCAAAACAAATTATTGCCACTAAACTATATTAATGTCAACATTATTTTGAGACCATTTTTCCCTGAATGTAATAATAATGCATGACATTATAATACACATAATACACCATACCTCTTGTCATCCAGCCTGTTTGGTCGAGAGAAAGGAGGAAAACAAACACGCATGCACATGTCAATATATCGAGGCCGGCAAAATTATCGATTGTTTTTATTTATTGTGTGGTTAATTGATTTATTGATTGTAATGAGCCTAATTGTCACTAAACAAAATATAAATGTAAATATAATATAATTAAGATGTTTCATCAAGCAGGGTTTCTCAAGTGGTGGGTCAGGAGCCAAAAGTGCATCGCAGACAGCGGGTCAAGATTTATTCTTTTATATAATAACAGTGTTTCCCGTACATTCATTTGGGTCGGCCCGCCATGAATAAACCTGTTCGCCCATCCTTATAATAAACATGTTATAACGGGACTGGGTGAATGTAGCTTGTCTAGCATTAAACAATAGAAGTACTGTAGAATTTAGTTGAATTTTGCACAGACAGGCTGCTTAGCAACTATCAAGCCTGCTACAGCTTGCACACATAGGAAGCGCACACACATACCCTTCATTGACACAAGCTGGAGCCAGTTAGATGCAGACACACAGCCACAAGGGTACCGCCCCTGCATGGGCGGGACTCGAGAATAGCATAACAAAATAGGCACTTTCTGGTCCGAGGCGTCTTCCTTCTTCTTAATGGACTGAAGTCCAGCACTGATAATTGCTTCACTAAAGATTGAAAATATAGAACAGCGTGTCCGTCTGATCTCTTCTCGGGATAAACAAACTTGTACGTTTTCAAAACCAACATTACAAAAACAATTTACATAGCCCGACATATCTAACATTGAATTATTTTTAATGTGACAAAGTACTCAATGCAGAGATGAGTGAAATGTCAAATGTTGTGGTCCTATTTAGTGCTATTTTGACTTTTAATTTGACTTTATTGATTGTTTGCATGCATGCCTTGATCATGTCCTTCAAGGTTGCCCCAAAATCCTAAATATGTTTTTGCCGCATATTTCAACCCAGTTTTGCTGCTTGTTTATTGTCCACATCGTCTCAATGCAGGCGAACTGCGGGTGGCCATGGAAACTCTGCTAACAGCCATCGCCATCATCAAACAGTCCAGCATCTACAGAGATGAGCGCTGCCAAGCCTTGGTCACCTCTCTCAAAGACTGCCTTGTGTCCATCCAGGGAAACGCCGCCTACAGGTTTATGAGCTTCAAGACTCTCAAACTCAAACCGATCGCATAAATCACACACACACACATCGTCTAAACCATGAATGTCACACCCTTTTCAGTAGGAGTAGCAGTCACTCCGACAACCGGGAAAGAGAGCGGGAAAGGGATCGCCACAGAGAGGGTTTGCCCAGTTGGGAAGGCGCCGGAACATCTCGACGGCATAGGGAACGTTCCCGGAGTCGAGAGAGGGACAGGGAGCGCTTGCGGGACAGGCACAGAGACCAGAGGGACCGATACCGCTGACTGGGTAAGCTTGTAACGTGGCAGCTTTGTGTGGTCCACTATCACTAACGCTTGAACATCACATCGACACCGGAGGGGGCTCTCAGCAGCCTTTAGCTTCATTTTTCTTTCAACACTACGTTAATTGCAGAGTTCTTGATACTGGTACGTCCGCCTGTACGTCTGCTTTGTGTGGTTTGCTGATGATTCAGTAACTACCACCGTTTGTTTGGTTTTTTTAATCTGCACAACTCACAAAAAGTTAGGAATTCAGATTTTGGGTGTTGTGAATTTTGCCAAACAGCAAGTTGTGCATAAAAAATGCTGAAACAATGAAGAGTTGAACACGTGCATAAAAAAGTTGAGAGACGTTCACATGACATGAAGTTTACCGTGCATTTTGGGTTCATCCTGAAATTTCACCCGAATACAGGTGGTGCTCGGGTTACGAACGAGTCCCGTTCCTAGACTGTGATGTAAGTAACCCCTGAGTCACTCACACTGAGCACAGATCACATGAAGGACATACACAATACAGTAGAAAAACTCAGTACTTTTATCCCTGCGGTTGTGTTGGAGTCCTTTCTGCCTTCTTAAAATATTGTCGCAGGCTCGTCTGTTCTCCTCCCAGATTTCCGTGTAACAGCGTGCGGAATCCATGACCCCTCTAGAACTCATTTGCATTCAATAATCTTTATCCAGGCTTCAAACTCTTTCTTTCAACTGAAAAAATAGAAGCACACCACTACACACCAATACAGACCGTCCAAATAAATGTCTATATTCGTTCCATTCAAAGTTAAACCCGAATAAGAGGATTGGCGTTTCGCTCACCGCTGTCTGGTGTTATAGTAATTCTCCGTGGCGTGTGCACATACACAAAAACAGTCTCGGAGAAGCGACCGATAATTTGGAGTCATTGTGTTGGTATGATTTTGCTAACGTTAGGAGCAAATTCGCTATTATTTGCTGGCAACAAACATAACTAATGGGCATGCAGGTGTTACGTGGGGAGCGGCTTGCATCTTGGGAGCAGGAACTAATCCAGTAATCCCTCATCTATCGCGGTTAATTGGTTCAAGACCTGACAGTTTACAATCTTTTAAATAGGGGGTTTAACATTATTACAGCCCTTAAGACATTAAATAACACTCCTACAGTCACCTCTAAATTTGTATTACCCAATATAGTAGGTATAATCAGAGAAAATAAAACAGACATAAATAAGATAACATAGACTCACACGTTAGCAGTTCCTTGTTTTCTGGACAGTGTATTTATTACCTAATATAGTAGCCAGATTAAGAGTAAATAAGCCAAGTAAGATGTAAATAAAACTCTAGTAAAAGTGTCTCCTGTGGAACTTTAGTGAGGAGTGTAGTGCCTCACAGAACACCGACACCTCGTGGCCAATGTAGAATACTACATTCACAATTACAGTGCTTCTTCTGCCTTGTATTTGTATTTTACTTCATTTAGTTCAGTGGTCTCCAACCTTTTTTGACCCACGGACCGGCTTGAGTTCCCACAAATCTCCCGCGGACCAGGGGAGAGTTTGTAAATTATAGCCATCTAATTTATCTTATTTATGATGTATTGTGTAAAACTAAGACATGAGCAACATCACATTAAAAGCACAAAATGAATGCGGACCCACCATCCACCAGTACAAGCCTGGAGTGTGTTTTCCAGAGAGATTATTACATCAATGTTTGACGTGTGTGGTAAAAGGCAGTGTGCTAGCATTAATTCACTTCAGACAAATGTGCACATTAGCACTCAATAAGTCATCAAAACTTACCTTCATGCATTCGCACATAGTATCAGCATTTGACACCAAATATGAGGTGAAAGAAAACCAGTAAACCTACAGTTTAGTAGTCTATCTGTGCAGCATGAAAGTTAGCACATGCATGTCAGTGCGTTCAGGGACCATCGAACAAAGTGGGACGTGGCGCCACTTGCAACAAACAACATATAAATGCCAAAACTATGGGATTTGTAACTGTATATTATTTTTTAATATAAAATAATGGCCCTTATTTCCGAAATTGATATTAATTTACAGAAAATTTGATGTAGTTATTGACAAGTGTATTTTTTGCTTTTTGCTTAATTTAGGCCAATAATAAGTACAATTTGCTGAAATATTTTTTTACTAATAATAGGCTGTATTCAACCACAAAACTGATCATTTATTAATTTTTGAAAAACCACAATACTGTATAGCGAGGGAGCGTTAATCGAACCGCGATATTGCAAGGGATTACTGTATATTGTGGGCGTGTCTCCTGTCACTGCGCTTTTTATGATGTTCATTTTCACTTCCATGATGATGGCTTTCCTTTTCTTTGGCGCACTGCCGCATTTGGAGACACAATGACGTGTTAAAAGGGACCTAATCAGCGATGTTATTCTTCCTCGGTGTGGCTGCTCAGGCACACACTTCATTCTTATGCTCCTTATGCGCGGCTCGTATTCTTCCACCAGCGCGAGCTGTAACTAGTTCTCGAGCAAGTCCTGATCGTCTTCAGGGACCAAAATTACGTTTTAGTTCATTTACGGGAGCGCCTAAACCAAGGACCACCTGTATCCCGTGACTTTTTTGTGAGTAGTGTGCGTCATGAAGGTCAAATGAAAGGATTTACCTGTTTGAAAGGCCACCAATGATTATTTTAGAGGACACTTATGTACGTCAGTGTGTTCAGAAAGTATAATCGGACCACTTCAATTAGGTCACATTTATGTTCCATACTTAGTAACTAATTTTTTTAAACCACCACATCTAACAATAAAGCAAAGGTAAAGTGCTGACTTTTTTCGGTGAAAATTCAATGATTGATCGTTTCGGCACAACAAATGTGGAAAAACTGCAGGCCAGCTGAATACTTTCCCATCATTCTTTTGTAATAGGAACTTCTTGAATGTTTTTCTTCAGACCGCTGCTGTTGGAAGTGTACCGAGGAAATGTGCTTTTGTTTCTGCACACACTTGTAAAAAAGACTCAATGTCAAAAGCCTGTACTTGTTTCTTTATCGACTCCTGATAGGACTTGTTTGAAGGATATACTGTGTAGATTCATTCAGATTAGAATCCTTGCATGTGCAGACGCCTGCAAATGTACATAACACTGTGTCATGTTCGTCATTGTCTTTTGTATTATATTAAAAAAAAAACTCCCTAAACTGTATCCATGTTATTTTTCAGTTTGCTGTTCCAAGTGTACATTTACCAGTCGTCCCTCATTTGTCAGTTAATTGGTTCCAGACCCGACCGTGATAAGTGAATTCCTGTAAAGTGGGATTCAATATTAATAAAATAAATGTTTTCATAGTTAGAGCATAGAAACCCTGTTCATGACCCTCTAAATGTTTCTCAAATTTATTAGAGCCCTCTATACATGAAGTAACACCCCTATAGTCACCTTTACACTCCTATTACGTACCCAATATAGTAGACATGATAAGCGATGAGACATAACTCGCACGTAGTTCCTTGTAGTATCTCGAACATAATGTGGGTCGATGGTACGGCATTAAAAAAATATAAAAGCCTCATCCATCCTTACTATTCCCACAGACAAGTCATGGTGACATTTAACAGCTTTATTTAGAAAAGAAAAACATATTTCAAAAGTCTATTGAGGTGAAAGCAACATTCTTGTCATTCGAAGGAAGCCAGTTGTAACTACTTTTCCAGAGGAGCGTAATTCAACAGCTTCTCAATCAGATCCACGTGAGAGAGGAGCATCCTGCGACAGCAGTATCTCTTCAGACCCAGGGCGTCAAGAGCGTCGCTGAGCGGGTGGGAAGAAGAAAAAGTATGTTCACAATCACTCATAGTAGCAGCAGGAGCCGCTGCTCGTACGCTCTTTCATGTTAGTCTTTAAAGACTAAAAAGACCATTTAGAGGGGTCTGAATACCCGCTAAATTGGCAACCCCTACATCATCTTAGTCTCTGGCAAACCTCACTATATGAGGTTTGTTAAGAAGCAGAGTTACAATGCCATCTACTTTACGGAGTTGTGAAACACGCTACACAGAAAGTCCCATTAGAATGTGTTGGAGGAAAGCCTGCATCAGCCCGGAATTCTAGCCAGGAGGACCCAGCAGGCCTACAGTGCCACCTCAAGCCGCTTAAAGGCAGAAGACGGAAGCGTGGTTGTCACAGTAGCATGAGGACCAGGTTAAAGGCCACACAGTGACTCTAATTCCATCGCTTCTATCGATCATCTTTCATCATTATTCATTACTGTTAAGTACCCATACAGTTTAAAATGCATTGATTATGTGTGAGGCTTAAAGTGTCAAAAAGTCATTTTTAATGGGTGCGACCATTATTTGAAGCATTTGGAATAGCTGTACTTAATATTTGTATAAGAATAAAATGTGTAACACACTTCTCAGATTGTCTTACCCTTCTGTGTACTCTGCCTGGAGGAGGCCAAGGTACATCTCCCACTTATTACCCACGATCTTTCCACATGTGAAGCACCGGACTGGGATGATCATTTTCCGAGCACCTGGACACAGGCACACTTCCTTTTACTCAGTACTCGCAAACGATTTTTAAAAAAGTGGAAGGCGCACAGTACACAGACACGGTCAGTCATGTATACATTTATCACTATGGTAACCTGTAGCTGTACTCTACAGTGATTCCGAATACAGTGCAGTGCAAAAAAACAATCATGTTAACACATTAACTCGTCACCTCTTTGACATAACCAATATTAAGTATGAAAGTGTATAAAGTTAGATAGCTCCCACTCAATGTATATTCCCATACGTCCGTAATCTTTGTTAGGGTTAGCTCATGTTTTGCTAACAACAAATTCCCATGGTTTACGCACGATGCTGTTAGCGCTAACGCTGCGATGCTAGCTTGATTTCCTCTACTAACTCGAAGAACTACTATTCAATCTACCCTAACATCTGACTAACAAAATGTTAACCTTTTATTTAACTCACCTTTACTGGCCGCGTTGCTCTACACCCAATAATTTACACGACAGCTCAGGACATGTGCTGTGCGGACTTCGAGGGAGCTAGCTTGTGTGCGTCACCACATCACGTGACGAAAAACACGTCCGGTCTTGTCCCTTCAGAATAAAGTATTGATTTAACAGGACTGATTGAATTGTAATATATTGCCAACCCTCTCGTTTTAATAGTTTCCCGTGTTTTAACTTACGTGTAAACATAAAGCTTCTCCGATTCTGCCTGTGCAGCACGGCTTCCGGTCCGCTCGGCCAACATCGGCGGAACACATCCTGTAGCCAGTAAAATCAGGCCTTCAAAATAAAAGCCAGTTGAAAAAAAAACACGGTTGAGCCATACAAAAGAAAGGATTTCTTCTTGTGGAGGATCAGAATTTTCCATATTTTCCTTGAATATTTCCATTATTTTAGAATACAAAATGATTGTGATACGTTAAATTCCTGTTACCTAATGAGTATTTCACCTGTTGAAAACACAAATACCAACCTGTAAACTGACCCTTGTTATTATTAAGGTACAACAGCTTTTGAAAAACGTTGGACTGCTCCTTGCACAATTTCCATGATTCTTTTTTTTTATTACCGTCCGAAATATACAAAACACATTTGAGGTTAGTTCACTTCCTTTAATAAAGGCTGCATCACAACCACATTCTTTGTACTGTATACACTAGGGGAGGAGGGGAGTACCCGAGATAAGATATTAGTTTTGATATATCAAAAATATATCCATATATAGCCATCATTACCATTACAGTCACCATGAACACACAAATGCTATCATTTCTAACATCATTGTCATTGCCATTTTAAACATCATACATGACCATCACCAGTGTTACATCTTCATTATTTATTATAATTTGCTACAGCACGGTATATGTGCCAACTGAGGAATCCTATCTGAATTATTGCATTTATACGCTGTTGAAGTTATTAAAAGAAGATTTTTTTTTCAGTACACTGATTTGTACAATGTCAGGTGAAGTTAGTTCTACTTTTGGCGTTGTATCATATGAATGAGTTAGGGGTGCAGAATGTACAGAAACACACACACACGAGATTAATGATGACAAATGGGTTACAAATTGTTCCACAACCTCTCAACCTAAATGAAAAAGTGGCCTTTTAACAGGGACGTGACTTGTGAATGAACACAGGAACACACACGGAAGCCAACGTGGCTGCTTGACTCAACGTTTCTAAGATCCGCTTGCATTACATTAGCATTTTATAATGCTTCTATACATACTGTACTTAGCATTTAATAAGCTTTTCAAAACCCGCCTTGATCTTGATGGCACACACAGAGAGAACAGCACGGCAAAATGAAGCCAGATTCAACTGCAGCCGCTGAACCTGATACCGGACCGCTAATGACTGGTCTGCCGGTCTACAGCTAAGTAGTTACGGTCAAAAGATGTGAGCATACAGATTTGGAACGTGCCCAGATGCTGTGCAGCTAATGATTTGTGACAACATGTGACGGGAACGTAACATTCTTATTCTACAAACAGCTTTGCAACACCAGTCTGCCATATCCAAGCCGTCATGTTGTCAGGGCATTGCATCCACCAAAACTGGACTGTTCAGGTCGTCTTAGAAGACGTTTCGCCTCTCATCCGAGCAGGCTTCATCGGCTCTTGCTTAAAGACTAGATAGGACAGTATGCACAGTCCCTTGAGACTAGAGCTGATCCCTCATATTAGCTGTCCTATCTAGTAAACTGATAGTACTAGATTCAAGAGTACTATGCATATGACAATAAAACTCTTGAATCTAGTACTATCAGTTTATGCTCAAAGACCAAATAGGATGGCAAGCACATTCCCATCAGACTGAACCTGTCCTATCAGTTTATGCAGTATGCACCGTACACTCAAATTAGAGCTGTTTATGCTTAACCAGACCAGGCAGGATAGGATGCACCATCCCATCAGGCTACAGCTGTCCTATCTTATCATTTTATGTTCAAAGACCAGATAAACAGTATGCACTGCCCCCTCAGATTAGAGCTGTCCTATCTAGTCCTCAAAGACCAGACAGAACAGTATGCAACCTCCCATCAGATTCGAGCAGTCCTATCTAGTCCTCAAAGACCAGCTAGCTGTCTTATCTAGTCCTACCAGTTTATGCTCAACGACCAGATAGGACAGTATGCACCGTCCCCTCAGACCCCTCAAAGACCAGATAGGACAGTATGCACAATCCTTCATCTGAGCTGTCCTATCTAGTCCTATCCATTTATACTCAATGACAAAATAGGATGGTTTGCACCATGCCTCCAGACTAAAGCTGTCCTATCTTGTCTTATCAGTTTATGCCCAATGACCAAATAAGATGGTATGCACCATGCCGCCAGACTAGAGCTGTCCTATCTAGTCCTATCAGTTTATGCTCAAACACCAGATGTTACAGTATGATAAGCACCACCCCCTCAGATTAGAGCTGTCCTATCGAATCTTCAAAAACCAGATAGGACAGTAAGCACTGTTTTCTCATATTAGAGCTGTCCTATTTGGTCCTATCAGTTTATACTCGATAACCAGATAGGCCCAGTGTGCGCCATCCCATCAGACTAGAGCTGTCCTATCTAGTCAGCATGAAGTGATGAAGCCTGCTGTCTGGATGACCTGGGTGAATAAGAATATTCACAGGCACATGCTGTAATGCAAACAGGCCACTCTGACACCTCAGCATGCTGAATCCCTTCTAGGCTTTTGTCAGATCATCATGTCGCATCGCATTCTCACAATAGCTTGTCTTTTGAAAAGGGAACAGAAATCCAAGATAATTCTAGAAGCAACTTTTCCAGAGCTCTTTGGAAACTGAACTTTGCTTAATGTTTCAAGCTCTAATTCTGAGCAAATACACTAAAGCAGATAAAAAGGCTACTTTTACAAAGTGTATGTGTTTGGAAATATACTGAGCACTACAGTGTAAGTTTGTTTTTAAATAGAGGGAATTATAAATTTGCTTTCATGCATATGGAATTGCTTTGAGTGACTACACCTTTGCTAGCCCAAAAGAAACAAGCTGAGTGACTCCCCATCTCCTATCTCAACCGGGACCATCTGTGTGACCCAACTCATCAGTCAATTCTCGTCGCTGAAATTAGGATTTTAATTCCTCCTTGCCAGCAGAATCGCCCCCAACAAAATGGCCCCCACTGCAATGACAGCACCACCGATGAGGAAGGGCTTCAGGTGCTCTAGAGAGTCTGAGCTGCAGGCACCTGCGTCATCTTCTGCCGCCCCATCCTGGGGGGGAGGTATCTCTGGTTCAGGGGTGGCAGGGGCAGGGTCGGCCTTACGCGGGGGGGCCGCTGGCTCCTTCTTCTCTGCTTTTGATGGCCCCTTGGGCGTGGGAGCTGCGGACTTGGCCTTGGCGTCCATGGATTGCGGGGACTGAAGTTTGCTCTAGTCAGGGACAGGAGGCTTTGTGAGGTCAGCTCTGTGGCAAACAGACACAAAGATTACGTCTGCTGTATGATCAGACGTGGGAGACATGAAATAGGAACAAGTCTTAGCATGTAGCAGGAGCGCAGGGCCTTAAATATGACCTTGAGGAAATAACACTAGGATGTGTGCGTGCTGAGCCTCCGTGCATTGTTAGTATTACAAAAAAAAATGTGTCGCTACGGCGTCCTTTTTCAAAACCCTGATGAAGACCAGCCTGCAGAACCTATTCATAGTCGCTAGGTAAATGTTGGAGAAAAGTAACCCTGATTGAATCTGCCTTTCTTATCTATTTGTCAAAGACCATGAGTCATAGGAACTATAAATAGACGACAAGATGGAGGAAGAAAATGTGCATCAACGTGACTGCTGTTGCATCCGTGAAAGTTCTCACGCGCCCGCTGACCTGACATCAGTGGATGCGTTTGGAAAGGAACACGGCTTGCATTCCACAGTCCATCCATTATGGACGCATTTGATTTAAAAAAAAAATGCCGACTAATGCATCCTGCTGCTGTCTAGTGAGAGATAAAACGGACACGACATACCTCTCCTGCAGCTCCCCAGCAATTAGCGGAATTATCAACGCAGAAAGCGCCGCAGCAGTCGCTGTTTGCCAGAATATAAGGAAATGACAGAAAGCAGAAAGATGGAGGGCACGGGGAGGAGAATAGAGGAGAGACGGGGATGTACCATCTGGCACACAAGGTGGGGGGAGTCTATTTGATTAGATTCTTCCTTTGGGGTTTAAAAACAGCCATTTTTGGATGCAGCAAGTGTTATTGCAGTTCGGTATTTCAGAAAATACAACAATATGTTTACCCATCATTAATTATTAATGAAGAAAATGGACTAAACAAAAGCAGCACACCATCAATAGCCAAAAAAATTACATGACTTTTTCAGTTGTCTTAAAGCACCTGCGCCTTTGTTGTGACTGCAGATCAGTTTGAGGGAAGGGGCTCATCAATTAAATCACCTGCTGAAGAAACTGGTTGGAGAGAAAACCTGCAGCGTCTCGGCCCTCCGGGGCACGAGTTTGACACATGTGGTTTACATAATGTGACCTGGATATTAACCAAGCGACATTGTTGTTATTATTGTTATTAACATTGTTATGCCTCACCTCACCAACAGACCACAGTATGTGAGGCTCCGTCACTGTGTGTCTGACATGGTACTCTGCAGCACAGGTGCCCCTCAGGGTACGGTGCTCTCCCCTTTCCTCTTCACCCTCTACACCTCGGACTTCACACACAACTCCACACAGTGTCACATCCAGAAGTTCTCTGATGACACAGCCATGGTTTTTTGTGTTTCAGAGGGGAATGATCTGGAATACAAGATGGTCATCAGGGACTTTGTCAGCTGGAGTGAGCTTAACCAGCTACAACTCAAGACAAGACAAAGGAGATGATCATTAACTTCCAGAGGAAACCATCCCATTTCACACCGGTGAACATCCAGGGAGCGGACATAGAGTTGGTAGACAGCTACAAATTCCTGGGTGTTCACCTTAACAACAAGCTGGACTGGTCCGTCAACACCCACGCCCTCTACAAGAAGGGCCAGAGTCGCCTCCTCCTGCTGAGGAGACTGAGGTCCTTTGGTGTGTGCAGGACTCTCTTACGGACCTTTTATGACTCTGTGGTGGCCTCAGCCATCTTCTATGCTGTGGGCTGCTGGAGAGGGGGCAGCATGGACAGGGACAGGAGCAGGATCAATAGGCTGATCAGGAGAGAGAGCTCTGTCCTGGACGGTCCTCTGGACTCCGTGGAGGAAGTGGGGGAGAGAAGGATGTTGGCTAAGCTGACATCCATCATGGACAACACCTCTCACCCGCTACATGACACTGAGGGTTCCCTTAGCAGCTCCTTCAGCAGCAGACTGTCACACCCACGGTGTAAGAAGGAGAGGTTCCGCAGATCCTTCATACCGACCGCTGTCAGGCTCTACAACACCTGCACCACCTGAACCATGTTGTAGTCACTATGTATTCTTTACTTGCGTATCTTGCTTGCTGCTGTAACAAGTGAATTTCCCTGCTGTGGGATAAATAAAGTACAATACAAATACAAATACAAATGCCGAAGAACTAAGTTACTGGTGTTGTGACACCTCGCCACAGCACAACGGCTAGCTACTAGCCTACAGCCTTAACATATATAATTTTTTTTATTATTAAGTTGGCTGCTTTGCGTATTTCACTTATCGCAGGCTATTTTGGGAACCTATCCCTCGCGATAAATGAGGGAACACTGTATACAACATTCTAGATGTCATCGGCATGTTGACACAGCAATTAAAATCATTCACCAGTTTATATATCGGGAAATAAATGTCTTCAATTGAAAACTATTTCATTAAAATAGTAAATTAACATTTATTATCACATAAACACACACAGAAGTATCCAAAATGGGTATCGTTAAGTACCGGTATACCAGGTATTGGTACCGTATGGGTTCAAATGTGAAAGGTGCCCATCCCTACTCTGACACATGATTTTCTGTCGCTACACACCATCTATGATCCACTGTGATCCACCACAACCAACTAAATGGAGGTGTTTCCACACCGCTGGTAGTACAGTATCAGTATTGGATCCATCCTAGCGCAAAAAAATAAGTTGGATGTTTTTCAGTTATCTTCTATGTTTATTTTCACAAACATCCGTGTTTTTTGTTGTGTTATTCAATACATTGTTGATATTATGTTTATATGTTGTTGAGTTATTGTGTGTAATAAAAGGGAATGGGAACTTTATTTCTGCTCAATTGTATTTAAAAAAAAAAAAGAGAGCGAGGGAATAGTTTTGTTGATGTCGTGATATTGTCTTATATGTTGTATTTATATTGAGTGAAATTGTTCAAACCAATATGGTCGTTGATAATAATGTTTTTGTTTGTGTAAAGTGGCAATGAGTTTGAATAATTTCAAAAAGTATCAGTATCGGTATTGCTGATGTGCGCCAGCATTTACTTGGTATCGGATCGATACAAAAATGTGCCGTATTGCCCCCCACCAACATCATCCTGTGACCATTTGTTCGCAAAGTATGCAGTGTCGACAATAACTCAGTAGTAAATGTTTTATTTTATGTTTTTTTCTGGATGAAGATAGTCATGCCGTTGCCTTTAAACAGAGAAATCGTTTTAATGTGTTTATTTAATGAACTTTCACCCATCCACGCCCAGTATACCAAAGAGAAAGTGCGATTCGAGACCGTGGGAACGCCCCTTCTGGCTGTCGTACGTCGTGAGTGTATAAGCTGTACTCGCTGACTGTGTTCTGAAACCGAGTCACTAACGTCTGTCGTGTGTTTTGGTTGAGGCGTAACCTTCACATCGCGTTTAATTGAGTGATGTTGACGTTTCAGCGATGAGCAGGGAGACATTCTTCGGCTTCGACGGTGAACTGTGCGGGCAGGGATTCATCTCCCCCACGCGCTGTCATCTTTGCAGCGGTAGCCGACCTCTTGATAGTTACCAGGGATGGGCGATACGGCTATACTTGGTATCGATTCGATACGAAGAACATAAGGGGAAGGCGTAACGGATACCGATACAGATACCAATACTGGTACCGATACGTTTCACTTGAAAAATGTCAGGATTTTTGAAAGATTTTGCCTTTAATTTGTTAATCACGATTATAATCAGAAGAAAACAGAAAGATTTCAGGCCAGGGGCGTCCAAACTTTTTCCATGCTGAAAAATCTAATCCATGGATGGGACTTTGATCATTTTATACATGTTTGAAATTTTGTTAAAAGGCTAAACAAAATATCTAAACTAGAAATAATATAAAATAAATAACCAAGTAGACAAAATAAAAACTATAATTAATTATTATCAACATTGCAGCCGTTTCTCTTTACATTGTATTTGTTTTTAATGAATTAAAAATAATGTAATGAATAATACATCTAATGAATAATAATTGCATTAATTGTTTACACATATCTATATTTTCCCCAAGTTTTGATGGTTTTTTAATGAGTAAGCATCTAAGTAAATAAAAGAAAAATATAATTATTATCAACATTTCAGCCTTTTCTCTTTACATTGTATAAGTTTTTAATTAAAAATAATGTAATGAATTAATACAAAAAATAGAATTGCATTAATTGTTTACATTATAGCTATATTTTCCCCAACTTTTGCTGTTTAAAAAAAATAATTTCTACAATGTGCTGTGGGCCAATAACGTCTTTGTGAACAGTTCAACAATGTATGAATACAACAATATAAGACAGTGTAACAATATCAATAAAACAATACAATGATTATTTTATATTACGTAACATTCTTGAGCAAAGAGTGCAAACTAAGGTGAACAAAAGCCAAAACCAATAACATACCAATGTAGTTTATTAGCAATACAACAATACTAACAACACGCGAACAAAAACACACGTTTGTGAAAATAAACAGGGGACCTGGATAATATCAATCTCATCACTCTGGTATCGATCCGATGCCGCCACTACTCTAAGTATCGACATGATCGCTATTTGTATGGATCCGCCCAACCAACCCTCACAAACCACCAGTGGCGCCCTTCCTCCGCAATAAGCGAGTCAGGTATGCGCCATCACAACGCGGTACGTGATATGCGCAGTGGAACGCGGAAGGGGAATTGCTTCTTGGTTCATAATTCGTAGATATGTACCGGGAGGGTGGGCCTGGTTCTCGTGGAATGCTGCCCGTGTTTTCGTTGCTGAGATTCGGGAGTTGTCCGGCGGCTGGTGGCGCACACACGCCTCTGACTTCAACGTGGACACAGACAGGCTAGTCGAGGAGCCTGCTGGTGCCGTGGATTTTTTTCTTCTTTCTGGGGGCATGAAAATGGGACAGAAGGAGCTGCCACAGCCGAAGACGTGTTGCTCTTAAGCGGTTTGAAGACGATGACACGCACGCAAGACTTTATCTTCTGATTAGCCCATTCATTCTTCAGCGGTAATGGTAGCGGTTCGGCTATCATAAAAAAAATCGAACGGTGACGCGTTCACGGACTTGTCCCCTGCATCTTTTGGGGTCGGGAGAACGAGGCTGACTAGGCGGTTCTCCAGTCGGGGGGGATATGGGCGAGCAAGGGGAACCGATGCAGTGGTTCGAGTCACGGCAGCGTGAAAACACAGGTGAGGCACCGGATGAACACGCTTGTATGAATTGGCACATTCGGGGGTTGGTGTTGGACAAGGTTATTGATTTCGAGCACACGTTCATAGGCCACATCCCACCTAGCAAGGCCTGCAGAATGACACCCTGAGCAGTTGGCCTCCTTAATGTATACAAGGCTACTGCCTGTGCTCACACTATTCAAACACAGCCACACAACATGCAACGCACACACACACACACACACACACACACACACACACACGGTGCGTTCACTTGTCATATTTGATCCAGTTAAACCCAGGGCTACACAAAATATTGAAGAAATAATTGATTAACACTTGCATGCGATGTCATTTAAAAATGATGCTTTTTAAAATGTTACCAATAAACACTCGTTGGCCAGGGTGAGTTGGCACCGCTGCCCTGGTTCTCCCGGCGCCAAGGCTCGCTGGCTAATCATTCATCGGCTTTTCGAGAAATCCCAAATTAATTGACTTTTCCTTTGATCCAATTAGGTTCATTTGGTCTATCGGTGATAATTTCTAAACCAGGGATGTCCAAAGTGCGGTCCCGTGGGGGCTATTTGCAGCCCGCGGCACATTCTAAAAATATAATTTAACAAAAAAAAACAGCATAAAAAATGGAAATACCTGCATTAATTTTACAAGAATAAAATCAAAACATTAAGAGAAAAAACATGCAATCTAATGAGGAAAAAGTCGTAATTTTGTGAGGAAAAACTAACATCGTTTTAGTAGCATCAAGTTAAAATATTAAAGAAAGATGTATTTTTTAAAAGTCGTAATATTATGAAATAAAAAAAAACAACAAATAAAGTTGTAATTTTTGACTGAATTAGGTTGGGGATAAGGTTATAATGTTACGAGCATAAAGACAAAATATTATTGGAGTGAAGTTATCATTGCGGAAAGAACATTTACAAAAAGAAAGCTGAAATAGTTGGCAAATTAAAAGAAAAAAACAGCAGTAATTTTATGAGAATAAAGTCAAAATATTAAGAGAAAAAAAGTTGTATTCTAATAAGAAAAAAAGGTAATTTTACAAGAATAATGTCATAATGTTATGAGGAAAAACAGCACAAAGCTGAAATATTAAAGAAAGACATTATTCTTTTTCAATCGTAAAACAAACAACAACAACAACAAAAAAAGATGTCATTTTTGGAAAATTAGGTTGGGGGAAAAGTTATAATGTTACGAGAATAAAGTTATAATTATAAGAGAAAAATTGACGAGAAGAAAGTTCAAATAGCAGGCGAATTAAAAGAAAAAAAACAGCAGAAATGATAATTAAAAAAACAGCTGCAATTTTACAAGATGTAATATTGTAATTTTAGATAATATTACGAGGGGGAAAAAAAACCTTTTAGTACCATAAAGCTGAAATATTACAGAAAAAAGGTGTACTTTTTAAGAATCACAGTATGAAAAACAAACAAAATAAGGAATAAAGATGTAAATTTTGGAAAATTAGGTTGCGGAAAAACATATAATATTACAAGAACAAAGTCAAAATATTACGGGAATAAAGTCATAATTATGAGAAGAATATTTACAAGAAGGAAGTCGAAATAGTTGGAAAAAACAATAGCAGCAGAAAATAAATAAATAAATAAATAAAAAACAGAATAAAGTCAAAACAATAAGAGGAAGAAAATGTTGTATTCTAACAAGAAAAAAATAATTTTACAAGAATGTTGTGGCAGCATAACGTTGAAATATTAAAGAGACAATTTTTAAAAAAGTTGTGATATGCGAAACAAACAAATCAAAATAAACTTGTCCTTTTTGGAAAATTAGAATGGGGAAAAAGTTATAATATTATGGGAATAAAGTCAAAATATTACGAGAAGAAAATGCACAAAAATTACAGAAAAAAGGTTTAAATATTTGGAACATTAAAAAGAAAAACAGCAGGAAAATTTAAGGAAAAAAAGAGCAAAGTTGACACTAATAATAGGTTTTTTCACCCATAGCTGAGATACAGTTTTGTCTTGAAATGTATATCATCCAGACGATCAGTGTGGCCCACGGCGGCAACAGTTTGGACATCCGTTTCTACACAGTTCTTTGATCAGACCAGAGACCTGGACTTGCAGTCTTATGAATGGTATGGAAAAACTGATGGTTTAGAATGACTTTTCTTTTGCTTTGAATCTTTGTATGTACAGTTGAGTCACTTGATGGATTATTTTCAGTCTTTCTATGTATTTCTATCAAAGTCCCCCGTCAAACTGGCCTTCTGGGACCTCCCAAGACTTATATAGTTTTGATGTACTTTACATTATTTGCTACACTGACAAAAATGTGAACGCTAACGGAACTGCACGAAAGTGACCACCAAGTAGCTTTTTTTTTAAAATTTAAATTTAAATTTTTACATTTATGGTTTGAACCAGAGTACTGAACTACTACTGTTGTTGACAAGCCATTTAAACTTGTGATCCTATGACACTTCTGCCTTTTTAAATTGCAAATAATGTGTTTGATTACAGTTGTACACCTGTCTCGACACCTCAAAGTGTCTGGAAAAACAACAAGTCTACTGATTACTGTGTTTACTGTGGGTGCAGGACAACAAGTCACTGAGTTAAGGGAAGACAAACGTTGAACAATTGTGAAACGCTCATTGTTACACAGAAAGTGGTACGTTACCACAGACAAGGTTGTGTTTTGCTACTCGTTATGTTGTTTATGAGCACAAATGCACAGTGAATGAAACTTTTGTATAGCATCTGAGCATTTATTCTTAGCAGTTAGCGAATATACACGTTCTATTTAGGATTGTTGACTGTAGACAAGACGACACACATGACTTAGACGCACAAACTTATAATGTAGTTTATATTTTAGTTCATAATACGGTGTTTTCCATATGTTCCCATATGGTTGCGGCAGGCCGCCACAAATAGATTTGGCACTGCCTGTTCGCCCTCGCTCATGAACACACTATGATGGGACTGTCTGTGAATGGAGCTCGTTGTTGCGACTCGCGATTCAGCTGAAGCTTGTTGCTTCAGTTGATCGAGTAATCGGTTAGGCCCTACACCAGGGGTGTCCAAAGTGTGACCCGGGACGTCATTTGTGGCCCTTGGCTGTTTTTTTTTTAAGTGGTCCATAGGAAAAAAAGAAAAGACAAGAAAAAAGACAAAAAAACAAGTAAAGTTGTTTAAAAAAAGCAAAAAATCAGTAAGAATAAAGTCAAAATATTAAGAGAAAAAAGTTGTCATCTAGTGAGAAAAGGGGATAATTTTCCGAGAACGTTATATTATGTGGAAAAATCATTTTAGTAGCATAAGGTTGAAATGATACATCTTTCTTTTTTTTTAAGTCATAATATTATGAGAAACAAAAAAAGGTTGTAAGTTAGTTAAGTTAGGTTGGGGAAAAAGTTATAATGTTACGGGAATCAAGTGAAAATATTATGGGAATAAATTCATAAAACTTTGACAAGGAAATTTACAAGAAGAAAGTTGAAATAGTTGGAAAATTAAAAACAGCAAAAATGGAAAAATCAACAAAAAAGAAATGAGTGAAAATATTTATAGAAAAAAGTTGTATCGAATGGAAAAAAGTCAAGATTTTATGAGAATAAACTCGTAATAAGAGGAAAAATGTCATGGAAAAATGAACATTTGCCAAGAATATTTAAGAAAAAGTTGAAATATCTGGAAAGTTCAAAAAAGAAAAAGAGGCAAAAACAGGAAAAAAAAAAAGTGGAAAGAGTGAAGTTGATGCTAATTATAGGCTTTTTTCATCTATATCACAAAGCTGATATGTAGTTTTTTTTTTAAAATAGAAATATAACTTTTTATCCTTTAATTGTTCACTATGTGACCCTCGCTGGAAAAAGTTTGGACACCCCTGCTGTAGACGGACCAAATCAATATGAAGCAAACATAAACAGTTAGTGGTTTGGTCCGCAACATATCAGAAAAGAGGCAAAAATGTCCATCACTGTTTTCCAGAGTCAAAGCTGATGTGTGTGAATATCTTGTTTTGCCTAAAACACAGAAATAATAGCTCCCCTTTCATGGATGATTTGATAGGGTGACATTAGAGGATATTTATATTTTTACATCCAAAATTATTAATGAAATGCCAAAATAGTTGTCGATTAACTGGATAACCGATTAATCATGGATTAATGGTTGCAGTAGATGCTGTTTCTTAACACACCTCATACACACCTGGTCTGCCAGAGAATCAGAAGACGTAGCAGGAGGGATCAGTGTTGACAACATAGCGACTTTGTCGCCATATTTAGCGAGTATTCGGAGCCCTGTTGAAAAATGTTGAAAAACCCTTGTTTTTCGAAAAAAGCGCCGAGTGACAAATCTCGCGACTTTTTCTGATCTTATTGGACAAAAGCACGTATCGCTGTTCTCAATGAGCAGCGAGTCCTCCTGTGCCGCCTGCCCATCTACAAACACTCCCAGGGGGCTCCGTCTTGCTTGTGACATTTAAAAAAAACACATGCACACAAAAAGAAGCATCAGAAGAACGTTGATTTGTATTTCTACAAATATTTGTTTTGCTTGTCATGTTCTTGCTCACGTTTTGTCTGCCACGGCCTCCGTAAAATTGACATGTGCGTGCATCATGGCCAATTATGCTCATTAGACCCCACACATAGATTGCAGTCTTGTGGGAAACACTGCAACAAATATGTGTAACTAATCGTTTTAATGCATTTGATAGCCAGCAAATACATGTGGTTAAAGAAACGGTTCACCAAGGGTTGACACAAAACGTGCAACAGCAAAGTGTAGCTAATTTGTACTTTCTGGTTCTTAAAATGCCGAATTGGGTTCACTGAAACGTGACGTCTTGCTTGGTGCTAAAACCCCAGGGTTCAACCATTGTAGAAAGCGGCAAGCCCCAGGGTGACAGCACACGTAGACTGTCACCGTTTTTGCAAAAACCTCATATTTCAGAACTTCACTACCTCTTTTTTTTTTTTTTTGGTTGCCCTGACGCAAACATCCTCTCTGTTCAACTTCTTTGTCGTCTCCATTGTGTTGACTTATGAAAAGGACTTACACAGATGAATGAATCTAGTGGTGTTTTAGTTCAGTAGACCTGTTTCCTTCAAAGGCCCATGAGCGAATACAGAAAGAAAGTCTATTCAATGTTGATTAACCCACACTCTTTTTAAAAACATGCCAGGTGCCCCCAAATCAGTGATTCTTTTCAACCAATTGACAAAACTGCAGTTTGTCTGTGGTTGGCACCAGGGATGGACATAATTACTGATCAATTGTTCTCTAATAACTGAGTCATTGTGTGAAATTAATTGTTTGTGAATGTTTTTTGGGCAAAAATGAGAGTTTACATTAGGGGTGTCACGAGACTCTAACTTCCGGAGATGATGCACGAGACGAGATGAGATTTAACAGTGAGTACAGTTCATCACGCGGTTGTTCTTCAGACCACTGTTTAGTTGAGACAGAAAATGCAGCGCCCCTGCTGGTGGCAGCCCAGTAGTGCACTCCATTTCGACTTAGTTGCTTGAAGATGCAAGTAATCAACAATCAGTCATGACGGTCCCTAACTCTGATATCCTACGCAAGGTTGGCATGTCTGCAAATCGTGTCCGCCGTGTATTTATACACAACGAATGAAGGCGAAATTATATTCCTCAGTAAATCATAGGTGTGAAATATGGGTGTATTGAATCAAGGATATGAGACTGTAAAGGGAGGGAGTGAAGATTTATTTCAACCCACATAGATGATATTGAATTATTCAACTTTGTTTTAGAGGGAAGTCCAAAGACATACAACTTACTGCTCAAGGTGGTGACACCTGTGGTTTAGTCTATACAATGATTAAAGACCGTCTCTAACTGGGGTGTCAATTTATGTATTTTGTTTTGAATTTATATAATTTGACACATATTTCATAATAAAATACTGTCATGACACGCCACCAAACTTAAATGTATGACTGGCAACATTATGTGCTTTCTGCCATCTTTAGTGGAAGAGCATTTCAATGTTTTGCCTCTATGTCGCTGGCATAGATAAATTATTTGTTGTACCGTGGAACCTCGGTTAATGCATTTTTTTTTTTTTTTGTCGAAGACGTACACAAAAGTCTTGACCCAGTTGCCTAAATTTCCTGGTTAGGGTACAATACGGTCTTGTCTTGTTATTAATACAGTGGCACCTCGGTTAGTGTTCGTCCGGTTAGCGCGTTTTTTTGGTTGACGTTGACAATTTACGCCACAATTTTTCTCCATTTGCGTTCTTTCTCCAGTTAGCGTGCAGTATGGCTGCGTGTTCTTAATGTATATTTTTTTTCACAAAACATACTTCCTTGTTGGCATCGTATTGGCTTGCAAACAAAATGGCAACCAGACCTGGAAGTTACATCTTTATAGTTTTATAATGATAGTTTTACATGCATAAAACAATTGGTTCCAGAACCGACCGCGATATATTTCCACCTAAAAATGTAATGTTTTCGTAGTTGGCACAGAAAACTTTCAAAGGTTTTAACATTATTAGAGCCCCGTAGACATGAAATAACACCCCAATAGTCACTTTTACACTCCCAGTATTTTTTTGTTTACATGACATTGTGCAGGTTACGGGATCACTGCAGAGACATAACAGACGGCTGCCGCTAGCATCGCAAGCCACAGAGCTACCTAGTTAGTCTCTCCAATGTACTTACTCTAAACTTAAATGTTTCAAGATGGACAAAGAAGCCAAAAACTTTCTACTTCCACACGGAATGAGAGGAGAACCCTTTCTTCACTCGATCTCAACCATGGCCTGTCCTTCTCAGCCATGACATGTCGCCTCGGCTCTGCTGACTCAGTAGCCTATCTCCATACAGTGTGAAAGGTAATGTAATCTAAGGTCATGTGTCATAACATTACTGATGCCTAGTGACCACAATACTACATATACTGTAACTTGTCTTTCAATATTTTTTTACTAATAATAGGCCATATTCAACCACAAAACAGCCATCATTTATTAGTTAATCATGTTTTGAAAAACGCGGTATAGTGAGGGCGCAATTTTCGAACCATGATATAGCGAGGGACGACTGTATTTGTATTTGTATTTGTTTGACTCTATTTCCATTTGTTTTGTGCATGTAAAACTATATAATTGTAAAACTGTAAAAATGTTTTTGTGTTAACATTTTTGGCTTTCTGGAATGCTTTAATTAAATGTACATTATTTCTTTTGGGAAAAATTGATTCGGTTAGCGTCCGTTTTTGTTAGAGTCACACCTTCTGGAGCGAATTAATGATGCTAACCAAGGCTCCACGGCTGTGTTGGCAACATATTTTTCTCACAAAACGGCCCCTTTAGTGGCACGTTAGCATGGAAACCGGAACCATAAGTCATTGTTCCCCACGACTCCATCGCCTGTCTATGATGTCATCAGCCGTTGACGCTGTAGTTCTTTGCTAACTAACACAGTTATGCCACAGGTCTCTGATTTTTAGATTGATCACGGCTGCAAAATCACCCACGATGGAGCCAAATGTGGTAACACGTGCCAGTATTTTGATAAAGAAGATGAGATGGAAATAAATGATCATTTTTGGACCAGTTAAGTGAAATTGGATAAATTAGGAACCACTGCTCTATTGTATGCTTTGTGTCCCGGTGCTGATGATCAGTGCAGGCGATGCGTGTGACCCGACCCCATCCAGAGGCTTGTAGAAATTGAGACATGAAGAAGTCCTGCCGCCACTTTTTCATCATTCGACCAGATAGTTTGTGGTTGTCAACTGCAGACATGTTGGCAGCGCACCATATACACACACACACAAGCATCCATCCACACAAACAGGCACAGGCAATACATCAGCTGAAACACGAGAAACCAGAGAGGAAGGAGGTGAAAAGGATTGAGTGGGTGGCGGTGGGAGAAAAAGATGGAGAAAGAGGCAGAGGGAGAGTAGGAGTGAGTGGCACATGGCTTTTAGTCTAAAAAAAGATGAGCAGTGGTAAACCAAAACCAAAATCTGGCTTGGTTAGATAAGAAAGAGGAAGGGGACTGGGAAGGCAAGAGGAGAAAATGTAGGTTTCCTCCGCACCGAAAATGGTGCAGATGCCCTTGCTGGTTTCCATGCTCACAAATGTCCTCTAAAATATGAATAGTGAATGAGTGTGTGGGTAGGAAGGAGAAGTAGAGAGCATAAGGATAGGAAGAATGTAGAATGGGAGGGTGGACTGGAGAAAAGATGGACGGCATACTGCTGACTTGTGACGTTTTGATTCGAAACAGCGGGCGGAGGACTGTGGATGCGACAAAAGCCGAAGGGTAGGCCTGTCCTGATAATCAATAAATGGATTAACCACACGATTTAAAAAAAAAAAAAAAAAAGAACTCGATAATTTTGCCGACAGCAATAAATTGACATGCGCATGTGTGTTTATTGGTGCTCGCGAGTGTACACACAGAGTGCGGCACGTGAGTGTCGTGAGGAGTAACAAGCAAGCAAACGCAAAATGGGTGATTCTCCTGAAAGGGCTCCAAGCGAATGAGAGTATTCACAGGCGTACTAGCGACGGTGCAGTGACTTTCGACGGTCACGACGCACAGACTACAGTGATTTGAAGCCATAGCCATGTGAAAATATGCTGCAAACATATTGAAGGGGCATGTTGAGGGGGCGGGGCAAGGAAGGCGGAAGTGAGAAGGGCGAGACAATCTGTTTGTGTTCAACTGCTCTGTTTTGCTGCCACATTATAAATAAAAGGTTGTCCTAAGCAAGGGGAAAGTTTCTATTTTCCCTCTGACACGTGACACCATGACACGTAATATTCTCCTAATATTTATTCTCGTAAATGTATGGCTTTACGTAAATTTAGGAGAATAAAGTCGTACATTTACGAGGAAAAAGAATCATTAAATTATGAGAAAAAAGTCGTACATTTACAAGAATAAAGTGGTAACGTTATGTGTCATACTTTATTCTCGAATTATTATTTTTTTCATCGTAAATGTATGACTTTTTTTCACGTAAATTTACGACTTTATTCTTGAAATCTGCGCTAATTTTTTTTTTCCAATGTGGCAGTATTCCGTCATACTTAAAGTGACAGTGATTCAAAATCAGAAATATTGTGATTGATTATGGTTTTTATTTAAGTGAAATTTTTGCTAATAGATACACTTCATTGGGGTGTTTTTGTGTTTTTTGTTTTATTTTGTCCTGTTTGTTGCTTTTAATTGTTTTTAAACGCTCTTGAAATTCCAATTACAATGTTAAATACTCTTTTTTTTTTAACTCTTAAGTTTATTGCTTTTGATACTGTGTACTCACATTATTATGCCATATATTATCATTACATTCATGAAAAAATGGTCTCAAAATAACGTTGACAGTAATATCGTGTATCTGCAATAATTTGTAGGACAATTATCGTCCAGCAAAATTTGTTATCGTGACAGGCGTACTGAAGAGACTCGAAAGTAAGCAGTGCAATTCCAGCTTAGATAGAAAAGAACACAGAGGGGAGAGACTGGAATTGTTAACCACGGTGCCTGCTTGGTGTATTGTCAACACTTGCTCTCGACATTCTCCATGACCTCACCACATGCATGCAGTATGTGGACGCGTACCCATTAGACAAGACTTGTGGCTTTTACGTATGTATTTTATTAAAGACAATTAATTATCTTTACCAAGAGAACCCACAGAGGTTCATTCCAGGAGTTTGTTCTCATTTTGAATGAATTGTTGCCATAAGAGATGGTGGAAATAGGCCTCATCCATTCCAGGGATCAGACTTGTGCAAGCAAACAACTTAAAATTGCAGCAAAGATAATTGTCATGCAAATAATTTATACAAGATGTTAATAGTAAAAACGTGGAAGGAAAATTGAGAGGCAACCCTAAACAGAGCCGGCAGTGGATTACCAGGAAATAGTCCAACAAGCAAGCATTTTCCTTGGACTAAATTTCCTTGAAAGCTTGTCTTCTCCAATGCGTTATATGACTTGTAACCTTTCTACATTTTGCTGGGTTTAAGTGTATGTTTTTCAATTGTAGAAAAAAAGATCAATGTTTAGTCGGAGTGCCCCGATATTGATATCAAATATCGGTACCATATTAGCAAAAAACAAGAAGTAGGATTCCTGATTCACAAATGGAATAGAAAAGAGCATAGAAAACCTGTTTACAACCTTCTAAATATGTTTTTAACATTATTAGAGCCCTCTAGACATGCAATAACACCCCTATAGTCACCTTTAAGGCTGGGTTATACTTTCCGCTGTGTTGTATTGTGGTGTATTCGCTGCTGCGATAGAAAGGAAAGAGAAGGTGCTCCACTCGTCCTTTGAATAGGAGTGCTGCAGTCGCAGCTCGTCATTCTTCCCACTGAACTTGTTTCAGTGTTTCTTTATGCTTAAACTGCTGTGCGTCAAGGTAGGCTGCCTCGTGTAACTGCCGGTGTTTCTATACTTCAGCTGCGAGGATCTCCTGCTCGTCTGCCATTTTTTTCCGCGTGTGTCGCGTGTCCGTGTAGTTCCAAAAATTTGGAGGTGTGCGGAGCGGGAATTTTTCACATGAACAGGGCCGCTCGAGGGGGCGTGGGTGTGAAAATGACGTCATTTGTCCGCATGGAGCCGCAGTGACCTCGCGGATGCTGAAAGCATAAAACAGGCTTTACACTCCTATTACCCAATGTGGTAAATAAGAGTGAAAAAGCCATTTAAGACTAAATAAGACTCATGCTCATGTTTGTTAGCATAAATGTGTTCCCTCGGGGAGCAGCGTAATGGGCCGACAGGAAGTGATGTCGAGGATTCAGAGTTGAGTTCTAGCTTGGCGTGGATCACGGCCGCAACAGTAGCGTGTGTTTTTATTAGGGATTATTGTGCCTGTTGTGAGACAGTTCAAACCTCCAATAAAAGCCTGTTGCTTGTGTGTCTCACCCAACATTACAGTAATATTACTGACACCTGGTGACCAGTATGTCTTTGAATGCGTCGTTTGGATGCCTTATAGTAGTTCATTTAGACATTTTTATGCTTGAAAATGCTTCACTTTGGCAACAAAATATGTAACAGTTGCTTAAATGTGCACGTTTTGGACTAATAATAGGCCGTATTCAACCACAAAACAGCATAATTTATTAATTAATATATATTGGAAAACACATGATAACCATGAAGCCGTGAAATTCGAAGTGCGAAGTGTCGAGGGATGACTGTATTTGATTATATTGGCCAGCATCTAAAATCTCAGAAATCAGCACTCCGATGCAAGCCATGCACAAGTTTCCCGTGGTGGCACAGAATCAGGAAAGTTCAACACGATTTGAAGCAGCACCACAAAAAACAGCATGAGGATCCCGGTAAGAGACGCTGTTCAAAGCACATAGAAAGCATGAGAAAGTGAGTTTTTCCTCAACTACCGTTGCTGACTATGGTTCTCTGTTTGGGTAATATCACTTGCTCAAGCCTTTTCTAACATTCCACACTACAAAATAAGCCACAGCTGTTTTTTTTATTGTCCTGCAGCACATTGTAAAAATTATAATTTAACAAGAAAACAAAAAAATATATATATTTATATATATATATCCTGCCAAAATCTGCAGTAATTTTACAAGAATAAAGAAAATTTAGGTTGCAGAAGTGATCATATTGCAACAACGGAGTCAAAATATTGTGGAAATAAAGCCGTCATCATGAGAAGAAAATTTCCAAGTAGAAAGTTGAAATAATTGGGGGAAAAAAAGGCAGAAATGAAAAAAAAAAGTTGTAATTTTACAAGGATAAACTCAAAATATGAAGACAAAAATTTTAAAAGTATTTTAACAAGAAAAAAACAGAATAAACTCGTAATTTTTTTAGGAATAATAATGTCATTTTAGTAACAGAGTTTAAATATTGAAGAAAAAACATGTTATTTATAAAGTCGTGATATTATGAGAAACAAAACAAAAAAGTTGTAATTTTTTAAAGATTTGGTTTAGGAGAAAGTTATCATACTATTAAATTAATTGATTAAATTGATTAATCGAACGATTAAAAAAAACACGTCGATAATTATGACACTCTCGATAAATTGACGTGCATGTATGCACGTCTTTCTGTGCCACACAGGCTGGATGACAAGAGGGTTCACTCTGCATCTGTCTGTTCGCATTGGTTCTATAGCGGAATGGACGGAGAGAGTGCGATCTCATCTCATTCAGCCTCTTTGTGGAGGCGAGGCTACTAGCTACTAGCTGCTACCCTAACAGCAGTTAGCCAGCGCACACTAACATGAATGATGGCACAAAAGGGATAGTATTTAAGGCGAATGAACACGATGAGCGCATCAACTCCGACGACCGACACGGACAGTTTTCTCAACTGGGATGGAGGTGCTCGGGCAGCGGAGCCTTCGTCCCGACAGTCAACGCTTACTGATGCGTTTGGTCGGCAAATATAAACAAAACAGTGCAAAATGCAAAGTGCAAAACCATACATACAGGCAACTGCTGTGTCAAGCTAATGTCTCACACAGGTACACCGTACACTATACTTGAGTACCATCTAGTGGTTCAAATGTGAATTACACCTCTCATGACAATAATTAAAGGGGTCCTATTATGCTTTTCCTCTTTTGTGACCTATAAATGTTGTTACAATGTATTCTCGTGTTAAACGATGCCAACGTGTCAGATAATGACGTTTGTGCATTTGGAAGTGAGACCTGAAAGCAGTTTTGGACGGCTCTGCATGCTGTGTTTTACAATTTTTTTTTAACACCGAGTTCCACTGACGTCAATGCAAGCCGGACTTCCTTATATGGGCATGCCCAGCACCCCCGCTCTGCTTCGCTCTGTTCACGGTGTTAGCACGTCGAGCAATGGCTTCCAGAAAATGTTTGTTGGAGTGGTTGGAGTTGCTGATTCCCGCCCAGCAAGAGAAAAATATGCTCATCTATCAACGGCATTTCACACGGGGCTGTTTTGTGAACATGGGGCAATAGGAAGCTGGACTATCCGCCAAACTGTTGCTGAAGTCCGACGCCTTTCCAGCGTTACTTGGTCGTGTTGAAGAGTCAGAAGAGCAAGATGCAAATGACAATTTATCAGTGTCCTAACTGTGTTTATTTTGTGTAAGTAATTGGACAAAAGGGGTTGGGTAGCTGTCTGTAAGTCCTTGGGAGCGCTTGGGAGTGTGGACAATCATAACGGAGTGGGCTCGGCGGGCGGCGTATCTGGAGGAGGCCGGGGGGTGGCGTACATTACACAGACCGTTTGGGCGGGAGGCAGGAAACACTGCAGGAAGACGTGCATAGTCTGGAAGATCTAGAAAGCGTTCTGTGTGGGTTATCATGTGTAGCTGCTCTGTAGGAGTCCAGAACTCAATACGAAGACCCGAAAAGTTGTATAATAGGTCCCTTTTAATGAAAAAATTGTCTCAATAAATGTTGCTGATAATGTCGAATATCGAATTTGTTATCATGACAGGCCTACCTGACCTAATCCGGTATTTAATACTTACCTGTGGCAAAGTTGAGTCCTTTGCATTTTTCAAAATGTGGCCTTCGTTGGAAAAAGTCTGGACACCCATGACCGAGACGCTTCATTGAACAAAGGCCTTCCATAGAACAACGGCGAGCAGAGTGAGACCTCTTGTCCGTCATATAGTTGCTTTGTCTCTCTGGGGGGAGGCGGTGCCGCTAGCATACATGCACAGCTACAAAGTGGAGCTTCGTGGGGAGCAAAGTAAAGTTATGAGGAAAAAAGATGATTGCAAAGCCAAATGCCACAGCCCCATGTGGGAATATTTTACCGTAGGTATGAACAGGTAAAATGACATCCATGCAGGCCAGTGCATGCATACCAAACATTACAGATAACTTGAGTGAGTGGGAATGTCTGAAGTCAAGCGTGAAGAAATGACAACGTTTCCATTTGAACAGTCTGCAGACCTTGTGGCGATCACGTGAAGGCTCGTATGTGTGCCATTTTCTACACACTCAAATCAGAATGTTGTTTTTCTATGCAGAAGCGGCTACAAAGGCCTGCATTGGTAGCGGCGTCATTCATCAAGTCCACTTGTGTGTTTGCTTTTCCCTGCAGTTACTGATAAGGGTTTTTCTGAACCTGTTTGTCTTCAAACCTGTCGGCAAGGTCTGTTGCGAGCGTACATGTTTGCAAGACACACAGTTTTATTTGCCCATGGTTGCAGTAGCAATACAAGAGCTTCCACGGCTGTTGTGCCGCCGCTCGGCTTGGCTTGGTCTTGTTGTTACAGCAGCACATTTGCAACACCAGCTGCAAGTCATTCCAGATCACATGAGTTGTTGCTGTATCCAAGTTAAATTTGTATCTATTGGGCACGTTGCAGCAATTTTTATTTTATTTTATTTTTTAGAATTTTGTATTATTACTCCTTATTACTCAATTTATTAGATGAGTCTGGCATTAAATAGCGGTTTAATGGCAAGTATCATTTCAAATGGTGCGAGGCGTACCGCTGCCCATATGCTTCGTTTCCCTCGAAGACAAAGCTACGGCTAATGACAGACTGGGAGGCCTGTCATTGTTGTTACATCATTGTTGTTGGGTCACGTGGGTACGGGTCGGGGCCTGGCACACAGCTGTACAACTGTGTGGCCCACAAAGGCACTGCTCACGTGCACACAGGGATGTGCATGTATATGTCTTTTCACAAAATATATGCTCTTTGGATCCACAAGGACTCTACTTTGAGAGAGCGACCCATGCAGCAGTGAAATTATGGATGTAAAAAATGGTAATGTGATGAAAAATAATGAAAAATGAGTGCTGAGTATGTAAATTTATGATTAAAATGTGCCCCCCCCCACATAAATATACTACTAGTAAACAGGGCTGCAACCATTAGTTGACATAATCGACATCCATTATAAACATTTGTTGTTAATTTGTTATTCCAATTAATAAAAAAAAATTATTTTAAATTAATTCAATTTGTAAATTATTATCATTTCTAAAATAAATTATAAATATATATATTAATTGAAAATTTGAAAAAAACTACTTAATTAAAATATATAATTAATATAAATAAAGCAAATAATCTTAAATTACATTTTTAATTATTTATTTTAATAAGCTAATGCTGTTCATGAAATTTAAGTGATAGACCGCATGGAGGCTTTAGAAAGAATAAAATGGAGAGTCAGAAGCGAGAAACGTAGTTACCGGGGATAAGAAGTTGACCCTGACACTTAAAATAAACAATCCAGGCTGGTGACATGTCAACTTTGCAAAGCAGAAGTCATGTTTCACGGCAGCACGATGTTGTCTCGCCTTCCTCACCATCACCACCGCTGCCGAAGTGAGCTTTGGCAAACGCTAAACTAATAAAGCATGGATAAAATTCTTATTTTTGTAGCATTTATACATCTTGTAATTGGCTTTGCAACCAATACGAGCGACTACAGTGCCAACAGAGCGGCTATACAATTACACAAATCGTTTATCGCAGTTAATTTGTTCCAGACCCGGCCGTGATCAGTGAATTTCCGTGAAGTAGGATTCCTTATTTATAAATTGAATATTTTTGTAGTCAGCGCGTAGAAAACCTTTTTATGACCTTCTAAATATGTTGACAGGCAGCATAGAAAATGGTGGATGCCATCGCAAAGCTGCCTCTGTCCCCCAGAGGGAGCCAGAGGACCCAGAGCCCAGAGGGAGGCTGATGTCATCGCAGCGCCACAATGAATGTGTTGCTCAGACCCAATTAATTATGAGAAAACTTTAAAAGAGTTGCTTTTTTTCCATTTCAAACTCATATTGGTACATTTTTGTATATTTCTGAAGTGTGCCTTTTGAGTGTTAAGTTTAGTGTTGTTGGTAAAGTGCTCTTAGTAAGATGACACCATGAGTCAGACTGTTATGTTGTTATAGTGTTATATATAATGACCTCCTGCATTTTTCAGTGGGTTGACAAGCTCGTTGTGAGTGCACTTGGGGCTCGTGATTGGCTCCTGTCAAAGAAAGAGCTACAGTTTCCTCACTGACTCGCGAGCGGCACGGCATTTAAACATTTAGTAGTCGTTCTGAAGTAAAGGAGGTGTCACGAGATTAGACTTTAGCCATAAATTAGCCGCTCTGCTGCATAAGCCGCAGGTTTCGAAGTGAGAAAAGTAGTGGCTTATACACCGGAATTTACGGTACTTTTTGTAATAAAGTAAAACCAGTCCTTCCTAAGTCATTTCTGTTTCTTTTGTTGCAATTTGACAACGAGTTCAAATCAAGTCACGGACTCAAAACGTGTACAGCAGATCGTGTATTGTTTGATTAGTCGACTAATTGAAAAAATAATTGCTGACTTGTGGACTGTTAAAGCAATGGTTAGTTGCAGCCCTATTCAAATGAGGTACGAATGTAAGTTCACACTAAGAAAATGTGTTCTTCCCGGCATACTGCTCAGCAAAGCTGTAATGTTTTCAATGCGTTTTCAAGAACTATTCATATTTGCTGAATGTTACAGTTTTGACATGGAAAAACATCCTGTTCCAAAATGTGTGCGGCTGTGCGTCCTACAAATATGGCTACACAAATGTGCTAATTTCCTTTCTGTTGAAGAAGCGCATCAGCTAATGTCTGCAACTGAAGGCAACAATGAGTCAAAATTCCCAGGATGATGAATGTGGAAGACCCTGCGGATGTAAACGCTGTTTGTGAGGATGCTTGCACTGATACACAGTGTATCCGTCTTCCCTTAAATCAGCACTGATTAGTTGCACTCAAGAGTCAGTAAATGTTGTGTAGATGAACTGGCTTTGCAGATTTTATGTTTGATTTTTTTTGGTGTGAAGCTCAATCCATAGCATTTCCGGCAGGCACCGCAGGTGTGCTGTTGAGCTAAAGATTGATTTCAGAGACTTGAGAGTGACTAATCGTAAAGATCGATTGGCCCACGAGCTTGTGGTTATACAGTCGGCCCTCTGAAAGATCTTGAATAAATGATTGCAGTTTTGTGGTTTGTGGTCAAATTGAAATTGAAAGTATGCTAAAAGATACCACACGTTTGAAAATCTAAAACACCAATATCTTTTAAGAGTAGCAGAACATTTGAATCACACTTTAACAGTGGCCCCTCATTATTATGAGGGGTTGCGTTCAAAGACACCACGTAATTTTCAAGTTTAATGCACTGTTTTCAGTGTCGATTGTATTTTCTAGGATATCCAAGCATACTTAAATGCAGCAAATTGTACTTCCTTAGTAAGAGTAACGCTATTGAGTGATACGTAAGAATATCCACAGGCGCAGGATATGGGATCACCGCAGGTACATAACAGCAAGCAAGCTCGCGAGCTAACTAGTTAGCCTCTCCAATTTACTTATTCTAAACATAACAAAGTGTTTCAAATGGAGTGGGGAAGAAGAACAAAGAAGCCAGAAACGTACCACTTCCACACGGAATGAGAGGAGAACCTTTTTTCCCCCACTCGATCTCAGCCATGGCATGGCGGCTCTGCTCTGCTAGCTCAGCAGCCAGTCTCCATGCAGTGTGAAAGGTACTGATGCCTAGTGACCGCAATACTATATATAACTTGTCTTTCAATATTTTTTGACTAATCATAGGCCATAGTGCACGAAACAGCCATCATTTCTTAATTAATTCTTTTTTGAAAAACCGCAATACTGTAGAGAGCGATATTCGAATCGCGATATAGCGAGGGGTGACTGTATATAACACTCTGGTCGCTTAAAGCCAGTAACGTTACAAGAATACTTGAAGCTGACAAAATTACTTTATTTCGCAGCGCAAGACTTGATGCTATTTTTACACGAATTTCCGTGGACCACATAAAAAAACGGGCCTTGAGTTTGACACGTGTTCTTATGACGGACTGTTGGGGCCACGTTGACAAAAAAAAGAGATTTTGAGAATAAAGTCGTAAATTCACGGAATAAAGTCGTAATAGTACGAGAATAAAGTCGTAAATTTTACGACTAAAAAGTCGTAACATTGTGTGTCATCAGAGGGAGTATAGCTCTAGTTTCTCTTGGTCAGGCACCTAACTTCAGGAATGAAGCAAGCTTTCCTCTTGCTTCAGGCAAGCTTTTATTTATAACGTGGCAGCAAAACGGAGCGGTTGAGCACAAACAGATTAGCATATCTCACTTCCCCCTTCCTTACCCTTACTCTTAAGAACGCACTTGTCTGCATTCATTGGACTTGCATCGTAAAATCAGGTGCGGTTGGACAACGTGTTCAAAGTACGGCAGATGATTGCAAGCAATCATAAAAGCTCTTTAGTCACTTTAGTCATCTCTTGTTTGTCTGCACAGCAGATACAGAAGAATGTGCATTGAGTTGCTTCTGCCGGATCTGTTAAGAGGAAATACTGGAATTTTTTTGTTTGACAAGTCCCTGCTGAGTGTTAAGTAGGTGGTGTTGTAAATAACTAACAAGTCTTTCTCTCCGGATTTTTTTTCTTTAAGTATTCAGGCCCCAATATCCAAAGTGCAATACACAATGTTTGAAAGGCAAATACAATTTATAGATATTAAATATGGTTAGGAATCTCTTGGCGCCGATTAGCGATGATCATCATATATCAGGGGTGTCCAAACGGTTTTCCAGCGAGGGCCACATAGTGAAAAAATTGAAGGATGCAATTTTGCCACTTTGATATTTTGTAAAACAACACATGTAGATATGCTAATAAGTTACAAATACAATTTCAAGAAAAAACTGCATCTCAGCTTTGTCATATACTGTAGGTGAAAAAGCATATTATTAGTATCAACTTCACTCTTTGCTGTTTTTTTTCCCCCATTTTTGCTTCTTTTGTTTTTTAAATTGTCCAAATATTTCAGATGTCTTTTTTTGATAATCTGGGTTAATTTTATTTTTGGAATATTATGATTTTATCCCCAAAATATTCTGACTTTATTCCCATAAGATTAGAGTTTTTCCCCAACCTAATTTTCCAAAAGGTGCAACTTTATTTTCTTGTTTTTTTATACTAATACAGCATTAAAAAAAATTTTCTTCAGTATTTCAACTCTATGCCACTAACATTTTCAAAGTTTAAGTTTAAGTTTTTAAAGTTTATTGTAAAAATTACAACTTATTTTTTTCCATTTCTGCTGTTTTTTTTCCCCCAACTATTTCAACTTTCTTCTTGTAAATTTTCTTCTTGTAATTACGCTTTATTCTCATAATATTTTGACTTTATTTTTGTAACATTGTAACTTTTTCCGCAACCAAAAAAATTACAACTTTGTTATTTTAACTTTTTAAAAAGCACATCTCTTTCCTGTAATATTTCATTTTTTTCCCTCATAATATTACAAAATATGCCATTTTCTTGTTAGATTACAACTTTTTTCTCTTAATATTTTGACTTTATTCTTGTTAAATTACTGCAGATTTTTCAATATTTGCTGGGGTTTTTTTTGTTTTTTTTGTTAATGGATTATTTTAGAATGTGCCGCAGGCCACTAAAAAAACAGCCGTGTCCCGCAAATGGCCACCGGGCCGCACTTTGGACACCCCTGTCTGATATCATGAGGTTGGTGTGTTTTTGAAGTTACCCGTGCTTTCATTTTTATGCCACTACTAAATGTCGTCAACGGTCGGGTACGAGAACTTCACGAGATTTCCACGAGATATTTAGAATTTCTCATGTGACAACTTTAGGAAGTCCATGCTTGACAACTTGCCGGGCGCCCAGCGGTCGCATCTGCTCAGTCCCGTTTGTTGCTTTTTCTAGAAAATGGCAGCTGCAAAGTGTTTTTTTTGGATGTAAGAATTGTCTATCTAAACTGAAGACAGAAATTGAAATATTTTTTGGTTTTCCGGGGAGCTCAAGACCTACCTCGCGACGCCTCTGTTCTCGCCACATCACAGACAGCTGTTTTGTGACAAAAGCACAGGTTGATGGCGGATTCTCCCATATTCAGTTCTTCTTTACTCTTTGCTGACAACCATTAGCATGTAACCGGTTGAGGGGGGCGTGTCTCTATGTAACTTTGAGTGCGGGTGGGCGCCAGCCCTCGGCCCTTGACAAATCCCCCCAGAGTAGGAGTAGTCAGGGAGCAGGCTGTGGAATCCGAGCATGTCGGCCGAGAGGAGAATACAAATTAACACAACTTGAGATTTATGGAGTATTTTATGAAAAGAGACATACTATAGTGCCACACTGGGATCCAGTATGAATTTGATGAACATTTAAGGTAACTTTTACCTTCATGGAAGACTTGACTCTTCCCAAAGACACGATGTGGCAGCGAGATCAACCACACAGACACCATCTTCCTGTTTTCCATCCATCCATCCATCTTCTACCGCTTATCCGAGATCGGGTCACGGGGGCAACAGCCTAAGCAGGGAGGCCCAGATCTTCCTCTCCCCGGCCACTTCGTCCAGCTCCTCCCGGCGGATCCCGAGGCGTTCCCAGGCCAGTTGGGAAACATAGTCTCTCCAACGTGTCCTGGGTCTTCCCCGAGGCCTTCTACTGGTCGGACTTGTCCTGAACACCTCCCCAGGGAGGCGTCCGGGAGGCATCCTGACCAGATGCCCAAGCCACCTCATCTGGCTCCTCTCAATGCGGAGGAGCAGCGGTTCTACTCCGAGTCTCTCCCGGATGACAGTGCTTCTCACCCTATCTCTAAGGGAGAGCCCAGCCACCCTACGGAGAAAACTCATTTCGGCCGCTTGTACCCGCGATCTTGTCCTTTCGGTCATTACCCAAAGCTCATGACCATAGGTGAGGGTAGGAACGTAGATCGTAGAAACGTATTGTAGAAACGTAAGCACCAATTCGCACCAATTCGCTTATCGATCTCGCGTTCCATCCTTTCCTCACTCGTGAATAAGACCCCAAGGTACCTAAACTCCTCCACTTGGGGCAGGATCTCATCCCCGACCTGGAGATGGCATTCCACCCTTTTCCGGGCGAGAACCATGGACTCGGACTTGGAGGTGCTGATTTTCATCCCGGCCGCTTCGCACTCGGCTGCGAACCGATCCAGTGAAAGTTGAAGTTCACGGCTTGATGAAGCCAGCAGGACCACATCATCTGCAAAAAGCAGAGACTCAATCCTGCAGCCACCAAACCGGAACTCCTCAACGCCCTGGCTGCGCCTAGAAATTCTGTCCATAAAAATAATAAACAGAATTGGTGACAAAGGGCAGCCCTGGCGGAGTCCAACCCTCACTGGAAACAGGTCCGACTTACTGCCGGCAATGCGAACCAAACTCTGACACCGGTCATACAGGGAACGAACAGCTTGAATTAGCTGGTCCGATACCCCATACTCCCGGAGTACTCCCCACAAAATTCCTCGAGGAACACGGTCGAATGCCTTCTCCAAGTCCACAAAACACATGTAGACTGGTTGGGCAAACTCCCATGCACCCTCAAGGACCCTGCTGAGAGTGTAGAGCTGGTCCACAGTTCCACGACCAGGACGAAAACCACACTGCTCCTCCTGAATCCGAGATTCAACTATCCGGCGGATCCTCCTCTGCAGAACCCCTGAATATACCTTACCAGGGAGGCTGAGGAGTGTGATTCCACGATAGTTGGAACACACCCTCCGGTCCCCCTTCTTAAAAAGGGGAACCACCACCCCGGTCTGCCAATCCAGAGGTACTGCCCCCGATGTCCACGCGATGCTGCAGAGTCGTGTCAACCAAGACATGCCTACAGCATCCATTGCCTTAAGGAACTCCGGGCGGATCTCATCCACCCCCCGGGCCCTGCCACCGAGGAGCTTTTTGACAACCTCAGCAACCTCAGCCCCAGAGATAGGAGAGCCCACCATGGAGTCCCCAGGCTCTGCTTCCTCATCGGAAGACGTGTCGGTGGGATTGAGGAGGTCTTCGAAGTATTCTTTCCACCGATCCACAACATCCCGAGTCGAGGTCAGCAGCACACCATCCCCACCATACACGGTGTTGACTGTGCACTGCTTCCCCCTCCTGAGAGGCCGAATGGTGGTCCAGAATCTCTTCGAAGCCGCCCGGAAGTCGTTCTCCATGGCTTCTCCGAACTCCTCCCATGTCCGAGTTTTTGCCTCAGCGACTGCCAGAGCCGCAGACCGCTTGGCCTGCCGATACCTGTCAGCTGCTTCCGGAGTCCCATGAGCCAAAAAGGTCCGATAGGACTCCTTCTTCATCTTGACGGCATCCCTCACCACTTGTGTCCACCAACGGGTTCTGGGATTACCGCCACGACAGGCACCAAACACCTTACGGCCACAGCTCCGATCAGCTGCCTCGACAATTGTTCCTGTTTTGTCGTGAGTTATTATTATTATTGAATTGAATAGTTTTTCTCACCTTCTTTATCAAAACGCTGCCACTTGCAACTTTCTTTGGCTCCGTTTTGGGTTGTTGAGGTGAGAAACACGATTGAATTCAAGAAACAACTCGTGGCAAAACAGAAAGGTGGTGGTGGGTGATCTCGCTGCCACATCGTGTCTTTGAGAACAGTCACGTCTTCGATGAAGGTAAAAGTCAACTCAAATGCTCCTTTATGTCTTTCATTCGTCATTTATATGCATTCGGAATTGTCTTATGCATGTAAAACTATAATTGTAAAACTTTCTGGAACAGATTCGTTGGATTTACAGTGGAACCTCCGTTAGCGTCATTAATTTGTACCAGAAGGTCCGACTGAACCATTTTTTCCCCATAAGAAATCATGTAAATTATAATGTAAATGCACATTTTTGAGATTCAACCACTGATGACGACATAGACGGGCGACATAACTTCCGATTCGAGTTGCCAATGCTATCAAGGATGCTAACAAAGAAGGTTGTTTTCTGATTATAAAAATATATTAAAGGAAAACTGCACTTTTTTGAAGTTTTGCCCATCATCCTCAATCCTTATGTGAGACATGAACACACGTCTATCTTTTTTCCGTGCTTTCTAAAGATGTGAGGCATTGTGAGCAAGTGTTCAGGGAAGTTAGTCGCTAGCCGGCTAGTAGCTAGCTGGTGTGGTATGGCGAGGTGTCACTACGCCGGTAATGTAGTTCTTCGGCATAACAATGTTAATAGTAAAAATAATAATGTCGCTGTAGCTTGGTTGATATGCAGGTCACATTATGTAAGTGGAGCGCTGTTGGTGCTTTTTGGAGGTTTTTTTCAGAAGGCTTTTTAGGCGGAACAGTTGCGTCCCATTACGTGCATTCTTAGCTGCTTCTTTTTAGCTGTGGTATCTTTATAACACACAGCAAAGAGATAGACGTGTTCATGTCTCACGTAAGGATTATGGATGACGGGCAAAATTCCAAAAGAAGTGCAGTTTTCCTCTAAGAATACAGAAGGCAAAATTGTGGTGTCAATTTTCAACGTTAACCAAGAAACACGCTAACCGGGGCGGATGCTAACCGAGGTTCCACTGTATTTCTTATGGGGAAAAACTGATGAGTTTAGCATCCGTTTTGGTTCGAATCGGACCGTCTTGAAGGAGTTATTGACGCTAGCCAAGGTTCTACTGTACATTGTTGCATACATGCTGCAGTGTCAATCAACTTGAAGAGCAGCCTACGTGATCACCTTTTATCAGGCAGTGATGAAGCTATCTTTTGGTGTTTTATTCGCATGATTAATTTATGGAGGCTTGATGCAGAGGGAGGTGTTTAATAACTGCGATGACGGTGCTATTTAAGGTCTGAGCAAGGAGGATACTGGCATCCTTTCAGACTTTGGAGAATCCATGCTGACCAAAAACAACCAATAACTGAGAACCATGCTCCTGTTGCTAAGCTTTTATTTTCTATCTGTGTGTTTTATATTTCTTTGGCATAATGGATGGTATGTTTTTGGGTGTTTTTGTCCAAAGAGTAGCACACCATAAAGGCTAGATCAGCCTGTCTCACCATAGGGCCTCTCTGTGGCTCCCCTCTTCCGACCATTTCCCTCCTACTGTGGCTTTTACAGCCCAGAGGCAATAAACTCTGCTGTCTTTTCCAACAAAAGAGAATGGTCAGGCTTTTTCAAGTTTTTTTTAAAATTTTTTTTTAGAGTGTACCATCACATATCAAAGCAGGTTTTCTTTCATTTATCCACTAAGTAGAACGATCCTCTAGAGCCCGTCTCAATTACAATTTATACTAAATCACTGCGCTGCTCAAGAAGAGCCTTGGAATCTTCCATCTCTTATTTGCTAGCATTACTTGTCCAGGTCCATGAAGTTAACATCCTTTATTCCTTAACATGGTTATGGATACAGCCTATTTTTAGTCAAAAAACATGAATGTTTAACTCATTCAATACCAAAGACGTAGTTGTGTTTTTATAAACCTGAACGCCCGATCCCAACAATGCATTTATACGTTTTTTACGTTTTTTTGCACATGAGGCAAAAAGAGGCGATGATGCAACTCTCCACTAATGGATTTCACTTCAGAGCAATTTTAAGCCATAAAAACGGCCACAAGGTGGCAGAAGTGCATTTGATCAGAGCTCGGCAGGGATCATGTGGACAAAACACCATGAACTAGTTACAGTTTTCACATTTGGAACTGAACTATGTGTGTGCGTGCGTTACAATTCCCATACAATGCGGAACCTGCATGTTACACTCCTTCCTCCTTCCTGTCGTGTGATTTATCCATTAACACGATCCCTGCCGAGCTCTTAACAAATGCACTCCTGCCAACTTGTGGCCGTTTTTATGGCTTAAAATTAGCTTAAAACAAGCTCAGAACTAACCACACTGCTTGTTTCTTTTCAAAACAAAATGTCACTGTGGTAAGAAGTCACTTTTGGAGTCTGAAGACCAGAAGCTAGCCAGATAACGCTAGCTAGCTAGCTACTGTAGCTGCCGCCAGTGACAGCTAGGCAAAGCGTTTAAACAAAGATGCAAGAAAAGTGAAACAACAATAGGTTTGGTAAGGTAGTGTTTAAAACATGCTGGCAGGGATTGGCGTAGCCTGTGTCAAGCTGTCGAACGGAAGCCATTGAGGTTTTACAGACCAGCTTTGGTTCTCGCGGCAATACGAGACAAAGTGCGTCCTTTGTCGGCTCAGTGCAGGTGTTGGCAACCCTACGTGACACAGCACACAGGTAGGGTTTGCCGCCGCACGCCGATCACTTTTTGTGCTCGACTTTGAAAGGCATATATCGGCATATGCAGATCACATGTTTTTTACGGAAATCGGCCGATACTGTTCGGTGGTCAGTTGATCGGAGCATCTCCTAAAATGTGTATAATTTAATAGAACAAATACAAGAACTGGTGTTGGAAATGTGGGCCAGTGCTTCTGTTAGTGGTTAGGCCAGCAGAGAAGGCTTTGCTGGCCCTGACCGCACGCCACTGATAGACACAAAGTTGGCATGTTGAAAATGATTGATGATTGTTTCCACACAGGGCAGTGATGCCTGGCATGGTGATGTTTCGGCGGCGCTGGTCAGTCGGCAGTGATGACCTGGTGCTGCCCGCCCTCTTTCTTTTCCTTTTACACTGCATCTGGTGAGTCTGTTTTTTGGTTGTTTTTTTTTGCATGTTTATTGTTGTTTCTCTCCACATTACATGTTTATGTTTCACTGGTGTACCACGTTCAGGTTGGTGGTTCTGTCCGTGGTTCTGTTCGGCCTTCCCTATGGCTCTGACCAGTCCTGTTCCATAACGCTGGTGGACCACGGCCGGGGTTACCTGGGCATCTTGGTCAGCTGCCTCATCTGTGAGAGTGCCATCATGTGGTTGAGCATGAGAGGCAGCATCCTGTACACGCAGCCCAGGGAAGCTGTGCAGTATGTCATCTATATCCGACTAGGTAAGACTTCTTCCAGTCTTTGACAACACGGACGCGGAAAATGCAGGCGCAGAGCTCAACTCGTGGCAAAAATGCAGACTTCAAACTCCCTAATGGTTAAAATTAGTCAAGTGAAAGCGTGATCAGTAACGGTCACCATGATTTCTTATTAGTAGGCGCCTTCAAAGCAAAAGTAAACAGGCAATGAAACATGACACCACCCTCCTATTGCTGGGGACAAAGCTTGTCGTTAATCAAAGCATGAACACCTATTTGGTTGCAGAGGGAGAGAGGGAAAGATGCGATAAACGCAAAGTTGCACATCATGGCTTTGAAAGACCAACACAGGCCTCACTTTTCCCTCTGGATGGTCAAGGATGTCACATTCAGCTTTCTTGAAGTGGACAAAAACTTTTTTTCCTTCAATGGGACGCACAATTTCATTCATTTTCATTCATGTTCATTTTGGACATTCAACACACTCACGCAGTACATTACAACAGAGAGACACTTTTGAACATCGGCAGGGTTCACCATGAACTTTCATTTAGCCTCTCAGACTTTGCCTTTCTTCTGCGCCGGGAGAACGCAGCAGCCTGCGGACCCGGTGAGCTTAATACCCGGCGAGCAAAGCATCCAAGGCGTAAACGAGGCAAGCGAGCCGGCCTGCATGCTAGGCTAAAAGCTAGAGCGACGAGGCCACCGCTACCAAGCCTGCTGCTAGCCAACGTCCGCTCTCTTGAAAACAAGATGGAAGAACTACGAGCAAGGATTACAGCTCAACGTGAGATCAGGGAATGCTGTGTCCTCACCTTCACAGAAACCTGGCTGAGGGAGGATATACCGGACTCGGCGATCCAGTTGGAATCATTTGCTGCTTACCGGGGAGATCGGACTTTAGCGTCTGGTAAACACAGAGGTGGCGGCGTCTGTGTTTACGTAAACAAACGGTGGTGCACAGACGTACAGACGATGGAAAAGCACTGCTCGCAGGACATTGAGCTGCTGATGGTGAAATGCAGACCTTTTTATTTGCCTCGTGAGTTTAGCGCTGTGTATTTAACTGCTGTTTACATCCCACCACGAGCTAACACTGCTAATGCACTAGGCCTCCTGCATGACATCATTGATAAACACGAGACCAAACACCCAGACGCTGTATTTATTATATCTGGCGATTTCAACCACTGTAACCTCAGGACTGTCCTCCCCAAATATTACCAGCATGTGAGCTTTCCCACAAGGGAAAATAACATCCTGGACCAAGTCTACTGCAACATGAAAGGTGCTTTGAAGGCTGTTCCAAGACCCCACTTTGGAAAGGCCGACCACATCTCTATATTCCTTTATCCAACATACAGACAACTTCTTAAAAAAGCTCCCCCTGTACGTACAGCAGTTAAAGTATGGAATGAAGAAACTGATCAAGTACTTCAGGACTGCTTTGGCTGCACAAACTGGGATGTGTTTAAAACTGCAGCGGGGAGGGAAGATTGTACTGTTGATTTGGATGAATATGCTTCTGCTGTTACTGGCTACATTAGCACATGTATAGAGACTGTTACCACCACCAAGTATTACAGAAAATACCCTAACCAAAAACAGTGGATGAACTGTGATGTAAGGGCTAAGCTACGTGCTCGTTCGACTGCATTTGTCATGGGCACCGCTGATGACTACAAAAAGGCCAGATATGACCTGAGGAGGTCCATACGAGAGGCCAAAAGACAGTACAGACAGAAGCTGGAGGGCTACTATTCCACCTCAGACCCTCGGCGCATGTGGGCGGGGCTCCAGCACATCACAGACTATCGACAGCAGAGTAGCGTAGCCACGTCCAGCCAAACCACACTTCCAGATGAGCTGAACGAGTTCTATGCCCGCTTTGACACCCAAACTCCTGATGAGCAGAGAGGGTGGCTGAACCTGGGGAGCACACAGGACTCACCTCTCATGGTGACATCAGCTGATGTGCGCAGGGTTCTAAACAAAACAAACCCACGAAAAGCAGCAGGGCCAGACAACATCTCAGGACGTGCACTTCGGGTTTGCTCATCAGAGCTAGCTGATGTGCTTGCTTACATATTTAACCTGTCGCTTGCACAAGCATCTGTACCGACCTGCTTTAAGTCCACCACCATAGTGCCCGTACCCAAGAAGAGCAACGTGACCTGCTTGAATGACTATCGCCCTATAGCACTCACTCCTATTGTTATGAAGTGCTTTGAAAGATTAGTCATGACCCACATCAAAAAGAGCATCCCGGCGGCAACCGTGGACCCTCTACAGTTTGCATATCGCCAGAACCGGTCCACGGATGATGCAGTCAACACTGCCATCCACACAGCCCTTTCTCACCTACAGGGCCAGGACACATACGTCAGAATGCTATTTATAGACTATAGCTCTGCTTTTAATACAGTCAGCCCCCACAAACTCACAGATAAGCTCCTCACACTTGGCCTGTCTCCCTCCCTCTGTAACTGGGTGTTTAACTTTCTCACAGGCAGGCCCCAGTCAGTCAGAGTCCACAACCGCACATCCAGCTCAAGAATTGTGAGCACTGGGACCCCACAGGGGTGTGTGCTGAGTCCACTCCTCTACACGCTCTTCACCTACGATTGCGTGGCCTCCTAGAACAACACCAGCATCATTAAATTTGCGGATGACACTACAGTCATCGGACTGATCACTGGTGGTGTTGAAACATCATACAGAAGAGAGGTGGCGGACCTCATAGCTTGGTGTCGTGATAACAATCTCCTTCTCAATACAGATAAGACTAAAGAGATGATCATCGACCCAAGAACAAGGGAAAAGGAGCCGCATAGACCCCTGTTTATTGATGAGACTGAGGTGGAGAGGGTGAAAACCTTCAAGTTCCTTGGCACACACATCAGCGAGGACCTCACCTGGTCTCACAACACCCAACAAATTATGAAGAAGTCCCAAAGGAGACTGTACTTCCTGAGAAGACTGAGGAAATTTGGCATGTCCACCACAATCCTGAGTTGCTTCTACAGATGCACTATCGAAAGTGTCCTTACCGCCTCCATCACTGTTTGGTACGGTAACTGTACAACACGTGATAGGAAGGCACTCCAGCGGGTGATCAAGACCTCACAGAACATTGTTGGGGCAGCCCTCCCCTCACTGCAAGACATTTATAAATCTAGAGTCCTACGCAGAACACACAACCTCATCAAGGACAGCACACATCCACAACACTCATTATTCACACTCCTACCGTCAGGCAGACGCTACAGGAGTTTGAAGTCCAGGACCACAAGGCTGGCAAACAGCTTTTACCCACAGGCCATCAGGCTCCTCAACGAAGCACTCGCACACGCCGCACGCAACACACGCACACACTCATAGCACTTTATTTATTTATTTATTTGTATTATTTACTTGTATTAATGTCTCTTCTGTTGTTGTTGCTTAATTTATTGGTATATATGTTTATGTGTTTATGTTTCTTATGTTCTTATTCTTTCATTTGTTTTCTTTCTTTTCTTGGGAGAATGAACAGAATAAGATTTTCATTGCATGGTATAACTGCTGTTGTACTGTGCACATGACAATAAAACTCTCTTGAATCTTGAATCTTGAATTTGTTGTGTGCATATTGAGCTGTCACGAAAGCAAAAAAAATTAAAATGTATCTTTTCACAAAAAGATGGTTTTCTCCCTTTTCTAGTCAGGAAGTCATATTTTCCTGAAACTTACCTATGTTCTACTGCTGATTACCAAAGAACAGAAAAAGGAAGAAACAAACTTTTTTTTCGGATGAAAGACTGGAGTCTAATCTTTCTTTTGGCAGGTCCCATGTTTATATAGTCATAGAACACAATATTCTGTGTGCCTTTTAAAGATCAGTCAAAATCGTCTAAAATGGCCGCTACTGAAGGGGTTGTCTTTTGAACAATGGCTGGGATTGAATGAGTTAAGAAGGAATCCAACTTGACGGAAATGTGCTTATTATTGTCGGGTCAGGAACCTATTTTGGTATGCAGCGCATGTTGTATGTAGCGTTACCTTCAATTTAGTATGTTTTGTGGCTCCAGGTGCATTTTTAATTTGGTGGAAACTGGCCCAAATGGCTCTTTTGATGCTAAAGGTTGCCGACCCCTGGCCTAAACGCTCCAAACGCAAAAATGATCCAAAATGAAAAGCACACAAACACCATAAAACAAATGCAGTGGGACTATACTGCAAATGGAAAATCCTGCAGTCACATAAATGCTGCAGGACAAAACCAAACAATAGGCCTGTCACGATAATCGATAAAACGATTAATCGAATGATACAAAAAAAAAAAAAAACGACTTTGATAATTTTGACGCCTCGATAAATTGACATGTGGGACATGTACGTATGCCTGTTCCATTTCCTTGTCTCGCTGTAGCACACAGGCTGGATGACAAGAGGGTTCACTCTGCTTGTGTCTGAGCGCATTGGTTGTACAGTCAAATTAAGGGAAAGAGTGAGCCTCCTGTCAGCTACTCAGCGTCTTTGTCACGGTACATGGAGGTGGCTAGGTACGTAGTGATTGAATGCACTGAGTGCTAGCTAGCAGTTAGCAAGCAAATGCAAATTTGCAAATGCAAATATGAATGAAAGAACAAAAGCGATTTCTAAGCCGAATGCCACAGTTCCAGTGTGGATGTGCTGTTGGGCATTCGTCCCGGCGGTTGGAGCTTGCTGGGGCATTTGATCGGTGAAGTGAATGTATAGTGCCGGCCGGCGCGAGCTCGTGATACCCAGGGTATGTGAAGTGGTGACGCCAAGCAATTCGTAAGTGCTATAGTAGGCATCTTCTGTGCCTCACACAGATACACTACACTTGAGTACCATCTACAGTAGTGGCTCAAATGTGACATGACACAGTGATCACTGAATGATAAACTTCATGATAATGTGGTAAAAAAATAAAAAGGTCGAAATGATCGATTATCGTCGATAATTTGTAGCACAATTATCGACCAGCAAAATTTGTTATTGTGATATTGTGACAGGCCTACCAAACAACATTTGTCTTCATGCATGTGTTTGTGTTTTTTGCCATTCACATCATTGTTTATGTCATTGCAGCATTTTCCAGTTGCATGTGTTTTATTATGTTGGTGTGTTTTTGGTTTGCCCCTGAAAAAAAAGAGCATTTGGGTGATTTTAGGCCCAATGTGTTAAAACAAGGAAAAAATAGCTATACAGTGACACACACACAAGGCTGTACTGGGAAAAAAAAGGAAAGAACCGCGGTAAGAAACACAACATGACCTTTTTATATTCGTCATACTTTGGTTGTACGCAATGCTTGGTGCTTCTCTGGCATAAAGTAGTTGCGGTTCCAAGAAAAGATTTAAACACTGCTTTTATTGATTGTGCACATATTGATTATTCTCATCGCTCTCCCTTCTTCTTTCTCACTCCAGCGATTCTGTTGGTTGAGCTGGTGTATGCAGTAGTGGGAATTGCCTGGCTTGTTCAGTATTACCAGCCATGCTCTGATGTCACCGCCAAGAACCTGGCTTTGGGTGAGTCAAACGGGGCTTCAAGGAGAATAATAATGAGAATGTTAAAATGCCTTTTCATATCCCACCGGGAGAAATTACATTTATTGTCGTTTGTCCTTTTCTTCTGCTACGCCAACGCAGGAGATTATTTTTTTTTGTGCGTGTGTTTGCCAAACACAGGTCACAAAGGGAACCTGTTTATAACAGGACTGTTTCAATGCAGGGGTGTGCAAAGTGCAGCCTGAGGGCCATTTTCGAGGGCACCAAAAATAGAAAGACGTATGTTCATATCTCACATAAGGATTGCGGATGTTGGGCGAAATTTTTAAAAAAGTCCAGTTTCTCTTTAACAAAACATAAAAAAAAAAACATAGCGGCGGTTCGGAAATTACAAACTGTGGCTCAGAGTGGTTCGCTGGCCGACGGCGGCGGTGGAGCAGGCCACGGGGCTTTTTTTGTGGCTGGCCTCAAGGTGGCGTCTTTGGCACCGTGGACGATTCTGGCGTTCCGGGTGTGTTGAAGATGGAGGTTTTTTTTCTCTCTCTCTCGTTGCGAAGTGTTTTGTGCGACTAGCGCGTGAGGTGTCTGAAACAGTGGAGAGGTCCCACACAATCGACACCGTGTTTTGTGTACAGCACGTGACTCGTAGGAGAAAATGAATTTGGACACTACAGCACAGCACGGGTAATCTCGCCTCATCGAAGCATTTTTTTTAAACGTTACATTTGCTTATGGGTTGTTGGAACAACTGCTGTTTACGGTGTATTTTCATATTGTCTTGCAGGGATTGTTGCATGCAACTGGCTGGTGATATTCAGCGTCTGCATTACCCTCATGTGCACTTTTGATCCTACCGGTCGGACGTTTGTCAAACTGAAAGCGACTCGCCGCCGCCAACGAAACCTCACGACATACACGCTCAGGTACTCGTTGCCATTCCGTGTCACACACACTTCCACAGCTTCCATTGGATGTGTCCCTTCTTTAACGTTGTCAAATCCCCATTTAGACACAGACTTGAGGAAGGCCAAGCCAGCAGCTGGAGCAGAAGATTGAAATTCTTCATGTGCTGCACCAGAGCCCAGGATACACAATCAGTGAGCCACATTTGCTGCAAACAAGCTGCTTTGCTGATATACAATATCGTACATACAGATGTTCTGATAGCTGCTGCTGTTCTCTGCAGGATGCATATTCCGAGGTGGCAAGCCTTTTTGCAGAGTTCTTCAGAGACCTGGACATTGTGCCTAGTGATATTATTGCTGGATTGGTGCTCCTGCGTCAGACACAGAGATCGAAAAGATCTTCTATCTTGGACCAGGTATCAGTCTGTTCCAGGGGTGTCCAAACTTCTTCCTCCAGCGAAGGCCACATAGTGAAAGATGAAATTACGGAACTTTGCCCCTTAGATATTTTGTAAATATATACTAAGAAGTTATGTATAGTATATTTCAAGTCATATAGGTGAAAAAGCCTATTATTAGTATCAACTTCACTCTTTGCTCTTTTTCTTCTATTTTTGCTGTTGTTTTTTTTCCAAATATTTCAACTTTCTTCTTAAATCATGTTCATTTTCTTAATATTAAGATTTTATTCCCATAATATTATGACTTTATCCCCATATTACAACTTTTCCCCAACCTAATTTTCCAAAAATGAAAACGTTAATTTGTTTTGTTTGTTTCTCATAATATTACAACTTTTTAAGAACAAAATAACCTTTTCTTCAATATTTCAACTTTATGCTACTAAAATGACATTATTTATTTATGTCATATTTATTTATCTAGTTTATTTTTGACAAATTGCGGCTTTTCTCATTAAAATATGCCTTTTTTCTTAATATTTTGACTTTACTCTTGTAAAATTAAAATTTAAAAAATGTTTCCTTTCTGTCGGCTTTTTTTGTTCCAACTATTTCAACTTTCTTCTTGTAAAATTTTCTTCTCATAATTATGGTTTTATTCCCATAATATTTGGACTTCGGCTTTTTCCGCAACCTCATTTTCAAAAAGTTACTGTTCGGTTTGTTGGTTTGCTTTTTTGTAATATTTTGACTTTTAAAAACTATGTCATTTTCCTGTAATATTTTAGCTTTATGTTACTAAAATGTCTTTTATTTTTTTCTCATAATTTTACAAAATACTTATTAGATTTTTTTCTCTTAATTCTCATAATATTATAGCTTTTTCCCCAAACCTAATATTCCATAAATTACAGCTTTATTTTGTTATTGTTTTGTTTCTTTCTCATAATATTGCTAGTGTAGTTTTTTCTTTAATATTTCAACTCTATGCTACTAAAATGACATTATTTTTCCCCATAATATTACGATTTTAATCTCATAAAATGGTGACTTTTTTTTCTCATTAGAGTGCAACTTTTTTCTCTTGGCTTTATTTTTGTAAAATGTTTTTTTTTCTGCTGTTGTTGTTTTTTTGTTTAATTTTCCAACTATTTCAACTTTCTTCTTATGATTATGACTTTATTCCCATAATATTTTGACTTTATTCCCGTAACATTATTTTTTTTGGAACCTAGTTTTCCAGAAATTACAACTTTATTTGCTCTTTTGTTTGTTTCTCATAATATTAAGACATTTAAATATATATATATATATATATGTTTTCTTCAATATTTCAACCTAATGCTACCAAAATGGCATTATTTTTTCTTGTAATATTAAAGGGATAGTTCAGATTTTTTGACATGAAGTTGTATGACATCCCCATCAGCATTGTAGTCTAATAACAGCGACTTACCCTCCACTTGGTCTCCTACGTCCGGTTCTGGTCAGATTTCTGTGATGAAGAACGTTGTTCCACTTAGTTGCTGGGGACAATTAAGTAAGGAGTTTGGCTTCTCAAAACAATATACATTCAAAAGATTAAAACATTTGCATCACAAAAATGCCTTCTCAAAAAACTCAAACCTCACAAAACGCTCGGCGTTATATCTGTCTCCCGCCGTATCCTTGCGCACTGTCGCCTGTGCGTTCATGTGTATGTGACGAAGACACTCGCATCTTCTTCCGCTGTGGAACACATACATAAACAAGATGGCCATGGCTCTCTGTCGCGGAAGTAGAACACAAGAACGCGCAGGCGACAGTGCGCAGGGATACAGTGGGAGAAAAATATATAACGCCAAGTGTTTTGTGAGGTCTGACTTTTTTTTTTTTTTTTAAGGCATTTTTGTGATGCATTTTTGTAATGCAAATGCATTAATCTTAAGAGCCAAACTCTTTACGTAATTGTCCCCAGTAACTAAGTGGAACTGCATTCTTCATCACGGAAATCTGACCAGAACTGGATTTAGGAGACCAAGTGGGGGGTAAGTCTCTGTTATTGGACTACAATGATGATGGGGATGTCATACAACTTCATGTCAAAAAATCCAAACTATCCCTTTAAGAGTTTATTATTTTTATATATTTTTATATATTTTTTAAATTATATTTTTCTCGGTAGAATACGACTTTTTTGTGTTAATATTTGGACTTTATTCTTGTAAACTAATTTATTTTTTCATTTATGCTGTTGTTTTTTGTTCCATTTATTTCAAATCGGTTTTTGTAAATTTTCTTTTCACAATGTCTTTATTCCCATAATATTTTGACTTTAACATAACTAGCTAATTTCCAAAAAATTCCAACTTGATTTTTTATTTTGTTTGTTTTTCATAATATTATGATTTCCAAAAAAATCTAGTGGATTTTTTTTTTTCAACTATTTGAACCTTCTTTGTGTAATTATGACTTTATTCCCAAAACGTTTTGACTTTACTCCCTTAACACCAAATTTTCCAAAAATTACAACTTTATTCGTTCTTTTGTTTGTTTTTCATAATAAAAGTAGTGTGCTTCTTTAAAATTTCAACTTCATGTTACTAAAATGACGTTGTTTTTCCCCATAATATTACAATGTTGTTCTCGTTAAATTACAACTTTGTTTTTAGATTACAACCTTTTTCTCGTAATATTTTGACTTTATTCTTGTACAATTACTACTGAATTTTCTGTATTTTCTGGTTTTTTTGGTTTTCTTAAATTACATTTCTTAAATAATATTTTTAGAATGTGTCGTAGGCCAATTTAAAAAAAAAAATAAATAAATAAAAACAGCCTCGGGCCTCAAACGGCCCCCGAGGGGCACTTTGGACACCCCTGGTCTATTCAATAGTTTGTGTTGACATTCACTCTTTTCATGCTTGAACAGCATTAGCATTGCTGTTTTGTAATTTTGTCCTCCTCAAGGCCAACAATGATATCTTAGCCTTCCTTTCTGGGATGCCTGTCACACGAAACACGAGATATCTGGACCTGAAGAACTCGGTGAGTGGCTATCTATCTGATTAATGGATTAAGTAAAGGTGGGAAAACCATGTTAATTGAGTCACAAAAAATAGCATGGATTTTTATTCATAAAAGTATATGGTTACAATTATAAACCATACCTGTTCTCGAAATTTATGACTTCCGTCCATCTTCTATGCCGCGTATCCTCACTAGGGTCGCGGGTATGCTGGAGCCTATCCCAGCTGACTTCGGGCGAGAGGCGGGGTACACCCTGGACTGGTTGCCAGCCAATCGCAGGGCACATATAGACAAACAACCATTCACACTAACATTCATACGTATTGACAATTTAGAGTCGCCAATTAACCTACCATGCATGTTTTTGGAATGTGGGAGGAAACCGGAGTACCCGGAGAAAACCTGCGCAGAGAAGTCCAGCGGCGATTGGAACCCATATCTTCCCGATTTCCTGACTAACCACTAGGCCACCGTGCGGACCTGAAATTTAGGACTTTATCCTCTTAATATTACGCGCTTTTTTTCCGGAAATTTTATTCTTTATTTTTTTATTTATTTTTATTCTCGAAATCTCAGATTAATTTAATACTCCGTCATAACAGCTATGAAAAGGGGTGCTGATATGACCTTGATCAGATGATCAGAAATGAATTAATTAATAAATGATGGCTGTTTTGTGGGAGAGTATGGTCTATAATTAGTCAGAACATATTGAAACACAAGTGATTGTTATCCCTTGTTTATCGCGGCCAATTGGTTCCAAGGTAGGATCCAATCTTACAGTTTTTCTCCCATGGTTTGGCTCGTTTCTTGAAACAGAAATTACATTTTCAAAGTCTTAGAGTTGAGCACAAAATCATAGCTCACTTGCAAAAGCTCATATCTCTCCCATAACTGTTCACTCATGCTTCAAAGCTAATTCCGTTCACTCCAAAATGACGAGTCAGTGCCACCGACTGCAAAGATCCTCCTTCTCAATTGCTTGGGCTCTTTTCCTGAGACAGACCCAGACTTTCTCAACACTCTTGGTTCTTTTAGCAAAATAATCTTGGATGGTTCAGCATGGTTCACCTGCAAAAGCTCATATCTCTCTCAAAACACTTTGTTTCCCATATAAATCAGTGTCATTTGGCATTGTCGGGAACCTTTTTGGCCATAAGAGAGCCATGAAAGTCCATCCATCCAGCTTCTCTCCCTGTTGACTACTCGTCGCCAGCCAATCACAGGGCACATATAGACAAACAACCCTTCACATTCACATTCATACCTAACGACAATTCAGAGTCGCGAATTAATAACATGCATGTTTTTGGAGTACCGGAGAAAACCCACACACGCACGGGGAGAACATGCAAACTCCACACAGAGATGCCCAACGGAAATTCAAACCCAGATCTTCCCGATCCCCTGACTGTGTGGCCAATATGCTAACCACTAGGTCACCGTGCGGCCGCCATGAAAGTCACATATTTAAAAATGTATTTCCGTGAGACCCTTATCATATTTTTTAACATGGCATACAACTAAATTAGTGAATTTTTAAGCAACCAAATTACCTCTATAAATGAAGGACTGTACTATAAATGTGTTGTATGTAATTGATATAATACTTATGTCTAAAATGGAAATCCCTGACGCTGACTTTTTTCGGCTTTATTTGTGTGAGCTAGCTGACTGTGCTGAATACAATACCATATTTACTGTCTTGGTTTTTGTGGCTTGCATGTCTTCTCCTCTCCCAGACCGAGATGGGCATGTACAAGGACGTGTGCGACTACATGTTGTTCGCTCTGGCCGCGTACGGTTGGCCCATGTATCTGATGAGGAAGCCGGCCTGCGGACTGTGCCGCCTCGTTAGCACCTGCCCGTAAGCACGCCAACACCCAAGCGCACCCGCGTGCATGCCTTTGATGCCTTTGTGTCTCTTGAGGCACTTGAGCGAGGATCACATCTCGCATGCGTCAACACTTGCTAAGTGGTAATCCACAGAGACGCCACTCAGCCCTGCTCACAACAAGAAATACTGAATTAAGCACATACTTACACAGATTAACTGTAATAGGATTTTGTATTTTACATATATTGAATATCTGTGTGAACGCTGTGTGTGTGCTCTTGCTCTCCTCCCAGCTGCACGTCAGTGTCTGGCTCGCGTTTGTCCCAGTCGGTGACAGTGGAGGAGGACAATTGTTGTGGCTGTAATGTTTTGGCCATACGCAGACACTTCCTGGACCAGGAGCGCAAGCAAGTTCACATTGTCTACACTTCCTGCCATGATGCTGTGAGTACTCCTAACATCAGCGGTTGCAGGCGTTTGCACAACTTCCTCAAACTGAGTCCTGTCATTGTGGGGCAGTTCCTAAACAGGTGTGTAAAACGAGAGCATGGGATTCCACTTAACGGCATGACAGGACAGGGGTGGCCAAACCTTTTTCCAGAGAGGGCCACATAGTGAAAAATGAAAGGATGCAACTTTGCCACTTTCCTATTTTGTAAGATATGCTAAGAAGTTGTATATATTTCAAGAAAAAACTGCATCTCATCTTTGTCAGAAAGCCTGTTATAACTATCAACTTCAGTCTTGGCTCTTTTTTTCCCCCTTTTTCTGTTTTTTCCTGCATTTTACAAATATTTCAACATTTTGGCTTTGTTCCTGTCGTATTATGACTTTTTTCCTAACCTAATTTTTCAAAAATCACAACTTTAGTCGTCGTTTTGTCTGTTTCTACTAACGTATTAGGACTTTTTAAAATATTTAATTGCATTTAATATTTCTACTCTATAATTACATTTTAAATAATATTATTCTCGTAAAATTGCGAGAATAAGACTTTTTTTCTCTTCATATTTTGACTTTATTCTCATAAAATTACAGCAGTTTTTTTAAAATAATTTTTTCTGTTTTTTGCAGAGTGTTTTGTAAAGCAACACAAGTAGATATGCTAAGAAGTTATAGACTATATATTTCAAGAAAATGCTGCATCTCAGCGTCGTGATATAGGTGAGAAGCCAATTATCAACTTCAGTATTTGCTTTTTTCTTCCCCACTTTTGCTATTGTTTTTTTTTTTTTTTTACAAGGTTTTTTAAAATTTCAACTTTAGTTTTAAAAAAATCTTTAAAAATTTTGTTCCTGTGATATTTTGACTTTATTCCCATAGTATTAAAACTTTTTCCCCAACCTAATCCCCCCTCCAAAAAAATATAGGTGAAAAAAGCCTATTGTTAGTGTGAACTTTGATCTTTTCCCATTTTTTTCAGTTTTTTTTTTTTTAAGTTTTATTTATTTTTTAATTTGTACTGTCTTCTTAAATATTTTTTGTAAATTTTCATAATATTATGACTTCATTCCCAAAACATTATAACTTTTCCCACAACCTAATTTTCCAAAAACAACATAGTTTTTCTTTAATATTTCAACTTCATGCTACTAAAAATGGCATTATTTTTCCTCATCATATTACAGTCCCTCCCTCGTTTATAATGGTTAATTCGTTCTAGACTCGACCGCGATAAATGAATTTCCATGATATAGGATTCAATGTTAATAAATGGAATATTTTCATAGTTAGAGCATAGAAAACCTGTTGATGACTTTCGAAATTTTTAACATAGAGCCCTGTATACATGAAATAACACCCCTATACTGTAGTCACCTTTGCACGCCTATTATTCATTGTTTACAACACCTTGCACAACTCTTATGCTGCAGGGACTTGAGACGGCTGGTTACTAGCAAACTGCGAGCTCGGAAGCTAACTAGCTAGCGAGCTAACCTAAGATTAAATTCTTTTAAATTTAAGAAGCCAAAAACATGCCCCTTTCACACGGGATGGGAGGAGAACCTTTTTTCACTCAATCATGTGGGACATGCCATGGCTGATTTCATGACTTCATGCAGTGTTAAGGTAATGTAATGTAAGGTAATGTCTCAATGTTTTGTGTCATTACTGCCGCCTAGTGACCAGAATACTACATATCATATTTTAATATGTTTTGACTTACAGTATAATAGACCATAGTCTACCACAAAACAGCCATCATTTATGAAGTAATTCATTTCTGAAAAAACGTGATATTGCAAGGGACGACTCTACAAGCTTATTCTCGTGAATTGGTCGCTTTTTTCTTGTTACGATTACGATCTTTTTTTGCAGTAATATTTTGATTTTATTTTCGTAAGATTACAACTGTTTTTTCCCCCCACTATTTCAACTTTCTTGTAAATTTTCTTCTCTGTTATGACTTTATTCCGATAATATTTTGACTTGATTCTCGTAACATTCTAACTTTTGCCCAGCCTAATTTTCCCAAAATTCCAACTTTATTAATTGTTTTGTTTTTTCATAATATTACGACTTTAAAAAAACTAATTAATAAATAAATAATAATAATAATAATAATAATATATATAGATATATATATATAGATATATATATTATTATTATATATATATATTATATATATATATATATATATATATATATATAATAATGTATTTTTTCTTTAATATTTCAACTCTGTGCTACTTAAATTGTATTATTTTTGCTTATAATATTACAAGCTTATTCTCATAAAATTGGCACGTTTTTCCCGTTAGAATATGACTTTTTTTCATCATATTTTCATTTTGTTGTCCTAAAATTACAGCTGTTTTGTCAGCTTTCTTTTTGTAAATTTTCTTTTTATAATTATGACTTTATTCCCATAATATTTTGCCTTTATACTCATAACATAACTTTTTCCCCAGCCTAATTTTCCAAAAATTCCAACTTTATTTTGTTTAGTTTGTTTCTTGCAATATCACAACTTTAAAAAACATATTTTTTCTTTAATATTTGAACTTTATGTTACTAAAATTACTTTATTTTTCCTCATAATATTACATTGTTATTCTCGTCAATTTACAATATCAGCATGTCGGTTATCGGCAAAAAAGCCAATATCGCACATCCCTAGTTACAACTTGCAGTAGTGTATAATGTGTGCTATTATGTCGTATTATCTGTTGTATCGTATAAAAGTGACCATAGGTTTGTTATTTCATGTCTAGAGGGCGCTAATAATGTTATAAAAAACATTTTTAGAAGGTCGTAAGATATGCTAATACTAATCCAATGCTCTAATTACAAAAACATTCCATTTATTAATATTGAATCGGCCCGGTTTAGAACCAATTAACCTCCATAAATGAGGGACGACTGTACGGTGGATTCGGGCACATTTGCATTCACCACACCACAAATTTGCTGATTTTTGGTCAAGATAAAAAAATAAAAATTCTCTGAAAATGGGCATTTTTTTTCTGCAAGAAAACCCATCTCATTCGCACTAAGCTGGTAATGATTTTGAAATACATGATAATGCAGGTAAGATGTACAGCACACATGTACCACTGTTAGAAAGGCCACCATTTTTACATGTTTATGTCTTAGATTTCGCATTTTTTGCACATTTATCTGCTGTATTCTATCACATAAGGCAAACTTGTCTGGACGCTGGTGGTTCCCCAAGTCCAGGTATAGCAGACGTTTGTCAAGTTAAAGAGTGGGGTCGTGGCGTGATGAAGTAAATGTTTCCAGTGTTCTGCTGACTCAATAACTGCACAGTTCCAAACCTCCTCTGGCATGAACGTCTACACTTAAGCTGTGCACCAGAAGCTTAATGGCAGATGTTTCACGGTTGAGCAGCTGTGTGGAAGCCTTACATCACCAAGCGCAGTGAAAAGCTTCAGATGGAATCATGTAGCCCATTCGAACTTTTACCACAATGGAAACATATTTTGTGGAGTGAGAAGTCTCACTTCTGTCAGTCTGAAGGGCGAGCCCTTCTTTGACAAGCTCTACGAGAACTTTGTCTGCCTGACAACCAATGTTTGGTAGAGCCGTGTTTGTCCTGAGGCCACATAGTTTCCTCTAAAACAGGGGTGTCCAAAGTGCAGCCCGGGGGCCATTTCCGGCCCGTGGCTGTTTGTTTACTGGCCTGCGGCACACTAAAAATATCATTTAACAAGAAAAAAAAACTAAGTGATATTATGAGAAGCAAAGAAAACAACAAATAAAATTGTAATTTTTGGAAATTAGGTTGCGGAAAAAGTTGTAATGTTACGATAATAAAGTCAAAATATTATGGAAATAAAGTCGTAATTACGAGAAGAAAATTTAAAAGAAGAAAGTTGAAATACTTGGAAAAAAACACAGCAGAAGAAATTAAAAAGCAGGTAAATATTAACACAAAAAAAGCTGTATTCTAACGAGGAAAAAAAGGTTCCATTTTACAAGAATAAAGTCATAATATTACGAGGAAAAATAATGTCATCTCAGTAGCATGGAGTTGAAATAATAAAGAAAAAATATGTGACTTTTTAAAAGTAGTTAATATTATGAGTATTTAATATTATGAGGAAAAAACAACAAAGTTGTAATTTTTGGGAAAATTACGTTGTGAAAAATGTTCGAATATTATGTCAATAAAGTTATAATTAGAAGAAGAAAGGTGAAATGCTTGAAAAATTAATAACAGCAGAAATAAAAATATTAACATATAAAAGTTGTATTCTAATGAGAAAAAAAGTCACAGTTTTATGAGAATAATCTCATAATATTATGGGGAAAAATAACGTCATTTTAGTAGCATGAAATTGAAATGAGTTTACTTCTTAAAAGTTGTAATATTATGAAAAACAAACAATTTTTTGGAGAGGAGGGGGAGGAAATTAGGTTGGAAAAATGTTATAATATTATAGGAATAATGTCAAAATATTATGGTAATAAAGTCATAAGTGTGAGGAAAAACGTTTAAATATTTGGAAAACGAAAAAAAAGCGGCAAAAATGGGAAAAACAGCTGTAATTTTACAAAAATAAAACAAAATATTAACAGAAAAAGTTGTATTCTAATGAGAAAAAAGTCACAATTTTTACGAGAATAAACCCGTAATGTGATGAGGAAAAATAATGTCATTTTAGTAGCACTGAGTTGAAATAATAAAGAAAAAAAATTTGACTTTTTAAAAGTCATAATATTATGAAAAACAAAACAAAATGAAGTTGTAATTTTTTTAAAATAAGTTGGGGCAAAAAAAGTTATGGACATAAAGTCAAAATATTCTGGGAATAAAGTCATAATATCACGAGAAGAAAATTCGGAAAGATTATTTAAGAAGAAAGTTGAAGTATTTGGAAAATAAAAACAAAAAACAGTAAAAATTGAGGGGTGGGGAGTAAAGGCCAAAGTGCTCTGGATGAAAATGTATATACAGCGCATATTTTGGGGAGGGGCACTTTCTGTTCCAACATGGCTGCACAAAGCAACCTGAAGGCATGGTTGAAGAAGGTTGGCATGAGAGCCCAGATCTCAACCCCATCAAATCGCTTGGGATGGACAGAGATTGTACCACCCAACATCAGTGACGTCTGCCTCTGCTTTCGTTTCCCCCAGGTCCCTGTTCTGTGTGAACGGCATCGACACAGAATAGGGGCATAAAGCCAATTTTCCGCCTGTGGAGGTAGTATCAGAATCATAACAGAGGCAGGAAAGCTTGTTTTTAAGAGCTTAACACCCGAGATTCACTTTTTCTGGCGTTGTGTTGAAAGCAATTGTTGCTTTCGTCTGTCTGCCATACCTCAGATCTGTGGAATCCTATTAGAAACAGAATAGTGGGTGCTGATTTAGACACAAAGAAATTATTTTTCTTATTCTTATTCTTATTCTTATTCTTATTCTTATTCTTATTTGTACAGTTTTTATATGCTTTGGTCAAAATCTTGTATTGTTTGATGCAGCGCAGTTTCTGTAGCTTTACTGTGTCGTGTAGTTTTGGCTCTCATCTGTATCTGTTTTGCTAACACTTCACTCACCAGTTTTTTTACTGGGAGATGAGGAGTGGAGTGAGAATTGAGCAGTCTCAGTGGGTGTCCGAGTCCCACGGAGACTGTGCTTTGTCATCGTTTTTGTTGAGTAATTTGTCATGGACTGAATCTCAAAGAACAGAGGAAACGTGTTCTTTTGTGGATTCAGACTTTTAACAACTAATGTTTTGTGATACAAGAGTTTAGCCTGGAGGTCAATTGAGCATCTGGCCATGTTTCAAATACACTACAGTCGTCCCTTGTTTAAAGCGGTTCATTGGTTCCTCGATATACAGTATATACTTGTGATTAGGCTTAGGCTGTGTCATTGGTTTTAAAAGTCAACAGAGTAGACATTTACGTGTTTTCTTTTTATCATCAAAAAGTCCAGGGAAGAAAATCAAGTGTCATAATTTTCATGTCAACCGAGCACTCTTACTTAGCGCAGCAGCAGTGGCAGAGCCAGAAATTTTTCATTGTGGTGGCCAAGGTGAGACCATTACTCACATAGGGGTGGCAATAAGTTGATACCTGAAATGTCTAGATGGCCAGTGAGGTGGCTGGAGAGTACCGAGGGGTGGCCACCACACAGCTCCGCCACGGTGCAGCAACCAGCTGTATTGGTTTCCACGCCACACTACAAATTCCGGGCCAAAATTAAAATATTTCTCAACATCAGATTTGAATGAAATTTCATCTGCATGTAGATATTAAAGTGAATTTATATCCTGCATACCTTTTACCTTGTCTTGAAGCTCTGATCCATGAGTTTGAAAGTTTTAAAGTTGGACTTAACATTCAAAGCCGTCGTATGAGTCGAGGTGGTCCATCACTCAAAAGCAGCATTTTCACGGACGTCCCCACGGACTCTCCTAATTGAGTGTGTCAGATTTTACTGTCTTTTATTTACAGGAATTGTAACATTCCTACTAGTGAGGATAGGCGACATAGAAAATGGATGGATGGAACGAGCGAGCAAGCTTGCTACTTACTAGCCACCCACGTTTGTTTACACGCTTGAGAGGCGGTTTGATGAGGTCATCATTTGCGCGCCAGCAAATATAGGAGCCCACAGGCCAAAATACAGCATTATGTTTATTATCGGCTTTCATTGTCGATATTATCGGACATCCCTAATAAATAGAGCATAGAAATCCTGTTTATGACTTTCTAAATACGGTTTTGAACATTATTACAGCCCTGTAGATATGAGATAACACCTTTTTATAGTCACCTTAGACTCCTATTATTCTTTGTTGACACCACATTGCAACGCTTATGCAGTGTTAAGGTAATGTAATGTAAGCTAATGTGTCATACTGCTGCCTTGTGACCAGACTACTACATATCACTTGTATTTCACTATGTTTTGACTAATAATAGACCATAGTCTACTGCCAAGCAGCCATCATTTATTAACTCATTCAATCCCAGCCATTTTTCGAAAGACAACCCCTTCAGTGCCATCCATTTTAGACGATTTCGACTGATCTTTCAAGGCACACAAAATGTTGTGTTCTCTGGCCATATAAACATGGACCCTGCCAAAAGGAAGATTTGACTCCCCTCTTTCGTCAGAAAAGTTTCTACCTTTTTTTGTTCTTTAGTAATCAGCAATAGAACAAAAGTAAGTTTCAGGAAAATATCAGTTCCCGACTAGAAAAGGGAGAAAACCAGCGTTTTGTGAAAAGATACATTTCAAGCATAATCTTCACTTTGACACAAATATTTTTTGCTTTTGTGACAGCTCAAATATCTAAACAACTATTACAACATAAACAACACAAAAAATAGCTGTTCTACATCAAAATAACAATTTACAAATATAACACATGAACTATTTACAATTTTCTCATTTGGAACTAAACTACGTGTGTGCACGCATGTGCACGTGCATGTGTGTTAAAAGTTCCCTTCAATGTGTAACTTTCTGCACGCTAAACTCCTCCACGCTCTCGTACTTCCTGTCTTGTGTGATTCTTCCATCGAAATGATCCCTGCCGAGCTCTTATCAAATGCACTTCTGCCACCTCGTGGCCGTTTTTATTGCTTAAAAGTGCTCTGGAATGTTAATGCATTAGTGTTATTAGAGTTGCATCATCACCTCTTTTTGCCTCTTGCGTAGACGTATAAATAGACGTATAAATACATTGTTGGGATCGGGCGTTCGGGTTTATCACCACGTATAAATACGTCTTTGGTCTTTGTAAGAGTTAAATAATTTCTGAAGAGCCGTGATACAGTAAGGGAGTGATAATCCAAACGCGATATTACGAGAGACGACTGTACAGTAGATCCCCACGAAAACCTTGCAGGACCACCAGGAAATCGCAAAAGTCCATGAGTAATTGAGACGCCCATAAAAATGTATATTTTTGACACACAAACCCGCTCTGAACCCTTCAGCTAGCGTGACGTTGATGTTCCCCTCTGATTTTCAATGCTGAATTGAGATTTGTATTTTAATATGTTGCGATCACATGATGCACTGCTGTGCATGGTCAGTTTGAGATGCACACATATTTGTCCATACACTCATTGTCCATCTTCCATTTAGGTGTATGAGACTCCGTTTTTCGTGGCAGTGGATCACGAGAAGAAAAAGGTGGTCATCAGCATCAGAGGAACCTTGTCTCTAAAGGTGAATTTCACTTGTAAGAGTTTCGAGGACCTCAGAACTCTCTATCTTCAGAAGCTCTCTCCCTGTTCGTGAGTAGCCCCCAAGTGGTCGGAGTCGAATATAAACCTCCGTTCCATTGTTTACATAACACTGAAGGAAACTGGGATTGACCCATCAGTGATGACTCATGGCCGTGTCACATCCCACATCCTTTATTCCACGCCAATCAAAACATCTTTTTTTTTAAGTTAAGATTAGAATGTTGGGGGAAAGTCCACATCTCTGAATTAGAAATTGCTTTCTTTTCTCTGCTTTTTTTTTTTAATGATTTGTTTTGTTTGTGTGGGATCAGGATGCCCTGACTGATCTGACGGGGGATTCTGAGCGTTTGCCGGTGGAGGGCCAGCAAGGGACCTGGCTTGGTCACAAGGTCAGAGAGAAATCATCCACCTTTTAAAGGACAACTACACTTTTGTTGGGAATTTTACCCATCATCCACAATCCTTATGTGAGACATGAACACATGTCTTTCTTTTTTCTGTGCGTTCTAAAGATATAAAAAAATAAACAGAGGCAGCAAAGGATGCACGTAAAGGGACACCCATTCCGCCAATAAAGCCTTCTGAAAAAAGCGCCAACAACTCTGTATTTACATATAATGTGACCTGCATATTAACCAGGCTACAGCGACAATACTATTATTGTTATTAAAATTGTTGCACTGAAGAACTACCTTTCTGCTGTAGTGACGCCTTGCGCCCAGGTTTTGAGACAGATGCACAGAGTGAATCCTCTTGTCATCCAGCCTGTTTGGTAGAGAGAGAGAGAGAAGAGGAAAACAAGCACGCGTGCACGTGTCAATATATTGAGGCCGGCAAAATTATCAAGTTCGTTTTTATTTATCATGCGATGAATTGATTTATTAATTATCGTGACAGGCCTGGTGTAGCGTTCTTTTCTATGTTGATATGTGAAATCAATGCACCCAGGAAGCAAGTTCGGCTAATGCTTAAAAATGACCGAAATAGGGGAAAATACTGTATTGCATGTTATCATGAATGTGCTTGTTACTACATGCTCACAGCATGGATATAAAACCTTGTTGCAATAGGTGTTTCCCATTACGTACATTAATTAGATGCCTCTTTTTTTTAGCTGTTTTTATATCTTTAGAATGCACAGAAAACAAAGACGTGTGTTCATGTCTCGCATAAAGATTGTGGATGATCGGCAAAATTCCACCCAAAAAGTGCAGTTTTCCTAAAATATGACTCAGGTTGAGCCTGAGCTTAACAGAACAGAATTGTTTTACAAAGTCCTGTGTCATCTCAGGGGATGGTTTACTCAGCAGAGTACATTAAGAAGAAACTGGAGCAGGAGATGATATTATCACAAGCCTTTGGAAGAGACTTGGTACATGCACACATTGACACTCACTGTCTGGACCATAATAGCATCTTATTGCAGGTTATATTTACCCTAGCGTATGAAAACAATGATTATTCCAGACATAGCAATCAAGTAGTGTGGCAGTGTGATGACTTGGGCCGTGTCTTACAGAACAGGGGCACCATGCATTATGGGCTGGTGATAGTTGGCCACTCTCTTGGTGCCGGCACTGCTGCTATCCTCTCCTTCATGCTGAGGCCTCAGTATCCCACACTTCACTGCTACTCTTACTCCCCACCCGGTGGCCTTCTTAGGTAAGTTTTTTTTTTTCCTTATAAGTCTTGTTATTCTCCGGCATACAAGTTGCGAATGAGGCGTGTTAAAAAGCAGTGTTCCGATGCCATCTACTGTTCGGCGTTGAAACGACAAGACAGTCCCATTATAATGTGTTTATGGGCACTACGTGCTCATAAATCTATTTGTGGTGGGCCGCCACCACACCGGTAAATGTAGTCGCCTTCATGTGATGTTTCCATTGTCTCCATCTTCTGTTCACCCAGTGAGGATGCCATGGAGTACTCCAAAGAGTTTGTCACTTCTGTAGTATTAGGAAAAGATCTGGTGCCAAGGTATCTCCTTCCCTTGTGCATTTTCTTTTTACATCCAGTCTTTAGCATGATGAATTTGTCACAGATGTACAGTATGTGTTGCTGCTGTCTATTAGACTGGGCTTGTCTCAACTGGAGGGGTTCCGTCGCCACCTTCTAGAAGTCCTGCAGAAAAGCAACAAGCCAAAGGTACACCGAGGAACTCTTCTATGTGCAGTCTACATACACGCTGTACAAAGTTGTAATGTGAGCTATTAGATTTTGTCTTTGAAATTCATATTGTCACACACATAAAGAGAAATGAATCACTGTTAATAGTAAAACAGTACCTTTTACAATGAGTAATGAAGGGCCGCTTATATTACATAACTTACATTGTACAGTAATCCCTCATTTATGGCGGTTCATTGGTTCTAGACCTGACTTTGCGATAAATTAATTTCCATGAAGTAGGATTCATTATTTAGAATGGAATATTTTCATAGAGCATTGAAAACCTGTTTCCAGCCATCTAAATACAGTTTTAACATTATTAGAGCCCTCTAGACATGAAAAAAACCCCATAGTCACCTTTACACTCCTATTACCAATAAAGTAGACACAATAAGAGAAAATATGCCATTTAAGACATAAATAAGACTCATGCTCATGTGTGTAACTGTAAGTTTCTTCTCTATGGGACCTGACAGAGAGATCGGGATGTGAGGCCGTAAAAGTACCCTGTGTTTTTATTAGGGGTTATTGTGCCTGTTGTGAGATCATTCAAGCTTGCAATAAAAGCCTGTTGTTATGGCGATCAAGTCTGGTGCTTGTGTGTCTCACCCAGCATTAAAGTAACATTACTGACAGTTATCGGTCACTGGGTGTTACTCTTTCGAGGAATGTGTTTTTTCCCCAAGAATTATGTCAGACTTCCAAATCGCACACCTGGGCATTTACCTTTAGAGCAGGGGTGTCTAAAGTGTGGCCCGGGAGTCATTTGTGGTCTGCGGCTGTTTTTTTGCGGCACAGTGGCTGAGTGGTTAGCATGGTGGCCACACAGTCAGGACATCGGGAAGACCTGGGTTCGAATCTCCGTTTGTTATCTCTGTGTGGAGTTTGCATGTTTTCCCCGTTCGTGCATAGGTTTTCTCTGGGTTTTGTAGCATAGAACTGAAATACTAAAGAAAAATCTGAAAAGTTATTTTCTAAAAGTCGTAATTTTGTGAGAAACAAAAACAACTATGTAAAGTTGTCATTTTTGGAAAAGTAGGTTGAGGACAAAGTTACATTATGGGAATAAAGTCATAATATTACAAAAAGAACATTTCCAAAAAAAGTTGAAATATTTGGAAAATTAAAAAAAACAGCAAAAATGGGGAAAACGAGAGCAAAGCGGCAAGTTGATACTAATAATATGCTTTTTCACCTATATGAGAAAGCTGAGATGCATTTTTTTCTTGAAATATATATAACATCTTAGCATACCTACATGTTTTGTGGAAAAAGTTGGGACACCCCTGTTTTAGAGGTTCTATGATATTTGAAAAGAGTACCTTATTGGCCTGAATATAAGACGACCCTGAATATGCATTTTAAGACAAAATGATTTTTTAATCTTTTTTTTAGTATAAGTCAAATATTAATCATCATATTTAACATTTCCGTAAAGGTTATAGTGAATTGTAGGTTCATCCTGAAATTTCACCCGAAAGCCCAATATCCCAAGTTGTTCCGAAGCTTCTTTGTAAAAGATGGAATATGTGACGTGTACTTTTTTAATTCAACAGTGGAGGATCATAGCGGGAGGCACCAAATGCATCCCCAAATCGGAGCTTCCCCTTGAGGAGGATGATGCTCAGACCCAGCAAGCAGCACCCCCCAGCAGCCGCTTGTGGCTCCACCCCAGCGACCTCAGCATCGCCCTCTCAGCCTCAACCCCTCTCTACCCTCCTGGACGAATCATCCATGTGGTTCACAACCATCCTCCAGAGACCTAGTGAGAGCTGTGCAAAAATCTAGTCCACCCACTGGTTTTCCATTCCCTTCCTCCCTCCTTGTTGAAAAAGCACCATTTCAAGCTTTTTGCTGTTCAAAGCACACACAGACAATTCAATGTGTATTTAAAGGGTCCCTGACATGATTCATCAACTTTGCTTAAATATGTTATTTGTAATTATGTTCTACATTGTTACATTTGTGAAAGCGAACGGTAAATTTGCAAAAATGACATTCATAGTTCATGGCGTCACCCATGACGAGCTAGCACTCGCTGTTCAGTCTCATTTCCGGAAGTGACGCGATCGGAATACTATCACTCAGGCAAAGAAACAGATGGATGTTTACAGTGATTATAGCGAAGATTTCAGTGATGAAACATTTGGAGATGAAATAGAGAACTTGCAGAATATGGACTTAAGCCTTAAGACATGGAGATGAAGATTGGTCGCCTTCAAAACACCGAGTAGTAAGTGTAAATTACTGTGGAGTTGCTTTTCCTTTAACTATTGTTTTAAATTGACTTCTTAATGAGCGTAAAGAGGTTGTTATGGCCTGTTTTATTTCATATTTTGTCACAGCGGCCGCTGGCCCCGTCCCCCCCACAGTAAATATACATAATGCTGTGAAAAGATGTTTATATAACATCTATAATGCCTTACAGCCTTGTCGCTATTGTGGAATAGTGTTTAGAAGACATTATGTAAACAAGACACGACTTGCTCTGTTCTGTGGCAACTTTGACGTCCTTCTTCTTGTCTTTTTTTTCCTGTGTACCGACGGAATAGCATCCTTTTTCGAAATGTGTTTATACCGTACTTTCAAGCCAAATGCTTTTTGTGAAGGTGTTCTTTCATAGCAGTCATCGGTGAAATGAACACTGCGAAGAACAGAACTCAAAGAGGGCGTCCATCTGTCTCTCGTTCGCAGCACTTGCTTTGTCCATTTTTGTCTTAAACCTTCATCTTACAGTATCATTCGGAAACTATTAACATCCAGCAGCAACACGACATTTTGGCACGACTACTATTTTGATGAAAAATATAAGTTGACCATCTACCTCAAGAATTGTTTGTTTACTCTCTTTTGCGTAATGACTTGTCGCTTTCAAAAATGGAACAACGTAGAACATAATTACAAACAATATATAAAATTTTTAAGCAAAGTTGATAAATCATGTCAGGGACCCTTTAAGCAGCTGCTATGAGGCTTCGTCTGTTCAAGCTGTTGTATAATTTGTGCCGTTTAGACACATTTAGCGATCCTTTTGTTGCTACTGTTATGATGTGTTTTTTAGCTCATCTCATGCATCTACTTTGTCACATTATTGTTCATTAAAGCCTCCCCCACGTTTACTTGGCTGTCAAAGGCAAGATTAATGAGGCGGGGTGTTAAATCAATGTATGTCTTTTCCTTGTCTTTCTGACTGATTGACAGGCGTTCTCTCTCTCTTCTCTCTCGCCCTGTAGCTGTGGTCAGGAAGAGCCAACGTACTCGGCTCTGTGGGGAGACAACAAGGCTTTCAATGAGGTCATCATATCACCCGCCATGCTTAATGAGCACATGCCTCTCATGGTGATGGAGGGCCTAAACAAGGTTCGTCTGTCTTGTGTGCATGCTGACGTTTCCCTCTTCACTGATGCGGTGCTGGGATATCATCACATTGCTATCTAATACATACTCTACATATGTTTCATGGTATTTATTGTTATTGATGGAGTAATACCAGTGACCCAAACTAATTTTTCTAAATTCATCATTCTGGTGCGTTTCATGGGGGTGGACGATACAGCAAATGTCGTTATTGATCCCATATCAAGTAAATCCGATACAGTGTTGCCGATACGGACACCGATACTTTTTGCTTCTAATTTTTCAAGCTCGTTGAATGAATTTTGCCTTTAACTTGCTCAAGATGATCAAAAAAATCAAATGGCCAAATCAGAAGATTTGCCTAAGATTTTAGGCAAACAGGAGCAAATATTTTTATCAACATACCTTTTTTGTGAACAATTTAACAATACAGCGGAACCCCAGTTAGCGTGTTTTTCAGACATTTTCGCCACAATTTTGCCTCGGTTTTCGCGCATTCTCCCGTTGGCGTACAATATGGCGCACGTCTTGTCGCGTTATTAACACACAAAGCGTCCTTCCTTGTTAGCATCCTATTAGCTCGCTAAACAAAATGGTGTGTTCAAGCATTATCAGTGAACCATAAAGAAATACACTTAAAAAAAATGTAACAGCGGCACATGTATGCTGTACATTTAACTGAATTATCACATATTTCTAAATTATTACCGACTTACGGTGATTGAGATGTGTTTTCTGTGGAAATTATTTTTTATTGATCAAAAATCTGCAAATTTACAGGGATTCACAATATTGCCTTTATTTTGCTCAACAATATGCAACACATGATTTCGTCTCGTGAGCGGAGTGCATCGTGACACCCCTAGTTTGCAGCGATCTGGAGTGATTGATCCATGTTTAACCTTCACTTTGCCTGTCTTACTTCCCTCACTCGGGTCTACTAAAGCAAAGCATGGGAGCGTCTCCTGGTTGGTTTCGTGGTGGCATCATCTGATGGGGTGTTGTGGTAACAGGGTATCAAAGCATGTGTTTGCATGGCATTAATCCACTTTGATTGGTTGATTTGGGTGACACTTGGTCTGGGCCGATCATTCAAAGATGCATCTTCCCTACGAACCGTAGGCACTGTGTGATTTGGTGCGATACCTCTGGTGTTTCCGCAGGTGCTGGAACCATTTTGCCCTCTGTCTGAGCAGTTAACTCTGGGAGTGGAGGCGCTTGAGGTCATAGAGCCCAGCAGCGACACCACTGTACACATAAACTCAAATACAGAGTGCCCCGCCTCTAACAGTATCCCCTCCGACACGCACTGCAGCGCCTCCCTTGCAGAGACGGAACTGATCTCTATCCCTCTGACTACTATCAGTTCATGCTCCTTTTCAGATGCCGACTCTGGTAATCCTTCTGACCCCCATTCGGGAGCTCCCTCTGTTGCAGACCATGCGTGTGTTCCACCACAAACCCAAACAGACTCACCCGACGCCATCCCGTGCGTAGATGCGATTCCCGCTCCTTCTGAAATCGTACCCAGCCAGAACAGAATTGCTGTAAAGATGGTAACATCACGCAAACCCTCACTGCCAGAAGAAATCTCTAGTTGTTAAACTCTTATGCTCGTTCTCTGATGCCGTTGTTGAGCATTCAGACCCAGCAGCCCATGACCAATGTGCATGAAAGTACCTACAGATGAATTCCAAATGATTACTTTTACTGAAAGCGTTCATCTCCCCTGAACTCCTCCTGAAATACTGTGGAAATTCTTCAGCAAGGTCACACTTTGTTCCCATCAAAGGGCTCCAGAAGCCGGCGCCATGTTGACTCTAAAAGCCCTCGTTGTGGTTCTTTGAACAAAGAGAGTGAGCAGCAAGTCCAGGCAGGCTCGCCCAGAGGATGTAAAAACTGCATGACCGCATTCTCGGCAGCAAATGGCTCTTATGTTGGAGTTATGGAGCCTGTAGGCTCTATTAAAGGGGTCTTATCCTGCATTTCCAACTTCTCAGACTCGTGTATATGGGTCATTCTCCTGAAAACGTGACATAGCAAGTAAAAATGAAATGTGTTATTTTTTAACCAATTTGCATATTAAAATAAAGTATCACTTTTAATATATATCATCTATATCAGGGGTGTCCAAAGTGTGGCACGGGGGCCATTTGCAGCCTGCGGCTGCTGTTTTTTCATTGGCCCGTGGCACATTCTAAAAAAACTAATTAATCAAGAAAATGAAAAAAACACCAGGCTTCAGCTTACCCGTGAGCCTAGTGAGGATAAGCGGCATAGAAGATGGATGAAAAAAATGGGGGGGAAAAACAACAGTAATTTTACAAAAATCTAGTTGAAATATTAGGAGAATGAAGTCATAATATTACAAGAAGAAAGTCATCATTTTCCGAGTATAGCGTTGTAATATTAGCAGAAAAAAACATAATTATTCAACTAAAGATTAAATAAATAAAATTGAATTTAAAAAAAAATTCTAAAGTCGTCATAATATCTGAAACAAAACAGAATAAATTTGCAGTTCTGGGGAAAAAGAGGTTTTCTGGGGAGCTAGAGACCTCCCTCATGGTCGCTTCACAGACGGCCGGTTTATGAACAAAGCACAGTTTGATGCCGGATTCTGTAATATTTCCATATCTTCAGCAGTGGCAGGGGGTGTGGGACCAGGCTGCAGATTTATTCTATCCACAACTTGAGATTCGCCGCGTATTGGCATCCAGTATCATTTTGAAAGCCACTAAAATGAGCAGGATGGGGCCCCTTCAAGGTCACCACATTGACTAAATGAAGTGCCTTGTTGTTTTCCGTGACCCGGCACATTTTGGTCAAGTGCCGTGGAGGGAACTTCCCCCGATTCCTCCCGCTAAGACGTTTTCTTTGTGTTTGCAAGCGACTGCTCCTTCTTTCTCGACCGGCACTTCTCCCCAAATATCTCTGACTTCTTGCAGAGACATTTTCATCCTTTCCCCTTCATGGAGCTGTCTGCCTGTCAGCAGTGGCAGCAATAAGGGAAAACGTTCATATGTTCTATGCTGCTGCAACTGCTGGGCCATGAAATCACCTCCTCATTTCCTGACTTGAAACGGTGGCATTCGAGCAAAAAAAGGGGGGCTGCATGTGTTATTAATTCTCTCATAATGTGCTTATAAATGATTATAACACACATAGCTGAAGGGATTGCAGATATTGCATCAAGTGCACAGCTTCGGTGTGTCTGCTTTTCTGTGCCAAATATTAGCTGCAGGTTATCACTTGCAGCAAGTGTGTAAAATCATCCTGTTTTTATTTCCAAACATGCAAATTAAGTGCTTTTTTTTGTTGTTTTTTGCCTGGACCATGTATTTTAAGCCATTAAAGCTAACCACGTCTAATGTATGCATTTGATGTGTTCATCACTGTCACCATTATGCCCAGCTTAATATAAAGAAATATACTTTGTAAATATACTGGTGTACTGTAGTCCAATGCGCCGCTATTCCCTAAAATACTGCAGGACTTGTGTAGATCGCCCCCGGGCATCCGTGACTGCGCTGTGGGTGTTTAATGTCAATTGAAGTAGGTGGAAGCTCACCTTTTATCTCAACCACTATGTACGATCATAGATGTTATATCTGCTCTTAAATATAGATGGAGATACAAACTGTATTTCACGATTTTATCCAACAGTTTTTTTAGTATGTACAGTGGAACCTTAGTTAGCGTGTTTTTTTTTTTTTTTTGGTTACCATTGAAAATGGTAAACTGACAGCAAGTAATTTTATGAGGAAAAATAACATTATTTTAGTAGCATAAAGTTGAAATATTAAAGAAATATAGCAATATATTATATATATATATATATATATATATATATATATATATATATATATATATATATATATATATATTTTAATGAGAAAAAGAAATACAACAGCAAAAATGGAAAAATCAGCAGTAAGTCAAAATATTACACCAAAAAATGGTAAACTAACAAGAAAAGTTTTAATTTTACAAGAATAATGTAATATGAGGAAAAATGTCATCTTACAAGCATAAATTTGAAATATTAAAGAAAAAAAATTTTTTTTAACAGTCAAGATATTAAAAGAAAAAAGTAATATTCTAATGAGAAAAACAGTTTAAAAATGTAAATTAACAAAGAAAATTAAAAATCGACATTTAAGTTTTTTTTATTTTAATTTTCTAAAAAAATATTATTTTTATTATTCATCTATTTTTAACATTTTAGGTTACTTTTACCTTGATAACATGACTGTTCCCAAAGACACGATGTGACAGCGAGATCAACACCTTCCTATTCAACACCACCAGGTCTTTCTTGAATTCAATAGCGTTTCTCATCTTCCCTCTCAAAATGCTGTCACTTGCAACTTTCTTTGTGTTATTCAGGTGGGGAATGCTATTGAATTCAAGAAATAAGTCATAGCAAAACAGGAGGGTGGTCAGTGCGGTGTCTCGCTGCCACATCATGCCTTTGGGGAACAGTCATGTCAAGGATCATGTCTTCAGTGAAGGCAAAAGTAACCTCAAATGTTCATTTATCACTTTCATTCATCATTTATATATATTTATATGCATTTCTGCATGTCAAACTATAATTGTAAAACTACAAAAGCATGTTTTGTGTTAACATTTTTAGCTGTCTGGAATGGATGAATTGGATTTACATTATTTTTTACGGGAAGAATTGATTCGGTTAGTGTCCTTTTCGGCTACAGTCTGACCTTCTGGGACGAATTAATGAAGCTAACCAAGGTTCCACCATGTATAAATACAACAGTTTAAGACAATGTAGCAATATCAACAACATAACATTTTGAAAGCAGTTTTTGAAATTTGATAGCTGATCTTTCTACATGTGAAGCCATCACGTTGCAGTACGTCTGCCGTGCTCCAAATCATCATGTTTTGTGCTTTTGTTTGCGTCAGGTGCTTGAGAACTACAACAAAGGAAAGACGGCGTTGCTGTCTGCGGCCAAGATCATGGTGAGCCCGACAGAGGTGGACTTGAACCCCGAGAGTGTGTTCATGGCTGCCTCCAACACAGCCCAGCAGCCGACGCCTGCAGCCCACCATCGCAGGAACAGCAGTGTTCGGTTAGTGTTTTCCTTTTTAAACTGAGCAATAATGCATAGATATGCTAAATAGATGAATATAATGAAAGGAAAACTAGCCTACATCTCAGTTTGTTTTACAGCTGACAAATACAGTGGTGTGAAAAAGAGGTTGTCCCCTTCCTGATTTCTTATTTTTTGCATGTTTGTCACACTTAAATGTTTCAGATCATCAAACAAATTGAAATATTAGTCAATAACAACTGAACACAAAATGCAGTTTTTAAATGGCACTTTTTATTATTAAGGCAAAAAATAAAAACTCCACAGCTACATGGCCCTGTGTGAAAAAGTGATTCCCCCCTAAACCTAATAACTGGTTGGGCCACCCTTAGCAGCAACAACTGCAATCAAGCGTTTGTGATAACTTGCAGTGAGTCTCTTACAGCGCTGTGGAGGAATTTTGCAGAATTGTTGTCATTCAGCCACATTGGAGGGTTTTCCAGCATGAAGCGCCTTTTTAAGGTCATGCCACAGCATCTCAATAGGATTCCGGTCAGGACTTTGACTAGGCCACTCCAAAGTCTTCATTTTGTTTTTCTTCAGCCATTCAGAGGTGGACTTGCTGGTGTGTTTTGGATCATTGTCCTGCTGCAGAACCCAACTTGGTTTCAGCTTGAGGTCACCAACAGATGAGCGGACATTCTCCTTCAGGATTGTTTGGTAGACAGCAGAATTCATGGTTCCATTTATCACAGCAAGTCTTCCAGGTCCTGAAGCAGCCAAACAGCCCCAGACCTTCACACTGCCACCACCATATTTTACTGTTGGTATGTTGTTCTTTTTCTGAAAGGCGGTGTTACTTTTACACCAGAAAGTTCCAAAAAGTTCAACTTTTGTCTCATCAGACCACAGAGTATTTTCCCAAAGGTCTTGGGGATCATCAAGATGTCCATCCATCCATCCATCCATCCATCCATCTTCTATGCCGCTTATCCTTACTAGGGTCGTGTGTATGCTGGAGCCTATCCCAGCTGACTTCAGGCGAGAGGCGGGGTACACCCTGGACTGGTCGCCAGCCAATCTCAGGCCACATATAGACAAACAACCATTCACACTCACATTCATACCTATGGACAATTTAGAGTCGCCAATTAACCTAACATGCATGTTTTTGGAATGTGGGAGGAAACGGGAGTACCCGGAGAAAACCCACGCACGCATGGGGAGAACATGCAAACTCCACACAGAGATTCAAACCCAGATCTTCCCCATCTCCTGACTGTGTGCCCAACATGCTATCCACTAGGCCACCGTGCGGCCTAGGTGTTTTCTGGCAAAATTGAGACGAGCCTTGATGTTCAGCAGTGGTTTTGGTCTTGAAACTCTGCCATGCAGGCCGTTTTTGCCCAGTGTTTTTCTTATGGAGGAGTCATGAACACTGACCTTAACTGAGGCAAGTGAGGCCTGCAGTTCTTTGGATGTTGTTGTGGGGTCGGCCACTCCACCACTGTTCCATGTTTTTGCCATTTGTAATAATGGCTCTCACTGTGGTCCCAAAGCTTTCCAAATGGTTTTATTACCTTTTCCGCTTGAACTCAGGTGTGATAAACCACCATTAACTTATGCTTCCTAAGTTTCATTTTAAACATGCATTTTGTGTTAGGTTGTGTTGTCATTAACTAATATTTAAATTTGTTTGATGAGGTGAAACATGGAACTGTGACAAACATTCAAAAAAAAAAAAAAAAAGACGTCAGGAAGGGGGCAAACACTTTGTCACACCACTGGAGTTTCACTGTTTTAATGCCAAATTAAGATTTCATGTTCAGAGGAAAGCAGCAGGCCTCTAAGAAGCCACCTGCGGGCCGTGCTTGGGACACCCCTGTTTAGCATGACATGTGCAGTATATACTAGGGCTATTCAACTGGCAGCTCGCGGGTTTTTGCAGTATGTCTTTAAAAACAGCAGAAAACCCATATGGAGCACAGCACAAACTCAAGGCCCCGGGGGCCAGATTTGGCCTGCCACTTGTTTTTTGTGGCCCGCGAAAGCCTGGTCATAATGAATGAATGAATAATATCAAAAATA